>NC_050068.2:164038544-165454426 GCF_009764565.3 Dermochelys coriacea
ACTCAGGGTTTGTTTTTTTTTAAATAAGTTTTAATAAAACACTAATAAATTAGCTTTGGTGATACATTAAAATAGAATCAAGAAAATTTAAAACAAAAAAAAAAGCAACACAAGTACTAAATCAACAGCAAATAGTTAAATCAACAAAATTGTCTCAACATTGGATTAAGTTAAAACAAATAGTTGTAGAGATAATCAATCCTTAGAATGCGTAAGGAAGATTCTAAGAAGGAAGCTGGTTGTTTGGTTATATCAGGGGTCAGCAACCTACAGCATGCATGCCAAACACGACATGTGAGCCAATTTTTAATGGCATGCAGCTGTCTGCCGGACCCAGGCAGACAGCAGCATGCCACTAAAAATCCTGCCAGGCCCGACCCGCTCTTTTCCGCCCCCCCCCCCCCCACCACTCTCTTCTTGCAGCGCAGGCAAACTTCCCCCTCCCCACGCCTCTTCCCCCAGCATGCTGGGTTCCTGCCCCCTCTTTCTCTCCCTCTCCGCAGCAGATCAACTGACAGCCCTTGCTACGAGTGGGAGAGGTAAAAGCGGAGCCGCAGCACGCTCTCTGCTCTGGGGACCTTGGGGAAGGGGGTGGAATCAGGGCATATCCCCTCCAGCCCTCTGCCATGACCCCTCCTCACACACACCCAGCACTCTGCCCTCACCCCTGCACCTCCCACACACCCCAGCCCTGTGCCCTGACTCCTGCACCCCCCACACATACCCAGCCCCCCCACCCCATACCCTGACTCTTGCACCCCCCACACATACCCAGCCCCCCCACCCCATACCCTGACTCTTGCACCCCCCACATCCTCACTCCCACCCTGAGCACCAAACGGGAGCTCCTGCAAACCCCCCCCACACACACACACATTCCCACCTGCAGCCCTTGCACCAAATGGGAGCTGCCTGGGTAAGCGCTCCACACCCAAACCTCCTGCCCCAATCCTGAGCCCCCTCACTCATTCTAGCTCCTGGCCAGACCCTGCACCCCAACCTCCAGCCTGCTCCTTCACCCCCAGCCCTGCTCTCGGCACACTCCGACCCTCATCTCAGTGCAGAGAGAGGAAGAGAATGGCTACAACCAGGGAAAAGGTAGGTACCTACTCTATGTGGACAGGGCCGTGACTTCAGACCTGCAGCGGGCTGAGCAGGGCCGGCAGCTGGGACCCTTGCTGGCAGGAGCGGGCAGATGGAACCCCAGTCTGACAGCAAGCTGAGCCGCTCAGCCTACTGTCAGTCTGGGGTCCCGGCCACTGGCCCCGCTCAGCCCACTGCTGGTCTGGGGTTCTGGCTGCCTGCCCCTTGCAAGCCGGGGTCCCTGCTGCCGGGCCTAGGTGAACGGAACCCCAGGCCGGCAACGGGCTGAGCAGGCCAGCAGCATAAGATCAGCATTTTAATTTAATTTTAAAATGACGTTTCTTAAACATTTTGAAAACCTTGTTTACATACGACAATAGTTATACAATATATAGACATAGAGAGAGACTTCTAAAAAACATTAAAATGCATTATTGGCACGCAAAACCTTAAATTAAAGTGAATCAATGAAGACTTGGCACACCACTTCTAAAAGGTTGCCGACCCCTGGGTTATACGAACCACAACTAAGAAATATTATCAACTGTAACCAAGTCTATGACTTGAACAAAATAATGTCTGAACCACAACCTCAGAGCCAATTAAACTTCCTTCCTAAAATTTTATTCTTATGTGGTAGCTAACCCTTTCATCTTCTCCCAAGATATTACAATATATAGAGTTTAACAAAACACTTTTGATAAGTTAGACAAAACTTGCTTATCAGAAACTACAGATGACAGCTCTCTCATCTCTCTGGACATTTAAATACAGGACACAAACGTTTTAATAAATATTTTTAAAGACAAATTCATTTTAGGGCTATTTAACACCTGAAGAAACTTTTGTTCTGGCATCTTTCCCATATGGATTATAAGCACTCATACACAAGTGTATGTCCAGTGCCACACAGACATCCTAAAACTAAAAGATTAAAAAGGCTGAGATGTCCCCAATTAATAAAAGCAAAAGACAAAAATGGAAAAAAAAGGAAAAACAACAAAACAAGGGTTTGCTAAACTATTCAGCTTTCAACCTTTTGGAATCTCCTAGCACAGGAGATGAAACTGCTGTCAAGGAGCCAGATGGGGATGTTAATGGCACATAGCCCACTAGTGAGAAGCATTCTTCAAGGGCAGGAAAATACCGGTCAGAGACTCATGTAGACTAAAATCGGTTGATGTTGCAACTCCTCTCCCAAAGATGATCAACCTTGGTTCTGCAAGGTCAGTCCTTCTTTGGGTGGCTTGGTGACCCAAAAGGCAAGAATTCTCAGCTTTATCCTACAGATTCTTATAGTTTGCAAACTTCTCTCACTCAGCATTGCAGCATCTTCCTCCAAGGCCTTCAAACAAGTTGGATGCAAGGCCTACCTTGAAACCATGCAGCCTAGTCCAATCAGAATTAATTTAGGTCATTGTTAGCCCACATCAAATCCGGAGAAATCCCATTTAAATTATTCAGGGTGTTGTATACCACAGAGACAAAGTCTACGAGCCCCAAAAACAAGAGTCCAGATACAAATCCAATTTGAACAAGCAGCCATAGTCTTATCTCAGTAAAAGTTCTTAAGATGACATTAGGTTACCAATTTGCTGGCATTTCAATATTTTTAAAAAATCCTATACAAATAGCTGATTTAGAAGATGCAATTGTTCAACCAACTGCTCACCCCGCAACAAAGTTAAAAATAAATGTAACATAACGCAAGAACGGCCATACTGAGTCAGACGAAAGTTCCATCTAGTCTAGTATCCTGTTTTCCAACAGTGGCCAATGCCAGGTGTTCCAGAGAGAAGAAACAGAACAGGTAATCAAGTGATCAATCACCCAGTCCCAGCTTCTGGGAAACAGAAGCCAGGGACACCATCCCTGACCATCCTGGCTAATAGCCATTGATGGACCTATCCTCTATGAATGTATCTAGTTCTTTTTTGAATCCTGTTATAGTCTTGGCCTTTACAACATCCTGTGGCACAGTGTTCCACAGGTTGACTGTGCGTTATTTGAAGAAATACTTCCTCCAGTTTGTTTTAAACTTGCTGTCTATTAATTTAATTTGGTGACCCCTAGTTCTTGTGTTATGAGAAGGAATAAACAACAACACTTCCTTATTTACTTTCTCCACACCAGTCATGTTTTTATAGATCACTATAACCCCCCTTATTCATCTCTTTTCTAAGATGAAAAGTTTCATTATTAATCTCTTCTCATTTGGAAACTGTCCATACCCCTAATAATTTCTATTACCCTTTTCTTAATCTTTTCCAATTCCAATATAAATTTGCTTGACTTATGACAAATTCACAGTACCCTTCCTGTTTTGGAGCTAGGCTATAGATCAAAGAACACTTCTGAAACCTTTACCTTGATGGAAAAATTACTTTAAAGTCTATCAGGATTAAGTTTACAAATATACAATTTTCCATTTTTTATATAAGGACAGCACTCTCATACAGGCTATTTCTTGAGATGCCTTCCTGCTCTACCTATGATTTCTCTCAGATTTCAATGTCTGTGTCCATTCTCTCCGTGTCACCCTCCCATGCACTAAACTGTAATTATTTCACTATGCTGCTCCCCACCACCACGCCACGTGTTCTCTCACCTACTTTAAATTATTTTCTCATCCTCTCGTCCCTATTCACCTACCCATTCAGACACTGATTTGAGTGACTTAAGTAGCTTAGCAGAACTCAATTTTTATAATTTTGAGAGATTACACTAATTTTAAACATTATTTATTTATTTAAATTATTCACAGTTATGGGAAATTATGAGCAGGAGAGGTCAATTATTTAATGACAAGCATTGAGATTTAAAAAGTTAATGCTTTGTAACTGTTAAGCACAAGTTGTCAACACCACATGTCAAAAACATACAAAGTAAATATCTTTAAATCAAACTAACAAGTTCTCAAGCCAACTTTCTTACTTTGCTTCTCAGTAAATTTTTTATTATTAGCAACGCCAATAGATATTTAATTCTTCCAAGCCTAGACTCAATGGCCAGAGGACAAAAACCTGATGGCCAGAGGACAAAACTGACTGCTGCTGTTTAGGAACAGGGAGAAGCCAACCAGCTCCCCCCTCACTAGCTGCTGGAAAAGGACAGGATGCTGGAATTGTCTATATTAGGATTTGTTTCCAGGCCCAGCATGGAAGCCCTATCTTTTATAGCTTCTGTCTAGTAGATGTTTGATTAATATGAAAACCTAACCCCTTCCAGCCCCTCTGGCTGCTGGCATAGGGCAGCACAATATTCTTTCCCTTCATTCTGCTGCACAGTTGAGGGTGGTGGTATTATTTACATCAAGTCCCCCTTGGAATCCCAATCATAGATCAGAGCCCCACTGTGCTAATCAGTGTACAAACCACACAATGAAAACCACAGTCCCTGGCCTCAACAACTTATGATTAAGGCTAAGATTTCGTCACAGTAATCTTTAGTAAAGGTCGGGGACAGGTCACATACAAACAAACAAAAATTTGTGGAAGCCCATGACCTGTCCCTGACTTTTATCAAAGATAACAGACAAAATGGGGAGGGAGGAGGGGGTCCAGCACCCACCCCTGCTGCAGCTCTGGGGTCCCTCCGCCATCCACAGTGGCTGGGAGTTGCAAGGCCACCCCCTCCCCCTGGCTGACAGCTCCAGCCCCGCCACCTTGCGGCTGAAGCGGAAAATGTCACTGAGGTCTCTGGAAGTCATGGATTCCATGACCTAATCTTAGCCTCACTTATGATCCAAGTAGTAACTCTACCCCTCACCACTCCATTCTTTTGCATTCTCCTTTGCCGGGAATAGCTCCAGGGCTTGCCTGTGCTGCTACTCATAGCTTTGTCAAGCAGCAGCTGCAGCTCAAAACTAGCCTGACTCTTTCAGTTTAAATTATTTGCTTTTGGTTGCATCTGCAGGGTGCTAGGCATTTTCAAATCAGTTTCCACACTTCTGCAATTTAGAAAAACTCCAAGCACGAGAGTACCATAGGACTGGAAGGGTCAGAAGGCAGTCTCCTGCTACTGCAGGAAACCCCAATGCAAAATGCCTTTCATAAACTTACCAAGTTCAGTCTTAAACCTGCTTCGGTTAGGTCTGCCGCAGATGCATGGGTACTGCATGGCCTCCAGAAGACGAGGCTGCATTGGTTTATATTCACAGCCACAAAGGGAAGAAAGTTAAACTTTAAAACCCGATTCTGCAGAAAGTTACGGTAGTGGGCCTCACACTCTAGTAATTATTAGATATTAGGAACCAGATTCCATGGTCTGAATGATCTTATTTGATTCACCTTTACAGCTCCCCCATACCTGGGGCATGGCCATTCTCCAGCATCAATTAGATAAAAAATTTCAGCCTAATGAATTATGCAAGGATGCCCACAGCCCAAGGTGTCCTTTATAACTGTCAAATGCTGGGACATCCCAAGGATGTCCCATAGATAGAGGCCAGAATGTACCATGAGAGTCATTATAGCAGCTCTAGAGCCACTGAAAGATTTCTCAACATAGGTCACCTTGGAAGGTAGTTACACCAGGCTTACATTTGCAACACCAGATTGCATGAGTGAAAGTGAGCCCAGTATTCATCTTCTCAACCTTGAGAGCCCCTCAATTTAAATTGCTCTCCCTCCATTCCAATGGTTGGGGGCAACGTACCAAAACAAAAATAAAGTTTACATAACTAGTTTATGTCTAGTATTGAGAATGGTTGCTGTCCATTTTTATATTATGAACATGATGATGTTATAATGCAAATTTATCACTCATTCCTATCATTCTGCAGAGACAACATCCTCAAAGAAACACAGTAAGACAGTGCTTTTTGGATGAAACAGAAAAATATCCTGGGATGCTCACTCTCCTAGGCACAGGATGTACATGGCGTGCAAGCTAAGAGAACAGCCACATCACTAGCGAGAGAATAAAAGCTAAACAGTTTGCCACCACTGTCCTCCCCTTGAGTTTTTCTAAAAGAACTCATGGAAGTTGTCAGGGTTCCTTCCCCACTCTGAACGCTAGGGTACAAATGGGGGGACCCGCACGAAAGACCCCCTAAGCTTATTTCTACCAGCTTAGGTTAAAACTTCCCCAAGGCACAAAGTCTTTGCCCTTGGATTAGGTAAAGGCTGCCACCACCAAGTGATTTAAAAAAAAAAAAAAAAAAAAAAACACAAACCATCAGGGAAAGGACCACTTGGGAGTTCCTATTTCCGCAAAATATCCCCCTCAAGCCCTTACACCCCTTTTCCTGGGGAGGCTGAGAACAAACAAGATGAGCACAGACCAGCCTTGGATTTTTAAGACCCAAAAAAACCCAAATCAGATTCTTAAAAAACAGAACTTTAATAGAACAAAAAATGATAGAACAACTCTAAGATCAGAATGGAAGATAATCTTACAGGCAGTCAGATTCAAAACATAGAAAATCCCTCTAGGCAAAACCTTAAGTTACAAAAAGACAAAAAAACAGGAATACACATTTCCTCCAGCACAGCGAATTTCACAAGCCAAAACAAAGAAAACCTAACACATTTTCTAGCTAGATTACTTACTAACTTTACAGGAGTTGGTGGGCTTGCATCCTTGATCTGTTCCCGGCAAAGGTATCACACAGACAGACAAAAGCCTTCCCCCCCACCTCCAGATTTGAAAGCATCTTGTCCCCTCATTGGTCATTCTGGGTCAGGTGCCAGCCAGGTTACCCGAGCTTCTTAACCCTTTACAGGTAAAAGGACTTTGCCTCTGGCCAGGAGGGATTTTATAGCACTGTATACAGAAAGGTGGTTACCCTTCCATTTATATTTATGACAGAGGTAAATATGGCAAGTTGGCAGCTGGTGTGCAGGTTCTGTCCACCTGCTCTCCTGGGCCTGCACTATTCATTTAGGGCTGCAGTGCTAGTTTTGGGCACACCAACGTTAACAGATTCTGCAGCCTCATTGGAGTGAGTTGCTGCACTGCAAACAGCTTTCCGCTACCAGTGCCGTGGACTTCAAATTATGGAGGTAGCAGCATTGAATCAAACCCTGCCTCCATAGCTTTTGGGGGGGGGGGGGCGGGGGGGGCACACGTGCCATACCAAGTGTATTGGCTCTTTGTTTTCTGGCCAAGTTCTACAACTATGTTCTCCCTACTTAAATTCCTCTTATAGTTTTAAGTAGACTGGGAAAGTCTTAGTTTCTTTGGGTGGATTATTATTTAAATGGTCACTGAATTCCACTCCAGACAGGGCTGCATTTTAATGGTGGGTGAAGAGTGAGGGACTGCAAGATTTATTACAAGTAACCAAAGTCAATGAAGTTAAAAACATAAGACAGCTTACAGTATCTACAATTTCTTCCAAATAACTTCAGAAATACATGGGTTTGGGTTTTTTCACCATTTTTATTGAAATTTTTTACAGAATACTTTTTAAACAGGACAAAATGCCATGGTAAAGGAATGTAAACTGCAAGAAACAGTTTGAAGTATCCAGACACACTCTAATAAGAGTTTTAGTTTGAAGACAAATGCAGTAGGCAAGATAATATGCAAACAGTATACACAGGGTCAGCAGTGAAAACTAGGAGTTTTGCATCAGGTTTACTTCAAAGTTTTTATAACAATATAATACTCTATTCACTAGACCAAAATTACCTTATCATACATCATTTCTATGACAAGAACGTGTAGATATGGACAGTAACAATTTACAAGTATAATCAAGCTATATTAATCTCATTAACACTGCTAAATCTATATTCCTACTATAAGAATTTTTAAAGTCATCCGTCTAATAAGATCTTGCTAGACCCTTAAACAAAACACTTGACCAAAGAGAGACCTGGACCCAACTAGATTTGCCTGATCTGCATGTCCATTTGGTTCATTCCATATCAGTCAGGGGCTAGGGAAAAAGCAGAATTCAAATGCTATACAATATTGTTTGGTTTTGGTCAGCAATGTATTTTAGTAGAAGAGTTAAAAATAAGGCAGTTCATTAACTGGTATTTTATATAAAAGCTGCAGAAAATACAACAGCAACAAAAACAGAAAAGTATTTCACAGAAATCTAAGAAAAAAGATGCATCAAATACACAAGGTAAAAGGAGCATCACTTTGACACTGTGCTTTAAAAAAAATGATGAAAAGATTTCTGTAGTGATATTAAAAAAGAATTTGCTTTCTTCTTGAAGAAGACTACTAACATTTTGCACAGCAACTTTTTTTATCACCTCATTTAAAAACGTGTATTGATAGACATAGAATTGTCATATTACATCATCACCATCTTTGCTCAGTGTCTGACTTTATACAGTGAAGCTGATAATCTATTTTTAAAAAGTGTCACAAGATTTCACTACATAGTCTATTTGATAGTAGAACAAAAATAAAGCAAATGCCTTTTAAACCAGCACCATAGAGAAAAACCCTAAAGTGTTTTGTAGACAAAAAACAAAACCATTTTGCAAACATGAGCATTTTGAGATCTCACCAGTAAAATCAGAAATCCTAGTTACATATTTATTTATATTCTACAACTACTCTATCATCACCTAATTAAAGCACATTAAACCACTGAATTATACACATTTTCTTTAAAAAAAATGAAAAACACCTTTAAAACAGTGCACATAAGTTTGTTTACTTTAAAATATCACATGTAACAAGGTTAATATTAATTTCAAAACAATTAAGTTTAAGGGCATGGAACATACAGTTACTGAATAAATACATGAGTATTTTTGCTTTATTATATACTACCAAATCCAAAGTATCTCTCTCAAAGAAAGCTAGAGATAAATGACTCCAAAGATTTTTCAAATCTCTTCCACACAGCCCTTTCTCTGAAAGATTTTCCCCAACAACGCTGTTATCTTAGGATAAGAATATAAAAAATAAAGCTGCAAGTTTTAGACGTGCAAGTATCTTTCACTTTGGGTGCTCAAGCAGAGGTCCCCACTTCACCCTCCTCTAAAGGGAAATCTTTCACACTAGCCAGGTACAAGTACCTACATGACTTACACCAGAAGTATCATCCTGGCCTTTATGGTATGGGGGAAGGGAAAGGGGGAGAGAATGTGGAGGAGAGGCAGAAAAGAGAAGTAGAGTGGTGGGAAGCAGGGCTTCGGAGCAGAGCCCGGAACTGGAGAGCGGAGAGGCTCTGGAGCAGTGGAGCTGCAGGTTTTTGCCTGGAGCTGGAGGGGAGCCAGAGCGCAGCTCCAAAGCCCTGGTGGGAAGCATACAACGGGTAAACTGAACCATCACATTTTCTTCTGGATATCAATGAAAGGTAAAGGAAAAAAAACTGTTGATGCCATTCTCTGTCAAAGAAGCTTCTCCAAAATGGAGGGGAAGTTTTCCGTAATGAAGTGCACAAAAGCTTTCAAGAAGCCTTCTCTTCTTAAGAGAAGCATGTTTTAGTAAATTAGTGGGAGAAAATTAAGAAAAATAAGTTAAGGTGAACAAAAGGGTGTCATTTAAAATTAAGCTATAAGTGTCAAAAGAGGTGTTATCAAGTGTCATGGTTCAAAAGTTCAAGACAATAAATGGCCAGTTATGTAGGGATGGGTAGAAAAATCATTCTGGATCTCTGTAGCAATTGGTCCAAGTCCAAAGCAACAAGCATTGGCCACCATGAGAGGCCAGATACTGAAATTTGAGGGACCAGAGAGTCTGTTACAGAAGATACTATGTTTGCAGTTTTGCAAGCCCCAAGAGTTAATGGTAAACCAAAAACATTACATCTAATCTGGGTTCACATCTCTGTTGATTAGATCATGACTCAAGACTGGTAGAAGCATGTTTACGCTATAAAAACCCTGAAGCAATTTCTTACACATTGTAGTCCATAGCATGGTCCAAGTTAGAGTGTTCTTGCCCATCAAATGTGGTATATGCATAAAGTAGCAAAAGGAATGTAATAAAGTTGTTACACATTATTAATACAGGTCTTCACTTTTACCTGAATGCTAAAAGCTCCTTAGCCACTGTTTTAATATTCCAAGGATTATGGATTACTGCACTTGATTTTGCTTTCTATGCACAAAAACAATCCTGATAAACATCAAAATGGAGAGAAAAACCTTGTCAAGTTAACATCTTTCATACAACAGACACATTACAGAGCAGAAGGCTATGCACCACTGTACAGTATAAGAATATAGACATAAAAGTTTGAGATCATGCAGAAAATATTCTTGGGTGCAGTTGTATTAATATGAATGATTCTACAGTAGACAACATTAAAACCATCAGTATTATTTTTAAAGCAAAATAAAACATCTCTACTCATTAATAGCCATTAGACATCATGGCTGAAATTCTAGCCCCATTTGCCATTGACTTCAGTGGAGCCAATATTTCACCCCATAACTGAGATTGCAATACAAGAGCCTGGTGATTATCCAGTTTACACTCCCTTTAAAAGTGAGAGAAATATACCTAATAAGCATATTTTAAAGATGATAAACATTCCCTCTCTATTCAATAGACTGAGATTTCTTTAAAAAAAACTTTAAAAAAATCAGATTAAAAAAAGTGTTCTTCACAGTTGAGTTGCATTAATTTACAATTGGCCTTTTCATAGCTGACCAAGCCCATGTTAAAACTATCCCATTTGATTTTCTTACATTACAGAAGCATTAAAAGATATGTTTTGGAAGGAAAGTTAGTAAGAAGAGAGATAAGGAACAATGGAGAGGAATAGCAGCAAGATTCAGTTGCCATATAAAACGTGGTAATCTTGACACTTGCACATGGGCTAGTGTGGTCATACAACACTTTACCTCTCTTACTCCTAGGACACCAAGACTGACCTAGTGTTTTCAGTTTCAGGTCAAAGAAGCTATGTAAAAAACACAACTGGTAGATGTATTTTATCATCTATTAGATGTATCAAATACAGATAGATGATGTTTAATAAATTATGTGCAGTGAAGAACATTAGCAAGTTCTACAGTGACAGCTAAAACGCAGAAATTGAGCTTGCTTGGATATGAAGAAATCACACATTAGTGGGGAAACAAGTTTCTAAAAAAGCCCAGTATGAAGACAGGTGGATGATAGACTTTTTTTTTTAAAAGAAACTCTTAACAGTAGGGGCATATTTACACTACAAAACATCAAGTCAACATCCAACCACTACAGTAATTAAGTCAGTTGGGTGTGTCCACACCACACTCATTGTGTCGATGGAGCACATCCTCACTAGCAGCGCTTGCATCGATGCACAGAACAATGTGCTATGGGTAGCTAACCCATAGTGCAACTAGCTGCAGCCAGGTTTGGGAAGGGCTTGCAATGCCATAGCTTGAGAAGCACGGACCGCGCTCAGCTGTGCACTCTTGTTGTGAGCATTATATACACCACACACCTTATTCTGAAATATTTCCAGAGCCAAGACAGGAGCCATCACGCAGAACACTGTGATATCACTCAAGCAAGCTATAGAGCAAATCAAATCCAAGTTGCTGCTGGCAGCAGCACAGTAGTTGAACACAATGGAATGCAGTTTCTGGTCCCAGGAAACAAGCACTGACTGGTGGGACCGGATCGTTATGCAGCTATGGGATGACAAGCAGTGGCTGCAGAACTTTTGAATGCAGAAGGCCATTTTCCAGGAACTTTGTGCAGAGCTTTCACCAGCACTGAAGCGCAGCAACACAAAAATGAGACCTGCTCTGACAATGGAGAAGAGCATTGCTATCACTCTGTGGAAGCTTGCAACGCAAGACTTCTACTGGTCGGTGGGGAATCAATTTGGAGTTTGTAAATCTACTGCGGGAGCTGCTGTGATCCAAGTGTGCAGGGCCATTAATAGACTTCTGCTAAGAAGGGTAGTGACTCAGGGAAATATGCAGGATATAGTGGATGGTTTTGCTGCAATGGGGTTCCCTAACTGTGGTGGAGCAATAGACAGAACACATATCCCAATCTTGGCAAAAACCACCTTGCCAAAGAGTAATAAACCAAAAGGGAAACTTCTCAATGGTGTTGCAAGTCCTGGTGCATCAAAGGGGCATTTCACTGACATCAACATGGGATGGCCAGGAAAGGTGCATGATACACACATCTTTAGGAACGCAGGTCTGTTCAGAAAGCTGCAAACAGGGACTTTCTTTCCAGACTGCAAAATATCCATTGCTGATGTTGAAATGCCAGTTGTGATCCTGGGATACTCAGCCTATTCCTTGCTCCCACGGCTCATGAAGCCATACACCAACTCATTGGACAGCAGTAAGGAGCGGTTCAACCATAGGCCGAGCAAGTGCGGAATGGTGGTTGAATGTGCCTTTGGACATTCAAAGGTCGCTGGCGCAGTTTGCTTACTAGATTAGGCCTCAGTGAAAGCAATACCCGCATCATTATCGCTGCCAGCTGTGTGCGCTCCATAATATCTGTGAGGTAAAGGGAGAGAAGTTTCTGCAGCTGTGGGGTGTGGAGGCAGATTGGCTGCTCAAAATTAGCTGCCAACCTGATACCAGGGCAAGAAGAAGAGCCCAGCAAGGAGCTGTATGTCTCTGGAAGGTTTTGAAAAGGAGTTTCACTAATAAGCCACAATAATGTGCACCACTTATCTGCATTGTGCCTTGCCCTACCATCCCCTCCATTGTATCAGTTCCGCTGGACCTCCCCCAGGTCTCCATGTTTGGACTAAATAAAGAGTATTTCATTCTCTAAATGTTGTCTGTTATTGCACAAAAATAAAAACAAACAGGAAAATAATTTAACCTTGGGCAAACTGTGAGATAAAATTGGAAGGGGAAAAACCAAGCCTGCTTGTGTCTGAAAGCACAGAAGTCTTGCCCATCAATGATCTCTGAATTGCTGCCTTTTGTTTTTAGTACCCTCCCCCGGTGTTGAGTGGAAGGGATACTGCAACTTCCTGGAACACTTGGGAAGGAGGCTGAGAATAGGGTGATGCTCGCAGGCTATTCTGCAGGGGCTGTAAAGTTGTTTTTCTTGATGCTCAGACACCTCAATGTGTCCAATTGGTCCTTTATAATCCACAGCATCTCATCCTGCATGGTACGCTCATGCTCCTGGGATGCTCTCCAGCTGTCCGTATCCATGTCCAGTTTTTCAAACAATTAAATCCTCCAGGCTCTTAGCTCCATGTCAGCTGTCCCAGAGGCATTCATTATCTCACTGAACACATTCATCACATGTTCTTTTTTCCACTTTCTAACCTGCAAAAGCCTCTCCGCCGGTATAGAGCATATGCTGAAGGCCAAACTTTCCACTACAAGACATGCAAAGCACAAGGCAACCACTGTTAGTGCATACCCTGGGTCTAGTGCAAGTTTACTATTTAAATATCACTTCCCTTATTATACTGAAGTGCAAGCCAGAACATAATCAGAATCCCTGGCTGTTCAATGAACCAGTTTGCTGTTCCAGCCGTGGTGAGTATGGCCCAGCAGCCTAGGCAACAGGCCTTGTACTGCAAATTGTTGGAAATCTGAGTTGGGAGCTCAGGTGGGTAGGTGGATAATGCCCCCTCCCCTTAGCAACATGGAGGCAGATACTCACTGCACCTCACTTTTTCTTCATATTAAACCAAAAAAAAAAAAAAAAGGGTATGTAACAGCATGTAACCCCTACAATGTAATTGGAATTGCATAATCACCAGAGATGCCTTCCCCGGCATCACACTCTGCCACCATGCTGTCCTGCAACCAACTGACTGCTCTGGGGCTAAAAAGAGCTCCTGGCTCTTGGGGAGAATGGATCCCCCACTCACCTGCCTCCCATTCTCCTCCTCCTCCAGAATGTCTTCCTCATTTTTACCCGAGGTGGCCCTGGACTCAGACTCCTGGGAGGTTACCATGCTAGGGTAGGGGGGGTAGTGGTGGGGCTGCCACTGAGAATCGCATGTAGAAACAGCACGTCTGTGGGGCAGAATCACAATGACTGTTCATCTCCCTTGTCTTCTGGTACGCCTGCCAAAGTTCTTTGGTTTTCACGTCACTGCTGCATGTCCCTGGGGTAGCCCTTCTCCCTCATGTCCCACACAATCTTTTTGTAGACCTCTATGTTTCTTCAGCTGGATTAGAGCTGTGTCTGTTCAGACTCTTTTCTCCACAGACCAGTAAAGATCCACCACCTCCTGTGTACTTCAGGCTGGAGCGCATTTGGGGCTCCGACTCTCCATGATCAGCTGTGCTGGTGAACTCTCTAAGCTGATCAAACAGGAAATGGGAATTCAAAAGTTCCTGGGGATTTAACAGGGGAGGGGCTGTTTCCTGTGTACCTGGCTGCTGAGCAGCAGGGTTGAAAACCATCTCCAGAGTAGTCACAGTGCAGAATTGCGAGACTCCTTCTGGAGGTTAAATTTGGTTAACCCTGCATTTACACTGCCTCTCTGACCCATCAACATCGAATTAAGCGCTACGCCCCTCGTGGAAAAGTCGAAATTACAGTCAAGTTAGGTCAGTTGAAGGGCCCTGGTACAACAGAACCTCAGAGTGACTAACACTTCAGGAATGGAGGTTGTTTGTCACTCTGAAATGTTCATAACTCTGAACAAAATGTGATGGCTGTTCTTTCAAAAGTTTACAACTGAACATTGACTTAATACAGCTTTGAAACTCTACTATGCAAAAGAAAAATGCTGCTTTTAACCATCTTAATTAAAATGAAACAAACACAGAAACAGTTTCCTTACCTTCTCAACTTTTAAAAAAAATTTTTTTTTTTTTAAATAGTTGTTTACATTTAACACAGTACTGTACTGAATGGCTTTTTATCCGTCCCCTCCCAGTCTCTGCTGCTGCCTGAAAGCGTATTTCTGGTTCCAAATGAGATATGTGGTTGACCGGTCAGTTTGTAACTCTGAGGTTCTACTGTAGTGTAGATGCATACATTATTAGGTCTACGAAATGTGGCTTCCATCAACCTAAGTTTATAGTGTAGACCAGGCCTCAGTTATGAAGAATACAGCCATTTTATCAACTGAGTTTCCAACTATGACTACAACACTTTACCATATTTAATCCAACAACAGGTTGTCTTACCTCTGTGCAGCTACACTGTGACAGGACGAGATTGATCCACATTGGAAATAAATTTTTAGAACTAGTGTAGTATGGACTTTTAGTATGAAAACATTTAAAATGTAAAGATACAACCAAATAGAGCAAAGTAAACTGTATTTTAGTATTCGAAGTATGATCAAACACATGCCAATAGACAAACTCCTTGTCTTTAAAAGTGTAGACCTAATACAGCCATAATTATTGGTGAATATTACATGTTGTTACAGGGTTAAAATTTTATCACTGATCATAAGTGTGCCCAGTGCCATGTACACTCATTGTGCAGTAAACATGTAAAGTGGGCTTGGTAGAAAAGAACTCATCTGGGGCAAAGGAACTAGGTAAGAGACTGTTAGGCAGGCTGCTGTTTATCTAGGTGGAGACAAGATATATGCTTCTGGCCATATTACTGTGTGAGGCATTCTAGGGAAAGAGTAAGAAGGACTGAAGCAGTGCCAGTAAAGCAAAGGGTCCCTGAGCCAGCCTACCTTTGAGAGGCAAGTGATAATACATTCATTAAAACTAGATCAAGAAGGGCCAGTAAGCAAACCCTCTAATGCCAGCCGCTGATAGAAATGTATGCAGAGTTAGTAGGGGATAGTGCCTGTTAACATTCCAAAGATGGCATACACACACCCCAAGTGTGCTAGTGAGCATTTTAGCCAGGCCCTGAAAATGCATATAGAAGCTCTGGGTCCATAGTCACACTGTCCCTACGCAAAGGGGAAGAGGCTCCCTGAGTTCTTCATTCCCCTCCTCTTCCTAGTGTATCCATCTAGATTTAGGGCAAACCCATCCAAGCTTTTACACTGTTTATATGCAGGGTAAAGAGTTTTGTTCATTTCTTTGTATACTGTATCATTTCTCCCATCACACCTCCAATAACTAACTTATGAACTTGAGTTTCCATTTTTACAGAATCTTTCATGTACTAAGAATTTATCATTTTAAAAAGAATATTTTTCTGTATGAAGCAACCCATTTAAACAACAACTTTTACACACTGACAACACTACCAAAACCAAGCCCAGCCATGTACAGTAACTGCCGTCATCTACACTATTCAAACATGGCTCATATGCTCATCTCTCTATTGCGATTCACAGTGTTCTACCTTCCAAGTGCAAGATAGAAACAAAGCTGATAATGAACAGTAGTTACTGTGAAACATCTCGGCATCTATTCAAATCCACAGACCTACCAGCCTCAATTGCTATTTCAAGAGTACGGTAAATGACCAGTTCCATCTGATAATCTAGTTATTGTTGGCTTACCAAGAGCTGTTCAGCGACCCACTGGAGTTCTATGCAGCAAGATGTTTTTCCTCCAGCAGTCAATTAGATTCAACCCAGATTCCATTAACCTTCCATTTTTACCCACACCAAGTAGCACACTATTCTGCTAGCAGTCCCATTAAAATCAACAGGCTACTCAGGGTAATTAAACTAAGTATTAAACTGTGTCCAATTCTGCAAACCCTTAATAGAGTTTCCAGTAACAGCCCCTAGGGGAAAAAACTTCAAAGTCTCAACTTTTATGCACTCCTGTAATTTGAAGGTACTTTGCTAAAGCACAAGAAGTTGTTTTGCTTTTCCACATATGCATCAAAAAATGCTCAGCTGAAGATAATGAAGCTGCCCACTACATTCACTTCCTTCCCCATGTGGAATCCTTCATACTATTCTTTTCCTAACATATGAAGGTAGAATGAAAGAGTACTGTGCTAAATACAGACTTGTTATTTGTTGCTTCCACTTCCCTCTTCCAAAATAGCAATTTAAAACAAGTATCTATAGTACACATTAGTTAACATTTAACAGACTGCACTGCATCTAGCTTGATGATAGGGTTACTAGATGTTTCCTTTAGGGGTATTTAATTTTTTTAAATCCAGTTGAAGCATATTCGAGTTTTCACTTTGATAATTTTCAGGCAGATCTCTTTTCAAAGCGATAACATCCATCTGGAGCTTGCTCCCTAAGGAGAGGCTAACCCTATTCATGTACACAGCAAAAATGTTACAGAAATTTGGAATGGGGTGGGAGTGAATTTGTTTCAGTCCACATTTACTAGAAAATTCAGGTAGAGTATCCATCCCTTCCCCTCCCTCCCCCCGCCCTCAGTAGGGTCATAAACTAAAGTTCACAAAAAGTTAAACAGAGTATCATTTCAGACTTACTCACATCCATCTCTCAAAAATATATATCAATCTTTCACCATACCAGTGTTTAATTTGGATAGGAGGAAAAAAAAAAAAAAGTTAAAATCTGTGACTAAGTATGTTTGGTTCCTAATCTTATGGAGAAAAGTAAAAGGTGGCTGCAGAGTGACAGCATGTTCCAAAATAATACATGAGGCGATAAATGCATTCAGAATGCTGTCTTTTTGTTGAGTATAAATGAATGTGGAATTTAAGCACCACACATTTTTTATACGCAATTTTAAAAAAGTGAAAAACTGCAAGCAAAATTAAGCAGCAACATGTTGGTCAAGTTACCAGGAGTATGATACAGAGGATAATCTTTATATTTAGACTGACAGCCTTGATAATGCCAATTATACACTTAATTTTATTTTCACTTTAATATTGGACTGAGAACCTTAATGTTCTTCCTTAAAAACAGCCACCTCCTCTTTCTTTGGTGTGTACACACACACACACACACACACACACACACACACACACACCCCTCCCTTGCGGTACTGCACTAAAAACCACATTCTTCCTTATTTAAACAGAGCTAATATAATACACATCTCAAATGGTCTTTAAATTGGCTGACAAGTTGATTTTACAATATAGCGTAAACAATGCCTGAGATGCAAGTTATGTATATTTTTTAAAAAATTCTCCAGAGACTTGTATCAGCTTCTGTATGTTTAGCCATACCCTTAAAGCTTCACCACTCACAAAGAGAAATAGACAAACATGAATATTCCAAGTGAACAGACACAGAACAGTCCAATATTTAGTAACAGTTTAACTTTCGGAGTCTCTTCCAACATTTGTAAACAGAGAGTCTCTTCCTCCGTATCTTGGATGGCTCTTTCATTCATGTTTCTACTTCTAAAGCCACAGAACCAATCTATGAATTTCCAATGTTTCTCTCTATCATCAGTCTCTTCCTCACACTTTTTCTCACCCATGAGAGCCACCTGTCCATTTGAATAACAATCAACTGGTGTCTCAACTTCAGAGTGACTTACAGAAATCACTGGATTGCTGTCTTCTCTGCAAGTAACTAGAAGATTTATATCCTCAGGCTTAATATTTTTAATATTTTCTTCAGATTTACCATTTGGCAAGATATGATTGGCATTTTCATTACATTTCAAGATGGTTTTTTCTTGTACCTTGTATGGATCCTCTTTTGAAGCATTTTCTTTTACAGACCTGATTTTTAGAGACCAGAAAGTGGTTGTTCGAATCTGTTCCTTTGTTGGTGGCGGTGTAAAGAGGCTTACTGTAATAGTCACAATTCCAGTGATCCAAAACAGAGCAGTAGCAATATACATATAATGGATATTTTTGATGAAGCCTGGCCTAGTATCAGGCTGGTTACACTCAGGGACACGATAAATAAATGCCAATATCAACCTTATAGACCCAAGAACAAACCCAACCATTCCACCATAGAATGCCCCTTGTTCGTTGCAACGCTTCCAAAAAATACCCAATAGAAACAGTGCAGCCACTGGTGGAGTCAAATAATCTGCTACCTCTTGTATATAGAGATACATCTGGCCTCCTTGCATTTCCACGATTATTGGAACCCAGGCAATACTTATAATTACCATGAAAGCGACAAACACTCTTCCTACAATCATTAGTTCTCTAGATGGAGCACTCTTGCGTATGAGTTTGTAGACATCAAGTGTAAATATAGTGCTGGCACTGTTAAATATCGAGTCCAAGTCACTCATTAGTGCAGCAATCATTACAGCCATCATAAGTCCCCGCAGACCAACTGGTACAAGTTTCATCACCAAACGTGGATAGGCAATGTTAGAGCATCCAGCTCTGCTTCCACAGACTTGCATGCAGTGTTCGGGACTGATACAGGCAATGTCATCTGCGAACAGTATACGTGAAATCATCCCTGGGATAACTATAATAAACATAGGCAACAGCTTTAAAAACCCTGCCATTAGTGTGGATCCTTTGGCATGAGCAATATTTTTTGCAGCTAAAACCCTCTGAACTATGACTTGGTCAGCACACCAGTACCATACAGAAGCCGGGGTCTGCCCAAACAGAAATCCAGGCCAGGGAATATCTTCATCTGTTGGCTCACGCAACATTTTAAGAGCATCAGGCTTTGGATAGACATGACAAAAGTTGGTATTGGAAAGATTGTAGGTTAACAAGATTGATGTAATATTTGGTGTTGCCAACATATACCTTCTTTTAACTTCTTCAAACCCACCAACCTCCGTCATACTTATGATCATGAGTGTGAGGGCACCAATAATCATAAGCAGAGCTTGAAGAGTGTCCGTGTAGATGACAGCCACAAGACCTCCAGTCACAGTCAACAAAGCAGTCATTCCAATAAGCAGGATAACTGACAAATAAAGGTTCCAACCTAGAGATTCTTGAATAAAGAGTGCACCTGAATACAAGTCAACAGAAAGTTTGGTGAAGATATAAAGAATCAAAGACAACGCCGCAAAATATATTTGAATTCTATGTCCTCCAAAACGTTTGGACAAATATTCAGGCATGGTATATACTCCTGACCGTACGTAGACTGGGATGAAGACCCATCCTAAAAGCTGTAAAAGCATTAAGGCGTTGAACTCCCATGCACCTACTGCAAATCCACTTGCTGCTCCAGATCCTGCGAGCCCAATGAAGTGTTCACTCCCAATATTGCTCACAAATAAGGATGCACCAATAGCTACCCATGTCATAGAACGGCCTGCCAAGAAGTAGCCACTTACGGTGCTTCGATTGTATTTCCACATGGCAAAAAAGCCTATGCACAGTACAAGCACAAAGTACAGTGTCACAATGGCAATGTCTGCTGTTTCCAAAGAAGCCCTCATTTTTATAAACAAAATGACTTCTGACTGACGATGTCCAATTTTCACCCCCCAAGAAGTCTTTAGAGTAATATGTGAACCAGTTTACATTTATCAATACTGCAGATTGAATTCTTTGTCCCTTGATTTGCTGTCTTGATGGTGGTGGTTGTAGTGCACTTTGAGAAGACAGATTTATTTTCTCCGCTTCTTAAATGGAAATTTGAGAACTTAGCACGCACTTTTAATCGACTTTCCACAAGATCAGCATTAACTCTGTTGATGTAGGAGAAATTCTTAGCTGCAGCTAAGTCTAGTGAGGCCTACTGTACCAACCCTGCAAGGCAGCAAAGACAAAAGACAAAGGTTGAATTAGAGAAGGATTTCACTCACTTTATGAGAAAGATTTGAAGTCTATCAAAACAAGTGGTTGATTACAAGGCTTTTCCTCTTTTAAATTGTATTTGTGCAAGATAGAACACAGAATTCATTACTCAAACTGAGTAGTGCCCTTTATAATTAAGCTGAAAATCTGGACATGGTACACGTGCATCAATGGATACAGCAAACAAGAGCATAAAGATTAAATGGCTTTAAAAAAAAAAGTAAAATATCCTCAACACAACAAAAAGCATTCTCATTAGGGATTTCCATTCCCCCCCCCCCCAAGCCTCACAGGATTAAAGCTTATTTTAAAAGACATTAAAATAAGCCCTTCCACATTTGCATAGAAAGACATTTTACATTACAAAAAAGTTTACTTGGATAGTCCTTTGTTGAATTTCCCCAAGATTCCACCCTAAACAGCCCAGGTTCTCTCTTGCTAGATCCTGAAGTGATGTCACAATTCTGTGTTTAAGACACCACCCTGTTGCCATGACTAAATATAGGAATGAAGTCATAACACTGCCACATATATCGAATAATGGTAAGTTTATGACTAACTGTAAAACTGAGGTTATTCTACAAGTTTTAGAACTTTATGTGATATGCACTGCACCCCACAGAGCTGTTTTTAAGTGGGAAAGGTATCAGGAAATTTCAGTGGGGGGGGGGGGGAAGAGGGGAGGGCAGAGTTTTGTTTACACTAATAGGGCAAGCAAAACAAGACCTAAACACATCTTGATGGCGAGTGAGTGAGTGAGTGTAATATGGTAACTTTTGAAGATCATGTCCAATGAATTCTAAAATTTCAGGTAACACTCTAGGTATCAATGGAAAGAACCCTACTGATTTTTGTGATAATCAGAAAACCGGAAAAAAATCTGTTTTCTACACAGTGCCCATTTGGGGCTGCAAGCAAAGAGCATTATGAGATCAGAGGTAACTCAGCCAGTCATTGCTCAATATCACCAGTTCGTCTGCATACATCAATCCTATTGGACAAAGTGAGTCAGCAAATGAAGCTGCAGATCAGGACTCCGGTGTTTTGACAGAGTTCAGAGGATCAGGACTTGAACAGCAGGGGCTGCTTCAGATCAGAAACTAGAGCAGCAGAGTAGGAATGAGGCCCTCCAAACTTTACCTGGCTCAAATAGGATCACTTACCTTTGCCTAGTCAAAATTGTTTTAGTTCATCTAAACCAAGGGAGAGATGACCAGGGAAGACAGCATGGTTAGGATTACTGGAGAGAGTCCTATCAGAGATAGGGACCAAGTTCCTGCCCTGCCCTCCACCTGCCAGTTCAGCTTACAAACACATTGAAGTGTGACCCCTCTAGTTGTTTTTGTGATTCAGTGCACACTACTACTTGTAATTTTGTATTTTAATTGGAATGAGTTGACTTCAGTTTGTGTGGGAGGGCCTGGGGGAGGAAATCTTGTTTACACTAATAGTTTTGGTATTTAAAAAACCCAACAGAAAAATCACCTCAAAATATGCCAATTTTATTTTCAGAGTTTGCTATTTTTGACGGTTTCCATCAGCCAGAGAAGTTCCCATTTACTTTCCTCCCCACCCACCCCCCCCTTTTTAAAAATAAATTAAATTTAAAAAAAAAAGTGTTGGTTTTGGTAGTTCCAAATTAAAAAGGTTTTTGTACATCAATTCTCCTTCTGTTCCACAGAGCTTGACAAAAGCACCTCACCACTTCTACCATCAGCATTGATTTACATAATTCATTTTTGTCCAGCACCACTTTTTAATTATTTAACATTAAATTAACATTGTGGTTTTATAAAGACACAGGAAGCCATAGGAATACAGCTAAAAATAAAAGCTATTTTCAAGTCAAAACTGTTTCCATAGTTTTTAGTGATTAATCTGCAACTGTTTTCTTTTACTAGTGTTCACTTTATTTAGGAGAGGGAGAAATGAAGATTCTTGATTTAGGTTTTTGGTGAAAAGGAAGCTCCATGCGAGGGTGTGGCTGACACTTGTAGACGTCACACCCTGATTACAGATGCTTTAAAATAAACAGATGTTGGACAACTAATATACAGAGATAGACGGCTGAGATATAGTTCCATGGGATTGTCCTAAACTCATCATTGCTTTCTAGGAGCTAGTAGACCTGTGACATACTTTGACCCTTTGAACTCTGACGATTCTTTCTGCCATTGAAGGGGATACATTAATGAGAATCAACTCTACAGTTAAGATAAGGATGTGTTTTGTGCCTAAGGCAGGGATCCAGCCTATGTTTATTGTTAAACTTGGAAAGATTAGCTTAACCTGTAAATGTCAATTTCACTACACACATGCAAACCAACTAAGTATTGCCATCACTAATAACTGAATTCTACCAATAAGCAAAGTCAGGGAATGCTGCTTGAGAAGTTAGAGTTTGATTTAAGGATGTTTACTTTGTATATTTTGACAAGTAATGTTCACAATTTGTGTTTTAGCAGCTATAAAACTAATTCTGAATCTCAACACCTATGGTCATTAAATAATTATGTCGAAACCTGCCCCTACATTTTCTGCATATTTATTGTGTGAATAGCAAGTCCTTCCTCCCTATTAAAGTTAAAGCATTTACTGAGCGCAGAATGAGTTTTCTGAGAATTTACAAGTGAGTTGACTATTCTGAGTTAAAATTAAACTAAGGGTATGTCTACACTACAAAATTAGGTCGATACTATAGAAATCTATTTTTAGAAATTGATTTTATACAGTCCATTGTTTATGTCCACACTAAGCGCATTAGGTCAGACTGCATCCTCACTACCATGGCTAGCATCAACTTACGGAGCGGTGCACTGTGGGTAGCTATCCCACAGTTCCCACCGCCCGTTGGAATTCTGGGTTAAGCTGCCTGATGAGGCAAAAATATCATGATGGGTGGTTTTGGGTACACGTCAGTCGCCCCTCCCTCCATGAAAGCAACAGCAGACAATCATTTCGCACTTTTCCCCCTGTGCGGATGCCACACTGCTTTCAGCAGATGGTGCAGTAGGACTGCTAATCATCATCATCATCATCATCATCCTCCTCCACCACTTCCGCTGCTACTGTCTCAATAGCAAAATTTCTCCATGTTGTCTGTCATGGGCTCCCAGGTACGCGTGTTCTTTCTCAGGAAATGTAGGCGGTGCTAACCATCATTATCCACCACTTCTGCTGCAACTCTGCTCTCCTGAAATCCACTTTGCAGGTCCTCTCATCGTTCTCTATAAATACCTATTCTCGTGGCAGCTGTCGTCAGCCACCGCTTCTGCTACAACTCTGGAGCCTGCTCAGATCACCGCAGCAGTTATGAGCATTGTAAACATCTCATGCATTATCCTATAGCATGTGCAGGACCAGAACCCGCAAAAGCAGGCGAGGAGGTGACAGCAGCGCAACGACAAGAGTGAGGAGGACATGGACACCGACTTCTCTCAGAGTACAGGCCCTGGCAATTTGGACATCCTGGTGGCAATGGGGCAGGCTCATGCCGTGGAACACTGATTCTGGGCCCAGGAAACAAGCACAGAGTAGTGGGACCGCATAGTGTTGCGTGTCTGGGATGATTCCCAGTGGCTGCGAAACTTTCAAATGCGTAAGGGCACTTTCATGGAACTTTGTGACTTACTTTCCCCTGCCCTGAAGTGCAAGAATACTAAGATGAGAGCAGCCCTCACAGTTCACAAGCGAGTGGCAATAGCCCTCTGGAAGCTTGCAACATCAAACAGCTACACCAGTCAGTCAGGAATCAATTTGGAGTGAGCAAATCTACTGTGGGGGCTGCTGTGATCCAAGTAGCCAACGCAATCACTGAGCTGCTGCTATCAAGGGTAGTGACTCTGGGAAATGTGCAGGTCACAGTGGATGACTTTGCTGCAATGGGGTTCCCTAACTGTGGTGGGGCAATAGACGGAACCCATATCCCTATCTTGGGACTGGACCACCACGGCAGCCAGTACATAAACCAAAAGGGGTACGTTTCAATAGTGCTGCAAGCACTGGTGGATCACCAGGGACGTTTCACCAACATCAATGTGGGATGGCCGGGAAAGGTACATGACACGTGCATCTTCAGGAACTCTGGTCTGTTTCAAAAGCTGCAGCAAGGGATTTACTTCCCAGACCAGAAAATAACTGTTGGGGATGTTGAAATGCCTATAGTTATCCTTGGGGACTCAGCCTACCCCTTAATGCCATGGCTCATGAAGCCATACACAGGCATCCTGGACAGTAATAAGGAGCTGTTTAACTACAGGCTGAGCAAGTGCAGAATGGTAGTAGAATGTGCATTTGGACATTTAAAAGCACGCTGGCGCAGTTTACTGACTTGGTTAGACCTCGGCGAAACCAATATTCCCATTGTTATTGCTGCTTGCTCCACAATATCTGTGAAAGTAAGGGGGAAGATATTGATGGAGGGGTGGGAGGTGGAGGGAAATTGCCTGGCTGCTGATTATATGCGGCCAGACACCAGGGCAATTAGAAGAGCACAGCAGGGCGTGCTGCACATCAGAGAAGCTTTGAAAACCAGTTTCATGACTGGCCAGGGTACGGTGTGACAGTTCTGTTTGTTTCTCCTTGATGAAAACCCGCCCCCGTGGTTCACTCCACTTCCTTTTAAGCCAACCACTCTCCCCCTTCGGTCACCATTTGCAGAGGCAATAAAGTCATTGTTGTTTCAAAATCATACATTCTTTATTAATTCATCACACAAATAGGGGGATAACTGCCAAGGTAGCCCGGGAGGGGTGGGAGAGGATGGAAGCACCAGGTGGGTGGTGCATGAGGGGAGGAGGGAAGGACAAGACCACACTGCACTTCAAAAAACACAAAAACAAAAAAAACCACACACACACACACACAGAATACCAGTCTTCTGTTGCTTGGGCAGTCCTCTGGGGTGGAGTGGTTGGGTGCCCAGAGCCTGCCCCCCCATCCCCCCACATTCTTGGGAGTCTGGGTGAGGAGGCTATGGAACTTGGGGAGGAGGGTGGGCGGTTGCACACAGGCTGCAGCAGTGGTCTGTGCTCCTGCTGCCCTTCCTGCAGCTCCACCAGATGCCGGAGCACATCAGTTTGACCCCCCAGTAGCAACAGCATTGCATCCTGCCTCCTCTCATCACGCTGCCGCCACCTCTCCTCTTGCTCCCACAACCTCTCTTCTTGCTAGTCCCCCTGTTCTTGCTAGTCCCTCCTGTTCATTTTCTGCTTTCCTGGACTCTGCCATTGTTTGCCTCCATGCATTCTGCTGATCTCTTTCAGTGCAGAAGGAATGCATGAGCTCAGAGAACATTTCATCGTGAGTGCATTTTTTTCACCTTCTTATTTGCACTAGCCTCTGGGACGGAGATAATAGGGGAAGCGTTGAAACATTTGCAGCTGCAGGAGGAGAAAAAGGGAGAATAGTATTTTAAAAAAAAAAAAAAAAGACATTTTAAGAGAACAATGGGTAGACTCTTT
Source organism: Dermochelys coriacea (assembly GCF_009764565.3). Classification (NCBI taxonomy): domain Eukaryota; kingdom Metazoa; phylum Chordata; order Testudines; family Dermochelyidae; genus Dermochelys; species Dermochelys coriacea. The sequence continues at coordinate 164,064,518 of NC_050068.2, forward strand.
CACAATGAACCAAGCTGTTAACATTACATAGTACATGTGCTTTTGGTACAAGGTCACATTTTGCCTCTTATATTGAGCACCTGCCGATTTGGTGAGATAGATCACACACACACAGGGCTGGGCAACAGAATTCGGCTTGCAAGCAGCTATGGTAAGCCACAGTCTTTCGGCTTCTTCAGCCTTCATAACATGTGGGAATGGTTTCAAAACAGCAGCGCCCTCCTTTCCCATACCAAGCACCTGTTGGGTTGGCCATTTAAAAGGAGGGGATGCGGTTTTCAGGTTAACGTGCAGCACAAACCCAACTAAACCTCCCACCACCCAATTCTCTGGGATGATCGCTTCACCCCTCCTCCCACCACGACTAATATCAGGAAAGATGCCTGCCAGCCAAAGGCTAACAGCTCAGCATGAAGGCCTCCCCACTGCATGGCTAAGAGTGGGGATGATTTTTTTTTTTTTTACAGCCACAGGCAAACAGCCCAGCAGGAACAGCCACCTCTGAATGTCCCCTTAATAATGTCCCTGGAGAATTTCCACTCCATCCTCAAACACATTACCAGACTTTTCCCATAGTTGTACTGGCCACAAATGCATCCCAAGTCTTCAGGGCAAATCAATCATTAAAACACACTTGCTTTTAAACCCTGTATTATATTTACAAAAAGGTACACTCACCAGAGGTGCCTTCTCTGGCTTCATGGTCCAGGAGCTCATCTTGAGAGGGTATTGGCTCCAGGGTGATAAACAGTTCCCGGCCATCGGGGAGAACGGTTTCTCCGCTTGCCTGTTGTGCGCTATCCTCATCTTCCTCGTCCCCAAAATCCTCATCCCTGTTGCATGAGACTGCCCTCTTGCAGGTGTCCATGGACAGGGGTTGCGTAGTGGTAGGGGCACCCCTAGAATTGCATGCAGCTCATCAGAGAAGCTGCATGTCTGGGGCTCTGACCTGGAGCGGCCGTTTGCCTCTTTGGTAGGCTTGTCTGAGCTCCTTAATTTTCACTGGCACTGCTGCAGGTCCCTGTTATAGCTTCTGTCCATCATGACCTGGGAGATTCTCTCAAATATTTTGGCATTTCGTCTTTTGGAACAGAGTTCCGATACCACAGATTCGTCTCACCATACAGCGATCAGATCCAGTATCTCCATTCGGTCCATGCTGGAGCTCCTTTGTGATTCTGGGACTGCATGGTCATCTCTGCTGATGAGCTCGACACGCTTGCCAAACAGGAAATGAAATTCAAAAAAGTTCCTGGTGCTTTTCCTGTGTATCTGGCTAGTGCATCCGAGTTGAAAGTGCTGTCCAGAGCAGTCACAATGGAGCACTCTGGGATAGCTCCTGGAGGCCAATACCACTGAATTGCGGCCACACTACCCCATATTCAACCCAGCGATGTCTATTTCAGTGCTAATCCCCTTGTCAGGGAGGGGTACAGAAACAGATTTTAAGAGCCCTTTAAGTCGACAAAAATGGCTTTGTTGTGTGGACAAGTGCAGGGTTAAATCGATCTAACCCTGCTAAATTCGACCTAACTCATAGTGTAGACCAGGGTTAAGAAATTTAGTACTCAAATCTGTTTTGTCCCAAATGATTTTACCACCACAAGAAATTTGAGTTTTACCTAGGATTAAAAATTCACTGTGATCTTCAAATTCAGCGTATGTACAAGAAGTTAGGTTGCAATTAAATTAAAAATGTATTAATTACTGTTTTAGCCAGTTATTATAAAATAGAAAGGGCCACGTATACAGCTCAGGTTACTCTTAAGTACAGCCATCTGATTTAGTTACCTTTGATACCAATCACCACCTTCCCTCTCTAGTTAATTTGGATGTTTCAATTCTATGGGCTGAAGAGAGTCAATGACACAAAAAGAGCTGTACATGTCAAGAGTTCTAACTGACAGATTTGGCCTTCAACTATCATTGCATTAACCCACTGTCATTAGACACACAAAGATTATAGTTGCATTCTGTGGAAATTATGGGCCAGATTCTCTAGTATGCCCTGAATGTTTTGTGCTGCTCCAGTGACAGAGAATCCCTGTAAACATCATTTAAATGGCCAGTGTACTCCAGATGCTTTATACTGTGCTGAAATGATAAAGCTGACAAAGCATACCAACAAATCTGGCCTTAAAACAAAAAATGGTTTAAAGATTGATATTACATATCTACAACTCAAAACTATCACAGGGTAGCATTCATGTGTGAAGTTAATTTAAAAACAAAACAGATTCCCAGAGAAAACTATGTTAAGATAGAGCTACGGATGAGAGTATGGAGGAGTACCTTAAATGGTTAAAAAGATGTTAACTCTTTTGCTGTTTTAACAAACTATTACAGGTAACCATGCTGCTTATTCACTGTGAGAAAGTGCACTTCTCACTAAGGCAGATGTGTTAAAAAAAAAAAAGTTCCACTTCAGTCAACAATTTTTGCATGAATTGGCCATTTTATAAGCAGAATGTTGCACAAAAAATAAAGCATTTCAGAACCAAGGAAGATATGCAGTTTTTACAAATAAGAATATTTATATTCTCATAAAGTTATATCCAAGAATGAGGAGAGACTAGGGAAATGATACAAAACAGACTGATTACAGTTGAGTGCTCAATTTATCAAGATCATGAGTCTCAGATCACAGATCTGTTTTTAAATTACACTCATTCCCAAAAGGCACTGCAGATTAACTCATCTATTCCATGGTTTAATTTATTTGTAAACAAGACAGTACACTGTGAATGGCTAGCCAACTACAAAAGCAGTTTCTCCTCCCTTGGTGTTCACACCTCAACTGCTAGAAGAGGGCCTCATCCTCCCTGATTGAGCTAACCTAGTTATCCCTAGCCTGATTCTAGCTTGCCTGCCTCTGGAAATTTCCACTACATGCATCTGACAAAGTGGGTATTCACCCACAAAAGAATATGCTCCAATACATCCATTAGTCTATAAGGTGCCACAGGACTCTTTGCCACTTTTACAGATCCAGACTAACATGGCTACCCCTCTGATACAAGACAGTACACTGTAAATGTTTCCAAACTGCATGAAGCTTCTGGGTATGAAAGTAATACACTACTTAGCTGCAAGTGCTTCTTTCATTATATTTTTAAAAAGTCAAATGCAATTACAATATAACAATACCAAGATTCCATATATTATTTTAAGAGGAAAAAAGCATACAAAAGCAATCACTCCCAGATACATTGGGTTAAGAAATTATGCAAGGAATCAACTATAAAAAGGTGAGACAAGAATAGAGTAAAATTTTAGTTCCTTGTTCTCCTATCTTATTGAAAAAAGTTTTAGACTTAAACTGGTGACAGACACTAACTGATCGATAGCAGTAATCAGATACAGTAGTGAAATCGCATAATGACAGGTTTCAGAGTAGCAGCCGTGTTAGTCTGTATTCGCAAAAAGAAAAGGAGTACCCGTGGCACCTTAGAGACTAACAAATTTATTAGAGCATAAGCTTTCGTGAGCTACATCCGATGAAGTGAGCTGTAGCTCACGAAAGCTTATGCTCTAATAAATTTGTTAGTCTCCAAGGTGCCACGGGTACTCCTTTTCTTTTAGTAGTGAAATCGGATGTGCTGCAATAGTATACAAAAAGGCAGCTAGTGTGCATTCCATAGCAAACAGTCCAATCATGATTATAATCCTTATAAAGAGTATTTGCCCTTTAATAAGTTGTTATATATGTCACAATTGAGACACTGTCACTGGACAGGTAGTATTTATTTTGGTTATAATGTTATCTATAGAAGGGCCAAACCAGGCTTTAAAAGCTACTTTTCAAAATCACCACTTTTGCAACTTTCAGACCTGGTTTGTGGTGTTTAGCCTGGTAAAGCTTTGAGGGAAATTTGCTGGGCAAAGATCAGAGAAACAAAAGGAAGGAGACTCATTTCAGTAAGCAAAAGGGAAGAATTCCCAGGGTTATGCTGGAATTAAGTTCAATAAGGAGCCGGTATAAGAAGTTACTCTGAACTGCCGTAATGAAGTATGTCTACACAGCAAAGAAAAACCTGCAGCTGTTTCATTGCAGTGTAGACTTCTGGGCTCGGACTGGAGCCCAGGCTGTGGGACCTGGAAGTCTACAGAGCAGTGAAACAGCCCTGCAGCCCAAGCCACATGAGCCCAAGTTGGCTGGTATGAGTCAGCTGCAGGTTTTTCTCTGCTGTGTAGAGAGTGATAATGCAACAAATCTGTATTGACTACTGAAACTTTTCCACCTTCCTGATTAAAGAAGGACTCAAACAGCTGCATGGGGAGACTATCAAGTCATGAGAATAGCATGTTTGGAGCTCTCAAAACCAGCAGCATGTCAAAATTGATGCCAAGAACAGTGAATTTCAGCCCTAGCTACTTTCCGATTGGGCCATATCACAAGTACAAGAAACTTTTTCCTTTTTAATCATAACAGTTTGAGATTTCTGTGCAAATATTAGTACGTCTCTCGCACAAAAAAAAAGGCAGTTTATTAGGTAAAGGCAAATTCTCAAAAAAGATACAAGATGCAGTAGAATAGATTCAGGGTAGGATTTATAGGGCACACAGAGGCAGAAATATTATAAGAACATACACTTAACCTGTTATTAGAATGGGAAAATAGCTCATACATCTAAGACCTGTTTCTCTCAGATGTTCATGTAGGTGATCCAGCCACCATTTAACACTTTAAAGTCTAGAATGTTACAGTTTATGGCACAATTTATGTAGGATTCGTATAAGATTCTGATGATGTGTTGGCACATTAAATGCAGCTAGCAGCTGACACCAAGATTACATCTAAATTCTTATTACAGAAACAAAAACAAACAGCTATTTTGAAGTTTCAAACGGGTCCCTCAAAAAAAGGGGAACAAAGTAAGATCATATAGAAATTCAAGCCTTATTCATAGTTCTTTAAAAGTGCTTGGTCACAGCTGAAATTCAGAACTGTTAGGTCACTTTTAAAAAGAAGCTTTCCCAGCATGATTTTCTGATAGATGGCCCTTTAAATAATGGGGGGGGAAGGAGGGGAAGAGAGAAGAAGAGACCCACAGCTGCAGCCTTAAATGCTGCTTCCCCAATCTCCTTTCCTCCCAGCTGGTAAGTATTCCTGCTATGTTTTCCTTGTCTCTTATCACCAATGATATAGTCTATCCTGGCAATTCTCATTAAGAGGAAGAGACTATGTCCAAAATATTCTGTTTTTATTTTTATTTTATTTCAGGTGCAGATCCATCACATATTAGTAAAACTATGCATTCACTAGCAAGTTAGTGGGCACATCTGTGCACAGCCTTGTGGGGTTAAAAAGTATTTGTCTGGAAATGACATTTAACCTTTGCCCACCCCTTAGGTTCTTCACAAAGATATCCCTTAACTACCTCCTATAAATCTGCAACCCCAAAGAAATGGATCATTAATAAATACCTACATGGCTGAAAATCTTTCCGAAGTATTAATGCTCCCAGTTCCAGGAAAAGGAGCTGCCAAACCTAGTGGTTAGAATCTGAGTACATATTAGCAGTTAATCCACCTTTTGTCTATTGAAGTGATCCAGATAACTTTCCTATTATACTAGAACTTTCCTATGCTATTCAAGTTATGCAGCAAGGTTCTTCCGATGCTGCAGTAAAATTCTCCCCCCCCACCCCACCCCCATCAGAGTATTTTTGAATGAACCTAGACAAGTGAAACACCTCTATGGATCTCTCTACTTTTCTGATAACCTACACACAACTGTCTTTATTGGGTAATATAATGCACTTTGTCTAGATCCAGTGCAGCATAGCAATTTTAAGTATACATTGTTGTAGACAAACTTATGAGTTCTGTCTATGCAACAGAAGCAATGTAGTAACTGGAGCTATATGGCCCAGTGAAACTGAAGGATGAAGTGACTCAAAGCATTGTTGTTGGGCCTAACATGGGTCTCCCTTAACATTTAATAAAAAAAAATTTAAAAAATGCAGATGATAAAGACTTTTTCCTACCCATCAGGTCTGCCAATATCAGCACGGTCATAAAAGGATCAAGCTGTGTGTCCCCGTCCCCATCCCTCCCCCCCCCCCGGCTCATTCATCAGCTCTGTTGATACATAAATAAGAATAGAATCTGCTCATTCTCTCATAACTGTGTTGGCTCTGTAATGTAGGAGTAAAAAGAAGATATGATATAAGTAGTACAAGAAGCAGAACTGTTGAGTAAGAGTGCTTTAATGGTAATTTTTCTGATCATAACTAAATTTTAAACCCCCAAATTGCAATTATATTTTACCGTAGCAGCATGTAACCTGAATGGTCTGCTATATTGATATGTGTGCCCAATTAACATTAGGAGTTAAACAAGCATACTCAGAGGATAAAAGGCATCTAAGAATAAAGGGTAGTAGGGACAAAAACGTGATAGCTATAGGCTATGGGGGAGAGTGGAACACCCTGTAAATATACCACAAGTGTCAGGCTTTAGGAGGTTTGAGGAAAAAGAGAGGCCACAGCCAGGGACTTGGCACTCTTCTGAGCACAGCCCTGCGCTGACCCCATGGATATTTTATGGTATGCAACCATGGTTGGCACAAGACAACTATGAAGAACTAAGACAAGAGCAGAGCATCTCCTGCTGGATCTGTGCTACAGGCAAGAGCCAAGAAAGTGCAGAAGAGTAACCCTGTTATTTAACTGCCTCCACTTTCCTTCCCCATGAGTCCCCAGGATTGAGATGCTATATCTTCACCACTCTCCATGTTCCCAAAACCCCTCACATCTGAGGAAACAGGTTTGGGCCTCCATCTGTTCATTAAAACAAGAACAAAAAACTTATACAAGTTACATATAAACATGGGACCCTAGATGTACTATAGTAATATGTCAGTTACCAAATAACATGAATATTCTGTTCACGTTTTAATAAAAATAAAAGATTAAGTTTTTATACTTTGTTGCCTGAAGTTAAAGTACCCAAACAAGAGTGACTTACTTTTCATAGATACTGAGCATCCTTTGCATCCCCTGAAGTCACCAGGAGCTGCAAGTGCTCAGAACCTCTGAAAATTAAACCACTTTTTTGGCAACCAAATTTGGAAAAATTTTGCCTAGGGTCATTAGCAGGCATAACGGTCCAAAGTGGACACTAACCAGATAGAATCTTATGGCAGTTGAGCAGACTGGTAAAAAAGGCAATTGTGTAGGCTAATTACTGGCCGCTATGTATCCATATTATTAGTTATCCCTCCACAGCTTCAAAAGCCAGGGCCTACATAGGTTCAAGTACTAAGAAAAAGCAAGCTTTCACAGCAGTGCTGGAGAAAACTAGAAGGAAATATGGGCAGAGTGAGGTGCCTGATCTGTGAGATCATACAAGACCCAGAGAAGAGCCTCCAAAAGTAGTATAAACAGAGGGTTGACAAGGAAAGGGAGCAAGATATTTTAACACATTTTCAGGTCAACATGGTAAAACTCAGGGAGCTGTGACTGGCTGAAACCACCCTGCCCACTAAGCCAATAAAGACACCAACTGACATCCTTGTTGGCAGTTGTAACAGAGAAGCAGTGAATGAGCTGCTCCCTGACTCCTAGAGGTTGCCTCTCCACATCAAGGTTGAGCCACGCTGGCAGGCAGATTGAAGCAGCTTGCACAGCTTGCAACACATGTATAGACAAATTTTTAAAAAATGTAACAGGGGGAGGGGAGTTAAGGGGAAAAAAATAAAACCACACACACGGGAAGTATAGCAACAGGTGCTACCCAAATTACTTATTTACTAGATAGAATCCCTGAACTACATAGTCTTAGTGCATGCAAGACAGAGCCCATGCTCATATTAGAGAGCCCGTGGATGAAGACAGACATTATTACACCAGTCACACTACTGTGATTATTTAAACTGATTGTTTTCTTAGGAGAAATACTTAATGCGCACTGCATTCCAAAGGACTTCTGTTGATGAATCAGAGCAATAGCTAGAGTTATGAATAGAGCAGATGTGTTATATGAATTTCTCCTTAGAGCTCTACCAGTACCAGCAAGTTCAATTCTGGGGCTTCTCTTGTACAAGGGACTGATTGGATGTTAGAAAAAGTCTACATAATGGGAATTAGTATGAAGTCAAACTTTCATTTGTAACCCAAGCCAAAATTTGAAGCCACGACTCCAGCAGTGAAAGGCCAGCGTATTGACTAAGTGTTCCAACTAGTATTCCCTTTTTTTGATTACAGGAAAACCTGAGTCCAACACTTCTATTTTAAATCCATTTTCCATGCCTTTAGAACTCCATCACTACTCTAGGTTATAGTACTCTCACCCTTGGAGCACATTTATTTTTGTGATAAGACTACAGGGCAAGAGCTTCAAAAATTATGCCAAAAGATAATCCCCTAAATCCATACTTAGATGCCTAAATACGTGGGGCAGATTTCAAAAGAGCTTGGCTGGGGAGTGGGAGAAAGATGTTTGTTTTTGAACAAACAATACTGGTTCTCAAAGACTCAAACATTAAGGTCAGAAGGGACTATTATGATCATCTAGTCTGACCTCCTGCACAATGTAGGCCACAGAATCTCACCAACCCACTCCTGCAATAAACCTCTCAGCTATGTCTGAGCTACTGAAGTCCTCAAATCATGGTTTAAAAAACTTCAAGGTGCAGAGAATCCTCCAGCAAGTGACCTGTGCCTCATGCTACAGAGGGAGGTGAAAAACCCCCCAGGGCTTCTTCCAATCTGCCCTGGAGGAAAATTCCTTCCTGACCCCAAATATGGCGATCAGCTGAACCCTGAGCATGTGGGCAAGATTCACCAACCAGATACCCAGATATCTGTAGTAACTCAGATCCCACCCCATCCAACATCCCATCACAGGCCATTGGACCTATTTACCATAATAGTTAAAGATAAATTGTCAAAATCATGTTATCCCATCATACCATCTCCATAAACTTACAGAGTTTAATCTTGAAGCCAGATAGATCTTTTGCCTCCACTACTTCCCTTGGAAGGCTATTCCAGAACTTCACTCCTCTGATGGTTAGAAACCTTCGTCTAATTTCAAGTCTAAACTTGCCAATGGCCAGTTTATATCCATTTGTTCTTGTATCCACATTGGTACTGAGCTTAAATAATTCTTCTCCCTCTCCGGTATTTATCCCCCCGATATATTTATAGAGAGCAATCATATCTCCCCTCAACCTTCTTTTGGTTAGGCTAAACAAGCCAAGCTCCTCAAGTCTCCTTTCATAAGGTTTTCCATTCCTCGGATCATCCTAGTAGCCCTTCTCTATACCTGTTCGTTTGAATTCATCCTTCTTAAACATGGGAGACCGGAACTGCACACAATATTCCAGATGAGATCTCACCATTGCCTTGTATAACGGTACTAACACCTCCTTATCTCTACTGGAAATACCTTGCCTGATGCATCCCAAGACCGCCTTAGCTTTTTTCACAGCCATATCACATTGGCAGCTCATAGTCATCCTGTGGTCAACCAATACTCCAAGGTCCTTCTCCGTTACTTCTAATTGATGCGTCCCCAGCTTATAACCAAAATTCTTGTTATTAATCCCTAAATGCATGACCTTACACTTCACTATTCAATTTCATCCTATTACTATTACTCCAGTTAACAAGGTCATCCAGATCCTCCTGTATGATATCCCGATCCTTCTCTAAATTGGCAATACCTCCCAGCTTTGTATCATCTGCAAACTTTATTAGCATACTCCCACCCTCATTTCTCTGGGTTCACAATCAGGGATGCAATAATTTCCGAACAGTAAGTTCAAATCATGTGAGTAATCAGAAATGAAGGGGCAGGAATCATCTCAATGTTGTACCCTTTCTGCAGGTTTGAGCTGTGCTCATCTTATCAAGCTCTCTCAAGCAGCAGCTTATGAAACGGACCACAAAATATTGCACTGAAAAATGTAAGGTCCTTTTAAAGTGACAATTCAGTAATGTTGTAGATTTCATCAACTTTTATGTAGGGATATTAAGCAGGTATCTACATCATGGTCTGAGTACATAATAACTTGAAATAGTTTTAGAGTTCAACTCCACAACAGTGAGAAACCATGGAAGCTCAAGAGTCAAAGCTATTCATGTAAACTCTGCCCCATAAAGATGCCATCATCCAACCGTTCCTTCTTTCAACAAAGGGTATCGAAGAGGAGCATGAAACATTGGTTTTCCAATTTGCCTCATACATGTCACCAGCATTAAGTGGGCTGCTGTCACATCACAAGTTCTTTTCACACATCCTCTAATTTCATGCAGATTTATAGAGAACACGAGTTACCATTGTGCCTAATGTAGTTTTTAAATGGCCCTAAAGTGTGCTGGAGACATTTTCCTGTGTACTCTGGGCCCCCCCTCTTGTAACCCTTCAAATCTGGCAGGCCAGGCCATAAGACAGAGATGGGCAAACTATGGCCCGCAGGACCGTTCTGCCTGGCCCTAGCTCCTGGCCCGAGAGGCTAGCCCTTGGCCCCTCCCCTGCTGTTCCTCCTCCCCCTCAGCTCACTGCACTGTTGGCGCAATGCTCTGGGCAGCAGGGCCGTGAACTCTTGCCGAGCAGAGCAGCTGCAGAGCCCAGCCTGACCTGCTGCTCTGTGCTGCGTGGTGCGTGACTGGCTCCAGCCAGGCGGAATGGCTGCCTGTCCTGGTGCAGCTGTGCTGCCCACCACTGGTGCTCCAGGCGGCACAATAAGGGGGCAGGGAGCAGGGTTGGACAGAGGACAGGGGAGTTTGGGGGTGGGGAGAGTGGTCAGGGGCCGGGGGCAGGAGTCCTGAGGGCCCCCCCATCAGGGGGCGAGAAGCAGGGGGGCTGGGCCAGGCCACACCTGGCTGTTTGTGGAGGCAGAGCCTCCCCTAACCGGCCCTCCATACAAATTTCTGAAACCTTATGCAGCCCTCAGACCAAAAAGTTTGCCCAGCCCTGCCATAGGAGGTTGCAGGGGGGAGAGGGGGAGTTTGTGGTTTGAGGAGAGTTCTGATGCTTCTGGCCTTCTATGGTTCACAGAGACCAAGTCCCTTTCGTACAAATCCCTGTAGATCCTCAGGATCCAGGCTCTTCTTCCTGATGAGTGGAGCCATACTCTTGACAACTTCCTAATCTCCAAAGGACTGGATCTCTTACTTTTGTTTGCAGGAAGGAAGAAATGCAGGTGGATGAGACTTGGGGCCAGAGAGAAAAACTCCCCCCACCCAAAGCCCTTTGGAAAAGGAGGAGGGCGAGTGACAAGGAGCAATTAACTCTTTCGCTACTCCCCAAGCACCATGCAGTGGGGGGCAGAGGGGGGAAGAAGTGATGGCAGGAGGACCCCAGAGCGTGAAGGATCCCTTCTCTTACACTTACCTTCCTCCTCAAGCCCATTCAGGAGCTCCTAGTGAACGAAGACCCCTTCCCTTAACTACTTATGAGCTCCAGCCAGCCTGTGGTCTTTCCTTTTTCAGGTCAATGGGGCAAGGACTGCAGGCCCTGATGAGCATGAAAAGTCTCTTTGGCCTTGAGAGAAGGCAGCAAGAGTATACCTAAAGAACCTAGGCTTGAGTGGGGATAACGGGCTTTACAGAAAACAGATCCTGTGAAGTTAAAAAAAAAATCAAGTTGACGAGATTACAAAACTGGTTACTAAAAGTAATAGTGGTTACATAATATACTTAGACTACTGTAAACCATTTCACTTGGTACTGCACATGTTGATTAAAAATAAAATTAACATAGCACACAATAGTGGATTTAAATCTGGCTAATGGATAGGTCTCAAAAAATGTGACCATAAATGGGAAATAGTCATCAGGTAGGTCTGTTTCCAATGGAGTCCTGAAGGAATCTGTTCTTGACCCTACACTACTTAACGTTTTTTATTAATGGCCTGGAAGAAAATGTCATCACTGAATCTTTGCAGATGGTGGAGTGGTAAATAATGAGGACAGGTCAAAGGTCACTAAATTCAGAGCAATCTGGATCACCTGGTAAACTAGGCACACGCAAACAGTGTAAACATCAATTTAAGAACAAAGAACGTAGGCCACACTTACAGGATGGAGGACTTTATCCTATGAAGCTGTGACTAGGAAAGAGATTAGGGGGTGGTGACGGAGGATAATCAGCTCAACATGAACTCCTAGTGTGATGCTATGGCCAAAAGAGCTACAGCAATCCTGGGCTACATGAACAGGAGAAAAGAGGTTATTTTACCATTGTATTTGGAACCGGTGCAACTGCTGCTGGAGTACTGTGTCCAGTTCTGGTGCCCACAGTTGATAAGTTGATATGTTGATAAGTCAGAGACATCTTGAGCCAGAAGAGCCAAGAGAATGATTAAAAGATTTAAAAATCTGACTTACAGTGTGATCAACCCAAGGAGTTCAATCTGTTTAGCTAAACAGAGAACGTTAAGGGGCGACTTGATCACAGCATCACCAAGTATCTACATGGGGAACAAATATTTAATTGTAGGCTCTTCGGTCTAGCAGAGAAAGATATAACTCAATCCAATGGCTGGAAGTTGATGCTAGTTGAATTCAGACCGGAAATAAAGCGTAAATTTTTTTAACCATGATAGTTAGCCATTGGAACACTGTACCAAGAGTCAATGATGGAGACTCCACTGTGAGTATTTTAAAATTAGGAATGGATATTTTTCCAAAAAGATGTGATCTAGGAATTATGTGGGGGAAGTTCTATGGCCTGTGTTATACAGAAGGTGAGAGACTACATCATAATTACCTTCTAGCCTTAGAATCTATGGATCCCATACACACCTGTAAAATGATCGTCTAGTAATCTAACCTCCCATATGACATGGCCATAGAATTTCCCCAAGATAATTTCACTGCTTCTCTTTTACAGAGACATGCAATCTGGATTTTAAAATAGTCAGTGATGGAGTATTCACCATTACCCTTGGTAAATTTTTCTAATGGTCAACTATCCTCACAGTTAAAAATGTATGCTTTATTTCCAGTCTGAATTGGTCTAGTTTCAACTTCCAGCTATTGGATCATGTTCTCTGCTAGACTGATGAGCAAATTTTACAAGTGGACAAACTGAAGTACAAAGATTAAATTACTTGCCCAGTCACGAGATAAGTGAGCTGAGATTAGAACTCGGGTTTCCTGAATCACACAGTCTTCTGTATTACTTCACATCCCAAATTCAGGGGCTCCCATCACACTTCTTCATTTACACAATCCTCTGCCCCCATCTACTGTTCTCCTCAACCCATGAGGCCTCTGTCTGTGCCTGCTCACATCCAGAATTGCTGTATAGACCATGAGCCACATAGATTGCCATCTCCTTTCTCCCCACTCTAGCATCCATCCTAACTGAGTTAGGCACAAGGATCTACCTGCAATAAGGCCCAAATGCAGAATTAAGGCCTATCTAGACCTCACAGAAGTCAGTGGGAATCATGAGTGCAAGAGTCTACCCACAGGGATTTCCTTACAAGATCAGGAATTTTCACAACATTTCAAACATGAGGTACTGTACCTCAGTGAAGGGTTAACAAGCATTAACTCATGTCCTACTGTATATAGTACGTTAGTGTCTGAAACTTGAAGAAAATTTATTTAACCAAAACATCAAAGGCACTTGTCCTTAGTTAGGATTAAGCTGATAGTAAATTTACTAATTGTTAAATCCTGACTACTTAAATTAGATACACTGGCTATTCAAACTGAAGAAAGCTAAATATTTTCTGAAACAATAAAATCCTCTTCACCCCCCCAATGCATAACCCCACACTTTGATAATTCAACTTTTAAAAAAGAAAATGGATTATTTTTATATGGCCTGAGAAACATCAGATATTTCAGTCCAGAAGGTAGTACTCTTAGAAAGTTTATTTACATACAAGGCTCACCCAAAAAAAAAAAAAAAAGTGCTTCCACAAGAATAGTTATAGCAGGAGACAGAACTCTCACGACAAGCTGGACCCAGACTATGGACTCATGCCTACAAAAGAAGAATGACTACACCTCTCACAGTGTTAGGCACTAAATACACAATACACTTCTTTGACTTAACTTTTTCACAGTAAACTCTTCATGTAGTCTATGAGCCTAGTGAGAGACAGGGAGGGGAAGAGGACTCTACCTGTAAGTTACTCCAGAAGGGAAGGGCAGAAAGAATTTTGTCTGATCTTACTAAACTGTGAGGTGCTGATATAACCACTATGGTCACAAACATTTCTAGATGGAAATATAAATGCAAGCTATGGTAACCAGTAGGAAAGAAAAAGTAGGATTTTTTTTAAAAAAAAAAAAAAAGTCTGCTTATTAACCTTTTCCTTTTTTTCTTCCCAGGAAGAAATATCAAAAGCTCAGTTGTATAGAGATCAAGTTGTCAGGCAGCACTTTTATCCATAGCCTGGGCTTCCCTAATATAGCTGAACATTCTTCACAGCAGGCAGAGAATTTATTGAAACATGGCAACCTGCTTGGATGGCAAACAATACATGTTGTAAAAAGTGAGCATGCGAACATACTAAAGTCAAACGGAGAAGCAAGAGAAGCCTTAGAGCAGTGGTTATCAACTAGGGGCGCCGCTTGTTCAGGGAAAGCCCCTGGCAGACTGGGCCAGTTTGTTTACCTGCCACGTCCGCAGGTTCAGCCGATTGCAGCTCCCACAGGCCTTGGTTCGCTGCTCTAGGCCAATGACTGCTGCGGGAAGTGGTGCGGGCCGAGGGATGTACTGGCCGCCCTTCCCACAACCCCCATTGGCCTGGAGCAATGAACCGCAGCCAGTGGGAGACGCATTTGGCCGAACCTGCGGACACAGCAGGTAAACAAACCAGCCCGGCCTGCCAGGGGCTTTCCCTGAACAAGTGGGACCCCTAGGTTGAGAACCACTGCTTTACAGGATCACAAGATATTAGTGAAATAATTTGCTGAAACAGGAGAACTGTATATGAAAAAAAAAGTTAATTGATATTGCATGATCCATGCAATTGGTTACGAAACTGAATCCATCCCAAAACCCCTGAATATTTTTTCCTCTTGAAGGGAACTAAAAATATTTAGCATGAAAGTAGACAGCTGAATCAGAAAAAAAAAAAAACCTGTAGGATTTATTGGAGAGGTATGCCAATTCACAAATCAAGTTGCAGCAATGGCAATGCCACACAAGGGATCAGAGTATAGGTCCTACCTCTGTCCCATGCTGCCAGCATTTCCTGGAAGAATGTCTCATATTGCCCCCTTCAGGTCAATCTGAGGAACTGCATTAGAGCACAACAAAACCATTTCCAAGCCCTCACTGACTAGAACAGGGGTGGCCAATACACAGCTCCTTGTATAGGCACTGACTCCAGGGCTGGAGCTACAGGTGCCAACTTTCCAATGTGCCAGGGGGTGCTCACTGCTCAACCCCTGGCTCTGCCACAGGCCCTGCCCTCACTCCACCCCTTCCCAAGCCTGTCATGTCCTCACTCCTCCCCACCCCATCCCAAACCTCCTGCATGCCACAAAACAGCTGATCAGGAGGTGTGGGGAGGGAGAGGTGCTGATCCGTAGGGCTGCCAGTGGGTGGAAGTGCTGGGAGCCGGGGGGGGGAGGGTGGTAGGGAGGGGGAGCTGATGGGGGGCTGCTGATGTGTTACTGTGGCTCTTTGGCAACGTACATTGGTAAATTCTGGCTCCTTCTCAGGCTCAGGATGGCCACCCCGGACACAACTGGGAAAATACGCAGGAGGTTTCCTGAAGAGTTCCCCTTTCCCCATATATTCCCTTGGAACTGACTTGAAATGTCACTACGCTCTCCTCCTGAAGTCCTGCCTCTGCTACAATGCTTATAGTGCTAGCAGGGGGTGGGGGGGATAGAAAGAGTTAGCACTTGATCTATTTACAATAAAAAAATTTAAGTATTGTATAAGTTTTACTATGCATTACTACCTTCACCTTTCATGTCACTTGTAAACTTGGGACTGTAAACTCTTCAAGGCAGAAAGTACATCTCCATACATTTGTGCTGCAACTCCTGGGAGCACTCTATCCTTATTGTGGCCTCTCATTCAGGTAGAGGAAGATTTTCAAAGGCAGACGTGGCAGTTAAGCACCATATTCCCATTCAAACCCAGTGTGTCTTTCAAAGATCTCTTCCATAGATATTAAATAATTTGGACAAAATTAGTACCCCAGCTGGACACAGTGACAGAACCAAAGTCTCACATGCTATTTCTTGGATTGCAACTGCAAAGACGTCTCAAATATAGAAACAATATTTCAACTTTTTCTAGAAAATTATCACTGGGGTTCTTTGTTTGATCAGGAAATACTAAATAGTGTCAAATTCAAATCTAGTTTATTTGGGACCCTGTTGTGTGTATTAAATCATTCAAGTCATAAATATTGACTAATGCAATTAATTACAGGATTTCAGACTATTAACCCAAACTGAATTTCTTTCTTTGGTGTGTTTACATAACAGTCTTAGTAATAGTTTTTTTAAACTTAAGAATCTTTAGAGTACAAAGTTTTTAAACCAACATGCTGTGCAGGGAAAGATCTTATGGCTCATTAAAACAATCCACTTCTTGAGATTCAGCACCACCACTTTAGGGAAGCTCCAATCTGCACAGAATTGCTCTTTAAAGGGTTTTAACTGCACAGAAAACCAAACTGCAGCAAGATATTTGTAGACAGCAAGTTAGTTAACCAATTAAAACAAAACTTAAGAATAACTCTAAAATCTAGAGTTCCGATACAAGGAGTAGGTTAAAAGAAAAGGAGTACTTGTGGCACCTTAGAGACTAACAAATTTATTAGAGCATAAGCTTTCGTGAGCTCACGAAAGCTTATGCTCTAATAAATTTGTTAGTCTCTAAGGTGCCACAAGTACTCCTTTTCTTTTTGCGAATACAGACTAACACGGCTGCTACTCTGAAAGGAGTAGGTTAGAAAAACTTAAGTTTCTATACCTAGCTTAATTTCACCAGAACTACTATAACAGTTAACCCAATCGTTTTGGTTTGCAGAAATGCCTTAAAAAAAAAAAACGAACATTTGTTAAGAAAGTACATACTGGAGAGTCAAACTTTAAAAGAGTATTTTAGTTGTTACCATAATGTATAAATGCAAATAGGAGGCATTTGTGACCATAAGCACATCTCTGCTTCACCATGTTCTAACCCCAGGAATGCTTGTGAGGCTCTTCAAAGCCACAGTACTCCTAGTTGTGCTTGCACTATAATTTGTTTGTACGTCACTATGTTGTTGGATTTGTGATACCTTCTCTCCCAATTCAAATGCAGAAAATTTGTAATGTATAATGTAACCTCCACACCTCATTTTTTTTAAATAAATCTAACAGAGGCTATATGTAAAACAAATGGAAATATACTAATGTTATGCACAAGAAAATAACATGCTCAAATAACAGAAAGGATGGAATTAAACCAAGAGCAGAAAATTAAATATTTCAGCACTATTACAAATATATAAAAAGATAGTTAAAGACGAAAGTCAGCAAGAACACATTAACAGCATGTAATTTGTAGGATTAAGATTTAAAAAGGTACCTACACTAATAGAAAAGCTGCTGCATTTAGACACTAGCATTGTTCAAGGACCCAATGCAGTAAGCTTTACAGTGGTGAATAAAGTTGGGTTGTGTACGTAACTTAGCATGAAGGACAGGGAAGAGGAATACAAAATATTCACCTTACACTGAATGCATCCAATGAAGTGAGCTGTAGCTCACGAAAGCGTATGCTCAAATAAATTTGTTAGTCTCTAAGATGCCACAAGTACTCCTTTTCTTTTTGCAAATACAGACTAACATGGCGGCTACTCTGAAACCTTACACTAAGTGTGTTTCAAAGTCCTGCCTACATTAGGGAAATTAAGAGAAATAATAAAAAAACATACATAGCCAACAATGGTTTGGCTCCCAGTGCAGACCTATGAGCAACTTTTTTGTTTTGGTTTTTTTATAAATCATCTAAGGTGGTTCCTAGGCACTCAAAACCATAGCAGTCTTGACACTAGTTTCAGAGTGGTAGCCGTGTTAATCTGTATCAGCAAAAGCAACAAGGTACCCTTGTGGCACCTTAAAGACTAACAAATTTATTTGGGCATAAGCTTTCGTGGGCTAGAACCCACACTAGTGACACTCTGAGAGCTCTATCATCATCAAAGGAACTCAATTGGCATTAACAGTGGAAACCATCTGAAAGATTTCCCTAGCATGGACAGGGTCACAAGGTCACAACATTGGCGCTCTCTCCCCGGCGAAAAAGGTAATGCTGTAACTTACAAGAGTGAAATCATGATTTCACTCTTCCTTGTCGGCCTTTGTGAGGAGAGAGAGAGCACCTAGCAGCCATTGCTATAACTCTCCTAGCATCTACTACTGATTAATTTGTGTCAGGGCTCAGCCCTGGCATCTCTAGGCTTGACGCATGGGTAATGAAAATAAAATAAATTGCTTGGACTCTACACCTCTTTCATTACAGATTAAGCACTGACCTGCTATAAGCCACCAGAGGTGTGGAGAGGAGGCACACAGGGAAACCAGTGCTGAGCCCAGGGTTGCCAACCCTCCAGGACGGTCCTAGCTGAGCCCCGGGCAAGCGCAGGAAAGGGCACGCGAGGGGCGGGGGGGTTGAGAGTTATTTCAAGGGGCCAGTTGGGCACCCCACATTTCCCCAGCTGAGCGGCCCAAGCCCGGGGCCTTCAGGCTCCGGCACAACCGTTTGTCCCCTTTTTTTCTCCCGCGCAGCCCCAGGCAGGCGAGACGGCGAGCCCGCCTCCATGACACGCACGTGCGCGGTCAGCCCGCGGGGCAGCGGCAACTGCCCGGCCGCGGGGAGGCGGGAGGCCGAAGGGACGAGCCAGGGCGCACAGGTGGGGGCCGGGGGGGGGGGGAGACACCGAGCGCTAGGGCGCCGCCGGGCGCGGAGGGGGCCGGGCACACGCGGGCGCAGCACCGGGCTGGCGGGGGAGCCGCACGGGGCAGGGGCCCTCACTCACTCACTCACTCACCCTCTGCATGGCTTTCAGGATCAAAGCCAGCTCATAGCGGGGCATCCTGCGGCGGCGCGATGGGGGCAGACCGTGGGGGGCGGGGGCGGGGGCGCGGCGAGGCTAGGGCTGCTCGGGCGCGGCGCGGCGCGGCGCTGCTGGCTCCCAGGCTGCACAAACAGGAGGCGGGCGAGGGTCGCTGCTTAAAGGGCGCCGCCGCCAGCTGCGCAGGCTCCACCCACAGCACCGCCCCCGCTCCGTCCTTGGAGCCGGGCGCCGCCCCCGACCCCAGCCCCCCGCCCCCGGCTGGGCTAGGCGCGCCCCCCCCGCGCGCGCCCCTTCTCCGGCCCGCAGCCCCTGCAGGTCGGGGGCTGCGCGGGGCTGGCGCCTGGCGGGAGTTGCAGGCGGCCCGAAGCGGGCGGGGGGGGAGGGGCCGACTCCGAGCCGCGTGCGTGAGGCGCCAGCCCCGCCCCCTCCTGCGGCGGCTTCCGCGCTGCTGCTGCTGCTGCAGGGAGTGGAAGTTTCCACTGAGTCCGCCCCCCCCCCCCCCCCCAGCCGGCACAGACCGATACACACGCCCCCGCCTCCCCCCTCCTCTTCCTCCTCCGCTCCGGGCGCGCACGGGGCAACTGAGCCTGACACACGCACGCTGTGCCCCGCCCCCTTCCTCTGCCCCCCGCTTCCTCTGCCCCCCCCCCCCCGTCAGCGACGCGCGGCCTCACAGATCTCTCCGGACGGTGGGGGCAGCTGGGAGGGTGTTCCAGAAACATCGGCACAGACGCACCCCTGTGCCAGAGACACCGCCCCGCCAGGCAACCAGCATCAGCGCTCCCCACAGGCATACACCCACTGGGGCCCGTGGCTCCCGGGCCCCGCTGAGACGGGCTGCCAGTGGCACACATCGCTCAGTGCTCCAAGCCCCTGGCCCCTACACGCACACCCCCCACCGTGCTCATGCAAAGGGAAAACACTTCAGTGCCAGAGCGCCCTGACACAGCCCACGGCATCTGATCTGTATTCCCCCCTCCATGGCCCACCAAGCACATCCACTCTAGGCTCCTGGCTCCTCAGCCATCACCTGCCTTGCACTGAGACCTGCATCGCTCCACCTCCTACCAGGGTTTTTCTAGGCAACACAAAAAAGAAAAGGAGGACTTGTGGCCCCTTAGAGACTAACACATTTATTTGAGCGTAAGCTTTGGTGAGCTACAGCTCGCTTCATTGGATGCAGTTCCCTACAAGCCAGAAAGAAAAGGAGTACTTGTGGCACCTTAGAGACTAACAAATTTATTAGAGCATAAGCTTTCGTGAGCTACAGCTCACTTCATCGGATGCATTTCGATGAAGTGAGCTGTAGCTCACGAAAGCTTATGCTCTAATAAATTTGTTAGTCTCTAAGGTGCTACAAGTACTCCTTTTCTTTTTGCGAATACAGACTAACACGGCTGCTACTCTGAAACCTACAAGCCAGACTGTCTAAACAGGCCAGCGAATGCAGGTTGCTTTCTCTCCAAACGCTATGAACAGCATAATTGCCTATAGTTATAACTTACCACTGAGCATTTTAAAAGCCATGAACCCATAACTGGCTTTTCTCTATGTTTACAAGTTCATAGCTCTCAGATTCAGAACCAGAACCCAAACTGGGCAGATCAGCCTGTTTCCTCATACAGATCCTTTGTCCTCCAACCTCCAGGAACAGTTAATCAGCAGACAATTACCTTCTCAGAGCAAAAAGAAAAGGAGTACTTGTGGCACCTTAGAGACTAACAAATTTATTAGAGCATAAGCTTTCGTGAGCTACAGCTCACTTCATCGGATGCTGTAGCTCACGAAAGCTTATGCTCTAATAAATTTGTTAGAGTCTAAGGTGCCACAAGTACTCCTTTTCTTTTTGCGAATACAGACTAACACGGCTGCTACTCTGAAACTTCTCAGAGCAGAGCTTCAAAAGACTGGGTTTTTGCATAACCAGAGGTGGGGAATTTGCCTTAACCTCTCCTTAGGTATTTCCCTGGAAATCCATTTCATACGTAATGTGCCCAAAAATCCATTCTTGTCTGGTACAATTTCAGTACAGTATAGTCCTTTGAACTCCTAGCCCTCACATGACATCTCCCCAGCTAGAGGTAACAATCCCAGCCCACAACAATACATAAACTTTGCATGTAATACACTAAGATTTTGCAATGATATTACAGGAAATTGCTATTTCTGTCACACGCCCCTCCCCCTGTACACATCAGGGCAGTGATACACTCTGCCAATGACACCATTGCCACACATACATGCAAGTATTCCAAAAACATCAATACACATTCCTGTGCCCTCCAAAAAAGAGACCCTTATACACACAACTACCCGTGCCAGACACATGCACAATTTGCCCTGTGATCCAGAGAGAAGCACTCACCCATTCCTAAAGTCCATCCCACATATATGCATTCAGCTTTGTGAGGTCGTTCATCTACATTAACTCTGTCCACATATCTATTCAGGGGACACCATCATAGGGCCTAATCACATCAGCCACACTATCAGAGGCTCGTTCACCTGCGCATCTACCAATGTGATATATGCCATCATGTGCCAGCAATGCCCCTCTGCCATGTACATTGGTCAAACTGGACAGTCTCTACGTAAAAGAATAAATGGACACAAATCAGACATCAAGAATTATAACATTCAAAAACCAGTCGGAGAACACTTCAATCTCTCCAGTCACACGATTACAGACCTAAGAGTGGCTATCCTTCAACAAAAAAACTTCAAAAACAGACTCCAACGAGAGACTGCTGAATTGGAATTAATTTGCAAACTGGATACAATTAACTTAGGCTTGAATAGAGACTGGGAGTGGATGAGTCATTACATTAAGTAAAACTATTTCCCCATGTTATTTCTCCCCCCACCCCACCCCCCACTGTTCCTCAGATGTTCTTGTCAACGGCTGGAAATGGCCCACCTTGATTATCACTACAAAAAGTCGTCCCCCCCATCCCCGCTCTCCTGCTGGTAATAGCTCACCGTAAGTGATCACTCTCGTTACAGTGTGTATGGTAACACCCATTGTTTCATGTTCTCTATGTATATAAATCTCCCCACTGTAATTTGCACTGAATGCATCCGATGAAGTGAGCTGTAGCTCACGAAAGCTTATGCTCAAATAAATTTGTTAGTCTCTAAGGTGCCACAAGTACTCCTTTACTTTTTGCGAATACAGACTCACCCGGCTGCTACTCTGAAACTTTTACTGTAGACTTCACAAAACGAAAAGAAGGTACCAATGTGAGATTTCTAAAAATAGCTACAGCACTCAACACAAGATTTAAGAATCTGAAGTGCCTTCCAAAATCTGAGAGGGACAAGATGTGGAGCATGCTTTCAGAAGTCTTAAAAGAGCAACACTCTGATGCGGAGACTACAGAACCCAAACCACCAAAAAAAAAAAAACAACTTTCTGTTGGTGACATCTGACTCAGATAATGAAAATGAACATGTGTCTGTCCGCACTGCTTTGGATTGTTATCAAGCAGAACCCGTCATCAGAATGGACGCATGTTCCCTGGAATGGTGGTTGAAGCATGAAAGGACATACGAATCTTTAGCGTATCTGGCATGTAAATATCTTGTGACGCCAGCTACAACAATGCCATGAGAATTTCAGGTGAAATTGTAAACAGGAAGTGGGCAGCATTATCTCCTGCAAATGTAAACTTGTTTGTCTGAGCGATTGGGTGAACAAGAATTAGGACTGAGTGGACTTGCAGGCTCTACAATTGTATATTGTTTTACTTTTGAATGCAGTTTTTTTGGTAAATAATTCTACATTTGTAAGTTCAACTTTTATGATAAAGAGATTGCACTAAAGTACTTGAATGAGGTGAAATGAAAAATACTAATTTTTTTGTTTTTTTTACCGTGCAAATACTTGTAATCAAAAATAAATATAAATTGAGGACTGTACACTTTGTATTCTGTGTTGTAATTGAAATCAATATATTTGAAAATGTAGAAAACATCCAAAATTATTTAAATAAATGGTATTCTATTATTGTTTAATAGTGCGATTAATCGCGATTAATTTTTCTAATCGCTTGACAGCCCTAATGCAAAGTAATGCACATTGGAAAACATAATCCTAACTATACATACAAAATTATGGGATCTAAATTAGCTATTACAAGTTGAGAAAGGGGTCTTGGAGTCATCACTGATAGTTTTTGAAAAACATCTGCTCAGTATGCAGCATCAGTCAAAAAAGCTAACGAAATGTTAGGAACCATTAGGAAAGGGATAGACAAGACAGAAAATAATATAATGCCACTGTATAAATCCATGGTATGCCCACACCTTGAATACCGCATGCAGTTCTGGTTGCCCCATCTCAAAAAAGAGATATTAGAATTGGAAAAAGTACAGGAAAGGAAAAGTGATGAGGGGCATGGAACAGCTTCCATATTAGGAGAGATTAAAAAGACTGGGACTCTTCAGTTTAGAAAAGAGACAACTAAGTGGGAATATGATAGAGGTTTATAAAATCAATGAACGAATGAGGTGGAGAAAGTGACTAAGAAAGTGTTATTCATATACCAAACGAATCAGGGCTCACTCAATTAAATTAATAGTCAGCAGATTCAAAACAAGTTTAAGGAAGTACTTCTTCACACAACGCACAGTCAACCCAGTGGAACTCGTTGCCAGGATGTTGTGACAGCCAAAAGTGTAAGTAGGTTAAAAAAGAATTAGATAAGTTCCATCAGTGGATAGGTCCATCAATGGCTATTAGCCAAGAGGGTCAGGGACACAATCCCATGCTCTTATTGTCCCTAAGCATCTGACGGCCAGAAGATGGGACTGGATAAGAAGGGATGGATCACTCGATATTTGCCCTATTATGTTCATTCCCTCTGAAGCATCTGGCATTGGCCACTGTCAGAAGACAGGATACCGGGCTAGATAGACCTTTGGTCTGATCCAGTACGGCCATTCTTATGTTCTTAATACTTATGCCTGAGGCTCTCACATACACAATTGCACACGAGTCTGAGGTTCCATTTATTTTCCAAAAAGCCTTGTGCCAGAGGCCCTCTCACCTCCCCCACACA
Organism: Dermochelys coriacea; assembly: GCF_009764565.3. Classification (NCBI taxonomy): domain Eukaryota; kingdom Metazoa; phylum Chordata; order Testudines; family Dermochelyidae; genus Dermochelys; species Dermochelys coriacea. Next base: position 164,088,584 of record NC_050068.2, read on the forward strand.
CACACTCTGCCCTTAAGGCCCTCCCATAGACGCCTGTGCCTGAGGACCCTTAACCACCAACATCCCCTCCCCACTGCTATGCCCAAGGCCCAGAAGCACACACCTCTCTGCCTGTGGTCCACATACTCCCTAGCCATAAGCATCAGGCCCACCTGCACATTTGCCCCACCTCTATGCTTCTATACACTCCTCTCTGTACCTAAGTCACACACACACCCCTCCACTATGCCTGAGTGCTACACACACACATTCTATTGCAGGTCATCCCCATGCATACACATACATCCCTCTACCTCAGGCTCCTGTGTATGTGTCCCCCTCTATACCTGAGGCCCAGACACACACCTCATTCTCCTCTACACACCCCTCTGCTTGGTGGCTACGTAGATGCAGTGTTGCCAACTCTCATGATTTTATTTTGCATCTCACAATATTTAGTATTTTTCATCGCAAGTGAAGGAAGTTTCTAGCCTTCATGGTTGCAGAGAAAAGCTTGAAAACAAGAAGCAACCATGCCTAAAGGCTCAGAAACCAGAGGCAAATAAAAAGTATCCCACATTTATTCTTTTTAAAAAAGTAATGATTTTTAAGCCAAACTCATGATTTTGGGGGCCTGACTCACAATTTTTGAATGCTTAGAGTTGGCAATACTGTGACCTGCTTCACTTCACATCTGAGGGATAGACACACACACACACCTGTCTGCTTGAGGGCAGCACAGACATCAGGAGTGATGCCACTCTTTCTAAAATAGTGCCAATAAATACCACACCCTCTTATTCTCTTAGGCCACATTTTTCAGAAAAAGCTTTTAGAAATGTTTTAGAGAGTTTTAAAAATTTGGTACTATTTTTTCATATCTCTGTATGGCCAGTCTAACTGTACAGGACTCAGAGGGAGAAAAAAATAAAAAGCATGTAGTATAGAAACCTCTAGAAATGATCTATTATGACTTTTCTACATATAATTCTGTTACATTTTTAATGGCCTTTGAATCTTTGAATCTCCCAACTCTAGAAGCAAGTGTTCTCTGTCCTGTGGAAAAGCAGGGAATCTCCTTTCCCCCTAACTATATAGCGCCTCTATTTCTAACCATCGTGGGTTGAAAAATATCAAACTTTAGATTTGTCATGGGATTAGGCTGAATATTTTCTGTTCTGCTCCTCAAATCAAGGTAGATTTTTGTGAGGGGAGTTGGGGGATAACAGAAATTCCATGTTGAGGATGGAGGGAGGAAGGAATCATTTTGCTGTCGAGTGTATTATTGTTTGTTTGCTTGCTTAACTGGAAGTAGCTCTGAACTTTGGAATGTAGAGTGGTCTAGTCCCAGTGAAACAGATTATTGGGCAGAGTGCAGGCAAGGCAGTATTAGAGCTGCTAGTCTGGCCAAGTTTTAAACTTTTGAAAAATATGTTCAGATATGATCTGTCAAGACTTCTTAGATTTTAGCAGTTCTGCCAAGCTTCTGTCCACACTCAGGGGCAGCAGGTTTGTGTAATTTTTGGTGGTGCCCATAACAGGTCCCGTCCCCTCCCCCCTCACTTGCCTTGTAAGCCAATATACAGTAACTTCTCACTTAAACTCATCCCGGTTAACATTGTTTTGTTGTTACGTTTCTGATCAATTAGAGCTCAAACTTCTTTTTCCGCGGATCACTTGAAAATTGCTGAGCGTCTTGGTGGACCACTTAATGATCTTTCCAAATGTTGTTTGTACCGTTAGCTAACTATTGTAAAGCACTTTGGATAAAACTGCGATATTTAAAAAAAACCTAAATAATAATTAACTTTTTTTGTTCTACACATAAAAGCACACAACTCATATTTTAATATCAGTAGTCTTAACCTTTCTAATGTGATGGATGTGCCCTCTCTCCCCCACCACAGCAGCCCCCAAGCTGGGGCCGGGAAGGAGTGGAGGGTCTCTCGCCTGCCACAACAGCCACAGAGCTAAAGCTGGGAAGGAAGGGGGCCTCTCCCCAGCAGCCGCAGCCCTGGAGCCTCTTTCTCTGGCCGTTGTAGCCCTGGACGTCCCAAATTCCCCCCACCCCCTCTTCTCACACCACTGCCCCCTCCTACCTACCCCCTATTTCTCCCAAGGCCACCACCTCCCCTTACATGTGCAACTTGTCCAGGGTCCAGGCACCTAATTATAAGAGCCACGCCTGCGCACCTCCACTAATTAGGAGGGTGGCCCTTCATTCTCTCATGTGCGGTCACCCAGGAGTGCACCTTAGAGGGAACTATCTGCGGACCACCTGAATGGAGCTCGCGGACCACTGGTGGTCCGCGGACTACAGTTTGAGAACCTCTGAATTACAGAACATGCTCGTTTAAAGTTGCCCAATGCTCCCTTATAGTGTTGTTTGGCAGCCACCTGCTTTGTCCCATGCTTGCAGGAAGAGCAGCCAGTTGCAGCTAGCTGGTGGGGGCTTGGAACCAGGGTGGGCCGACAGCCCCCCCATCAGCTCCCCTAAGTTCCCTGTGCGGCTGCTGCCCAGCAGGCTATCAACTGCGGGGCAGTTCAGCTGTCCCTCCCCCCACTGCCATGTGCTGCTCCTGCCCTCTGCCTTGGAGCTGCTCCGGGAGCCTCCTGCTTGCCGTGCAGGCAGGGTGACCAGATGTCCCTATTTTATAGGGACAGTCCTGATTTTGGGGTCTTTTTCATATAGAGGCTCCTATAACACCCCACCCCTGTCCTGATTTTTCACACTTGCTGTCTGGTCACCATATGTGCAGGTGGGGAGGGGAAAGAGGGGTGTTGTTGTCAGGGTGTCCCCTCCCCTGTTCCTGCCCCCCCATCTCCACAGAGCAGAGAGGGACATAGCAGGGCCCAGAATGGAGGGAGCTTGCTGGCAGCAACTGCTATCTCAAAGTCTCTCTCACACACAGGGTGTGTGTCTCTGTCTCTTTCTCTGCCATGCTGTCTTCCCCCCTCTCCCCTCCATTCCTGCTGCCTTATAGAGTGAGACTGCATTAACAACAATGTGTTAACCCTTGAGAGCTCAGCCGAGTGCTAGTTCATCATTTAGCAGTAAGGCATTCTCCTGGGAAAAATCCCACCCTCTTCCACCCTCTGACTTCACCACCTCAACCAAACTTCACAATCATCATTGTTGTGTACAGTATTAAATTGTTTGTTTAAAATTTATACTGTGTATATATATATAAAATATAGTCTTTTGTCTGGCAAAAAAAAATTCCCTGGAACCTAACCCCCCATGTACATTAATTCTTATGGGGAAATTAAGTTTGCTTAACATCGTTTCACTTAAAGTAGCATTTTTCAGGAACATAACTACAACATTAAGCGAGGATTTACTGTATATTTTTTAAAATAATGTAAAAATCTGAGGGCTCTGGGGTGGGGCTGGTGATGAGGGTTTGGGGGGGCTCAGGCAGAGGGCTGGGGCTCTGGGGTGGGGCTGTGGATGAGGGGCTTGGGGTGTGGGAGGGGCTCAGGGCTAGGGCAGAGGGTTGGGGTGCAGGGGGCAAGGGCTCTGGGGTGGGACAGGGCTGGGGATGAGGGGTTTGGGGTGCAGACAGGTTGCCCCGGGGCAAAGGCCAGAGAGGAGGATTCCCACCAGCCCTCTCCCCGCAGGCAGCAGTGAGCTCTGGGGGAGGGCTCCCCCACTTCCCCCCTGCACCACACTCATCTCGCACCACTACCATTGCACGTGCTCCTAGGGCCCCTCTCAGGAACAGGAAGCCCCCTCGCCTCCCCTGCGGTGGGTGCCATAGGGGTGGGGGGCTGTTGCTGCCCCTCACTGTAGCTTCACTGGGGGTGGGGCTGCCCCTTGTCCAGCATGGGGCAGGAGCAGTGACTGTGGGCGGAGGGGCCCCCTGTGCTAGTGGAGAGTCCCACTGGAAAATGAAAGTGTCTGAGGGGGAAGGGCAGGCTCAGGGTCAGCCTGTCCTGGCAGTGGTGGGGGGGCACTAGGACCCTGCGGCGGCAGTTGATGCAGGGAGGCAGCATGGGGCTGCAGGGGAGAGACAGGGCCGCTCTGCTCCGGGGGAGCCGGTACAGCAAGGGGAGGCTGGGGGAGACTCGGGGGAGATGCAGGGGGGCCACAGGCGGGGCCGGGGGAGAGACCCGGCCCCGAACATTGGTGGAGCTGGGCCCCCGGGATCTGAATATTGCTGGAGCCCGGGCACCCATATAACCCATATAACTTGCCACCTATGTCCTGCTATGTCCTATGATGGGCCTGCTCCATCCCCTCCCAGCTCCTACTGCTAATCAGGCAATGCATGCACCATCCTAATCCCCACCCGCCAACTCTCACCGAGAAACTGAGCATGCTCCAGCCACAGACTATAGGTGAAGCTGGACTTTCCCTGTAACTGTCACGCTCTGCTGGGATGGGGTGCCAAGCACCAGAATTTAGAGCAGGGAGCCTGTCCCTCCTAGGTTCTCAATAATCCCCTTGCTGGCACCCCAGCAGTGTGAAAGAGGATGTTTTCTGATCGAATGCAGAGTGAACAAATGCTAAACCAAAAAGGAAGGGAGTAGATTGGGACAAGAAGTCTGGAGAGACTGTGACTGGAGGGGAGTTGAGAAACTGGGATTGGGAGTCAGTGAGGAGACTGGGAACTGGAGAGGTGAAAACTGGAATTGATTGGGTAAGGGGACTGGAAGCCAAGAGGAAGGGAGGCTGGGACTGGAAGCCAGGAAGGAGAAGAAAGGCTTGGACTGGGAGCCAGGAACAGGGAAGGGTGGACTGGAACTGGCAAGGAGAGTAGGACTGGGAGCAGAAGGCTGGGACTGGTTGTATAAGGAGAATGGGAGCTCTGGGGAGGGGATGCTGGTAATGGTTTGGCAAGGAGTCTAGGACTTGGCTGGGATCGGGAGGAAGAAGATGGATATTGAGATCAGACAAAGAAGTGGAGGCAGGGGAGTAGACTGGGATTGGCTGGACGAAGGGGCCAAGACTAGGAACTAGCATGGGATGGGCAGGGGGTGAGGGGCAGGGGAGAAAGACCTGACAAGGAGCTGGGGTGTGGAGGGAGAACTGGGACTGGCTGAATCAAAAGACTGAGACAAAGAGCCAAGGATCAGAGAGACAGGGACAAAGAGCCAGATAGAGTGGGTAGGGAAGATTGAGATTGGATGAGAAACCCAGAGAGGGAGACTGGGGATGCAAATCAGTGAGGGGGAGCAAGGTTTTTAGGAGGGGGAGAACTGGGACTGGCTGGGCAAAGAGACTTGGACTGCATGAGAAGCCTATGTAGCAAAGAATAGGACAGGGACAAGGAGCCAGGAGTGGGGAAGAGACAGGACTGGAACAGGGATACATTGGAAGGGATGGAAAATAAAGGGCCAAGCTTTAGGGGAAACATGCATAAAAATTTCAGAGTAACAGCCATGTTAGTCTGTATTCGCAAAAAGAAAAGGACTACTTGTGGCACCTTAGAGACTAACAAATTTATTTGAGCATAAGCTTTCGCTGTAGCTCACAAAAGCTTATGTTCAAATAAATTTGTTAGTCTCTAAGGCTCCACAAGTGCTCCTTTTCTTTATGCATAAGAGTCTGTACCCAGCAGAGCACACCCCACTCCAGAGCTCAGAATGGAATCCAAGATTCTCACCATTCACCTGATGTCAGCAAATATCTGTGAGCCCCTTGGCAAAGTTTGTGTCTCATATGCTTTTAGTACTGGTCCACACAGAACATAACAACCCACTACAGCTATCCATTATTCCATTAACTCTATGTGACAGAAAGATGCCTATGTGGTGGAGCTAAAGATTCTAACTCTGCTGATGATCTGTTTGGGCCAATATGATACCACAGGACAGATTTTTTTTTTTCAGTTTGCTTGTTTAAAAATCTAGGAAATTACACACCAAAAACTACATGAAAAAGAATGTTAAGGTTGCAAAATCAAGCATTTAAAAGTTAGGAAATACCAAAATTGTAGGTTGTCTATGCATGACATGTAAGTACAAGATCAATATTTTTTCTTTATTATGTAAAAGATGGACAAGCACATATATTGAGCCTCTGTAAATTTTCTTGATTATGTTATATAGATACATTGTGTATATGTTTGGGGAGCAAAGGAGGCTTTCTGAAGCTGGGACTGAGTCGGGGACCCCCATGTCCTGGGAGACAATTGCATAGTGGCAATTGTCACTTATGAGGCAGTTGTGTAGAATTTTTTATTAAACTGAAAGGGGTTGAGGATTATTATGTATTGTGACAGTGCCTAGAGGCCTCATTCTGCTAGACACTATTCAAACACATAGTGGGAGAGATTCCCTGCCCCAAAGAGCTTACAGTCTAAATAGACAAGGGAAGGGGAAATAGAGATTTAACTGAATTCACACAGAAGGGCCATAGCAGAGCTGGGAATAGAACTGAGACTGCCTGAGTCCCATTCCAATGCTTCATCCAATAGACTATGCTGGCTCTGTGATGGAGTCTATTGTATTTCAGCACTAATGTTTTGTTTACACAGACCTCATGTAAATGTTGTGTTGTGTGTTGACAACAGCTACAGATTGTGCACTCTGTAAAGAAGTGCCACCAGTACTATGAAAACTATAAAATAATTGTGAAAAATAAAATGAGGTCTCTCACCACCTCTATCTGCACAATGAAATTCCCTGGTTTTACAGATGTTTGTCTTAGTCTGTGGATATTCGTGATGGCCTTTGCTGATTATAAACTGCATCACAGGGGTGTAATAATCTGAATATGTAAACCTAAAATAACCCAAATTGTTTATCCCAGTAGTTTAAATCACCATTGGGTGCATTTACACACACACACACAGTAGCAAGTTTCAGATTTCAGGTCAACTGACTTGGGCATGCACTGCTGGGCTAAAAATAGCAGTGTAGACATTTGGGCTCATGCTGGAGCCAGGCTCTGAAACCCAGTGAGGGAGAGGATCTTGGAGCCCGGGCTCCAGCCCAGGCCTGAATATCTACACTGCTCTTTTTAGCCTTGCAGCATGAGCCCGAGTCATTTGACTCAGACTCCGACACTAACTGCCGCAGGGTTGGGTTTTTTTTGCTCTGTAGACTTGCCCAGAGCAATCCTCAAACCCAGGTTATTTCAGAAAAATGTTTAATTCCAACATGCACACATATTAATTATACCAAAATATAGTCTTATAACCTTACAAACAGATGAACAAAACAACAACAAAAGTCAAACAAATGCAAATCCATTTCTGACTAGCCCCTTAGGGGAAAATGTTCTAACTTCACTAAGTGGAATATCAAAGCTTTCTGGGTCACTTTTCCTCTCTCCAAATGTTCTTTCTACTGGAATTTAGAGGGGCTTTTATGCTGAGTCACCTTTCCAATAGGACTTCAGATCATCTTTCTGTCCCCGTCCCACTCCCGTCCCGCACCCACCACCTCTCTCATTTCATTTAAAGCAAGAGCTCCTCAGCCACTTCTTGTCGCTGAGCCCCTTTAGGTGACAAATATCTACACAGAGGTCTCTCATCCCACTACAGAACAGGAGAGTATTTGGAAAAAAATTAGGAAGAGAGAGTATTTGGAAAAATTCTCAGATTATGCCAGGGAATGTGATCATTAGGTTAGGGGGCAGGTCTATGCCCTCCTCCTTACGGATTGGCTGGTGAATAAGCCACAGGCAGCAGCAAGTGCCAGCTGGGGACATGTTTTGCTGCAGCTCAGAGAAGAGGAATTCTGCATCCCACATTGTGCATTCCACAGGCTTCAGGAATCCTGTCCTGGCATGACATATGAGTATTCACCCTGCAGCTTGTCTGTACCCTCTCACTGGGCCAACCAGGGCAGGATTTAGTCCTTGATTGTCATGGGAAAAAATCATACCACTCTTTATTTCTTTATTAAATACATAAATTTATAAATGTTCACATTACAAACTCACTAAGCCAAATTCTACCCTGCAGTAACTTCATTGGCTACAGCAGAGTTGTGCTATGCAGGAATTGGGTCCAAAAAGTCATATCAATGTAATCTGAATAGATGTAAGATTATGAATATTCTAAATATTTTCAAATTGTTTATGCACATGTAACCCACACTAGAAGCTAATGCTTTCAGAGCAAGTCATCCTGGGTTCAGTCCTCACAGATGACATGACCAAGGATATTATTACACACATTCATATAAAAATTTACATATTTAGAAACATCTTTTTATCCTTCAAAGAAGTTATCTTTCTTATAGATGTTTCATAAAATGGCACTGAAAACAGATGGCTAGGAAGCTGTGCTGTACTGGTCTTCCAGAACTATTGTGAAATTTTGGTAACTACTGCTTCTTGCTTGGACTGGAAATTCATCGAGAAAGCCTTTCTAGTGTTATTTCAGAGTTTGGAAATGCCACACGGGCACTTCAAAACAGAAAGAATGAAAAATTTTGGAGTTTTGGATAAAATGAGACCCATATCTAGACAAATCTTTATTCTGCAAAACAAAAATCACTTGCACAAATTGTAAGATGTTTGTGGTCTCTATTACCCACATATTCAGAAGACACTCAGATGTATCTCTTCTCCTCAACAAACACAATCAATGGTGTCACAAAAATGTCACAATGCCTGCAAGAGACTAGCACATGGATAAAGAGGAGTTGAACAGCTCAAACTGCAATTAAGCAAGACTGAAGTAATGCTGGTGGGAAGGGGAGAACCTTCTCCCTCCATTGAAGGCACCAGCTCACCATTTACTGAGGTAATATGAAGTCTCATTGTCTTACTGCGATCATTTCTAATCCTGGATGCTCTTGTAGCAAGCAACTAATGATGAAAGTGGGAGATACAGATCAGATCCTAAACCAGAGTCTGGGCCCTTTGCAATGCTTCAGTAGTACAAAGGAGCCAAAAAGCTGGCTTTAACAGTCCGCTGAGAAAGCTTCTAGTGTGGGGGAATCCACCAGATGATATAGCACTGATATAAATAAAGCTGGTTTGCTGTGCTTAAATACTACAATGATAGGTACACTATAAATACCCTGAATGGCTGGATAGACAGAGAGGCTGCGTGTAAGATGGACCACAAAGATATGACTTTGGGATGAACCAAAACACTCCAGCTCATCTCTGAACTTTCTGAATTAAATGGAACCCTGATCCAAAAGCCACCCCGCAAATACAAAACCTGACCTAGATTTTGCAAAACCAAGATCACCTCAATGTTTGTTTCATCTCTAACATGAGCACAGAAGAGAAAATGAAGAAAGTGTTGCAGTGAATAAGTGTGCAGGTAGAAAAAAAAATCACCAAAAATAAAAACATTCCAGATATAAATCATTGCAATGACTACAGGGGAAAAAAAAACACAGCATGATATTTCCATAAATACAAAATACAAAGATGGAATGCAACGTAAGCCAGTGTTCTCTAGGTACATAGCTTAAGTCAGTTTAGAACAGGGGTTCTCAAACTGGGGGTCGGGACCCCTCAGGGGGTCACAAGGGTCTTACGTGGGGCGGGGTCACAAGCTGTCAGCCTCCACCCCAAATCCCACTTTGCCTCCAGCATTTATAATGGTGTTAAATATATAAAAAGTGTATATTTTTGTTCTAAGCCAGTGGTTCTCAAACTTTTGTGCTGGTGACCCCTTTCACACAGAAAGCCTCTGACTGTGACCCCCCCACTTATAAATTAAGAATTTATTTATATTTATAAGTGGGTGGGTTGCACTCAGAAGCTTTCTGTTTGAAAGGGGTCAGTAGCACAAAAGTTTGAGAACCACTGGTTTAGAACAACCTACCAGTCAGTGCCCACCAAACTCCCTCCCTTTCCTCCTTTTTAAAAAACACTTCTAAACCCCACCAGTTCTGCACCCAAGAAGTTTCCAGCCAAAAACGAACATACACCACACTCTGCTCCCACTGTGCTTTGTTCTGTTTCATACCTGCTCTGTTAAACTGTAAACTCCTTAAGACAAGTTGCTATTATTTGTTTGCCAAACGTCTCAGAGGGTGCAGTATAATGTACACTCATGCTAAATAAATGAATATTATACTTTAATGTCTTGATTTTTGTTATGCTTTTAAAATGTCAATACAGGTAAAAAATAGAATTATGTGTTACAGTTTATGGTAATATGACGTGAATCTACAGAAGTCCAAGCATGTACTGCATTTTCACAAGCCATGGCTATATACTCAAACAGATCTTACATTGAACACAAACTGATTTAGTAAAGGCAACTGAATTTTTTAATGAATCTACAGTGCAGTATATTTCATCATCCTCATTGGATGAAGATAAGAATATATCTCCTGATTGTTACGGGTCAATATTGCAGAATCAAGGGAGCAAAACTATGGATAAGAGTCTTAACATTTAAGTAGGATTCTACTCTAAAAAGCATGTCTCAAAATGGCACTGTGGGTTTTCATATTTATTGAGTCTCAATGATTTTCCTAGCAAATGAGCTCAGTTTACAAGTAAAAACTTTGTTTCTTCAAACCTCCAGTGCTGCAAAAAGCCTGAGCTCTGAATGTCAAACTGTATTCTTTTCAACTTATATGCATCATTACCAATATAAAGCTGTGCAGGAATTACTATGCCCCTAGCAACATCTGAGCATTGCATTCAGTGAGTTTGCATAGAGTTAACAGGTCTGAACCTGGTCAAAAACTTGTGATGCACAAGATGAAATAGACACCATTCAGCCTTCCTTTCCATTTACGTTAGTTCTGCAGAGCTAGGGCTAGCAGGAGTAAAAAAATGTATGACTAAATAGTCAACACATCTTCTCTTTTGGTATAAAGAAGAGGAGTACTTGTGGCACCTTAGAGACTAACAAATTTATTTGAGCATAAGCTTTTGTGAGCTACAGCTCACTTCATAGGATGCAATTGGTGGAAAATACAGTGGGGAGATTTATATACGCACACAGAGAACATGAAACAATGGGTTTTATCATACACACTGTAAGGAGAGTGATCACTTAAGATGAGCCATCACCAGCAGCAGGTGGGGGAAAGAAGAAAACCTTTCATGGTGACAAGCAAAGTAGGTCATTTCCAGCAGTTAACAAGAACATCTGAGGAACAGTGGGGGGTGGGGTGGGGGGGAGAAATAACATGGGGAAATAGTTTTACTTTGTGTAATGACTCATCCATTCCCAGTCTCTATTCAAGCCTAAGTTAATTGTATCCAGTTTGCAAATTAATTCCAATTCAGCAGTCTCTCGTTGGAGTCTGTTGTTGAAGTTTTTTTGTTGAAGGATAGCCAGCCTCAGGTCTGTAATGGAGTGACCAGAGAGATTGAAGTGTTCTCCAACTTGTTTTTGAATGTTATAATTCTTGACGTCTGATTTGTGTCCATTTATTCTTTTACATAGAGACTGTCCAGTTTGACCAATGTACATGGCAGAGGGGCATTGCTGGCACATGATGGCATATATCGCATTGGTAGATGCGCAGGTGAACGAGCCTCTGATAGTGTGGCTGATGTGATTAGACCCTATGATGGTGTTCCCTGAATAGATATGTGGACACAGTTGGCAATGGACTTTGTTGCAAGGATAGGTTCCTGGGTTAGTGGTTCTGTTGTGTGGTGTGTGGTTGCTGGTGAGTATTTGCTTCAGGTTGGGGGGCTGTCTGTAAGCAAGGACTGGCCTGTCTCCCAAGATCTGTGAGAGTGATGGGTCGTCCTTCAGGATAGGTTGTAGATCCTTGATGATGCGTTGGAGAGGTTTTAGTTGGGGGCTGAAGGTGATGGCTAGTGGCGTTCTGTTATTTTCTTTGTTGGACCTGTCCTGTAGTAGGTGACTTCTGGGTACTCTTCTGGCTCTGTCAATCTGTTTCTTCACTTCAGCAGGTGGGTATTGTAGTTGTAAGAATGCATGATAGAGATCTTGTAGGTGTTTGTCTCTGTCTGAGGGGTTGGAGCAAATGCGGTTATATCGTAGAGCTTGGCTGTAGACAATGGATTGTGTGGTATGATCTGGATGAAAGCTAGAGGCATGTAGGTAGGAATAGCGGTCAGTAGGTTTCCGATATAGGGTGTTGTTTATGTGACCATCGTGTATTAGCACCGTAGTGTCCAGGAAGTGGATCCCTTGTGTGGACTGGTCCAGGCTGAGGTTATGGTGGGATGGGGATATGGGGATATGGTTCCTGACGGCTTGTAGTCCATCTTTGTGTGGAATGCTGGTGTAGAGGGCTTCTACATCCATAGTGCCCAGGATGGTGTTTTTAGGAAGATCACCAAAGGATTGTAGTTTCCTCAGGAAGTCAGTGGTGTCTCGAAGATAGCTGGGAGTGCTGGTAACGTAGGGCCTGAGGAGGGAGTCTACATAGCCAGACAATCCTGCTGTCAGGGTGCCAATGCCTGAGATGATGGGGCATCCAGGATTTCCAGGTTTATGGATCTTGGGTAGCAGATAGAATACCCCAGGTCGGGGTTCTAGGGGTGTATCTGTGCGGATTTGTTCTTGTGCTTTTTCAGGGAGTTTCTTGAGCAAATGCTGTAGTTTCTTTTGGTAACTCTCAGTGGGATCAGAGGGCAATGGCTTGTAGAAAGTGGTATTGGAGAGCTGCCTAGTAGCCGCTTGTTCATATTCCGACCTATTCATGATGATGACAGCACCTCCTTTGTCAGCCTTTTTGATTATGATGTCAGAGTTGTTTCTGAGGCTGTGGATGGCATTGTGTTCTGCATGGCTGAGGTTATGGGGCAAGTGATGCTGCTTTTCCACAATTTCAGTATCCCCAATAATGTCACAGCTAACCTGGTGGCTGAACTTTGTGACTTTGTCCTCACCCATAACTATTTCACATTTGGGGACAATGTATACCTTCAAATCAGCGGCACTGCAATGGGTACCCGCATGGCCCCACAGTATGCCAACATTTTTATGGCTGACTTAGAACAACGCCTCCTCAGCTCTCGTCCCCTAATGCCCTTACTCTACTAGCGCTACATTGATGACATCTTCATCATCTGGACCCATGGAAAAAAAAGCCCTTGAGGAATTCCACCATGATTTCAACAATTTCCATCTCTACTTAAAAGAATAAATGGACACAAATCAGACGTCAAGAGAAATAACATTCAAAAACAAGTTGGAGAACACTTCAATCTCTCCGGTCACTCGATTACAGACCTGAGGGTGGCTATCCTTCAACAAAAAAACTTCAAAAACAGACTCCAACGAGAGACTGCTGAATTGGAATTAATTTGCAAACTGGATACAATTAATTTAGGCTTGAATAGAGACTGGGAATGGATGAGTCATTACACAAAGTAAAACTATTTCCCCATGTTATTTCTGCCCCCCACCACACCCCCCACTGTTCCTCAGATGTTCTTGTTAACTGCTGGAAATGGCCTACCTTGCTTGTTACCATGAAAGGTTTTCCTTCCCCCCCCCCCGCTGCTGGTGATGGCTCATCTTAAGTGACCACTCTCCTTACATGTGTATGATAAAACCCATTGTTTCATGTTCTCTGTGTGTGTATATAAATCTCCCCACTGCATTTTCCACCAAATGCATCCGATGAAGTGTGCTGTAGCTCACGAAAGCTTATGCTCAAATAAATTTGTTAGTCTCTAAGGTGCCACAAGTACTCCTTTTCTTTTTGCGAATACAGACTAACACGGCTACTACTCTGAAACCTGTCTTTTGGTATAAATGCTATTTTTTCATAGTCCCTTTTAAGAGTACAACTGCACTCTAAGGGATTTAATCCGCTACAAACCCAAATTCCAAACTAGTTGTGGTTCACCCTTCAGTACTTTATCTTGCACATCACTTCAACAGGATTATTTAATGTCTTCACACATACTTCTTGAACTCTACTGAACAAAGCAGATATCTTCCTGGTTTTCATGAAGTAGCAGAACTTCCTTAAAGTATTTTTTATTATAGATTTCAGAGTAGGCATTTATATGGCAGTATTACTGTAGTTTTTGGATGCATTGTATATAGCAGTGGCACAAGGGAATCCCATTTCCCATATGTAGAGAAACGACTAATCTCAGGACTACAAACATAAAAAGTAGAGAGATCAGAAGACATAATGTGTTGAAACCTTTTTTAGCTTTTCTTACAGATACAGCTTTTCTGTGACAAACATGTCAAACTTCTTTCTTAGCTTTATAGGAAATCATTAGGATTTCCTTTCTTTTTCAGCTCTGCTTGTTGTGCTCTATAATTTGACACTCTTTCTTTAAGCAGCTATGGAGCCTCAGGCAAGAAGGTAAACAGTGGAATTTTCCATCATCTGTTATGTGTGTGTGTGTGTGTGTATTGTGTACAGAAGAAGTACTGTAAATGAGTAATAGTATGCTCAACCTGACCTATTAAGATCAGGGAGTTAGAGCAAGTATGAATTTTGTCAGTAGTATTCATAGCTTTGTATGTGTTATCTGATCACATTATCCTGCAAAATGAGAATGAGAGAGTATATTTGGGACTCTCTTCTCCCTCTGCACTGCAGGTACTATCAACACCGTGGTCACATTGGTTTGAAGCATTTCAGACTTGCTTCTTTTGCTAAGTCACCAGCTACTAGTGGCTGGAAAAAAAATACACATCTTTTGAATGGAAGATGATCCAACTGTCACTTCTATTGAAACATTTAATGATGATGTGGAGCAATTACAGTTTTGACAATGCTGCCAAATGCTGGGTGAGTTAGTACAGAACTTTATTTGCCTTGAGAGAACTGTATCTATAAATGTGAGGGTCTATCCAAAGAGACCATTATTAAGTAAATCAACAACAACTTTGTAAAAAGAAAAGGAGTACTTGTGGCACCTTAGAGACTAACACATTTATTTGAGCATAAGCTTTCGTGAGCTACAGCTCACTTCATCGGATGCATGTGTGTGTGTGTGTGTGTGTGTGTGTGTGCGTGAAAAATACAGATAAATAGCAACACACGTGGTAGCTGCAATGCAGGAAACAAGGAAGTTAAAACTTAAAGCTTGCAGATTTATGTACACTGCAGTACAAAAGATCATTATAGCAATTCACCTTGAGAATGCTGAAATTAGACACAAAAATGAACACTGGGGAACAGTGAACTGTATCACTGCTTTGCAGGATGTGTAACTGTCTGTGTTGAGCACTAGGATATTACAAGTCTGGGAGGCAGAACAACTTGTGCTATTCCACTCAGTAGAATAACTCATGCCAACCATAGGGAATTGCTTTCCCTGTCTGTAAGATCTCAAGCGCATATAGTCCCCCTCCTCCTGTGCAAAAATGTGCAGAAGAGAAGGTGCTACCAGTACCGCTCAAGATAAATGGCTTGCTCCTTTCACACTGCACCTCGTCCCCATCCTTCCAGTTTTCACAGAAAGTCAAAGGGAGGAATTCACAGGGAGGAATTACAAAAAACACCCCAGGTCATTTTAATATGTGCATAATGTGTGCAATTATATACTGCTCCCCAAACCTCTTTCCCCTCTGGTACTGGCAGCACAGCAGTCTGATGCTGTTGGCATGCTGCCATTGGCCCTGCAATTATCTAGGCTCAGGACTGTGCTTCTGCTTCCTAAATGTAAACTGGGGGTGATAATACCTCCTTTCTCCCACCCTTTGTCTGTCTTGTCTGTTTAGACTACAAGCTCTTTGGGGTAGGGAGTGTCTCTTACTATGTGTATTACAGTGGCTAGTAGAATGGGCCCCCAATCTCTGCGTGGGCCTCCAGTCGCTACCATAATACAAATAATTAATAAAAGCAAAATAAAGAATAATGTGATTTCCCCATTGATGGTCACAGACTGAGGCTGAAGTTAATGCTGCTCTGAGCAGATTTTCTGAGGTATCCTTTGTACCAAGCAGAGAGGGGGATCATGCAGCTTTGTACGGCTCTACCCGCTCTGGCTATCCATTACCTTCCCTGCTCCCTGATTGTGCGCTCCTGAGGAAGTGATACAGTCAGCTACATTTCAGAGCAGTAGCCTTCATTTGAACAATGGTAATATCATTTATCTTGGATACCAAAACACAGGTCTCCCAGTTGTTCCTTCAGCATCAGCTGCCAGCTTAAAATACTGCCCTTCCGAGTTAGGATCATTTGAATAGTAATGTTATTTATACAGGGCCAGTGTCCCTTGTGTGCCGGACAGGTGCTTTACAGATGGATAGTAAGACAAGCCCATGTCCCGAAAAGCTTACAATCTAAGGACCTGAATCTGCAGTCTTTTATCACTATAAAGAGCATTCATTCACACCAGTACTCCGACTGGAGTAACATCTGTGGGAATTAGGGTTGCCAACTTTCTAATTGCACAAAACCGAACACCTTAGCCCTGCCCCTGCCCTGAGGCCCCGCCCCCTGCCCTGCCCCTTCTCTGAGGCCCCACCCCCCACTCATACGTTCCCCCTTCCTCAATGGCTCGCTCTCTCCCACCCTCCCTTACTTTCACTGGGTTGAGGGAGGGTTTGGGAAGGGGGAGGGCTCTAAATGGGGGCATGGGCTCTAGGGTGTGGCCAGAAATGAGGGGTTCAGGGTGAGGGAGGAGGCTCCAGGCTGGGGCCGGGAGTTGGGGTGCAAGCTCCTGCTGGGTGTGCAGGCTCTGGGGTGGAGCTGGGGATAAAGGGTTTGGGGTACAGGAGGGGGCTCCAGGCTGGGGGATGGGGCCGAGGGATTTGGAATGTGGTAGGGGTCTGTGGGTTGAGGCAGGGGTTTGGGATGCAGGAGGGGGTACAAACTCTGGGTTGAGGATGAAGGGTTTGGGGTGCAGGAGGGGGCTCTGGGTTTTGGGGGCAACTAAGAGCTGGGGCAGGGGGTTGGGGCTCAGGGTTGGGGTGCAGGCTTACCTCGGGCAGCTCCCGTTCAGCAGTACAGCGGGGCTAAGGCAGGCCCCCTGCCTGTCCTGGCTCCAAGCTGTGCCCCAGAAGTGGCTGGCAGGTCCAGCTCCTAGGTGGGGGGGCCAGGAGGCGCTGCGTGCTGCTCTCGTCCACAGGCACTGCCCGCCCCCAGCTCCCATTGGCTGTGGTTCCTGGACAATGGGAGTGTGGAGCCAGAGCTCAGGGCAGGGGCAGTGTGCGGAGCCCCGTGGCCCCGCTGCCTATGAGCCAGACCTGCTGGCTGCTTCCAAGGCGCAGCGTAGTGCCAGGACAGGTAGGGAGTAGCCTGCCTTAGACCCACAGCACCGCCGAGTGGACTTTTAACGGGGCAGAAAGAGAAGGGATTAATATTTAATCTATAGTTTGACACTATATTCTTCGACTGTGGGGTTCTGAGACAACGAGGACATATAAACAAAACGGTCAGTGGAATTTTCCTTCATGATATATATCTGTAGCTGTAATGTGTGGCCCAAGTTATTAGAGATGATCTGGAAACAGAAGCTATAAAATGCCATTAACTTCAGCACCACAGAAGTTAGGAGTAGAAATGACCCATTAGGTCCCTGAGAAAGATTATTCCCTACAATAATATGACTAAAGCACCAAATAGCAAGGATAAGAGAGATATTCAGCATAATGGAAAAGCACAGAAAGGACATTTTAAAGTTCCCTACATTTCAGACTTACGGTCGCCCAACATGCTGGTGTTAATCTTTTTTACCTTCTCCTTAGTTTATACTTTTCTAAGCACATTAGGTATTTCAAGGGTCTGAGAGGAATGGATTATCATATCTAATACACTTGCCAGGCACAAAAGGTACATTCATGCATCTGTTCCTGTATGAGGGCAGAGAGAGATGCTATAGGAAAAGTACTAGGGGGGATAATGAGCAGTATAGCAATGCTGTGCTACTCAACATCCTGGGAGGTTGGAGGTGGACCCATGTGTCAGCAGCTTATTTCTGTCACATGGATGAAAACTTAGCACCATTGTCCCAATGATATCTATTTCCCACCCTCAGTATGCCCCTCCAGCACGCTCATAAGGGAAGGTGTGCAGACACAAGAGGTTGCCATCTTTGTTCAGCATGGTGCAAATGTTCCACACCATAGGTTTATTGCCTATGCACCTGGAGCCTCATCCAATGCCCATTAAAGTCATAGTTAGGCAGCTTGAGCATGCCTACCCAGCTTTGCAAGTACACATCTCTTCTCTGCAGTAGTGAGCGACCTTAACTTTAAGGGCCAGTTTTTGGTTGCATGTATATATTCCAGATGTACACACAACCAGAAGACTTGCAGGAAGCATTGAGAAGACAAAACAGAAGTTAGCCACCCTCTTTCTGCCTCCTCCAGATTGCCAGGGTAATGCCTCTCCACAGGGCCTGTTCGACCGCTATTGTACGTGGTCATCACTGAATATGACTGCTGGGGGAGTGGGAGTAGTGAGCATGCGGACATGTGCACAAATGTCACCACCACAGTCCTCATTCCCTCCTAAATAATACCTGCTCTGAGTACAAATAACCCAACACATTCTATTCTATGTGGGACAGCACATGCCTGCAGCTGGTCTGAATATAATTACATGCTAATTCTGCCTATTTGTGGAAAAGATTATGTCATTTTGATCAGCTGTTCAGTGGCAGGCAGGAAGCACTGGGGGGGGAAGGGAGGAGCGGGGGCAGGAAGAGGTGGAGCAAGGCCAGGGGCAGGAAGAGATGGGGTGGGGGCTGAGCAGGGGAGGAAGGGGTGGAGTGGGGGCAGGGCTGGGGCGGAGGAGGGATCGAGCACCCCCAGGGAAATCAGAAAGTCGGTGTTTGTGTGCTGAGGACAGTGTTTATGTATGTTAGCTTGAGAAACAGCCTTTCGGCTGTTTTCCAGTAAGTCACAGCTCTACAGACCATGATCCAGTACATCAGCAAAGTCTATTCCCTTAGTGCACTCATGTGCACAATGGAGAAATTGTGGCTGGGCAGTCATATTGCACACAAGGCTACTTATGTTCAGTTTTGTGGCTCTACCTGCTTACACACCAATGCAGTCAAAGGCAGACCCAAAAATGTTAATTATTTTTATTATAATGTGCCCTTGTTTTAAACTTTGGGATCTCTGTTTTAAGGTAAGTGAGTTATTTATCACAGAAAGAGCCAGATGGATGTAAACAATCCCAAAAGTCACCTTAGAAAAGCCTTGTTACAAATTCACTTTTATAGCAATGCTTCCATTTTATGGACCCCTATTTTTAAAGGCTTTCTCACTTCACAAATCAGGGGCATACTTAACATGCCAAAAGAGCTGTCCTAAATTAAATAAACCATTTACATTACCAAGGAAGGAAGTGCAGAGTTTGTTGGTTTTAATTTTAAGTTATTA
Source organism: Dermochelys coriacea (assembly GCF_009764565.3). Lineage (NCBI taxonomy): Eukaryota > Metazoa > Chordata > Testudines > Dermochelyidae > Dermochelys > Dermochelys coriacea. Next base: position 164,107,735 of record NC_050068.2, read on the forward strand.
TCACTTTGACATTTTTGCTATAAATAACTCACTTACCTTAAAACAGAGATGACTTATAATCACTGACATTTTCCATATCAAACAATCAATCCAAAGACAGAAGAATCAGTTACCTACAGCACCCCTATGAAGTATGTAAATATTAATCCCACTTTATAAATGGGGAGAGTGAGACAGAGAAACGTGAAGGTCAACATTTTCCAAAGCATCTCCTAATTTTGTATGCCTAACTTGAGATGCACTGAGCCTGATGTTCTGCTGAGCACATGAAATTCTCTTTGATTCAAATGGAGCTCTGAGTACTCAGCACTTCTGAAACTCATGCCCCAGCTGTATCCGGCTGGATCCCTGCAGAAAGAAGTGCCCAGAATTAGTGAACATTTTTGAAAATGTAGGTTTTGTTCATTTGTCAGACATCACAGAGGAAGTCTGAGGCAGAGCTAGAAATACAACTCTCATCTCCCCATTCTCTTCTTTAACCACAAAACGTTTTGTCCTTCCATCTACAGAAAGTTGTGAAGTGTGTGAAATATTAGCACTGGCCATTTGCAGTAACCCTTTCATGATAGCTTCCTAAAATAAAAAGAATGCATTTCAGCTCCTAGGCACCCATGAGTGGAAACCTCAGAGCACAAAAGAATATAACTTAGAAATAATTTACCACAAATTAGGTCTACTTGCATATGAAAAAGAGAACATGGGAGCAAAGGAAAGCCCCAGTTCTCCAATCCAACAACAAATAACATTCCATTAGACTCAAAAGGGGATTTAAAATAGAAAGATCTCAATGATAAAAAAATAAATCAACACTTGGCCAGAGCTGTCACACTGAGGCACCTGAAATCCTACAGTTATTTCCCAATTATAAATAAAAGAAAATACTGGGATTTCACAGATACACCCTGTGTGGTGACTGTAGATAAATGTTGTCTTTTTAATGATGATGCATTTATCTGGAATTATTCTTTTCAAAGGGATTAACTCAAACCATAATCAATTAATAAAAAAATTAACGCATTAATGATGCCTTAAAAACAACCACACATTAAAAAAGTAAATGCAATATAATTAAGTTGGAAGGCCACTGTTAGTCTTGCAATCCCTAAGCATAGCAGGTTGCTACTTTGATGAGCCTCCTTATGCTTTGGTATTACAGGATTTATGGGGCTTTTCTCCTTTAGCTATGTTGCCTTGCTCGTTTCTTTGACATTTACTTAGTTCAGTATAGTATGTCCGTCTCTACAGGGAAGTTAGTGTACAGCATTAACTATGGAAAACTCACGTTTTGAACCAATACAAACAACATAGGTACGAAGCAAATATGGGTAAAATGTTGGCCCTATTTAAGTCAATGGGAGTTTTGCCATTCACTTCAGTACAGCCAGGATTTTATCCCATGTGCATTCACACCAGAGTGAGAAATTGTGAAAAATGAAGAGTATGGACCCAAGCCTTCTCTAGGGACATCAATGGCAAAACTCCCAACAGCTTCAATGGGAGCAGGACCTGGTCTATTATTCTGCATTTGTATCAACCAAACCTGCGACATAAGTACAAATAATTGAGTAAATCACTCTGATGGGGTGCACAGGTTCCCTGAGCTCAGAAAGCACTACACAGGAAACAGAAGCACCTCATCCTGTTTTCTCCATTGATGCAGTCCCCCATCATCAGGGCCAAGTCACACAAACTGCTTTTAACTTCCAGTGATGGGGGACCCAGGTTGGAACTGGTCCCCACGGAAAAGGACATTGATGTCTCCTCCAAGGGGAGAGGGCAGAAGGAAGCAAGAATGGCTGGTCCTTTAGCAGTCAGAGAAGGAGCTGTTTTTACAGAAGGGGAGGGGGAGCAAGAAGTAGAGGGCTCAGGTGCAGCAGCAGCAGCTGGAGGGCCGATGGCCTTCTATGCATGCAGAGTGCAAAGGGATGGAAAGGAGAAGAGCCATGCCCTACAAATGGGTGCCAGCAGAAGTAAATTGATCAGGGGCAGCATGTATTGATCAGGGAAGAGTTAGTTTATTGGGTGGTTGGAGTGAAGAATCACCAACTGAAATGAAATATGCATGGACATGGGGCACATGGCAGCACAGGATATTTTCCCCTCACCCACGCTAGTAGCATAATCCTTCAACGAGTAAGTATTGGGGGCAATTTTTCATGCTCTGCTCCTTGCTCTTCTTCCAGCCCCCCTGAGAAGTGTAACCAGGTATACCGGCCTTTTAATGCAAAAACAGGAAGTCCCAGGGCCCAGGCTACCACAGTCCAGGAGTTCTGCATGAGGGTGAGGTCTGGGGAACAACAGCATAGATGCTAAGAAAGAAAAGGTGGCCCTAGGAAAACCCCAGGCTACCGTTCTTTCTAAGGATCAGGATCCTTTCTTAGCCAACTAGAACAAGTACTGGGAAGGAAGGCAGCTCTAATCTGCTTCTTGCCTCATAATGGGGATAGACACTGGTAGGAAGAGGACAGCCTTCTCCCAGGCCAGGAAGAATGAGACTGAATTGTTTGGCCTCTGCCCCTGCAGTGGCTGCAGTGCTTCTGCCTACAGCCTTGTCTTTGCCTCTGAACCCCCTGTTCATTCTCATTGCCTGTCTGTGATTTTGCTTCCACTCTCACAATTACAGCTATTACATGATTAATTACACAGCAAAGATATCCCCAATCAAATGGATTCTGAATGTGCCTGCCTACTGGCCACATAAGTGGCCTAGGGATACATTCAGGCCCCCCATCCATCTTCTAGAAAGCCATCTACTGCTGGCAGAGGTCTGTGGGAAATGGGTTTGCTTCCCATTCCAGAACTTTGCAAGCGCTTGTACATCACAGTGGAACTCCATGCAGTAGAAACATATCTACGCTCAAACTCAGTACCCATAACTCACCACCGGTGCAATTGTGATGGTGGTAGCAGTGTGCCAACTGTAGCAGAAGCTGGAAGCGTAGACAGGATGTGGGGTTTTTTTACCCTTACAACATAGTGATAAAAATGCCTGAGTCTTTACCACACCAACCGTTTCCTTGATGCCACCTCTGAGCTACACTGCTAGTAAATTATGACTATACTGTATAAAGGCAGCTTAGGCAGGCAGGATTTCTTCTTCTCCAGCTCACTCAAGATGAGGTAAAGCAGCTGTGCTTCTGCTTGACCTATGTAATCAAGCACGTGGGTTTGGTTTTCTATATAGCTTATCAAGAGATATAAAAAGCTGGTTTCCTCTCAGAAGGAGGAAGGAGAAAAAGTACCATGGGCCAGCCCCTCAAGTATAGCTGGCTGTGGAGGGAGAGTGTAGATATTGCTAGGTTAGCTAACATTTAAATAGATTATTTCTAAGTTTTATTCATGTGACATGCTTGCCAGCCAGAGGAAGAGTCTGATTCTGTAACTCAGGACATTTATATTTCTGAGTCAATACAAAGCTCAATCAACTCAAATCCTAGGAAGGTGTATTTTACAAAAGAAAAAAAATGTTTCAGGACTTGCAGCTGTTTGGTGGTGCTGACCCTGGGCCTTCCTCATGGTCTGTGTGTATGTTTTAACTTTCATCAGCATCTTGTATTCACATCCAGTACAAGTGAAGGTCAGATTCTTCCCAGCAGACTAATTAGGCAAAAATATTTAGAAATACTGTAATGCCATTCATGCTTTTGCCATAACATTTAGGAAAAACAACAATGCTGCTGGTATTCACTGTTGCCCCTTAAGTATCTAACAGCTTGTCCACATCTGAAAATGGTGTACTCATTTTTTCACCAATGGTACATGCACTAGTGTACACACGGCTCTGCAATTTTTCATGACATTGTGATAAAAATTCCTGAATCCTCTCTCCATTAGTATTTGCACCTTTCCCAGCACTAGTGCAGCTACACCATTGATGGAAGATGAATACAGAATTTGCTGGTGTGGACATGGCATAAATGTCCTCAGTTTTGATTTAGAAGGCTCTGTAAGTATTTATTCACTAACAGAGGACATCATTAAGAGAGTAATATTGTTTACCAACAAAATAATGAGACAGGTTTCTTCTGTGCCAAAATTTGCAATGTGTATTTACAAAGCTTTTGTAATTCTTTTGTTCTACAGTCTTTCTGCTTCCCAGCACAGAAAGGTCATGTTAACAGCAGTAGCTGATGTGTGGCATTGTCTTGTCTTTTTTATTTTTCCAAATCAATTTAAAAAAATGAAAAACAGCCTTGTAAATCTTAGAGTTAAAATGAACTATTCCATTTGCATTAGATTGTAACAAAACCACTAAATACGCCACTCGGGCTTTTTGGGTCAATATAAATACTCCATTCTTCTTCTCTGTCAATGTGTTTCATGATGTAGTGACTTTTTCATCATGAAAGTCATGTTCAAGAGTCGAGCCATATGGTTCCAAAAGGGTATTCAAGCCAATGCCCAAGAGTTTATAGGGTGACAGTGCCAATTCCAGTACTGATTTATTGAAACTCAAATTGGAGCACAGATTTTGTTTCTGCCAAATGATGTAGATGGAATGTCTAGTTATTTTCCCATGTGAATAACCGGAATACAAAAAATAGCCCTGGAACACTTAAAATTAAAGACATTGTTCCTTTTCTATTAGGCTGTAACAAACCAGCATATACCCCAGCATTTATTTTTCATTAAATACTTTTTAATATTATCTGTGGTTATTTAATATAAATACTGAACAAAATTATTTGACACAGTTACATTACACAACAACATACAAGGACGTGTCTTCCCCACCCTCACTGTCCTCCACCCTCATTTGTGTGTGTGTTTGCCTAACACTGTAAACACCTCAGACAAGAGCTTTGGACTTCACTATGTGGCTATCAAGTGGGAGGGCATTTTATTTTTCTGAAATGAAAGAGCCAATTTATACCCTTTTATGAACCATTTTATAACTAGCTGAAGTGGAAACATTTTCTGCAATAAAGGCTCTTTTGTCTATGAGCTTTTTGTGTTGCAACTTGCAATACCACTTGTTGCACTTAGGGAGTGTCTTACAAGCTCTGTTAAAGAAATCAGACTTCTTTATTCCTTTCCCACAAGATTAGAGACATATTTAAAAGCATTTGTATTGCATCACTTGATTCGTTATCAAGCTTATGAAAAACACAATACAATGGTAGTGTTCCACACCTGGGATGAGATAGTCTCGAGATGGATATGTGAAAAATTTATAAAGTTCAAAATAACATGGGATCAAATACAATAAAATATTCTTTATTTACATCTGCAACTTCTTGTTACCCAAATCATGGTTATGTTCCCTTATGAGTCCCTTAGCCAGATCCTAATGTCATTACCCAATCCCCCATTTGTCCCTGAAAAGTGTAGGATAAACAATGTTGTGCTACATTACAGTTAGTGGGACTAATTCTGCTCTCAGCTAAAACCAGTGCAGGCAGCTTCAATGCTCAGGTAAAAAGCAGCCTGAATGCATAAACTGGTCCTGCTAGTGTTGTAGCTTTACAATCACATTTGCCTTTTAATCTTTAAATACGTCTCCCTCATTGCTGAAAGACCCTTCCCCCCCCCCCAGCTGCTATTTTCCTCCTCCCTTCCTTCTGTTCCTCCCTATAACACAGGGGCAGGCAAACTATGGGGCACTCCAGCCGGGGCGCTGGGTCGGGGGCTGCACCACGTGGCTCGGTCCCGCTCCGGCGCTCCAGCTGAGGCACTGGGTTGCGGGCCACACCATGCGGCTCCCGGAAACTGCAGCATGGCCCCATTTCAGCTCCTACATGCTCCAATAGAAGCTGCAGGGGTGGTGCCTGCGGATGGGGCAGCATGCAGAGCTGCCTGGCCGTGCCTCCGCATAGGAGCCGGAGAAGGGACATGCCACTGCTTCCGGGAGTCACTTGAGATAAGAGCCGCTTGGAGCCTGCACTCCCCTGACTCCCTCCTGCACCCCAACCCCCTGCCCCAGCCCCACCTCCCACTCTCCAAACCCCTTGATCCCAGTCCAGAGCACCCTCCTACATCCCAAACTTCTCATCCCCAGACTCCCCCCCCCAGACCCCGCAACCCCACCCCAATTTTGTGAGCATTCATGGCCTGCCATACAATTTCTATTCCCCGATGTGGCCCTCGGGCCAAAAAGTTTGCCCACCCCCTGCTATAACTGGAGGGGTGTTAACTGGCCACTTCACCTTGAATTGTCACTTGAAATGTGTTTAACCACTTATGCTAAACAATCTGTTCCACCTTCTATTTACCTTAGCTTATTGAGTAACACTTATTGAGTAACAAGGAGTCCGGTGGCAACTTAAAGACTAACAGATTTATTTGAGCATAAGCTTTTGTGGGTAAAAAACCCAACTCTTCAGATGCATGAAGTGAAAATTACAGATGCAGGCATAAATATATTGACACATGAAGTTTCCCAGACCTGAAGAAGAGCTCTGTGTAAGCTCAAAAGCTTGTCTCTCTCACCAACAGAAGTTGGTCCAATAAAATATATTACCTCACCCATCTTGTCTCTCCAACAGGGGAAACTAAGGGCAGGTCTACACTTAAAATACTGCATTGATGCAGCACAGTGCTTAAGTAAAGACACTCCTACACTGATGGGGGAGCTTCTCCCATCAGCATAGTTAATCCACCTCCCCGAGAGGCAGTAGCTATGTCAGAGGGAGAAGCTCTCTTGTCAACACAGCACTATGTACATGGGAGGGATTGCCTGGCGCATAGAGGCATGGTCACCTGGAAAGATTCGCTGAGAGCACTCCACGCCTGGCTGAGCAAACAGGAAGGGGATTTTCAAAACTCCCAGAGAATTTAAAGGGCAGGTCTGACGGTTGGTCACTTGAGGGCAGGGCAGTAGAGTTCAAAGTGATGGCCAGAGTGGCTAGAACAGGCATTGTGGGACACTTCTGGAGGCCGATCAGAGCGCATTAACAGACCAGGGTGTCCACACTGGCACCATGGTGCTCCATCTGGGGCGCAGCAAACATTATGCTTCTCATGGAGGTGGATTACCAGGAACGCTCCAGCCGCTTAGTCGGGCCGCTCTACATGCCTTGCCAGTGTGGAGAGTGATTAGTTAGGGCACCCGGGGCTGTTTTAATGCGCTCTAACTCACAAGCGTAGCCAAGCCCTAGGTTGGTATAACTACGTCGCTCAGGGTGTGGATTTTTCATATCCCTGAGCATCGTCGTTATACCAATTTAGGTCTGTAGTGTAGACTTGGCCTGACTGACTGACTATACCAGGGATACAATGAAAGTGTCTGTACACAAAGTGAAGTTTAATGCACAAAGAAAATCAATTGGGGTGAGAAGGGAATAGACAAATATTTCTCAGGTGTTATTTCAGATAATAGTATTAATATTTTTTCAGACAGAAGTACAACTTTTCAATTGATGATCTCTGAGAATATTTAACCATTAATGACAGTTAATGATCAATTGGAGGAGTTGAAAGTCTGAGGTTATTACTGTTAACTATGATATTATAGAAATAAAGAGAAAATAATTCTCATTTTATATGTTTAATCACAAGAAGTTGAGCTTCATGTTGCCATGGATATGGTTTTCGGTTTACAGTCCTGGTCTTTTCCTATTAAAGATCCATACTGTGCCCAGTAGGAAAGCAGGATGCAAATCAACATTCCATTAGGTTTATAAAATATCAACATTCCAGACTACAGTGTGTTCTTATCACTGATATATGCACTAGGCTAGATTCTGGCCCACGCTGGATGTTTTGCCGGTGCCAAGCAGTTGGGAAGCCAGCTTAGTTGGTCGGTTGAGGATTTCACTTGTCTATCAGTGAATCCCCATTTGATGCATCTCAACACCTCCCAACAGCACCTGATACAGGGGTATCGGCCATGGTCTCTTCATGTCACTGATCTCTGGCTGCCAGAAAAGCCCTACAGGGTCATGGGCAGTCAGATATAATTTAGAACTATCTGAAGGTTGCTGTAATTTACCCCAGGGATTGATCTGATCTCCTGACAGCCTCAGAATCAGGGAATGGAGGCATAAGAGGATCTGAATACCACCTTCTTCTCATTGCCCATCCTGCACTTCACAACTGGTTCACAGTATGTAGCTCATATTTTAAACAAACAAGAACAAGTCACTAATGGTGTGTCCATTTCAAATTTATAAAAACCAAAATAAGTCAATATTTGTTTATTAATATAGTTCAGCATTTTCAGCAAAATTCCACCCTTTGAGCAACTCTCATTGAAGTTTCAGAGTAGCAGCCGTGTTAGTCTGTATTCTCAAAAAGAAAAGGAGTACTTGTGGCACCTTAGAGACTAACAAATTTATTTGAGCATAAGCTTTCGTGAGCTATAAAACATTTTATTTTCCACCAAATGCATCCGATGAAGTGAGCTGTAGCTCATGAAAGCTTATGCTCAAATAAATTTGTTAGTCTCTAAGGTGCCACAAGTACTCCTTTTCTCATTGAAGTGAATAGCAGTTGTACTCATGTCTGAGAGCACTGCAAATGTAAACAGTACTTTACGATAAAAAAAGATATATCCACTCTGAAGAGCTTACCATACCATAGACACAACACTTGACAAACAGGTCAGCAGATAGGGAACAAAGTATGAAATCATCACTGGAAAAGACCAACATAGGGGAGGCCTTATGGAAGAAGTGGGTTCGAAACCAGGTGAGATGGCACTAGACAGATAAGATACGAGAGACTTGCAAACATAGGTCACATCTAGTCTAGGAAAATAACTAGCATGGTTTTAACCATGACCTAACACATTGTAGGTAATATGAATTGAAACACCAATGAAGAGGGAGTTTAATGCCTTTACAAATGTTGAGTTGGTCATGGTCAACACTGCTGGAAGCCTAGGGTCAAGTGTGGCCAACTAACCTTTTTAACACTTAAATCCTGTCTACACTGGAGTTCAAAACCATCTTGAAAACTTTTTGGGATCACTATCTGTCTGCGTAAGATTTGCCCACAGTTCTTGGGCCTGATTCTCTCCTCACTCTTGTGTATATCAACAATAACAACTCCATGGAAGCCAGTGGAGTTACGTGGTTTGTAAAACCAGTAGAAGAAGAGATTGAGGCCCCTCATCTCTAGCTCCTGAGTGGAGTACAGCAGCCCTTGGGTATAGCAACTATTTGAATTAAGGTTGCAAAACAGTTTCCATTAGAATCCCATTTGCATATATTCCTCAAAAATTCACCTTTCAGGCTAAAATTTCCTTGTGAGATCTCTGTGTCAGGGTGAATTTTATTGAACTCCGTCACCTATTTTCCAATTTTGTAAGAGTGAAAAAATCTATCTGAAGATGTGCAGTACCTCACTCTCCCCCGTTTTGTCATTTCTACAGACAGACTACATCTTGTGGCCTTAAGAAGGACTGAGCCGCCATAATTTCCCTTCATGTCAGTGAGATCTGTGGGTGCTCAGCAACTCTGAAAAATCAGGCTACTTAAACCCAAGTTAGTTTATCTCTCAGCTAAATCTTATCTGTGCTGTTCATAAGAGCCTTTTCTCCCTGGTTATGCAACTCAGCAGGATTTCTCTACAGCACTCAAGAAAGTTCTAGCATAGAGGATTAGCTAACATGCTGACTCATGGACCAAGTTATCACGGGCTGTGGTGTGGTGTGTGTACTGGGGGGTATGGCTAGCTCCAGTCAATTAGCAGATATGCCTTGATCAGCATCAAGAGCTAGCTGTCCATTCAAAGTGAAGTGTGTTCTAGAGCACATTGCCCCACCCCATCCTGAGGAATTCAGTAGGATTTCTGTAGAACAGGATAGTCCAGCCATATTTCCTTTTCCTTTTCCTTTTCCTACCCTATTTGGGAAGGATTTGGTTCTGTAAGAGCAGCTATTGCCGAACCTCAACCATATCTTTTTTTAAAATCAAGAAAAAAATTTCTTGATTTAAAAAAATAATGTATAATGTTGCATAGCATACAGACTCACATCTCATTCAGACCATGTTTCGACAAGTATAGTGCTGGGTATTTGATCTGTCCAAGGTGATCACATATTTTTTCATTGTATCCTTTTTAATATGAAAGCTGCCATCTGCCCTCTATTTTTTTCTTATTTAAACAACTACTGTTAAAATAACAAAAGGTAATAACATTATCATTTCCCCAGACTGTTCAGTCATTTAACATCTTTTTTATTAGATCACAAAGTGGTTTCCCTGCTCCCTTCCTCCCCTGACATAAATCTTCTGATTCTTCTTTTTTCTTTTCAGCACCAATCTGCATATACTGTTCTGCTTTGAAAAAAACTAAATATTATGTTGAAAGAGCCTTCTGTGGAAGAATAGAATACTGTACTATTCTTTATGCCAACAAAATGCTTGACAATGGTGAGACAGTGGGCATGCTGACAATTCTATTTATTAAGGCAAGTCAGGATTGTTTTGCTGGTCACCTTGTCCTCCCTCCTCTACTCCCACTATTTATTCGTCTTCTCTACTTATTTTCTTGTCATATCTGTAAGTTGTGAGCTCCTTGGGTCAGAAACTGCCTTGTTATTATATGTAAGTTCAGTGCCTTGCACAATGGAGCTCTGAGCCCTGATTGAGGCTACTAGGTGCTATTGTAATATAAGTAATAAATAATATGAGTTTATCTGTGCCTATGAGAAGTTTTGAGTGTTAAGAACATAAAAATATAATAACGGCTATACTGGGTCAGACAAAGGCCCATCTAGCCCAGTATCCTGTCTTCCAACAGTGGCCAATGCCAGGTGCCCCAGAGGGCATGAACAGAACAGGTAATCATGAAGTGATCCATCCCCTGTCACCCATTCCCAGCTTCTGGCAAACAGAAGCTAGGGACACCATCCCTGCCCATCCTGGCTAATAGCCCTTGATGGACCTATCCTCCATGAATGTATCTAGTTCTTTTTTGAAACCTGTTAGAGCCTTGGGCTTCACAACATCCTCTGGCAAGGAGTTCCACCGGTTGACTGTGTGTTGTGTGAAAAAATACTTACTTTTGTTTGTTTTAAACCTGCTACCTATTAATTTAATTTGGTGATCCCTAGTTCTTGTGTTATGAGAAGGAGTAAATAGTAAACTTCCTTATTTACTTTGTCCACACCAATCATGATTTTATAGACCTCTGTCATATCCCCCCTTAGTCATCTCTTTTCCAAGCTGAAAAGTCCCAATCTTATTAATCTCTCCTCCTATGGAAGCCGTTCCATACCCCAATCATTTGTGTTGCCCTTTTCTGAACCTTTTCCAATTCTAATATATCTTTTTTAAGATGCAGCGACCACATCTGCATGCAATATTCAAGATGTGGGCATACCATGGATTTATATAGAGGCAATATGATATGATATTGGTGTTGGTTTTCTATATTTTATACATTGTGAGTATTCACCCCTTCTTGGTGGAATTTCACCATCTCCTATTTTCAATTACAGTGTGGTTCTGTGTGCTATAATTGTTTTATGACCTTCATAATTAAACAAAATCAAAATGCTTTTCAAAGATTTTATGAGAATACCAATAAAATCTGCAAGCTACTGACAACTCTCAAAACTAAAACTACTATCAGTAATCACAAATATCAAAAGATCAGCTGGCAGAAGACTAAGTAAAACTGAAGAGACAATAATGAATTTGAACAATCTGATGGTGACCTTTATTGCTCCTCGATGCAATAAAGATAATCCTGAGAATATGCATAATGCCATTGTGCTGTATCTAAAACCAACCAAATAAAACAAACACACATGCCCTAAAGAGAAGGAATGGATTCCTTGAAACCTGTAAAAAGAAAAGGTGTACTTGTGACACCTTAGAGACTAACAAATTTATTTGAGCATAAGCTTTCATGAGCTACAGTTCACTTCATCGGATGCATTCAGTGGAAAATACAGTGGGGAGATTTATATACACACACAGAACATGAAACAATGGGTTTTATCATACACACTGTAGGGAGAGTGATCACTTAAGATGAGCTGTTACCATGGGGGGGGGGGGGAAGGGAGGAAGAAAACCTTTAGTTGTGATAATCAAGGTGGGCCATTTCCAGCAGTTGACAAGAATGTCTGAGGAACAGTGGGGGGTGGGGGAGGGGAAATAACATGGGGAAATAGTTTTACTTTCTGTAATGACCCATCCACTCCCAGTCTCTATTCAAGCCTAAATTAATTGTATCCAGTTTGCAAATTAATTCCAATTCCGCAGTCTCTCATTGGAGTTTGTTTTTGAAGTTTTTTTGTTGAAGAATAGCCATTCTTAGGTCTGTAATCAAGTCACTCCAACAGACTCCAACGAGAGACTGCTGAATTGGAATTAATTTGCAAACTGGATACTATTAACTTAGGCTTGAATAGAGACTGGGAGTGGATGGGTCATTACACAAAGTAAAACTATTTCCCCATGATTTCTCCCCCTGCCACTGTTCCTCAAACATTCTTGTCAACTGCTGGAAATGGCCAACCGTGATTATCACCATAAAAGGTTTTCCTCCTTCTCCCCACCCCTTCCTGTTGGTAATAGCTCATTTTAAGTGATCACTCTCCTTACAATGTGTATGATAAAACCCATTGTTTCATGTTCTCTGTGTGTGTATATAAATCTCCCCACTGTATTTTCCACTGAATGCATCCGATGAAGTGAGCTGTAGCTCACGAAAGTTTATGCTCAAATAAATTTGTTAGTCTCTAAGGTGCCACAAGTACTCCTTTTCTTTTTGCGAATACAGACTAACACAGCTGCTACTCTGAAACTTGAAATCTGTGATGCTGTTACTGCTAAAATACTGTGGAGTGGGGAAAACACCAGGTCCAGCAATACACCATTGATTTATTTTAAAACATTCATTGAGACTGTCAAAAAGACTGTCAATAATTCATTTGGTAACAGATCTTTCACTACAGAATTAGCACAATCCCACCTGCCTCATGCACAGAAGGAAAGGAGGATCAGGTCCACTTCAGAAATGCCAAACTGGGATCCACAATCACATAGACCAAGATCACCTGTGGCTACTGAGACCACTCTGACTACTAATTTATGCAATCGCATCTATCTCTGAAGCTACCTTGTCCTCCTTCCCCTTTGCTTGTCTGTAGGGTTGCCAACATCTAATTGCACAAGCCCAAACACCCTTCCCTTCCTCCTGCCCTGCCCCTTCCTGAGGCCCCACTCTTCCCCCATCCCTTCTGACCAATTTCCCCCCCTTCACCGCTCACTCTCTCCACCCTCACTCACTTTCACCAGGCTGGGTCATGTGGTTAGAGTGCAGGAGGGGGTCCAGGCTCTGGGCTTGGGCTTGGGCCAAGGGGTTTGGAATGTGGGAGGGGGCTGTGGGAGGGAGTTTGGGTGCAGGAGGGGACTCAGGGCTGGGACCAGGGGTTGGGTGTGGGAAGGTGTACAGGGTGCGGACTCCAGCCAAGCAATGCTTACCTCAGGTGGCTCCCGGAAGCGATCAGCATGTCCCTGCAGTTCCTAGGCTCAGGTCGGCCACGCAGGTCTGTGCGCTGCCCCTGCCTGCAGGCACTGCCCCCGCAGCACCCATTGGCCATGGTTCCCTGCCAATGGAAGCTACGAAGCCAGCACTCAGGGCAGGGGCAGAGCCTCCCTGATTGCCCCTGTGCCCTGGGGCTGCAGGGACATGCCAGCCGCTTCTGGAAGCCACGCGGAGCCAGGGCAAGTAGGGAGCCTGCCTTAGCCCTGTTGCGCCACCAAACAGATTTCTGGCCTATTAAAATCTCCCAGATTGCTTTCAATAGCAACTGGGAGACTAAGTCCGATTCCAGGAGACTCCCGGCCAATCCGGGAGGATTAACAACCCTCTGTTTATTCATTTGCTGCAACTCCTAGACTGTGAGCTTTTGGGGACACAGACTGTCTTCATGTTACTTGTCTTAGCACAGTCAAGTCCTGCTCACCAATAGGATCCTTAAGACCTACTGCAATGGAAATGAATTCTTATTAATTATTATTATAAAGCTAATCTTGTCACCTTTAGATTGTTAATTTGAATACAAAAACACTGGGCAAAACAGTGATCAGTAGGTTATATAAAATCCTCCCTACACCGATACAGCCCAGTCAGGATTTTTTCTACAATGCTACACATCTAGGAATCTCTGCAGGTACGTCAACCCAACCCATTCAGCAAATGCAAGTAAAGAGTGAGGCCAGGTTGGCACTAGCCTCTGCACAGATGCACAAAGATGGGAATAGCTGTGTAGGTGTTGCTGACCCCAGGAAGGGGGACACAAGGAAGCATTCACTTTCTCTGCCTAGCCACTGCTGCAACATGTGCATACACCTGAGTACAAGGGCTTCTCGGGATTAGTGCCTCATTAGTAATCTTTCTAAGAGGAAGCAATGCCATGCCTCCCCCTTCATCTCTGCTCTAGCCAGCAGATCTGTCCTCTTGTATAGAGTGGTGCAGTAGCTGCCCTCCCCGATAGCCCTGGGAAGCATCATGGTTTCCCTGGGGATGGAGCAGCTCTGCACTGCTCACCGCACAGGGTCGTGCTTTAAAAGGAATAAATATTCTACCATAAATTAAAATCAAGCAACCAAACTTGCCATCCAACCACCAAGAACCTGTTCCCCTCTCAGCTGGCTCAATTTTGCTCCATTATACCTTGTAAGACTTGAGTAACAACACTCAAATCAAATCCCATTTCCATGGATTTACACCAGTGTATCTGAGGGCAGATTTTGGCCCCAGGTTTTAAATTATTTTTTCTGTGTTAAGGATGGAATTCCTTATTTGTTAAGTTTCAAGTCATCATAACAACACCAAAGCAAGCAAAAATAGTCTGTTTAGAAAGAGACAAATATTTAGCAGAAGAAATGCAAACACTGTAGGTATTTGTAAAGGCCATAATCCAAGCAAACCCCCAGTCCATTTAGCGAAAGAAAAGAGCTTCACACTGCCATTTTCAAGATTCCCAAGAACTCTGAGTTATCAAAGATGCTTTATTTTAGTCTTTTTTCAAAATTTGTCCTCTAACAAAAGCTTTTGGGGTCTTTCATTTTTGCTGTGAACATGGAACCAGAACCAGCACTGGAGTTCAGTGTCATCAGCTTGTAGATCCAGTGTTTAGTACCTTTATTGAGATACTTTTTTCTCTCTCATATCCACACTTCCCTGAAATACTCCATAAGTGATTAGATTCAATACCATACTCTGTGTGACGGGATGTATAAACCTCATAAGAGCGCTGGAGGGGTTAAGGAGCAACCCTGTCCAGCTGCACCTGCAGAGCATACTCAAGCTGGAGGTGGAGTTTAAAAGGGAGCCAGGACGCTCAGAAGGGGATGACAAGGCAGGGAGAAGGACCTGCCCTGAGAGCTCAGAAGAGACATACTGCAGAAACCTTTTGTGGTAGAGGAAGCAGCCTACCTGTGGAGGCTGAAGGTGCAGTTGGTAATTTTTTTTCTTACGGCAGCACAACAGACTCCAAGACATTGACAAGGGAGTGAGTGGTAGGAAGTGGCCCAGGGAGGTAACTCAAGGCACTCCTGAATGCTGGATATTTGGTAACCTTTACAGGGCCTTGGGCTGAGGCCTGTTGGAGTGGGAGGGCCTGAGCTCCCCTACCAACCCGCTGTCTCATTAAGAAAGGCACAAACCCCCTCATCTTCCAGACTCCTCCTGGAGGAAAGAAAGGAAAGGATTAATATCTTTTGCAAATCCCAGCTGAGACTGGACAATCGTGGGGGGCTCAATTACCAAACCCCATATCTCTCTAGAAACCCCATCACACCGGAGGGAGATAGGACTGAGTGGTAACCTGACCAGAGGGTCAAATTAACCCCCAATAAAAGACAGACTAACACAGCGTGAAAGTGGCCGGGAGGAAAGAGTAGAGATGTCATGGCCAGGGGCCCAACCCCCTAACCACTAGGCAATGCCACCTGCAAATGCTGCCCATCACACCCTGGACCACTTTTTTCTTGATTTTTTTCCCCATGGCTTTTACAACCTTCCAGTCTTGGAAGCTTGTGGCTAAGAACACTTACACGCCATTTGCCCCCCAGTAAAACACTATTTTGAGGCTTGCAGAGACCTTCTTTGAATACTGGTTACTTTAGATTTTGTCATCTTCATATGGTTCAAAAGAACACCCCAAAATATGCCACAAGTTCTGTCTCACTGACAAAAGGAATATATTCTCATGCTTTCATCTGTCCTGAAGAATCAGAGAAGATTATACCCTTACAGTCTACTCTCCTCATGAAGGGCAAATAGCTTATTTACAATTTATTTATTTATTTATTTTTAATTTTAAATGGATTTCACCTTGGCAACTTTTAAAGTAATTTCTCTATCCAGATTCAGATTCCAGGAATTAAGCTTTCTGAACTATAGGCCAGTTCTAAAAAAGGAACGTTACTGTAATTGTCTTGTTTGCAAGAATAAGAAGATTTGTCTATTTTAGGTTAGCAGAGGAGAAAGTGGGAATGATCGAATTTATCATGTCTGAATTTATTTGTATCTTGTTGATGAATGAATGTTGCATAACTAGCTTTGTTGTGCTAGGATTTTTCTCATTAGTTATTTGTATACAGCTCTTTATATATATATATATATATATATATATATATATATATATAATGTAATGTCATCTTATGATATTTGACCCATATAAGACTAAAAGTGGTCTTATGTTTCTAGAATGTTGATATTTTGGTAGGTCACAAACCAATATTCGTTTGATGTGGGAAATATCTTATATTTTTCAAATTGCTGGCTTAATCAGTACTTTTCCAAGTGGACATTAGCTAACAATAACCTAATTGAAATTTGACTGGACCAAGTTGCATGGCTCTAAGGGAGGTACTGCAAAGTGAAGTGATACAATCTGTAAACCATAAAAATCAAGGGGAAGGTCTAGAAGCCTTGCACTTTGGATCTACGGGTCATCTCAGGCTAGAATGATGTTCTAAGACTTATGAAAATACAGGCCACTTCAACCTATGACCAGCCAATCTCTGAAGAAGGCCTGCTAGCAAAAAGTGTTGTGTCAGCAGAATGTCACCATCTTGCTCCTTGTCTGCAGTTTCAGCTCCTACTGTATGAGACTCCAGAAGCCTGAGAGCTGGAGAGTTTGCAAAGCTCTTATAATTTTAAGTTTCTTATTTTTCTATTTTTTATCTTTTGTTTTTACTAGCTGGGAGATGTTCCAGCCTTTTTCTTTTTTTCTTTTCTTTTCTTAAGGTGTGACAGTGAAAATGTGACTGTGTGCATGAGCATTCATACAGCCCACACAACTATAGCTCCAGAAAAAATAGTTCCCCAGATCTAAACATCCCTTAATATGATCTGATAAAGACAGGCATTAAATTGTGTTAATTTAAAAGTCTTGAGAGACTTGAGATATTTACCAGAAATAACAGGTGACAAAGTTAAACTTCTGCTTATCAAGAATATTCTGTTAAAGTTTGTATTCTAATATCTCTGATGAGGAATGGAGGAAAGGGTTAGCTACCACTTAAGAACTGAAGTCTACGAAGAAAGTTTTACAATTCGCTCTGAGGTTGTGGTTCAAACATTAAGGCCTTGTCTTCACCAGAGGGGAAAAATGTGTTCTTAACTTGAGTTCACACACACAAGATAAAATCCGAGTGAAGACCTGGCACTTTGTAGTTTTCACATGTTCATAGATCAAGGCAAACCCTATCTTTCACTAGTCTTTCACTACCAGTTAAAGAATCAGTGTCTGAGTTAGAAATAGCATTTAATGTAGATCAAGCACATAGATTCTTGGATACCAACAGACATAGGAAACTTATACTTACACTTCTTACCTGATCTCTACAGCCCAGTGTATAATGCAAAGAAGTACCCAAAATACTATAAACAAAGGACCAAATGTTCAAAAACACAGGGAACTAACTTGCATAAGCTATCTCTGGCTCCGAGCCTCCGTAAGCTCTGAGGCTTTTTTCTGCAGCCATATTAGGAAAGCAGCAGCCATGAGCCAAGAAGCAGAGAGCCACATCCTCACATTCCATCTCAATTATATCAAAACAATGTAATATTGGGCTGTTGAAAAGGCACCCTTCCTAATAGCACCCACCATTACCAGATAAGCAAGAAATCTCTTAAGATGTTTAAAGAAAACTTTGATGGCATTTTGTCTGGCAAGGAATCATGGATCAACAGCTGTGGGTGTGAATGCTCTGCTTCTTTATTGTTTTGCTTTTACGGTCCCCACTTCTCTATTGTTTATCTGTCTGGTTCTTTGATTGTTTCTGTCTGGTTCATAATTAATTTTACAAGATGTAAATCAGTTAAGGTGGTGGGATATGACTGGGTAAAGAATTATTTTGCAATATGTTAGGATTGGTCAAAGAATTATTTTGTAATATTTTAGTAAAAAGATTGGTTAAGGTATAGTTAAGCAGGACTCAAGTTTCACTATATAAATGGAGGTCTAAGAAAGAGACCAGCTGGGAAGGAAAAAGAAAGGAAAAGGGGAAAAAACTAAGACCACGTCTACACTACCCGCTGGATCAGCGGGTAGTGATCGATCTATCGGGGATCAATTTATCGTGTCTAATGTAGACACGATAAATTGATCCCCGATCGCTCTGCCGTCGACTCTGGAACTCCACCACGGCGAGAGGTGGAAGCGGAGTCGACGGGGGAGTGGCAGCCATCGATCCCGTGCTGCAAGGACACGAAGTAAATGATTCTAAGTCGATCTAAGATACGTGTACTTCAGCTATGCTATTCTTGTAGCTGAAATTGCATATCTTAGATCGATTTTCCACCCCTGCACCAGTGTAGACCAGGCCTTAGAAGGAAAGACCTGAAAGAAGAAGAACTCACCTCCCCGCCCAGACACAGCCTTAATTCAGAGCTCCTAAGAATCCTCTGCATGACTCTGACATGCAGCAACCAGAACCTAGATGAGACGGACCTTGCCTGGCCAACAGGGAAAGTCTGTCTGAGTGATCAGGATTGGTGCGCATAGCAATGTATGCTTAGCATTTGTATTTTGCTTGGTAATTGTTAATAAATAGAGGATAAGGGTGTTACTGTGTAAGGCTCTTTCACTGGTTAAAAAAAAAATCCTGCAAACCCACAGAAGAGTACACCCTGAGCCCTAGGAACTGAGTACAGGTGAGTACTTAAATGACCCAGGTTATGCTCTGAGCTCTAGGAACTGGGTAAGGGTAGGTGCTTTTCGCCTGGATCTCTAGGAAGTGGGAAAGGGTGGGGCTGCCCAAATCAACCAGGTTACATCTTGAGCCCTAGGAACTGGATAAAGGTGGGTGCCCTGGAGTGTGCAGATAACGCATCAGCTGGTGTAAATTGACAAATCTCTACTGAAGTCTGCAGATCTCCTCTAATGTGAGGACATAGACACATAAGCAACTTACCTGTCAGTTACTGAAAACTTAGCTCTGTGTATACATCCCTTCATGGATAGATATTTGGGTCCTAAATGATCCCTCACTTAACACCACTGGCTTCAGGAGGACAATTCTATCCTAAACTCTTGAATTCTTGTCTTGACACTGAACATAGGACCACTTGAACACACAGCTAAGACAAACTTTTGAGAACAAGTGCAATCAAGGGCTAAGATTTCTCAGTGGCAGCTACACAGATAACCTCTTTATTGAGTATGCTAATCCAAGACTTCACAATACAATGTTACCTTTTACTAGCATATAGACATCAAAGGAAAAGGGGGAAACAATGTGTCTATTTCAAACTAGACCATTTGTATTATCGTTTCTACGCTGTTAATGACAAGTTTATAAGAGTGCTTTAACTTCAAATGCACAGTTTGCACATGACAAAAACAGATCCTTAACCTAAGCCCTCAGGAAGCTATTCTGAATGAATTATATGCACTCCCTTAAAAAAGGAAGAAAAAAAAACTCAAACAAAAAAACCCCAAACAACCCAGTGAAAGAATCCTTCAAAGTAAAGTACAAGAAAAATCACTATGAAGGTTCTAAAGGAAGACCTTTCAGACCTTTTTCGACCATAATTTAGGGCTGGTCTATGCTAGAAGGCTGTTCTGCTTTCACTAGACCAGCATTGTTAACCCCTCTCATGTGGATGCAGTTATAACAATTTATACCAGTACTGCTATTCCCATACAGGAAGGGGAACAGCCTATAACATTATAGGTCATCTTTATACTAGTTTAACTGCACCCACACTAGGGATTATAGGAGTATAACTATTTTGGTGGGGGAGACGGGAAATCACATCTGCCTGCCTAAGAGCTATACTGGTAAAAATTTTCTATGTAGACCAGGCCTTCGTGAGGGTAATATTGAAACATTAAAAAGTCCACAAACAGTCTAATTCTCAAACAAAAAAGGTCATTAAAGAAACATACTTTCAACCTTCAATGGGATCTGGCTGACAACCAATAAAACAGTATTATACTTTCCTTACAGAAATCCTACCGTTACATTTCCACCACCCCTCCAAACATTAGATTGTCTGGGAGCAAGTTAAGGGGTGAAGCCAGTTGCCCACTGCCACATATAAAACTTTTCTCCACTTTCTCCCAGCACATTATCTCAGCCATTCTTGATCACTGACAGACTCCTCTCTCCTAGATCATAGAGTTAGTCCTCCAAGGCTGCTGTTTCTGAGAAGAATGTGTATCCTTTATAAGAAGATACTGCCCCCGCCCCCCCCGACATTCTCCCCTCACTTCCATACTCATCCCAGCCCACTGCTACTTCCACACCCTATACCCCATTTGCCAGCATGTTCACCACAAGTTTCACCTATACATCCATGCTCCTCAGGCCAACTCCCTCCCAGAATCCATACCTGACCCCATGCTGTCTGGGGTCTCACCACCCATGTTCATCCTACCTTCTCCAAATCCTGCTGATGCCATTTGCCCCTAACCTTTATGTTCCTCATGCAACAGCAGGCTCCCCCAGCAGTATTAAAAATAGTATAAGACTATGAATTATGCATTTGAATTTGGGGAAGCTGTATAAACCACCTAAATCCTAGTTAAGGGGACCTTCCTGTGAAATGCTCCAAACACTTGGGAAAATGCTTAACAAAAGTTTAGCAACTGTCTAGAAATTTAATGAAACAGTATTAAAATGCTTAAAAATATAACAGCATTTGTCAAACATTTCTTAGGGACTGAATGTAATTGTTTCTATAAAACTTGAACGCTTATTTGAGAAAAATACTAAGGACAACTTGAGAAATATCACATAAACTGTTTCATTTGACTGGATTACAGTACAAAAATAGTTCTGAAGCAATGCATTGTAGCAAGTAAATTCCTCCTTGCTGTCAGAACTAAGGGGAAATCATTTCCTCTTCCTCTCAAAATCCCACCCCAGCCTTTCCATGCTTTCTACTTAAATCCCTGCTCTAATGAGCTTCTAATTCAGATTTTCAATGCCTCCCTTAGGCCCCATTCTTGCAAACACACAGGTGCTTAAATTTATGCATGTAAGTAAGTCCCATTGGAGCCAATTGGAGTACTCAGATGCACAAAAATTACTCGCATGCTAAAGTGTTTGCAGGATCAGGGCCTTAGCATGGGGATTATTGTATTTAAACTTCCATATAATACATTTGTATTTATCCTCGTAAAAAGGCACTCTCAGCAAGTCCAACAAAAGAAAACAATTTTAGAATTTTTAAGCCAAGTCACCTTAGAAACAGGAGGGCCCAAAAATATTTTTTATTTAAAAAAAAAAAAAAAAGATCTTCAGGTAAAGTTTCTAAAAAAAACACTATCACTTTCAAACCCTGTGCTTGATATTTACCAGCCTTCCTAGAGAAGCTTGACAATAGAATGAGATGAAGCATGCAAAATTTCAGGCAGATCGATTTCTTTACTAGGAATTAGGGGAGGATGTGGAGGGAAGTGATGAAAGATCAGATTTATGGCAGAGCAGGGAAGCTACCATTAACTATAGTAGTTATCGCACCTTTATAACAATACCGATTAACATTTGTTTTCTCACCTGACTTCAGCAACTTCCCTTTATAGTTCAACTGAGATTATATATTTTCCAGTTCCAAATCACTTTTTGCCATCACCAAACCATGAGCAAAACCCCATCATCATTCAGGGATTACGAGATCCCCCAGCCATATTTTCATGCTACCGCTCTTGCCAGCCACATTATGGTATTTATCTTATAGCCAAGTGAGCAGAGCATGTAGACTTCTTTGAATCCAGTACTGCAGCTCTATCATTCAGCTGGCAGGACAGAACATATCTGCAGAGACTACGCACATTGCATCTGTAGCACATCTGAATGCCAGCCAACTAGGGGAGCAGGAGTCCCAACCAGAGTTATTCCAACCAGGTCTATTGAGAAAAGGGCCATTAGGTAGGCTTTCACATCACTTTCCCTTTGTCAGTATGTTAAAAGCTTTAATTTAAATATTTAGGACAGAGTTCTGGCCTCTCAAATCACTTCGGTTTATTCTGCTCCATTCCATTCAGATTTGTATACTGCACCCATCTGATAATCTCAGGAGTAGTCTTGAGTCTAGGTCTTAAGTGATGCAAGTAATTCTGGAAGAAGGAAATACAAATAGCTGACAAGAAAATTTTTCATCTCTCTTTTGCTGTTTGGACTCTCCCAGGGCTGGAGCTACGAAACAGAAGCAGAGATCCACAGGGTCAACCTGGGTTAGCCCTAAAAAACATTCAGAGCTGACAGATTACTACATCTCTGTCACCTTTTAAAACCATAGACTGTGACTCATTTGTGTATATGCTTGCCTGTTTTCACCTGTAAATAACTCTCATTTCTTTTTCCTAGATAATAAATCTTTAGTTAGTTTATTACAGGGTTGGCTACCAGCATTGTCTCTGGTAAGAAATCTAAGGTACAAATTAACCTGGGGTAAGTGACTGGGCTCTTGGAAATAGGAGAAAACTGAATATTTTATGATTTTTGGTATATAGCGCCCACCTTTCACTAAATCCAGCTTGCTGGGTGGCAGAATAGACTGGAATGCCCATGGGGATGATCTGTGACTCCCATAGGGCTTCAGGAGTTCACATTTGTTACTGGATTGGTGGAATCTAATCATAGAAAATACAACCAGTTTGGGATGTCTATTCTCTCCTGAGGTTAGCACTCATGGTCATAAGCCACTCCAGACAGTGACACACTTGCCCTTTCTGAAAGCAGGTATAAGTATATGAGATTTAGCTATTTTAATTATTGACATTATGATTTGGGTTGGGCAGTTTGTTTAATTTTATATTTTGAATTTAAAAATAATACCTAGCTCTTATATAGCACTATTCATCCATAGATCTCAAAGCACTTTACAAAGGATTTATCATTATCCCCATTTTACTGATCGGGAAAGCAAGGAGGACAGAGGCAAAACAATTTGTTCAAGGTCACCCAGCAGGCCAGTGGCAGAGCTGCAATTAAGTCTACATCTATAGACTTGCAGGCCAGTGCTCTATCCAGTAGGCCAAACTGCCTCATGTTTGTGAAAAGGAGGAAAACTACTTCCAAGGTCCCTGTATTATAAAATATCTCTCAATATTCGTGTATATCCCAGAAATGCTCAGACTAAATGTTTATATATCCCCACAACATTGACTGGTGTGAGTGTATAGATATTTTGGGGGAGGGGATTAAGATGGCCTGACTACTTGCTTCAGTGCAAATCAACGATGATTTTACAGAAGTTAGTGGGAATCAGGCTCAGATTATATTTCAAGAGAACAGAAGACAATGTTTGTCAAGAAAGTCCATGGATAAAAATGGCAGTACATACTATCAAAATGTTAAAAAAGAAAAAGAAAAAACAAATGGCTGCTTTTAGTGCCAATGTTCTGTTCCTACCGTATGGTCTGATTCTGTTCCCATTGAAGCCGATAACAAAGCTTCCACTGATTTCACTGGGAGAATGAGCGAGGCCAGTGTGTATTCTTCTTTTTAGTAGTATGTTGATCAAAGTTTATTGGCAAGTAAATAAAATAGATCAAAGTCATCCCTGGTGTCACTGTATTTAAATCAATGGAGTGACACCAGCGGTAAATTTGGCCCCATTTTTCTTATCACAAAATCTTGCTGGGCACTGGTTGTTTTTTGGGGTTTTTTTGTTTTTGTTTTTTTTTGTAAATGGAACACTTCAGATTAAACAAGAATAATACAAACAAAACCCTGCATGGTTTGCTTGTTTTGGACTCAATGCTACTAAAGATGTGTAGTTTAGTTTATAAATATCCTGGCAATCAGTCCTTTTATTTGCACACTGGAGAAGTTCATGCACTGGGTTAACCATTTATAATCCCAACTGTTCAGACAATTACATGAAGATTCTTAGTTTAAATTTTTAAAGTACATTTTGTAGCAATTGGGTTTTTTTAGATGGAGTATTTGGGTCAGATTCTGTTCTCACGACAATGTCAGTCCAGAGTAACCTCACTGAAGCCAATGGAGTTATTGTGGAGGTACATCATTGTGAGTGACAGCAGAATTTGACCCTCTGTTTCAATTAAAACTTTCCAGTGTTATGTTACTTTAAGAGAAACCTGTTTAAAAATAAAAGTCTAAAAGTGAATGCATAGATTTAAACCATGTACAAGAACAAACTGTAGACAGAATCTTGCAAAAGTGAATCCACAGTCAAAAATTAGTAATTTAGACCCAGATCTGGACCCAGTAAACACACAAGCTCGCCTTCAATTATGTGACTGTCTCATCGGACTCAATGGAACTACTCATGTGAGTAAAGTTAAGCATGTGTGTGTTTGCAGGTTCTGGCTTTTTGACACTCAGGCCTTGTCTACACTACGAAATTAGGTCAAATTTATAGAAGTCGGTTTTGTAGAAAGCGTTTTTATACAGTCAATTGTGTGCATCCCCACACAAATGCTCTAAGTGCATGTAGTCAGCAGAGTGCGTCCACAGTATCGAGGCAACCATTGACTTCCAGAGTGTTGCACTGTGGGTAGCTATCCCACAGTTCCCGCAGTCTCCGCTGCCGATTTGAATTCTGGGTAGACATCCCAATGCCTGATGGGGCTAAAACAGTCTCACAGGTGGTTCTGGGTACATATTGTCAGGCTCCCCTTCCCTCCCTCGCTCCGTGAAAGCAACGGCGGACAATCGTTTTGCACCTTTTTTCCTGGGTTACCCATGCAGATGCCATACCACGGCAAGCATGGAGCCTGCTCAGCTAACCATCGCCATATGTCTCATGGGTGCTGGCAGACGCGGTACTGCATTGCTACACAGCAGCAGTTCATTGCCTTTGGCAGCAGACAGTGTAGTATGGCTGGTAGCCATTGAATGACTGGTAGCACTCCAGGGTGCTCTTTTAGCTGACCTCAATGAGGTCGGGGCGCCTGGGCAAATATGGGAGTGACTCAGCCAGGTCATTTCCCTTTTAAGTTTCATCTCATGGTGATTCAGTCCTGCCGGCAGTCCTACCACACCATCTTTTAATGAGCAGCCAGGAGACAACGATGGCCAGCAGTCGTACTGCACCGTCTTCTGCCGAGCACCCAGGAGATGATGATGCCTAGCGGTCGTACTGCACAGTCTGCTGCCAGCAAGATGTATAAAGATAGATGAAATGGATCAAAACAAGAAATAGACCAGATTTGTTTTGTATTCATTTTCTCCTCCCTTCCTCCCTCCCTTCGTGAAATCAACGGCCTGCTAAACCCAGTTTTGAGTTCTATCCTTGAGGGGGCCATTCTGTTTCTCGCAAAGCCACCCCCTTTGTTGATTTTAATTCCCTGTAAGACAACCCTGTAAGCCATGTTGTCGGTCTCCCCTCCCTCCGTCAAAGCATTGGCAAACAATAGTTTCGCACCGTTTTCCCTGGATTGCCCGAGCAGGAGCAGACACCATAGCACAGCAAGCATGGAGCCCGTTCAGCTCACCGCAGCAGTTATGACCATTGTAAATACCTAGCGCATTATCGTTCAGTTTATGCAGAACGAGCATCTGAAAAACCAGGCGAGGAGGCGACGGAAGCGTGGTAATGAGGACATGAACACACTTTTCTCTAAAATCGCGTTCCCCCGCACTTTGGAGACCATGGTGTTAATGGGCAGGCTCATGCCGTGGAACACCAATTCTGGGCCCGGGAAACAAGCACAGAGTGGTGGGACCGCATAATGTTGCAGGTCTGGGATGATTCCCAGTGGCTCTGAAACTTTTGCATGCGTAAGGGCACTTTCATGGAACTTTGACTTGCTTTCCCCTGCCCTGAAGTGCAAGAATACCAAGATGAGAGGAGCCCTCACAGTTCACAAGAGAGTGGCAATAACCCTCTGGAAGTTTGCAACATCAGACAGCTACCGGTCAGTCGGAAATCAATTTGGAGTGGGCAAATCTACTGTGGGGGCTGCTGTGATCCAAGTAGCCAATGCAATCACTGAGCTGCTGCTATCAAGGGTAGTGACTCTGGGAAATGTGCAGGTCATAGTGGATGGCTTTGCTGCAATGGGGTTCCCTAACTGTGGTGGGGCGATAGACGGAACCCATATCCCTATCTTGGGATCGGACCACCAGGGCAGCCAGTACATAAACCACAAGGGGTACTTTTCATTGGTGCTGCACGCACTGGTGGATCACAAGGGACGTTTCACCAACATCAATGTGGGATGGTCGGGAAAGGTTCATGACGCTCGTGTCTTCAGGAACTCTGGTCTGTTTAAACATCTGCAGCAAGGGATTTACTTCCCAGACCAGAAAACAACTGTTGGGGATGTTGAAATGCCTATAGTTATCCTTGGGGACCCAGCCTACCCCTTAATGCCCTGGCTCATGAAGCTGTACACAGGCACCCTGGACAGGAGTAAGGAGCTGTTCAACTATAGGCTGAGCAAGTGCAGAATGGTGATAGTGTGCATTTGTATGTTTAAAGGGTCGCAGGCGCAGTTTACTGACTCGCTCAGATCTCAGCGAAACCAATAGTCCCATTGTTATTGCTGCTTGCTGTGTGCTCCACAATCTCTGTGAAAGTAAGGGGGAGACATTTATGGCGGGGTCGGAGGTTGAGGCAAATCGCCTGGCCGCTGAATACGTGCAGCCAGACACCAGTGTGGTTAGAAGAGCACAGCAGGAAGTGCTGCACATCAGAGAAGCTTTGAAAACCAGTTTCATGACTGGCCAGGGTACTGTGTGACGCTTCTGTTTTTCTCCTTGATGAAAACCTGCCCCCTTGGTTGCCTCTAAATTCCCTGTAAGCCACCCGCCCTCTCCCCTTCGATCACAGCTTGCTTACAAAGGAAATAAAGTCACTATCGTTTAAAAAAAATGTATTCTTTATTGATTGATTATAAAAAAAAAATAGGGAGATAACTCACAAGGTAGCACGGATGGGGTGTGGGAGGAAGTTAGGAGGGAAGGAAAAGGCCACTTTAAAACTTGTTGAATGCCAGCCTTCTGTTGCTTGGGCTGTCCACTGGGGTGGAGTTCTTGGGCATCTGGGTAAGGAGGCTATGGAACTTAGGGAGGAGGGAGGGCGGTTAAACAGGGGCTGCAGTGGTGGTCTGTGATCCTGCTGCCATTCATGAACCTCCACCAGACGCCGGAGCATGTTCGTTTGAACCCGCAGTAGCCCCAGCATTGCCTCATGCCTCCTCTGATCTTCCTGCTGCCACCTCTCCTCACGTTCATCGACCACTTTCCTGTGCTCTGCTATTGTGTCCCTCCACACAGCTCTGTCAGTGCCAGACGACTGCATGAGCTCAGAGAACATGTTATCATGCGTGCGATTTTTTCACTGCCTTATTTGAGATAGCCTTTGGGATGGAGGAGGGAGGCTTGAAACATTTGTAGCTGCTGAAGGAAAAAAAGGGAGTGAAGTATTTATAAAGATACATTTTACAGAACAATGGTTATACTCTTTCATGGTGAACAACACTATTCGCATTACATAGCACATGATTTTGGTACAAGGTCGCATTTTGCATCTTATATTGAGTGCCTGCAGCTTTGGTGTTAGAGATCATACATGCAGTCCCGGGCAACAGAATTCGGCTTGCAGGCGGCCATGGTAAGCCATAGTCTTTCGGCTTCTGCAACCTTCATAACAGCAGCCTCCTCCTCTCCCATACCACGCAAAGCCCGTTGAGTTGGCCATTTAGTGCTGCGGTTTTCCTGTTAACGTGCAGCAACAGAAACCAAACTAACCCCCTCCCCCCATCCAATTCTCTGGGATGATCCTTTTACCCCTCCCCCCACCGCGTGGCTGGTATCAGGGAAGATCCCTGCTAGCCAAACAAGAACAGCTCAGCGCCAATGCCGCCCCCTCCCCCTCCACACCATGTGGCTAACTGTGGGGAGGATTTCTTTTCAGCCACAGGCAAACAGCCCTGTAGGAACAGGCACCTCTGAATGTCCCCTTAATTAAATTCCCCCATTTAAATCAGGTCACCGTGAACAATATCATTCTCCTGAGGATAACACAGAGAGATAAAGAACAGATGTTGCTTGAATGCCAGCAAACACCAGGACCATACGCTGCCAGGCTTTGTCATGCAATGATACCAGATTACTTGCTACTAGCATGGCGTGGTAAAGTGTCCTACCATGGAGGACGGAATAAGGCTGCTCTCCCCAGAAACCTTCTGCAAAGGCTTTTAGAGTACTTCCAGTAAGCTTCATGGAGATGTCCCTTTAGGATTTCTGCTCCATCCCCAGACACATTAACAGACTTTTCCAGTAGCAGTACTGGCCACGAATGCATCCCAAGTCCTCAGGGCTACTTAATCATTAAAAAACGCTTGCTTTTATAACATGTATTATATTTAAAAAGGTACACTCACCAGAGGTCCCTTCTCTGGCTTCGTTGGGTTGGGAGGGTATTTCAGTCAGGGTGATAAAAAGATCCTGGCTGTCGGGGAGAACGGTGTGCTGTGTGCTCTCCCTAAGCTCATCCTCCTCCTCCTCATCTTCCCCATCTGCAAAATCATCAGGCATGGCGGAGAGTACCCCATCATTGGAGTCCATGGACAGGGGTGGGGTAGTGGTGGCGGCCCCCCCAGAATTGCATGCAGTTCAGCGTAGAAATGGCATGTCTGGGGCTCTATCCCGGAGCGTCCGTTTGATTCTTTGGTTTTCTGGTATGCTTGTCTGAGCTCCTTAAGTTTCACGCTGCACTGTGTTGCATCCCTGATGTAGCCTCTGTCCCTCGTGGCCTCTGAGATTTTTTGAAATGTTTTGGCATTTCGTCTTTTGGAACGTAGTTCTGATAGCACGGATTCCTCTCCCCATACAGCGATCAGATCCAGTACCTCCTGTTGGGTCCATGCTGGAGCTCTTTTTCGATTCTGGGACTGCATGGTTACCTGTGCTGATGAGCTCGCCTGGCCAAACAGGAAATGAGATTCAAAAGTTCCCGTGGCTTTTCCTGTACACCTGGCCAGTGCATCCGAGTTCAGAGTGCTGTCCAGAGCAGTCACAATGGTGCACTGTGGGATAGCTCCCAGAGGCCAATACCTTCGAATTGCGTCCACACTAACCCTAATTCGAAACGGCGATGTCAATTTCAGCGCTAATCCCCTCGTTGGAGAGGGATACAGAAATTGGTTTTAAGAGCCCTTTATGTCGAAAAAATGGCTTCGTTTTGTGGACGGGTGCAGGGTTAATTCAGATTTAATGCTGCTAAATCTGACATAAACTCGTAGTGTAGACCAGGCCTCAGAGTGAAACACACCCTGTGCAGAGGGCCAGCACAGGCTTATGCACTACCTAAAGTCCCTTTAAACTCTGTTATGAGGATTGAAGTGAGATTTAAGTAGCACATAGACCCTGTATAAGCTCCTGGCCATAGGCATGAACTTCGCCCATAGTCTTTTTTCAGACAAAACTCCCATTAACTTCATTGGGAATTTGCCTAATTAAAAACTGAATAACAGTTTCAGGATTTGACCCATGTAATAACCACATGATTTCCCCAGACACAGCAGTGGCTAGTCTGTTTGAAAAAATGGCATGCGAGGTAACCCTTTTTGGTGATTTTATCTAAGACTTTGCCCCTTGGCTGCCACTGTTATGAGTACCTTCACCTTATATCAATGTTGTGATATCAGATTTCAGCCTCATGATGTCTTTCACGTGGAGATGTGGAGGATCAAAGTGTAGGGTAGCAGCGTGGCATGTGCGTGTACAGTGGCTTTATATGAACTGTTTGATTACAGCAATTTGGGAGGTTATTGGGCCATGGTTGATTTTGATTATATTTTAACCCCTCAGATGCCTTTAAGGGTTAAGCATTATAGAGCTATTTTTAAAAAATTCTACATTTAATAATGTTGCAACTACTCACCCAATGGATTGGAACAAAACACTTTTAAAGTGAGTAAAATACTTTCTCTTCCTTTCCTCTCCACTTCTCTGTACCCCATGTTATCATTAACATCCTGGTATGGGAGGGTGAGCAAGTTTTATGTCTGGGCAGGTACATTTTCATGGCGTGCGCTCTCTTTCTATGTACACACCCATACATATTATAGGCAGGGCTGGGAGTACTGCCAATTATAAAGCTTGCCTCATACATCTGATAAGGCCCTGTTTTCAATGACTTATAACTTTGCCTCAGACTGAATTATTATTAATTATTAATAATTATTATGAAATACTTCTTCTGAGAGCAAGGCTAGGGAAAAATGTTTATCAGTATTTGAAAAGATTCTGGTGACCTTTTCTTTGGAAAGATCTACTTTTGGAGCAGGGATCTGAAATTTGGCTGTGGGAGGTGGGAGTGGCCTTTGTGTCTGGGATTTGCCTTTTGATGTCCCTGTGAAAATCTGACTTAATTTGGCCAAGTGATAAGCCTTTGGAAAAAAACCTGTAGTTTGCACATGTTCAGTAGAGACTTGCTAGAGTTCAACAGCTAAAATCTCAGAAGAGTCTATTCTCACTGAGCATGCTGGACACTGGAACTGACAGCAGGGAGCCTGTCTCTCCTGTGCTCTCAGTGACCTCATGGTGGCACACAGGCAGTGTGGAGGAGAAACAGTCTGATTCATATGCAGAGGGGACAAGAGTCAGACCTAAGGCATTGCAGGGGAGGGTTGGGAGAACACATTGTGATTATATGGAGCCTGGGGGTGGACCTGGGCAGGAGGATGTCAGTGGAGTAGAGACTGGGACTGTCTGGGCAAGGAGACTAGGCCCGGGTGCAGGGAGGGAAATGGGGGAAAGGCAGGGAGACAGTGGGTGGGGGGAAACTGGGATTGGATGATGAACTGCAGGGAGACAGACTGGGAATGAGTGTGATGGGAGGAACGGGGTGGGGGAAGAGGAGACGGATCTGACGAGCAGCCAGGGTAGGAAGGAAAAATGGACTGGCTGGGCAAAGAGACTGGGACAAGGAGCAGGGAAAGTGAAGGATAGTGAGACTGGATGATAAAACCAGGGGAGGGAGATTGGCACTGAGACCCACTAAAGATGGGGAAATTGGGTGTGGGGGTGCTGAAGCCAGGGAGGGAGAGACTGGGATAGGGAGTATGGAGGGGGGAGAGACTAGGACTTACTGAGCAAGGAACCTGGCACCAGACGCCTGAAGAGTGGAGACTGGGGGTTACTAGGTGAAGAGATTGGGACTGAGATGAGGGACCAGTGGTGAGGTAGAGACCAGACTGGAACAGGCACAGGTTGGAAGGGATGGGGCAGAAGGGGGAAGACCTGGGAGGAATAGGCAGATGATTCTGTGTCCACTCGACACACTCCCTTCCAGAGCCTGGAATGGAACCCAAGATTCCAGGCTTTCACCATCCCCTGTCCGCAAATGTCTGTGGTACCCACTGGCAAAATGTCCCATTCCCCTTCTAGTGCAGTTCCACATAAGGGATAACAACCTACTATTGCTATTAGTTACTCCATTAGTTTAAGTGGCAGAGGTCTGTGTGACGGACAATAGTGAATTAAGAATTAGTGGGGCCCTGTGCTCAGCTTCATTTTTGGGGCCATCCCTCAGGACCCAGCCAAGAAAAAGAACATTCTCTCTTATCTCCTCCCGCCCCCATTTTTTATTCTTTTTTTCTTCATCCTCCTCCTATAAGTAATAGCAAGTAAATGACAATAAAGGGAGGTACCTTGATTGTTTTTGTAGTCTAACTTATTTTTCCACAGACCACTTGAAAATCGCTGGGGGTCTTGGCGGACCACCTAGTGATCTTTCCAAATATTGTTTGTACCATTAGCTAACTATTGTAAAGCACTTTGGAAAAGAGTGCTTCATAAAAACATTGGGGTGCAGGGTCTGGCCAGGACTTAGGGTGCATGAGGGGGCTCAGTGCTGGGGGTGCAGGGTCTGTGAGGGAGTTAGGGTACAGGAGCGGGCCAGGAGTTGGGGTGCCAGGTCTGGCCAGGAGTTAGGGTGAGGGAGGGGGTTTAGGGCTGGGGCAGGGGATTTGGGTGTGAAGCACTTACTGGGGGCAGCTCCAGGAGTTTGGTGCTCAGGTCATGGAGTGTGGGGGAGCTGTGTATGTGTGCAGGGTGCAGGAGTCAGGGAGGGCAGGGCACTGGAGGGGGTTTGAGGGGGTTCAGGAGTCAGGGTTGGGGATGTCTGGGGGGTGCAGGAGTCAGGGCTGGGGATGCAGGGTCTAGGAGGGAGTTAGGGTGCAGGAGCAGGCTGGGGATTGGGGTGCAGTCTGGCCAGGAGTTAGGATGTAGGAGGGGGCTCAGAGTTGGGGCAGGAGGTTGGGGTGTGGAGCGCTTATCTGGGGCAGGTCCATTTGGTGTGAGGGGTTCAGGTGGGAACTTGGGGGGGTGCAGGAACTTCCATTTGGTGCTCAGGGTAGGGCTGGGTATGTGTGGGGGGTGCAGAAGTCAGGGCAGGGGGCTGGGGTTGTGGCTCACGGCAAGGGGCGTATGTGTAGGGGGAGTGCGGGGACCAAGTTTCTGCCTCTGCAGCTGCCAGGCCCTGGGGCCCCCTGTGGTTATGGGGCCCAGTGCCAGGGCACCCTGTGTTTTACTGTAAATTCGCCTCTGGTGATGGACATAAAGGTTCCAACTTTGCTGATGGACTACAAGTGTCCTGAGGCATGGCTCAAGCCTCCTCCCTTGTGCTTGCTATTTGGAGTGGCTTCTGTCCACTTGGGGTGGGGGGTGGCTTCTATTTTGTGATGCCTGGTGCTTCCACCCGAGGCAATTCTCACTGTGCCCAGAACACAGGGGTGCTGTCCCTTGAGTATATTAATACTACCACCGTTGGCAAAGAGTATAATACCTAGTGCTCAAAGGACAATAATACATAAACAAAAATCCCAGGAAAGGAATAATGCACACCAAAATAAGTATAACAAAGGGGGACTTTATTGGGAGCAGGAAAAATGGGAACTGGGAAAGGAAAGGGTTAGGATTAGCTAATAAATACTAAGCAAACTCATAACTCTTCACAACCCTCCATTCCCTCCTTGGCATCTCCCCAGGCAAATGGTGTGCTGAGGCTGAGTTCGGAGATGAGTGCTGAAGCACTGTGAATGTTGGCCAGCTTAGACAAAAAGGGTCCCCTTACTGAGTCTTTGCCCCTAGGTGGGGCAGGGTCTTTTCCTGGCTCCCTGGTTTGAGTCCTGTGGAGCTCTTGACTGGATTTCTGCCACTCTAGATGCTAGAACTGGTTAACCCATGCACTAGATACACAGCAGTTCAAAGACTCCCTTTGTGGGGAGGAGGAGTAAAGCAGAAACTGTCTGATCTGTTCTGCTTCTCTCTCAGCTGGCAGCTTCCAAACTCAAATCCTAAAACTATTTTCTTTGTCTCTGAGTCAGGCTGTCTTCTCCCAGTGAGGGACAGAGCAGCCCTGGCTATCATTGGTCCAACAAACTGCCTGGCCATATCACCCCATGCAGAAACCTCCCTATTGGTTTAAGCAGGAGTTTCTAGTCCATTCTGTCCCCATTCCTGATTCCAAGCATCCTGGGGAATGGTGTCAGAGGGATCTGGTAACCATTGCAGTTCCTGTCCCTTGAGTAGGACCCCCAGAAGCTCAGTCTCTCAGTCTGGCACTCCAGGAGCTAGCAAACTCCAAGTGGGGTGGTTACAGTCTGTAAGATACCACATGATGGAATCTGTGGGGGTATTTTCAGTTAACTTTTTTAAAAAATTAGGAAATTACACCCAAAAAACTATGTTAAAAGAACATTATTATAGTTGCAATGTCGAGCACATAAAAGTTAGAAAATGCCAGAATTAATATTTCCTGTGCAGACTTAATTTGGCCTCCTTGTGCGTATGCATTATGAGATAGTCTATAATGAATCATAAGGTAAAAAAAAGTTGTTGCTCAATGTACGATGTAATATCAGTTTTTGACAAATGTTCATGAATAACTGAATGAAGATCCACTGCATTTAACATCAATAAGCAGTTACTCATTTATAAATCCTAAAGTGTATCATATGATTACATCATAAACGATAATCTGATTCAGTAATAATTGTAATCTTTGACAATTTATATTTTAGATTTTTCTCATGTGACTGCCCTTTTCTCTGTTGCCTTTTACTTTTCTAAAATAAGGATTACATCTTGCTGAAGATACTTCGTCTATTATGGTACATGTAACACAGTGCCTCTTAGGGCATGACTACATTGCAGTTGGTAGTGAGCATCCCAGCCCAGGGAGACAGACTCATGCTAGTGGAGTTCAAGTTACCATGCTAAAAATAGAAGCTTGGGCTGAAGCTCAGGCCCTCAAGCCTAGGGACTCAGGTAGGCTCAAGGACCCAGATCCTCAAAGGTATTTAGGTGCCCAACTCCTACTTATTTCAACATGATCTGGGCCAAGGTGCAGTATCCTGGATCTGGATCCAAAGTTTTAGGGGGTAGAGTTTGTTGGATCTGGAGTTTTGGTTTGACCCATTCAGAAGGCTAGGTCCAAACAGACAGTTGGGAGCTGGATGCAAAAATTTCCTCAAAGTTGGAAGGTCTGATTTCTGGTTCGGGTCACCCTTTGATTAGATTGTTTATCTACTACAACAATAAGGAATTTTTCCTCACAGGTAGCATGCTGGGACATGCTGGACCATTTGATGTGGCGGATCCTATGCTCCTCCTAGTGTCTTGTTCCATACATATTGTGTGCACTGAAATGCAGGGTAGGCAATATAATTGTATCAAGAGGATCACTCGTCAGAGAGCTACGATTCTCCTAAACAGAAGTTTAACATGCTCATCTACAAGCAAGGGAAATAGGTTTTGATGTACTACTGTCTCTAACCTTATTATGAATAAATAAGAATGTTACACAATGAAATACGTTTTAACAGGGTGGCTTGCCCCTTTGTGGATCAGAGGCCTAGGCCCAGCCAACCTTGATCCCCGAAGAGACACACCTGAGCAAGATCAGCTTGTTCCCCTATAAAGAGCAGCAGGACGCTTGGAAGGGGAAAACAAAGCTCAGCTCTGGAGACTGGCAGGTTCCTGTAGGGAAGAACCTAAGCCCAGGGCACCTGCCTCAGCGAGGAAGAGCTGGAAGTGGCCTGATAAAAGTAGGGGAGGCCCTGAGGCACTAGGGGAATTGGAGACTGTGCCCAGCTCAAGGTTGGAGGGAAAACCTGTGTTTGTTTTTGAATTTTAAGTTAATAAACCAGCCACTAACTAAGGAGTGCTGTTGTTGGAATTGTAAAAGACTCTTTCTGAGTCCATTGAAGAACCAAGAGGGAAAACTGAAGTGAGGGGTTACATAAAGCCACCAGGGGAGGAAGCAACTCGTTGACATACATAATGGCAACTGTGTACTTCTTGGAGGACACCTTATTGGGAACATATTGGCAGCCTTTCTTCTATCAGGAGTGAGTTTTTCATCTGTCCCTTTGCACAGAATCCAAACATATCTCCCCTTTGCTCTTTCTGGCAATCGTCATCAGTAGTTGTGATGCTTTGGGTCAGCATATTTTGGTACAAACTCTTGTAGGCCACTCAGTTTTTGCTTAGTTCCAAAGGCTCCAATACTGGCTTCTGTATTAAAACCGAAGCAGCAGCAAATGACAGTGACTGTACACCAAAAATGGAAAGATAAGGGCTTGCTTCCAGGATGTGGCATGTCCCCAGCTCCCATTAAGAATTGAATACCTCCACAAGTTTAGGGCCCCTAGGCCCTAATCCTATCAACTGCTCAGTGTCCTGAATTCCAATTGAAATCAGTGGGAGTTAAGATGCTCAGCACCTCACATCCTTGCAGAGTTGAGCTCTAAAGGAGGGAGAGAGAGAAGAACTTCTGCATCTCAGTGGTGTTGTTGTGTTGTGTCTTCAGTTAAATACTGCTATGAATTTATGACTTACTTTTACATGAGGAACTGCCTTTACCACTGGTTTGCTAATTTCCAACAGGAAGGAAGGAAGGAAGGAAGGAAGGAAGGAAGGAAGGAATGGGTGAGAGCAGCACAGCATAACAAACAAACATTCTACAAAAATGATATAAAAGTAAAACTTTACAATTTGTGATTCTTAGAGTACCTTAAGGTACTGTAGAAGCAAAGGGGTTAAAATAATGGGGGTATTTACAATAGAGTAAATATTAATTAATGCCAAATTACAATGAAATTCCTATGGAATTACATTTTACGTCACATGAAAACCAGGGCAATTCATCACGATTACCTATTTTGAAAGTAGGGGGGAAAATATGTACTAGGAAACTAGTTAAATATGACATTAATCATTATGACTTTAATCCTAGGTCAAAATTGTTTTCTTGCTCTGAATGTAGTGCCAGTTATTGTAATATTTAGAATTAAAAGAATTAATACACTGATTGAGGCAAGTGAAAAATTTCCTAAAGAAACCATGCTGTTTGAATTAGAATGAGTTACAAAGCAACAGAGCCTTGGAAATGCATTAGGAGAACATTTTATTATACTTTACCTTTGAGGCATAAATGCAAAATGACTGGAGCATCAAAAACATAAAATGGAGTAGCCTGATGTTGCACGTCGATGGAGAATTTGATAGCACAGCATGCTGAGGTGGTTTTGTCCATCCTGGCAACATGGCTGAAGAGCATGCAATGCTGCTTTTGTATACAATGAGTGACTGAGGGACGGCCTGATCTTTGCAAGATTGTGACATTTGGCAGAAAAGTCAAACCACTTTTGCTCAGGATTTGGGGCTGACTGCACACATAGAATGTCTCTAGCCACTCCAAGTCTGACTGTAAGAGGGTTCAGGTTTCTGACCTATATATAGGGTAGTACACAGATTTCATAGTACACAGGGTAGTACACAGATTTTCATTGTCTCTGCACAAAGCCTTTTGTGTCTAATGAGAGAGAGAGAGAGAGAGAGAGAGATTTCGCTTAAAGCCTCATCCTGCAGCCATTGAAAGCCCTATCATTGACTTCGATGGAAGCAGGATCAAGCCATTAATTTTCTCTCTGTGTTCCTCATCTGTAAAATGGAATTAATAGAACTTTCCCACCTCACTGAGTTGTTGTGAGGACAAATTCATGAATGTCTGAGAAATGCTCAGGAACCACAGTGAGTGGGTCCATAGAAAAGACCTTAAAATAAACTCTTTTGTTCTCCTTCCCCAAGTCTGAGCTTCACCCTCCTCCTGCTCTCTGGTCATTTCTGATTATCCTGTCACCAGACAGGGCACTGGAGGGAGCAGAGCTCCCTCTGGAAGGGGGTGGCAAAGCAGTTTGAGTATGTTCTGCTATGAGGAAACAGAGGGCTATGGTCTGGCAATATGCCTTGCAGGCAAAAAGTGCTAATAGACAACACCAGCTCAGCTGGAGACCTGCTGTAGGGATTTCTTCTCTCTCCTTCCCCCCATACTTCTGCTCTCTGTGCATCCAGCTCTGTTATCCCCCCGCACCTCATCCCTTCCAGTCTGTGGTCTAACTGCACCACCCTGATCCTTCCCCATTGGAAGATCTGCTCCCAGACTTGTTTCCCTCTATATTTGATTCCTTGTAATGGTAGCTTAGAGCTGAGCCGTCACCTCTCTTGTGGCTGGAGGCCATGCACGCAGCTCATCAGGGGAACTACCTCAGAGATACAGGCAACTACCTGGTGTCTAGGAGGAAGTCTGTAGAGATACCAACCTCCAGATGGAGCCTGCCTCCTGGACACACAGATGCAACCACTTGAGGGATGAATGGGCTATTGCTGCAGGATGTGAGGATATGTTGTGATGGGGTGTCCACCCACACAAGGCCTGGAAGGATTACGATGGCTAAGTGGACCAATTAACTGCCCAGGCTGTACTGGAGACAGGGAGCAGGGATTCAATTAAAGAGACTCAGCTGGGCAGGAACAGGCAGGGCCTGTATAAAGCCAGGCATCTGGCAATAGAAGGAGGCTGCCGGGAGGTAGTCTGCAGTCACTCCCTGGCTGGAGGGAGATAGTTGGGACTATAGAGAGTAGTCCACAGTTACTTCCTGGGATGAGGGAGTTGGATGGCTGGCAAACCCGGAGAGTGGGGAAGCCAGGAAGGTAGGAAAAGGATCCGAGAGAAAGCAGCAAAATAGGACAGTGCAGGTCTTGGCTGCTGGCTGGAGGGCCCCGAGCTGAAACCGGGCGTAGAGGATGGACCCGGGTTCCCCTACCAGCCACGGACACGGACTACCAAGGACACGACATAGACCAGGCTAAGGACAATGGACTGCCCAGAACGATTTGTTCCAGAAAGACTTTGTTATCCCCCTGGAAGGGGGAACCATGGAATGACCTGGCTGGAGGGCAGAGTCATGAAGATGACGCTGCTTTTCCTGGAGTGAGAGGAGTTCACAGGATGAGAGGATGACAGGAGAGACACCACCAGAGGAGGCTGCAATGCCTGGCCAGAGCTAATCCCCAGGATGGCCAGAAGGAGATGCCACTAGTGGTGAGTGGCTCCTGTGACACACATGTCCTGTTTGTTTCAATTAAGCGAGGTAGACAGACAGATAGCAGCTTTAGGGATTATACTATTTTCCTTATTCTAATATAGTGTCTTATTCAGTGTTAGGAAAAAGTGATTTTGATTCATATGACATCTGTCTGTGAGTCACATCACATGTCTGTCATGTGACTCATGTTCATGAATTTTTATCCCAAACAGCTACCCACAAACTTTTTTTAAAAAATGTGATTGTATCTCTGCCCACATGTGAATTTTTCAGGGGGCGCCACTCAAAATTGCAGGACCTAAGGCCTTGAAGCTTCCCAGCCCCAAAGCTCTCTGTAGACCAAGGACTTTAAAACATGATTTGAGGATTTCAGTAACGCAGCCAAAGTTAGGGGTTTATTACAGGAGTAGGTGGGTGAGGTTCTGTGGCCTGCAATGTGCAGGAGGTCAGACTCGATGATCACGATGGTCCCTTCTGACCTTAAAAAGTCTGAGTCTATGAGGTGTAATAATTAGGAAAAATTTCCCTCACAAATGTTTACCCCAGCTATCTCTTTATATTTTGAAGGCTCTGGAGTCTGATACAGAGTCTGTTGAAGTAAATGGGAGTCTTATCGTTGATTTCATTGTGGTAGAGTGAAGAATTGAACCCAAGTCTTCCAGGTCCCAGACTAGTGCTCTGATCACTGGTTAGTAGCTACTAAGATCTGTTTTACTACTGGTAAAGAAATATTTTTTAGAAAAAGACCAAATGAGTGTAGAGACTTCTTGAAAATTCTTCGTCAAAATTTCTGTAGCTAACTGTTACTGAGCAAGATGTGGGGAGAAAGGAGGGAATGGGAAAAGGAGAATCTGAGCTGTTACTGAGTTTTTCCTGCTTTCATTTCTTTGCCAAAAAACAGGGACCCTAGCCTAGTCCCAGTTATCGAAATACATGATAGTTGAACAACCAAGTGGATTAAATATAGGGAGCAATAAAACCACATTGTGCTCTTCCTCCCCCCCCCATCCATCCTTGTGGCTCTCCCTGTCTGTCAGCTGTGGAAAACATTTTATAAACTGTGTGTGCCCGTAATTAGCACAGTTGAAGAAAGATGGATTTTTTTTTGAGGCATCTGACATGTACACAAGATTCAAAGAGCAATGCTCACTTTTATCTTCATCAGAAGAAGATTTAAAGAATTGTTTTCCCTGGAAAATGAGGATTACCGCATTAACCCCAATGCCACTTTACAAACATGAAGGGCCAGAATGTGTTGGGATCTGGCCCCTTTATGCTATTCCGGTAATGTAAAGGGGCAAACAAACCCAGTGGAAATGGCCCTTGGAGAATACTCACCAGAGAAAAGGGTTCCAGAGCTACTAGAGCAGCTGTACACCATCCCCCACACTCACAGCCCCAGGCATAGAAACTGTGCCAAGGGGAGTGGAGTCTGCTGCAATCTGCTATTCTCAGCCAACATAACGCTCCCTGGGGAGCGTTTACAAGCCAGCACAGTATAAAAGCAGCCTGGGTCCAGAATACGAGAGGCACAAAAGTGGCTTAAACCACCTGTGTTCCCCATTGCCCTGTTCCTGTGCTGAGCACAGGAATGTGGATGAAGGAGGCTATTAGCCAGGAACCAATTGTGAAGAGAGACATTTTAGGCAGTGATGATTTTGATCTGTGAAACAGTGTTATAATCACTCATTCATTGAGTCAAAAGACTAATGGTCTACATGATATGCTATCAAGAAGAGGGTTTGTTTAACATAGTGAGGAATGCATAATGTCAGACCTGAGTGCTGGAAAGATTGGAGCACATTCAAAAGATCTGTGAATGTTTTGAAAAACTGTACAGTATGGTGGCAAAATCCTGAGGTTCTTAGTCCCCCTGCCACTTTGGGCCTTGATTGGGTGAGGAGCTTGGGATTTGGATCCTAGATTGTCAGTATTTCTCATCTGATATTTTGTATGGAAAACAGCTTATGCTCAAGATATTTCTAGCTGTCAGAGTAAAGAAAGACCAAATGCAAGCCATCATCCTAGGACCAGAAGAGGGGCAGAGAACATTTATACAGTGGGGACAGGGTACTCCTTATCCACGATACAGCGTAAACTTTCGTGAGCTACAGCTCACTTCATTGGATGCATTCATCGGATACATCGGATGCTGTAGCCCACGAAAGTTTATGCTCAAATAAATGTTAGTCTCTAAGGTGCCACAAGTCCTCTTGTTCTTTTTGCGGATACAGACTAACACGGCTGCTACTCTGAAAACTATACAGTGTGTTCCTGATCCTGCAAACTCTTGTGAGTAGCTTTTACTTGAATTGAGTAGTCCCACTGAAGTCAGTGGGCCAAATTCTGCTTTCAGTTAAGGGAGTGTAAATGTAGAATAATTTCACTGAAGTCAATGGAGTTACAATGGTATGAATTCAGGTCAAACAAAGGGAAAATCTGGCACATTGACATCAGGAGAATTCAAGCTAATGGGAGGATGCCTTTTACATGTATCCTCTTCATAGGTGGGAAGGGGCAATTAACTACGTCTTTGTATTGTGATGTCACACAATGGCCCATTTAGTTTCAATAGGCCTTGATGGTTAGGAGATGATCCCTTCTGACTGGGTTCACAGTTTCTGGGCAAACATTTTTTACAGTCATTAAGCAAAAACTTAAATATTACCTCATAACATGTGATAAAGATATTATAACTCAGATGAATGCATGCAGCAACTTACAAGCATTTCATAAAGTCTACATTCTAATACATTGTTATCAGTTCAATATCCATCTTAAGCCTACTAACACACAGGTGAAACAGTCTGGTTTCCACCAATGAATTTTCAGTGCTCAGCTGAGGCCTAAAGCCTTGGCAAGCACTGGGACCTGGTCTGCCAGTCATCGTAGCCAGAACCAGATACATCTTGAGTCAACTGTGATTTGTGGACCTTGGAGGAGGAACAAAAAGTGATTTTCCTGTTTCTCTTGATATTTATACTTAATACACTGCTACCATACTCGGCCGGGGGTGGAGGAGGGGGGAGGAAATGAAGCACCCATATCTTTGTTAAAGGCTGATCAGGCTAGAACTGGCTGATTTCAGTCTATTTCAAAGTGGCACATACATTCTGAAACTCCAAAGGTTCATTTACTTTTCTCCCAGTGGTTACGCTGAAGCAGTAACAATTAAGGTTTAAGGCATTTCCTAGGGATTAACACCTGCTGGGAGGAGCGCATGAACCAAGGCACAGTTGAAGACTATTACCCAAGCCAGACATTAATCCCCAGCAAAGTCCCTGCACGGAGGCTGTTATTGCTATTGTAATCCAAAAGTGGGAAAACATAATAAAACAGGCATGTGTCTTTTGTCTTTTACAGGTGATGCAGCCTCAGCTAGTGTACACAGGGCATCTCTAGAGAACCACTGCCCTGCAAATGAGCTATTTAGCTTGTTTGAACCATCTCTCGGCATTCCTGTCGTGCATCACGTAACGTACGTGTTGATGGTGAAATAAAGGCAGTGCATAGTCAGCAAACCAGAGATGAGCCAGAATCACAACAGCAGCTCTGAATATCCCTAGTGCGTTCAAAAGCCAAAGGTGGATTGGAATTTTCCAAATGGCCAAATCAACATCCCCCAAATCAGCATGTCCCCAAATGTTGCAGCTTGAGCCCATTTCTATGTCAACTGTATTAGCATAGCAAGAGACAAATACTCAAGAGGGCTTGTAAATGAGTAGCCACCTCCCAGGCACCCCCCCGCCTCAGTTTCCCTTTTGACTCCCCAGTAACTCCATGGAAACTTGTCCTCTAGACCATTATAGTTCACTAACAAAGCACAGTGAAAACGTCCATAACCAAAAGTCCCAAAACACAGTAACATCTGTGCAAGTAGCCTTTAAAACCCAGCTTCATTCTCAGCCTACCCTGGGGTCTTTTGCCATCGGACTCTTTGTCAGTCCTTCTCGGCCAGGACAGCCAGCCCAGCCCTTCCTTCTGGGGTGCAACCCCGTTCTCCCTAGCTGAAACTGCCTCTGGAAACCTCTGCTGGAAGTACCCTTGCCAGGTGAGCCCCTCTGCTGCTCCCCCTTCTTTCAGCCCTCTCTGGCAGTTCTGGTTCTTCAACTCAGAGCCAGCAGGTATCTCCCTCTGCTGCACCTCTTGCCTTCAGCTCTCTGGCCCTGGCTCTCTCACTTGGGGACACCAGCCAGCGAACCCCTCTTGCTGCTCTCCTGCCTTCAGTCTTCTCCCAGGAACCACCTTCTCTCTCTGGCAGCTCCCATTGCCTGTTCTTCCTGACTGAGCCAGTCTGCAATACTGACTCTCTGGGTCTTCTTCTTATGCTTTATGGCAAAGCAGACTCATCTCCTGAGTCTATAACCATCACCTACTATATTCCTCAGACATTCATGCCACTACACTCTCTATGTCCTACTCTATATCCTT
Organism: Dermochelys coriacea; assembly: GCF_009764565.3. Taxonomy (NCBI): domain Eukaryota; kingdom Metazoa; phylum Chordata; order Testudines; family Dermochelyidae; genus Dermochelys; species Dermochelys coriacea. Next base: position 164,150,906 of record NC_050068.2, read on the forward strand.
AAAAAATATAGCAGTGCTTTTTTAATATTACTCCACTTTCCCGATACTCTCGCTAAACCCATCATATTACATTCTGTCATCTTCAGGCATCTAAAATCTTCATAAAGAGCCTTTCCTTCCTGGGAACACTCGCTGCATTTCCATATCAAGTGATTAATTGTCTCTTAAACCTTACACATTGCACAACCCATCTTTGTGTCTATTCAATAAACATAAATTATTAGTCAAACCAAATGCATCCGATGAAGTGAGCTGTAGCTCACGAAAGCTTATGCTCAAATAAATTTGTTAGTCTCTAAGGTGCCACAAGTACTCCTTTTCTTTTAGTCAAACCACAGTGATCAGTTGACACATGACCACTTCACTGAGCCTTTCATAACTTTGGAGTAGCGCATTATCCCCTATTTCAGGGTGCACTTTCTTCCTTTTTTTCCTCGGGTTCACAATACTTGCTATTTCTTCTTAAATCTTTTTTTAACAAAACTTTTAAATGTCTCTTACTCAAAGGAATCTGAATATCAATTTCTCCATTTTTAAAGAATTTTTCACTCCCTTATCTGCCATTTCATTGCCAGGCATCTCAACACATGTTGGCACTACTGTTGTACTATATTCACACCCAAGCATACGCTAACTCTGTGGTCAAATACAATATTTCATTTATTAGATCACTTCTGCTCTCCAAGATCCCCTTTTAGTTTATCTCTCTGGGTCTCCTTCTGCAGCAGGGATGTAGTGGGGCTGGAACACACCAGAACACCACTTTGGCACTTACATAGAAACAAAATGGCACCCTCCATGCAGGGTGACCTTGTATGCACCATATGTGCAAGGTCACGGCGGCAAGAGTGGGGTACTTGTACATCAGAATCAGGACTGCACCTCTGCTCATCAGGCCTCTTAGTCTCCCCAGCTGCACCCCCACCCCCGATGCTACCCCACCCTCCTAACTGGCCCAAATGGGAGCACGTGGCCTGGAACAGGAGTGCTGAGCCCAATTTCATTTAAGGGGCCAGCTACCCTGTTACAGGGCTTCATCCTGTTCTTCAGTTTTGCAGAGCAAACTCCTATGCACTTACCCTGCACCAACATGTGCACATGTAGTTGCAAGCAACAGAAATGGAGGATGATTTTTTAACTATTACATTTTTATTAATGATAAATAAGTTCTCTTTAAAATCATTGCTCTAGATTTCCTTTCTTTGTCCATATGTTATCTGCAACTGTTTTAGTCAGGGATTTCCCTACACACCACCTGAATTTCCCCAACCCCCCGCCCCCCCCCAGTTTTGTGAACTAGTTACATGCAGTGTTGCCAATTTAGTGATTGTTTGGAACTTTGAATTTAAATTGAAACATTAATACACACGTTAAAAACATATAAAGTGTATCATAAAAGACATGTATCTGAAAAAGTATAATAGATTTGAAAAATATGAACATAGACTAGCTTCCTTATTCAGCTGTTTTTTATGACAATGTCAGTGCATTCATTTTGGTGATGTTGGCCAACCTAATAATTTCAAATTATGATTTGTAAGCAAAGTCTAAATGAGCTCTCCCTGACAGCTAGTGATGAGCTGGGGGCTGGGGGGAAAGGTTTCAGGATCAGATTATATTTACATTCACATCTAATCTACCTAAACAGAGCTGTGTTGCCCAAGTGATAGATTTTGGCTGGGGTTGGGTTACAAATCACTTGAATGGGGGGGGGGGAGGAATGAAATGTTGTTGTTCTTATTGTATGAGTAAAGGACAGTAGAATAGAACTGTATTTAGCCTGTGCTGATCAGAGCTGGCTCCAGCGTTTTTGCCGCCCCAAGCGGGGGAAAAAAAAAAACTTGCCGCCAAATGGGGAAGCGGAATCCTGCCTGCCAAACACAGAGCCAGAGTGAAGGTGCAGCCACCGAATTGCTGCCAGTGACCGAAGAAGAGTCACATCCCTGCTGCCGAATTGCTGCCAAGCACGAAACGCGCTGTGACGGAGCGGCCACTGAATTCCCGCTGCCACTGAGGGCAGATTGCCACCCCAGAGCCCGACGTCCTGCCGCCCCTTTACATTTGCTGCCCCAGGCATCTGCTTGGTTCGTTGGTGCCTGGAGCCAGCCCTGGTGCTGATTCAGGGCATCAAGAGAGAGGGTGGTGACGGGTGTTTAGCTTGATGCTCTGCCTGAGTCACAAGTACTGTTTGACCTGCCCCTCTCCGCTGTTTAAAGACAAAGCTGATTAGACTCCATAGATAGATAGTCTTTTGTTTTATTAAATTACCACTACAGCTGAAATCACTGATAATCAGGTCTAAGTGCTTAGACTGGCTGTGGGACAGTGTTTCTGTGGAAGAGACAGCCCAGTCTGCACTAGCAGTGGGGGAACCTTACTGAGAGCTCAGCTGAAATCACTGAGAGCTGGGTGGAACCTCAAGAGACCAACTCGCAGAGGTCAGAGTCGCAGGAGGCAGGAGAAGGTGACGGCGCAAGTTCACTGGCAACAGAGCGATGGAGTGAACGGTGGCACAATGAACAACAGTGGCCAGAGCGAACAGTGAGCAGCTGGAGGAACGAGCAAGGTGCCTTCTTGCCCCCCACCTGAGAAGTGAACTCATGTGAAAGCACCTCTGAACTCTGAGTCTCCACTGACCAAGGACAATACCAGTGAGTGTCAATGAAGCTGTTAAGAATGCTGGAGACACAACACAGTTCATGAGAACAAACATGGCTGTGGCATCATACTTTCTATTGAAGCAAGAGATACCACACACTACAAACTGGAGGCCAATGTTAAGTGTATTGTCACTTGTTTATTCTGAAGTTGAACACTGGTTCCAAACAAGACCAGCAAATGCTCACTATCTTTCTGCAAGAAACTCAACTGACTGGCTAGAAGCATGTGGTGAAACAGTGAAAGACTCAACAGTTGAAAAAGTGAAGAACTTTCTCACCATATTCAAAAAATTTGCATACATGGCTGATCAATGCACCGATGCAAATGGGCATCAAGTATTAAGTCATTGTGTACGTCAGTAGATGCATTTCTAGATCAGTGGTTCCCAAACTTGTTCCGCCGCTTGTGCAGGGAAAGCCCATGGCGGGCCAGGCCGGTTTGTTTACCTGCCACGTCCGCAGGTTTGGCCGATCGCGGCTCCCACTGGCTGCGGTTCGCTGCTCCAGGCCAATGGGGGCTGTTGGAAGTGGCGGCCAGTACATCCCTCGGCCCCCGCCGCTTCCTGCAGCTCTGATTGGCCTGGAGCAGCGAACTGTAGCCACTGGGAGCTGTGATCGGCCAAACCCGCGGACGCAGCAGGTAAACAAACTGGCTCAGACCAGCAGGGGCTTTCCCTGCACAAGCGGCGGAACAAGTTTGGGAACCACTGGTCTAGATGGTCAAGTTATAAAAGACACATCAGCTGCATCTGTGACAACCCACACCTTAGAGTTAAATGCTTGTCAATTGGACCCCAAACAGATGGCTGCTTCTGCATTTGATGGAGCTGCAAACTTCTCTGGAAGACATGGTGGAGTACAAGCTTTGCTCAGAGAAAAGTAAAGGAGTACTTGTGGCACCTTAGAGACTAACAAATTTATCTGAGCATAAGCTTTCGTGAGCTACAGCTCACTTCATCGGATGCATTGGGTGGAAAATACAGTGGGAAGATTTATATACACACACAGAGAACGTGAAACAATGGGTTTTATCATACACACTGAAAGGAGAGTGATCACTTAAGATGAGCCATCACCAGCAGCAGCGGGGGGAAAGGAGGAAAACCTTTCATGGTGACAAGCAAGGTAGGATATTTCCAGCAGTTAATAAGAACATCTGAGGAACAGTGGGGGGGGGGAGAAATAACATGGGGAAATAGTTTTACTTTGTGTAATGACTCATCCATTCCCAGTCTCTATTCAAGCCTAAGTTAATTGTATCCAGTTTACAAATTAATTCCAATTCAGCAGTCTCTCATTGGAGTCTGTTTTTGAAGTTTTTTTGTTGAAGGATAGCCACCCTCAGGTCTGTAATTGAGTCACTGGAGAGATTGAAGTGTTCTCCGACTGGTTTTTGAATGTTATAATTCTTGACGACTGATTTGTGTCCATTTATTCTTTTACGTAGAGACTGTCCAGTTTGACCAATGTACATGGCAGAGGGGCATTGCTGGCACATGATGGCATATATCACATTGGTAGATGCGCAGGTGAACGAGCCTCTGATAGTGTGGCTGATGTGATTAGGCCCTATGATGGTGTTCCCTGAATAGATATGTGGACAGAGTTCGCAACGGGCTTTGTTGCAAGGATAGGTTCCTGAGTTAGTGGTTCTGTTGTGTGGTGTGTGGTTGCTGGCGAGTATTTGCTTCAGGTTGGGGGCCTGTCTGTAAGCAAGGACTGGCCTGTCTCCCAAGATCTCTGAGAGTGATGGGTCGTCCTTCAGGATGGGTTGTAGATCCTTGATGATGTGTTGGAGAGGTTTTAGTTGGGGGCTGAAAGTGATGGCTAGTGGCGTTCTGTTATTTTCTTTGTTGGGCCTGTCCTGGAGTAGGTGACTTCTGGGTACTCTTCTGGCTCTGTCAATCTGTTTCTTCACTTCAGCAGGTGATGTCATCAATGTAGCGCAAGTGGGGCCATGCGGGTACCCATCGCAGTGCCGCTGATTTGAAAGTATACATTGTCCCCAAATGTGAAATAGTTATGGGTGAGGACAAAGTCACAAAGTTCAGCCACCAGGTTAGCCGTGACATTATCGGGGATACTGAAATTGTGGAAAAGCAGCATCACTTGCCCCATAACCTCAGCCATGCAGAACACAATGCCATCCACAGCCTCAGAAACAACTCTGACATCATAATCAAAAAGGCTGACAAAGGAAGTGCTGTCGTCATCATGAATAGGTCGGAATATGAACAAGAGGCTACTAGGCAGCTCTCCAACACCACTTTCTACAAGCCATTACCATCTGATCCCACTGAGAGTTACCAAAAGAAACTACAGCATTTGATCAAGAAACTCCCTGAAAAAGCACAAGAACAAATCCGCACAGACACACCTCTGGAACCCTGACCTGGGGTATTCTATCTGCTACCCAAGATCCATAAACCTGGAAATCCTGGACGCCCCATCATCTCAGGCATTGGCACCCTGACAGCAGGATTGTCTGGCTATGTAGACTCTCTCCTCAGGCCCTACGTTACCAGTACTCCCAGCTATCTTCGAGACACCACTGACTTCCTGAGGAAACTACAATCCATCGGTGATCTTCCTAAAAACACCATCCTAGCCACTATGGATGTAGAAGCCCTCTACACCAACATTCCACACAAAGATGGACTACAAGCTGTCAAGAACAGTATCCCTGATAATGTCACAACAAACCTGGTGGCTGAACTTTGTGACTTTGTCCTCACCCGTAACTATTTCACATTTGGGGACAATGTATACCTTCAAATCAGCGGCACTGCGATGGATACCCGCATGGCCCCACAGTATGCCAACATTTTTATGGCTGACTTAGAACAACGCTTCCTCAGCTCTCATCCCCTAATGCCCCTACTCTACTTGCACTACATTGATGACATCTTCATCATCTGGACCCATGGAAAAGAAGCCCTCGAGGAATTCCACCATGATTTCAACAATTTCCATCCCACCATCAACCTCAGCCTGGACCAGTCCACACAAGAGATCCACTTCCTGGACACTATGGTGCTAATAAGCGATGGTCACATAAACACCACCCTATATCGGAAACCTACTGACCGCTATTCCTACCTACATGCCTCTAGCTTTCATCCAGATCATACCACTCGATCCATTGTCTACAGCCAAGCTCTACGATATAACCGCATTTGCTCCAACCCCTCAGACAGAGACAAACACCTACAAGATCTCTATCATGCATTCCTACAACTACAATACCCACCTGCTGAAGTGAAGAAACAGATTGACAGAGCCTGAAGAGTACCCAGAAGTCACCTACTACAGGACAGGCCCAACAAAGAAAATAACAGAATGCCACTAGCCATCACCTTCAGCCCCCAACTAAAACCTCTCCAACGCATCATCAAGGATCTACAACCTATCCTGAAGGACGACCCATCACTCTCACAGATCTTGGGAGACAGGCCAGTCCTTGTTTACGGACAGCCCCCCAACCTGAAGCAAATACTCACCAGCAACCACACACCATACAACAGAACCACTAACCCAGGAACGTATCCTTGCAACAAAGCCCATTGCCAACTCTGTCCACATATTTATTCAGGGGACACCACCATAGGGCCTAATCACATCAGCCACACTATCAGAGGCTCGTTCACCTGCGCATCTACTAATGTGATATATGCCATCATGTGCCAGCAATGCCCCTCTGTCATGTACATTGGTCAAACTGGACAGTCTCTACGTAAAAGAATAAATGGACACAAATCAGACGTCAAGAATTATAACATTCAAAAACCAGTTGGAGAACACTTCAATCTCTTTGGTCACTCGATTATAGACCTAAAAGTGGCAATACTTCAACAAAAAAATTTCAAAAACAGACTCCAACGAGAGACTGCTGAGTTGGAATTAATTTGCAAACTGGATACAATTAATTTAGGCTTGAATAGAGACTGGGAATGGATGAGTCATTACACAAAGTAAAACTATTTCCCCATGTTATTTCTCCACCCCACCCTACCCCACCCCTCACTGTTCCTCAGATATTCTTGTTAACTGCTGGAAATAGCCTACCTTGCTTGTCGCCATGAAAGGTTTTCCTCCTTTCCCCCCCCCTGCTGCTGGTGATGGCTCATCTTAAGTGATCACTCTCCTTACAGTGTGTATGATAAAACCCATTGTTTCATGCTCTCTGTGTGTGTGTATATAAATCTTTCCACTGTATTTTCCACCAAATGCATCCAATGAAGTGAGCTGTAGCTCACGAAAGCTTATGCTCAAATAAATTTGTTAGTCTCTAAGGTGCCACAAGTACTCCTTTTCTTTTTGCGAATACAGACTAACACGGCTGCTACTCTGAAACCTGTCAGAGAAAAGTGTAACTCTAATTTCTCCTATACAAATTGCAGAGGCCATCTACTTCAACTAGCGATAGTATGAGCTGCAGACTCTTCAGAAGACATTTAAAAAGCTATAAATTTAACGTCTTCATTATATTCTTTTTTCAGCAAGAGTCCAAAAAGACTGAATATCTTGGAAAATATAGAAAATACACTGGGACTGAAGTTCAAATTAGTCCAACCTGTGAAAACCTTTTGGCTTTCTCATGAGTGATCCTTGAGTGTTTTCTTAAAATTACTCCAGCCGTTATTACTGGCTTTGGAAAGTATCTACCAAAATGGGATGGATCTAAGTAGTGAGGCTGGTGAATTACTTTTGCTACTACATTCAGAGAAGACTATTGTCATTCTCTCTCGAAAGTCTAGTGTTGAAACCACTTGGGTCATTAAACAATGCCATCCAGGCATCTGCTACAACAATAGTAGATCTTTGTCCAGCAATAGAAGCGACATTTGGATCAATCAGAGAGCTATCCATTGAAAACGTACTGAAAGAAGCAGATTTCAGTCCAGAAGTTGACTAATGAAGGCATTTATATTGAATCCTTAAGTGAAGAGGACAAGAAGTGTTTGTTAAGACAACTGAAAAAGTACACAGACTTGATTCTTAAAAATCTACAACAGCAACTTCTAGATTCTATTCAACCTCTATGTAGCTTTTACAGATCCCTGTCGTCTAAAACACCGACAGTTGAGTGGAGTGAGGCACTACCAGCAATGGGACCGCCATGTGCTCAGGACAGAACAGAGAATTTGAACAGAGTGGAATATCATATGACGAATGAATGAAGATTTGACTTCAACTTCTTTTTTATCATCACTAGTGGCTCGACCCAATCTTTATGCTGTTTCCTAGGATGAAAGAAGCAGGAATTCATCTCGTGAATTCCCAGTCACAACAGCTACAGTTGAGCTACTCCCAGTCACAACAGCTACAGTTGAGCGTTCTTTTTCATCATTGAACAGAATTTTGTGTTCTAAAGAAGTCGCCTTCTGCCTGATCATGTGAATGAACTAATGAGCATATCAACTGAAGGAATGGAAGTACCGGACACACGAGAAGCCACCAAAGATGAACAAATTGCATTCAAGAAGTTCATTAACATAGTTGTGCAAAATTATAATAAGAAACCAAGAAGGATGTAGATTTAGTGCTTCATAGGAGGCTTGAGCAGCCAATTTTAATTTGTGTGACAATTTTAAAACATAAGTTAAATCTAATAAAACGGTCATGAAACATTTTTCAGTTTTTACTATGGTGCCATACAGCCCACCTTCACCCTCACAGTCTCACCCCTCATCGGCCCTGTAATGGTTCCTTCCCCACTCTGAACTCCTATGGTACAGATGTGGGGACCTGCATGGAAAAAACCCCTAAGCTTATTTTTACCAGCTTAGGTTAAAACTTCCCCAAGGTACAAACTATTTTATCTTTTGTCCCTGGACCTTATTGCTGCCACCACCAAGCATCTAACAAAAATAACAGGGAAAGAGCCCACTTGGAAACGTCTTTCCCCCCCTAAATCTCCCCAAGCCATAGATTCCCTTCTCCTGGGGAAAAAGGCTCACTAATTTGCATAGGTGAACACAGACCCAAACCCTTGGATCTTAAGAACAATGAAAAAGCAATCAGGTTCTTAAAAGAAGAATTTTAATTAAAGAAAAAGTAAAAGAATCACCTCTGTAAAATCAGGATGGTAAATACCTTACAAGGTAATCAGATTCAAAACATAGAGAATCCCTCTAGGCAAAACCTTAAGTTACAAAAAGACACAAAAACAGGAATATACATTCCATCCAGCACAACTTATTTTATCAGCCATTTAAACAAAACAGAATCTAACGCATATCTAACTAGACTGCTTACTGACTTTTTACAGGAGTTCTGACCTGCATTCCTGCTCTGGTCCCGGCAAAAGCAACACACAGACAGAGAGAACCCTTTGTTTCCCCCCCCTCCAGCTTTGAAAGTATCTTGTCTCCTCATTGGTCATTTTGGTCAGGTGCCAGTGAGGTGGTCTTAGCTTCTTAACCCTTTACAGGTGAAAGGGTTTTTCCTCTGGCCAGGAGGGATTTAAAGGTGTTTACCCTTCCCTTTATATTTATGACAGGCCCTGACACCCCTCCTCTAAATTCGAACACCTCCCCCCCATTTCAGTTCCTGGGGACAACACTGGTTCTAGTAGAGCCCTCTTTTTCCTTACTTAATTTGACCTCTAATAAACTATTGTCTGGCTATAACTATTAACTGCCATCAATATCATATATATTCTACAATTATACAGCTGAGAGTAATTTAGAACTGGACTGGAAAATGCATTTGAGAATATCCTGTAGGGCAGCAATTCTCAACCAGGGGTCTGGCACCCGCTGTGGGTCCACCAAGCAGGGTTGGCATTAGACTTGCTGGAGCCCAGGGTGGAAAGTTGAAGGCCCGCCATGTGGGGCAGAAGCCCAGGGCTTTGAGTCCCACCATTCAGGGCTGAAGCCGAAGTTGGAGCAACTTAGCTTTGCGGGGCCCCCTGTGGTGTGGGGCCCTGGGCAACTGCCCCACTTGCTACCCCCTAAAGCGTGCCCTGGCTTTTAATCTACTGGATATGCAGAAAAGCAGTTGTTGTGGCACGGGTGGGCCATGATGTTTTTATAGCATGTTGAGGGGGGCCTCACAAAGAAAAAGGCTGAGAACCTCTGCCATAGGGAATGATCTTACAACTGACAGGGGGTTAGTTAATAAGTTGATGAGTTAATAGATTTTTCCATAATTCACCCTTTGTTATTGGATTGGGGAGCAGTGCAAATCAGAATGTACAATTCCTATGTTCTCTTCATTTATTATTTATATTATTATATTATTATTATTTGTACAGACACCTGAAATGAGAGGTCTCTGTCCCAAAGGGGAGGTAGATTTTGAAGTAATCACTGACAAGACAGGAACTGAAGTCACAAGAGAGGATAAGGTCACCCAGGGTTACGGTGCAAGGGACAAGACGGGACTAAGGATGAAGCTCTGAGGACAGCAACAAAGAATGAAAATGGGGAGCATAGCCATGGAGGGAGATGCTAGGATATGGAAGGAGAACCTATTGAGTACAGAACCTTGGAAGTCTGAGTAGAAGTGATAGGTTATGGAGGATGAAGGTGAAAAAGAGGCCCTTGGACCTGAGTAAATTCTTAGTGACTGTCATGATATTAGTTTTAAAGGAGTGCAGCGGAGCGGAGCGGAGTGACTGAAAGCCAGAATGCAGAAGATCAAGGAGAGATTCAGAGAGGATGCCGAGACAAAAGAAAGAGACAGAGTGCTCAAGGAGCTTGGATGTGAATGAACAAAAGGGAGATGTGAGAGTCTGTGTTGGAGACTTGCTGGAATAAATTTGGCACAACACATTGAAGTTGATGGAGTTACTGCAGACTTACACTGACATAAATGAGAGCAGAATCTGGCCCTTTGAGCCTCGTTCTGATGTCTCTTACACCAGTTTTATACCATGTAATTCCAAGGATGTTAATGAAATTACTCTTGATTTTGATTTTCACTGGGCTGAGATCAAACTCAAGGCCATTAATTTTCCTACTTAAAAATTCTACAAACCAAGAAGAGGACAGAAGAGCAACCTGACTATGCAACTTGACATGCAGGGATGTGTGATGCTGTATGGCAAGAGGTATGCGGTGTGTGCTACCAACATTTAGGCTGGTGATGTTTTCAATGGTACACTGTGTGCATTGGGTCTATATTACATTTACTGTCAGATACTACAGTGCTGGGCAGCAGTATAAAACCCTAAAACAGATTACAGGTGATTGTAACAACATCATAACCAAGAGAGCAAGCTAACATTAAATATTATTCCTGCTGGCCTTAATTAATATATCTGAACTTATGAACTGGAAAAGTTTTTGAAGTAATTCTTCAATAACTGAGGAATTTTCCAGTTTTTAAAAACAAATACACAGTTTTGAACTTGTGATAGATGGCATCAACACAGCATTCTAAGCAATAAACAGAATGGTCTTCAAGTTCTTTCTCTAAGGACTGGCTGCCAATAAACTGTATGGATTAGAAAAGTATCCAGAGCAGGTTTCACTACCCCTGTGGTTTACTGCTATTGAGCAGCTAGCTGCAGGTTTACCATACGCACAGACAAAGCCTGGGTAGATGCTTTTCTAATGCATGCCATGTAGATTTGAGGACTTAAACATTAGAGCTGGTTGAAAAAAAGATATGATTTTACAAAATGTCTTTAGCAGTTTTCTCCCCATGTTTTGGGAAAAAAATCAATTTTGTTAAACTTCTACATTAAAAAAATTGAACTTTATAGTTGATCAAAATTGGTGGAAATTTCATCAAAAAGTCACCAAAATTGTTCTTATTTTTTAAATTGTTTAAATTTCAAATTTCATCAGCAATTTGAAATATTTCTACCAGCTCTATTAAAAAAAAAATAACTTTCTGTGCAAGCCTGTGGCTGGCTATGCAGCAAGAGCAGGCCATAGCCACAAGGCTATATATAGTATCAATAAACTAGATTAAAAGAATGCCAAGGTTGCAAAGTTAGACATGTTCTAGCTCAGATAGAAGTTGTGAGCTTGGTGCAGAAATTACAGGGTGAGGTTCTATGCACAAGGTTCTACTAGATGATCAGAATGGTCTAATTACGATTAATTCATCCAGCCACCTTGTGTGTATGCATTATAACAAAGTCTATAATTACATGAACTCGCATTCTATTTTGTCCACAGGATCCTTGCCTCATTCCATACACAGGATGCTGCTGCTCACTGAATGGGTAGTTATTCCGTTTTTCTTTTTACCTTCACCATTTGTGGCCTCAGGCCTTTATCTACTGCACACCATCCAAACCTTGCTAATTTTCACATGGGCGTTTCTATGGTGCTTTCACCATAGCATCTTAGCGCTTCACAAACATTAATGAATTTATCTTCACAACACCTCTATGAAGTAGGTTGTTTATTACCCTCCCTTTCAGAGGAATAACTGAAGTACATTGAGACAAAGGCCCAAACTGTCAAAAGTATCCACTAATTCTGGGGGCCTAACTTGGGAGACCTAGGCCTTGAAGTTTCAGAGAATTACCCATTGTTATAGCACTTTGTATGTTTAAAGTACAGCTCCCAATGACTTCAGTTGAGCTATGAGTGCTTGGCACTTTGGCAAATGGGACCCCAGGTGTCTCAAGTCTGGCACCTGGAAAATGAGAATACACAATTAGTGATCACCTGCGAAAAGCTGGTTTTAAGTGACTTGCCCAGCAGGACGTGAGAACTCTATGGCAAAGCCAGGGCTACTTGCCACAGAGTTCCCATGTGGCACTGGGCAAGTCACTTAAATCCAGCTATTCACCGGTGGCCACTAACAGTCAGTGGCTTCCAGAGTTAGTAGATACTTACATTTGGCTTTAATCTGTTTGTACCTCTGTTCCCCATCTGTACAATGGGGATAATAATATCTTACTTTACAGAGGTATTGCAAAGATAAATTAATTAATGTTTGTGAAGTACTTGTGCTATGATGATTAGTGTCATAGAAAATCTCAGGAGCAAATTAATAGTTCTGTCTTCAGAGCAAGATTTGGATGATGTGCCATAAATAATGTTTGAGGGCACGCATTGAATGATGAGGGTAAAAAGAAAAATTGAACAACTATCCATTCAGTGAGCAGCATCCATCCTGCACACACAATGCAGCATGGGTCCTATGGACAAAATAAGATATGGTCATGTAATCAAAGACTGTCATAATGCACACACGTAAAACAGACAAATTAAGGATGCCCAGGCAACCTTAATTCTGGTATTTCCTAACTTTTAAGGGCTTGACTTTGCAACCTTAGTGTTCTTTTTCATAGTTCTGCGGTTGTGTGCAGGCACACATATTCAAATACAGACGCTACCTTTTTTCATAGATTCATAGATACTAAGGTCAGAAGGGACCATTCTGATCATCTAGTCCAACCTCCTGCACGGCGCAGGCCACAGAATCTCACCCACCCACTCCTATGAAAAACCTCACCCATGTCTGAGCTATTGAAGTCCTTAAATCATGGTTCAAAGACTTCAAGGAGCAGAGAAGCCTCCCTCAAGTCAACCATGCCCCATGCTACAGAGGAAGGCGAAAAACGTCCAGGACCTCTCCAATCTGCCCAGGAGGAAAATTCCTTCCCGACCCCAAATATGGCAATCAGCTAAACCCTGAGCATATGGGCAAGATTCACCAGCCAGATACCCAGGAAAGAATTTTCTATAGTAACTCAGATCCCATCCATCTAATATCCCATCTCAGGGGATTTGGCCTATTTACCCTGAATATTTAAAGATCAATTACTTACCAAAATCCCTTTATCCCATCATAGAATCATAGAATCATAGAATATCAGGGTTGGAAGGGACCCCAGAAGGTCATCTAGTCCAACCCCCTGCTCAAAGCAGGACCAAGTCCCAGTTAAATCATCCCAGCCAGGGCTTTGTCAAGCCTGACCTTAAAAACCTCTAAGGAAGGAGATTCTACCACCTCCCTAGGTAACGCATTCCAGTGTTTCACCACCCTCTTAGTGAAAAAGTTTTTCCTAATATCCAATCTAAACCTCCCCCATTGCAACTTGAGACCATTACTCCTCGTTCTGTCATCTGCTACCATTGAGAACAGTCTAGAGCCATCCTCTTTGAAACCCCCTTTCAGGTAGTTGAAAGCAGCTATCAAATCCCCCCTCATTCTTCTCTTCTGCAGACTAAACAATCCCAGCTCCCTCAGCCTCTCCTCATAAGTCATGTGCTCTAGACCCCTAATCATTTTCGTTGCCCTTCGTTGTACTCTTTCCAATTTATCCACATCCTTCCTGTAGTGTGGGGCCCAAAACTGGACACAGTACTCCAGATGAGGCCTCACCAGTGTCGAATAGAGGGGAACGATCACGTCCCTCGATCTGCTCGCTATGCCCCTACTTATACATCCCAAAATGCCATTGGCCTTCTTGGCAACAAGGGCACACTGCTGACTCATATCCAGCTTCTCGTCCACTGTCACCCCTAGGTCCTTTTCCGCAGAACTGCTGCCGAGCCATTCGGTCCCTAGTCTGTAGCGGTGCATTGGATTCTTCCATCCTAAGTGCAGGACCCTGCACTTATCCTTATTGAACCTCATTAGATTTCTTTTGGCCCAATCCTCCAATTTGTCTAGGTCCTTCTGTATCCTATCCCTCCCCTCCAGCGTATCTACCACTCCTCCCAGTTTAGTATCATCCGCAAATTTGCTGAGAGTGCAATCCACACCATCCTCCAGATCATTTATGAAGATATTGAACAAAACGGGCCCCAGGACCGACCCCTGGGGCACTCCACTTGACACCGGCTGCCAACTAGACATGGAGCCATTGATCACTACCCGTTGAGCCCGACAATCTAGCCAGCTTTCTACCCACCTTATAGTGCATTCATCCAGCCCATACTTCCTTAACTTGCTGACAAGAATGCTGTGGGAGACCGTGTCAAAAGCTTTGCTAAAGTCAAGAAACAATACATCCACTGCTTTCCCTTCATCCACAGAACCAGTAATCTCATCATAAAAGGCGATTAGATTAGTCAGGCATGACCTTCCCTTGGTGAATCCATGCTGACTGTTCCTGATCACTTTCCTCTCCTCTAAGTGCTTCAGGATTGATTCTTTGAGGACCTGCTCCATGATTTTTCCAGGGACTGAGGTGAGGCTGACCGGCCTGTAGTTCCCAGGATCCTCCTTCTTCCCTTTTTTAAAGATGGGCACTACATTACCCTTTTTCCAGTCATCCGGGACTTCCCCCGTTCGCCACGAGTTTTCAAAGATAATGGCCAAGGGCTCTGCAATCACAGCCGCCAATTCCTTCAGCACTCTCGGATGCAATTCGTCCGGCCCCATGGACTTGTGCACGTCCAGCTTTTCTAAATAGTCCCTAACCACTTCTATCTCTACAGAGGGCTGGCCATCTCTTCCCCATTTTGTGTTGCCCAGCACAGCAGTCTGGGAGCTGACCTTGTTAGTGAAAACAGAGGCAAAAAAAGCATTGAGTACATTAGCTTTTTCCACATCCTCTGTCACTAGCTTGCCTCCCTCATTCAGTAAGGGGCCCACACTTTCCTTGGCTTTCTTCTTGTTGCCAACATACCTGAAGAAACCCTTCTTGTTACTCTTGACATCTCTTGCTAGCTGCAGCTCCAGGTGCGATTTGGCCCTCCTGATATCTTTCCTACATGCCCGAGCAATATTTTTATACTCTTCCCTGGTCATATGTCCAACCTTCCACTTCTTGTAAGCTTCTTTTTTATGTTTAAGATCCGCTAGGATTTCACCATTAAGCCAAGCTGGTCGCCTGCCATATTTACTATTCTTTCGACTCATCGGGATGGTTTGTCCCTGTAACCTCAACAGGGATTCCTTGAAATACAGCCAGCTCTCCTGGACTCCCTTCCCTTTCATGTTAGTCCCCCAGGGGATCCTGGCCATCTGTTCCCTGAGGGAGTCAAAGTCTGCTTTCCTGAAGTCCAGGGTCCGTATCCTGCTGCTTACCTTTCTTCCCTGCGTCAGGATCCTGAACTCAACCAACTCATGGTCACTGCCTCCCAGATTCCCATCCACTTTTGCTTCCCCCACTAATTCTACCCGGTTTGTGAGCAGCAGGTCAAGAAAAGCGCTCCCCCTAGTTGGCTCCCCTAGCACTTGCACCAGGAAATTGTCCCCTACGCTTTCCAAAAACTTCCTGGATTGTCTATGCACCGCTGTATTGCTCTCCCAGCAGATATCAGGAAAATTAAAGTCACCCATGAGAATCAGGGCATGCGATCTAGTAGCTTCCGTGAGTTGCCGGAAGAAAGCCTCATCCACCTCATCCCCCTGGTCCGGTGGTCTATAGCAGACTCCCACCATGACATCACTCTTGTTGCACACACTTCTAAACTTAATCCAGAGACACTCAGGTTTTTCCACAGTTTCGTACCGGAGCTCTGAGCAGTGATACTGCTCCCTTACATACAGTGCTACTCCCCCACCTTTTCTGCCCTGCCTGTCCTTCCTGAACAGTTTATAACCATCCATGACTGTACTCCAGTCATGTGAGTTATCCCACCAAGTCTCTGTTATTCCAATCACGTCATAATTCCTTGACATCACCAGGACCTCCAGTTCTCCCTGCTTGTTTCCAAGGCTTTGTGCATTTGTATATAAGCACTTGAGATAACCTGTTGATCGCCCCTCATTCCCAGTATGAGGCAGGAGCCCTCCCCTCACAGACATTCCTGCCTGTGCTTCCTCCCGGTATCCCGCTTTCCCACTTACCTCAGGGCTTTGGTCTCCTTCCCCGGTGAACCTAGTTTAAAGCCCTCCTCACTAGGTTAGCCAGCCTGCTGGCAAAGATGTTCTTCCCTCTCTTCGTAAGATGGAGCCCGTCTCTGCCCAGCACTCCTCCTTCATGGAACACCATCCCATGGTCAAAGAATCCAAAGCCTTCTCTCCGACACCACCTGCGTAGCCATTCGTTGACCTCCACGATTCGACGGTCCCTACCCAGGCCTTTTCCTTCCACGGGGAGGATGGACGAGAACACCACTTGCGCCTCCAACTCCTTTATCCTTCTTCCCAGAGCCACGTAGTCCGCAGTGATCCGCTCAAGGTCATTCTTGGCAGTATCATTGGTGCCCACGTGGAGAAGCAGGAAGGGGTAGCGATCCGAGGGCTTGATGAGTCTCGGCAGTCTCTCCGTCACATCACGAATCTTAGCCCCTGGCAAGCAGCAGACTTCTCGGTTTTCCCGGTCAGGGCGGCAGATAGATGACTCAGTCCCCCGGAGGAGAGAGTCCCCGACCACCACCACCCGCCTTCTCCTCTTGGGAGTGGTGGTCGTGGAACCCCCAACCTCAGGACATCGCATCTCATGCCTCCCAACCAGCGGGGTCTCCTTCTGCTTTCTCCCCCCAGACATATCATCTGGTCCACTCTCCGCATTGGTACCTGTGGAGAGAACATGAAAGCGGTTAGTTACCTGTGTCTGTGTTACTGGAACCCGGACATTCCGCTTACCTCTTCTGGAGGACACATGTTGCCAAGCTTCTTCACCGGCCTCTTGGCTCCTCTGTGCAACCTGCTCTATATCTTTAGAGCTTTGTGCCCCTAGAAGGCTATCCTGAGTTTGGTCCAGAAAATCCTCAGTCTCTCGTATACAACGCAGGGTCGTTACCTGTTGCTCCAGACCTTCAATCTTCTCTTCCAATATGGAGACCAGCTTGCACTTTGTACAGACAAAGTCGCTTCTGTCCTGTGGAAGAAAGACAAACATGGCACATCCAGTGCAGGTCACAATAGCTGAACCCCCCCCTTCCATATCACCTACCTACTATGAGCTTCCTCAGAGACGTTGGCAAGATGTAAGCCTCACTGGGCTCACTCCAGGCGAAGTTGGCAAGATGTAAGCCTCACTGGGCTCACTCCAGGCGAACTCCCAGGCAAACTCCTGCTGTGAGCTGCTCTGCTGTCCCCGCTGCTCCGCTGCCGCTCAGCTGGTTCGCGAGGCTCTGGCTATTTTCAAACAGCCAGGCTTCCCTGACGCAAACACACAGACACCCTAATGCCCGCCCCCTGCAGGCTAGCAGCCAATCAGACACTCACTCAGGCTCTCTCCCTGCCCTCCCAGCAAACACACGCTCGGATACTTCCTCAGCAAGCAAACACACACACTCGGATACTTACCAGTCCCAGGCAAACTCCTGCTGTGAGCTGCTCTGCTGTCCCCGCTGCTCCGCTGGTTCGCTGCCGCTCAGCTGGTTCGCGAGGCTCTGGCTATCATACTATCTCCTCCATAAACTTATCGAGTAGAATCTTAAAACCAGATAGATCTTTTGCCCCCACTGCTTCCCTTGGAAGGTTATTCCAAAACTTCACTCCTCTGATGGTTAAAAACCTTCGTCTGATTTCAAGTCTAAACTTCCTGGTGGCCAGTTTATACCCATTTGTTCTTGTGTCCACATTGGTGCTGATCTGAAATAATTCCTCTCCCTCTCCTGTATTTATCCCTCTGATATATTTATAGAGAGCAATCATATCTCCCCTCAACCTTCTTTTAGTTAGGCTAAACAAGCCAAGCTCCTTAAGTCTCCTTTCATAAGACAAGTTTTCCATTCCTCGGATCATCCTAGTAGTCCTTCTCTGTACCTGCTCCAGTTTGAATTCATCCTTTTTAAACATGGGAGACCAGAACTGCACACAGTATTCTAGGTGAGGTCTCACCAGTGCCTTGTATAACGGTACTAAAATCTCCTTATCCCTACTGGAAATGCCTCTTCTGATGCATCCCAAAACCGCATTAGCTTTTTTCACAGCCATATCACATTGGCAGCTCATAGTCATCCTATGATACCAATACTCCCAGGTCCTTCTCCTCTTCCGTTACTTCTAATTGATGCGTCCCCAACTTATAACTAAAATTCTTGTTATTAATCCCTAAATGCATAACCTTACACTTCTCACTATTAAATTTCATCCTATTACTATTACTCCAGTTTACAAGGTAATCCAGATCCTCCTGTATAATAGCCCGATCCTTCTCCGAATTGGCAATACCTCCCAGCTTTGTATCATCTGCAAACTTTATTAGCACACTCCCACTTTTTGTGCCAAGGTCAGTAATAAAAAGATTAAATAAGATTGGTCTCAAAACCGATCCCTGAGGAACTCCACTGGTAACCTCCCTCCAACCTGACAGTTCGCCTTTCAGTAGGACCCATTGCAGTCTCCCCTTTAACCAATTCCTTAACCACCTTTTGATGTTCATATTGATCCCCATCTTCTCCAATTTAACTAATAATTCCCCATGTGGCATGGTATCAAATGCCTTACTGAAATCTAGGTAAATTAGATCCACTGCATTTCCTTTATCTAAAAAATCTGTTACTTTTTCAAAAAAGGAGATTAGGTTGGTTTGGCATGATCTACCTTTTGTAAAACCATGTTGTATTTTGTCCCATTTACCATTGACTTCAATGTCCTTAACTAATTTCTCCTTCAAAATTTTTTCCAGGACCTTGCATACTACAGATGTCAGGTTTTTTTGACTTGACAAAGTTATGGGCAATGTACGAATAAGCAATGAAAACTGCCTATGGTGGATTTAGATTATTTGTTTGCAAAAGTCTGTTTTATGGAGTTGTTTTTTGAGCTTTCATTGTCCTGGTGTCATTTGGAAAGAATGAAGGTGACTGTGCCGCACGATCAATTAAATTTCCTCTTTTTAAAAAAAACAAAACAAAACAAAAAAAAGCACCTGGCACAGGAATCCAGTGTCACAACAATATCAGCAGAGCCTGCAGTGGCTTCCTCCCTCTGATTATCCTGCTGTATAGCTACAAAACTCAGTTAGGGAATCCTGTCTCTTGAGCCAGGTGATGAGCAGAACAATGGTCCAGCATTTCCAGTTGTTAGCATATTCTCTAATTTGTAGAACAATGAGCCATCTCAGGCAAACACAGGCAGCAGTAGGTGGGGTTAGTGCTCAGTAGCTTTGTGAATAGGGTAGTGATAATGAGACATTAATGGTACTGAAAGCAGAAGCTAATTTATGATGAAAAGAAAAGGTCTTTGGGCTATTCTTTTTCTATTTTCATTAGTGGTTAGGCTGGTGGTCTTGTGGTCCCTGCCTATCACTTTCTGTGGAGAACACTGTTTTATAGCAAGGAGATGGGAACTTTCCCTGTGGCAATTCTCAACCTCAGGAAATCCATCTTTCTTTGAGGGACCGTTATTGTGTTACAGACAGAAACACCCTCCAGTTGAGCACCAGGCCTCATTTTGCTTGGCCAATCATTGGAGAGCAATTTCAAAATTTAACTGGCTGCTCACGTCCTCTTTACTGTACTAACGAAATCTGCGAGAGGCCTTTAAACATGTGCCATTCTGCCCTAGAGCAGTATGATTAGCTGTGGATTATTATGGGTTACAGCACATAAATTTACATACCATAAACCAATACAGCATGTGATGTGGGTTAACCTAAAATTAAACTACTGCTCTCTAAAGAAATAAGGATAAGACAAAAAGACTGTAGTGATTATTCCACCCATACTGCCACATCTGCAAGTGTAAATGAAAAGCAGAGTTGTGGTGTGTTGTATGCATAATGCATTCTTGATGTGCAACTGTATATCTCACAAATCCTTGTGTATTTTGATGATAGTGTCTCAAGGAGCCCACCTCTTGCTTCCCTCCTTGTTTGGCTTAAGCATTATCTTCCCCATATTCCAAGTCAGTCATCTAATGTGAAGAAGAAAAGCTCAAGGCCTAAATTCCAGAAATGATCTGCTGAGCTTAATCAGCTCTCTGTGTCAGCCTTTCCTCTACCACCTGGAGAGACCTTCAGTAATGATTTCTCCAGTGAAGTGTATTCTGTACCCAGAGGTTTCAATATTATTCAGATCCTGTTGCACACTGTAAAATTCCCAGGGAGATGTCCCTTTACAGCCCTAGGACAAAGTAGCAGCTGATCTTGAGGATTGTTGAGCACCTGAAATTTCCACTAACATCAATTTCTCTGCACCCCTTAGGAACAGGCCTCTGTTGTTGGTCTTTACACACCAATACCTCAGTTTCTCGTGAAATCAGATTGGATTTCCTCTTTTGGCCATGGAACCGTGATGTTATGCAATCTCATTACGAGGCACTCCAGCAGCATAGGGTTTCTTAGGCAGTCTCCTCCAGTTGATTCGTAAGCATCAGAAGCAGGAACTGATCTGAGCAACAATAAATGGAATTTTGTTACCAGCTCCCTTATGGGATGCTACAAATTCCCAAAACACACCACAATCCTGTGTGTGCCTCCCTGCCATTTATATAAGAACATGTGCCTCTCTCACTGGGATTTGTGCACCTAGGGCAAAAAAGGCCTATTTAAAAATATATTTGAATGTTCATACATTTAATATCACATAATCTGCACCACATCACGTTGAGAGCTGTTTTTATACATCATCCTCTTTATTTATTATCACCAAAGTGTGCTCCACCTCAGCACAAAAAGAACTTGTATCTCATGAATTACACTCACATTCTACATACATAGGGCTAAATTTAGCCCGGGGCTACTTGTAATTCCTGTTAAAGGCAACAAGAGGTGTGCATGCCCACTTCAAGAAGGGACATCAGCTCATAATGCCTTGGTGCTGTTTCTATTTGTGAGTTGCAAATTTAATATTTTTACAGTTAAAAAAAATCATTGAAATCGGCCCCAGTACAAAACAGTAGGCAACTCTGTGCATGATGTGTAGCGTGCTGCTTCAAAGTGTTGCTAAGCAACACAGCACTGGCCAAGAAAACCCTGCATTTGCTTGTAGTGGCTGATGGGGTTGGTTAGACGTGACATTTTGCACATAGAGCTATGCAGAAAGATGTACACTTTGCTCAGGAACACTACAGCAGTCTCTGATAAGTCTCCTTTATTATTATTCTCTATGTACTCTAAAGGTACATTATGCTACCCACAGAGCTCTGCAATAATTTTCCACCGAAAAATATCTCTGGTGTGTTAATTCTTTCCAAACCTGATTTAGAGAGTAGTGGAATTTTACAGCTTAATCCCATGATGCTCTCTTAATCCCATGTCTTGGCTATTACCTCAGCCTAACCATAGAGTCAACTCACAATGATATGACTCACAATTATAACTATAGATAGATCTTGTCATAGCAGTCATGAGTCCGAGATACTAGAGTTTTCTTTTTTCAACTCCACAACATTTGATAGTTAGAGATCTATTCCACATGAGTCAGTAGGTACTGTAAATATTATTGCCAGTCTGAATGCTGGCAAACAGCACAGAGGGCTGCACTGGGAGCTATTTGAGGGCTGGGGATTTACAATCGCGGCAGGGACACACAGAACTAAATTGGTGGGTTGGCAGTGGGGGCCCCTTGCACTATTAGACCACCCTGGCAGCACAGAATGGGACAGATGGGGAAAAGTGTTGGGGGGGGCAGAGAATGGTAGCAAAGCACCTCCTGAAACGTTAAGGGTTCCTGTCAGGTAGCTCAGATGCTAACTTAAAGCTTGGTTTAGAAACAAAAACCTACACAGAGATGTTTTTCTAAGTCTAATAGTGATAGAAATGTTTTGTTTTTTAATTGTTTACATAAAATCTGTTTTGCTTAAGTGTGAACATTCCTCTGGAGCGTTTACAATCCATACACAACAAAGTGGTGTTAGTGCATGACAGCCAGAAAGCAGAACTGACTAGAAACAAAATGGAAACGCTGACCTAAATTCAGTCCTAGGTTATGCCAGAATAACCCCGGGGCACAGAGCAGTACCTAGTCAGACTCGAGAGGAAAGTGGCAGAACAAGGCTCCGGCAAGTCCTGCCCTGCTGGTTGCCAGCAACTAGGCAGCACAGCCCCAACACCAGGTGATGGTGGCTGGGGATGGGGATGGCTGGGGAACTGGGAAATGCATCGATTCTGGACTCCTGTAGAGCTCCCCTGGCACATCCTCAATGGCTCTAAGGAGAACCACCACCTGCCCTTGGGGGAGACAAGGTGGGTGAGGTAATGTCTTTTATTGGACCAACTTCTGTTGGTGAGAGAGATTGGCTTTTGAGCTACACAGAGCTTTTCTTCATAACCTGAAGCTCTTCTTCTCTCACCAACAGAAGCTGGTCCAATACAAGACATTACCTCACCCACCTTGTCTTCCCCAAGAGTGGTAGGTGGTGTTTCTCACCCACCTTGTCTCCCTAATATCCTGGAACCGACACAGCTACAACATCACTCCATACAACCTGTGGGGGGCTCCTTCCTGGGGCAGAGCAGAGCCTGCTGGTGCAGAGGGATGCAAATTGCCCTGATAGCTTAGCTTCATTATCCAAACTGCATACACGGGGAAAGGTAAATTAGTAAAAGTAAATGCTCCCAATTTTTATGCTGCCATCAATATAGATAAGGAAATTGGGATGTGAGGAGAAGCGTTGTTTTTTAATGTACTGGGTCAAATTCATTCTTGGTGTAATTCCATTAAAGTCAGTGAAGTTAAACTAGGGATAAAATGGCCGATTATTTTTAACCCAGCCAGCTCCTTTATGCACCTGATCCTGCAAACACTTATGCACATGCATTACTTTGCTCATGTGAGTAGCCCCACTGGAAGGCAATGTGAATACTCCTGTGCTTAGAGCTAAGTACATGCACCAGTGTGTACAGGACTGGGGACTAAAACAGTAGTTGAGGGAGGGGAGAAATGGAGGTGTGGGGTTGCTTGGAAGGCTATCTTCAAAAGATGTAATTTAAAGGCTGCTACTCGTCTGAGAGATATAGCCAGTTACAGCCACATTCCCCATTTTCATCATGAGGAATCTATCCCAAGCAAGTAGAATCTTTCAAAGAAGAACCTTTTAAAACATGACTGTTGTGAGGGGGCAAAGGGGATGGTAGCAAAAAGATCCAATAGGTCATAAGATGCTCCTAAAATATTACTAGAAAAATGTAGAGGCTTAGATAATTATGCAAGGGCATGTTTGTGACTACAAAATAGTCTGTGGCTTTTCATAGTTTTGCCCTGATTTTCTCTCCTGCACTTGTGGAGGGAAGGAATAGAAGTCCTAGAAGATTTGTGATGGGATCCCCAGGGTGCAACCTGGGACCATGGGACCACTGTGCCCCCTTAACTCTCTCCAGCCTGGGCTGTCCCTCACAATGCCTTGCTAGTGAAAAGCAGCAAACCCCTCCAGGAGCTGTTATCACTCAGTGCAACCGCAAAGAGACCCACACCCAGCTATATTGCATGAATGCTCCGAGAGCCACTCATGAATCACACAGAGAAAGGCACCAGAGCCAAATCCCCCCAGCTCCAAGCACTACAGATTTACTTCAGTCCCTGGCAAAATCATGGAGCAGGTGTACTCAAGGAATCCATTTTGAAGCACTTGGAGGAGAGAAAGGTGATCAGGAACAGTCAACATGGATTCACCAAGGGCAAGTCATGCCTGACCAACCTAATTGCCTTCTATGATGAGATAACTGGCTCTGTGGATATGGGGAAAGCGGTGGATGTGATATATCTTGACTTTAGCAAAGCTTTTGATATGGTCTCCCACAGTATTCTTGCCAGCAAGTTAAAAAAGTATGGATTGGATGAATGGACTATAAGGTGGATAGAAAGATGGTTAGATTGTAGGGCTCAACGGGTAGTGATCAACAGCTCGATGTCTAGTTGGCAGCCGGTATCAAGCGGAGTGCCCCCAGGGTCAGTCTTGGGGCCGGTTTTGTTCACCATCTTTATTAATGATCTGGATGATGGGATTAATTGTACCCTCAGCAAGTTCGTAGATGACACTAAACTGTGCGGAGAGGTAGATACGCTAGAGGGTAGGGATAGGGTCTAGAGTGACCTAGACAAATTGGAGGATTGGACCAAAAGAAATCAGATGAGGTTCAACAAGGACAAGTGCAGAGTCCTGCATTTAGGACAGAAGAATCCCATGCACTGCTACAGGCTGGGGACCGACTGGCTAAGCAGCAGTTCTGCAGAAAAGGACCTGGGGATTACAGTGGATGAGAAGCTGGATATGAGTCAGCAGAGTGCCCTTGTTGCCAAGAAGGCCAATGGCATATTGGACTGTATTAGTAGGAGCATTGCCAGCAGATCAAGGGAAGAGATTATTCCCCTCTATTTGGCACTGGTGAGGCCACACCTGGAGTATTGTGTCCAGTTTTGGTCCCCCCACTACAGAAGGGATGTGGACAAATTGGAGAGAGTCCAGCGGAGGGCAACAAAAATGATTAGGGGGCTGGGGCACATGACTTATAAGGAGAGGCTGAGGGAACTGGGTTATTTAGTCTGCAGAAGAGAAGAGTGAGGGGGGATTTGATAGCAGCTTTCAACAACTGGAAGGGGGGTTCCATAGAG
Organism: Dermochelys coriacea; assembly: GCF_009764565.3. Taxonomy (NCBI): domain Eukaryota; kingdom Metazoa; phylum Chordata; order Testudines; family Dermochelyidae; genus Dermochelys; species Dermochelys coriacea. Next base: position 164,175,882 of record NC_050068.2, read on the forward strand.
GATGGAGCTAGGCTGTTCTCAGTGGTGGCAGATGACAGAACAAGAAGCAATGGTCTCAAGTTGCAGTGTGGGAGGTCGAGGTTGGATATTAGGAAACACTATTTCACTAGGAGGGTGGTGAAGCACTGGAATGGGTTACCTAGGGAGGTGGTGGAATCTCCCTCCTTAGAGGTTTTTAAGGCCCAGCTTGACAAACCCTTGGCTGGGGTGGTTTAGTTGGTGTTTTCCTGCTTTGAGCAGGGGATTGGACTAGATGACCTCCTGAGGTCTCTTCCAACCCTAATCTTTGATTCTAAGAAATACTTCCTTTTGTTTGTTTTAAACTTTTGTTTAAATCTGCCTATTACTTTCATTTGGTAACCCCTAGTTCCTGTGTTAAGAAAAGGAGTAAATTATTAATGTTCACAACTCAGAATCTGAATAAGGGCTACTGGTACCGGTACACCAGCACAAAACAATTAAGTCATTTAAGTTACTGAAGTCAGCAGAGTTGCTTTGGTTTATGGTCGGATAAATGAGATCAGAATTTGGCCCAGAATGCGTTATGAAATGTCTCAACAAAGGCTGAAGCCTAAAGCCCTGTTTTCAGAACACTATCTGAATGCTATTGTTATTGGGGGTAGGGAAAAATGACTAAGAATATTTTTGCCCATGACTCCTAAATTATTATTTAATTTTTCACGCTTAGCCAGATAAGGAGGAAGAGTCTTTATTTTACCAGGCTTGAGACATGACAAGTTTCTTCCTGTTTGTATGTGAGCAGTTTAATTCCACTATGAAAACAACAAAGTCAGTTCCATCACAACTTTCTGTTAACAGCTTTATTTATGCCACTCAGACAAGCCAGACAAATCCAGGAAATTAATTTCACACCACATTTAACAAATGGAATGTGAAATAGTGTTCATTGGTGTTTTGCATATGCCAGGTTGAAAGATTCAACTGCAAAACTGCTATAAGGAAAGGGAAGGAGATATTCAGTAGACTTGAAATGGACAAACATGATTCCACAACTTCCACAGTTAAAAACAAAAGTCATATTATTGGTATTGGTTTCCCTCTTGTGGTAATGAATAAGATGCAATCTCAGTATATATCCTTAATATATGCTCTCTGATATACCAGTCTAAGGCCAAACTGTTTCATATGGGCGCATCCTTACACCTGTGCAGAATACGGTCGACTTCAATTGGGCTACATGCAGGGAGAGAGATCCACCCATACATAGCAGTTTGCAGGATAGGGACCTGGAGATACTATTGACTTGAATATTCCAGATTTACACTGGTATGATTCGGAACAGAATCCGGCCAAAATTTAAAATTTAAGGATGACAAATATTTTTCCCCTTTAAAATGCACTTCCCAGTCATTTAAAGTGCTAGATTGCTAACAGGTTTCAGAATAGCAGCTGTGTTAGTCTGTATCCGCAAAAAGAAAAGGAGTACTTGTGGCACCTAAGAGACTAACAAATTTATCAGAGCATAAACTTTCATGAGCTACAGCTCACTTCATCGGATGCATACAGTGGAAAATATAGTGGGGAGATTTTATATACACAGAGAACATGAAACAATGGGTGTTACCATAAAGACTGTAAACAAGAGTGATCAGGAAAGATGAGCTATTACCCGCAGGAGAGTGGGGGTGTTTGAACCTTTTGTAGTGATAATCAAGGTATTATTGGGCCATTTCTAGCATTTGACAAGAACAGGGGGGGGGGGGGGAAATAAACAAGGGGAAATAGTTTTACTTTGTGTAATGACCCATCCACTCCCAGCCTTTATTCAAGCCTAAATTAATTGTATCCAGTTTGCAAATTAATTCAGCAGTCTCTCGTTGGAGTCTGTTTTTGAAGTTTTTTTGTTGAAGTATTGCCACTTTTACGTCTATAATTGAGTGACCAAAGAGATTGAAGTGTTCTCCAACTGGTTTTTGAATGGTTTCAGAGTAGCAGCCGTGTTAGTCTGTATTCGCAAAAAGAAAAGGAGTACTTGTGGCACCTTAGAGACTGACAAATTTATTAGAGCATAAGCTTTCGTGAGCTACAGCTCACTTCATCGTAGCTCACGAAAGCTTATGCTCTAATAAATTTGTCAGTCTCTAAGGTGCCACAAGTACTCCTTTTCTTTTTGCGAATACAGACTAACACGGCTGCTACTCTGAAACCTGTCATTATGCAAGGCACTGAATTTAGCCGTATAGAGTGGAAATCTGTCAACTTCATGAAAAAACTCGCACAGATACAGACAGACATCATCTTCCTCTTTTTCCACCAAATGCATCCAATGAAGTGAGCTGTAGCTCACGAAAGCTTATGCTCTAATAAATTTGTTAGTCTCTAAGGTGCCACAAGTACTCCTTTTCTTTTTGGTTTTTGAATGTTATAATTCTTGACGTCTGATTTGTGTCCATTTATTCTTTTACGTAAAGACTATCCAGTTTGGCCAATGTACATGGCAGAGGGGCATTGCTGGCACATGATGGCATATATCACATTGGTAGATGTGCAGGTGAATGAGCTTCTGATATTGTGGCTGATGTGATTAGGCCCTATGATGGTGTCCCCTGAATAGATATGTGGACACAGTTGGCAACGGGCTTTGTTGCAATGATAGGTTCCTGGATTAGTGTTTTTGTTGTGTGGTTGCTGGTGAGTATTTGCTTCAGGTTGGAAGGCTGTCTGTAAGCAACGACTGGCCTGTCTCCCAAGATCTGTGAGAGTGATGGGGTCGTCCTTCAGGATAGGTTGTAGATCCTTGATGATGCGTTGGAGAGATTTTAGTTGGGGGCTGAAGGTGACAGCTAGTGGCGTTCTGTTATTTTCTTTGTTGGGCCTGTACCTGGAGTAGGTAACTTCTGGTTACTCTTCTGGCTCTGTCAATCTATTTCTTCACTTCAGCAGGTGGGTATTATGTTGTAAGAATGCTTGATAGAGATCTTGTAGGTATTTGTCTCTGTCTGAGGGGTTGGAGCAGATGCGGTTGTATCGTAGAGCTTGGCTGTAGACAATGGATCGTGTGGTGTGGTCTGGATGAAAGCTGGGGGCATGTATGTAAGTATAGCGGTTAGTAAGTTTCTGGTATAGGGTGGTGTTTATGTGACCATCGCTTATTAGCACCGTAGTGTCCAGGAAGTGGATCTCTTGTGTGGACTGGTCCAGGCTGAGGTTGATGGTGGGATGGAAATTGTTGAAATCATGGTGGAATTCCTCAAGGGCTTCTTTTCCATGGATCCAGATGATGAAGATGTCATCAATGTAGCACAAGTAGAGTAGGGGCATTAGGGGATGAGAGCTGAGGAAGTGTTGTTCTAAGTCAGCCATAAAAATGTTGGCCTATTGTGGGGCCATGCGGGTACCCATAGCAGTGCTGCTGATTTGAAGGCATACATTGTCCCCAAATGTGAAATAGTTATGGGTGAGGACAAAGCCACAAAGTTCAGCCACCAGGTTTGCTGATCACTCTTGTTACAGTCTGTATGGTAACACCCATTGTTTCATATTCTCTGTGTATATAAAATCTCCCCACTATATTTTCCACTGTATGCATCCAATGAAGTGAGCTGTAGCTCATGAAAGCTTATGCTCTAATAAATTTGTTAGTCTCTAAGGTGCCACAAGTACTCCTTTTCAGATTGCTAACAGGCGCAACATGGCAACAGCAGTGCAACATTACTCTGCCAAGGTGTCTTATAACCACCTCTAGGGCACAGAGAGCCGTTCATTTTTCATGCACATTCAAACAATGGCCTCTTTGCTGAGACTGCCATAATTGAAGGTGGCTTTTGTGACAGACACCTGCTCACTAGCAAATGGACCAAGACCAATAATTCACTGCACATGGTACCACTCCAGACCCCTAGGCTAGTTTTTCAAAAATAGGTTTATCTTCCTGTCGTCCAACAGCAGTGATACAGCACACATACTTAGATAGTGAGCTCTTTGTTCTGTGTTGTGCAGCATCTAGCACAATGGAGTCCTAGTCCATGACTGGGTTCCTAAATGTTATGGTAAAACAAATTACTAATAATAATAGTGCTATCAGTCTGATTGTCCCCTTTTTTTAACACCAGTTTTATTTACATGGGCATAACTCAAGTGACTTCTATGGAATTATACCTAGTTTACAGCAGTGCATGTGAGAAGAGAATAATAATAATACCTAGCTCTTATCTAGCACTTTTCATCTGTAGATCTCAAAGTGCTTCACTAAGGAGGCCAGTATCATCCCCATTTTACAGAGAAGGAAACTGAGGCATAAAGGGGTGAAGTGACATGCCCAAGGTCACCTAGTGGGCCAGTGGCAAAGCCAGAAACATAACCCAGCTCGCCTGAGTGCCAGTCCAGTGCTTCACCCACTAGATTCAGATCTCCGGTATCAATGTTCAAAGTAATAAATTCAGCCACCAGTTCCCGTTGCCTGCAGGCATCTCTAGCTGTATTTATTGCTGTTATTCATACAAGACCAGTTGTTTTTATAGTTATTTTTTCATGCACAACTTCTAAAATATTCAAATTACCAAACTATTGCATGTAATTACCTGCATTTATATTGCATCAGATTTTGTAGATGATTGCTCACACTTACCATTTCACATAAAACAAAATTTACAAAACAAAATATTTCATTGCGGCTTACCTTTAAATGAGTCTAACAAGCTTTAATACATTAACTTAAATGAACTACAGTCTTGATATTTTTGTTGAGAAAGTTAGAAACACCTGGCTATGTTTTGTTAATTATTTTTCCCTTTACAACAAAGTTCTACAGTAACATGTACATAAACTGGAGTATTATAAGTACTCAATAACACTTCTATAATAAAATTTTAGCTGTTAATAAATTAAATTAGAATAAAACCATGGCTGCTCACCTGCAAAACAGCAAGATTGAGGCAAGAAAAGTGTGCAGGTTTCCTGCAAACATCCCTGGGAAAGTTCTGATGATGAAGAAATACTGTCAGTTTGAAATCTAGTCAGTTATAAAAAATAAAAATAAAGTCAGGTCCTAAACTTGCCCTTGAATTCATCAGTCAATTTTTGTGGTTTTACCATCACAATTTACAACGTCATTTTCAAAATGTTTTCTCTGCTGCTGCGTGAAAAACTTCACATAAAGAAGGGAAACTGAGTAAGGCCCTGACTGTATAATTGTATCTAGATGAGTGGAGCGCTGTTTAAAAATAATAAATGAGGGGTTGTTTTTAATTTGCCTGCTGGTTTCTGAACCTTTGGGGTGCCCGTATGTCTCATTTTTAGTTTTTTTCTGATACCGTAAAAGCTAGAAACATGCTGTTTTAAAACCAATGAAAGCTGAGATTCTCCAGTAATCCCTGGTCTACCAGGAGCTAGAGCTTTAACTAAAACACTACCTATCTCATGACTCATGATAAAAACACAACAGATGGCAGCACTGAGCAATAGATTTGCTGACACCCCCCTCCTCATGTTTGCTGTTGAAAATTATTTTCCTCAAACATTAAGCCTGAGCTACACCAGAACATCTCCCAGTTACAGCAATGGATGTTGTATGTACGTAACAGGCAGAATTCTACCTAAAGGAATAAAGCATCACTGCTTGGTGGTATTATTGTCCAGGCATTATCGCAGGTTTTTCATCAAGGCTGAGTCTGATAAAAAGAATTTTGTTAATGCTCTTTTTCTAGTTTGGCTCAAGTAACCACCAGGGCTCTCAATTTGTAGCAACAGCAACATCTAGTGTTAGCAAGTCTGCCCTAGAGTCCCACGGACTACAGTTTTTTTACGTTAATAATGATATGCTGCATTTCTATAGTTCTTTCCATCTTATAATACACCGCAAGAGTGAATAAATGAAATCTCACAACACCTCTGTGAAGCAGGGAATCATTTTTAGCCCCATATTACAGAAAAGGAAGAATCGGCGAGATTAAAAGCCTGTTCCTGTCCTCAGAGGTGGCATCTGGGGTGTGCAGCATCTCTCAAGTTGAGACCCTAGTGACTCGCCAGAGATCACACGGGGAGGCTGTGGCAGAGAGAACTGAAAGCCATGTTTCCTGAATCCCTGTCCTGTGCTTTACCCACAAGCGTGTTCTGTTTTCCCCAGAAGACTTCTGAATCTAGTTTAGCCTAGCTCATTAGGTTTCAATAGTGTTTTCACAATATTATGTGCTAAAATCAATACAGTAGACTTTGATTCACTGATCCATTTAAGGACACATGGTTTCAACACCCCCATGCAGCAATGAAACTGAGGGGCTGTCCTTTAGCCAGGACATTTAAGGGTGGCTGATGTTTGATTGCTCATGGCCCTTTCCTACTGGGGTAGGGCTTCCCAATTTGTGAGTCTGACTGAGGCAATGCATGCCTCTCTTGTCACAGCCCATAGAGGTGGCTCATAGGGACAGGTCACTTGTGGTAGATAAATGACATTGTGTGCCAGGTCAAACACCACCCAGTCCTCTCACCACATGGTGATGATTCGTGAGTGCCAGTGTTTGTGCATATTTTATACTGGTTAGTTAAATGATCCCTGCATTATGGACAGCTTTCTTCTCCTTACACTGCTCTACCTGGACATGCCCAAATGTGGGACGAAATGTTGCGCATAGACACAAAATGAGGGGCACATAAAATTAGAGAGAGCGAATAAGAGAGAGAGAGGAGATTCATTTGCTTTCAATAACTCTCAGCCCTACAACTCTTTCTACTTGAGGATATTAGAGAGAGAAGGTGGGTGAGGTAATATCTTTTACTGGACCAACTTCTGTTGGCGAGAGAGAAGCTTTTGAGATTACACAGAACTCTTCTGAGGATAATCATTTTCAACAGCATGCATGAGTGGCCAATCAAGCAGTGCTACCTTTGCTAACATGTCTTGCCGTATTTGGCGTTTGAGTTACAATAGAGCCTTACATAGGATTTTTTTTTTTACTCCTACTCCTGTCCCACCCTGCAGTACCCACTTCCACCTGCATTGTTTCTTGCATTTTTAGCCCACTCCCATCGACAAAAACCTTAGATCCTGCAAGTGAAAGAGATTCGCCCCTGCTACTAAAAAACAAAAAGAACACACAAAAGGTTGTTTAATATATATGAACAGAATTCAGACACAATTTTACCACTAAAAAAAACAAACCAATTTTGCTCAAACCATGTTTAAAGTTTTTTTTAAATAAACACTGTTATAATAGACATCAAATCTCTTTCTATCCCTTGCTTAAAGTATTAAAACGTTTATTTATTTTAAAAAGGTGGAAAGCTTGCTTTACATTGCTGAAATTCTATTTGTTTTCCTGCAAATTACCACAGTCTGGGTTTTTTTTCGGGGGGAGGGGTGCCTGCCACAATCCCCCCTGCCACAAAGTACATTTTACCCACTCCCACTATTATGGAAGCAGGTCCTGCGGGACCTTAGTCCCGCTGGAGGGCTCTAACTTACAGCCCCAGCTCCTGCATGCTGGGAATTATAGGTAGGGTTGCCAGCAGTTCCTTTATTACAAGGGAAGTCCCTTATTTTTTCAATCGCCATACACCAAGATCCAGAATTGCTGAATGCACTATTTGCTACCTCTCACTCTTGTCATCCTCTGGTCCAGGGATAGCAAATTCGAACAGGGTATCAATGGTTCATCACAATTAGCTACCCCTGGACCAGATGGCTTAGGCAGTGGTGCTATAAGGAGGGCTTTGGGATGTATGGCCACTGGGAGGCATTCACCGACAGAGGATAGTTCTCTCGGGATGGACTTCATCTGAGTAGGGAAGGAAATAGACTTCTAGGATCAAGGTTGGCACAACTGATAAAGAGAGCTTTAAACTAGGAATTAGGGGGAGATGGTTGGGAGATGTCCAGGTAATCTCCACGCCAGATTTTAGCATTGAGAGGGAAGAAGACGAAGTAAGAAAGGATACAGCCGTGGGTAGGAGAATGTATATAAGGAGCGAGGGCGGTGTGGATACTAGTCTAATAGATTATACTGGCTGTAGAATGACTGTGCCTAATAGAGTACAAAATGTGAGCAAAGCCAAACAGCAAAAATTAAGATGTTTGTACACCAATGCAAGAAGCCTAGGTAACAAAATGGAGGAACTAGAGCTACTGGTGCAGGAAGTGAAACCAGATATTATAGGGATAACAGAAACATGGTGGAATAGTAGTCATGACTGGACTACAGGTATTGAAGGGTATGTGCTGTTTAGGAAAGACAGAAACAAAGGTAAAGGTGGTGGAGTAGCATTGTATATCAATGATGAGGTAGAATGTAAAGAAATAAGAAGCGATGCAATGGATAAGACAGAGTCCGTCTGGGCAAAAATTACATTGGAGAAGATAACTAGTAAAGCCTCTCCTACGATAGTGCTTGGAGTGTGTTATAGACCTCCGGGATCTAATCTGGATATGGATAGAGCCCTTTTTAATGTTTTTAATAAAGTAAATACTAATGGAAACTGAGTGATCATGGGAGACTATAACTTCCCAGATATAGACTGGAGGACCAGTGCTAGTAATAATAATAGGGCTCAGATTTTCCTAGATGCGATAGCTGATGGATTCCTTCATCAAGTAGTTGCTGAACCGACTAGAGGGGATGCCATTTTAGATTTAATTTTGGTGAGTAGCGAGGACCTCATAGAAGAAATGGTTGTAGGGGACAATCTTGGCTCAAGGGATCATGAGCTAATTCAGTTCAAACTAAATGGAAGGATTAACAAAAATAAATCTGCAACTAGAGTTTTTGATTTCAAAAGGGCTGACTTTCAAAAATTAAGGAAATTAGTTAGAAAAGTGGATTGGACTGAAGAACTTATGGATCTAAAGGTAGAGGAGGCCTGGGATTACTTTAAATCAAAGCTGCAGAAGCTATCGGAAGCCTGTATCCCGAGAAAGGGGAAAAAATTCATAGGAAGGAGTTGTAGACCAAGCTGGATGAGCAAGCATCTTAGAGAGGTGATTAAGAAGAAGCAGAAAGCATACAGGGAATGGAAGATGGGAGGGATCAGCAAGGAAAGCTACCTAATTGAGGTCAGAACATGTAGGGATAAAGTGAGACAGGCTAAAAGTCGAGTAGAGTTGGACCTTGCAAAGGGAATTAAAACCAATAGTAAAAGGTTCTATAGCCATATAAATAAGAAGAAAACTAAGAAAGAAGAAGTGGGGCCGCTAAACACTGAGGATGGAGTGGAGGTTAAAGATAATCTAGGCATGGCCCAATATCTAAACAAATACTTTGCCTCAGTCTTTAATAAGGCTAAAGAGGATCTTAGGGATAATGGTAGCATGACAAATGGGAATGAGGATATGGAGGTAGATATTACCATATCTGAGGTGGAAGCGAAACTCAAACAGCTTAATGGGACTAAATCGGGGGGCCCAGATAATCTTCATCCAAGAATATTAAAGGAATTGGCACCTGAAATTGAAAGCCCATTAGCAAGAATTTTTAATGAATCTGTAAACTCAGGAGTAGTACCGAATGATTGGAGAATTGCTAATATAGTTCCTATTTTTAAGAAAGGAAAAAAAAGTGATCCGGGTAATTACAGGCCAGTTAGTTTGACATCTGTAGTATGTAAGGTCCTGGAAAAAATTTTGAAGGAGAAATTAGTTAAGGACATTGAAGTCAATGGTAAATGGGACAAAATACAACATGGTTTTACAAAAGGTAGATCGTGCCAAACCAACCTAATCTCCTTTTTTGAAAAAGTAACAGATTTTTTAGATAAAGGAAATGCAGTGGATCTAATTTACCTAGATTTCAGTAAGACGTTTGATACTGTGCCACATGGGAAATTATTAGTTAAATTGGAGAAGATGGGGATCAATATGAACATCAAAAGGTGGTTAAGGAATTGGTTAAAGGGGAGACTGCAATGGGTCCTACTGAAAGGCAAACTGTCAGGTTGGAGGGAGGTTACCAGTGGAGTTCCTCAGGGATCGGTTTTGGGACCAAATCTTTTTATTACTGACCTTGGCACAAAAAGTGGGAGTGTGCTAATAAAGTTTGCAGATGATACAAAGCTGGGAGGTATTGCCAATTCAGAGAAGGATCAGGCTATTATACAGGAGGATCTGGATGACCTTGTAAACTGGAGTAATAGTAATAGGATGAAATTTAATAGTGAGAAGTGTAAGGTTATGCATTTAGGGATTAATAACAAGAATTTTAGTTATAAGTTGGGGACGCATCAATTAGAAGTAACGGAAGAGGAGAAGGACCTTGGAGTATTGGTTGATCATAGGATGACTATGAGCTGCCAATGTGATATGGCTGTGAAAAAAGCTAATGCGGTTTTGGGATGCATCAGGAGAGGCATTTCCAGTAGGGATAAGGAGGTTTTAGTACCGTTATACAAGGCACTGGTGAGACCTCACCTAGAATATTGTGTGCAGTTCTGGTCTCCCATGTTTAAAAAGGATGAATTCAAACTGGAGCAGGTACAGAGAAGGGCTACTAGGATGATCCGAGGAATGGAAAACTTGTCTTATGAAAGGAGACTTAAGGAGCTTGGCTTGTTTAGCCTAACTAAAAGAAGGTTGAGGGGAGATCTGATTGCTCTCTATAAATATATCAGAGGGATAAATACAGGAGAGGGAGAGGAATTATTTCAGATCAGCACCAATGTGGACACAAGAACAAATGGGTATAAAGTGGCCACCAGGAAGTTTAGACTTGAAATCAGACGAAGGTTTCTAACCATCAGAGGAGTGAAGTTTTGGAATAGCCTTCCAAGGGAAGCAGTGGGGGCAAAAGATCTATCTGGTTTTAAGATTCTACTCGATAAGTTTATGGAGGAGATGGTATAATGGGATTTTGGTAAGTAATTGATCTTCAAATATTCAGGGTAAATAGGACTAATCCCCTGAGATGGGATATTAGATGGATGGGATCTGAGTTACCCAGGAAAGAATTTTCTGTAGTATCTGGCTGGTGAATCTTGCCCATATGCTCAGGGTTTAGCTGACTGCCATATTTGGGGTCGGGAAGGAATTTTCCTCCAGGGCAGATTGGAGAGGCCCTGGAGGTTTTTCGCCTTCCTCTGTAGCATCGGGCATGGGTGACTTGAGGGAGGCTTCTCTGCTCCTTGAAGTCTTTAAACCATGATTTAAGGACTTCAATAGCTCAGACATAGGTGAGGTTTTTTGTAGGAGTGGGTGGGTGAGATTCTGTGGCCTGCGCTGTGCAGGAGGTCGGACTAGATGATCAGAATGGTCCCTTCTGACCTTAGTATCTATGAATCTATGAGTATGACAAAATCGCCACTGTGAGTGTAGGCAAAGAGGTATTTTTCAAAATTTAAAAGCTTTATTATTATAACAAGGTATGTAAACAAGAATTGCTTATTTTTCATTTCAACATTTTCAAAAAAAAAACAACGCATCTAAGCATGTTTATAGATACAGTTAATACTTTTCTTTGTTGAAATTAAACTTCTCTATTACTCATTTATATTCCAGTTGTGTTATTCCAGGAAAGCCAAAATATCTCTCTTCACAAAACAAATACATTTTTTGTAAACATCTGACCTATGCACACTTTTTGCAGCTGAATTTTCTCTCAATCAGGTTCTCCTCATTGGTTCCCTCTGGAAGGCAGGGCACATGTGCTCACCTCTTACAAGAGTCACACTGGATTTCTGATAAGTAATAGATGAGAAAATTAAATCACAGAATAATGCTAGATATAATTTCAATTAACTCATAACATTTAAAAATATTCCTTGAACAATATAATTAGCCAAGATATGGCTATCAGCAGCGGTGGAAATATTCACTACTGTGGAATTATTACAAGAATCCTGATCCTAAGGCAGGTTATTATGTTGGGTCTATATGTAACTGGCTAGATCTCGGGCCATGACTTTTGTTCTTGTACTATAAATCATTCTGCTTACTTATCTGCTCCAACATATGGTGTTTTTTTTCTCAAAATTTTTAGTTTCTTACCATCATGCAACCTTCATTTTCTTTTTTGAAAGTGACAAAGTTGCAGTACTCCACATTCTCTGAAAAGTCAATACAATGTACAGTACTAAAATATGTTATGACCAAAACTAATGAATAAATCAAGATTTCTATTTAAAGTCAATTTCAATTAACTGGTTTACAAATATTTCTTTGGGGGGGGGTGTCATTATATCAGTACCCTAATCTATGTTTCTCAAACTTTTAGTTTACTGCTGGCGGAGATAAAGACATCCACTTAGATTTCACTGCTCTATCAATATCAACCATTTACCCCCTCCCTCCACATTTTTCAGTACTTAAAGAAATTATTCATACAGAGTCATCATTGCAGAGCCAAACCTGTGATATACCCCACTGTAGGTGTATTAAGATAACTGTTTGTGATATAACATTATTTCACTCTTCCTGTTATCTTCCCATATTCTATGGGCTCACTAGGTATAGGTAACAAAGTTATTATCTGACTTTTTCATTAAAATAATTGCTATTTTTCTTCTAAACATAGTTAGACCCTCATGTGGTTTCTACAGTACTGAGGTCTTTACGCTGTAAATACATTTCTGCAAACTAACAACACTTCTAATTAGAAAACCCATCACAATTACACATCATTAACAAATAATAATGAAGATTTGTTATTGAATACCTTTAGGATGAGTGGTCCACACAGTAGTGCCCATCAGTTTGTCTCTTGTGTTCCACAAGGTTTTCCAGAGTTCCACTGTGGATTTTCCAGTTATTCGGTAGATGAAGGATCTGAAATTTGTAGGGAGTACAGTAGCTGACTGTATAAGTGGGTTTCACTTTTTCTTACAGTGACTGTAGATGTTTAAAGAAAAGGAGTACTTGTGGCACCTTAGAGACTAACAAATTTATTTGAGCATATGCTTTCGTGAGCTACAGCTCACTTCATAAGAACTAATCCTTTTTCTATTTAATGAATAGTTGCAATGATTTAATGCTCATATATAAACACTGGGTTTCATATTATTGTATCAGTCTTGTATATCTTGACATGGTATGGCCCATGTTGCTAACAGCTTCTTACTCATGCTAAATGCTAGTGTTTTGTGCCCACATTCAATGAAGTAGTTAGCCGTGCTCAAATTGCACAAGTTCCCTCAATGTCTATTATTAAGCACAGTGAGTACCAGTACATTCTGTTTCCATTTTTCTTTGTAGCTATCAGGAAGATATTATTCTCATAGTTTACATGTAGTTTCACACTCTAACACTATTTTCAATAAATGTATCTAAAACAGACACCACCAATTCCTAAGGAAGGTTCTTTCCTATGTTGTCGCATCACACAAGGGGTCAAACAACAACAATTCTTTTGTTTCCATTAAATGTTATCTGTAAGTATAAATACATACACATGTTATTGGTAATATGATCATTTTATAATGATTTTTCAAAATGTTGCATGCAGATATTCTCATTTGTAATGTTTCACTAACACACAAGAGAAAAATCAGTGTGAATTTCTGGATTAAAACACTAGACTATATTCTTTAAATTTACATTACCAATATAACGTTCACACTAGTATTTTAATTTTTTAAATCCTCAGAATTTCAAGACTTCCCCTGACGTCCATTTGTATGTATTAAACTTATTGAAAGCTCACAGTACAGGAAATTATATCACTGTGTTTGAATCCTGTTATGTACTACTACATTTAGTGTAGACAATCCCAAAGCATAACAATGGAAAACATCTTACCGCAATAACCCACTGATTTGATGCGTTGAAAGGAAGCAATAATATATCACTCTGCATAATTCCACTCTGTGTTCATTGGAAGAAGAATTAAAAATGCAGTTATACTTGCAATGAAGCAAACAATGCAATGTAGATTATACTGTATTTCCCAATTTCAGTACATGTTTACTATTACTCATTCCCCAACATAGCATTATATTTACTGTTTTTTAAGAAAGTGTTTAACTGACTTTATGAAAATGTGCTTTGCCCATGTTGGGCATGAAAACTTGTCAACATTTACCTTCAGTGGCATTTGTGTTGCTCCACCTGACAGAAGGCTATTGGAAACTACCGAAAAGATGGCTCATACCTGCTGACAAACAAGCAAGTTTTTAATGGATCACGCCTTGTGACACACTAAGAATGTGATGTAGTTCATAGATACATACATGGAAGGGATTCATACGGTTACAAATAAGTTACATAAAATGGATTAAAAACCTTTTATTTTTAAGACCCCCATGTGCTCTGACTTACTTACTTTAAAAGCTGACTAACCAGTGTCCAAACCACTGTTGAAGTCATGACCCCACTGAACTGTATAGCAAAACTAAGCTGTCCTTCAACATGTGAAGGATTTTATCTCAGGTATATACACTTCAAAATACTTTTGAGTATATTTGGCAGCAGTAACTACAGCAAAATGCTTCAATTAGAGGTTTATATTCACACTTCCAGGCTATCTGGACTTAAATATGTTTTACCACATATTCATTTGATGGTTTAATTATGTATATTTCCATGTAGCATCACAATAAGTGGCCTACCAGTCCACTTGCTTTCTCGATCACATAACACAAATATGTATCAACAACCTACAACAGATGAAAGAATCGTTAAAATTTCAAAAATATTTGATGACTCAATCCAGTCACCACCCAAATTTACTGCTAGTTAAATTTACCTAGTCACCCAGCCAGCTTCTTGGCTTCAGGCCATGAAATGAAAAGTCATACAAACTGATTTTTCTCACCTTGGCCTCCAGTCTCAGTGTAACCTTGTGTGTCTGTACAAATTTTACTAGAAAAAAATACATATTATATGCATGGTAATACAGTTTCATTTTTCTGTTTCACCATAGTGAATGTTGCCATTTTCACATTAAATTTTTTCAATGTCACCCACAGCAGTCTCCATTTCCATGTTTTCCTCTGATCTGTTTTCAGCACCCTAATGTTGGTGGCTCTTTAAAGGATTTTAAGTGGAAGATACTATACACAGATTCTAAAAGTTTCCCTGGATGGTTTCCAGTTTAACTCTTACCTACAAAAATGGTAATTTTGTATGGTCCATAATAGGTAGGTTGCAGCGGACCTTCCTTTCTTGTTCTCTTTCTCGCATTCAGTAACATAATACAGTCCCCAACCTCAAATGTTATGTTCCCATATTTATAACTTTCTTCTAGCATATTGCATTTGGTGTATTTCTTGTGCTTTAGAAATATTACTAGGAGCCAGTGCAATGTCAGCATCCTTTCTAGATTTCAAATTTATTTTGTACTCTTTGTAGTATTGTTCAGTGAGTTCCTTGAAAATTGGTGGCTTTGTAAACAAATGGTGAATATGTTATTCTTTGATTCTTTACATAAAAGCTGATGGTATTTAACTACAATTACTGTGTAATTTTCTGAGACTTGGTCTGGAAATTTTACTTCAAAGGCATACAGTAGTCGAAAGGGTGACATTTTTGTTGTCATGTTTGGTTTAAAAGAAAACAAAATGTCATCAAGAAATTCATACCAATTACTTCCAGTGTCATCAACCAACTTCTGCAATGCTCTGTAACAAATGATGATTGATTAGTTTGTGCGGGAAAAAAAGTAAACATAATGTCTTGACTGATACAGGTTATATGGAATCAAAAAGGCATAAGGAGGAGACTATCACAGTGAATTGATATAATTATTTTTCATTTTACATATGATATGGTAAAAAGACTTTGACTTTGAAGATTTAGAACCAATTTGCAGCTTCTGGCATGATGCATTCTACTTGCCTTTACTACTGTAATTGTCCCACCCTAAAATTACCTTTGGATGAAAATACTAACCAATCCATCAGATCTATTGGTTTGTGAATGGTCTGGTGAAACTACGTTCTAATCCAATTTTTTTTTTGTTGCAAATATCCAGGTCAAATGAAAGAAAATAAATTATGCCATAAACTTTCCTTTGGACAGGTCTCTATGTATGTTCCTTCCTCAATTTGCCATTGATTTTAGCTGTAATTACTTTGGTTTACTATCCCATATTTTAGTATTATTACCTGGAATAATATGTTGGGGGTTTTTTGGGGGGTGAATAAGACAATGCCAAAAAAAATGTTTATAGCAACCCTGATGGGGTGACCAACAGCAGTGTTTGTAAAAATGTACTCTTTGTAGTATTGTTCATTGAGTTCCTTCAAAATTGGTGGTTCCCACAGGCCAGGAACGGAGTTGCAGCCAGCAGCCAAGGCTGGGGACAGGGTGAGGTGCACACGGGGCTGGGAGCCAGGGACACAACTGGGGGCCAAACTGAAGCAGAGCTGGGGGCAGGGAGGGGCTGGGTGGCACTCCTCCCCCCCCGGCTGGCCCAGTTCCGCTGCATCCCCCCCCACCCCAGATGGTCCTCCATGCCCCCCTGGGGGGCATGCCCCACACTTTGGGGACCTCTGCCATTGGGGCTATCGCAATCATCAACTCACAAATATTGCTATGGTAACTTAAGAAAGTTGTAAGAGACAACATTCTGTAACCCACTAACACTGCTTAGTTCTCTTCTGAGTGGAGAAGTGTAACAGGCCACTGAACATGGAATGGTTTCTTACAATATGTGTTTACTTATAATAAAGAAATCCATTCCACTTTGTATTTAGTTGAGAGACCTCTGACTGACCGGTAGCAATCTGGTGTTGCAAGTTTCCACAGTGTAATCTATATTTGCTTCTCCACTGTCAGTGGATCTCTCATTTTGAAGAGGTCAGCACACAGATCCAGGAATGTGGACTTGAGCATCCAAAAGTTCTGCAGGCACTGCTCATTACAAACAATGCGATCCCACCACTTGAAACTTGTTTCTCGGGCCCAGAACCAGTACTCCATCTGCAACTGCTCCGTGAATATCACCAATAGGTTAAACTGGTTGTTGCTATGTCCCATAGCAATCTGTTCAGCATGGAATCATCTCCCCCATGTCTATTCTTGAAGCTCAGCTAATACTGCAGGATGGCACATTCTGGCTTGCAATGATCTTGACAATAGTGCAGAGATGTGTAGGTTCCATGCTTCTGTCAGAGATGGTAGACAATGAGGATGGACAATTAAGAAAGGGATAGATAATAGGACGGAAAATATCAGGTTGCCTCTGTATAAATCCATGGTACACCCACATCTTGAATACTGTGTGCAAATGTGGTCGCCCCATCTCAAAAAAGATGTATTGGAATTGGAAAAGGTTCAGAAAAGGGCAACAAAAATGATTCGGGGTATGGAATGGCTTCCGTATGAGGAGAGATTAATAAGACTGGGACTTTTCAGCTTGGAAAACAGACAGCTAAGGGGAGACATGATTGAGGTCCATAAAATCATGACTGGTTTAGAGAACGTGGTGTAGATAAGGAAGTGTTGTTTACTACTTCTCCTAACACAAGAACTAGGGGTCACCAAATGCAATTAATAAGCAGCAGGTTTAAAACAAACAAAAGGAAGTATTTCTTCACACAGCAAACAGCCAACCAGTGGAACTCCTTGCCAGAGGATGTTGTGAGGGCCAAGACCATAACAGGAGTCAAAAAAAGAAGCTAGATAAGTTCATGGAGGACAGGTCCACCAGTGGCCATTAGGCAGGATGGGCAGGGATGGTGTCCCTAGCCTCTGTTTGCCAGAAGCTGGGACTGGGCGACGGGAGATGGATCACTCGATAATTATGGTTCTGTTTATGCCCTGTGGGGCACCTGGCCTTGGCGACTGTCTGAAGACAGGATACTGGGCTGGGTGGACCTTTGGTCTGACCCACTGTGGCCGCTCTTATGTTCTCCCCACAGGCCTCAGCTCCCGCCTCCGGCTGTAAAGCCCCCGCAGCCCAAGAGGAGTCCGAGTAAGGGCAAGGCGAGGGCAGCGGCTTCAACCGCTGCCACGGAGCATGCTCAGTCGATGGGCGCACGCTCAGTACAACCCAAGCAGAACATTCCGTGGAGGAGCCGTTTCTACACCACGCTGGCGGGGTGAGAACGTCCGGGGCGTTCCGGGTCCAGCTCTTGTTCCCGGGGGTCCTGACTCATGGTGCCCACGCCTGAGGCTGTTTCCGCCCTCCGCTTTGCGTCACGTCCCCTCCCTTCCGGCCCCCCCCCGTGCGGTGGCGGCGGGGGCTGCGCTCGCTGACACATTACAATCCCCAGGAGCGGGCGGGGCCCCACGACTCGCTTTCCCAGCGTGCCCCGCGGCGGCGGCGGGAGGGAGGGGGTGTCCGGTGTCATATTGCGCATGCGTCCTGGCCGGCGGCGAGCGAGGGCCGCGGTTTGACCTACAGCAGCCGGAGACTATGGCGGCGGCCGCGGGGCTCCCGGGGAAGGTGACCGACAGCGGCGCCGGGGTCTATGGGCTCCTCGGCCGGGCCCGGCGGCCGCTGCCCGCCTCCCCTCCCCCGCGAGCCGGGCCCGGGGAGCCCCTGGTGGGGGGCGGGGGGTCCCGGACGCCTGGGTTCTCTCCTTGCTGGGGCGCCCGGCCGGGCTGCTGCGGGGCCGGCTTGTGACCGCGAGGCTCGCTCGGGCCCGAAAAGCGGCTCGGGGGGGGGGGTCGCCCGGCGAGCCCGTGGCCCAAGCGATGCTGAGACGCCCCCTGCTCTGGGCGCCCGGCGCCGGCTCGCGGGTGTTTTTCCTTCTGGCGCCCTTCCTGGCTGAGGAAAATGACATGTTAACCCCCCCTCCCCCCCCTTTTCTTCTAGCTGCGCTTCTTCAGCACCTCCCTTGCCAGGCCCGCGTCCCAGCTGGTAAAGGTAGGGTCGCTTTCAAGCTTTGATCGCGCAGGGAGTTTCCCGGGGCAATTTCAACGGGAGCTTATGCTCTAATAAATGTGTTAGTCTCTAAGGTGCCACAAGTCCTCCTTTTCTTTTTGCGAATACAGACTCACCCGGCTGCTACTCTGAAACCTGTCCTATACTGTTAGGCCCGGCCTTTACTGGTCCTCGGAAGGTGTGATAACGTCTTCAACTATCCAGGCCCCTTAACTTAGCTTCACGGGAGGCACAACTGCGGTATCGTTGGTTCAGCGTCTTCTGCTTTGGCTGTGTCTGTGCACAGAGTGTGAATCCCAAGAGTGCCCCGGCCTCATTTACCTGAAAAACCCCGCTGCAGTTAATTGAGGCATCTCTTCGGGAACACATTTCAGCCCCTTCTTGATGTTCTTCTCAAGCTGGTTATTTTTGTTTCACTTCCTCTTATAGTTCTGATATGTGGGAGAATGCCTGAAGTATTTGCCCGTTCTTAGTTTTTCATTTTTGTGGTTACCTGTACAGTTAGTTTGCATGAATTTCACCTGCCCTATCCTTTGGCATGGGGTATGACAACAGATCCTTTTTCTCAGTGCTGCCCCCTTAATCCTATGGGGTATGTCCAGTACTGGGACAGGTTTGCTGCGTCTCTGTAGCTTCCAGTGTAGCAGCAATAGTAGAAATAAGTCTCTTCTGTCAAAACAGGAATTCCTTTTAAAGGTGGTAAAAGCTTTTTATCAGGGCTTCCTGCTTAAAGTGATTTGAGTGAAAACAAGACTGCTACAACATTTTTTACCATTGTAACTAATTGTATTGTTTTAAATAAGCTCAATGGGAAGTTAAACTTAATGATCAAACCAAAAGCATCCCAAAGAGCTATTGAGAAAAGGGAGTTAAATATTTTATTTTATTATTTTTAATAGTTTATTACAAGCCATGTGGACAAAGGAGATCCAGTGGATATAGTGTATTTAGATTTTCAGAAAGCCTTTGACAAGGTCCCTCACCAAAGGCTCTTAAGCAAAATAAGCAGATAAGAGGGAAGGTTCTCTCATGGACTGGTAACTGGTTAAAAGATAGGAAACACAGGGTAGGAATAAATGGTCAGTTTTCAGAATGGAGAGAGGTAAATAGTGGTGTCCCCCAGGGGTCTGTACTGGGCCCAGTCCTATTTAACATATTCATAAATGTTCTGGAAAAAGAGGTAAACAGTGAGGTGGTAAAATTTGCAGATATACAAAACTACTCGAGATAGTTAAGTCCCAGGCAGACTTCAAAGAGCCACAAAAGGATCTCTCAAAACTGGGTGACTGGGCAACAAAATGACAGATGAAATTTGATGTTGATAAATGCGAAGTAATGCACACTGGAAAACATAATCCCAACTATACATATAAAATGATGGGGTCTAAATTAGCTGTTGCCACTCAAACACCTTGGAGTCATTGTGGATGGTTCTCTGAAAACATCCACTCAAAGTGCGGCAGCAGTCAAAAAAGCAAACAGAATGTTGGGAATCATCAAGAAAGGGACAGATAACAAGACAGAAAATATCATATTGCCTACACCCACACCTTGAATACTGCGTGCAGATGTGGTCGCCCCATCTCAAAAAAGATTTATTGGAATTGGTAAAGGTTCAGAAAAGGACAACAAAGATGATTGGGGTATAGAACAGCTTCCGTATGAGGAGAGGTTAATATGACTGGGACTTTTCAGCTTGGAAAAGAGGTGACTAAAGAGGGATATGATAGAGGTCTATAAAATCGTGAGTGGTATAGAGAAAGTAAATAAGGAAGTGTTGTTTACTCCTTCTCATAATACAAGAACAAGGGGCCACCAAATGAAATTAATAAGTAGCAGGTTTAAAACAAACACAAGAATGTATTTTTTCACGCAACACACTGTCAACCTCTGGAACTCCTTGACAGAGGGTGTTGTGAAGGCCAGTACTATAATGGGGGTTCAAAAGGGAGCTAGATAGATTCATGGAGGATAGGTCCATCAATGGCTATTAGTGAGGATGGGCAGGAATGGTGTCCCTAGCCTCTGTTTGCCAGAAGCTGGGATTGGGTGACAGGGGATGGATCACTTGATGAGAACCTGTCAGTTCATTCCCTTTGGGGCACCTGCCATTGGCCACTGTCAGAGGAGAGGATAGTAGGCTTGATGGACCTTTGGTCTGACCCAGTATAGGCTTTCTTATGTTCTTATCTACAGGGGTCAAGATTTTTTCAAGTGACTAGTGATTTTTGTGTGACTAGCTTAACACATTAACAGGCCCGAACTCTGATAGTGGGTGGTGTTCACTACTTTCTGAAAATCAAGCCCCTTCAAGGTGTTTCAAGATGGGCACCCAAAATTGCTAGTCTCTCTTGAAAATCCTGGTTTAGTGCAGTGACATAATTAGCAGCTGTCACACACTTACCTGTTGTTGGATCCAATCAAACTCCTATTGACTTTGTTGGGAGTTTAGTTGACCCTTCCGTTAAAATTGGGCAGAAAGGCAGCCGGTTCTGGCCAATGGGAACAAAGGACGGAAGAGAGAGAGCTTAGGTGTTCTGTTTGCTTGGGACCAAAGAAGGAGGACAGAGGAGAGGCTGTGGGGAAGGTGATGCAGGGTGGTTGGCTGGAAGGAGGTTACTTCTGGACTGGGGGCAAAGAGCAGCCTGAGCCATCTGGTTGCACAGTGCTGAGACTTTCTCGGCTTGAGGGCCCTTAGAATTGCCTGTGCTGCGTTCAGATGTACAATAAACCCTTCTGTTTTACGCTGGCTTAGAGTCGCTGTATGTTGGCATTGCTCCCTCTGGGTGTGGAGGCCTCGTGGGTCCAGTGTGAGTGGACTCCCTGAGGGGGCTCACGGAGAAAGAAGGTTCAGAGGGGTTCCAGGGGGCCTAACCGCAGAGAGTGCCCTCCATGGTATTTTGTTTAATGTCATCGAAAAAGCACAGGGAGCTAAGCCATTCATATCACCTATCCCATGAATACACAAAAAAATGCAACTAGGCAACAGTGGGCTTCTAAAACCTCTTATTTTTCACCTTTTTTGGGGGGGGTATTTGTGGTAGGTCAAAACCTTTAAGGGTAGGTTGTTTTTTCAAGAGGAAAGTCATGCATTTCCTGATGTTAAACCTGCTCTGAGTTAGTAACTGTCTCAAGCATTAGGAGTCACTAATTTGACTCTTCTGTTTTTCAAGCCTCCAATCCAGGTTTATGGACTGGAAGGTCGCTATGCAACTGCTCTCTACTCTGCTGCTTCTAAGCAGAAGAAACTGGACCAGGTAGAAAAGGAGCTTAGTCGAGTATCTGTAAGTAGGTCTTGTACAGTTACTTCTCTAAAAAATTTAAAATTAAGCTATAAAGTAAGTGTTGTGGAAATGGCTTTTCTTATACTGTTCCCCCCCCCCCTTCAATGATAGAGAAGGGATTTCTCAGTGTTTAGTAAACCCTAAACATTGCAAATTTAAAAATATCACTTTTTTATATAGAATATATGATTAGTATTAAACACATGGTGTTGCTTTTCTGGTCTAGTTCTCAACACTGAATCTTGCCTTAATAGAAAATGTGAAGAGTCCTGTTTGAAAGAGGATTATGTTAATGCAAACTAAATACCATTTTTAGCTTGTACCAGCAATGTCCATACAAGACAGCTAGAGCAAAACATTTCACACTCCTATAGTCTGCAGTGCAGATGTAGCCTTTTTTCAATCTACACTTGTCACTTTCACATTTGCATATTCTGGTTATCTTCACTTGCTAGCTTTTTAGTTCCTGGGGGCAGATCTACACTAAAAACACTGCAGCTGTGCCACCGTAGTGATTTAATGAAGACGCTCTCCGCTGACAAAAGAGAGCTCTCCCATCGGTATAATTAATCCACCTCTGCAAGAGCCGGTAGCTGTGTTGGGGAAAAAGCTCTCCTGCTGACATAGTACTGTCTACATGAGCACTTAAGTCAGTATAATTAGGTTGCTCAGAGATGTGGATTATTCACACCTCTGAGCACTGTAATTATATTGCAATAATTCTGTAGTTTAGACTTGCCCTGGGATTTTTCATCATACTCTTCTATGCTTTGGGCGTGAGGGATTTTCTCCTTCTATATCCAGCTCAGTAAGTCGGGAAAGATTTATAAGAAGCTTTTTATTAGAAGTTTCTACTCTGCTTTGAAACTTTCCATGTTCCTCGTCATTTAGTTAATGTAAACCTGTGCATTTTCCAAGGATGCGTGTAAAAATGGGTGCACAAGGTTTTCTATTGATGATCATGTTACCTATGCTTTATCTTTTTTAGACACTTTTGAAGGACCCCAAATTGTCTAGTGTTGTCGTGAATCCTCATATAAAGAGTGTAATTAAACAAAAAACCATAAATGATGCTTTAGTAAAAGAGAAATTGTCTCCAATCACCATCAATTTCATGAGTAAGTAGTCATTAATATAACTAGTCTGAGCATTACACTAGCAAATATTAATTTTTCATGACCGAACTTACTTACTTTGTCTTAATTTCTTAAGGGTCTATGTAAAATGAAACTATTGAAGCATTTTGGTATTTGCAGGAGTTTGCTCTTTTGCATTCTTAACTCAGTTTGTATTGGATATATTTTTCATACGTAACTTGGTTTAAACATTGCAACGTCTCTTTTTCCAGAATTGCTTGCTGAAAATGGTCGTTTGCAACAGACTCCAGATGTAATTTCTGCTTTTGGAAAGATCATGAGTGCATACCGTGGAGAAGTGCTCTGCTCAATCACCACTGCTAATGTATGTTAGAAACATAAGAACTGAAGGATTGGGCTTAATTAGCAGTTGCTGAAATTTTTTTTGCTTAATTGCTCTAAGCAGCCTGAAGAGGTTGAGCTTGGCTATGCTTGAGAAATGAACAGCACTGCATGTTCACCGCAATACCTGAATGAAAGTTACTTGTACACAGGCTTTCAGATCCCCAGCAACCATTGACCAGAAAACAAAACTGTTGTGCACTTTTTTCCTTAACTGACTTCAGTTGTTTCCCAGTGCTTACATAATTAACCATGACCAACAAATGTTGAGGAAAACCGCAGGAGGAATTTCTCAGAAATGGTTGGAAAACCTGCTCCTTTTGCTCTTGGTCTGTGGGAAATGGAAGTGGGAGGCAACTCAAGTTTTGAGCTTCAGGTTGGAGAGCCAGTGGATCTTCCATTTTTACTTAGTCACTAGCTTGTCTGGTGGGCAGTAACTAAATACTTCCAGTCCTGTCAGAGTTTTGGTTCCTCCTAGGTTGCCAGCCAATGACTTTTCCTAGTAAATCTCTGAAAACCTAGGACTTGGCTATAATTAGCTTCCTAGCCAGGCTAAATATATTCAGCGCTTCCATTTCTTGTTTACAAAGCATACGGAGCTTTCTACATCCACAGCTTCAGACACTAGCATTGTTGCGTGCTGAAAGAACAGCCTAGTTAATGACTTACTGGACATGTGAAAAGGCTTGCATGTGTGTTTGGGTGCACAAGTTCTCGTCTAAGTTTCTGTGGCTAAAATGACCACTCTTGTGCCCATACCTCTTATGGTTTTTAAAGACACTGATGTAACAATTTTTTTTTCAGTAACTTACCAGCAACACAGCTAGAATCTATAACGGTTGCTGTTCTCTGCAAAATCTGCTGATTGCAGTGTGGTCCCCATCTCCAGAGTAGCTGAATGTCTTAAAAATATTCCTGACTGTGTCCTTTCTAGGATGACATTTAATAGTGAGAAGTGTAAGGTTATGCATTTAGGGATTAATAACAAGAATTTTAGTTATAAGTTGGGGACACATCAATTAGAAGTAACGGAAGAGGAGAAGGACCGTGGAGTATTGGTTGATCATAGGATGACTATGAGCTGCCAATGTGATATGGCTGTGAAAAAAGCTAATGCGGTCTTGGGATGCATCAGGAGAGGCATTTCCAGTAGGGATAAGGAGGTTTTAGTACCGTTATACAAGGCACTGGTGAGACCTCACCTAGAACACTGTGTGCAGTTCTGGTCTCCCATGTTTAAAAAGGATGAATTCAAACTGGAGCAGGTACAGAGAAGGGCTACTAG
Organism: Dermochelys coriacea; assembly: GCF_009764565.3. Classification (NCBI taxonomy): domain Eukaryota; kingdom Metazoa; phylum Chordata; order Testudines; family Dermochelyidae; genus Dermochelys; species Dermochelys coriacea. The sequence continues at coordinate 164,200,633 of NC_050068.2, forward strand.
GATGATCCGAGGAATGGAAAACTTGTCTTATGAAAGGAGACTTAAGGAGCTTGGCTTGTTTAGCCTAACTAAAAGAAGGTTGAGGGGAGATATGATTGCTCTCTATAAATATATCAGAGGGATAAATACTGGAGAGGGAGAGGAATTATTTAAGCTCAGCACCAATGTGGACACAAGAACAAATGGGTATAAACTGGCCACCAGGAAGTTTAGACTTGAAATCAGATGAAGGTTTTTAACCATCAGAGGAGTGAAGTTTTGGAATAACCTTCCAAGGGAAGCAGTGGGGGCAAAAGATCTATCTGGTTTTAAGATTCTACTTGATAAGCTTATGGAGGAGATGGTATGATGGAATAATGGAATTTTGGTAAGTAATTGATCTTTAAATATTCAGGGTAAATAGGCCAAATCCCCTGAGATGGGATATTAGATGGATAGGATCTGAGTTACTATAGAAAATTCTTTCCTGGGTATCTGGCTGGTGAATCTTGCCCATATGCTCAGGGTTTAGCTGATTGCCATATTTGGGGTTGGGAAGGAATTTTCCTCCAGGGCAGATTGGAGAGGTCCTGGAGGTTTTTCGCCTTCCTCTGTAGCATGGGGCATGGTTGACTTGAGGGAGGCTTCTCTGCTCCTTGAAGTCTATGAACCATGATTTAAGGACTTCAATAGCTCAGACATGGGTGAGGTTTTTCATAGGAGTGGGTGGGTGAGATTCTGTGGCCTGCGCTGTGCAGGAGGTCAGACTAGATGATCAGAATGGTCCCTTCTGACCTTAGTATCTATGAATCTATATCCCTGTGAGATAGGAAAGTATCATCTCTATTTTGTAGATGAGGAACTGAGGTGACTACCCAAGGTCATCCAGGAACCCTGTGGCAAAGCTGAGAATTGCAATCCAGCGAGTAGAGTCCCAGTTCAGTAATTTAACTATCTTTCCTATCTTCAATCTTTAGTAAATGTTTGCAGCAGAAAATAAACTTTTCCTGTATAACCGCAACACAGCTGTCTTGCTGATCGAAAACATCTATTCATGTAATTAAGTAGAACTAAAACTAACTGGTCCAAGGCACATCAAACAAATGCTACTTTTTATGCTTTCTCACGTTCATTACCCAGAAGTGTCGCTCATTCCTTTAGTCCTTCCTCCAGCTTGTGTATTAAGCTTGGGAATAGAAAATTCAGGTATTTTGGATATTTAAATACAACCCTTTATTTTCTGTAGTTTTATTATTTTTTTTTCCCCCCCGCCCCAGCCCTTGGATCAGGCCAGCCTTACTGAATTAAAAACAGCTTTGAGTGGCTTCTTGGCTAAAGGAGAAGTCTTGAAATTGGAGACCAAGGTAAGGACTAATGACTTGTGAATAAATTACATAAAGTGAAGCAATTTCTGTAACCAACAGGCAGATCTGAGGTACAGACTTCATTGAAAGATCTATTCTAAATATTTTTTATGCATTTTACAATCTCTTGGTTTAGTAAAATTTGATATACATATTAAACTCTGCTTTTGATTATAAATGCAGTGGCATTTTTAATAACTACTAAACTTACATCATAGTAACTGCAAGAACACAATTCCTATTGGACAACTTTTCTTTACTGCATAGAAAAGATTGACACTTGAATATTTGGCTAATGGATTTTCATTTAATAGATGTGTGTAACTTTTTCTTCTTCCTAGACTGATCCATCAATCCTGGGTGGAATGATTGTCAGCATTGGGGATAAGTATGCTGACATGTCAACAAAATCCAAGATTCAGAAACTGACCAAAATCATGAGAGATACTGTGTAACATCTTATCCAACTGTTTTTCACAGTGAAACCCATCAATCTGTTATATGGAAACAATAAAATATTTCTCCTTCAATAGGCTGTAGTGTTTGTTTAGAGTACAGTGATTAACTCTGAAATGCAGCATTACCTGCAGTAACCTCTCCAAAGTTAGGTTGTAAGGAGCATCAATTACAGAGCCCTATTTAGCCATCCTGTAACTCTTGGTTTGGAAAATGGGCTTGGCCTGAATCTAGCTATGTAACTCTGAAGGCAATGGTGGAGAACGTTTTCTAGAAAAGTTGACCAATTGGTCAAACTATTGAGTTGCACTACATTAGTTATTGCTGCTGTCTTTTAATCCAGGAACAGTGTTCATACAGGGCACTACAAGGATGAGTGCTCTATAAATGCTAACAGATTACATTTGCTATTGCATGAATCAGTATGTTTTCAAAAACAGGAACAGTGTAATGCTTAAACAGCCATTAGTTGAAAACAGATATTTTGTCATGAAGCTGATGGAATGTTAAACAATGACCTGTTATCAATGAGTTCTCACAACAGCCAAGTACATAAAATTATATACTTGATAGCTGTTTCAGCCAAAACTCATCCACATAAGTTTATCATACATTGTTTGTTGTACAGTCAGTAGCTTAACAGGCAACCTGTATAATTGTCTAAAAATCTCAGTTGATACATTTACTGAGACTTCCCACTTAAAGTATCCCTTAATATTCAAAATCCAGATAAAAAAATTAAAAGCAAATGGCTAATCATAAGGCTGCATTGTAATATGCATTTCTTTAGACTTAATCTTTATTTGGATACTAATTCTCCTCAGCTTTCAGTTTCTTTTAAATAGGAGGTTTACTCTCCAAAAATCCATGACTTTTTTTTATGTAAGTAACCTTAAATGGTTTTGGAAACAGATTTTAAATATACTTACCTTAAATAGGTGATCTCACAATTGAAGTATCTATTGCGTGCGCCTGACTGGCGCTGCTCAGAAAAGACATGGAATTGGCAATTCTATTCTGAGTGTTGCAGATGTGCTAATTCCTACTACAACCTATTGTACAGGCCACTCTCCTTTTTTCCTATTTAAATAAAAGGACAAGTGGAAATTAAATGGTTTAGTAATATTTAGAGCAGGTGGAAGGAGAGGACTGAGTTAGAAGTTGGACACCCTGCTGAAACTGCTGCACTTGAGTTGCAGGAGTTCTTCACCTAGACCTATCAGTTCCACACACACACACACACAACTGCAGGCTGAGGGAGCTCCCTTTTTCTCTGCAGTGAGTGCCACTGAGAAATCCAGAACCAGCCATGTCTACCTATTAGGATAAAGTAAGGCCCCCAAGAAAAAGAAAATAAAATCAGAGTACAGCAGCACACTAAATCCTGCAGATGAATTAAAGTGCTAACTGAGGTCCCAACCCTACATTGAAGTGTAATTTAGGAGTAAACAGAGGGTGAGGAATAGGGATCCTATTAGCATTTCCACTGTTTGTGTGGATTGAATTTGCAACCTCTGTCAATTTCCACATCTGTAAAATGGGGACAAAATACCTATTTCCCAGAGGTGCTGGGACACTATTTATAGATAAGAAAGCCTTGAATGAAGTGTGCTATATGTGCCAAACCTTAGTATTTGCATTTCCTTGCATATTACTATCATGTAAGTCTTTACAAATATTTAATTGACGATTCAAGCTTTTCTACACATTTGATATCATACACAATTCATTGTTAAAAAAAATTAGGTTTATTCTTGCATAATTTCACATACATACAGTAATTTGTCAAACAAAAACAAGAATAGAAACTTATTTGCAGTTAATCTCACTGAATACAGTAGTGGAAGTGGGTGTAATTTGTACAAAAGGAATACTAAAAACTCTTTGACATTGTTCATAAATGGAATAACTTAAACAAGTGGAGCAAAGGAAACAGCAGTTTCAAAAATATTCATCCAAGCATGTTTGAGATTTTCATAATATAAAGGAACAGTCTAATTATGTATTTTCCATTATTACCTATGATGACCAGTTTGGGGGGGGGGAAGCCTGGAATGGATAAAGATATCTAAATTAACAGTACAAATGTATTCTGAAAAAAAAAATTAACTTCCGTGTTTAACCAGATCTAAGACAAAGACATGTAGCACAAGTATTTTATAATGCCTTATGAATTTGTAAGCTCTTATGAACAGTACAATACTTCTTTTTAAAGGAAACTAAAAATACCATTTACTTCGCCACAAGTGTACTAGCAAGTAACAACACAACCAGCAAGAGGGTGTTCCCCATTTTATGTAAAAATACTATGGATTGCCTTTTTCAATAACCTTCCAACACGAAGTAAAAAGTACCCATGATAAAGTCTGTAAAGGTTTTAGAACTAAATTCCTTTTCCAGTTAACTGAAGAAAGGAATAGGGTATTCTATAAAATCTATTAATCATGAATTAGCATTCTAAAAAGCGTCTTAATTCTTTGTGAACTGTAAACTAGTTGGGGAAGTACTGTTAACATTACAGATATACTGTAGTTTCTCTTCTACTGTATTTCCTTTCATAATGCTGATGAAAAATGGAGATATTTAAATAGTAGTCATAGTAGGAAAACAGCAAATTACCTCACATTCAACCAAAACCTGTCTTTCTACTGGGCAAACTGGCCTTACAAGATGATGCATTTTTTCAAGGCAAGAGAGGGTTGACCTGTAATTTCATCAATTAATAAAATAAGGATGCTGTACAGGAAAAATTGGATAGGCCTAATCTTTGGTCAAGTTAACGATGTATGTGGTTAGAGGGCATGAGAAGAGAGTGAGGAAAATTCCATTGTAAAGCAATTGCAACAGCCCAGTTTAAGAAATGTAACAATAGCAGCTAGGATGAGGAAAAATGTTAACTGCAAAAGAATAACCCTATCAACAACAGGAAAAGCTTGTTTTGGCTCTATTCCTAATAAGGTATTAGAGTGCCAAGGTTTGGAAAAATACTAATGAAGTGTGAGTAATTGAATATTGCCTGTAACCTAGATAAACTTCTGTGTGTTCCTGTTTGGGTAGAGCAGCGAGGCTGGCTGACTCTCCCTGCATGCACATGCTTGAATTAAAGGTAGCCTCAGGCTGTTCTGATCCAAACACAGCGCGTGGTTAATTTTCCATAACAATGCCAATGCATCCATATGCCATGAGTTAGCACAGGCTTATGCCCCACTGAAACTGGATGCCAGTGGTGTATGGACCTTGTGCTGGGCTTCAGCACGGGAGTAAATTTCATTGTTGGTGCTCTGTGCATCACAACATGAGACTGCTGGGGGGTTGTTCTGAAAACACCAGCATCTATGCCGGATTCAGGAAACAAAACTGTATTCACGGTGGAAATCTAGTGATAGCATCCCATGAGTCCTGCCTGGATGACCACAGCTGAACTGGCACTGTGCGGCAAACATACTGAAGGAGTCCTCAGATGCTACCAAAAGGGGAGTCAATCAAAGCACACTAGGAAGCTGTAGTGTGCACTAGCATGGTCTGCACGGACAATTGGTGCACAACACCTTAGTGTGCTGTAGTTTTACACCCCAGCTTGCTGCGCACCAGCTCGTCAGCTAGTAAAGCCCAAAGTAGCAGCTTAGAAAGGGTTAAAATATTTTGATTAAACATCTTTCACCAGCACTAAAATGACTGAAGTGAAAGCAAATGAACATCAGATTAAAAAGCCCAGCTGCAGGGGCTTGTCATTACTTGGGAAGTTTGCAACAATCCCGTGGTCAAAATGCTAGAAAAAAAGTGGATTGTAATAGTGTTTTCTACCCCAGTCATGCTGGATCTGTGACACCAACTAAAGAAGAGCTTCCCTGGACAATTTTTGATTAATAAATGGTGAAAGATCAGACTTTAGCGGAGCTAAGGCTGCACCTCAAACCCTTTAGATTTTGTAGTGCAGACTGACCACAAATCTCTGGGGAAAACTACTCTTTAGTTTCCAGTCTATTTTCCTAGGCTCTGACCATATTTCTTCTCTTGCATATGATGCTACCATTCTCATCTGTGCCCATTACAACCTTCAAGAACAGCTGGCTGTTAGGATCATCAGATCGCTGGTCACATAACAATTCCCTTTTACTTGCTTGATGTTTTGAGGTCCTAGAATTTAATGCTAACTACGTATTTTACAGCTTTAAAAAAGTGCAAGGAATTAAGCTGCAAGCTCAGCAGAACCTCTTCTAATTACTATGTCAAACAACTATGCTAGTTTAACGTATTTCTACTACACCTTTTTATGCACTTAAGTTAGGTCCTAAAAATATCTTTATATACGCAGAAAAATAATCTCAAACACAGTTCACACTTTAAAATATTTAAAACAAAAAATTGTCTAGTCCTTTTTCTATTATGTAATATTTGACAACATAGCCATGTTTTTATACTGTATACACATATAGTCACATATATAAGTGTTTCAGAGTAGCATCCGTGTTAGTGTATATATATGTGTATGTGTTGATATAGATTTGCATGCCTACGCACATGAACACAATGCCAAGTTTCATGTGGAATGCATATACTGTACAGGGCAAACCCTCTTAAAGCTAAGGCAATTCGACCCAATTACCAACTTTTCTGTGTTTCAAAGGTTTTGACTGGTATCCTAGAATATCAGGGTTGGAAGGGACCTCAGCAGGTCATCTAGTTCAACCCCCTGCTCAAAGCAGAACCAATCCCCAATTTTTGTCCTGATCCCTAAATGGCCCCCTCAAGGATTGAGCTCACAACCCTGGGTTTCGCAGGCCAATGCTCAAACCACTGAGCTATCCCTCTCCCCCCAATAAGTGGTAGATTAGCACTGATTTAAATTCCACCGTGGCACCCACTGCGATATGAGTTTAAACTCTAGTGATGCTGGAAAAGTCCATATTTGTTACCTCTCAATTTTGATAACATTACAAAAGTTGTATTAGCCATAATTATCCCCCCCAATGCTACTTGCGTGTAACAAAAGGTGGGCTTTTCAAGGTAAACATTTGTAAAATGAACATTAAAAAACATTCCTTCATAAAAACTCATGGAGAAAATATATAATTAGGTATGTCTAGCAAAAGCTTTGTAGAGTTTATCAGTACAATAACTTGCTGTCTCATTCAAGGTGCCTGAGTCAGGTCCCAAACACTATGCCACCTTTTGGAGCAAACAGTCTGGCTTTGCACCGTCATTACACTTGGTAAATAGAAAGGGCTTTTGGTTCCTGAATCAACTTATAAAATTATCTATTTCATTATTTTTAAGAGTGTTGCTGTAGATCAAGATTTCAGTCATGATACACACTGTAAACAAAATTCTCTAGCGGTCAGTGGTTACAAACGCAATGAATATCAGCTTGTAAAAAGGGAGAAACCGGAGATCAAAACTGCAAGAATATGAAATGCTTTGATTCCAACTCAGCAGAAGCCTGATGTGGTTCCATGCAGGGCTATATATTGTACCCTTCCCTCCTTCTGGGAGTCAGATAACTTGAATGGACTGTATAATTGAGGCCCCAAACCAGCAAAGCACTCTAGCACATGATTAAGTCTGTCTCCATTCAAGCAAAGCACTTAAGCAGATGCTTAACTTTAACCACTGGAGTAATCCCATCCTTATTCATCGGAGCACATGCTAAAGTGCTTTGCTGAACCAGGGCCATAAAGCTGTCATTGTAGATGGCAGGGCTGACAGATGAGCTTCTAATAAGTAGTCTAGAAAGTAGCCCCTATGGTAGCAATATATACAAAGATCACTGGTTGTTTGAATAGTGCCTCTGTGTAGATTAAAGAGAGTGAGAGACTGACCGCTTTCCAAATGCATGTGTTTAAGCGACAAGAGACTTAGGATATCCAAGCACTCTACACGGGAAGAACGAACACTGGACTGTTGTGGAGAAATATAGGCAAAGGCTTAGCCAGATGCTAATCATTCCCACATCGTGATGAGTCTATTTTGGAGCCTGCAGCAAAGACAGCCTAGGACAGATAGTCAATAGGCAGACCAAATCCAGATCATCAGATGCTTTTGAATGGACCCCAACATCTTTTTATTTTTTAACTTATTATCATTGTTATTGTGGTGTGAAAAATGTTTTTCTGGCATGTGGAACGTGACAAAAAATAATGGACTACCCCGGCCTAGGAGTTAGCCATCCATCATCTAGCACCTTGGAGTACGCTTCTGTTTACCCTGCAAAGAAAGGCCCACAGCAGTGAGTCTCATAGCCAGGGTCAGCTGACCCAGGCTTGCACTATGGAACTAAAAATCGCAGTGAAGACCATTGGGCTCAAGCTGTAGCCCAGGCTCTGAAGCCCAGAGAGAGGGGGAGAGTCTTGGAGCCCAGGCTCCAGCCTGAGCCGGAATGCTTACCCTGATCTTCTTTAGCCCTGTAGCACACGCTCTGTGAGCTTGAGTCAGTTGACTCAGGCTCAGAGATTCTCTGCCACGGGTTTGAGTTTTGTTTGTTTGCAGTGTAGCCGTACCCTAAGCATCCTGCTGGAACCCAGGCAGAGAGCTAAACGTCCCCTCGGCTCAATGACCTCCACCTACATCCAACAAAATACAAGAGGGAAGGGAGTGGCTCAGGCAAACTCCCCATTGTGCTTTGAAGAATGCACCTCGTGCCCCACGTGAGCAGACTGTATTTGTACCCAAAGCTGCACTAAGGGCCTAACCCAATTGTCACTGCAATTAGTAAGAGCTTTGCCATTGACTTTAATGGGAGATGAATCGGGCCCTCATTTAAGGGAACGACTGTCCTCCCTGCCGCTACTGGTATAAATAGGAGAATGATTTTAGTGACATTGCACTCAAACAGGCTGAGGAAGTCAGTCCTGTGAGAAACGGATATTTGGCACATTGATGCTCGTGGAAAGATCATGGATCCAATTCTTCCTGTAGCAATGACATGGGCTCAGAAGGATATTTATGTGACTCTTGGGTGCTCCTTAGGACTGTCTGGTTCACACCAGGAAAGCCAAGAGCCCTAGTTCAGTATTTTATGTCCAAGGAATCAGTGGCAGAGTGCTTTAAATACTAGGGTGCCTCCTCTTAGCACAGTAGACATGCAAGTCCAGGCCTCAGGGTTCCCAGAAAGATTACTCTGAGGGCCCTTAGTAACACCTGAAGACCCTGATCCTTCAAGGAGCTCCACTGAATTCAATGCGGCTCAGTGGATGCAGGAGTCTGTCCACTGGGAACAACTTACAGGTGCAAGCTTTATCAGTGGTTTATTATTATTTATTATTATGGAGGTGTGCGCCACCTTTGCTAATGGTGAAAATTTCCTACAGTGTCCTGGGTTTGAGTTTTAATACCGAAGTGCTAGAAGAATCCAGTTTGCAAGATTTGCTCTTGTATTCTGAGCTCTCTGAAATTACACTAGTTAGGACATTCTGCCTTTGCCAATACCATCACTAAGCAATTTTAATCTTTTTCAAGACTTGGGTCTGGTTACTTCCTGTAACTCACTAGTGTTACCAGGCTTCATCCTCAGGAAGTGTTGGGAGACACCCAGCTCTCCCCTTGTTAGGATGAATGCACTTACTATATGTGAAGAGCAGACAGGAGTGAAGGAGACTTCCCTTTATGATTACATTACCTTGCGATTCTGTATTACAGTATAAAGCCAAACTACAAACACACAGTTTTGCCTCTTGTGGGCGCTCTCAGTATGTTTTTTTAATGGCTATACACAAAGCAAGATCATTTGTTCAGTGAAGGCAGTGAATGTGCTGAAATGTCACAGTATTATTTTTAGAAAAGATCTATAAAAAAGCATTACACCACCAACCAAGAAACTGCTACTACATCTTATTTCCAAGCAAATGTATTTCACCAATAAAATGGAGTTAGCAAACAAGGGGCAGGACAAGGCCTACACACGGCTTCAGTCCCACTACAGCATTATTGTGAGGGCTAAAGAGGACTATATATCATGCTGACCCTCTGCACAGTGGTATATTTTACCCACTAGTGATCTGGGGGATAGTGAAGGAGAATGAAAGTCCCAACTTGTTTCAAGACTCTGCCACATACAGACTGCAATTTCACTCGTGCTGAAGTTTTTCTGTGAAATAAATGACTCCATTCGGAGGTGGTGATTCTGACTGATCACTGAGCTGAGGTAATGGAAGTAATGTGGGCTCTGTTAAATAAAGGGACACTTGCCCTCACTGCAGTATTTACCTGTATATTTAGAATGGCAGATACCGCACACATAGTACTCCACTAAGTGGTAATAAGGATCCATTTTTTAATGATGGCCATTGTTGTATTTGTATGTGCTGGGATTTTCAAAGGAACCTAAAGGAAATAGATGCCCAGATTCCATTGGCTTCCTATGGAATTTGCATGCCAAACTCCCTTGGGCAGCTCAGCAAACCCCATCTATAAGGCAATGGAAGATAAATTAAGTGTGTTATGCTGAGCACTCCATACCTGATTCATGATTTCATTATCGCAGTATAATTCTGTTGAAGTTAGTATAAACTTGATGTAATAGAGCAATGAATCAGACCTTCCTTGCCTGCTATAATGTTCTGCCATCATATTCTTTCGTCATATCAAGGGATCATGGTTTTAAAAACTTGCACGTTTTTTCTTTTTCACTCAGAAGTGTAATTACCTGTTTTAACAGCTTGCATTTCATCAAACAAAAAGCTCTTTCGCCCAATGCAAAATTGTAACAACTTTACCACCTTCAAGAAAGTTAAATACCAGTTTTAAAGTGCTGGTGTCCTTTGGATTCTTTAAGATCTCTAGAAGGTTTTAGAGTGGGTGTTTATATGAAGGGATAGTTCAGTGACACTCAACTCAAAATGTAATCTAGCTTGATCATATAAATGGTTAATACATGCAGCAAGCATAGTGTATCATTGCCATGTAGCCAGTCATCAGATAACTTCTACAGAAAAGCACCTATTAAAGTATTGGTTAGATATGGAAGATTTTTTTCTTGCATAAAATATTAGTAAAATTTAACATACATTCTATGATATACACCTTGTGTGTCTGGACAAGAAAGCAGCTCCTTGCACCTTCATTTCTATGGTGTGTTATTTTACTTGGCCTATTCAGAGTTTCCTCACACTTTTTCCTATGGTCCCTTCAGCAAGACAAAATGTCATTTTGCTCTCAGGCTTGAATTACAATACAGTTTTTTCCAACATGCTGTAATTTGGATCTCTGCACATTAAGAAGTCCCGTGCAATACCTGTACCTGCAGGTGTGAGTGGATGCAGAAGTCAGTGAACTGATCCTGCCCCAAGCTAGCTGATTTGACAAGAGATCAGCAAGCTTGTGCTGATATATAGAAATTGCATGATGCAGAGCCATGCCACACGCCTCAGACACATGAGCTCTGTTTTTCTAGGGTCTGATTCTGAGAGGCACTGAGCACTTGCAACTCCCACTGAAGTCAATGGGCTTTGCGCTAGGTGAGCACCTCTGAGTTTCAGCTCCTTGGAAGACGTAGTGCCGCCAACTGTTTTTATTTCTTTTTTTTTTAATGTCTGAGGGTCTGTTTCTGTTTAACCCTGAGGGCACTAAATAATGCCATGTGTATAACTCCAGGAGTCTCTGGAGGGACCAGGTAGGAAGTAGGGTTTCTGGCTGTTAAGAAGCAGGAAACTGGAAGTTGTGACCAAGGGGAAGTGGACAGGAACTGTGAGACTTTCCACCTGCTGTGGTGTGGGTAGGACAGTAGGAGAGACCTCACCGTCCCTGGGGGATGGCAGTGAAGGAGGAGGAGCTTCAATGCCTGAGCAAAGAAAGCTAAGGATGGGGATAGTTCTGTCTAGTGCGCTAAAGATTCAAGATCTTCAACTGGCAGGCTGACATGCCTGTTTCCCCTGTCTAGAGTTGGGAGATTTATCACAACTACAGTAACTGGGGCGGGCAGAAGCAAATCTCTCATGAATATGACTTCCCCTGATATTGGGAGCAGCAAGTCCATTATACAGAGTACAGCTCACTGTCAGAGTACTTCAGAAGCGTGCAGAGTGGAATCTTTGCCATCATGCATATGGCTGGGCAGAGCCCCAGACTCGGTGCAGGAGAAGGGGTAGCTGAGAGCACCAAACACGGCATGAAGAGGCACAAACAGTTTGAATTCCCCTTGAGTTACTGGAATAGGCATCTGTGGGGCACAGGAGGCCATGTGTTACTGAACTCTGTGTCACCTTCATGAAACCTCTCTGCTGATGCTGTGAACTTAGAGTAAACTATTTTGCACGATAGGCTTGAATGCCATGATTCCACTACAGGTTTGAAGTCTCTTTAAAGACTCATCAAGGAAAAAGGCAAAATTCCTCAGGTGCAATACAAAATCAAAAGCATGTAGTTCAAAGAAACCTTTGCAGTACCCCATCCTGGAATCTGACCTGTGTCAGGGGTCAAAGACACCCACCAAGAGTGCTAGTGAAGTCAGCAGCAGTCTGCCCACATTTATCATATTGTAGGATTTGGGCCTTAGACTAGAATCCCTGCCTTAAAGGGCTTACGTCCACCTTTGTTTGTACAGTACCTGGCACAATGGGCCCTCATCACAACTGGGACCTCTGGGTGCTATTGAATTATAAATATTAAGTGTTGAAAGTAGCACAGACTAAGGTGGCACTACATGATGATCAATGTATTGCCCTTCTAAAATTACCGATCAATATTCAAATATCATGGTACTGCCAGCCTATTCTGTAAATACAATCAGGGAATATTTGTACAGTAATTATTTTCCATACAATGTAAGGTACTGGCTACTATCTATGTGTCTCTTATCCCCCTACTAGTCAGAATGTCAGTCTTAGTTAAATGTCTGTGTGACTATATTGTTCTCTGGGCAAGCCCTAGTCGTACTCCAGCCAACATAGACTCTCATTTACCTTAAGTGACAGAGGTTTGTGCTTTGGGATCATAAAATCCTTGATGACTGGAGAGCTGTGCAGTCATGCCATGTAGAATAGCTGACAAGCATGAAGTCCCGTGCAGCCACAGATTCATTACAAACAATGTGGAAGGTTGTCTAATTCCTGAATAGAGAAAAATGGATAATTACTGATCAATATCTACAGACGTTTAGGGCTTTTGGTTAACCCTCTTAAAACAATTCAGTTTCAGAAGCTGACAGTACCACTATATTACAGACTATTTAGTGTGAATGGGAGTGTGGCACTAAACTCCCCTGTATTCACACCCAACACACTATTATAATAATCTCTGTACAAAATATGCCTTGTGAGGTATCATTTGAAAACTAATAACTTGCTGATCATTAATATTCTTGTAAATATATGTACACAGTGAGTATTAAGAGTTACAAATATACGCTAGAATTATGACTAAAGTGTGGCTAAACCAGGCATGTCAGGGGGAGTTGGTAAACAGGTCTGCCTTAGATAAAGGAATGTGTATTTGATTCTCTGACCAGCCAGTCTTCAGGCAAAGACAATGAAGGTCCATTTTTATTTATTAGGTAAACAAAGCTATTAAGCTTAAAAAGTGGAGGAAGAAAGAACACAGAACTTCCTTCACCACTAATGCCATGTCACCTTCCTCACAACTTCAATAAACTTTACTTTGAGGGGTAACTCTGGGAAGAATCCATTTCAAAGGTTTACTGGTCTATAAAGACAGGTGTCGGGGGGGGCTTAAGTGATAAGCAATTGAATCAACTGACTGTGTCCAATATTACTGTATTATAAAAATGTATCAAGAGTTCTTTTCTGAAAGCTAACACAACACTGGTGATTAATATTGTGAAATGTATGTATTAACACTATATGAGGAAATATGGATACTTATATTTAAGCTTTAAAGTCTGTGGCCAAACAAGGAAAAACAGGTTCCCCCCAAAACAGGAGAGAAGGCAGCTATTTACCATTTCCAATGTAAATTAAGGATGGTGGAATCAAACAAATGGAAGCCCCATTTACACACAGGGTGATGGGAAGCCCACAGGAAAGGAAGAGCAACCTGAGGTCATCCTGCCTCTTGAAACAATGGAAGATGTATGCAAAGACAGAAGCCATTTTTGCCGTCTATCACTAGACCGACACATGGGAACAGAGCTCTTGCAAAATGAGGAAGATGCATCTTGCAATCCAGGGAGGTGGATTGAAGTCTCTGGAGACTAAATATAGGTGACAGACCTGCTTAGGCAAAGATTTTTCAACTAGGAAGACAAATTAAGCCAGCATCTTATACTTCTTTGTAAGTCCTGACTGAGGGAGAGTCAGCCATGGCTGGGAAGAAGAAAGATTTTGTGTGAGTGTCTCTGTCTCCCTGTGTGTGTCTGTGTCTGAAGCCATCTTGAGCAAAGCCTGTACCTTGCCAGATTGTTTTAAGACTTTTAGATGTGTTTTCACTTTTATTTGCTTGTAACTATTTCTAACTTTATTTCGTATACTTGAACTTACTTAAAATCCTCTTCTTTTGTTTATCAACTTTTTTCATCATTAATCCAAACCAGCAATGCTGTGTTTGAATTAAAGTGAACGTTAACTCTAATTAACGTAGCAAGTAGTTTGGGATTGTCTCTTTAAAGGAAAAAGCGAACTCCATTATTCCTCTGAATGTTGCAGGAGAGGGCTGAACATTTCAGAGCACATGGCTTTGGGGAAGTTTGGGACTGGAGGTCTGTTGGGGTCATCTGCTAACCTTAACCAAGTCTGGGAAAGACAAAAGTGTGGCTGTGATAACTGCTGGCTGGCTGTTGGATTCAAAGTGGCTGAATCACAGCTGTATATTGCACAAAGTGCATGCTGGCTGCATGCGTGTGTCCCAGGCTGGGAGCCAAAAGTAGCAGAAGCATTTTGGGGAACTCAGGGTTATAATATAAGCAATGACACAATCTCTCACTGGTCTGAACTGCACCCCAGAGCATGACAGGGAGAGAAAAAGAAAAGGGGATATCTCGATGCACAGTAAGGGACACTTGGTAACCTTGATGCACAGGGATTTAGGATTAGGTTCTTGTAGCCCATGTGATTAAGGGAGAGAGGTGTTGGTGAACCCTCATGCTTCACCCCATTATCATCTTTATATGTCTCCAATTTGCAATAATACAGATTAGACGCACACATCCCTGTGCCTCAAGATTAGGCTATTGTTTGAGACAAGTGATATTAGCCAGACAAGCTCTCAGATCTGTTACAATTTCAAAATAAGGTGTGATCGGCCATGTTAGAGATTAGGTCTGGCATTTTGATAGAAGCCTATAGAAGTTGTGTGTCCAACTCCTATTGAATTTCAACAGAATTTGAGTACCTCCCTTAGGGTCCTTTCAAAATCATAGCTTAGATTTTTCTTTAAACCCAAGATGTTCCAATTTTGTCACAGGAATTCATGCTGGGTGACAAGAGCCCTTTAAAAGTGACCTTGCAAGTGTAACTACTTTGTAAACCATGAATTAGAACATTGAATTTATTTACAGCTGGTGAGTAAAACTAGGACAGCAGTAAAAAGGTTAGAACAATGACATTTAATATTACTCCATTAATAGATTTTATCACTTTTTTTCCTACCACAACAATGTGTATTTTCATATACATTATATTTAATAAAATGTACTGATATGGAAATAGGAAACCATGGGTTTAGTTCTATTTACAGATTTTAATTGAAACATTTTTCTTAACAACATTGAAAAATAGAAACTTAAAGTTCTTTTAATTGTGTTTTCAGCCAGTTAGTGGTAAACAAATGCATGCCTTGAAGTTAAACTTCCTCTAAAACTCGGTCAGTTGACAGTTTCTAACTAAAGTGTGTATCTCTTTTTTGTTCAAAAAATACATACGAATGTCTGTCATTTCTGATACAAAATTCTACATTATCGTCAATAAATAAATAATAAAGAGATTTTTAAAAGTATGAAATGTAAACTTCGTTGTCCTTCCAACATACAGGATTTTGTTTTTCAGTTTCTTGAAACATTACAGTGGTCTTGAAGGAAATTATAACACAGAGACATTTCCCAGCACAGTTTACACTTATTATCATACTGTATCTAGCTATCCATTATGAAGATATCCTAATTTCCTAATGGAAATCATGAAGACTTGTAGTGCTCTCCAGAGAACACCGTCTATACAGGAAAGGTGGGAACTAGTACCAAAACGACATGCAAAGAACATCAAAACCTACCAACAAGCTCCACAAGAACATTAACATGCCAATAAAGGGGTTGACAGCTCATTCTGAAATAAAGTCATTACAAAAATACCAGTTTATGCATGATACCTAGGTAATGAACAAAAGGACTCTAAGCAGAACAATGATGGACCTTACTCTCTTATGGGGCTCTATTGTCCTTGGAGGTCCCAACTCAGAAAAGCAATTGAGCGTATGCTTAAAGTAAATGGGACTTAAGCACATATGTAAAGTTAGGTTCTTTGCTGAACAGGGAAGGTTTGCTGAATTAGGGCCTATATATGTGTGGGGAGTTGTGTGTGTCAATCTCTGCCCTGCTCCCAAGATGACAACAAGACCCCTTTTACTTTGGGGTTACTCACTCTGCACAATCACAAATAAAGATTTTTTTTTTTGGTTCACATCTAATAAACTCGGACTGAACCTGGTTTGCAATGAACGCCTTTTGTGAGCTACAGTATGCTACTGTCCTGATTTCAAAACCAAGATGTCAAATATGTTTAGGCACAGTACAATTTCATAACCAGTCACCACTGATTGCTTCGCAAACTAGACTCTACAGGATAGAAATTAGCTTCCTGAGCTAGAGCAGTGATTTCTTGTCAGAGCTGGTGACTTGATCATCCATCAGTTTTCACACAATTAAGCAGCAGTAGTAAAGAAGTGGTACAGTACAACATTCTATCTCTTTCACTTATTGTTTAAACATTTACAACCCTCCGGGAAATGATGGTACTCCGTTAGGGTGAAATTCACTGCTGTGGAGAGCGCTAGCACAAGTCCTGTGTGATGTTTAAGTTTCTTTTAAACCTTATTTTGAGAGTTCAATAATGGTACCTTCTTTGTTTATATATATATATATTTATATATTTAAAAACAACAACATTTCAAATACCATCATAACAATCCTAAAGAAAATCAGAGATCTTCTTACCTGGTAAGTGTTCATTCATGTCATGTTTATACACCACTTTGTGGGGCGATAGGCACAAAATTCCTATGGGGAAGTTTACAGAAAGCCTTCAAACATACAATCAGTGCCCTCTTCATTTAAATTAAACATTACAGTAACTGGAGTAAGTGCAACAACCTACACGGTTTGTTCATCTTTCAGCTTGGAGTACAAGTTACGACTATATTACTTCAGAAACCCTGAAAACTATAATGAAGTTCCACACAGAGACAGAGATTTACTCCCAGAACTGGGATTCAATTTTCAGCAAGGATTATCAAGGCACATAGATTTTCCTGTTTGCTTTGATAACCCCCTTGCACATAAAGAACAAGCAGTGGTTTCATATAAAAGGAATAAGGACTTCTAGACAGCTTCTGCAGACACCTATTGCAGTGAACTCAGATTAAAGTGAAACATTGGTGCATTTTCCTCTAAGGTTCATCGAACAATTGCAGATCTAGTCGGACTACGATCTCTCCTGTTGGAACTTCATGCAGGAGGAGACACTTTGTAACTGGTCCCTTTGAGCCCTGATCCTTCTTAATGTCCGCCACACGGATTTCAGTTCGGCCCAAAAAGTCTGAAACACAAAAATCAGCATATTCAGAGTGAAATACATTTTCACTTTCACTTTATTTTCTGACAAAATGTTACTTCAAAGAAGGCACTAGCTTCCATCTGCATTGGGAAAATAAGGAGAAAATATGCCCTCTTTCAACAATAGTTTAATGGCTAATATAGGTAAAGCCTTAACATCTCCTGAATCTAAAACTGGCTTTTCTAATTTGCTTTTATATTCCATCTACCTTTTTTTTTTTAATGAATACATTTAAATCAACAAGATCAGGTAAAAGTACAAGAAACAAAAGAGATATTCAATTAAATTAAAAGGTGACAAATTCAAACCTGACAAGTGAATATTTTTTCACACAATGCATAATTAGACTGTGGAACTCATTGCCACAGGAATTCATTGAGGCCAAGAATTTAGCAAGTTTTTAAAATATTGGATATCTATATTGATATAAAGAATATCCAGCATTATCATGGTTAATGATGATAAAATTTTTGGAAGGAATATTAAACCTTGTGCTTCCAAGCTTAAGCCTATTTCTAACTACTAGTGATCAGGATGAAATCTAATATTGGGGGGCAGATTACCCCACATCTGCCTACTGTGGGTTTCTTATATCTTCCTCTGAAGCATATAGTACTGAGCACTGTCAAAGACAGAATACTAGATGGACAACAGGTCTGATCCAGTCTGGCAATGCCTACCTTCTTGTATTACAATTCAAAAATCATACATGCCAAACAAAATACCAAAAATGTCAAACCATTGGATTGGATCATCCATATCATTCAGGGATCAGCAATTACAAGTATGTAACCCTTAAATCACAAAAAGAAATGAAGGCAACAGTTGTGAAAGGAGAGAACAACATATCATCCAGGTGAAATATTATTTTATTGTGAAATCCACCTCAGTTCAGTGAAAAGGGACCAGCACCAGGACAATGCATCACTTAAGGGTATGTCAGCATTGAAGGCTGTACCACTGTAATTCCATAGCTTTAAACATGCCCTTGAGTAGGCATACATATGCTAGCTTTTGTCTAGCTAGCTCAGCTAAACACAGCAGTGAAGACACAGCAGCCCAGACCCCAGTACAGGTTAAGACTGCGAGTGTGTACCCCAGCGTTCCAGGCAGGCTTGTTCCATCTGTGCTGAAGCCCTTTGCTACCGTGTCTTCCCTGCTATTTTTAGCTGTGCTGTGCTAGCCAGATTAAAGCGAGTCCAGGTATGTGTACCCAACCTGCAATCACAGCTTTAACTGCACTGTAGACATACCTTAAGAGGCAAGTCAGAGCTATAAACAGAGCGCTTCTGTGCTGTTAAATGTTTACATCAGCACTCATGTAACTCCTAATAAATGGAAAGGTGGGGAGAAGAGAAATCATCACCAGAAGTGTAGCAGCTTCATACTCACCGTCTGGGGAGAACTGATCCCTCTCAAATACGGTTATGCAGAGTACATCCTGCTCCAGATCTTTGATAAAGAATTGGCAGTTAGAGTTCCATTTAGGGTTGAGAGTGTCCTGCATAGTCTTGGTGATGTGACACTGAGAGCCCATTGTCACCTCACAGTATGGATTACTCTTTCCTGAAAGTAATAAAGCAGATGGAGGGGTGTGATCACATTTTGATGGGCATGGATTTAACATCCATCCAAATATCCTCTACCTTCCATTACCATCTAATTAGGAAAAGGCTGCTGGGCTGCCACCACTTTAATGAACAAAGAGCGTCTCTGGGGGCCCGTCTTGAGATGCAGAGCCCTGTTGGCTCATCCAGAGCACCCTCAGCTCCTCGTGATTTCAGCACCCTGCGGGATTGAGTCTTGTGTGAGTGACACTAAGAAAACTTGTAAAAAATACTTAAATACATGACGACTGCCCAAGTTTTGCTGTCCTGCAAGTAACCGTTTCTGTAAATATTAGGTTCATTAAAACCGCTTCACTTCACATCATCTCCATTTTGGGCCTACATTTTCTTTAGCGTTAGACAGACAAGAACATTCAGGGGAAGCATCCTTCTTATAACACACACTAGGAAAACTGGTAAGGTCCTTACCATGTGACCTGCAGGGTTTTAGTTCAATGCCTTCCACAATGTTCACCATCAACCTTCCAATGCCTGTTGCCCTTTGGGAGCGAACTGTGAAGGGGTGCGGGGGGAGAGGAATGACAAAGTTAATTAGTATGCCCCTGGCTTTTGACATTTCCATGAAAGTCTACAGGCATCATATTCCACATTGTACCTAAGTAGGCCTTTTCCCTCTTCTTCTTCTCAGTCTCTATGTAAAGTTCAGATGCAGCTTTAATTTTCTGAACCCAGGCAGTCCTTCAGAAGGAAAAGACAAAAAGTTACCCCACAGCATTATGATTACTATTTTATTTATCTTTAGCACACAAAAATAAAGATAGTCCCTGCTCCAGAGCACTCACAATCTATAGGGCTGGGCCTGTACTGGTATATGCTAGATTGGAACCCTGCACCTTTGAGTCATTGAGACTCTGCAGAGGTGTAAAGGTCTATACGTAAGAAGGCCTAAGAGGCAGAATCACAATGGCCAGGACACCGTGGGAAAACAAGAGGTGGGGATAACTTCTTCCTCCCATTCCTCCTGCATTACTACAATAAACTAACTGGGCATTACAAAATGTCTGGGGGCCAGAGGCTCAGGTAGTGTAAATCAGTGGAACTCTACTGACTTCACTGGTGGTTCGCTGTGTTATGCCAGCTGAAAAACTGGCCCATGGAAGTTTTAGAAGGGATGTGAATGAGGAGAAGATGGTGGCTTTGTAAACCAGGACGGGAAGGGTCATTTCACTCTTAGGGACTCAGCCTGGAAAAATGCACAGAGAAAAGAGTGGGAAGAAAGAAACCGAGAGAGCATCAAGGCTGGTGTTATTAGCAGAGTTCAGGAGCAGTAACATGATATCTAAGAAAGTCTGAGGTATAGGCAAATGGGGGCCCCATGCATGCATCAAGTGTAGAATTTAGCCTTAGGTTTTGCAGTTCTAAATATTTACAAGCAAAGTTTAAATTGCTGGCCAAATTCATCATTTACTGAAGCTAATGCAGTATTTCAGTCGCTGTTAATAAAAACCCAAACCTCTAGGTGTCAGTGATCTTAAGTATTAAAATGTTGCTTTTTGCATAATCTATACAGTGCAAAATCACATTCAGATTTGGTAGAAAATATATTCAGAGTGCTGAGATATTGGCTGGCTGCACTAGCCACTCCAATACAAAATATGCAACTGTTGTGACAGATCACTATGTGAAACATGGTGCCTGATCCCCAACTAGTATAAACCAGTGTTGTTATATTAAAGTTAATACAGCTAGGTCAATTTTTATCGCTGAGGATCTGGCCCACTCTGTTAATTTACTCTATGGTATGGAAATGGAGATACAGAAAACACCCAGGAGAACTACTGTGATCCTGCGACGGTATGGACTTTTACGAACAATTTTTAAGCCTAGAAATCACAATTTTATATCATGTCATTCCTGTCTGTTCTCCCTCCTAGGAGGTCCCCCTCTGAGTTCCAGGAGTCCCTCATTTGCCTCCCCTTTCTCTCCCACTCCCCTTCCTGCAGAGGTACTGTCCTGTGGCAACAGAGAAGGGATGTGCTTTGCTCCTCTGAAGTCCTGCTCACTGCAACTCCATGCATTCACCAGAGCTGGTTGCTAGAGAGTGAGGTCAGGTATCCACTCCTTCCACGACCTGAGTGTGACAGCTCCACAATGCCCCCAGCTTGGGCCACCAGGGAGCGAGGGATGTTTTACCCAGGTTTATATGCATTAAAATCTTTACAAATGATGCCTTTGCGAGCAAGGATCATACTGAGCCTGTACTCAGCACCACACTACACCACCTCTTGTCTTATTGCCTCATCAGCTTCTGCAGGACTGAGGCGTTCACTTTTTAAACAAAAGTTACTTTTCTAGTCCTTTTGTTTTTACAGAAAATATTCCAAATGTTACCTGGTGCAGTGGTGTCTTCTTGAGTTTGCAGACAGACAGACTAAAACAAAAAGTATCAGGAGAGGTGGAACCGCCCTCACTTGTCTCACTTCATTGGTTAACTCTGAAGTGGAATGATGTCAAATTGAGTTTTCCCTTTGTTAACCATTTCCCTAGTGGTCTGGGTCAAGTTAGAGAAGGGTATATCACTTTTTTATTTGATTCCCATTTTCAAGTAATTATAATTACCACATCATTCACCATACTAAGTGCAGGGAATATTACAAACACCTGAGTAATGTTACCTACTTGCAAAGACATTTATAAAGATTTTCATGGTGATTGTTGTGTGTACATGCACATGAACATATACATCAAAATCTTTACAGTCAGCAGTGCGGAGGCTGCAGTGACTTACCTTTCATTTATGCTTTCTGCACGAAGTGTGTAGACTCTATCAATGTGGGAGATATGGAAGATGGGCTCATCTCCAGAAGGGTCTGTGGGTAATTTTACTAGTACCTCATTTAGAAAAATGGGCTGTGAAATATTAGGCAAAGCTAGAGTAATACAGCACTATATCTGAACACAGAGAAATGCTCAACACAATACAGACTGTTTTTGTTTGTGCCCAGAATATCTCCTCTCACCCCCTGCTTTTTAAACTCCCTTCTTCAGAGGGCTTGTTTCTCATTCACCCTTTCTCTTGCCAAAGACAGCTCCCTCCAGATCCCGTGAATGCTTCTACTTGAGTCACAGAGTGTTTCAAAGTTGTCCCTTCCTGCAAGCAGCACACTGCCCTCTGCATCACTTCCCTCTTTCTGTAGCTGGAATACTTGAAGTCAGCTAATAGGATGCTCAAAAGTGCCTTCTTTTATACAAATCAAGCTTACAGCCTGTCCAGCACCAGCACCACAGGACTGGAGTCCCAAGTGTACTTGACAGCCTCTTTCTTTCTTATACAGCAACAGACAGTGCCATTGCCCACACCTCCAAGTGGGGAACTACCACCTTCCTGAACTGTTAAAACACCAACAGCTTGGCTGCCATAAAAGCGCTACTTACAGTTTTATACATTTTATACTGCAGATTAGATTTGGGGCTGAAGACCTTGTCTGTACCAGAGGAACCAAGAGGCTTTATGATCTGAGTTAGCAGGAGGAAATCATTGAACAGAAAACCATACAGTTCCTTGTTGCTCTTGGCTTTGTAGAGTTTCCCACTGTGCAGAAACTTGCGCGGTCCCAAGCAGTTTGTAACAGAATTAAAGACGAGTTGCTGAAAAAAGAAGAACAACAATGCAATGTACAAAATCAAACCATTTAGGCTTCCCTGGAAGAGATCAAATACAGGTTTGAGTTCTGACATTTGCTTCAGTTCATTTCACAGGGATGATGGGTAATGCCTCCGTCTCACAGTACGAGCAGCACAAGGAATAGAAAGATGATAGAAAAATAACTATTAATTTGAGGATAGGTCCATCAATGGCTATTAGCCAGGATGGGCAGGGATGGTGTCCCTAGCCTCTGTTTGCCAGAAGCTGGGAATGGGCAACAGGGGATGGATCACTTGATGATTACCTGTTCTGTTTATGCCCTCTGGGGCACCTGGCGTTGGCCACTGTCGGCAGACAGGATACTGGGCTAGATGGACCTTTGGTCTGACCCAGTATGGCCGTTCTTCTGTTGATCTGGGGCTCTTCAGTCTGACCAGGCCAGCACATGATGAGGGCAAGGAACACAAAAGCACTTGGGCCTCTTTTTTATCTTTCCTGCTGCATAATGGTATCTCTGTGGGGGAGGGAACAAAGCTGATGGCTCTTCCGATTGGTGGTTGTAACGCAGATGGAGTCAATGGAGCTCCCTATTGGCCGATCCATCGCCACAGCAGCTGTAAGAGTTAGCATGTGTGTTGCGGGAGGGGGGCAGCTGGCATATGGTCTTGCTCCTGTGTTTGGATTTCACTGTCAAATTCACACTCGGGCTTCTCGATAACCATGGTACTTCTTCTTTTTGTGCCCATGATGCTTGGTTTAGCAGGTTATCTGCTAGTCAGTGGCTATGGAGAGGAGTTTGGATTAATTGCACATTATCCACTAGCTCTTATATAAAACAGTTACTCACCTTCTCATAACTGTTGTTCTTCGAGATGTGTGGCTCACATCCATTCCAATTAGGTGTGTGTGTGTGCTGTGTGCACGGTCATTGGTAAGTCTTCCTTTAGCAGCTCCTGTCAGGTCAGCTGTTTAGCCTCCTGGAGTGGCACCTTCATGGCACTCAATATATGACCTTGCTGACCCGACCCCCTTCAGTTCCTTCTTTCTGGTTAATCGGACAGAGGGGAAGGCAGATGGGTTTGGAATGGACACGAGCAACACATCTCAAAGAACAACAGTTACGAGAAGGTGAGTAACCATTTTTTCTTCTTTGAGTGATTGCTCATATTGATTCCAGTTAGGTGACTCCCAAGTTCCACCCCGGAGGTAAGGCTGGAGTTAAGGAATAGCTGATTGGGGCATCACTCTTCCAAAAGCTGCATCATCTCTGGCATGCTGGATGATGGTGTAATGCGAGGTGAAGGTATGTAC
This sequence comes from Dermochelys coriacea, assembly GCF_009764565.3. NCBI lineage: Eukaryota > Metazoa > Chordata > Testudines > Dermochelyidae > Dermochelys > Dermochelys coriacea. The sequence goes on from NC_050068.2 coordinate 164,224,670, forward strand.
TGAGGACCAAGTTGCTGCCCTGCAGATTTCTTGTATCGGGACCTGGGCCAGGAACACTGCTGCTGAGACTTGTGCCCTTGTGGAATGTGCCTTAATGCTGGAGCTGGGACCTTGGCAAGCTCGTAACAAGTGCGGATGTAGGCTGTAATCCAGGAGGATATTCTTTGACATGAGACTGGGGGACCTTTCATCCGGTCTGCCACCACCACAAATAGTGGATTCGGCTTCCTGAATGGTTTTGTGCACTTGATGTAGAATGCTAGCGCCTGCCGAACATCCAATCAGTGTAGCCTCTGCTCTTGGGTACTGGTGTGAGGCTTAGGATAAAAGATGTGTAGAAAAATGTCTTGCCTAGTATGGAATTTTGACACTACTTTAGGAAGAAAGGCTGGGTGAGGTCTTAGTTGCACCTTGTCCTTGTGGAAGACTGTGTATGGAGGATCAGAAGTAAGAGCCTTTAACTCTGACACTCTCCTAGCTGATGTCATGGCTACCAGGAAGGCTACTTTCCACGACAGATAGAGAAGGGAGCAAATCACCAACAGTTCGAACAGGGGCCCAATTAGTCTGGAGAGGACCAGGTTAAGGTCCCACGCAGGAACAGGCTGTCTAACCTGTGGATGTAGCTGTTCCAGACCCTTAGGAAATGTCCTACCATAGGATTAGCGAATAGAGAACACCTAGACACTCCTTGATGGAAGGCCAAGATGGCCGCAAAGTGTACTTTGATGGATGACGTTGCCAGGCCTTGTTGGTTAAGGTGTAGAAGATCCTCCAGGATGAGTGGTATAGACACCTGGAGTGGAGATGTGTGTTGCTGGGCTCACCAGCAAGTGAAGCTCTTCCACTTGGCTAGATAAGTGGCCCTGGTGGATGGTTTCCTGCTGCTAAGTACAACCTCCCTTGGGGTTTAATCATGAAGCTTCTGGGCCGTGAGATGGAAGGACTGGAGGTTGGGGTGGTGAAGGTGACTGTGGTCCTGAGTGATCAGATTGGGGTAAAGTGGTAACAAGATTGGGGTGTCCACTGACAGCTCCAGAAGTGTGGTGTTCCAATGTTGACGGGGCCATGCTAGGGCCAGCAGAATTACCTGTGCTTTGTCTCTGCAGATCTTGAGCAGCAACTTGTGCACGAGTGGGACCAGTGGGAAGGTATATATGAGTCGGTCCCCCCAGGGTAGCAGGAATGTGTCTGTGATTCCACCCAGGCTGTGTTTCTGGAAGGATCAGAACATTGGGCACTTTCTGTTGCTCTGGGTGGCAAAGAGATTGACCAGGGGAAACTCCACCTTTGGAAGAGATAATGAAGGACATCCGGACGGATGGACCACTCATGGTTGCAGAACATTCTGCTGAGGTGGTCCACTAGTTTATTCTGCACTCCTGGGAGATAGGACCCCTCAAGGTGAGTGGAGTGGGCTATGCAGAACTCCCATAGCTGGAGGGCTTCCCGACATAGCGGGGAGGAACGGGCTCCAACCTGTTTGTTGATGTAAAACATAGCAGTGGTGTTGTCTGTCATCACTGCTACACACACTGGCCTTGCACCCAGGACTGGAAAGTTTGGCATGCCAGTCGCACTGCTCTGAGCTCCCTGATATTGGTATGGAGGGAGAGCTCATCCTGCGACCACAGGCCGTGTTCAGAGATCTCCCAGATGCGCCCCCCAACCCAGAGCTGATGCATCCATTACGAGGGACAAGGAGGGCTGTTGATGGGGACACCTTTGCATTAACATCTGAGGGTTGAGCCACCAGTGTAGGGACTCGAATATGTGTCCTGGCACCATCACTACTGGGACCAGCCTGTCACGTCCCGGGCGGTATACCGAGGTGAGTCACGCTTGAAGGGGCCTGAGTCTCTGGCATACCGGACTACGGAAGTGCAGGCTGCCATGTGGCCAAGGAGACTCAGGCATCCCCTTGCGGTGGTGGTTGGATATCACTTGAAGCTTTGGATAATGTCTGTCATGGCCTGGAATTGGGTCTCTCATAGGAACACCCTTGCCTGCACCGAGTCCAGAACCGCTCCGATAAACTCTATTATTTGGGTCAGTGATAAGGTTGACTTGTTCACGTTGAGGAGTCGTCCCACTCTCTTGAAAGTGGATCTGACTAAGCAGACCTGAGATTCCCCTTGCTCCTTAGAACACCCCCTGAGCAGCCAGTCATCTAGGTATGGGTATATCTGCACCTGCCTCCTCCAGATGAAGGCTACTATGACTGACATGCATTTGGTGAACACTTGGGGCGCAGTCGACAGACCAAAGGGGAGGACCGTGAACTGACAGTGTTTGTGGTTGACTACAAACCGCAGAAATCGTCTGTGCACAGGCCAAATGGCTATGTGAAAGTATGCGTCTTTCATGTCAACTGCAGCGTACCAGTCTTCTGGATCTAAGGACGGGATAATAGAGCTCATGGAGACCATGCGGAACTTCAACTTTACCATGAACTGGTTGAACCCTCGCAAGTCTAAAATGGGTCGAAACCCCCCTTTGCCTTGGGGATTAGGAAATAGGGGGAGTAGAATCCCTTACCCCTTAGCTCCCCAGGAACCTCCTCCACTGTCCCTATAGTGAGGAGCGACTGCACCTCCTGGATAAGAAGTTGCTCGTGAGAAGGGTCCCTGAAGAGGGATGGAATTGGAGAGAATATCCCACTTTTACCGTGTGAAGAACCCAGTAGTCTGATGTTATTTGGGACCAAACACAGTAGAAGTGGGACAGATGGGTCAGAAAACGGGTAAGGATCCGGTGGAGAGAAAGGTGTGCTGTCCTCAGTCGCACCTTCAAAAGGCCTGTTTAGAGCCTGATGAAGGTTTGGACTGGCCTTGGCCCTGCCATGAAAGGGGGTCAGAAGGCTTGCGCTTGCCATTCCTGCCCCTTCGTCTATAGAAATCCTGCCTCGGCCGAGGAGAATGTGGGCACTGTTGTTGTGGTTGGGGCTTGAAGTGCTTACGTTGGGTTACCAGCGTGTGCATTCCCAACGACTTCATGGACTCATACCTGGAGTCTTTCAAGCTGTGCAGGTTGCAGTGAGTCTGCTTGGAGGACAGCCCCATGCCCTCAAAGGGAAGGTCCTGCAGGGTTTGCTCCACCTCTGGGGATAGCCTGGATGCCTGAAGCCATGAGGTCCTCCTCATAGCTATGCCTGAGGAAAGGGTATGGGTGGCCAAGTCCACAGAGCCTAGGGACACCTGCAGTGAGGTCTGCACCACTGCCTTCCCTTCCTCGAAAATGGCAGAGAATTTGGCCCTAGAGTCCGCAGGGATCAGCTCTTTAAACTTCAACATGGAGGCCCATGAGTTGAAGCTATATATCTGCTGAGGATAGCTTGCTGTTTAGCTATCCTCAGCTGAAGGACCCCAGTGGCATAGACCTTCCTTTCGAAAAGGTCCATCCTTTTTGCCTCCTTATATTTGGGAGCCAGCCCTTGCTGTCCCTACTGCTCTTTCTCATTAACTGCTGAAACAACCACAGAGCATGGCTGCGGGTGTGAGAACAGATATTCATAGCCCATGGAAGAAACGAAGTATTTGTGTTCCAGAGTCTTGATGTTGCTCTGAATTGTCTTGATTAATGGCAGAGCTACCAGCGATGGATCTTCAAGAGTAAGAATGTCTATCATGGGGTCCTCGGCCTTGACCACTTCCTCCACTTGCAACTCCGTGTTGCGGGCAATCCGCCTCAGAAGGTCCTGATGCACCTTGTGGTCAAGGGCCTGAAGCTGAAGCCCCTGCCACAGTCTCATCAAGGGATGAAGACAAGGTGACCAGAGGTGGTACCGGGTCCTCCTGTCCCTCCAGCTCCCTACCTCCTCTTGGTCAGTGCCTGCCCCTGTGGCGGCTACAGTCAAGGTGGATGCAGCCTGACCCTGCAGCTGGTCTTGTGCTGGATTCACCTTGGCAGCAGCCTGAGCCTGAGGGAGTGGCTAGATCAGGGTGGCCTCAGATCTCCAAGGTGTCCATCTGTCCCTGGCAGAGTGAGGTGGTCAGTATTCCGAGGTAACCTGACTGTGAACCCCGTGAAAGGGAGCCCTGGACCTGATGGGAAGCCCAGGGAGTCCAAAAGGGCCATTGCGCTGGGGGCTGCCACTGCAGCTGCCAGGTTGGCTAGGTCTGCCTTCGCCGCTTCTCGAACCTATGCTGACTGTGCCGGGAATAATATGAGTCACTGTCAGAGTCCAAGGAAGTGGATCCCGATCGTGACGACCAAGGTGGTGCCAAACCGCCATGCACAGGAGACCAGAGTCGAGCAAATGAGGTGGGGCACCGGTGCTGGGTTGACCTCGCCAGAGACTGATGCCAGGAATTTGGCATCGGAGACTGGTGCCGAGTATCCAGCGCCAGTGATTGAGGACGAGGGCCCAGCGCCATGGGTCGATGCCGGTCTGCTCTCGGAGCCGGGGATCAGTGCGGGTCCACCCTCAGTGCTGGAGAGGGGGAGCGTCGCACCAGTGCCAGAGATACTCTTACGGAGCTCAGTGCCGGGGAGTGGTACCACAGTGATAGCAACTGGAAGCGGTGCCGCGGATGGTGCCGAGCTGGGGACTGTGATCGCTGCATCATAGCTGGCTTGCCTCTAGATGATACTGGACATATCGGAACTGCGAGCTTGTCCCTCAGAACCAGGGGGCTGTGAAGCTCTCATTTCAATTAAGTGTCTGGTGGCTTCAAAAGTGTCCAGGGTGGCAGGTGGGTCTAACTCCTCTGCCTGACACTGCCCTTGCGAAGAGTCGCTGCGTGCCAGACCCAATGGTTCCCTCTGCGGCACCAAAGTCAATGGCACTGACTCATGTTATTTTGGCACCAAGTCTGTTCTGGGGTGCACATGTGCATCCCCTGACAGTCCTGCGGTTTTCGGAGCCAGTGAGAACCCCCTCTCAGTCTTCCTATGCCACTTGTGGGGCACCAGCAAAGTCAAGCAGTGCTGGGCTGCTGCTCCTGGCTTTGGTGCCAGGGAGCACGGGTACTGAGGGTCTCTTGTACTAGAGTCCTTCCTTGGCACCGTGTCACCTACCGATGCCAGACACTCTGTATGGACGTGCTCAGTGCCGAGTCCTAGCGGTCCGCAGCAGTGGACTCCATGAGAAGTTGCTTGAGGAGGAAATCTTGTTCCTTTTTAGTTCTCGGACGAAAAGCCCTGCAAATTTTGCACCTCTCAGTCTGGTGCACCTCCCCCAGACACTTTAAACAAGAGTCATGGGGGTCACTAATGGGCATAGGAGCCCAAGGAGCGGTTAGGGATTGGGGAAAGATCCCTCTCCCAAACCTTACTATCTGAACTATCTACTATGTAAACTAAAATGGGTAACTAGAACAACTAACTAGAGGGAAATGCTAAGGAAAGTCCTTGCTGAGCAAGTGAACGCTGTTCCAACGGCCATCACGGACAGTAAGAAGGAATTGAAGGGGGGTTGGGTCAGCAGGGTCATATATTGGGCGCCATTCCAGGGTGCAGGTGCCACTCCAGGGGGCTCCACAGCTGACCCGATGGGAGCTGCTAAGGGAAATCTTTCCGATGACTGTGCACATGGCGTGCACACACCTAACTGGAATCGATATGAGCAATCACTCGAAGAAGAAGTTTAGTTTCAGTTTTTCCTTTTGGTAATGTGTAACTGTTAGGCCAATTTGCACTTGTTGGCATTCTGGTGTCTCATGGTCCACCCCACCCTACGGGGTCAGATGTTATGTAGAGTAACTCCTTCCTCAGATTAGAAACAAGCCAATCTTTAGAAAGTGATGAAGGCATGACTGTGGGAGGGCCCAATCTCTCAGCACAGAAGGTGAGGTGCTTTCACTTTGATATTTGTCAGCAACTGGCTAGCTGCTCTTTTGGGTGTGCCAGAGCGGGACCGTGGGGCTTGGGGAGCAGAAGGACACCCCTTCTTCCCTACTTTCATTTGCCATTGGGCAATAGTTCTGCTTATTAAAACTGTGACCAACTGCACCACTTTTCTTAAACTAGCCTGTGGGTCTTTCCACTGTGATGGCAGAAAAACAGCATCATGCAGCTCCCCATTTATTGTCCCTCAATGAGCTGAAATACATCTTTTCAGTTCAAAAAACAGAAGATGATTTTTCAACTTGCAGGACTGCAAACTAAATGTGGGGTTTGAAAATCAAGCTATATTCTCTCTGCCTCTTCTACCCTGACCAGGAATAGGGGTGCCACAACCAGAACTTTAAAAAAAGTTACTATTTTTATAGGACTTACAAAACCAAAATGTTTTATCATGACATCATTGAAGAGACTTTAGCATGACACTTGTAATGTACTAGTTGGTGATGGACAAGACAAAGTGATTCCTATCTGTAAAGTTTGTAAATAGATTTGGTCAACATTTTTTGAATTTTCAAAGTTTAGATGAAGTTTTATCACAAAAGATGCTTGCTGTTTTTCAACCAGCTCCATTTATAAAGCAATATAGAATAGTGTAATAGTTTTTCTTAATGGAAGGATGTATATACTGTATATGCAAGATAGCAATATTACTATTGTAAAGTACTATATAAATTGGAGTTACAGTTGAACAAAAATGGCAATATTTAAACCTGGCACCACTTCAAATACGGGAAACAAAAGCAATGCTTGCCAAATAGAAGAAAACAAAAAATCAATAGTGAGATGGATAGTTTGCATGAATGTAAGAGGTGCCCCATGGAGGGCAAAAAAAAAAAAAAGATATGAAAGGTTAAGTGATGACAATATTCTTTTAATCTTTGGATGCAATGGCATGTTCAAATCATTGTTTCGTCTTGGTTGGTGAGTAAACATGAAACACGACCATGCTATGTACTTCAATATGTGTTACAATGTTTACCTCAGACAGGCCTTCACGTTGAACGTGAGCCTGGATCCATTCCAGCCTGTCTGAATTTTCCTTCTCACGCACCCCTTCATTTACTTGGGAACACAATTCTTCCGCTTTCTCCATAGCATGCTTCAAGTGACTGTGGTCAGGGTGATTTTCAGGAGTGTTTTCTATTATCTACAGGTAAGTAAAATAGCTTAGTTTCTTTTGTTACTTTTGGCTGTAAATCCACCCATCTTGTCAGCTCTGCATTTTATTTTATTTATTTTTTTTAGCACTGGTCAAAAAGTTCCAAATTTTAATGTTTTGGTTATTTTTTTCCCTCAAAAGTTCAAATTGCAGTGAAAAAACTGTTTTGTTTTTACAAAGAAATCATTCCATTGTGGCCAGTTCTATTGCTGATAAGACAAGTCTTTTAGCAAAATTTTTCATGAAGGCTGCTGGCTGGGTGCCCAACACTGAGGGCAGCATCGCTGCCAACAGCACCACAGAAGTGAGGGCGGCATGGTATGGAGGGGTCCTCACTTTTGGGGCAGGCGGGAATAGCAGCCTTACAAGTGGGCGACATGGGCGACCGCCCATGGCACCATGGATGGCAGGGTGATTTTCCATGGTCATTCCCCCTTCCCCCGCTCCAGCCCAAAGCCACTTTAAGCACTTGGCCCAGAATGGAGGAGGGGCATGGAGTTGGGCACCCCGGTTGAGGGTTCCTACCATACGCCGGGCTCCAACTGCTGGTCCTGGCTGGGCTGGTGAAGGACAGGACTTCCTCTTACCCCTGCAAGGGCCTCTTTTGTGGTCAAGTCAGACTCACCTCCAGGAACCTACCCCGGCTGCAGGAATCTCTGCGGCTACTGGCTGGGAGCTCAGCTCTGAAGGCTGCACTGCCACCAGCAGCATTGCAGAAGTAAGGGTGGCATGGTCTGGTATTGTCTGGCTGCGGTGCTGCCTTTGAGCTGGGCATCCATCCAGCATCCACCGCTTTCCAGCTGCCCAGCTCTGAAGGCAGAGTAGAGGTAAAGATGGCAATACCGCAAACTCCCTACAATAGCCTTGCAACCCCCCAAACCCTCTTTTGGGTTGAGATCTCCAGTTTGAGAAATGATGGTTTCTCCCATGAAACCTGTTTAGTATAGAGTAAAAGTACACAAAAGACCAGATTTCACACGGGAGACCAGATTTCATGGTCCGTGACACACATTTTCATGACCATGAATTTGGTAGGGTCCTAGAGCTGTGTGTTCTGTTGTGACAGGGTGGATGAGGCCCCGAAGCCTCCTGTTGGAGGCCTCAGGGTCCTGCCACACCCCATCCTAGAGAGGAGCAGACAAGAAATCCAAGTGTAGTTGTGGGGAAGCAGCCAATGAGAGAGGCAGCATGAAGGAGCCTATCAGGGCCCAGCAGGGCCATATAAAAGGAGCTGAAAAACACAGAGCAGCAGTCAGTTGTTGCCTGGAGCTGGAGGAGAGAGGACCATGTTCCTGGCCAGCTAAAAGAACAGCAGAACAGCTCAGTGTGGGCAGGGACCAGGGGAGCTAAGAAGGAGCTCCTGGCTGGCTGCTGGGACTGAGTAAGGACTGAGCTCAGGGAGCACCACAGGAAGGTAGTGTCTCAGGAAGGAAGACCTGAGGGTTCGCCCATACCAGGGCTGGGAGCACTTAAAGACTGAGCCCGGGGAGGGCTAGAGAGACATCAATTAAGGGGTACTGAGATAGGCCCCGGTGCACTGTATACCCCAGAAGGGGTCTGTTCTAATTCACATACAGACAGTGTGAGAGATTCGGCTGGAGGGCTGAATCACTGAGAAACCACCGACAGGGGTCACCAGAACTGAAAGACTGCACACCTGACCAGAAGGGGCCGCTCACGAGAGGTGGGTGCCACCCCATTACATCTGGTCATATACAGAGGAGGATTCAGGGCTGTTGAAGGAATCTGACTTTTCAGGCCAAATTCAGGCCTGGTATAATGTCTATCTCCTAGATAAGTTTTGGGCCAAATTCAGTAGTAATGGTAATGGTGAGGTGAGTTAGACATCAGATGAAAGTTGGACAGAAAATGGATATAAGTTGCACAGTAATATAACTTGCACCAATCTGGCTTCAATGGCTGTGCAAAATGAATAACTCACAAGCCCAGGGGGAGGGGAAGGCATGTACAGCAGGAAAAACAGCTAGCAGGAGAGTGTAAGACAACTCAGTCCCTCCCCATTCCTTTAGTGTATACTCACTATCCAGCTTTTGCTGCTAAACCCTCCGTTCCTTGGCATATATATTAGCTCTTCCATTCATTATGCCAGTGTAAATACAGAACAACTCCACTGCAGTCAGCCGAGTTACTGATGATTTATCCCAGTGTAATTGAAATACAAATTTGGCCCATATTCCCCATCATACCAGATGTGTCTATCATTTTGAGAATAGCAAGAATGGACATACATAGGGAAACTTAACTACAAATAAGCTACAAGCCAAGGGATGCTAAATACATTCCAGTATGTTTGCAAAAAAAAAACCGTACATTTTTAATTATTAGCGGGTATCTTGTTACCCTTTGCATAGGCTTCAGCAGAAAACTTGACAGCGGCATTCCTTTACAGCGAGGATCCATTGCTAGCCTCTGAAATATGAAAGGTAAGATGTTGTTAGCCAGCTTGTTTATGACAGTGGAAGACAAGTTCCTAAACAAAGGTAAAAGATAAAACACTAAGTCAATAAATGAATAGCATGTGTCACATACACCTGTTCTCAGTCAGAACAAGAAATTCTATTGCTCTGAATTTCTCATATTTTTATAAAATAGGGTAGAGTATGTCAGAGATAAGAACAGCTTTATGATCCCTAGAGATACCTATATTCTCAGACTGTATAAAAACAAACATTCTGATTGAAGTAAGCTTCCTTATTATGGGACAGGGCTTATGAATGACAACATTATTTATTAATGGGTTTGAATGGAAATCACCACAACATTATCTCCCAGGTCATCATGTTGACCACAAAAAGACATTTCCACTATTTCTTTCTTCAAAAGAAAAAAAGTGACATATACACTGGAAATTATGTAGATTGCCTCCACAAGTAACCTGAGAAGTTTGACAGCTCAGTGAATAAAGAGATTTAACAACATTTTTCACAGATATTATATATTGAAACAATTTACTAGATAATCCATTTCATGCCCCTGCCGAAGTATCCTTGTCCCCTACAGAACATTTTCTAGTGCTTTGCCAATTCCCTTTTAAAATACTTAAGCAAGGGGCTTTCACCTTTTCCCTCGGCAGACTACTGCGCAGCCCAATGCATTGCACTGTCAGGACATTTCCCCTGGTATTTAATCTATGTTTCCTCTTTTTTTAATGCAACTCCATTACTCTTAGTCAGATCCCCAGGTATCACATTGAATAATAATTCATCATGCAGTACCTGGAGTTTCATTCTCCAAATATTTATAGATAGCGTGTGTGGCCTGGTCTACACTAAAAAGCCAGGTCAACCCAGCTACATCACTCAGGGATGTGAAAAATCCACCCCCCTGAGTGACTTAGTTAAGCCAACCTAAGTCCCGGTGTAGAAAGTGCTAGCTACCGCCTCTCAGAGAGGTGGATTACCTGCAGCACTCAGGCTGTGCCACTGTAGCATTTCAAGTGTAGACAAGCCCTTATTACGTTTTTCTTTCTGCTGTCTCTTAGCCATCTATTCATATGCATTTCCTGACAGTGAGCTGCTTTAGGCTGTAGAATACTCTTCCAAGGAAGTGGTGGAAGCCCCATCTCTCTTGATATTTAAAACTAGTCTGGACTAAACACTAGAAAAGTTCAAGTGGGAACTATACTACCTTAAGCAGGGGAGATGGGCTGGATTTCCCACTGTAATAAGCCTTTTCTACCTCAGAAGCAGCATGGTCTGATGGACAGGGCACTAAATTGAATCAAGAGATCTGAGTTCTGCCTCTGACCTGCTGTGTGACCTTGAACAAAATACTACTTTTCTTTGCCTTTTTTTCTCCTCCCACCCTTTGTCCATCTTGCCCATTCATGGCAGTTTCTTACTATGTATTTGTACAGTGCCTAGCACATTGGGGCCTTGATTTCAGCAGGGCCTCTTGGTGCTTCTGTAATAGTACTGACACTTTAATGATAAAAACTTCATCTTCTATGATGTTTTGACCAAATCTTGCTCCTCGATGAACCTTTGGGCCTAAAGATTCTTCACTTGTCCACAGCATAGCATTGTTTTGTAATCAGCAAAACGATTAGCTGCAGTTTGGAGGTAAGAAATTCACAGTGGTTATTTTGTCTCTTACTTTAACAAACTCCTTGAACTCTGGGACTTCATCTGTTTTCTGCTGGATTAGTGCTGCCCCATTGAGCTGGCAGCTACAGAACCGGATGTAAGGTTGCATGTGTGGTAACTGTGCTGTCAGTATGTCGCCAATCATTTTCACTGGCATCCTCTCCCCAGACATCTTTTTACGAACACGCAGTGCTCTAGACACAAAGCAAAAGATGCTAGACATGTTTTGTGTGTAACTGGACCATTAGTGGATTGTCACTGACCCTGAAATAAACTAGCTGATAGTACATTTTTGAAATGAAGAGGCTTACAGAACAGCAGAAGACCAGCACAGGATTTATTCCATATTGTAAAAATATACTATCATAGGATTTTCAACCACCAGTCTGGTTTCCTTCTTGTGGTCACCAAACTGCTGTTCAAAATTAACTTGAGGCAAATCCAACTGAGAATTAATATTAAAAAAAAGCAATGCAATTTCCTTGTTTTGTTAACCTACAACGAGACCACACCCTCTAAAACATACAGTTCTGTTCAAAGCATTTTCTTTCCTTCATCATATCAACCAATATGCTGGAAAGTGGTACAGTTTAATGCCTGAAAGAAATCACAAATAAAGCCAGATCCTCCACTGGTGTGAACTGGCATACAGCCACTGAAGTCAATAGAGCTAAGCTGATTTACACCAGCTAAGAATTTGGCCAAAAATGGCTTAAATATTAAATAAAGACCACTATTTTTAAATGACTTGGACAACAATATTTTAGCATCTTAGGTGTGTATCAAAAAGGAGACATATTCAGAAGGAGAAAGTCTGGCCTAATATCCATGAATCTAAAGTTTGTATCAACCATATAAAAGGTGGGACAGATGAATTTGGGGTATATGTCTTTGCATCCAAAGGCTTCTTTTGAGACTAAGTACTTCAAGAGTTTATACACTGTCATTTTAATATTTATCTGAACTAAACTTTAGTCCATGTACAGTATATGGAGTATGTACACAAGAAGCAATACAAGTTGCTTCAGACAACATAGAAATAGTGCTCATTCACTGGACTTAGATTGATTTCCAGGTTTGTCACTTAGGAGGAGAGTAATGTAAATATACTAGCATTACATTATACTGCATGCAAAACAAACTCATCATCCTGAAGTGAATAGTCGCCAAGAGATCCTAGAGGAAAACCCTTCACTGAGAAGTCCTGCGTGAGTGACTTTGATGAAAGCATTTTGTTTTGAGTCTTGCAGAATTGGACCATAACCACCCACTACCATCAGCTAACTCTGAGCAGTGGACCAAGTGAGAAATAAGAAGGATGTTCGATTTAAATGACACTGCCATTTTTATTGCGAGTATTTACATGAGTATTTATGAATCTCAATGAGGGTGAAATGTGGCCAGGTCTACCAGCAAACGCAGATTTTCTTGATGAAAATAGTTGATGTCTCGATTCTGCAAAGCAGTTAAACATGTGCTTAAGTACATCCTTATTTAGCACATCACTTAAGCATGTGCTTAAAGTAAAGTATAAGTTTAGGTGTTTGCTGAATTGGAGCCTGAAGCTGAAAGTCTCCCGTGTGGGCTAAAATGAAATTCTTTTCACAAATTTACTCCAGGGAAATTTTTCCTCTTTTGCACCGAACTTCGACCATTTTCACAGCAAAACAGATTGATTGATTTATTTAGGCAGTAAAATGACACTTTTTCACCTATGAAATATGAACAAACTACTTGATTTTCTCAAAAAGGAATTCAAAGCAATAATATTATATGTTTTGATTTTTTGCAACCTGCTGCTGTTTTCACTGGTAGCAAATATGATTTTCACACAATGAAATAATTAAGAGGGGTGGGAAAGGTCAATTATTTTATAGAAAAGCAACTTACTTCAATAGTTTGATATTGCACATAATCAGCTCCTTCCAATTAACAAAAATCATAGCAACCTCTTTTTCTGTTAGCAGCTCAGACTCCATCAGTGGTTTCTGGAAGATCTACAGATGCGGAAAATGAAGCAATTTAGAAAGTGTACTGTTAAATCTGTTCAAAGTGACTAAGCTTCTTGTTCATAATCTCCATGTAGAGGTCTGCATACTTAATAAAACAACATTTAATCTTCATTAGAACAGATTTCAAACATATTGTCGGCCTTCGAGCGCCATAATGTTTCCGGATAAGATGTTTGTGAACAGTGTATCACTTCACAAGGCATAATCTAAACTTGCATTAGTGATGTTAAACAAGATGGCTTAGTTCTGTTTTAACCTTGGCCATTTTCTTATACTAGTGGTCCCTTGCAAAATATCTCAGCAATAAATTACATAGAAGTCTACTTTGAACTCTACTCTACAGATGCCCAATTTATTACTGATTAGGGCTGGAAAAAAATTTTTTCCTGGCAAATAGAAAATTCACTGAAAAAATCATTTTTGGAGTCACCAAAACTATTCATGAATTCATACTGAATTCTGCGAATAGTTTCAGCCAAATGAAAAAAAACCTAAAAAAACCCAGAAATAGAAAAACATTTAATTTCATTTCAAAATGAAATGTCTATTTGAATAAACCTTAACAAAATTATTTCAGTTTTTCATTTTGACAAGAAAAATTAACTTGTTTTTTTTCCAGATTTTTTGCTGCAGTCACAGAACTGAATAAATAACTATTCACTGATTTATTTTATTTATCTAACCACATATTAGGTTTGCATATCTTGACCATTTTGGCAAAGAAGGGCTCTCCCTCAGTTAAGAGGCTCACCTTAGATGTCTATCTGCCTTCCATTTTCTCTGCATGAAAGATGCACATAATAACTATTAAGAAACTGAATTTAGGCACAGAAAAGCAGATAACTAAGTGCCAATGTGGCTGTAGGATCTGTGCGCAATGAGTTAAACCTCTAAGTCTTAAGACCTTATACATGAGAAATAAACTTTTAGAATCAGGAGTGAAAAGACTGTACTAAAACAGAAGGGTTAAATGATGATGTCTCAGTGCTGGTAACAAGAGACTCACATGCTCATGCATACTAAAAACTCAAGTCAGATCATTCCTAGCAAGTCAGACAAATTTTCAAACAAAAACTTACAACTTCGCATGATTAAGTTACTAGTCACTATTTTTTAAAAATGGGGGACTACACTTAGGCTCCCAAATCCATGTTTACACATCTAAATAAGTGACCCGCTCTTCAAACGTGCTGAGCAACCAACAGTTCCCACTCAGGTGATTATGAGGTGGTGGGTGATCAGCACTTTTGAAAATCAAGCCACTGTTTCTGTGCCTAAATGTGGATTTCGGAGCTTACTTTTCAGCTCTCCTTCTTGTAAACTTTGGGCATTCTTCTTACCTCTGTGACTAACTGCAGATCATTTACATAGTTCTCTTCTGTTACGATCAGTTCGTGAATGTATCCCTGCCTTTTCCTTTCAGTAGGTGTCAACATGTCCAAGAGGTGTAAGTCAGCACACCCTGGAAAACACAAAGGAGACAGAGAATTTAGTAAGGGCTATTTGGAAATAGATTCAAACTGTGATATTTCAGTTAATGCGTCACTAACAATAACAGACACGTGTTCATTTAATTTATCATTCTCTCAACATGTAACAGCACAAAATTGAAAATGTTTCATCTTTTACTTACTTGAAAAATGCTTGGGTTTGATTTTTTTCTGAATGAAAATGTATCAAAATTGACCTGTTCCCATGGAAAGTTTCAGTTTTGACAAAATGGCATTTTCCGACAGAATAACTTGCTATTGCAAAATTTTTCATGGAGTTTAGAATGATCAAGGCTTTTTATTTATTTATTTGTTCACCAGCATCATCCATGATACCAACATACTTAGACCTGACTTTGAGGAGAGTATGGTTTTAGGCAAGGTATTCTCATATTTTTCATAGTGTGAACCATCTCGCCTCCTATTCTCAATCATATCACTTCCTTGTGGCAACTATAGAAATTGCTTTCATGTAAACTTAATACTAGGAGCGTATTTACTATATTTTTAGCTTTTTAAATGCAATTTAGTAGCTGGAAACAAGGAAAATTCAGCCCCCTGTCACCAGCCAAGTTTCCATGAATCACTATTAAGTAGTCCATGAACCACAGTTTGGGAACCTCTGCTTTAGGAGCGCTCCCTCTGTTGGCTGATTAGCAGCAGAGCACACTCATGGGTTCTACATAAACAGTTTTAAAAAAATTTACTGGAGTGGTAGATTTGAAAAACAAAAATTAGATATGACTAGTCAAGGGGGCATGCTGTAGGACTATAGTAACTTTAAAGTAGATCATTTTGGGGGCCTAAACACATTGAAAATGGTCCTTTAACATATTGCATATTGTAGTTCTTTAAATGAGATTCTTTAAACTTTTGTTGATCAAATGAGGTAACATTGAGAAGAATCAATGAAATCATGCGCTGGCCTAGTGGCAAAATATTAGAAACTCTGGGAGTTGTTCAAAAACCAAAAGCTTCAATCCTGCTTTATAAATCACAGGTTTCAGAGTAGCAGCCGTGTTAGTCTGTATTCGCAAAAAGAAAAGGAGTACCGGTGGCACCTTAGAGACTAACAAATTTATTAGAGCATAAGCTTTCGTGAGCTACAGCTCACTTCATCGGA
The DNA here is from genome assembly GCF_009764565.3 of Dermochelys coriacea. Lineage (NCBI taxonomy): Eukaryota > Metazoa > Chordata > Testudines > Dermochelyidae > Dermochelys > Dermochelys coriacea. Next base: position 164,240,407 of record NC_050068.2, read on the forward strand.
TGCATCCGATGAAGTGAGCTGTAGCTCACGAAAGCTTATGCTCTAATAAATTTGTTAGTCTCTAAGGTGCCACCGGTACTCCTTTTCTTTTTGCTTTATAAATGTCTGCTTTCAGAGAAATTTTCCAGTACATACAGTACAACACAGGTCTAGTAACCAGAGTTTAGTTTTCTTACTGAGTTGCCAGCCTCAGCAAATACGAATACCATACTTAACTGGTTTTTTTTTTTTTTTTTTTTTTTTTTTTTTTTTTAAAGACTGGAGAGATTTTCTCTTCAAATATGCTGACCTTGGTTTGAAATGTTATTCCAACCACTAAAGTTTTATATGAAACATTTAAAATCTCAAAAAGGAATATTTTTTTCAAACAGCTTGTCAGATTGCCAATGGGAACTTTAAATAGGCCACTTTGAACTTCAGCAATTGGTCTCCTTTTGAACATTTAATATTTGGGGAAAAAACCTGATTTCAATCAGAGCAGAATAAGTGGAAAATACTTTTCCAATGCAGAAAGTTTTTTTTAGGTGCATAAAGATTAGGAACTTTATCCTCGACATAAAAAACAAACAATGTTTGGGTTCCTTTTCAAACTCAAATGTGAGATAAAAGGCTATAACTAGTTTTCAGGGAAGCCAGAGACTGTAAAAGGTACTTTTATAAGAGTCTAAATTCCACTCGCAGCTGTAATAATATTATGAATTCAACCAACTAAAAGAGATCCTTCCTTGGGGGTTTCAGAGTAGCAGCCGTGTTAGTCTGTATTCGCAAAAAGAAAAGGAGTACTTGTGGCACCTTAGAGACTAACAAATGGACCATAAACTGCCTTGGATAAGCAGGTGCTGCTGCCACTGACAAATGGAAAGCATCTATCTCAAAAACCCTAATTCAGCAAGGAACTTAAGCAGGTTCCTAACTTTAAGCATGAGTAGTCACCAGTGCAGCTACACATGTGCTTAAGTTAGTCCAGTATCTAAATACCTTGTCGAAATAGGACTTAAGTGTATTGCTGAACATCTTCTCTGCACTTCTTGAAATTTTCCTGATTTTTTTAAAAAAGATACTTTATCATATTGAAGAGAGATTATGGAACAGTCCTTTTAAATAAACTTGGAGTTCATTTGAACTTGAAGGTGTCAGACAATAACTGTATCAGGAGTTAAATAAACAGACTGAAGGCATAGATCAGCCGAGGAAAGAGATATGGTTATCATCAAGTTAACAAGAAACATCCTTGGGCTATTACTCTTTTATTCTGAAACTTGAAATTAAATATTCACAATGTAAATTAAAGAGAGTCCTCCCCCATCCCCAAATGGCTGTTATTGCTATTATTTGTATTATAGTAACTTCCAGAGGCACCAATCATGATCATTGTGCTGGGTGCTACACAAATATAAGAGGACTGATGAGCTTACAGGTCCTGGACAAAAGCCCATCAATTACAATGGGCTCTAGGATCAGGCCGTCAATATGGACAGAACAGTACATTGTTAAAAATAATAGTTAGACATTTTATCCCTTTCTTTCCATTCATTCTCTCCACCACCATCGCTTCCCATCCATACAGAACCTAAGCAAGGCTCTTCTCAAAAGACAGTACATCTTTTATTTCAGATCAGAATTTGGAGGAAGAGGTTAAGATCCTCCAAATGTAAACTAATTATGAATCATGTTGGCCTCTGGGAAAGGAAAGGTTTTAGGGGAACAGGAACAAAGAGAAAAGGTCTGATCCTGGTTCCACTGTAGTCAATGGCAAGTGGGGTTCATTGGGGTTTTTCTTTTAAGCAATTAGTGGAGCAAAGGGTTTATAATTGCCAATCAAAGGAGAGAGATATCTGCATGTTCACAATATTTAATAAGAAATAATAATGCAATTATGCAAATCCCTGCACTCTGATAGATTAATGAGTATCAGTCAATGCACAGATATTCAGACACACTGTATAGCTGAGAAAAAAAACAGAGGATTAGGTAAACTGGATGCCTGGAATGGGACAGTGCACAACTGTTCCTCTGGAAAGCCTTTGGTCTCCTGTGACCGAAGGCCCTCTGACTTGGGGGATTCTAGAATTGTAAAGGAGAATCTCTGATTTCATTTACAAAAGGAAAGTTCCTGCCCCCTTTCTTTGCAAAGGCAGCCTTGAAAACAAAAATGGATATAAACCAATCACTACAGATGAATGGAACAAGCAGCGGGGCTCTACTTCTGCAACAGGAATCTGGTGGAGACCTAACTATTCCACATGTGCACACACCCTTTTAATGCAAAATAAGTCAGTTATGTTTGGGATGTATCCCCAATAACAACAATATATCCCAGATCTAACCTCAATTTTTACGTCAGCACAGTATAGTGGTGAGATCACAACTGGCTCTTGTCCACTATGTCTCAAGGAGGTGGATGCAGTACAAAATTATTTCACAGGCTTGCCCAAAAATGCTAAGGCTCTGCATAATTGGGGGAAAATAATTATATCTCAATACTTATACAGCATCTGTGCACTTTGATTGGCTAAGACAATCCCATTTTGCCTCTTCTTTTCTTCTGAGCTTACTGGCTAACTTCAGATGTAAGAATGGCCCTACTGGGTCAGACCAAAGGTCCATCTAGCCCAGTATCCTGTCTTCTGACAGTGGCCAGTGCCAAGTGCCCAAGAGGGAATGAACAGAACAGGCAATCATCAAGTGATCAATCCCTTTGCCCATTCCCAGCTTCTGGCAAACAGAGGCTAGGGGCACCATTCCTGCTGTATCATCAACTTAGTACAAACATCTGATACTGCGCATCCTCCACTGGGGGGCAATATCACAAGGCGTTGTAGACTCCAGTGATCAAATAGGTCTTCTCCAGCTCTAACTTCTATGACCCTATGTTGTCCGTTAAAGAATGTTTTTATAGGTCTGTAAAAAAACACCATCACCATTGCCAAACTACAGTCAGTGTATCATAAAAATAAAATCTAGTACTCCACTTAAAACAAATATTCTTTAAACCTTCTGCACAGAGAATCCTAAGGAAGACTGTAAAATGGTGATGAAAAAAAAAAGGAGTACTTGTGGCACCTTAGAGACTAACAAATTTATTTGAGCATAAGCTTTCGTGAGCTACTGCTCACTTCATCGGATGCATTCGGTGGAAAATACAATGGGGAGATTTATATCTCTGTGTGTGTATATAAATCTCCCCACTGTATTTTCCACCAAATGCATCTGATGAAGTGAGCTGTAGCTCACGCAAGCTTATGCTCAAATAAATTTGTTAGTCTCTAAGGTGCCACAAGTACTCCTTTTCTTTTTTGCAAATACAGACCAACACAGCTGCTACTCTGAAAAATGGTGATGGTGATCATAGTAGTGGTAGAGTAAATTGCCCGACAGCATTTTAACCACCATGTCATCAGACCTGCTTATCTGAACTCTGGTAGCCAGACGGCACTAGTCCTCCCAGAAGTGCGACAAACGGAAATCTGAAGAAGATCTTTGTTCTCACCTATTTACCTGATATTCACCAGGACTACAGAAGCATGATTTGGACAATTCCAATGGACATAAGGAGGGAGGCCACCTACTGACAGACAGAAGGGGTGCAAAATTCCATGATGCTTTTGTCCACCCCTTATTTTTCCCCTCACCATTCTGCTTCATTAAACAAGGTCCAAATCTTCCTTTATGGCCTTTTTTAACAATTTTGGAAGGTTTAATCAGGCAGCCACAGCTGAATGAGCAATGGTACTCCCCTCTAGAGGCAAAAAGGCCAAATAGCTGTGTTCCAGTGAAGAATATTGCTCAGTATCACTACCTGATATACCTTTTATTTATAAAGTGCTGAAAGCGTACAAGACATGGTCCATGCCTTGAAGAGCTTGCATAGGGTATATGCTTTCTTAACTGGCCACACACATCCATCTACTGGTAGAACATGGACCTCTCTAAAAATGGTTGAAATTTTGCATTAGGGGAAAAAAGACCTGAGAACAATAGGTTTAAAGGGCCAGCCTACAAAATATTACATGGGCTAATCTTTATGCTGGAAGAAGTCACAGACATCATATGCCTCTTTCACTTGCTCACACCCAATTCTTTAGAGGTGGTAAGTCTCATTGATACAGATTTTTCACAACAGTCATGTTAATTTTTGTTAAAATTATGAAGTGTAAATGAGAGTCAGAGACTGGCCTTATGAAAATCAACAGATCACTATCAACCCTCATTCTGCAGCTACAAAGGCCTTCCTCAATGTTTTGTGGTTTTTTACACTATCTTACTGGGGAAGAAAGAAACACTTGCTTCAATCCTGTAACAAGAAGCTGAAGGGTAAAGGCTGGTTAGGAACTCAAGGGGGGAATAGGAAACCTACTAAAACTTTTAAAAAATATAACTCTAAATTATTTCTCCCCAAAATTTGCCATGGGAAGAAAAAAATCCCATGTGCATCTAAAAATATGAATTGGCAGATTTCCACTGACTTCTGGCAATTATTTAAAGAATTGAGGGGATCTGAAAATCATATCACTAACCCAAGACCAAATATTGCCCATCATGGTCCTGTGACCAGTGTTTACTAATGACAAGGAAATATGGGGAAGTCATCTTGCACTTGAATACCATCATTGATTTGGAACGGAAAAGAGCAGCCCAGTCCAATTTTACACTTTCTTCAGCAACAAGAGTGAGCTTCTCAGTTAACCGTCTTGAAATTTGCTATGAATGTCAACTACTGAAGTTTACTGTACAACAGAGCAAGAGGTAACTTTCACAAGGTGACACATTTGAATCCCTACTAAGGCCCCGAACAGTCCTCAATGGAGTTAGAAGAACCATATTCCAAAAACTCAGAAACAAACATAGTAGTAAACTTGTTACTTAATTGTTTCCTTTCAGGACAAAGCTCTCTCTGTCATCTTGCAAATTAATTCCAATTCAGCAGTCTCTTGTTGGAGTCTTTACTTACAGACAGCCCCCCAACCTGAAGCAAATACTCACCAGCAACCACACACCACACTACCAGAACCACTAACCCAGGAACCTATCCTTGCAACAAAGCCCGTTGCCAACTCTATCCACATATCTATTCAGGGGACACCATCATAAGGACTAATCACATCTGCCACACTGTCAGAGGCTCGATCACTTGCACATCTACCAATGTGATATATGCCATCATGTGCCAGCAATGCCCCTCTGCCATGTACATTGGTCAAACTGGACTGTCGCTACGTAAAAAAATAAATGGACACAAATCAGACGTCAAGAATTATAACATTCAAAAACCAGTTGGAGAACACTTCAATCTCTCTGGTCACTCGATTACAGACCTAAAAGTGGCTATCCTTCAACAAAAAAGCTTCAAAAACAGACTCCAACGAGAGACCGCTGAATTGGAATTAATTTGCAAGCTGGATACAGTTAACTTAGGCTTGAATAGAGACTGGGAGTGGATGGGTCATTACACAAAGTAAAACTATTTCCCCACGTTTATCCCCACCCACACCCCCCACTGTTAGTCAGACGTTCTTGTCAACTGCTGGAAATGGCCCACCTTGATTATCACTACAAAAGGTTCCTTCCCCATCCCCCGCTCTCCTGCTGGTAATAGCTCACCTTAAGAGATCACTCTGGTTACAGTATGTATGGTAACACCCATTGTTTCATGTTCTCTATGTATATAAATCTCCCCACTGTATTTTCAATTGAATGCATCCAAAGAAGTGAGCTGTAGCTCACAAAAGCTTATGCTCAAATAAATTTGTTAGTCTCTAAGGTGCCACAAGTACTCCTTTTCTTTTTGTGAATACAGACTAACACAGCTGCTACTCTGAAACCTGTCATTATGCAAGGCACTGAATTTAGCCGTATGGAGTGGAAATCTATCAATTTCATGAAAAAAATCATATAGATACAGACAGGCATCATCTTCCTTTCCAAATGCAAACAGATGGACATCATACCAAAAGGACTGAAGGTAAAAAATCCATTACAATCTACATACCACACAGACTATGCTGACAGCTTGTGCCACACGCTCTCAAAGAAACTGTGGAACCACCTGATCAACATCCTCTCCAGCAAACAGGGAAAGATAAAAGATGAACTCTCAAAACTGGATACTCTCATAAAAAAACAACCTTCTACTCAAACTTCCTCGTGGCTGGACTTCACAAAAACTAGACAAGCCATTTACAACACACACTTTGCCTCTCTACAAAAGGAAAAGGACACTAAACTATCTAAACTACTACATGCCACAAGGGGCCACAACAGTGGTTCCTTTAACCCACCCAGCAATATTGTTAATCTATCCAACTATACTCTTAGCCCAGCAGAAGAATCTGTCCTATCTCGGGGCCTCTCCTCCTGCCCCTCCACCCCCACAAACATGATACAGTTCTGTGGTGACCTAGAATCCTATTTTCAATGCCTCCGACTCAAGGAATATTTCCAACATACCTCTGAACAACATACTAACCCACAGAGAGCTGCCTACCAAGACTACAAAAAGAAGGACTCTGGGTGGACTCCTCCTGAAGGTTGAAACAACAGACTGGACTTCTACATAGACTGCTTCCACTGACATGCACGGGCTGAAATTGTGGAAAAGCAGCATCACTTGCCCCATAACCTCAGCCATGCAGAACACAATGCCATCCATAGCCTCAGAAACAACTCTGTCATCATAATCAAAAAGGCTGACAAAGGAGGTGCTGTGATCATCATGAATAGGTTGGAATATGAACAAGAGGCTGCTAGGCAGCTCTCCAACACCGCTTTCTACAAGCCATTACCCTCTGATCCACTGAGGGTTACCAAAAGAAACTACAGCATTTGCTCAAGAAACTCCCTGAAAAAGCACAAGAACAAATCCGCACAGACACACCCCTGGAACCCCAACCTGGGGTATTCTATCTGCTACCTAAGATCCATAAACCTGGAAATCCTGCATGCCCCGTCATCTCAGGCATTGGCACCATGACAGCAGGATTGTCTGGCTATGTAGACTCCCTCTTCAGGCTCAACGCTACCAGCACTCCCAGCTATCTTCGAGACACCACTGACTTCCTGAGGAAACTACAATCCATCGGTGATCTTCCTAAAAACACCATCCTGGCCACTATGGATGTAGAAGCCCTCTACACCAACATTCCACACAAAGATGGACTACAAGCCGTCAGGAACAATATCCCCGATAATGTCACACCAAACCTAGTGGCTGAACTCTGACTTTGTCCTCACCCATAACTATTTCACATTTGGGGACAATGCATACCTTCAAATCAGCGGCACTCCTATGGGTACCCGCATTGCCCCACAGTATGCCAACATTTTTATGGCTGATTTAGAACAACGCTTCCTCAGTTCTCGTCCCCTAATGCCCCTATTCTACTTGCGCTATATTGACGACATCATCATCATCTGGACCCATGGAAAAGAAGCTCTTGAGGAATTCCACCATGATTTCAACAATTTCCATCCCACCATCAACCTCAGCCTGGACCAGTCCACACAAGACATCCACTTCCTGGACACTACGGTGCTAATAAGCGATGGTCACATAAACACCACCCTATACCAAAAACCTACTGACCGCTATTCCTACCTACATGCCTTCAGCTTTCATCCAGACCACACCACACGATCCATTGTCTACAGCCAAGCTCTATGATACAACTGCATTTGCTCCAACCCCTCAGACAGAGACAAACACCTACAAGATCTCTATCAAGCATTCTTACAACCACAATATCCACCTGCTGAAGTGAAGAAACAGATTAACAGAGCCAGAAGAGTAACCAGAAGTCATCTACTATAGGACAGGCCCAACAAAGAAAACAACAGAACGCCACTAGCCATCACCTTCAGCCCCCAACTAAAACCTTTCCAACGCATCATCAAGGATCTACAACCTATCCTGAAGGACCACCCATCACTCACAGATCTTGAGAGAGACAGACCAGTCCTTGCTTACAGACAGCCCCGCAACCTGAAGCAAATACTCACCAGCAACCACACGCCACACAACAGAACCACTAACCCAGGAACCTATCCTTGCAACAAAACCCGTTTCCAACTCTGTCCACATATCTATTCAGGGGACACCATCATAGGGCTTAATCACATCAGCCACACTATCAGAGGCTCGTTCACTTGCACATCTACCAATGTGATATATGCCATCATGTGCCAGCAATGCCCCTCTGCCATGTACATTGGTCAAACTGGACAGTCTCTATGTAAAAGAATAAATGGACACAAATCAGACATTAAGAATTATAACATTCAAATAGCTGTTGGAGAATGCTTCAATCTCTCTGGTCACTCGATTACAGATCTAAAAGTGGCTATCCTTCAACAAAAAACATAAAAAACAGACTCCAACGAGAGACTGCTGAATTGGAATTACTTTGCAAACTGGATACAATTAATTTAGGCTTGAATAAGACTGGGAGTCATTACACAAAGTAAAACTATTTCCCCATGTTCATCCCCACCCTGCAGTGTTCCTCAGATGTTCTTGTCAACTGCTGGAAATGGGCCACCTTGATTATGACTACAAAAGGTTCCACGTTCCCCTCCCTCCTCCCACTCTCCTGCTGTTAATAGCTCACCTTAAGCGATCACTCTGGTTACAGTCTGTATGGTAACACCTATTGTTTTATGTTCTCTATGTATATAAATCTCCCCACTGTATTTTCTATTGAATGCATCCGATGAAGTGAGCTGTAGCTCACGAAAGCTTATGCTCTAATAAATTTGTTAGTCTCTAAGGTGCCACAAGTACTCCTTTTCTTTTTGCGAATACAGACTAACACAGCTGCTACTCAAACAAATTTATATGGATTTCATCTGGACTAGTTTTTGTTAGTTTGTGCTGAGCAAAATCAATGCAGCTTTCCTTTAAGCAGTTTCTAAAATAAAAAGAATAAAGAAAATCAAAATGATAATTCAGGTAAGAGGCCTGATGCAAAGTCTGCAAATTTGTTGCCTATATCAGTACTTAAATACACATTCATAGTTATTCTGTTAAACTACACACTTAAGCTACTTATACTCAAGTAAACAGAAGTTAAGAGTCTAATCCCTATTCCAAGTAGAAAAATCTCTCTTCTACAACCTGAAAAATGCCAAATTAAGTACAATACGCCAGACAACCCACATCACAGGAACGAAGTCTTGCTGAAGGCAATCAGTATTGAAAATTGTTGCCAGCTCCATCAAGCATGTTTGGGAAGTCCCTCTCCAACCACTTTCACGAAGGAAACTTCTTCCTCAGATGACTAAATGTCTATGAACTGTGCAGAAAAGACTTAAAACGGGCCATAAACCCAATCTCATCATTGTCCCTTTGAATGACCGCTCCTTTCCTGTATGCAGTGTTGTTGTAGCTTTCCTGTTAGCCAGAAAGAACAAGAAAAGCTTCCATGCAAGATGAGGATTAACCTTTTCTATACCTAGAATGGCTTTCCGGAGCCTTGCAGCATGAGGCTAGTGACAGGATTTCCCTCTTTTTCTAAATTGTGGTTATATATATTAAAAACCTGTTGAATGATTGACAGGCCATGCACCCTCCCTCCTCTGTGTACGTGATGGTGTTACTTCCTCCTAGAGGGGGATTAAAATCTGCTGGTTTTGCAGTCCCAGGTCAGGGGACTGAAGAAACAAGGACATGGGAGTAATTCATCAAAGGAAGCTCTGAATCTCAATGTGGCTGTGGAGCTTGGCATTTGAGTGATTATGGCAGGTTAAGGTTTCTTCTGGATACATCCACTTGCCACCTGAGGCATGTAGCATATACACTAAGAAGAAGCAGCAGAACCAGGATCAATAGCCTTTTGGGTTTTGTGTGGTTGAGGAGGCTAAAGATCTTTTTAGATGGACTAGGTGAATGAAGCGGGAGAATAGTCAAAATTGAATTCTTAGGAATAACTCAAAGTCTTTGCTTTCAATGGTGTAATATTAAAGGATCTAATTTAAAAGTTTTTTGCCTTTACAGTCCCTTTGATTTTGTTTTTACTTAATATAGAAATTTGAAAATCTAGAAAGGTAACAATGGATATGTATAACAGTTCACTCTGATACTACAATTCCTTTGCAAATAATATAACTATATAGCAGATACAATTCCCTTGAATTATTATAGTCTATTGAGTAAACAAATATTATGGATACCTTTTACATTCATGTGCTTTAACAAACCATAATAGCTCACTTGAATGCCTTGTTCAGGACACATTAGTCTGTGCTTTGAGCTATTTAGTGAGTTGATTATTCGCAACAATGGACTGCTTTATAAGCTATTGTCGTGTCAAGTGGTATACAGCACTCTTCAGAACAAGGATTCTTGGCACACTATACATTAATGTGTTTATAAAAGCAAACAGACTCTTCAGTTCATGGCTCATTAACCTCATGAACTTTGGTGCCATTGTGATTTGTCAATCATGTATAATAAGTGAATGTATCAAAATTTCTTATGAAAATTTGTTTAAAAATATTGCCCGCTTGATTATTTTTTTCTTCTTTTTTTTTTTTTAAACACTAAAAGAGAGCACACACAAAAAAACCACCGGGCATCACTACATCTACAGAGAAGAGAAAAAATATTCATTTAAGTACTGTAATTACAAAGATATTGCCCAAATTTGGAGAAAATCCATTTATGGGCTGGTGTTATACAGGCCAATATTGTGTTCTAGGACAAATGTTTATAGTCAAGTTACACATCTTTTCACACACTAACTTGTAATGGGAATGTTGAGAAAGCCTCCACTAAAGTGACATTGGCATGCATGATTACAGTATGAAAATGTTTGAGTGCTACACAAAATATTTACTTTAAGTTATGCTGGTGTACAGAGCATATATTTCTGCAAATCAGTGAAGGAAATACACTATATTGTACAGTGCTGAATGCACTTCTAAGAGAAGGAAAATCCGTGTAGCAAACTAACAAGCAAATTTTAAGCTTAAATCCTAGATTTAAAATTAAGTTTGAGAGTCAATGTGATAACATACTATAATTGCTCCACTCTCTATGGACAGATGAGACTTGCATGTTGATTGGTTTCAATGTAGCATTTAGAAAACACTTACAACCAGGAGCCACGTTTGAAAAGTTGTAATTAATTGTGATCAATTTGAGCATGTCTCAGTATGCAAAGGAAACACCACAAACTTCCCTCTGTATTAAAAGCTGAGTTTCAGCTTATTCATGTATGGTTAAGTTGTTACACATACTAATACCACTTGTCAAATTCTGTTTGTACAGAGCAACAAGACGACAAACACATTTTGGTCTAGCTTTTTATACGAAGAATTTAATTATCTATACATGTGACTAATTGTAAAGGCTGTATTACAGTTGTTAAAGCTGCAGGTTTTATATATTTATATATTTTACATTCATATCAATGAAAATATTGAAGTGCAATTGAATAAGGAGCTTCACTTGTTCTTTGCACCACATGAAAAGGGGGAAGGGAGATGGAAGGAACTCTATGACACCGCCAGCATGAAATTTAGAAATACATGAACAGAACATGACTAAATGTTAAAGTCATTAGTAAAACAGCTATATTGTGCTTGACGCATGGTTCTTCCTCCCCCCTCCCACCCCCCCCCCCCGGTGCAGAGAGCACCAGGCATTTCATTAAGAGCTTATAACTAATGTTTGAAAGACAAACATGGCTTAGGCTACAGCACATCTACTACATAAACTTGACTGTAAGCTCCATTTAATATTAATTTGTATAAATTCCACAGTCTAGTTAAAAAATGTAAACATTGGAAATTAATTGCAGGGAGATATTTCTATACATTCTTTCTTGTCAAGATAATTACTTGTTCAAAAGATGATGTTCCATAGTCATGTAAAAGTAACAATGGTAATAAAACTTCATTTAACAGGTTGAAAAAAAAGTAATGTTAATTCTCAAAGACGACATGAATGTAATATTCTATTGATTTCGGATATGAAAATGCAAAAACCACACAAATCTGAGACAAACAAAACAAAGATGCTTTCGTATTGTAGCTACAAATAACTGTGCAAAATAAAATCAATTGCAATAAGGATTACAGCATTATGCAAGGATAGTATCTCTTGCATTGGAAGAAAATTAATTTCTTCTGTCCACAATGTATTACACACTCAACAAGGAACACCTGATACAAACAGAATAAGAACTGGAACAAAATACCAGTTGGGCATGTGTTAAAGTTCCTTAAACTGATCTAACTCCTTCTGTTCTTTTGTAATAGAAAAAAACAAGACATTGATAACACTGGACTAGTGAACAATAAAAAAAGATACATAAAGTCTCAGATTTATGGACATTTGGATCAATTTTAATAGCACATGCAGCATTCCTTGATAGTGGGTCTTTTTGCAAGAACAAAATTGCATTGCAGAAATTTTATTTATTCTTTTCCTTTAAAAGGCTAAAATACACATTTAAAATTATTTGTAAAACTACTGAAAGCACCTGTGCAAAGGTGGAAAAAATTACTCTGGTAACTATGAAAGCCACAAAAGGACCCACTATCCTGTGTATTTTTTTTTTTTTTTTTGTAATTTTGCTTCTATATCTGTAGATAATTAACTCAAACATTGTGATTACATGCAACTAATGTAAAATGAGGTAAACTGCTCTGCAGTGTGTTCTTCTACTCAGAAGGCAGTAGATGATCATGCTGGAAGTCACATGATCAAGGCTGCATCTCCCATCATCCCTCTGGGCAGTGATATGGGATAGTGGGTCTCTTTGAGGACTTTCAAGCCTGAGTGGGGGATGGACAACATATGATTCCTAGAAAAAGGAGGAAAACAACACATAAGCAAAACAAAACAATGAGCAAAATTCAAGCTAGGAAAATGAGTCAGGCACGTAAACAGCATGATGCAAAAATGATAAAACAGAACATGCTACAAAGGGGATGGAACTAAAAAACAAAACAAAACACAAAATAAGGTTTCTTTTACAGAAGGTCTTCAAAGAGACTTTGGCAAATGCAGCAGTGGTCAAGCTTTGAGTTCTGCAAACCATAGCAGAATCACAGCAATGCTGCATGTTACATTTTAAAATACTACATAAGCAGTAACAGTAAGATAGTAAACAGGTCACTTACATTGCTGGCTTGGGTCCATGTCTGTTGTCAGTTTCACATAGTTGGATGGGAAGAGACCCACCTGTCCATTCACTTCTCCTTTCCACCAATCTGGGTCGTCCTTGTTCAGGACGTTTATGATCTGGCCTTTGTTGAATGCCAGTTCATCGTCATTCTGTGCAGTGTAGTCATACATGCCAATTACTTGGCACACTGTAAGATAAATGAACAAATCTATGGCATCGGTAACATTTCAGTAAAATATCACATGCAAGTGTATTCAAGTTACAATAATGATTACTGTCTGCACTATTTCCCTGGTTAGAAAATACTCAGCAAATAATAAGATGGGTTTACATATCAAGATTGACTTTCTGAAAGTCAAAACTTGTTCTAGGATTAAATATTAGTTTTCTACAGCCATTTAACTTTAGTTTTATAGTTATTCTACCCACAAAAGATCTACAATGGTTTTATGTGGAGACAAAAACAATCCCACATGTTCTGGATCTTCTCTAGCATTACAAAGCCTACTCTCTCAGCTAGAACTGGTCAGCTGACAAATAACTGTAGCATACATAACATTTTCGAACCCCCACTTTTACAAATTTAGGGTATGGACTCTTTCCTCAAAGTATTATAACTTCTCTTTGAAGGGGGAGAAAGCCACCTACTAAACACAGCTCCAGTCAGGAGAAAGCAAGCTGACTGGTGCCAATGCTGCTAGAGATGTTTAGAATATCAGAAATTAGAAACTGGCTGTGGGAGGGGAGAGTGGGGGAGGGAAAAAAAACAGACAATTTGTTAGGTAATTTAACCCATCCTCTTGCCAGGGCAAAATTGTTGCCTGCAATATATTTTTCTATTTTCTTATCATGGAACTCAGTATTTCTGAGTGGCTCCCAGGACACAATGGGCTCCACACAATCACAATAGAAAGGAAAATTAGAAAACTGGCCCAATTGTCCCAAGCCAGGTAGGGCTGTATTCTCTTTTAAACAAAAGAGCAACAACTTATTTCCTTTTCCTTTCTGTTGTGTTCTATGTTCCAAGCAATGGGGCTTCTGGTATTTCCCCCCTGCAAAAGATCATTTTGACAGTCTAATAGATCTGTGTCAGGAAACAGCTCCATGATATTCAGCATTAATTTCCTCTTTCTTAATTTCCTCCCAGTACTCCGTGATAGCATTTGTACAACTCAAAATAATTCCTGTTGACTTCTCCAGAGACTTGGAGCCTGTTATGACTCCTTTTAATTATTGCTTTGCCTATCATGCTAAGGAGGAGTCAGATAACTAATCCAAGCTAATTTCCACATTTGACTACATACAGTATACACATTCATTGCAGAGTTTCTCTAACATTTAAACATTTTTAGCATTCTGTTTCTTAAGCAGAAAAAAAGTAATTTGTCATTCATTGTTATTTGTCCCAACTAATACTGTATCAAGCTAAATAAAGTCTGAATTTGGTCCTATCCCACTACACTTAAGTTTGCTAGTGGAGTTCTGACTATACAGCAGATCCTCAGAGTTATGAGCAATAGAGTTACGAACTGTGCAGTCAATCACACACCTCATTTGGAACCAGACATGTACAATCAGGCAGCAGCAGAGACAAAAAAGAAGCAAATACAGTACAGTACCGTGTTAAATGTAAACTACTAAACTCTGAAGTTCTACTGTACCCTCATCTCAGATGGAAAACCCTATGAATGATCCCAATTTGCTTGCATTCCTAGCAGAGACAGCAGCTCCAAAACTCACAGATAACTATAAAAGTAGACTAAAGCGGATGTACCCCTTGTTTCTGTTAAAAAAAAAAAAAGACGTGCTGTTGGCCCAGGGATTATCTGAAATACATCATCTGATACATGGGTTAGAATCAGAGTCCAGGTTCCTGTCTGGCTCTCTCCAGGTCAGCACAAGCTACAAATACTATGGAAGCAGCACACTTAATTCTTTAAAATAAGTAGGAATGTTTGGAAAGAGGTTTCCTAGTATTTCTATAAAATAACCTCTCTACCTGTGGCAATACAGATGTGGCAATCACAGGCTATGAAGGGAGTCCTGCTCATTTCTCAAACTAGGAGGACAGTGCTCACATCACGGGTTTAGAAGGGGACAGATATAAAGCAGTGAGAAATTAAGAAAGTCTCCAGGTCCCAATAGACAAAAAGTGTCCATGCAACAGAATTTAAAAAGCTGTCCAAAGTCACACAATTCATGTTATGTTATGATGAACGCACACACACAAACCCAGCAACAACAAGTATAGTGGCAGCAGAAGCAGAAAGAGAAAAAAATAGCTACACATTAAACTGTTGTTGGTACCAGCCTCTGATAGTCCTTCCCTTTCAAACTCCAGACATCATGTGCTATTGCACATTTTAAAGACCCCTCTCTATGCACTACTCTGGCCACTACTACTCTCCTTTTATGAAGATTTTTCTCAGTTCTACTCTCCTCAGCCATAAGTGGCTCCTTTGCACAAAAAGCCTTCTATATTCGGTTCCACCAGCCCATACCTCCAGACTTCCTCCATAAAGACACCCAATTAGACTGAACACATGCCAAGTGAGGACATTATCATTACAAAAGGAAAGACAAGACAGTCTTTTCTTCCACACACTCTCCAAAATCAATATAAAGTTTATTTGATACAATCATGTTTGATGGTGTGTCCAATATTCATGATACCAATAATGTAAGACATTACTAAAATGCTTATGTATTTGTATAAAACATTTTTTAGCGCTTTGGAAAGGTTCTAGCTTGTCAGTCCTATAATACAGAAAATACAAGTGCCTACACAATGCCTTGCTAGTGTGCCCCACGCCTGAACTGGTGGGAGCTACCTCACCAGTGGTGAGAGGGTAGATCAGTCTTCATGCCAGCTGACGTTTTTGTTTCCCTGGTAAGTCTACCAAGAAGAGGGCCATTTAGTGCCACTTGGGATGCAGACTTTTCTAATGTGGCCACCTGCTTTCACCAAAAACTTATTTCATACTTTTTAAATAGGTCTCTGAACATATCAGATGGACAGCTTTCAGTCATTTGAGTATTCCATTATAATTTCATGATTTATCTAGTTCCCTAGCATTTAAATACTTATGACTATTTTTCCTAGATATTTGGAGACAGAAAATCAAGACAGACGGCATGCTTGGTGTGTCAGTGTGTAAGTCCAATGTTTTATACACAGTCAATTAGAAATAGACTCCTTTTCGCTCAAGGGAATTATAATGATTAGAGAATAGTTCAGGGAAGTAGTGTACGAGTGCAAGTCCAAGACAGGTCAACAACAATGGAAGACATTACCATCTGGATATTGTTCAATGGCTTATGTGGAACAAACTGATTGTCTCACTTCAGATCCTAATGGGCAAGTGTCCTTACCACAAAGATACCACTCAAACTGGCAAACTCAGCAGGGATATTAAGGACATAAGAATGAGCTATCTTCGCACCCCTAAACCTGGTCCTGCCCACAGTTGACATACATTAGTAGGATGGTTTGTTACTGCCTGTGCTGGATCTTTAGTGGATAGCACATTTCAGTCTCTAGGGCTAACAGTCCTGTATCCTTTCATTAGCATTAAAATAAACAAATATGTATGACAGATATATTCCATGTTAACCCAACTGGTCTTCTTTCCCTAAAGGCATATGATCAAAGTTAGATATGAGAAAATACTCTATAGATGAAATAAAGAAATTGTATAGAAATTCATTAAGAAAAATGAAATATTTTAGAAAGGAACTTTGAAACCCAAGTGACTAGTATAACAGTTAATTCCCTAGAAATGTCCAGTTCTAAACTACACAAGTGACACAGATGAACAAATATTTTGAGAACATTACTGCATTACTTACCGGAAGGTAATACTGTTGATTTAGGTGGCTCAGTTGGCGTAGTTTTACTGGTACCAGGACTTAAAAGTTTTACATAGTTAGCAGGGAACCATCCTATCTGTCGTTTTTTCCCTCGTGCCTAATAAGAAAATAATTCTTTTCAGAGGGTTAAGCACATCAACAGACCCCCAGACCAGGCCAGGGTAACTCAGTCTACATTTTAATTTTATATTTGAAGTTACATTGATCACTTTAAAATAGGCCAAATGTATTAAAGAACATAGACAGTTAGGTTTTTTTTACTCATGCAAGTATCTTTTCTACTTGGCAAACATTGATTTCTCCCACACTGTATTTCTAAAAAGCTAAAATTAGAGTACAGAATCATAGAAATGTAGGATTGGAAGGGACTTTAAGAAGTTATCAAGTTCAGCCCCCTCACTAAAGCAAAACCAGAGTACCTAGACCATCCCTGACAGCTGTTTGTCCAATCAGTTCTTAAAAACCTCCAGTGATGGGGATTCCACAACCTCACTTGGAAGTCCATTCCAGAACTTAACTACCCTTATAGTTAAAAAGGTTTTACTCATATCTAACCTAATGCTCCCTTGCTCCAGATTAACTCCATTATTTCTTGTCCTACCTTCAGCGGACATGGAGAACAGCAAACTCTAGCCGTAGTATTATAAACGTACAATACATACACAAACAGTTACCAATTGCTACAACAATAATGACAAACACTGTGGCATAGGAAATGTGTTCCAAGATTTTGTTCAGACAAGAGCTTAGCAAGATTTTTTTTTAAAAAAAGGACTGGACGTTTATATGGATATCAAGAATCTCTAGCTATAATTAACAAATTTTGAAAGGGATATTAAAGTTCATGCTTCAGAACTTCAACCAATTTAACTAAGGGAAATCAGGATGAGACAATGTGGAGGTCATATCTGCCTATTGCAGGGTTGTCACACCTTCCTCTGAAATATCTGGTACTGAGCATTATTAATTAGAGACAGAACCCTGGACTAGATGGAACTCAGTTCTGATCCAGTCTTGCAATGCCAGTGTTCCTGTCTGCAAAACTGGGCTAGATGTTTCACAGGAACAATCTCAGATTATTTTGTCAATGAACTTCTTCTTTCCAGCTAAGAACCAGAAGAGAAGCCTGGGAAATGGTTTTCAAATCTTTCTGACCAACTACTGTAAAATTGGCAGTTTCTAATTTTAGTGCTAATTCTTTATTTTTAAGATGTGTGTGTGTTTTTAGCTATTTACTTTTTGTAGTTGGATGAAGATGTAAGTATTTTTAATATTATACTGAAGTTTGCCTTTTAAAGCATAACAAAAATATCTTTGTTCTAGTGAAAGCAGCCATCTGTGCAGTATTACATCTTGGATTACCAATTTGACCTAATTTTTTTAGATCTCTGTTCTGTTTGGAAAAAACAGTCCTACAGCATTTGATTTTATTTTATCTTTATTGTCACTCTGGCTAATATTTAATCCAGCTCCTTCAGACTGAGCTACAGTGAAGGTTCTATTTCTTTTTTATGGACAATTATGAACAAACTTTATTTCAAGCCAAAAATCAAACTATATAGGTTCTTCCACAGTTTAAAAGAACAAGTGTCAACTTGAAACACAGCCATGTTTTTAGAAATTGAATTAAAAGTAGTTTGATACTAAACCATTTCCTGAGTCCTCCTGCCACTCATATTTTACAACCATACTTCTGTTTTTTAATGCTTCTCTTTTCCCAGATGCTGCATGAAAGAGCCAAGCAACCAGCACAGGAAACAGACTATAAAATGCTGTCAAAGGAGCAAACTAAACATGCTACAGAAAAAAAAAATATATTTCCTCGCCTCTCCTAATTTCATTCCACTACAGTACTCTTCAGCAGTACTTTTAGCAACAATAGGCAAAACGTTTTCAAATAAAATATTATTAGGTTGCTGGTGTCTCTCTGATGTTGCCAAGTTACAGCAAGAATTGTTGCAGTATTAAAAGCTGTGTTAGATGTCCTGCAGCAGTGGCTGGGCTATATACAAAGTGTTCTGTAATTTGTGAATCTGACTTCTCACTCAACTACGGGCTTGATTTTATGATGAGAGTCGAGAAGGACATTAATATAGTCCCTAGTAGGTATGGAGTTTTGCAGCATGTATTCACAGCAATTCCTAAAGCTTTTAAAATTAAAAATAAAAGTTAAATCTGTTTTAATCCAGATTTAAGACATTTAATGAAACATTAAAAAAAACCCTAAATGTTAAACCTGTTCTGCAGTTAGGTACTATGGAAACTCAAGGTAAAGATGGATTTTCACACAATAAAAGTCCAATGTTTGTTTCAACATTTACACTGCTCGTTAGTTCCTGATTGTGGTTAGTGTTGCTGAAGAGTAGCAACCATGTTAGTCTGTTTTCGCAAAAAGAAAAGGAGTACTTGTGGAGATTTATAAATCTCCCACTGTATTTTCCACTGAATGCATCCGATGAAGTGAGCTGTAGCTCACAGAAGATTATGCTCAAATAAATTTGTTAGTCTCTAAGGTGCCACAAGTACTCCTTTTAGTCTTCCTGAAGGCATCCTGTTTTAACTTTTCTACTTTTAAAGTATTTTTTTTTATTGGCAGCAATAAAACTTGTTTGAACCTTTTACATTATAAATTAAGAGTGATGTAGCAAGCTGCTGAAATTAACCTGTGAGGGGATCTCCCAGAGGGAGAGAGAAGAACCACCAGGAAAGAAATATGTAAGGGAGGAGATAGTAGTGAATATTTAAGGTTTGGATAAACTCAAGCATGTGCATTACAAAAAATTATATAATTTTGCTCTTTTGGATAATATTGTCACCACATAGACACAAAAATCATTTTGTTGTCAAAGCAGGCCTGAAAAAAAATTATGTTTGTTTTTAAAAAGCACCGAAGTCAAAGTTTCAGAACTGAACTGAAGCAAGTTCTAAACAAAACAAAACAAACTTGTTGGTTATTTTAAGAGTATTAACAATATTAACCATTTTTAAAGTATCTTATCACTTTAAAACTTTCTGACATCCAGTTCTTTTTACTGGCAAAAGTTAATCATTTTTTTCTTTTTTCATTAAACTGGGCCTTGCAGAGAAGGCTCGTAAAAGCGATAGCCCACATTGTGACAAAACAGTCCCACTGAATGAAGAACTTGAAACGGCGGCCAAACAGCGGCCAACTTGAAACTTCCAAAACCAGCTCTAAACATTTCTTTTAATATACACACAAGATATGCTCTCATTTGAGAAAAACGGAGTCAGTTAGTTTAGGTAATATAATGGATCACTTGAGTTTTCTTTTAAATTAAAATCAAAAGCAATTTTTTTTTGTCCTAATCGCACTTAATTTTGTTACACATAGTGGATAAAATACGCCTATGTTAAACATTAGGCAACCATACCCTTACATGACTGCTGGCCACTGATTAACATACTGAGTAGATTGTTTGTATCTTTCTATTACCCACAGCATGGTAAAATGCCTTGTTATTACCTAGATAATTTTATATTTTATTTTAAAGAACTAATGTGAATGTGTATGCTTCAAATATTTTGGTTGCATAATAATCTTTCCCCCCCCCAGAGGTACTGATCTGTCCATCCTTTGAAAAATAAAGCAAAATATGGATGTGAAATTTTATAAAAATAGTAGTAGTAACTAACTTGGAGCTCTCCCTCCCACCATCCACCTGGATTCTTCTTTCTGATGAGTATCAGTTGACCGGGAGCAAGGGTAAGTTGTTCAGGTCCTGTTGCTGTGTAAGAGGCAATAACTTGGGCAATTTCTGTTAAATTGAAAGAGAAAAAAATTCCATTTACTGTTAATCTAAAAAATGGAACCTGTACCCAAGTTTAGCATGCAATATTTACCGTGCCATATCTCATTAGTACAGTATGTCCACTATGCACTTCTTGCCATCAAATTGGTTTTATTTTCCATTTATGCTGTGCCACAGATATGGACAGCAGTTTACCAGATATCAAAGCCTTGCCCCAAAGAGTTCACACATAAGTTAGGAACAAAATGATGTGTGAAGACAATAGTACAGGGTTGGTTGGGGGCAGATTAGGATGAAGATTCTGCAGTCACTTGGGAAGTAGTGTTTATCATGAGGGCCACACACCACTTTAAAAAAAAAAAAAAAAAGATAGACTGTAGTCTTCATGGCTACCAGAAGTAGCACATTTTGAGAAAAAACCTGAAGGAGGTGAGGTTGGACCTGTTGCAGATAGGAGTCAGAGAGGGATTTCCAGGTATAGGGATTTACATGAAAAACTGTATTGACAACCTCAAGGGTTCAAAAAACATGAGTCAAGTCCCCCAAAATCATAAGATTTTAAAGAATAGAGTTTGGGTTCTTTTTTTTTTGCCTTGTGGGTTTTAAACCTGTACCATTCATATTTTCCAGCTAGAAACTTAGAAAACTGTGAGATCCTCACAATCACATGGCTCCAAGAGCTGAGGCCTACATAAAATAATCAAATATTGTGAGAGTTGGCAACACTGTACACAATGGCAGAAAGAGGAGGTTGACACAGAGAGCAGTAGTATGGGCTAAAGGAGGACTGAGTGGAACAAAAGGATACAAGACCAGAGAGGTATGTTGTGGTGAGTTTTGAAGGCAAGAACAAAGATTAGTTTGATTAAGGGAGGCAACAGAAAGCCAGTGACAACAATGAGAGATTGACAATGATGGAAGCATTTTGCAAGGAATATTTTTGGTGGCACTTATTTGGACAGACTTCTCAGGGGAAGGCATGTTTTCGGGAAGCCAGAGAGAAAGGCTTGCAACAATCAAACCTTGCAAAAATGTTGTCACAATGGAAGCAGACAGGAAATGAACGTTTTGGAAAATAAAACAAGGCAGGATTTAATGACAGGACTCCCATAAGAGAGAGAGAGGCGGTGCTAAATATTTTAACAATTGGGACCCAGTGGTAAATTGAGGATAGTGGAGTTGTCAACAGTGGAAGAGGATTTGAGAGTTTAGTTTTTGACAAGCTAGATCTTTGACGTGGCTGTGATTGAGAAGCCACCTATGAGTCAAAGGAACTAAGGGGCATTTGTACAGGAGATCTCTTTAGGCCTAACTGGGGTGGAGTAATAGGAGGACTTAGAGCCCCAGATAGCTCACAGATGAATGGAATGGGAGGGTGGGAACTCAGTGGGAAGCTTTTTCCCGGGCAGGTTTCAAGTGGGTTTTTTTTGTGTGTGTTTTGTTCTACAGGCTGGAGACAGAGGCAGTTTTTACTTGGCAATGGCTAGAATGAGTCTGGGAACTAGTGAGGTGATGTGGTAACTGAGTTAGGCTGATTAGGTCTCCCAGGAAGTGTACTGAGTTTGCCTTTTGTTTGAGATTAAGTGTGCCTAGATTAAGACATTTATTTATGGTGCAATATTTTTGTGAGTTTTCAAGAGGCATATTTTGTGTTGTATTATTTGTGACACAGTGTTTGAATGAAAAGCTATCTCTGCACAGACCAGTCTTAGTCTTCGGATGGCCTAACATAACCTGCGCTAGCCACACTGGCATTTGGAGATTCAGCAGAAGAGAAAGACAGCTCCCACAATGACCAAGAAGGGATTAATGAGAGCCTGTGGGCCCAATCAGCCACACTCGGTTACACCCTTGCAAGATGTCATGCCTGGAAGGAGGAGATAAAAGAGGAAAAGCTGTGCTCAGTGGTGGCTGACAGAGAGGGACTAGACCTCTTGAGCTAGCTCTGTGAAGGAAAGGTTAGCTTGGGCCAGAGCCTAACTAGAGGTTGCTTGAAGCTATTAGCCAATACATATATGTTAGGCATAGTATACACCACATTAATGGGTATTACATGTACAGTATTAATATAATACACACACACACACACACACACACACACACACACACACACACACAATTAATACCATGTGCTGGGAAGTTATGTTAACTGAACACATTACGATCTCCCCCACAATTTTGTTCACCCATATAAAATATCTGACAACACTTTCCAAAGCTGAAGTCAGCTTTGGAATTAAAAACAGGAAGCCTGTCAAAACCAAGATACATGTAGTTGCGTGTCGTAGCACAGGTTGGGATGTACCTCTATGCCCAACTGGTTTGAAATGTAGTATCCAAAATAGAGATAAGGAAAGTACAAAACAGAACAAGTTAAGGAACAGTTACGAACTTGGGGTTGGATTTTAGTGACACGTAAAAAGTTTTGTAACTTTTAAAATCATACTATAAATACTGCTCACTGAAAGAGAAAGTTACTCACCTTGCAGTAACTGAAGTTCTTCGAGATGCGTGTCCCTGTGGGTGCTCCACTCCAGGTGACGGTGCGTCCCAGCGCCGTTGATCGGAGATTTTCAGTAGCAGTGCCTGGTTGGGACGCATGTGCTTAGCAGCTGTCTTGCTTGCTCGTTAAGAGTCTGCCTGAGCGCGCTTCACGCGCACCCCAGCCCCCCGCCCCCGTTCCTTCTCTACTGTGAAGAAGTCAGTATAGAACTCCAAAGTAGAGGGGAGGAGGGCGGGGAGTGGAGCACCTACAGAGGGACACAACTTGAAGAACTTCAGTTACTGAAAGGTGAGTAACTTTCTCTTCTTTAAGTGGTATCCTTGTGGGTGCTCCATTCCAGGTGAATGTGAAGCAGTACCAATAAGGCTAGTGGGACTTTGGAGTTGCGGCGGTGTGTACTGTAGACAGTACTGTATGGCCCATTATGGTATCTGCCGTGGTATCCTGTGTGATAGCATAGTGTTTAGTAAATGTGTGTTCAGAGGACCACATGGCCGACTTACAGATATCAGGAATAGGTACATTATGGAGGAAAGCAATGGATGTTGACATGGTTCGAGTAGAACGAGTTCTGATGCCTTCGGGCGGTTGAGCTTTTGAATGTGGTAACAGGATCTGATGCAGTGAGAGATCCACTTGGAGATCCGTTGTTTAGAAATGGCTGCACCCTTTGATCGCTTCGTAGTGGAGACAAATAGGCGGGAGGACTTACAAAATGGTTTAGTCCTGTCTAAATAGAAGGCCAGTGCTCGTCTGACATCAAGGGTGTGCAGAGCTGTCTCGGGTGGAGTCACGTGAGGTTTGGGATAGGATATAGGTAAATACATTGGTTGGTTAAGGTGGAATGTGGATACCACCTTAGGGAGAAATTTAGGGTGGGGTCGCAGGGTTACTGTCTTTGGAGAAAGTTGTGTAGGGAGGGTAGGCCATCAGGGCGCATATTTCCCCCACCCTCCTTGCTGATGTTATAGCAACCAAGAAGGCTACCTTCATGGATATATGAAGAAGAGATGAAGTAGCTAAGGGCTCTAATCGAGGTTTTATAAGACCTCGATTTTTATAAGAAAAATGAGATTGAGATTCCATGAAGCTGCAGAAGGGTAAATTTCGAGGTAGAGATTTTGTAGGCCCATGAGGAAGCGTTTTATGTTGGGGTGGGCAAAGAGTGAATATCCATCTAATGAATCATGGAAGGTGGTAAGGGCCGCTAGATGTACCCTCATGGAGCTGAGCGAGAGTCCGTTCTGTTTTAGTTCTAGGAGGTAGTCTAGGATGTTAGGAAGGGTTGCAATATGGGGTGATAAATGTTTGTTTGAACACCACAGGGAAAACCGCTTCTACTTCTGCAGGTAGGTTTTATGAGTGGAGTCTTTTCTACTATGCAGGAGGACATATCGGACTTGCTCAGAACAGGCTAATTCATGGGTCTGGAACCATGAAGAAACATGCTGTCAGGTGGAGTTTCTGGAGCTGGGGGTGAAGAATTTGTCCATTGTCCTGGGAAAGGAGATCTGGTCTGTTGAGGAGAGAGTCCATGGAGGACCATGTCTGTCTCGGTCAAGCTGGGGCAATGAATCAGGACTTGTCGTCTCTGATCTTGTGAAGGACCCTGTGTATCGGAGGGATTGGTGGAAAGGCATACCGGAGAGAGATGTTCCACAGGATGAGGAATGAGTCTCCAAGGGATGCAGTCCCGAATCCCGCTCTGGAGTAAAAGAGGTGGCATTTGCAATTCTGGGTTGTGGCAAAGAGCTCTATTGGCAGGGTGCCCCATTGGGAGAAGAGCTGTTGTAGTATCGTGGGGTGCAATTCCCACTCGTGTTCTCTGAAGAAGTGTCTGCTGAGTGTATCGATGGTAGTATTGTGACAGCCGGGAAGGTATGACGCAACAATTTGTATGCACCAATTCCATAATCGGATGGCTTCCATGCATAGGGAGTGCAGTTGTGCTCCCCCTTGTCTGTTGATGTAAAACATACAAGCTATATTGTCCGTTAGGATCCGGATAGATTTGTTCTTTATGAGGGGAAGAAAGTGAAGGCAGACTTGTCTCACTGCTCTGAGCTCTAGGAGGTTTGTGTGTAGACACGTCTCTGGCACAGACCAGTGGCCTTGTGCCATGTGTCCCCTCAGATGTGCTCCCCAACCAATCAGGGAAGTGTCTGTGGTGAGCATGAGCGTGGGGGATTGTTGTTGGAAGGGAACATCCATGCAAAGGTTCTCTGGTCTTGTCCACCATTGCAGGAAAGCTAATAAGTTCACTGGAGGAGTCAGTAGCGTTCAGATGCTGTGCCTGCTGGGTTTGTAATTTGAGTTGAGCCAACCCTGAAGACATCTCATGTGCAGCCTAGAGTACCTGACGATGAAGGTGGTGGCTGCTATTTGTCCAAGGAGCTGCAGGCAAATTCTTGCCTGTATCCTGAGACAAACAGAGAGCATACGTATGAGGTGTAGGATAGTGAGGAATCTGGTGTGTGGTAGTGAGGCTCTGGTTCGAACTGAGTCCAGGTGAGCACCAATTAATTTGATCTGCTGTGTAGGCATCGGGCGTTTATTTTTAGATAATAAAATGTAGATTTTGGGCGTTTATTTGTAGGCCCAAGGTGTGGAAGAGTGAGATGGTGAAATGGGTAACTTGAAGCGTCTCAGCATATGAGTTGCCCTTGAAGAGGCAATCGTCTAGGTAGGGGAAAAATATAATCCCATGTCTGCGGAGGTGGGCCACGACTATGGCTAGGGTTTTGGAGAATACTCTCGGTGTTGTGGAGAGTCCAAAAGGGAGTATCCTGTATTGGAAATGGTCATGTCTGATTGTGAAGCATAAGAAGCGTATGTGGGACAGATGAATGGATATGTGAAAACAGGCATCCTGTAAGTCGAGGGCTGTGAACCAGTCCCCTTGTTCCAGCGCAGGTATTATTGTGCCCAGTGTGACCATCTTGAATTTTTGTACTCTTACGAATTTGTTCAGTTGGCATAGGTCTAGTATAGGCCTCCATCCCCGGTTTTTTCTGGGTCAGAATGTAGAGGGAGAAGAACCCTTTTCCTCAATGTTGTGTCGGCACAGGTTCCACTTGATCATGGATCATGTTGATGATCCACTTCTACGCGAAGTAGGTGCTTGTGAGAGGGGTTCCTGAAGAGGGACGGGGAAGGGTAGGAGGGTGGGATATAAAAGGGGTGGAGTAGCCGGACTGAACTATTTCTAGGATCCAACGGTCCTGTGTAATCTTCTGCCAGGCATGGTGGAAAGTCTGGAGGCCGTGGCCAAATGGGCAAGTAGGCAGTGGAGTTAAGAAGTGGTCCTGCAGACCCTCGACCAACGCTTCAAATTTATTGTTTATTTCCTGGTGGGTGGGAAGTAGCTGTTTGCGCTTGGGTTTTGTCTACGCCTAGGAGATCTAGGGCGATTCCTAGGCATGTTGTAGGGTCTGTTCTGAGGCCGGTGACACTGTTGTGTATGTGGCCTCTGGTAAGGTTGATACCGTTGTCTCCTGGGAATTGATGGGTAGAGGCCCAGGGTGCGTAGGGTTGCTCTAGAGTCTTTCATGGTGTGAAGGACCTTGTCCATTTTGTTTGGAAAAAAGTTTGTCTTTATTGAAGGTGAGGTCCTCCACTTTGGTCTGCAGGTCTTTGGGGATACCTGATGCAGAGAGGCAGGAAGCTCTACACATAACCACAGCAGTTGCGGTAGTGTGGGCAGCTGTATCCGCCATGTCTAGAGATGCTTGTAGGGCCATTTTGAAAACTAATTGGCCTTTGACAAGGACTGATTTAAAGTCTGCTCTCTTGTC
Source organism: Dermochelys coriacea (assembly GCF_009764565.3). Taxonomy (NCBI): domain Eukaryota; kingdom Metazoa; phylum Chordata; order Testudines; family Dermochelyidae; genus Dermochelys; species Dermochelys coriacea. The sequence continues at coordinate 164,267,471 of NC_050068.2, forward strand.
CTCTGGAACATATGAAGTAAAGTCGAAGAGTTTATTGTAGTTATCAATGTCATAGCTTGCAAGTAGGATGGAGTAGTTTGCAATTCTGAATTGCAGAGTGGAGGAGGTATAAACCTTGCAACACAGGGTGTCAACACATTTGAGGTCCTAGTCTTGCAGGGTGGGCCAGCAGTGTGACTGTTTTGTCCTGTGGGTCGTGCATCCACTACAAGAGAATTTGGTTGTGGGTGAGAGAATAAAAAGTCTACGTCCTTAGCAAGAACATAATATTTGCGTTCAGCCTTTTTGCAAGTTGGTAAGATAGAGGCGGGGTCTGCCAGAGAGCGTCAGCTGGTTCTGGGAGTGCGTCATTTATGGGAAGCGTGATCTTTGAGGGCGCAGAGGGTTAAAGGATTTTGAGGAGTTTGTGTTGTGTCTCCTGGACGTCTTCTAAAGAGATGTCTTGGCTGAGTGCCACCCTCTTGAAAATTCCTGGAACTGTTTCAGGTCGTCCACATTCTGTGGAGGCGGAGGCATGAGGGCTCTGTCTGGAGCTGATGGAGAGTTAGGAGTCAGTGAATCAGGATATGGTCCCTGGCGCACATCTTCTGAGGGGGGTTCAGGTCCTCTAGAAGTAGATGGAGCTGGAGGCACAGAAGGAGCTTGTGGTCTGATGGAAGAAGCATGAGGTCGAGTGGCAGTAGGAGCTGGCCAAGGGTACCAATGAGGCCAATGCACTGGATAAGAGAAGTCAGGTGCAGCCCACGGTGGGGCGAAGTAGGGAAACTGAGGCTGGTGGTTGTTCGCCATGGTCTGAAGTGTAAAAGGTTTCGGTGGAGGAGGAGAGGCAGGTGGGGAGAACTCCTGCTGTTGCTGCATATCAGGCTCACTGTCAGTGAAGGTGGCCAGGTCAGGTGGGGACAGCGGCTGGTCAAAGAGTGAATACTGTGTGTCCAGGAGCAGAGAGTTAGGCTCAGGTGCCATTGAAAGGTCATCTTGACTCAGTAACTGTTGTTGCTGTTCCCTTGGGTCTGAGTGCACTGCGCGCAGTCTCTACTCAGAGGCATGCACAGACTTTCGTTTAGCTTTCCCTGGTGCCGCGGGTCTCTTGTGTGCGCCCTGCGGGAGGTCCGCTGCTGCTATGTGAGAGGCAGGCAGGCTCAGTGCCGATGTTCTTGTCGGCACCGGAATAGAGCGCACTGTCGGCACCAGGTCTATTTTTAGTGCTGAAGAGGCCAGTGCTGAGGAGATCTTCCCTGCACGGGAAGTCGGGTCCCTGGCTCTGTGCTCCGCAAAAGCTGCTGAAGTGCTGGGATGGTCGGAGGCGCCAGCCTTTGGCGCTAACAGCACTGAGGGTAAGGATCTTGCAGGAGACCCTTTACCCTTGTGAAAGTCTCCGGTTGGAGACAGTTGGGCTTCTTGCCTCTCTGCCTGAGAGGGTGAAGCCGTGCTCCCAATAGTTTCAGACCTGGCCAGGGAGAACACTTTTTAAATCCTGAAGCCCCTAGCATTGTTAAACTTGGAGTGCCGGGGGAGAGTATCTCCCCGGGAGATGAGCTTGAGGAAAAAAGTGGGTTTTTTTAGTTTTTTGGTTTTTTTAACTATTCTAAAGGAAGGGAAACAACTGGGATGTTATTAACTAACTATTTCTATATTTTTGTGATTGTTTCCTTCAGGGACCAGGGAAGAGTGTTAGCACTGCCCCGAGTCCTGTCTTCAGCCAAGGACGGTTGAGAAGGAACTGAGGGGGGCACGGGATGTGCGCACAGACTTTAACGAGACCCCGAGACAGCAGCTGAGTGCGTGCATCCTGACCAGGCACTGCTTCCGAAGATCTCCGATCAACGGCACCAGGACGCACCGTCACCTGGAGTGGAGCACCCAGAGGGACAGCACTCTGAGAAGAATATGTACTTTTAAAGCACACTTTCTGTGTAAGGTGAATATGCTGGAAGATAACAATTACTTCCCAGAAGGAGGATGCGTGTGTCTCCTTTTCGAATCGTCTTTAGACGATAGATTTGGCTAAATCGATTATTTGCTCTCTTGAAAATTTTTAAGAGCAAACCATGAGTGTAGTCAACAATTGGCTACACCTTTGAGTCAATAAGCTGCCTGGAAGGAAGGACCAGCTGGGGCTTGAACCTAACTATAGACTTCTAAAATGTCAGAGCCTCCTTAGGACAGGTAAGTGATGGACTTTTTAATTTCCTTTTGTTCTTTGTAACTACTTTGGCTCCCCTTTGTCTTGAGACCTGGAGAAGAGTCAGCCAGGGAAAGGCCTAGCTGCCCAGGGATACAGAAGTGGATCTGAACCCTCTGTAGAGATAGTGGTGGTTAGGGACTATTTAGAAAAGCTGGACGTGCACAAGTCCATGGGGCCGGACGAATTGCATCCGAGAGTGCTGAGGGAATTGGCGGCTGTGATTGCAGAGCCCTTGGCCATTATCTTTGAAAACTCGTGGCGAACGGGGGAAGTCCCGGATGACTGGAAAAAGGCTAATGTAGTGCCCATCTTTAAAAAAGGGAAGAAGGAGGATCCTGGGAACTACAGGCCGGTCAGCCTCACCTCAGTCCCTGGAAAAATCATGGAGCAGGTCCTCAAAGAATCAATCCTGAAGCACTTAGAGGAGAGGAAAGTGATCAGGAACAGTCAGCATGGATTCACCAAGGGAAGGTCATGCCTGACTAATCTAATCGCCTTTTATGATGAGATTACTGGTTCTGTGGATGAAGGGAAAGCAGTGGATGTATTGTTTCTTGACTTTAGCAAAGCTTTTGACACGGTCTCCCACAGCATTCTTGTCAGCAAGTTAAGGAAGTATGGGCCGGATGAATGCACTATAAGGTGGGTAGAAAGCTGGCTAGATTGTCGGGCTCAACGGGTAGTGATCAATGGCTCCATGTCTAGTTGGCAGCCGGTGTCAAGTGGAGTGCCCCAGGGGTCGGTCCTGGGGCCCGTTTTGTTCAATATCTTCATAAATGATCTGGAGGATGGTGTGGATTGCACTCTCAGCAAATTTGCGGATGATACTAAACTGGGAGGAGTGGTAGATACGCTGGAGGGGAGGGATAGGATACAGAAGGACCTAGACAAATTGGAGGATTGGGCCAAAAGAAATCTAATGAGGTTCAATAAGGATAAGTGCAGGGTCCTGCACTTAGGATGGAAGAATCCAATGCACCGCTACAGACTAGGGACCGAATGGCTCGGCAGCAGTTCTGCGGAAAAGGACCTAGGGGTGACAGTGGACGAGAAGCTGGATATGAGTCAGCAGTGTGCCCTTGTTGGCAAGAAGGCCAATGGCATTTTGGGATGTATAAGTAGGGGCATAGCGAGCAGATCGAGGGACGTGATCGTTCCCCTCTATTCGACACTGGTGAGGCCTCATCTGGAGTACTGTGTCCAGTTTTGGGCCCCACACTACAGGAAGGATGTGGATAAATTGGAAAGAGTACAACGAAGGGCAACGAAAATGATTAGGGGTCTAGAGCACATGACTTATGAGGAGAGGCTGAGGGAGCTGGGATTGTTTAGTCTGCAGAAGAGAAGAATGAGGGGGGATTTGATAGCTGCTTTCAACTACCTGAAAGGGGGTTTCAAAGAGGATGGCTCTAGACTGTTCTCAATGGTAGCAGATGACAGAACGAGGAGTAATGGTCTCAAGTTGCAATGGGGGAGGTTTAGATTGGATATTAGGAAAAACTTTTTCACTAAGAGGGTGGTGAAACACTGGAATGCGTTACCTAGGGAGGTGGTAGAATCTCCTTCCTTAGAGGTTTTTAAGGTCAGGCTTGACAAAGCCCTGGCTGGGATGATTTAACTGGGACTTGGTCCTGCTTTGAGCAGGGGGTTGGACTAGATGACCTTCTGGGGTCCCTTCCAACCCTGATATTCTATGATTCTATGATTCTGAACAAATAGACATCATCTGCTTTGTACAAGGTCACTGGGCTGGAACCCAGAGAAGAAGGTAAACCTGGGTTTCGCTACCAGCCCACCTAGGATGAAGGGTGAAGACCACATAGCCAAGGGCTGGGCAGGCCCCAAAAGCCTGAGTTGGACCCAATCTCTAGAATTAGGCTGCCAGACCATTGGCATGTTGGCCTTGGCTTTCCCCAGAAGGAGCAGGCCTAGAAGTGGCCTGGCTGGAGGGTCAGGAAGAGAGAACAGCCCAGAGCCAGAGCTGCTGTCAGCATGGAGTGCCAAAGCAGTAGGAGAGTCCTTACACCATGCCCAGCCATGAGGAGTGAACCTGCAAGTGAGCAGACTCTTCCATGCACATGCATACACTTCCCTATGTGTTTCTGCACAGAGCAGCAGGAAATGGTGATTGACTTCCAGATCTATCTCCCCACCAGCAATGGTAACAATGGAAGTCAAGAATGAATGAGGTTATGCTGGGGCAGCATATAGATGAAAGAAGTGACACCTGAGGCTAGTTGGCTAGGGAACTCGGAAGAGGACCAGCTAAAGAGAAAGAATCACAGGAGCAGTCTTGGAAGGTACGGCGAGAAGTTTTCATAAAATAGGAGCAATCAGCTGCGTTGAAGGCAGCAAATAAATTGAGAAATAAAGAATGGAAGGGAAGCCTTGAGATCTGTCCAAAAAGTTTGCTGGTAACCTAAAGTGGAGGTGGTTGAAGGCAGTTTATATGAAATGGAGACACTGTTTTATCCGATTTTGAACTGAATGTTCAGAGTGAAGAGGCAGACTGATGTTGAGGGGCTTGAGGTTGTGGGAAATGTTTAAATGCAGAAGAATGGCTCACTGAGGATGAGAGAGAGGGACAGTTGAGGTGGGGGCAAGGGAGTCAAAAAGGGATAGAATCAAGGGAGCAGGTTGAAGAATTGGTGGCTGAGAGTAGGACAGACACCAGACTTGGAAGCTGGGCTGAAGGTGCAGCATGTCCAGTGTGCAAGCAGGAGGCTGCAGACAGCATTTTTAAAGTTAGCTGAACAATGACAGGATTACAGCTGGAGAAGAACTGATGATAGTTATATGCATTTTACTCTACAAAAGTGAAGTAGTAAAGCTATTATGCAGAAAGGTTGGATATACTGCTATTGGAGAAACTCTGTGGGCCTCTAGATTTTAGCTAAAGCTATTCAGGGGCAAGAGGGCAGGAAGAGAGAAACTAGATGTGGGGTTTATCAAAATTAGTTTTAAATGATAAAGCTCAGAAATACCCATCTTTCACTGTAGCAAGCCATAATTATGATATTTATCTACTATATTATGAAATACAAGTCTGCTGGAGAGAGCAAAAATTGGCTCTCTCTTCATTTGTCTGCCAGAACATGAGAGTACTCCTATTTTCTTACAAATCACCATTTAAATACAGAAACTGAATTATTTGTTCAGACTAGAGGTTTCAGAATATCCCCTTTCCCACACACGGAGGATTATTGCTACAAGTTAACACAAGTTATGACATACCTGCAAGATCAGATTTTCATCTATTACATGGGAGAAGCAGGAAGTTAAAGAGGAGGCTCTTAGAAATCTTTCAGAAAACAAATAGCTCTATTGCATTCTGAATATATTCTTTATTATTTCTGAGTGTTGAACTCTCATGGAAAGAATTCCAACTGAATCACAAGCCAGCTCAAGAAAGTTAGGCCCCTTTTAGCATAGTGCGTATACAGCTTGAAGACACAAAACCCTTCTCTGTATAAACATTGACAAGTCTTTAATCAGTTTTGTATTGCTTCTGAAAATTCAGAAAATAGCTGTCCCTGTGCCCCCACCCATTACCAGCTTCTGCCAAGAATGCCCAATCATCTTGCTGCTCCTTTATTTAGAGAAAGTAGTGAAAACATTCAACCATCTCACTAGAATTTTCACTTCCTGTTGGCTGGGCATTTAGAAACACTGAAACCTCCATGCTGAGCAATAGACAGGGCCAACCCTCAGTTTTGTGGGCTGCTGTGGGAAGTAAATTGTGCAGGATTCCAAGCAGAATGCCATAACCTGATGTGGGATGTGTACCTCACCACCATGTTTATCAGACATGTACATAAAACTGCAGAATCCTCATGGATCAACTGCCCTGTTATATGAACTATCCCCAAGTTATGTGAATTTACATTCACTTTCAGGCAACAGTTTTTTGGCGAGTTTTGTAACCACCTGGTGCTAGGATACTGCTGTGATGGATGCTGTACAAAACCCTAAAGCAGATGCAAATGTTTTAAGAAAGGTAGCAACATACTAGGCTATACCTAGGGTAAGAGGGAAGAATAAGAATGAGCAACCTATTAAATAGTTTCAAAGGAGATTTAATTCCTATTTAAGTTTCTTACTCTTTGTTAGAAGCAAATATAACCTTTAGGAGAAATAAAATGTTGCCACTCTGTGTAACTCACCAGGTTTCTTCCCTAAACTTCCCGTTTTTCCAGCAGTTCCAGGGACCTTAAAATAAAAAGGCAAATATAAAACTTACACATATTCATATGTTTATTTCTCCTGACTACCAAAATGGCTTTGCTACAGCATTTTCCAAAAGAAGGCTCTGAAGAGTTAGTGACTGTCCTAGAGTGGATCTATCCTTGTAGCAATTCTCAGATGGATTGTCACCCCAAATATTATCTGTAATAGTGAGTAATGAATAATTAAAAACAAACATCTTCACTAGTTTAGGAAGGAAAGAGTGTTTTTAGTTTGGAGAATCTGGGAAGATTTCCAGCTGTGTGACAGTTCATGAACCCCATCAATCTAAAAGGAAGATGCTAATACAATTTGAGTCAGAGTTCACAGCGGGCGAAATTGCTCCAGCTAAACTAGATAGAGAACCAATCTCTGAAAATCCAAAAATCCTATTGCACATCAGAGTTATGAAAAGTCTGCCCAGAAAAACAGTACCTCTGAATGCTGGAAAAATGTAATAAAATAACATTGTAATATTATTGAAACCTTCACCTCTCTTCTTCTCTCCCCTGCATGCTGCTCTCACTTGTGTTATATCTAACATTAGGCTGTCAGATCCAAGAACAGGACCATGTTTTATTTGTTCTTAAAGTGCATTGCATAAATAATGAACAGTGGAGATTAGATTTATCTTTTAATCTACTACAGTGTTTCCCAAAACTTGAAACGCCGCTTGCTCAGGGAAAGTCCCTGGCGGGCTGGGCCGGTTTGTTTATTTGCCGCGTCCGCAAGTTCTGCCGATCGCGGCTCTCACTGGCCGCGGTTCACTGCTCCAGGCCAATGGGGGCTGCAGGAAGCGGCGGCCGGTACGTCCCTCAGCCCAGTTACACCTAGTGGCGTTCTGTTATTTTCTTTGTTGGGCTTGCTGAAGTGAAAAAACAGTTTGACAGAGCCAGAAAAGTACCTAGAAGTCACCCACTACAGGACAGGCCCAACAAAGAAAATAACGGAACGCCACTAGCCATCACCTTCAGCCCCCAACTAAAACTTCTCCAGCACATCATCAAAGATTTACAAACTTTCCTGAAAAATGATCCCTCGCTCTCACAGATCTTGGGAGACAGACCAGTCCTCGCGTACAGACAGCCCCCCAACCTGAAGCAAATACTCTCCAGCAACCACACACACCACACAACAAAAACACTAACCCAGGAACCTATCCTTGCAACAAAGCCTGATGCCAACTCTGTCCACATATTTATTCAAGTGATACCATCATAAGACCTAATCACATTAGCTACGCCATCAGGGGCTCATTCACCTGCACATCTACCAATGTGATATATGCCGTCACGTGCCAGCAATGCCCCTCTGCCATGTACATTGGCCAAACCGGACAGTCTCTATGCAAAAGAATAAATGGACACAAATCTGACATCAGGAATCATAACATTCAAAAACACGTAGGAGAACACTTCAATCTCTCTGGCCACTCAGTAAAAGATTTAAGGGTGGCAATTTTGCAACAGAAAAGCTTCAAAAACAGACTCCAACGAGAAACTGCTGATCTTGAATTAATATGCAAACTAGATACCATTAACTTGGGTTTGAATAGAGAGTGGACAGTCATTACACATATTGAATATATTTTCCTGTGTTAAGTATCCTCACACCTTCTTATGAACTGTCTAAATGGGCCATCTTGATTATCACTACAAAAGTTTTTTTCTCCTGCTGATAATAGCTCATCTTAATTAATTAAAAATTAATTTAATTCAAGAAATTAATTAAAGAAATTAATTAATAATTAAATAAATTTAATTAAAGAAAGCTTATGCTCTAATAAATTTGTTAGTCTCTAAGGTGCCACAAGTACTCCTTTTCTTTTTGCGAATACAGACTAACACGGCTGCTACTCTGAAACCTTAATTAATTAGCCTCTCACTATTTGTATGGCAACTTCCACCTTCTCTGTATGTGTGTGTGTATATATCTATATCTATATATATCTATACATATATCTTCTTACTATATGTTCCAGACTATGCATTCGATGAAGTGGGCTGTAGCCCACAAAAGCTTATGCTCTAATAAATTTGTTAGTCTCTAAGGTGCCACAAGTACTCCTGTTCTTATCACAGAAGAGATTACTGTATTTTCTATTTTAATAGAAAAGATGAGTGCCCTTTCAGTATCTACATACTGTTCTACTGATAAAAAAGTGTCAGTCTTCAATCCTTCCAAAAAGTGAAAAAAGTTAAGTGATGACTACTACATAAGCACTAATATTATATATATATATATATATATATATATATATATATATATATATATATATATATATATATATAGTCCACAGAGACAGTTATATCTCATTAACACAGATGTCAAGACTTTAAAAAATGTACACTAAAAGTTAGGCTCCTAAATCCTTATTTAGGCACCTAAATCCAATCCAAATAAGAGTTTAGAAGCCTAAATTTAGACCCCCATTTTTTAAAGTCTTGACCATAATATTTTTATTTTGAAGAGAAGTGCAGTAAGTCAGTAGAATACAGTATATTTCTTATCTTGTTGCAAGAAGGAACTTAAGTGTATACAGACAACCACATAATGACCCAGTTAACACTCGCTGATAGATGACAACTGCATTCTCAAATAGATGAGAATGAGCATGAGAAAACATCTCTTAGGTTTAATACAAGATACCATCTCCAGAAAAGAAAAGTGAATCTCCACCCTTCTCCTCCCCAGCCAACAATATTGACAAAAGCATTCCCCCTTTCAGGGCCTACATACATGGTGGGAGTGCATCCAGCTTCAGAACTTCTGGAATTAAATTGATATGAATCTAACTTCACCAGACTATGGCTATTGGGTAAGATTAGTTTTTCCCCTGGGCTTGTTCCCTTGGGTTCATTATTACAATAACTTGCTTTGGAAAGAAAAGCTTAATATTTTATGTTAGGATATTTCCCCTTTTATATTGTTTCAAGTCATATCTTGCTGCCCATTCTCTTTGGTCATAGTACTGCTAACTGGAAAACAGCAATAATTACTCTGATTTGGCTGTACATCCAGCTGTACTATCATACAGGCCTTTAATAATGGTAAGTGACAGGTACTCCAGGTGTTCTTAACCTTTTTCTTTCTGAGGCCCCCCACAACATGCTATAAAAACTCCATGGGCCAGCGGAGATGGGGAACTTGGGGCTCTCAGCTGGGGTTGGGGGGGTGCTGGAATAGGTGTAGTTTGACTTCTATTTTGGGTAGGCAGGGGCCAGCGGGACTCAAGACAACTCCACACTGTGGGGTTGGGAAGGGAACACCACCTCCACCCCCTGACTCACCTCAGCAGGCCACCCAGCCTGTCTGGGTGTGGGGCGCAACCAAAAATTATAACTCATAAGGTCGGGGGCTCAGCTCAAAAAGTTTGAAAACAGCTCAGGTTACAGACAGGGGGGTAACTAGCGGCTGTGTGCCAGGAGGGCTCCCCTGCGATCCCTGTTCCCCAAGGGCTCTAACAGCCATGGAGCCGGGTCTGCCCACCCAGGCGGCTCTTACCGGCTGTGTGAGCAAAAGCAGCTGAGAGCTGAGGAGCAGCTTCAATCCCTTGCAGCAGCAGAACGCCTCCAACCTGGGCAGGGCGTGGGGAGACAAGGAGGTGGAGGGGGTTGGAGGCTTCCCCGGGACTGCCCTGCTCTTGCACTGTAGTTTTAGGGGGGAGGAGGATGTAACACCCCTGTATTCCTCCAACTCTGCCTATGGGCTCAGGGTTTCTGCCCCAGGGGGAGCACCGGGACTCAAAAGTCAGTCCTGCTGCCCCCAGCTTCAGCCCTGCAGGGGGTGCTATGGCTCAGGCTCTGGGTTTTAGTCACAGGGCCTCATGGCCCCCCTCTGAAATGGTTCGTGAACCCCCTGTTGAGAACCTCTGGGGTACTCCATGGTCGTTTATACAAGAATATCTCTTTCAAATTTCACCATAACAATGCTTTTTTCATGTCCAATAAAGTTGTAAGATAAAAAAACCCTCCATATGATTCACTGACTTGAAATCATCAAATGAACATTATAAAGTGGACAAATAAGAGACAAAAAAGGATAGACTTTGTAATGTTTCATATCTCTTTACCTCAGAATCTTTCAGTCTCACATAATTAGAAGGAAAGACTCCAGATTTGTCACCCAATGTTCCTGTCCACCAGTCACCGTCTTTTTTTGTCACAAGAATCATATCTCCTTGTTGAAAGATTAAGTCTCCTTGTTCCGAACTCTCATATGTGTACATGGCAATATATTCTGGAGGAGGAGAAGTTGTTCAAAAAAAATGGAAAATGTTTGATGAATCATCAAAGTATAATTTTCAAAAATCTATCTTTATGAAGGTAACACCATATGACCTGTCCAAAGGTTAGATATTCATAGCTTTCTGCCCTATTTCTTCTGTGTAGGCAACACTTCACTCCAAAACATTTTCCCTTTCTTCACAAATGAGGTTTAATATTTAAATTTCTAAATTAAATCTTCTTCAAGACTACTTAAAGTTCTTTAAAGCCTTCTATTCTTTTAAAAAAAATCCTATTATGGATGAAGTTATTTTTGGTAAACCTCTAACATGACCTAAGTATATATCTATTTTTTTTTATTAAAAAAACAAAAAACAAAAATCTCCATCCAAACTTGTTCTTTGGGATGTGCTTCACATGTCCATTCCACTTTAGAGGTGTGTATATGTTTGCCAGTGCACCGAAGCTGGAGAATTGTTTCCCATCGTGGTCCCCCCTCAGGGCAGAGCATGCACTCTCTGAACATTCATGTTGCTAGCCAAAAGTATACAGGGGTGGAGCCACCCAATCCCTCTCAATTACTTCACTCCAGAAGCCAGCACTTGCTGTGACTCTGATATAGAAGGGAAAGAGGGTGAGTTGTGGAACGGACATGTGCAACACATCTTGAAGAACAGCTACTGAACAGGTAATGCAACCCTTTTTTCTTCTTCGATTGCTTGCATGTGTCCATTCCACTTTAGGTGACCCACATGCAGTTCTAGACGGAAGAGGAGATCAGAGTTTACTTAAACAAGGACTGCAACACCATGCTCCTAAATCTAGCCTCAAGGTTTGAGGTTTGGAAGGGAGTATAATGCGTGACGAACGTATGTACAGATGACCCAGGTGAAGTCCTGCAAATTTTACTGATGGGAACGTGACCCAAGAAAGCAGCCAATGCTGCTTGTGTTCTCGTAGAGTACGCTAAAATTCTGAGGGGTGGAACCTCAGCCATATCATAGCACAGATGAATAGAGGAGATCCAGGAAGAAATCCTCTGCGAAGTGACAAGTTGCCCCCTTATCCTGTCAGCAAAGGAGACAAATACTTGAGGAGACATTCTAAAACAGGTAAAAGGCTAATACACCCTATGGAAGTCCCAAGTATGGAGTTTTTCCTCATCTTAGAGAGTGAGGTTTTAGGCAAAAAGGTTAGTAAGTATATAAGCTTATTTAGAATTCAACACCACCTTTGTGAGAAATTTGGGGTGTGGACACATGTTAACTTTCATAAAGATAAACATAAAAGGAGCATCAGCCACCAAAGCCTGAAATTCTGTTACCTCCTGGTCTAAGTATTAGCCACCAAGAACACTACCTTAATTGAGAGATGAGAAAACAAATCACATAGTTATAGGTTCAAAAGGAGGCCCCATTAAAACTGAAAGAACCAAATTCAGATCCCAAGATAATGTTGGTCCTAATAGGAGGAAAGATCCTGTCCAAACCTTTCAAGAATCTAAATAGTTGTAGGGTTGGAACAAGACATATCTTCCATCTACCGGAGGATGGAATGTGGCGACAGCTGCCAGATGAACCCTCAGGGAAATGGTAGAAAGTCATTTTCCCTTTAGGTGAAGCATGTAATCCACAGCAGACTGAAGGGGAGCCGTTGAAGGAGAGGTATCTTCCTGCTGCGACCACATGGAGAATCTCTTCCATTTCTTGAGGTGAGTACAAGTGGGAGGGTTTTCTGCCATTTAAAATATTTTACACTCCAAGGGAACAGACAGCTACCTGGGAAGTCAGCCACTAAGCATCCAAGGAGTAAGGTATAGGCTACGAGGTTTGGAATGCAAAGTCTGGCCATGGTCCTGCAAAACTATGTCTCCGAGACCTAAGGGAGAGGTGTGGGATCTTGAATTGAAAGACTCAACGGGTCCGAGAACCAAAGCTGATGGGGGCATGCTGGTGGGATCAAAATTAGGATGGCATGATCCTGTCAGAGTTTGCTCGAAACACTTGGTGCCATAGGGTTGGGAGGAAAAGCGTAAAGATGTTTCCCCTTCCAGGATAGAGGAAGGCATATGACACTGACCCTGGCCTCTGCCCTGCCCTGGAACAGAGAACTGGTGACACTTCCTGTCCTACAGGGTGGCGAACAATTCTATTTCTGGTATTCCCCAAATCTGAAAAATGGATTTTGCTTTGTGATCTTTGCTAAATAATCTGCTAAGACGATCCACTAGAAGTTCTGAGATCCAGGAAGGTGAGGTGCTTTGAGCATAATCTTATTCCTGATACAGAAAGACCGAAGTTTCACTGACGCTTGGCACAGGGTGTCTGTCTAACCTGTCACCTCCCTGCTTGTTTAGACAGAATATCACAGCACTGTTGTCTTTGAGAACATGTACAAAACAACTTTTGATGCAGGGAACAAACACTTGACAGGCCAGGCTCAAAGCTCTTGAACACTGACGTGGAGGAAGAGATACTGATCTCTCCAGTCCCTGAGACTGAAAATCCCCTAAATAAGCTCCCCAACCAAAAGATGAAGCATCCAGGACTAGGGTCATGGAGGGCAGGGTTGGGCCAAAAAAACACCTTCTTTGGATACAATGGCAGAGTCCATCCATCCATCAGTCTGGAAATGACAAAGCACTTGCAGGTATGTGAGTCAGCACATCCAGTGGATGATGAGATGGATGTCAGACAGTCTATAACTACCTCTGCATGACACTGAGGTGAAGTCTGGCATGCTATGTCATATGTGCAAGCGGTCATGGGACCAGAAAGTTTCAGGCAATTCCTCACTGTCATATGAAGCCTTGAAGTATTTGTCCAGGTCCAAAATCACCTGAAACCTGGCCTGAGACGAATACAATCTTCACTGTCATCAAATCAAATCAAATATGTTTTTATTAATTTGATTCTCTGTATAAGGAGAACTGATTTATCTTTCTTGACTAACAGGCCCAACAAGCGAAAGAGGGATTGGATCTTCTTCATGGCTACCACTACTTGCTGTCTGGACCAACCTTAAGTCATCCAGATATGGGTACACCTATACATCTGCCTTCCTGAGATGTGTTGCAGCCAATGCCATGCACTTTGTGAAGACTCAAGGGGCTGACTAAAAGCCAGAGAGGACCCCATAAACTGATAATGAACATCTGCTACAACAAGTCTTAAAAACTTTGTGGCTTTGGTGAATGACCAAATGGAAGCAGGCATCCTCTTAGGGCAGGTCTACACTACGGGGCTAAGTCGACCTAAGTTACACAACTTCAGCTACACGAACAACATAGCTGGAGTCAATGTACTTTAGATTGACTCACTGAGGTGTCTACACCACGCTGGGTCGATGGGAGAAACTCTCCCATCGACCTACTTTATGCTTCTCATTTTGGAGTCAATAGGAGACTGATCAGCGGTCAGTTTAGCAGGTCTTCACTACACCCACTAAATTGACCCCCGGTGGATCAATCACCACAGGGTTGAGCCACGGTAAGTGGAGACAAGCCTTAAGTCATGGGCAGTGAACCAGTCGTTGGGGTCTAGGGTTGGGATAACAGATGTAGAGGTAATCATATAAAACTATCTTGCAATGCTGACTCTGCTGCCCCTAACTGCAATAGAGACTGGCTTCTTGAATCAGTACGGTCTTGTGAGAATGGCCCTTGAAAAGGGATGGTGAGGTGTGTGGGGAAGGGGGATAGAAGTGAATTGCAGGGCACATCTCAGTTCCATCACATTTAGAACCCAATCGACAGATTATAATGGGGGTCTAAGTGCTTAGGAAGTGGGACAACTTGCTGCCAAAAGCAGGAGAAATTAGAGTGGCTTGCTGACCTCATCTACAGAATCAAATAGATTGCTTAGATGTTACAGATTGTTTGGAGGTAGCAGAAGGTGGTCTCTTCCTCTGAGACTTATGGCATCCCCTGGACTTGTCTGGCTACCTTATTGGGTAGAACAGGTACCTTTGCTGGACCTGAGAGCAGAAGTACTTTCTCTTAGGACTGGTGTATAAAAGCCCAAAGATTTTAAGGTTGCCCTAGACTCTGAAAGAGAATCCAGACTGTAGTCAGTCTTCTGAGAGAATGAAGGGCAAATCCTCCATTGTTTCATAGACTTTGGTTGGAATGCCAGATGATTGCAGCCAAGATGCAAATGGAAGATGCTTGAGCCTTTCTGAAAAAAGACTGTGAAGCATAATATCCCGCCTCTGACTCAAAGGACAAGTTAGCACACTCTGAATACCAAGGCAGCATAGTAACAAGTAGAGTAGCAGGACACCGAGACCTGATGGGAGGGGGATGGTACTGGAGGAAGAATCAGAGGCTTTCCTGCTGAAGGGATCGTATGTGTGCTCCGCTGCACAACAGAACTTCCAGACCCTGATGGTAACAACAAAGGTTCAGTCCCAAACAGCACCAAATGTGCAGATGCCAAGAAATATCCCAGTCCTGGGGGGCAGGATTACTCAGTAACTGAGCCTCATCCTGTATCAGTGGTGGGTCTGACACCAATAAGCAGAGGAGATCCCTGGCCACTGCAAACACTTCAGATGTCATGATATTGATACAGTAGGATGCAGCATAGAGGAAGTTGATGCCATTGAAGGTCCTGGCAATGGAGTCAGCCGCTACGGTCTTGCATAAAGGGCCAGAGTCTGACTCTGCATTGCTAGAATGCTGTACTAGGAGTGCCTAGTGGAAGCTGCCTTAGCTCTAACCTCAGTACGGGTCTTCTTCTTGTGCAAGTCTGTTGAGGACCCTGCCCTCAAGATGAAGAAAGCTTCTTTCGGCCAGAAGAGGTTGAAATGGTGGACTTCTTCTGTAGCTTGCTCAGTACTGAAAATGGGGATTGGTGTGTCTAGGTCTCTCTGATGCACGGATGCTACCAAATCTGGTGATGTGCTCTGAGACAGAGTCAAGTATGAATCCCCATGTACAGAGCAGCTGGGGTCCAAAGAGGGAAGGAAAATTGTTTCCCTATCTCAAAGTCAAACATCTCTCAAGTTCTTAGTCCTGGTCTGAAAGACTCACACAGATAAGGCATTTATGCTTCATGTATACTTCTCCAAAACACTTTAAACAGGGAGTGAGGATTGCTGACTGGTATAGACTTGCTACAGCCAGAATGACATTTAAATCCCAGGGATTTATGCATGCCCCAGTACCATGCTAAAAGCTGAAAGAAAAATGAGATTAAAAAAACAAGATGTTTTTCATAAACAAATGCTACTAATAAACAGTTACTCATCTTCTTGTAACTGTTGCTCTTCGAGATGTGTTGTTCATGTACATTTCAACCAGGTGTGTGCATGCCACGTGCATGCCAGCCGGAAGATTTTTCCCTTAGCAGCATTCATAGGGTTAGCCTGGGTGCCCAATATAGCACCCTGCCCACCCCCGACCCCCTCAGTTCCTTCTTGCCAGCTACTCCGACAGAGGAGTAGGAGGGTGGGTGTTAGAATGGACATGAACACCACATCTCGAAGAACAACAGTTACAAGAAGGTGAGGAACTGTTTTTTCTTCTTTGAGAGCTTGTTCATGTCCATTCCAACCAGGTGACTCGCAAGCCAAAATTCAGGAGGTGGGGTTGGAGTTATCTACTGATTGGAGCATGGCTCATCCAAAGGCTGTATTGTCTCTGGCCCGTTGTATGATCGCATAGTGCACCGTAAAGATGTGTACTGAGGACCACTTTGCCACTCTGCAGATTTCCTGGGTGCGCCAAGAATTCAGCTGAGGAGGCCTGAGCCCTGGTGGAGTAAGTGGTGACTGGCGGGGGGAGCACCTTCGCCAGGTTGTAACACTCCCGAATGCAGGATGTGATCCACAACGAGATGTGTTGGGATGAGGCAGGGTGGCCCCCCACTCTGACTGCCACCGCTACAAATAGCTGGAAGGACTTGCAGAACGGCTTAGTTCTCTCTATATAGAAGGCCAGTGCTCTGCGTACATCCAATGAGTGAAGCCTAAGCTCCCTATTGCAGGAGTGTGGCTTGGGGTAAAACACTGGGAGGAAGATGTCTTGGCTCATGTGGAACTGGGAGATAACTTTGGGGAGAAAAGCCAGATGAGGCCTGAGTTGGACCTTGTCCTTATGAAAAACAGCGTAAGGGGGCTCAGATGTAAGGGCCCTGAGACTCTCCTAGCTGAGGTTATCACCACGAGGAACGCCCCTTGTGAGAGAGAGAGAGAGAGAGAGAGAGAGAGCGAGCGCGCGCGAGCAAGCGCAGGGAGCACGTTGCCAGCGGCTCAAATGGAGGGCCCGTAAGCCTGGTGAGGACCAGGTTAAGGTCCCAAGTTGGGACAGGCTGGCGCATTTGCACGTACAGTCTGTCAAGGCCTTTAAGAAAATGGCTGACTATAGGGTTCGTGAAAACCGAGAAGCCGTCTGCAGCCGGATGGAAGGCGGAGATGGCAGCCAAGTGGACCCTTATTGACGACAAGGACAGGTGGTTTAAGATGAAGGAGGTAGTCCAGTATGAATGGTATTGGGGAAAGTGTTGGTGACTGATTGTGTTGCTCCGACCAGAGAGAAAACCTCTTCCACTTAGCAAGGTAAGTTGCCCTTATAGAGGGCTTCCTACAACCAAGGAGAACTTGCCTGACTTGCATCCAGGCTGTGAGGTGGAGCGACTCTAGGTTCAGGTGTCAGAGGCAGCTGAGATCCTGCGTAATTAGGTCTGGGATCAGTGGCAAGGTGAGCGGGCTTGTCACTGACATTTCCAGGAGCGATATACACCAGTGCTGGCATAGCCATGCCAGAGCGATCAATATGACCCAGTCCCTGTGGCTCTTGAGGAGCACCTTCTGGACCAGCGGTATTGGTGGGAACATGTAAAGCAGACTGTTCCCCCACAGGAGAAGGAAGGCATCTGCGATGGAACCCGGGTTGTGACTCATGAAGGAGCGGAACAGTTGACACTTCCTGTTGCTATGTGTGGTGAACAGGTCTACCTGTGGAGAGCCCCAGAGATGGAAAATTGACCTTGCTACGTCCGGCTAGAGGGACCACTCGTGGCCATGAAAAGTTCGGCTGAGACTGTCTGCCAGCTTGTTCTGTACTCCGGGGAGGCATGAAGCCTGCAGGTGCATTCTGCTTCGAATGCTCTTCGCAGAAGTCCCACAGCATGAGGGGTTCCCAGCACCCCCTTGTTTGTTTATATAAAACATCGCCGTGGTGTTGTCCATGAGGACTGAAATGCACCTGCCAGCTATGTGGGCTCTGAAAAGCTGGCACACCAGATGCACTGCTCTCAGCTCTCCGATAGTGATATGCTGAGTGAGGTCCACCTGAGAACAGAGGCCCTGAGTCCTGAGGTCTCCCAAATGAGCTCCCCAGCCCAGATCCGAGGCATCTGTCACTAATGAGAGGGATGGCTGAGGGCTGGTGAAAGGTACTCCCGCACCAACCACCTGTGGGTCGAGCCACCACAGAAGGGAGTCCACTACAGGGTGGGGCAATGTTATGACGCTGTCCAGAGTGTCTCGGGCTGGTCGATAAACCAACCCCAGCCATGACTGGAGTGAGGAAAGTCTGAGACTGGCATGCTGCACTACGTAGGTGCATGCAGCCATGTGCCCCAGCAGTTTCAGGCAGTTCCTTTCTGTGGTCATGGGGAAATGCTGAGGCCCCGTATAATGTCCTCTAGCGACCGAAACCTGGCTTCCAGGAGGTACGCCCTGGCTTGAGTCGAGTCCAGGACCGCGCGTATAAACTCTATCCTCTGCACCGGGGACAGAGTGGATTTGGCCTCATTGAGAAGGAGACCTGTTTGAAGAAGGTCCTTCTTATGAAGTTTACCTGATCCTCCACTTGGGATCTGGAATGGCCTTTGGTCAGCCAGTTGTCGAGGTAAGGGAAAACCTGAATCCGGTGCCTGCGCAGGATGAGGAGGGTTCAGACTTGACTGGACCCCAGCCAGGGCAGGAGTCGACGAGACCCTGGAAGGGTGTAGGGAGGAGGCGGTCTGTCCCAAGGCACTCGTGGATGCCACCGACCCTTTGGGTTTTGGCTGAGGGTACCGACCCCCCTCTGGCCTCTTCTTCTTTAACGGCATTGGGGATTGAGAAAGGGGCCACACCGAGGACGGATTCTTATGGCCCAAGCCATGACAGTGCCGAGGGGCCTTAAGAGTCCTTGGCTAGTACCGGTTTGTGCACCGTCTGCGCCAGAGCACTGTGCACTGACAAAGACTTACTCGGTGCAGGTTCTGCACGTCCGGAGTTGGAGTGTGGCCATAGTGCCATCTCTATTAGCAGAAGTTTAAGTCTCTGCTCCCGATCTTTGAGGGTTCTGGGTCGGAAACCCTTACAGATCCGGCACCTTTCTTTCTGGTGACTCTCTCCGAGGCACCGCAGGCAGGAAGAGTGAGGGTCACTCTTAGGCATAAACTTGCTGCAGTCCTTGCAAAACTTAAACCCTGGAGACCTGGGCATACCCTAGAAACAGGGAAATGTTGTCAGGGGGAACCGCCCAAACAAGCTAACTACTACTATTGAAAAACTATTATCTAACTAAAGAAAAACAACTATTTACACAGTATGAACTGTAAAGACATTGCTAAAGGGCTTGCTACAGAAGCGAACGATGTTCCAGCTAGCTGTCACTGGTGGTAAGAAGGAACTGAGCGGGTGGGGGCAGGGCACTGTATTGGGCGCCATGAAGGTACGATGCCTAGGCTGACCCTACGGACGCCGCTAAGGGAAAAATCTTCCGGCTGGTGTACATGTGGCGCGCACACACCTGGTTGGAATGGACATGAACAAGCATTCGAAGAAGAACTATAAACTACAACCATACTAAACTATTTACAAATAAAAAAAACTCCAGCAAATTTTTTTCTAAAAACAGCATGGGAGACAGTGAAGCTCCGACACACTACAACTACCAACCGTGAGCAGTAAAAAGTAACGGATGAGGGGGCAGGGAGACTCCATCCTTTTATACCGTTGGCTAACATGTGCTGTCCTGATGGATACTGTTCTGAGGAAGAATTCTCCAGCTTCAATGCCCTAGCACACACACTCCTAAAGTGGAATGGACATGTGCAAGCACTTGATGATGATTTGCTTTATAAGCATACTTTCTATGGGTTCAATTTTATGGTGAGAACTAGCATTTTCAGTCCTGGCATACAAAATCCCAGTTTCTGAACTTCTGATACAGTCTTCCTTTTACATATGTCAGTTGGCTCTCATGAACAATGAATTCTTTCATTACTTGAAGCTTTGTATGGAGACAGCCAATCTCATTGTATCCTACACAACAGCTGGCTTGAAAATGCTAAGATAATGGTGGAATACACAATTTTGTTAAAACATGGTCAGCTACTTGGTATTCAAGAGCAAAAAACACTGAAGCAGACTGATGTTGAGAAATGCAATGTGTAATTTAATTACAGAACTCAATGAAAACCTGTACAGATAGGAGTGCAAATCAGTAACATTTTCTGAAGTAGTATGCATATTACACAATTCACCCAACTGTAAAAAAAGGAGCTGCTCAGAGGTATACCAGAGATTTCTGAAAATATTCTGGGTTACACACTCTGCTTGTGGAAAAGAGTGGCAAGCATGGCATGTTTAATTGTTGGTGAATAAGTGTAGACTGAAATACTAGCCTCAGAACTAAAATCCTAACTAGCTTTCATCAAAGTCTGTTTCTGAAGAATACTTATATAGGAGTTTCCTTTCCTAGAGAAATTATAAAGCTGCCAAATCCATACAAAACTTTTTTCAAAAATATTTTTGAAAGTATATGCTTTTAGCACAGCGTGTAAAATATTCAGACAATCAAACTCAAAAATACAGAACGGTATGACAGAAGACATACAGTATACCAGATTGTAGCTATAGAGCCAAGACGGGAGGGAGATGTTTTAGCAGTTCTGTATTTTCTTTCAAACAGCCTTTGAAAATCAAGCAAACCAAATTTTAGAATCCTTCTATAATTCCACTTTCCACAGTAGAATTTTTATCAGTGGCAAAATACAGACTATATTGTGTGTGATAAAAATTGCCCAAAATGATTCCTATTAAATTACAGTTGTACAGATGATGTTTTAAAAAATAAAGAATTAAGGCACTGCTAAAAAGACTGATAAAGATATTACTATTTTGTAAAATATATTTAGTTTCACACATGTGCACATACATAGAGGTCCTATCCCTTGCTTTATGTGCTTTTTTGACAATTAAGTAACCAATTCTGAAACAGATTAATTCCAGTAACACCTTTCAACCATGAATCAGATATGATATAGGTCAATAATTAAGTGAAAAAAATGACTGAATTGAACTGGCCCAACTATTGCTGGACCCATTATCATTTAAATGCAACCCCCCCCCCAAAAACCTCCCCTAGTGTCAATATTACTTTTAATACTAAAAAAAATAGGGAGCCTACATGTTTAATAACTGAATCCAACTTCTACCAAGCTAACATGTCTTATGAAAAGTTTGTTATGCTGACAGGAGTTTTATCAACAATATCTCTGAAAAAAAGTTTTGTATCTGTTTCCTGGTATCACTCCAGCCACACCTATTCTAGCAGTGGTGTGGGCTCCAATGATGGCAAAGGTCTGGCACATTTAGCACCTTGTCATGAAAAAAATAGGTACAAATTTGTAGACAACTGTAAGTACTCATATGGTTTTCAATTAATAATAGTTCATTGATGAAAGGTACTTAATGTTCAAAATCACATGGGAACAACAAAAAATACCAATATCTAACTCAAGTCACTTAGTGCAGTCTTTGTTATTTGCTATTTATTTATATTTAAATCTAACCTTCTTGGGCCAAATAAGACAGCACAAATGAAAACTTAAAAATTTTTACAGTACCTACATGCCTGTTTGGATAATTATCCCTTTCCTCATGATGGGATCAGCACTGATTTGTCTTTCCTTCCTAAGAGGTGGAAAGTTTTGGTCTATCCCACATTTAAATAGGAAAACAGACACTGCAGGATTCAATTTATTCACAAAGAAACATTGTGAATGAAAAACTAAAATTTTGGGAGCCAATTTATTAATTTAATTAATATCCTTGC
This sequence comes from Dermochelys coriacea, assembly GCF_009764565.3. Taxonomy (NCBI): domain Eukaryota; kingdom Metazoa; phylum Chordata; order Testudines; family Dermochelyidae; genus Dermochelys; species Dermochelys coriacea. The sequence goes on from NC_050068.2 coordinate 164,289,162, forward strand.
CTATCTTGAAGCATGTACACGTTTTTACATGGCATATACACACACAGTGTATGTTAAAAGAAAATACATCCTTTATGCATTTTCAAATGCTGGGCCCTTCCTATTGTAGACAGAAGGCTAGAAACAATCAGAAATATGGGACTGATTCTTGACTGCTTATAAATGACACTGCATAATTAATGTTAATTAGAAAAATATTATTCTTATGGAAATGAGCAGTTTTACAAAACATGCAGGACATAGCCTTGCAGTCATAATTAATTCTGGAGGTAATTAAAATTCTTACTTTGTAAAGTAACAGGGCCTGATCCTGCAATGGTACTGAGTACCACCAACTCCTATTGGATCTGGCTCTGAACTTGTACTTATTACTAGAGAATTTTTTTTATTAAACTATACAGTAAGATGATACTAATGCCATTCAATTCAAATTCTTACCTTCACCTGACATAGCAGGTTTAGTTGCTGGTGATGTTACTCTCTTTAGACTAGCAGGACTTTCTGAAGAACCAGAATCCATGCTTAAAGAGAAAATATTAAATGCTTTAATTTCTCTAAATTTAACAAAACAACTAAATGTTTTAAATAAAAATTAAAAGCTATATCCATGAACAAACTATCTCAACTTGTAAAGCAAAATGATAGTAAATTTTAAGTTTTAAACCTCAGCATGACAAAATACAGTTTGAAATCATATAACTGGATTGAAAGCAAAAATTGCTATGCTCCCCAATAGAAAAATGTAAAATTAATTCTAGTTTTCATTATCCACTAGAACGTTGTTTTCACACAATGTATTGTATTAGATTACAATCTTACAAAAAGCTGTTTATTAGTAAAGTGAATATAGGAAAGTGGCACCTCTTTACTCAATAGCCCTACTCCATACATATTTCAATTTCTACTTATTTTATCAACTTAAATAAAATTTTGCTACTTTTTCATCTTGTTGGCATTGTGTAGCCGAAACAGCTACAGGAGAATAACCTGGATTCTGTTCCCACTTGTGCATCAACAGAATTGTTAGCTAAATTCTAAATGCAGAATTGTTGTTGGCGATACATGATGCAGGAAGAATCCAGCTTTGCTTTCATATCCCAAGCTGAGTTTGTAGGTAGGACTGGAAGTTAAAAAAGAGGAAGCCAAAAACCAAAGCTCATCATTTTATTTGTAAACTGAGCCACACCGATCTGAAACCAGAGACACAAATATGGCCACACAATGCCATTTTAATAAAGTCACTTTTCGGAGCCAACATTTTAAAAACAAATATACAAGTACACACATTTTAAATAGGAACAACATAATATTAAATAAATAAATAAAAATGCTGCTAATTCTAACAAAAGCAACCAAACAAAATACCTTGTCGACTTTCTTATGGGGCCTGAAATGAGTTTCACATATGATTTTGGAAACCATCCCTTTTGACCTTGGACCTCTCCAAACCACCACATGTCTTGCTGTTCCAGAACTGTGATGATATCATTTTTGTTAAAATTGAGGTGGTTGTCTTTTTTGGCTCTCCAAGGATACAAGGCCTGTGCTTGAAGGCCCTCTACTTTTTCACCCTATTGTGGTAAGAAAAGAAAAGTGAATCATATAGAGTCTTTTGCAAAGAAGGCTGCTAAAACTAACTAACTAACTAACTAGAGGTATTCACTTACAACATTCATTTATAGACACAGATCTGTGCGTCAACTGTTTCAATTAAAATAAGCTTTTTACTCAAATAAAGCCAAACAGATCATTTTAAAAAAATACAATCAAATGGATATATTAACTCAGTCCACCAGTATTTCTATATTTGTATTAATTAAAATGCCTGGTGCATACACTCCTGTAAGATATTTAATAATTTTTCTACACACTGTAAATATAAAAACAAGCCTTGCCCCAAGGGCTTATAGTAAATCTTACAAAAAAAGTGTACATGAAGAGAATCTTTTTGCTATAACTTATTCATTATGCCATCTTGCATTCTACTTGCTTTTTCGGGGTTTACATATCTAGCACATCTCAGAATGCTATGTCTATGTACCAGCACTACATATTTTTCAGCCAGTGTTGAGGCACTGTGATCTAACAGATTGAGCACAAGATTTGGGTTCAGGAATAGAGCTGGGAGAATAACTGATTTTTCGGTTCTCTGGAAGTTCTGGAAAAAAATTTAAAAAGTTTGCAAATTGGGTTGAAATGAATTTAAAAATGAAGACAAAAATTATGCAAATCAAAGCTAGTTTGACCCAAAACATTTTGTTTCCAGACATTTTTTAAGAGCTAGATTCACAAAATGATTGGAGGTGGAAAGGGTGTTGATGCTGGTCTCCTGATAAAACTTCTAACCGCTGGTCTAAGTCCCTCACCTGAGATGTGGGAGACTCAGGTTTGAATCCCCACTCTGAAGCAGAGATGTGAGTCCAGATCTTCCCCTCCCAGGTGACTATAGAGTTGTTCTCTCTGGCCCAATTTATTCAAGCATTTAATAAAAAATGGAACAGCATATGAACAACAAAATGAGAGAGAGATGCAGCCCAAATGGTTAGGGCACAAAGCTGGGAGTGGGAGACCTGGGTTCAAATCGTTGATCCAGAGCAGGAAACTTGGGTTTTAACTCCCATAAACCAACTCTGTGCACTAATCACTGGGATAAGAGTTAGAAAGGGGGGCACAACCATCACCTCCTACTCTTCTTTACTACCTTTTGGGAATCTAACCTGAACATTTTTTTCCTGCCTAAAACTATTCGGTGAATGTGTGTCAAATTCACAAATAGTTTGAGGTTGACCAAAACAAATTTTTTTTGACAAATTTTTTGTCCAAAAAATTTCACCCAGCTCTACTTGAGAATTCCTAGAATGCCAAATTGCACTTCCCACATGGCTTTGTTTGACATCTTCATCCTGAAATACTTTACCTCCCTTAGAGGAATGTTGCAAGGGCTGGTCAATTACTGTTTGGTCATTGCGTTGTGAAAGCGAAAATGTTAGGTTAAGTATGATTTCTGCAGATATAGCCACTTACCTGCCCCAGGACAGGAGAAGGCGATGATCCGGTAACAGTGGCTGGGGTGAAGGCTGATCTCTGCCTCACCTGCCCTGCACTTGGAACAGTCAGAGAAGGTTGAGCTGCCCAAGCATCCCAATTATCAGTCTCTGGTTTCTCACTAGTGCTGGTCGGCCACCTGAAAATAAGGCAGACTATATAATCTTCATTTTTGATTGCAGTGATTATTGCATTCTGCTGAAAAGAAAACTTGCTCACACCAAAAATTTCAAATGAAGACACTGTGTATGTATTCTAGAAGAATCCCTTATAATTGATTTTCTGCTAGGCGTAAAGTGTCTTTGTACTCTGTTTGAAGTTACCATATGTGGATTTACTATGACTGCATATTTCCCCTTAAAAAGGTAAGCGCCACATGCACTTGCTGCTTCTTGTTCACTAACGCTAGCTGTTCACAGGATTTACTTCCCCCACCCCCACTCCCCCGTACTCATGTCCTATACAACAACATTTCAACTGCAGGGCATTCTATACTGTATAGCAGATTTAGTTTAATTACACATTTGATAAAATATATTAATCTTCCTCTCCTGGTGCTCCATGCAGATTGCTCCCCATATCTAGATGGGTCATTGACTTTCTCCTTCCTTTCTGCATCAAATTCATACTCCTCATTCTCACTTTTAAGGCTCTAATTGTTCCACTTCTGTTTACTCCTTTGCCCCATCAGGTACAATGTTGACTTTTAAAGACTTCCTTTATCAACTCTGAGTGATTTTTTTCATGTTATCACTTATCCTTTGAAGATCACCTCATCCTATAAAATGATTATTAGAACCCACTTTCAAACACCTTTTCATTACCATTTAACCATGATTATCTGCTCTCAATCGCCTCCCTTATTCCTTATTGTTTAGACTTCATTGGTCCAATTTCTTTTTCCCCCAGCGTGCAAGCTCTGGGTGCTAACTGTCAAAACTATGTATTTTTAAAGCTCAGTGCACATCTGCAGTTTTAAGTAGACAAAGATCTATAAACTAAATATATTACTTTTTAATTGAATTTTTTTTGCTTCTGTAATTACAAAGTTACAGATAATTGTCTACGATTTCACTAGCTAGTGTAGAACCCTAAAGTCTAAAAAGCCCTGAATAGTTGAGTCCCAGCTACCTCTCTCATCATAATATAGGAGTTGACATCAGCTGACATGTATGAGTTAACAGCTCTACACAGTAAACAGGTGGGGTGGAGGAGGGGAAGAGTGAGATGGAGACAGGGCATTTCACCCCTGTGGGTCTGCCAGAGCTCAACTTTGTTCACTTCCTGGCTTGGTCTACACTACAAAGTAGTAACAGCAAAACTTGCCTTCTGTCAACACAGTATTGAGTTCTGCCAAAAAAATCCCTCAACTTTTACCAGCCAAGTTAAACCAGTTCCTCAAGTGACACAAGCCCTCTACTAGTATAGTTTTACTGGCATGATGCTTGTGTGGATGCAGAAATACCTGTACCAGTATAAGTAGTCCTCTAGCACCTGTCCCCTCAGCAGTGCCCATTCTGTCAAATTTTTGAACAATACTGCCGAGGCATCATAGTGACACCAAGTCCACCCCCTAAAGTCACCAATATATTTTGGAAACGCCTCTTTTCCCTGCTAGTACAAGTGTACTTGCCAAGACTGGACAAGCATAAGTCTACTTTATCCTCATGCCACTGTATAGTCTAGGAAAAAGGTCCTAGATTTCCTTGATGTGAAGGTGGGGTAGAGAAGAATGCGTGCGGTCACAGCTACAGAATTTGCACAGGAATAAAGAGGTGTACAAGGGAAGTGTACACTAAGGGCACTGAGGCCCAGGGGTATAGCAGGGATGAGGGCCAATGCCAAGCAATGGGGAAGGAGCTGCGGCAGGCTTACCAGAAGACGAAGGAGCACAGACTGAAGTCTGGTGTTGCCCCTTAGACAGGCCCGTATAACAAACTGTTTGTGTCGGACCGAGTCAGGAACCACCCCCCTTCCTGCCAATGATAGTGGACAGCTCACAACTTGCAGTGGGTGGCTCCCTTGAACTGGAAGATGAGGAGAAATCACTGAAGACAGGGAGTCAGATAGTGCTGGGATCATTCAGAGCCAGGAGCTCTTTGAGACCCAGTTGGATCTTTAGGAAGGAACCTTAGGTATGTATAATTTAATTGGACTGTCCAATTAATGCCAGCCATTTTGTTTACTGTCTCCAGGGCCCCCGAAACATTATCCTTTTCCCCTTCCCCCTTGCTGTCAGATAATGCTCCCAAGCACACTTATTTTCCCAGGCTGCTTATGGGAAGGACAACTAAGTGAGTGGGGGAAGTGGTGGGAGAGTCCTACTTTCAGTGGGCGTGGAAGGATTTTAGATTGGAAACCAGTTCTAATTAGTATGGATTTTATTCAGTTTTGTACAATCACCACACCAACGGCTAAATAAAATAATCAGCCAGCAGATTGAGGTGGTCATTCAGTCCCATCACTATCAGTGGCTTGCAAAATGGAAAACTGCCACTAAAATGTAGACTAACCCATTTCCATGATTTTGGTTATATGTTGTCACATAGTCACCTGTGCCTTAACAAACCCATTAGGTTAAATACAAGAAAAACTAACAGTATAAAGAGAGTGTCCCCCTAAATGTGAATTTCTATTCCTGGCTCATGTGTCCTTAATTAAATATTCATTAATTATTATTAAGCATTTACACTGTAATAGTGCCTGAGGGCCAAAGCCAGATTGGGCCCCACTGTGCTAAGCACTGTTCAAACATCATACATGATAAGCTCTGGAGTAGAGACTAATTGGTAGAAAATAAAATACAAAAAAATTTATGCAAGGTTATAAAAAGGCATAGTATTCACTTAAAACTAGAATAGTTTCGTCTTGAGATACTTTTGTTTAGGTAGCAAAAAAAAATAAAAATAAGTGGGAAGCTCAGTTTTAATTTTCTTATATTATTGCTTTTTCAGAAAAAAAAGTTGTCCAGAGAACAACACAGAATCATTTAAACTTAGTGGTATTTTTTTCAGAACTATTGTGATCTCTTGGGTAAAAACTTTTTGAAGCAATGTGTGTTAAGTACTCAAATATTTCAATAAAATACATACTTCTAATTGTAAAACACCTTATCTCATGAAACAAAATGATTAACCAATTATTTACATAGTAGACTAATCTGTCCTGATAAAACCTACATACATTTTGTTTATATGATCTTCGGGACACGAAACTTGTCTTACATGTGTACAGCATCAGGCACACCAGGGGAGTACGACTGTATAACGATAAACTGGTTGACTTTAGCAGCAGCAGCAGCAGCAGCATCTTAATGTAAAATACAGGCTGGTAACAATGAAGTAAGAGAAGGTGTCAACTCTGCTCTCTTACATATTTGGTAAATGAACGTCATGCTGGGATTTCTGCTGCAATACAATTCTGAATATTGTCAAGGAAAAGCGCTAGATGGGCAAGCTTTTGTACTTGTCTTCTTGATTGCTTAAAACGATACGGTGAACGCATACCTTTGGATTGAAAAGCTTAATTTAAAATTAAAAAACCCACAGAAAAACAAAAAAAAAAACAAACAAAAATAACTTTTGCAGCCTCTCCAGTTGAGGAAAAAATGTTTACTAAAGGGAAAACAATTATGATGGGAGTTCTGTCTTACTGAAGATGAATAATCCTTCCTGATTTACAGTGTGCTGCCTAGTTTCCTAAAAATATCTCATTTGCCAGGTTAACTGCTGACACAATCTCAGTGGATGAGAAATGTAACGAATTTTAACTGGACACAAATTAACTGCTTGAAAACCCACAGTACTGGTTTGGATTCCCAGAGATAACCACCAGCAAACATACGTTGAACTGAAGTCTGCCCAGTTGTTGGTGGTTGCAGTAGATTCTGTCAAAGCTGGAGCTGCCGGAGTTGGGGTTGTTTCACGCAAAGAAACTTTAGGTGCAACAGTAGTGTCAACTACTGGTTTTGCAGAGGTTGGAACTTCATTGTCAGGTATTTTCTCTGCATAGTTTGCAGGGAACCATCCAGTCTTTCCCTTCAGTTCTCCTCCTAGCCACCCAGGTTCTCCAGTCTGGCTTTCATCCACCTGTAAGTGCATTAAATAACAAGATTCAGAAACATTAGAAAAATTTTAATTTAAAAATCCAGCTGCCATTCATAGTTGATTAGTTTTCTCCAGTTACTGTAAACTCAAAATTTTGTTACAAATAAAGGTGTCATATGGGCAAAATTGGATAATTTTTTAAACTATTCAGCTTTTCTTTACACAGCATACATAAATATGTAATGGCATGAGTACTGTAATGCAAAGTCATCCTTTTCATAATTAATACTTTCCCAAATTCAAATATTTGCCTGGGACAGAAAGAAAAAAGAAGACTGCCTAAAATCTCAGGCTACGTCTACACTTGCGCACTTCCTTGAGTACTTGTCCATATACTGCTAGAACATGTACCTTGTATCCCTACAGAAGCCACATATTCTGTTTGCGCAAGAGTATATGCTGTGTACAGGCATATACCTGCATCCATACTGCCCCTTTTTGGTACACGACAGTAGTGCTATTTCAGGGACAGTGTCCCAAAGTCCTTTGTGTCATAGGAGATGCTCTGGGAACCGCTTTGCTGCGTGTTCTCTCACCTCTCCCTTTTGCCAAACTGCTCCAAAGCCAAGGAGCAAGTCCACAATGTGGTTCTTCTCCTGCTACTGCTTGTGGGACTAATATCTATGCAGGCCAGTACCAGATAATGGATAGAATGAGTCAGAAAAATTTGAAATGCTGAAGACAACTGACCAAGAGGGCAAACAAATATCTACTAGGCTTCCAGGGAACAGATGTGTTGAATGCTGGGATTGCAACAGTATACCCATGGGTGGACTGCTGTCCCTAGTTCCAGACAAATAGCATAGTGTGGTGGGACCACATCATCTGGGAAACCTGGGATGATGACCAGCGGCTGCAGGAATTCCGAATGAGGATGCAGATCTTCATGGAGTTGTGCAAGTTGCTTGCACCAACCCTTCAGGGCAGACCACTCAGTTTCAAAAATCCATACTAGTACAGAAGGAGGTGGCTATTCCCTTTGGATGCTGACAATACCTCATAGCTGTTGGTCAACTGCAAACATGTTCATGGTTGAAAAGTCAACTGTCAGGGTGACAGTTGTACAGGTTTGTCATGCTATCAAAACTGCAATCTATCCATGAGTGGATGCCATAATTAAAGTCCCTGAAATTATAGCAGGATTTCAGAGGATGTGGTTTCCAAACTCTGTAGGCACCATCGAAGGAACACACATTCCAATACTTCCATTAAAAGGAGCCAGTGAATACGTGAACCAAAAAGGTTACTATTCACTCACTCACTCACTCTCCAAGGCTCAGTGGACCACAAAGGTTGGTTCATGAACACCTATGTTGGACACAGGAAAGGTTCATGACACCAGGGCACTCAGGAGGCCAGGATTGTACCGCGAAGGGATTTCATGCCCCAGAAAAAACTTGATTGTGTACGGTGTTTCTGTCCCCACAGTTATTTTGGGGGACCCCACATACCCGCTCCCAATGTGGCTCAAAGCTATACCCCAACATTGCTGACCTAAGAAAAAGCAAATGCAAGTACAGAGTAGCTGCAAAATGGTAGTGGAATGCACCTTTGAGAGTCTGAAAAGCTCATTGGTGATGCCTGCAGACCCATCTGAATGCCAGTGCAGCCTGTGCAGTTCACATTAGCGAGGTGTGCTTTACCTCACACAACATTTGTGAGGCTAAAGGGGAATACTTCTAGAGCAAGTGAGCACAGGTCAGTTCTGGCTTTCAAAGCTTGCACAGACAGCTGGATCCCACCTACGTGCACATTGCAAATCTCCACTGCTTTTCAAGAACAGGAGCAATGTGATTTGCTCGCACATTGTGGATCAGGATGTAGCCAGAAGGTGACTTGGAATCATGCCAAGGAATCACTTTACAGAATCACTGCAGACACTTCTCCAAATCTAGAGTAAGGATGGAAAAATTCTTTTGCATGGAAGCTACTTAATTTGAAATAGTAACGCTTCTGGTTGCAGCTGTCTCTAGACCATTCCCCTCTACAACTGATAGATCACTCTGCCTTAGGCCATGTGGTTTTTTTGCCTTTTTGCCTGTCTGCTACTGTTTGTATCCCATACTCTTCAGTTCGCATAAAACAATTCATTATTTCTGCTTTATGTTGGGCCTATCTCTGCCTCAGTTCTATTAATTCACAGCAAATACAGAAGTAAACGAACTGCATGCTTGACTAGTCCAATGTGACTTTGCTGCAATGCAGAGCAAAATTTACACTGCAGCAGCACTAAATACTATGTTGAGATGGCATTCTGAGTGACGGAAGGTCACAGTAGAGGACGAATCTTGCCAAATGGAGTGTGGGGGGGGAAGTAAATATCAGCATCTGACTCTTCAAGTTGAATAATTCAAACTGTAGTAACATTTGCACGTCATTTGCAATCTTTGGGAATTGCCAAGGTGATGATTGAAATCAGCAATAATAGGTCACAATCAGTCTTTTTAATCTGTTAAAAATGGACTTCTTAAAAATGGACCACACTGATACAGTTGCCTAAATGACTTAAAATTTTTTTTGCACAAGTAGGTGAGAAATATACAAGAATGATCGTAAAAACTGATTAAAGGTTTCTTTAAGCAGAATTGAAAACTCTACAAATTCTTTAAATAGTCCAATCATGCAGATGAAATTTCCATTTCTTCAATCAACATTCATTTTTTGAAATATTCTATAAGCATGAAAAGCCATCTTTTTTACACTTTACAAAAAAATATGATTTCCCAGCTTCATAGAGGGTAGGTGACGTGTTTAAAAGTTTAAAGTATAGCACTGTATAACTTCAGAGAAGACGCTTTTGTAAGACTTCACAGGAAGAACACTCAATGACAAAAAAAAAAATAAAAGATCCAGTTATCTCTGGCATTTAATCAGATTGAAAACAAATGCTACCATTATATATCTTTTTTCAGCCATATATTCTATCAGCCAGAACACTATTCATTTCTTTTTAAAATCTGCTTTCCCGAAAGCTGAATTTCATCTTAGATTTGCTTCTGAGATTAATGAAACCCCTACTACTACTCAGAATGTAAGATCTTCCAAGCAGTGACCATCTCCTTATGTTTGTGCAGTACCTAACACAATGGGCATAGGCTCTGACATATTACAAACAACAATAATCATCTCCATTGCCATCAGTTGACAAAACTGACTACTATGCATTATTATGAAATGGCTCTGGACAGAAATTGAGCTATTTGATTCTGAATTACGTTCCTCTAATACCCAGGCCACTAAGATCAATAATCCGAGTGTTCTTCATGGAATTACTTGCAAGTTCATTCCAAAACAGTGAAATACATAGGATATGGTTAGTGCTATCAGAATCTGCTGAGGAACTTCAGCTTGGTTGGGTGCTAGGGGAGGGGATGGAAAGATGCCCAACCCAAAGGAAAACAAATGAACTCATTAACATCCACTCCGCTAGAGAAATATCCACCCAAAAGGAAAGAAACAGCATTCCTCCATATAGAGTGGTAATAAAATAGAAGTTAGAAATTTATCAGTTTGAGAGGGAGCCTGGAATGGAAAGGGCTGTCTAGGTTGAAAAGTATTATCAATCCAAGACAAATGCAAGGTAAGGCTGTAAATTATCAATACAATTTATACAAAAATAATCTTTAAAAATGTTTAAACTTTAAAGAACTTGGAAAGCCAAAAACGCCAAGATAAAGGTAAAAATAAAAAAGTTAAACTACAGAAAGAACATAAATAAAAAGTTTATTTGACGTACTTTAACTCAACTCTCACCTGTATTACTATCATGCATACAGATTCTATGGCAGACCATGAATATATAACAAAATATCCCAGTATTATAGAGAGCCAACATCTGTATCTGGTACATACTTCCTGAACCCTTTGGTGATTTGTCTACACCCTATGACCCCTTCCACACTGGTCCTGCAGTTCCATAAATACATTACAGCAAAGGTGGAAAATGAATTTAAATTACTAGGGAGCTGGAGACCAGTTAAAGCTCAGTTCAGTCTCACAGGGAAAACAGTGTTTCAACCAACTCTTCAAACCATGTTGCAGCCCTGTTAAAGTCCAAGGCGGTAGCATGGTTCAGGAACATGGTAACACAGCCTAACTCTTGTCTGCACTGTCAGACTGAACCATGCTTTAACTGTATTCCCTCAAAATACTGGTAGTTACAAGTGAGGCAGGATCCCAGTTGTAGCTATATAGTGCTCACCAGCCAGCATGGACCAATCCAAATCACAGTACTATAGGCCTTCACCTACATTAAAACATGATTGTTATAGGCTAGTTTTACCCCAGTTCTTGCTGGTTAGCCTAGACAAGCTGAAAGTTTAACCAGAGTTTAACTTCCATTTAAATGGTCATAAGGCCAGTCCATATAGGATCTTAGACATACCTTAACACATAAACTTGCAAACTGTTACTCTCCAAAAACTATAATTGATTTACACCTTTTAGAAGCATGACATGGCCATTTTTTTTTAACACTTAAGTGATGTAGGCACTTAAGAACTTAAGTAACTTTAAACAACGGGACTTAAGTCTCAAAAATTTTACCCCAGATAAATTAAAAAAATAGGTAACTTGACAGTAACAAAGCTATATTTATAAAAATGTATTAAAAGATTGTGCAGACTTCCTAACAGTCATACAGTATACTTACCCATTCCCTTTTAACCTCCAGCAGGAAAGCAATGATTTGAAAGTAAGGCAGAATTATAACACATTTCACAAATTAAGCAATTACTAAAGAGCAGGAGAGCAATCCCACTAGAATCAGTTGTTAGCTCTGACAGTAATTAAAGATATTTAAATGAAAATAAGCCAAGGCCAGAGGCCAGTTTTTCCATTATAATATAAATTAAAAACAAAGTCTAAAGTCATATACAGGTGAACGCAGATTATCCAAAATAATGATCTGAAATTCAGAAGTGTTCCCTGAAATCAGAATACTGATTTCCCAACATTTCATTATGTCCCCTGAGCCATTTAGTAAACTGATGTTTAGTCTTCCTCCAGCAAAGCTCAGTGTATGCCTGTACCTCTAGCAAACATTTTATTCCCGGATAAAGTATTAACTGGATTATTCCATTCTTCAATAACCTACAGAGCCCCACATGCCTGCATACTTTCTTATTTTGACTGATGACTTGCCAACCTCACTTCTTTACTAAAGGATAAGTGACAAAATTTCAGTGAAATTATTGCACTTCAACTGGGTTTTGGGCCTCTTCCTAAATCATTCAGTAATACCACAATCCAATGTTCATGATGTCATGAGATATTGCTGAATAAATCAAACAGGAAGAAAATGATGATCAGAGCTTCTTTTTACTAATGTCTAGATATCATTAAGATATGACAATTTAGAAAGTTTATTTTTCTAAAACCCAAGTGAAGTTTTCCAGAGAGTGTGACAGTTCTTTAAAAACAGAACTCATTTTGATAGGAAGATGAAGCAGTGAATTAAGGTCATAATGCTTCTCTCTATAGTTTTTCATAAATTACAATTACAAAAGATTTTTACATAATACTTTCATTGAGAATTTTTTTAAAACTGTAAAATGACATTTGCATGTTACAATATTAATAACGCTTATTCCAATTATTCAGAGATTCTTAAACATTAATAACTATAGTTACTGACAATTGCAGTTACAATTTTTAAAAGATTTAGGAATTACAAAAAGTGCAAGATATACTTCCATAGTATTACTTAAGCCTAACAAAACAATATTTTTAGGGAGATTTATCCCAGTGCTACCAACCACTACAATTAAAGATGAATAAGCATTTCCATTCCATTTACACCTCCAACAATGTTTTCAGTTGCTTATCGCTTCCTTTTGTCAGACTGGTTTCAGAGTAGCAGCCGGGTTAGTCTGTATCCGCAAAAAGAAAAGGAGGACTTGTGGCACCTTAAAGACTAAATAAATTTGTTAGTCTCTAAGGTGCCACAAGTCCTCCTTTTCTTTTTGTCAGACTGACATTTTTTCTACTTTGTCCCTGCCTGAAAAATTACTTTTTAAAGTGTTTCAGCAAAACAATGCAGCCATTTTTAAATAGGGGAAAATTCTTAAGAGGAAAAGTTATTGTATGAACAAGTAAAAAACCTATACTGGATCATTATAACAAAGTAGAAATTGTAGAAAAAATATATTATTGGAGAAACAGTCATAATGTAATTAAAGATTAACACAACATATATGATTGTGACCTTAATGTAGTCATTTCCTAACTCAGAGTAAATGTTTAACATAGCATTAATTTAACTGTAACATTCTCTTAATATAGTTGAGTTTTTAAAATTGGAATTAGAATAGTTTGCATTGTTTTAGTATTACAGTTTTAGATAGGCTTTACAGCCCAAACAAATCTTTAATATTCTGTTCTGACCTCCAGGTATAGCAACAATCCTCAGAAGTGACTATGACAGTTATGATTGTGTCACTTATTTGTCTTGATGACCAAATGTCTCACTGTAGACTAGTTGGCTTTGCAAACTTGTTCAGACACTTTGGACTTCCCTGTCACCACACTCATTTAGAGCTGAGTTATTATACTAAGACTGATACAGTTTGTTCATCAACTTTATCTATACCTTGCATTATAATGTACTTTAAGAAAAATGAATGGGATAGACTGGAGAATCGCACCATCACCAGGAAAAGGCTGGTCTACGTGACTGGGGACTCATTACTGAGAATAGACAGGCCTGTAATAAGAACTGATCCAGAGAGCAGAAGGGTGTGCTGTCTGCTGGGTGCTAAGATATGGGATGTGGACCTGAGGCTGAAGAAGATCCTAACGGGAGCGGGAAAGAATCCGTTGATTATCCTTCATGTAGGAACAAATGATACAGCTAGATTCTCACTGGAACGTATCAAAGGAGACTATGCCAGGCTGGGGAAGACGCTTAAGAAAATCAAGGTTCAGGTGATCTTAAGTGGGATTCTGCCTGTTCCTAGAGAAGGGCAACAAAGGTGTGACAAGATTATGATGCTCAACAGATGGCTCAGGCAGTGGTTTGCTTCCCAGGGGTCAGGGAGGGCTTTGGGATGTATGGCCACTGGGAAGCATTCATGGACAGAGGACTGTTCTCTTAAGATGGACTTCACCTGAGTAAGGAGGGAAATAGACTTCTAGGATGGAGGATGGCATAACCGATCAAGAGAACTTGAAATTAGGACTTCGGGGGAGATGGTTCGGAGATAGCCAGATAATCTCCACGCCAGATTTTCTCTTTGAGAAGGAAGGAAATGAAGTAAGAAAGGATACAGCTGTGGGTAGGAGAATGGACATAAGGCGGAAGGACAGTGTACATACCAATCTAATAGGTAATATTGGCAGTAGAATGTCTGTGCCCAGTCGGTAAAGAATGTGAGTGAAGCCAAATCGCAAAAATTAAGATGTTTGTACACTAATGAGAGGAGCCTAGGTAACAAAATGGAGGAACTAGAGCTACTGGTGCAGGAAGTGAAACCAGATACTATAGGGATAACAGAAACATGGTGGAATAGTAGTCATGACTGGACTACAGGTATTGAAGGGTATGTGCTGTTTAGGAAAGACGGAAAAAAAGGCAAAGGTGGTAGAGTAGCATTGTATATCAATGATGAGGTAAAAAGAAAAGGAGTACTTGTGGCACCTTAGAGACTAACAAATTTATTAGAGCATAAGCTTTCGTGAGCTACAGCTCACTTCATCGGATGCATTTGGTGGAAAAAACAGAGGAGAGATTTATATACACACACAGAGAGAACATGAAACAATGGGTTTATCATACACACTGTAAGGAGAGTGATCACTTAAGATAAGCCATCACCAGCAGCAGGGGGGGAAAGGAGGAAAACCTTTCATGGTGACAAGCAAGGTAGGCTAATTCCAGCAGTTAACAAGAATATCAGAGGAACAGTGGGGGGTGGGGTGGGGGGAGAAATAACATGGGGAAATAGTTTTACTTTGTATAATGACTCATCCATTCCCAGTCTCTATTCAAGCCTAAGTTAATTGTATCCAGTTTGCAAATTAATTCCAATTCAGCAGTCTCTCGTTGGAGTCTGTTTTTGAAGCTTTTTTGTTGAAGTATAGCCACTCTAAGATCTGTGATCGAGTGACCAGAGAGATTGAAGTGTTCTCCAACTGGTTTTTGAATGTTATAATTCTTGACGTCTGATTTGTGTCCATTCATTCTTTTACGTAGAGACTGTCCAGTTTGGCCAATGTACATGGCAGAGGGGCATTGCTGGCACATGATGGCATATATCACATTGGTAGATGCGCAGGTGAACGAGCCTCTGATAGTGTGGCTGATGTGATTAGACCCTATGATGGTATCCCCCGAATAGATATGTGGACAGAGTTGGCAACGGGCTTTGTTGCAAGGATAGGTTCCTGGGTTAGTGGTTCTGTTGTGCGGTGTGTGGTTGCTGGTGAGTATTTGCTTCAGATTGGGGGGCTGTCTGTAAGCAAGGACTGGCCTGTCTCCCAAGATCTGTGAGAGTGATGGGTCGTCCTTCAGGATAGGTTGTAGATCCTTGATGATGCGTTGGAGAGGTTTTAGTTGGGGGCTGAAGGTGATGGCTAGTGGCGTTCTGTTGTTTTCTTTGTTGGGCCTGTCCTGTAGTAGGTGACTTCTGGGTACTCTTCTGGCTCTGTCAATCTGTTTCTTCACTTCAGCAGGTGGGTATTGTAGTTGTAGGAGTGCATGATAGAGATCTTGTAGGTGTTTGTCTCTGTCTGAGGGGTTGGAGCAAATGCGGTTATATCGTAGCGCTTGGCTGTAGACAATGGATCGAGTGGTATGATCTGGATGAAAGCTAGAGGCATGTAGGTAGGAATAGCGGTCAGTAGGTTTCCAATATAGGGTGGTGTTTATGTGACCATCGCTTATTAGCACCGTAGTGTCCAGGAAGTGGATCTCTTGTGTGGACTGGTCCAGGCTGAGGTTGATGGTGGGATGGAAATTGTTGAAATCATGGTGGAATTCCTTAAGAGCTTCTTTTCCATGGGTCCAGATGATGAAGATGTCATCAATGTAGCGCAAGTAGAGTGGGGGCATTAGGGGACGAGAGCTGAGGAAGCGTTGTTCTAAGTCAGCCATAAAAATGTTGGCATACTGTGGGGCCATGCGGGTACCCATCGCAGTGCCGCTGATTTGAAGGTATACATTGTCACCAAATGTGAAATAGTTATGGGTGAGGACAAAGTCACAAAGTTCAGCCACCAGGTTAGCCGTGACAGTATCGGGGATACTGTTCCTGACGGCTATCTATCTGCTACCCAAGATCCATAGATCCACCCTGACAGCAGGATTGTCTGGCTATGTAGACTCCCTCCTCAGGCCCTTCATTACCAGCACTCCCAGCTATCTTCGAGACACCACTGACTTCCTGAGGAAACTACAGTCCATTGGTGATCTTCCTAAAAACACCATCCTAGCCACTATGGATGTAGAAGCCCTCTACACCAACATTCCACACAAAGATGGACTACAAGTCGTCAGGAACAGTATCCCCGATACTGTCACGGCTAACCTGGTGGCTGAACTTTGTGACTTTGTCCTCACCCATAACTATTTCACATTTGGTGACAATGTATACCTTCAAATCAGCGGCACTGCGATGGGTACCCGCATGGCCCCACAGTATGCCAACATATTTATGGCTGACTTAGAACAACGCTTCCTCAGCTCTCGTCCCCTAATGCCCCTACTCTACTTGCGCTACATTGATGACATCTTCATCATCTGGACCCATGGAAAAGAAGCTCTTGAGGAATTCCACCATGATTTCAACAATTTCCATCCCACCATCAACCTCAGCCTGGACCAGTCCACACAAGAGATCCACTTCCTGGACACTACGGTGCTAATAAGCGATGGTCACATAAACATCACCCTATATCGGAAACCTACTGACCGCTATTCCTACCTACATGCCTCTAGCTTTCATCCAGATCATACCACTCGATCCATTGTCTACAGCCAAGCGCTACGATATAACCGCATTTGCTCCAACCCCTCAGACAGAGACAAACACCTACAAGATCTCTATCATGCACTCCTACAACTACAATACCCACCTGCTGAAGTGAAGAAACAGATTGACAGAGCCAGAAGAGTACCCAGAAGTCACCTACTACAGGACAGGCCCAACAAAGAAAACAACAGAACGCCACTAGCCATTACCTTCAGCCCCCAACTAAAACCTCTCCAACGCATCATCAAGGATCTACAACCTATCCTGAAGGACGACCCATCACTCTCACAGATCTTGGGAGACAGGCCAGTCCTTGCTTACAGACAGCCCCCCAATCTGAAGCAAATACTCACCAGCAACCACACACCGCACAACAGAACCACTAACCCAGGAACCTATCCTTGCAACAAAGCCCGTTGCCAACTCTGTCCACATATCTATTCGGGGGATACCATCATAGGGTCTAATCACATCAGCCACACTATCAGAGGCTCGTTCACCTGCGCATCTACCAATGTGATATATGCCATCATGTGCCAGCAATGCCCCTCTGCCATGTACATTGGCCAAACTGGACAGTCTCTACGTAAAAGAATGAATGGACACAAATCAGACGTCAAAAATTATAACATTCAAAAACCAGTTGGAGAACACTTCCATCTCTCTGATCACTCGATCACAGACCTAAGAGTGGCTATACTTCAACAAAAAAGCTTCAAAAACAGACTCCAACGAGAGACTGCTGAATTGGAATTAATTTGCAAACTGGATACAATTAACTTAGGCTTGAATAGAGACTGGGAATGGATGAATCATTACACAAAGTAAAACTATTTCCCCATGGTATTTCTCCCTCCCACCCCACCCCCACTGTTCCTCTGATATTCTTGTTAACTGCTGGAATTAGCCTACCTTGCTTGTCACCATGAAAGGTTTTCCTCCTTTCCCCCCCTGCTGCTGGTGATGGCTTATCTTAAGTGATCACTCTCCTTACAGTGTGTATGATAAACCCATTGTTTCATGTTCTCTGTGTGTGTGTGTGTGTGTGTGTATATAAATCTCTCCTCTGTTTTTTCCACCAAATGCATCCGATGAAGTGAGCTGTAGCTCACGAAAGCTTGTGCTCCAATAAATTTGTTAGTCTCTAAGGTGCCACAAGTACTCCTTTTCTTTTTGCGAATACAGACTAACACGGCTGCTACTCTGAAACCTGTAATGATGAGGTAGACTGTAAAGAAGTGATGAAATGCATAATACAGAGTCTGTCTGGGCAAAAATCACATTGGGGAAGAAAGCTACTAGAGCTTCTCCTGGGATAGTACTTGGGCATCCGCCAGGATCAGATTTGGATATGGATAGAGACCTCTAATGTTTTTAAAGAAGTAAATACTAATGGGAATTGTGTGATCATGGGAGACTAATTTCCCAGATATAGACTGGAGGACAAGTGCTAGTAATAACAACAGAACTCAGATTTTCCTGGATACAATAGCTGATGGATTCCTTCACCAAAGTAGTTGCTGAACTGACAAGAGGGGATGCCACTGTAGATTTTGTTTTGGTGAGCAGCGAGGACCTCATAGAAGAAATGGTTGTAGGGGACAATCTTGGTTCGAGTGATCATGAGATAATTCAGTTCAAACTAAATGGAAGGATAAACAAAAATAGATTTGTGACTAGAGTTTTTGATTTCAAAAAGGCTAACTTTAAAAAATTAAGGAAATTAGTTAGGGAAGTGGATTGGACTGAAAAACGTGTGGATCTAAAGGCGGGAGGAGGCCTGGGATTACTTCAAGTCAAAGTTGCAGAAACTATCAGAAGCCTGCATCCCAAGAAAGGGGAAAAAATTCATAGGCAAGAGTTGTAGACCAAGCTGGATGAGCAAGCATCTCAGAGAAGTGATTAAGAAAAAGCAGAAAGCCTACAAGGAATGCAAGATGGGAGGAATTAGCAAGGAAAGCTACCTTACTGAGGTCAGAACAGGTAGGGATATAGTGAGAAAAAGGCCAAAAGCCATGTAGAGCTGGACCTTGCAAAGGGAATTAAAAGCATTAGTAAAAGGTTCTATAGCCATATAAATAAGAAGAAAACAAACAAAGAAGAAGTGGGACCACTAAACACTGAGGATGGAGTGGCGGTTAAGGATAATCTAGGCATGGCCCAATATCTAAACAAATACTTTGCCTCAGTCTTTAATGAGGAGCTTAGGGTTAATAGTAGGATGACAAATGGGAATGAGGACATGGAGGTAGATATGACCACATCCGAGGTAGAAGCCAAACTTGAACAGTTTAATGGGACTAAATCGGGGAGCCCAGATAATCTTCATCCAAGATTATTAAAGGAACTGGCACATGAAATTGCAAGCCCATTAGCAAGAATTTTTAATCAATCTGTAAAGTCAGGGGTTGTACAGTATGACTGGAGAATTGCTTACATAGTTCCTATTTTTAAGAAAGGTAAAAAAAGTGATCCAGGAAACTACAGGCCTGTTAGTTTGCCATCTGTAGTATGCAAGATCTTGGAAAAAAATTTGAAAGAGAAAGTAGTTAAGGACATTGAGGTCAATGGTAATTGGGACAAAGTACAACATGGCTTTACAAAAGGTAGATCGTGTCAAACCAACCTGATCTCCTTCTTTGAGAAAGTAACAGATTTTTAGACAAAGGGAATGCAGTGGATCTAATTTACTTCGATTTCAGTAATGCATTTGATACGGTTCCACATGGAGAATTATTAGCTAAATTGGAAAAGATGGGGATCAATATGAAAATTGAAAGGTGGATAAGGACCTGGTTAAAGGAGAGACTACAGCAGCTGACAGTGAAAGGTGAACTGTCAGGCTGGAAGGAGGTTACTAGTGGAGTTCCTCAAAGATCAGTTTTGGGACCAATCTTATTTAATCTTTTTATTACTGACCTTGGCACAAAAAGCAGGAATGTGATAATAAAGTTTGCGGATGACACGAAGCTGGGAGGTATTGCCAATACAGAGAAGGACCAGGATATCATACAGGAAGATCTGGATGACCTTATAAACTGGAGTAATAGTAATAGAATGAAATTTAATAGTGAAAAGTGCAAGGTCAGGCACTTAGGGATTAATGACAAGAATTTCGGTTATAAATTGGGGACACATCACTTGGAAGTAACAGAGGAGGAGAAGGACCTCAGAGTATTGGTTGATCACAGGATGACTATGAGCCGCCAATGTGATATGGCCATAAAAAATGCTAATGCAGTCTTGGGATGCATCAGGTGAGGTATTTCCAGTAGAGAAGGAGGTGTTAGTACCGTTAAATAAGACACTGGTGAGACCTCATCTGGAATATTGTGTGCAATTCTGGGCTCCCATGTTTAAGAAGGATGAATTCAAACTGGAACAGGTACAGAGAAGGGCTACTAGGATGATCCAAGGAATAGAAAACCTGTCTTATGAAAGGAGACTCAAAGAGTTTGGCTTGTTTAGCCTAACCAAAAGAAGGCTGAGAGGATATGTGATTGCTATCTATAAATATATCAGAGGGATAAATACCACAGAGGGAGAAGAATTATTTAAGCTCAGTACCAATGTGCACACAAGAACAAATGGATATAAACTGGCCATCAGGAAGTTTAGACTTGAAATTAGACAAAGGTTTCTAACCATCAGAGGAGTGAAGTTCTGGAACAGCCTTCCTCCAAGGGAAGCAGTGGGGGCAAAAGACATAGCTGGCTTCAAGACTAAGCTTGATAAGTTTATGGCGGAGATGATATAATGGGATAGCCTAATTTTGGCAATTAATTGATCTTCGACTATTAGCAGTAGATATGTTAGATGGGGTGGGATCTGAGTTACTACAGAGAATTCTTTCCTGGGTGTCTGGCTAGTGAGTCTTGCCCACATGTTCAGGGTTTAGCTCATTGCCATATTTGGGGTCGGGAAGGAATGTTCCTCCAGGGGACTTTGGCAGAGGCCCTGGGGGGTTTTCGCCTTCCTCTGCAGCGCGGGGCATGGGTCACTTGCTGGAGGATTCTCTGCACCTTGAAGTCTTTAAACTATGATTTGAGGAGTTCAGTAGTTCAGACATATGTTAGGGGTTTGTTACAGGAGTTGGTGGGTAAGATTCTGTGGCCTGTGTTGTGCAGAAGCTCAGACTAGATGATCATAATGGTCCCTTCTGACCTTAAAAACCTATGATTCTAATCTTATCACATCACATCCACCACAATCCCTCCACTGCCAACAGGACAGCTATACAGTCCCTGAAATCTAATCACCAGTGATCAAACCAGCAGACAAAGGAGGTACCATCATAGTCCTCAACCATGATATCTACATTGAGGCCAAGCCACAACTCTCCGACACTATCGACTACGAAGAACTCAGACTACCCTACGCCATAATTAACCCAGAAATTTAAGGATATCATCAAATTCTTCCCCAAACAACTCCAAGAGGAATTCTACAAACTCATCCCGTGTGAACCCTTTTTACATGCTTCCCAAGATATACAAACAAAGAAAGCCAGGCAGATGCATCATATCTCACCACAGTACTCTTACTGAAGCAATATTGGGACTCAGAGAAACCATCCTCAAATCACTCACAACACAAATGGCCAGCTTCCTCCAGGACACAACCAACTTCCTCCACGAACTCTTCAACATTAACAACCTCCCTCAGAACACCAGCCTTGCCACCATGAATGTCACCTCCCTATACACCAGCATCCCTCAATGACAGCATAGCTGCTTGCCTCAAATATTAACAAGACAATGGACAACCCTCACATATGCATCCCAAACACAGTGCCAAACTCATCCACTTCATCCTCACTCATAACAATTTTACATTCACCACCACCACATTTTGTCCAAACCGTGTGAACAGCCATGGGTACTAATATGGCTCCCTAATATGCAAACCTATTCATGGGCCATCTTGAAGAATTTCTGGACAAATCCACCACAAAACCTGAAATACATTCATGATATTTTCATCCTCTGGATAGACGACAAACTCCCTAATAGATTTCTACCACAATTTCAACCACCACCAAATGTCCATTAAACTTCATCTGGAACACTCCTACTCGAGCTCCAACTTCCTGGACATCATGATCAGTTTCCAACAATGGAACCCTATGGACAACCATACACAAGAAACCCACAGATCACTATACCTATCTTCATAGAGCCAGTAACCACCCAAAACACACCAAGAAATCTAATCTACAGCCAGGCACTCAAACCACAGAATATGCTCTGAGGAGAAAGTCCAGGATATACACAATAATACATTCAAAACCGCCTTCACCAAACAAGGACGTTCCAGAGAAGTAGATCACATCATGGAACAGGCCACCCAAACAGAACTTACTTCAAACACAGAAATAACCACCCCTTCCCCTCTCCCCAACTCCAGACTGTATAGCCCTACTTGTCACCTACCACCCCCATACTGGAACCCATACAGGGTATTATCAAACAACTATAACCCATATTCGATGGGGAGCCCATCCTGAAAGAAATCTTTCCTGAACCCCCACTTCAAACCTCCAAACAATCCCCCCACCCCTAAACTCTCAAAGCTCATCATCAGAAGCAAGCTCCCCACAGACTAGGACACACCAAATGAAAGTGGTGACAAACCCTGACAGAAAAACAGATTAAAAACCTGCTACAATGATCAACACTCTCCACAATACACCTTTCAAGATCCCGGGATTCTACACATACCTATCACAACATATTGTGTACCTCATCTAGTGCACTAAATGCTCCAATAGCAAATCTGTGGTTGAAACCAGACAGTCACTATGCTCTCAAATGAATTCACAGGAAACTGATAAGACACAAAAATGCCACATACCTGTGGTGAACACTTTTCACGAAGTGATCACTCGATATCTGACCTCTCAGTCTTCATCCTCAAATGAAACCTGCACAATACTTTCAAAAGATGGCCTGGGAGCTAGACACTAAAAATCATGGACTGAATAGACACACTGGATTTATGGCTTAGCACAACAATCTATAACCCACTAACAACCTCCCTTTCCTCCCTCAGGGGGTGTTAGCAGGCAATTTCACCTTGCATGTTCCCTTGAAATATGCGTTAACTATTTATGTTAAACTGTTCTATTTTGTATTTAGCTATGACGCTCTGAGTAAGGGCTTGTCTTCACCTTCAGTAGTGCATTTGCACCTGTGCAGCTGCACCACTGTAGCACGTTAGTAAAGACACTACTACACAACCAGAGAGCTTCTCCAGTTGGCGTAGTTAATCCAACTCCCTGGCAGTAGCTGAGTCAGTAGGAGAAGTTCCACATCCATGAGCAATATAGTTATACTGACATAGGTCTGTAGTGTAGGACTGGCCTAAGATTCCCAGACTTGAAGAAGAGCTCTGTGTAAGCTCGACAGCTTGTCTCTCTCACCAATAGAAGTTGGTCCAATAAAAGATATTACCTCACCCACCTTGCCTCTCTCATTATTCTAACAGCAGAGATAATAAATGATAGCACATACTGTACATTTCAGTCTTTACAACTTGCTTGTAATACTTGTGGTATATATAAAATTCAAAGTTAGGTTGAATAAAATACTGGTATAAAAATAGAAGCAGAGATGTAAAACAAAGTACAATTTTTTCAAGCAACATCACACTTTTCTTACCATGACTATGTCACCAGGCTGAATAGTGATTTCATCATGGCTTCTGGCTTCAAAAGGATACAACGCTCGATAATATACTATTTTTACATCCTCCTGAGCAGAAATAGTTAGTGGAGCTTTTTCTATATAGAGAGGAAGAAAAAATAGATATTAAAAACTAAACATAAATGTTTGTGAAACACTTTAGAAGAAGAGATGTAAAAAAAATGAGAGGTAAAGTGTTAATTATCACAATGCCCCTGAGAGACAGAGTAAGTACATTCCCCGTTTTAAATAAGGGGAAATAAGCAAACAAATAATTAAACTTACATTTTATCTCTATTTTCTCCTTTAGCACCACCTATTTAAAATAATATGCTTTTAGCTTTTATGAAACACACAGCTATTTATATAGAAAATACCTGCATTTAAAACCATGTACAATGATTTTACAACTTTTCCTATTTTGTTTTTAAGCATTGCACTGACATAATGGATTAACTTGATCAGTAAGTTCCCAGTATAGATGGTAATTATCCATATAGTGACCTTTTACAGCCTCGTTAAACCGCATCTGGCAAATACTATATGGCTGATGGGTAACATCTAGTGTATTTATTCCCCCTTAACCAGTTTTAAGTTTTTTTCCCCAAACAATTTGGTTTTGTTTGTTTTTTTAAATTATATAGACTAGATAGTTACATACTGCCTCTACTTTGAAGGATCCCAAAGCAGATGTTATAGACTACCATACAAACTGTACATAGGGGTTAAGGAAGTGATTTTTGAAATGCAATTTCGCCTCTAAAAGGTGAAACATGGCAACATTATTTTATCTTATTATTTTGAGAAATAATAGTTTGTTGGAGACAAGCACCAGCTTATAGCTAAATTCTCTTCTCCAAGCTGCATGGTGCATCTCATCCAGTCCCCTTCACTCCCTATGTGACTTCTATTAAATTCCACACTTGTAGGGAGAGCAACAACACTCAGAAGATTTCTGTTATGCAGAGTGGACAATGTAAGCCTTAAACCATTTATTTAAACAAGATTAGTGACTTAGTTTCAATACAGAATATACAACATATGGAATAAGAAGACAGGATGTAAGGAGTCGTCGTCTATGGGTATGTCTACACTATGAAATTAGGTCGAATTTATAGAAGTCGATTTTTTAGAAAGTGATTTTATACAGTCGATTATGTGTGTCCTCGCGCTAATGCACTAAGTGCATTAAGTTGGCGGAGTGCATCCACAGTACCGAGGCAAGCGTCGACTTTCAGAGTGTTGCATTGTGGGTAGCTATCCCATAGTTCCCGCAGTCTCCGCCACCCATTGGAATTCCAGGTTAAGCTCCCAGTGCCTGATGGGGCAAAAACATTGTCGCGGGTGGTTTTGGGTATATGTCGTCAGTCACCCCTTCCTCCGTGAAAGCAACGGCAGACAATCGTTTCGCACCTTTTTTCCATGCGGGTGCCATACTGCTTTCAGCAGACGGTGCAGTAGGACTGCTAACCGTCATCGTCATCAACTGCTTCCGCTGCCACTCTGCTCTCCTGATGCTCTGAATCCACCTCGCAGGTCCTCTATATGACCGTCATCATCCACCACTTCTGCTGGCACTCTGCTCTCCTGCTGGTCTCACAGGGCCACTTCCGCTGCAAATCTGCTCAGCTGCTCTTGTCTCGCCATACCATGGCAAGCATGCAGCCCACTCAATTGTTGTGTCCTGGCAGCAGACAGTGCAGTAGGTCTGCAAAACTGGTCATCCAACCACCGCTTCCCCCTGCAACTCTACTCTCCTGTAGCCACCATACCATAGCAAGCATGGAGCCTGCTCAGATCACCATGGCAGTTATGAGCATTGTAAACACCTTGTGCATTATCATGCAGTATATGCAGAACCTGAACCTGCAAAAGCAGGCGAGGAGGCGATGGCAGCGCGGTGACGAGAGTGATGAGGACATGGATACACTTCTCTCAAAACACGGGCCCTGGCAATTTGGCCATCCTGGTGGCAATGGGGCAGCTCATGCCGTGGAACACCGATTCTGGGCCCGGGAAACAAGCACAGAGTGGTGGGACCGCATAGTGTTGTGGGTCTGGGATGAGTCCAAGTGGCTGTGAAACTTTCACATGCATAAGGGCACTTTCATGGAACTTTGTAACTTGCTTTCCCCTGCCCTGAAGCGCAAGAATACCAAGATGAGAGCAGCCCTCACAGTTCACAAGTGAGTGGCAATAGCCCTCTGGAAGCTTGCAACATCAGACAGCTACCGGTCAGTCGGAAATCAATTTGGAGTGGGCAAATCTACTGTGGGGGCTGCTGTGATCCAAGTAGCCAATGCAATCACTGAGCTGTTCCTATCAAGGGTAGTGACTCTGGGAAATGTGCAGGTCATAGTGGATGGCTTTGCTGCAAAGGGATTCCCTAACTGTGGTGGGGACGACAGACGGAACCCATATCCCTATCTTGGGACTGGACCACCAAGGCAGCCAGTACATAAACCAAAAGGGGTACTTTTCAATGGTGCTGCAAGCACTGGTGGATCACAAGGGACATTTCACCAACATCAACATGGGCTATCCAGGAAAGGTACATGACGCTCGCATCTTCAGGAACTCTGGTCTGTATGAACAACTGCAGCAAGGGACTTACTTTCCAGACCAGAAAATAACCGTTGGGGATGTTGAAATGCCTATAGTTATCCTTGGGGACCCAACCTACCCCTTAATGCCATGGCTCATGAAGCCATACACAGGCACCCTGGACAGTAGTAAGGAGCTGTTCAACTACAGGCTGATCAAGTGCAGAATGGTGGTAGAATGTGCATTTGGATGTTTAAAAGTGCACTGGCGCAGTTTATGTTTTGGTTAGACCTCAGCAAAACCAATATTCCCATTGTTATTACTGCTTGCTGTGTGTTCCACAATCTCTGAGAGAGTAAGGGGGACACGTTTATGGAGGGGTGGGAAATTGAGGCAAATTGCCTGGCCGCTGATTACGCGCTGCCAGACACCAGGGTGGTTAGAAGAGCACAGCAGGGCACACTGCACATCAGAGAAGCTTTGAAAACCAGTTTCATGGCTGACCAGGCTATGGTGTGACAGTTCTGTTTGTTTCTCTTTGATGAAAACCCGCCCCCTTGGTTCACTCTGCTTCCCTGTAAGCCAACCCCCCCCTTCCATCTTCGATCACCGCTTGTAGAGGCAATAAAGTCATTGTTGTTTCAAATTCATGCATTCTTTATTAATTCGTCACACAAATAGGGGGATAACTGCCAAGGTAGCCCGGAAGGGTTGGGAGAGGACGGAAGCACCGGGTGGGTGGTGGATGAGGGAAGGACAAGGCCACACGGCACTTCAAAACTTATTGAATGCCAGCCTTCTGTTGCTTGGGCAGTCCTCTGGGGTGGAGGGGTTGGGTTCCCAGAGTCCTCCCCCCCACCGCATTCTTGGGTGTCTGGGTAAGGAGGCTACAGAACTTGGAGGAGGGCGGTTGGTTACACAGGGGCTGCAGTGGTGGTCTGTGCCTTTCCTGCACCTCAACCATATGCCAGAGCATATCAGTTTGATCCTCCAGTAGCCTCAGCATTGCATCCTGCCTCCTTTCATCATGCTGCTGCCACCCTTCCTCTTGATCCCGCCACCTCTCCTGTTGCTCCAGCCATCTATCCTCTCACACATCCCTCCTGTCCTCGCTTTCACTTTGTGCTTTCCTGGACTCTGCCATTGTCTGCCTCCATGCATTCTGCTGGATTCTTTCAGTTTGGGTGGACTGCATGAGCTCAGAGAACATTTCATCGCTAGTGTGGTTTTTTCGCCTTCTTATCTGCGCTAGCCTCTGGGATGGAAATGCTAGTTGAAGCATTGAAACATTTGCATCTGCAGGAGGAAAAAAAGGGAGATTAAAATTGAAAAAGACACATTGGCCATTTAAAAGGAGGGGCTGATGTTTTCGGGTTAATGTGCAGCACAAACCCAACTAAACCTCTCTCATGCCCAATTCTCTGGGATGATCGCTTCACCCCTCCCCGCACCATGTGGCTAACAGCGGGGATGATTTCTTTTCAGCTACAGGCAAACAGCCCAGCAGGAACGGCCACCTCTGATGTCCCCTTAATAAAATTCCCCTTTTTCAACCAGGTGACCATGAATGATATCACTGTCCTGAGGATAACACAGAGAGATAAAGAACGGATGTTGCTTGAATGCCAGCAAGCATCGGGACAACTCGCTGCCATGCTTTCTTATGCAATGATTCCAGACTACGTGCTACTGGCCTGCCGTGGTAAAGTGTTCTACCATGGAGGATGCAATAAGGCTGCCCTCCCGCGAAGCCTTTGCAAAAGGTTTCTGGAGTATCTCCAGGACAGCTTCACCGAGATGATCCTGGAGGATTTCAGCCCCATCCCCAGACACATTAACAGACTTTTCCAGTAGCTGTACTGGCCACGAATGCATCTCAAGTCTTCAGGGCAAATTAATCATTAAACACGCTTGCTTTTAAACCGTGTATTATATTAACAAAGGTACACTCACCAGAGGTGCCTTCTCTGCCTTCAAGGTCCGGGAGCTCAGGTTGGGAGGGCATTGGCTCCATGGTGATAAACAGTTCCTGGCTGTCGGGGAGAATGGTTTCTCTGCTTGCCTGGTGTGCGCTATCATCTTCCTCGTCTCCAAAATCCTCATCCCTGTTGCGTGAGACTTCCTTGCAGGAGTCCACGTACAGGTGTGGAGTAGTTGTAGGGGCACCCCCTAGAATTGCATGCAGCTCATCATAGAAGTGGCATGTCTGGGGCTCTGACCCCAAGCGGGCGCTTGCCTCTTGGGTTTTTTGGTAGACTTACCTGAGCTCCTTAAGTTTCATGCGGATCCCTGTGATAGCGTCTGTCCTTCATGCCCTCGGAGATTTTTTCAAATATTTTGGCATTTCGTCTTTTGGAATGGAGTTCTGATAGCATGGACTCATCTCCCCATACAGCGATCAGATCCAGTACCTCCCATTTGATCCATGCTGGAGCTCTTTTGCGATTCTGGGACTCCATGGTCATCTCTGCTGAGGAGCTGTGCATGGTCACGCCACGGTGGTCAAACAGGAAATGAAATTCAAAACTTTTCTTGTGTACCTGGCCAGTGCATCTGAGTTGAGAGTGCTGTCCAGAGCGGCCACAATGGAGCACTATGGGATTGCTCCCGGAGGCCAATACCGTTGAATTGCGTCCACACTAACCCAAATTTGACCCGGTGATGTCGATTTCAGCGCTAATCCCCTCGTTGGGGAGGAGTACAGAAATCGATTTTAAGAGCCCATTAAGTTGACAAAAATGGCTTCTTTGTGTGGATGGGTGCAGGGTTAAATTGATCTAATGCTGCTAAATTCGACCTAAACTCGTAGTGTAGACCATGGCTATGCTTTAGCAGCTGTATGCAATAGATTTCCTTACTCTTCCATACCTGCACTTGACCAGGGTGCCTGGATGGCTGGCTTGGCTGGCTCCTGATGTTGATGGAAAAGCTTATTCAGTTTATCTTGCATTTCCTGTTTGCCCTTATCGTCACTGTCTGTCTTCTTGATTATTTCTTCCCTTTTTGGCTTTTCATTTTCCAGAAGTTTTTTTTGCCGCTGGTGCTCTTCCTCCTGTTGCACTCGATCAAACCACTGTTTATCCCTTTCCTGGATTCGTCTGTCAATTACAATTTTTGTTAAAGCAGACAAAGGGAAGTAAACATAATATTTAGTTTTCCTTGTGAATATGTGATTCATGTTATTAGCTTACATATTTCCCATCATAATTAAGAGAACTATCAAGAACACCCATCCCACAGTATCTCCTTACTGTTGAAAAATCCCAGAAGACATGACATTTTGAAAACTCTGTCAGTAGAGTCAGCATCGAATGAGGAAGAGCCATGCTAGTGACTCTCAGCCAACTAAGAGAATACTACAAAGACTACAAAAAACTAAATTTAACAGAAATCAGAGTAATTGCCCAGAAAATATCTAGCACCAAGATACTATAACAATTCGACAGTTAAGGTTGCAACTCAGTTCTTAATATAACCCTATATTTTCAGCCATGCATATGAAATCTGTGGGTTTATAATCGGAGTCCTGCAGAAGCACCTCTAAGAGGCAAACAGTGAAATAACGAGAGTACCAAGTACTCCTGAATGGTAAATGGTTCACTAATTTTGTGCTGGAGTTGTCCGCAAGCAGAGAAAAAAAAATTAACACCTTGGTCTTGCAGAAATCTTGGAGATCTAGAACTGTTAGCATTCACCCTCTCAAACTTGGCTAAGATATTTCTTTAAAAATGTAGAGTCACAGTCATTACTGTGAAGTTATCCATTTAAATCTACCTAGTAATCAGATATGAGTATGTTAACATGTAATCTGTCTTGAGCTGGTATTACTATGAGAATCATGTTTCGCATTCCCTGACTATGTTGCAAATAACACTATTTTATGTTTTATTTCTGTAGTTTTGCACAGTTCTATTAATACAAGCCACAGAAAATCATT
This sequence comes from Dermochelys coriacea, assembly GCF_009764565.3. Classification (NCBI taxonomy): domain Eukaryota; kingdom Metazoa; phylum Chordata; order Testudines; family Dermochelyidae; genus Dermochelys; species Dermochelys coriacea. The sequence continues at coordinate 164,319,445 of NC_050068.2, forward strand.
CTAAGAGTGACAAACTGTAGAAAAAAGAAAAGAAGTACTTGTGGCACCTTAGAGACTAACAAATTTATTTGAGCATAAGCTTTCATGAGCTACAGCTCACTTCATCGATGAAGTGAGCTGAAGCTCACGAAAGCTTATGCTCATATAAATTTTAGTCTCTAAAGTGCCACAAGTCCTCCTTTTCTTTTTGCAAATACAGACTAACACGGCTGCTACTCTGAAAACTGTAGAAAAAATTCACATCATTCGTTTGAAGATATAAAAATCCTTGAAGTGTTAGAGCTTAAATTTAGGCACTTCAGGTTTTAAAGTGACAATACTGAAAAGTAAGCCATCTTATATCTGCTCAGGAAATGTAAGGCTATATTTTCGTGTTTCAAAATACTTATACCTAAACAAGACAGGCCAACTGAATAAACCTTTTGGATATACTAAATACTGCAGTTCCTGAAGACAGTTCTTTATTACAAGAGCAAGTCTGCCAACCCTCCAGGATTCTCCTGGAGTCCCCAGGAGTTAAAGATTAATCTTTAATTAAAGATGATGTCATGTGATGAAACCTTCAGGAATACGTCCAACCAAAATTGGCAACCCTATACAAGAGGCTGGCTCTGTGCCTTTAAAACTGCATCTCTCTCTCAGCATGCTCGCCTTTCCTGCACAGCACTAGGCAGCCTAGAGGACAGAACATTCAGAATGATTATTGCTTTAAATCAGCATGATAGTTTCTCTTTTTCACTACACCCCGCCCCCCAACACACACACCTGTATAACATTAGCTTTGTGTGGCTTCACAATGCAGGAGCCATGAAAGAGAACTAGCCAATCAGTCATGTTCATCCTCTCTCACTAGCAGACATTTACCAATCCCTACTTAGACTCAAATTGGCCAAGAGAACAGATTAGCACCCTGGTAAGGGTGCTAAAGGGGCAGCAAGTGGAAACTACTATATTCCTGTTCTGCCTATTGCCTAGATGTTCCTACTTTCCTTTCCTTACACTTTATAAATCAGCCTTGTACACGTCATAAAAATTGAGCATCCCATGTACAAATTCTACTAGCCCATCCTTTGCAAAGATGGATTAAAACTAAAACAAACACTGAACCTAATGATACTCTGTCTGCCAAAAAAATTATTGCCCTCAGAGTATAGAAATAGAATTTTGCAAGGCTATTACATACACACACGTTACCTCTGACATTTTGCTCTTCTGGCAATTTCATGCTTGCTTTTTAAACACATGCATGCATGTGGAATTACTGATAGTTGCTGATGACAGGTTTGTCATTTTATGGACTTGGCCTTTTGTATAGCACACCATTTTGTTCAATTAAGAGGACTGCAACACAGTTATATTTGCAAGTGGGCAAGAGCTACCTTCCAAGCCAACTGAAGACTGGGTTGATGCCTAACCAGCATAGCCACCATCATGTGCTGATACGACTTGAGTCAACAAGAATATTTTATTTTTCTGTGCAAGATATGAAACTAGTCAGCAAAACAGCTTGTGCAGGACAGCAGGCTGTGTTTAGGCCTCAATACTGGCAGTAGTATTAGACTGATTGGGATAGCAGAAGAGTTATGTAATACCAGCATCAATACATTGTTAGGAGTAAGGTGCAAGACCAATAATAGTAAAAGGAATACTGTTTCTCCAGCTTACAAATACTGCCACGGCGTTCTGACTTCCGGTTATGTCATTTAACTTCACATAGTAAAGCTGCAGCCCTTTCAGCCATTTGTTTCAAACATTAGTCTGTGTATCCTCGTTAGTGAGTGCTCTTGCAAAACACTTAGAGTCTATTATTCAGAAGTCTTGTTATAATACTATTAGACTGCACTATATAGAAACATTCAGGGAAAATCTTCTTTGGACAGCATGATGCAGCATGTAATGGTGTTAAGCATACTTAGCTTGTTCAAAGAGGGTTCTAGATGGCTTATATTGTAATCATTGATAGTAAATACTGCTTTAGCTAGAAAGTTGTGAGGTTTTAATTATGTTTTTTAGTACATTGGTTAAGACTCACCACTCAAAATCAAGTTTGATATAACTGATGGGGATGGGACCAGCAGAGGATAATGGCTTTATAGAGGAGCTGCATGATTCACCCCCCTGGTGGGCATTAAAGGTCTAGCTGTTAGCAGAACCAATGCACTTCTGCACCATGTGGAAAGACAAGGCAAAAGGCATATGAAGAGATTGAGAAGATGCTTCCTGCAGCCAAACATGCAATGGAGTTTGACACAGACTTTGCATAGAAGCATAAAAGCTATTGGAGCTCTGTTGCCTATGAAAAAATGATTCTTCCCTTACCCTAGCCTCACAGATTTTTCTAGTGTGCAACTGGGTTACTCTGGGATTTGGCCCTTAAATCAGGAATTAACAAGTGAAAACAGACTTTAGGTATTTTCTCTTCTCTCCCCAACACCCCGTCTGCACTTTAGGAAGGTTCCTGTCCCAAAACTATGGCCAGTTCTGGTCATATTACTCAAATACTTTTCTTCTCCTGCACAATCCCCTAAGGCTATGTCCGCACAGCAAAGAAAAAAACGTGACTGGCCCATGCCAGCTGACTCAGGCTCACAGGGCCCAGGCTGCAGGGCTGTTCCATTGCTGTGTAGACCTATAAGTTCCCAAGCTCTGGGACCCTCTCACCTTGCAGGTGCTGTTCTAGACTCCTCTGCTAAAGAAACAGAACTGAGTTATTTGTGCTATGCTCAGTGCATAGTTGTCATCATTTCAAATAAAGTCAAAACAAGTTAATATAAACTTGGGGTTGTGGCTCCTAGGCCCTCATTCATCCAAAGGTTGGGTGCACATGCTGAGGAATTTTAAGTTATTCTCTCTCAGATTTAACTATAAATGCCGAGTAAACTGAAATTTAGCAAACTACTCAAAACCCTATCCCTTTCCTGTAACAGTAAAAAGATGTAGAATGTCTCCTGCTAACTACAATAAAAGCAGCAAACACTCCCACTGCCCTCTGGTATGTAGAGGTCTCTCCTAGCTTCTTTCTCTCTTCCATTTATTTACTTTTCTCACCTATTCTCTAGCCCATTCTACCTATTTTATCTCACTTGTATATTTTTGTCATCTTTTCTCTTCCATTGAAAGGCAGCAGGAGATTAAACTGGGAGATTTAAAATATTATCCAAGAGACAAATCAGTTATTTTCTATTTACTTGTTATTTTGACCTTTTAGAAAACTTTAGGGGGCAACGTTAAGCTTGGTAAATGACAGGTGGCACAAGCGAATGATTAATGATTATGTAACTATGGGGAATCAGATAGAACCCTAAACTGTTTGTCTTCAGACATACCCATTAGAACTGCATGGGGCCTAGAATTTCCATCTTCTGGAAAATTTTGCATTTCCAAAAAAATTCAACTTTTTCTGATTCAGAAAGGATATGCAATATTTTCTTGGGAGGGACATTTTAAAAAAACATTTCAGAAGAACCAACATGGAATTTTTCAACATTTTCTGGTCCCAGCTCTCCAGGCTCCAAAGTTTGGAACCGCAGTTCCCAAGTTTTGAGCCCGGCTGGCTGCCAGGGACACAGGGAGCCTGGGTTGGCAAGAAACCAGGCACACCAGGCAAAATGTGTCAGTTCCATTGAATCAGCATTTTCTGACAGAAAACTGTTCTGTTGGAAAATTTTCAACCAGCTCTAGTACTAATGTTAGAGATTTTTAAAGCGATGTAGAACATTATGTAAATAATTTGAGGCTTTTAACTGGACTCCATTAACACACTTTCAATTTTAACAATTTTTTCAAAAAGTCTTTTGTTTGCAAATATGGTTTTCAGCAAGATCCTGTTTTTTTACTGAATTTTGCAAATTGGGTTGAGTGGGGAAGAAGGAACATAGTTAAGTGACTTGCCCCAGGATGCTCAGACAGTCTGATGGCCCTGATTACAATTTAAGGCCTTTCTAGCTAGCTTGACTAAGAGCTTTTGTTTAGATCAAGAGTTTAATACTCCCACAGTGCGTGTGTGATTGTTTCAAAAGAATGTTGAAAACAAAATTCAAACAGCTACAACAGCTGTATCATATTAAAATTTTCTACTGTGTTTTAATGAAACTTCTCCCTTATGGAAGGCTAGCTGCTGGCTAGCCTTCATACCATATACATGGAAAACAATGATACTTAAAACAAAAATATTCCTTGTTCAGTATTTAAGTCTTGTGTGTAATAAAAGACGTGCAAGCTAAATGCATAAAAGCACATCAAACCCTTTTTTTGATTTTTCCCTAAGACTCCCAAACAGCATGATCATTTAAAAAAAAAAATATAAAGATCTGTGGACTGGAGAAGCATTTCGGTTAACAAACAAAACCAAACAGTCTAGTTTCTTTGCCAAATTCTCATCTCCAGACATTATTGCTGGTTGAGAGTTCTAGGAAGAACCAACAGCAAGGGTGTGGTTATACATGCATAGGAGTTTGTCTCCACATTAGGCTTTGGACTCAATGATGCAAGGCTTTCCCCCTTTCAAGTGCAGTCTCCTTTTGGGCTGAAACAAAAATCTTGGCTAAGGACCTGAGTTTTCTCCCCATTTCATAGAGCTGCCAACATACTGATGATGCTCAGTAAATAACTGAGTTTAGATTAAATTCTTAGGAACAAGAAGTTTATCTTACTTGTATGTGAAACACTGCACACCTATGACTAAATAAATTTTGTATTTAGCATAAACTAAAACTGTTACCTTTGGGTTTCTTTTTGCTTTTCCAGTTCTACGGTCTTCCTCTCTTGCTCCTTCTGTTTCAACCTCTCAACTTCTAAGTTCTTTTGCTTCTGAAGCTGCTGCTTGTTATGTATCTCTCTTAGCTCCTACAGCAACCAATAAATAAATAAATAAATATTGCATATAATAATGTACTACATATCAGTATCACAACAAATGGCTCCACATTTCTCATTGTTAAGGACCCAAAACCTTCTTAAATATTACCACCCACATTTTTGAAAATCAAGTAACTGGCAACAGGACAGACATTTTTTTTACAGGTTGCCATGATTTAGCCCTCAAAGTGATAATGCTGACATTTTATTGTTTACACCATAGATTCTTTAGTCTCCATTCCTTGCTATAGTAATTGGATTTTTCATTAAGTTACAGAACCTTGTTTAAATACAGTTATATATTTGTATAAGTTGAGGTTGTATAAACATGAAATATTGTCTCTGATATGTAGGGCCACAAATGAGTAAAATGCCACATCAGAATTGTCATTCCTCAATATATAGAGAACTGTTATTTCCTTCATTCATAAGGTGATAATCAATATATTGATTTAAAAAGTAAATCAGGCAGCAAGAACACATTTTCACAAAAGGCTGGAAATCTCTGCTCAGGCTTTTAATATTTACGATTTATCTGGCAGTTATCTAAAGTATGGCTCATAGAGCTTTCCAAACATTTATTCTCTCTCCACTTTTAGTCATATTCCCAGAGGTGATAAAGAGTTCAAAGAGACTGACTTGTTTCTTAAATGCTGTTGTAAATGGCTAAAGGATTTTCCTCATAAATAAATATTCTTTATCTTGATGGTGGCCTTATTTTTATTAATAAACTATTAGCAGCTTTGCTATATAAATTTGTCAGATTTCTTACCTTCTTATGACAATTTTTTTAAAATTAACTCCTGAATTGTTCTTACAAATATTGGCAACTATTTTGCACTGTATATGTTTCAGTTTGAGATTCATAGGTATTTCATTGCCATATGAACTGCTGAAGCATTTTCAAGATTATTTTCTCTCCAAAAAATGGAATATTTCCAGCAGTGTTTTCAGAGCTGAATTCAGGCACTGAAACAGATAGGTTTGGCAGAATTTGATTTTTATATTTATTTTAAAATTATTTTGACTGATAACACTGACATTTATTTTTAAGGTTTTTTTAAATTTTTTTTTCAGTTTAAATTTTTCCACTTGAGGGAAATTATGGGGAGTTCAGACAATTATTTAATGAGAGACACAGATTCAAAAAGTTAAAGTTTTATACCTGTTAAAACATAAATTGTTTGGTTTTGACATGCGACGCTGATAAAGTAAATTCCCTTACTTTCAATTCAAATTCTCAAGCAGCATTTTTCTTTCTTTGCCCATCTGTAAATTGTGATCATCAATGGAAATATTTATTTCAGTGGTTGGTGTGCGTATGGTGAAATCAACATTTACCAATAAGATCTAATCCTTTCAAGCCTAGAAAGAGGAATATTAATTTGCACAAATTTGATGATTTGGGTGAAAAGAACTGCTTGAAGTGTTTGGGTTATAATGAATGAATGCAGTGTGTTTAAAATAATAAAAAGTCAGTACTAACATGAATAGAAATTATATTATGAACATCTTTGTACAACACCTAACTTTGGGGTCTGATCGTTTTGTCAGGTGTTTCTTTAACTAGTTGTAAGAACTGGAAATGTCTTTATCCAAACACATTTGAGAATTGTCTCTCCCCTTGAAAATTAGTTGCACATCTTTAAATAATCACTTCCAGTTTATGAAGAAAAATCTACAGTAGTCTTCACGTATATAAAAATAAGCAAACTATTCAGCTTCTACGGCAGGGAACTCTGAACTTGATATATATCCTAATAATTTCCATGTCTTAGTGAAACATATTGAAACTTGCACCAGACCAAATAGGTTTATATTTCTTATACACTTTCAGTCCTAAGAGATAAAGGATAAACTTGTAACATGTGCTCTCCCAGGTATTATTCATATACTGGGCCACTTAATCTTTGCTTTTGTCAGAATTTCACAAACTAAGTTTTTTCCAAATAAATCTTTCACGTAAGGTGTTTAATTTTTTCACATTTGGACTTTGTATATTAACAGAACTGGAAAGTGTATAAAAGCAGTAAAAATGATAGCTGAACTCTGACAAATCAGAAGCAATTCGGCAAGCAGCCATGGAAAAGAAAATGAGCAGGTTACTTTGCAACGTCATTAGTGACTTCTCACCTATAGCTTAAAAACACTTAAATGTAACAGTCATTCATTAATTTTCCGTTCCCTTTTAAGTCTGCAAAGAATGTTTTTTGATTGAAAACACCAGTATGTCACTGAAACAAGTACATACATTAATCCATAACTGCAATCAAACAGCAGAGCAGGCTGGGCTAGATTTTAAGATGTATCAAAATAACTAGATTGTGATAAACAGTAGCAAGTGTCATTTGCAAGATGCTACAAAGCTCATGATACATCTGTGAAACTAAGAAGAATGTTAAAATGAATATAATGACCTGGCTCTCAGTTTAATTTTATTTTTTATCCTCAAATATTACAACTTTAATGGAAACAGAACCCACAGTAAAAGTGAACAGTTTGGGCAAAACAATACTGTGCAGATGCTATTATTTAGAAATAAAGTGGGTCAAAATTCTGAATGTTTGGTTTGCTAGAATTTTCGACCTTTCAAAAAGTTTCCCACAAGATGGAGATTCCATAAAATTTTCACTATAGAAATAGACACCTGGTGTTTTTGAAACAAAATATGTCCCCCAAGACTCAGAAGCTGCAGAATGAAATTGACATGATTTTTGTCAGTTTCAATGCTGCCCACCACTGAACAACAGTGAAACTGAGAAGAATCACATCAATTTTAGTCAGCTGTTTCTAGGACTTCCTGGGTAGCTGCCTCATCAGGCTGCAGGAGACATCCCCCGGTGCAGCTGTTCAAGAGCCATATATTCTGAAAGCCTGGGCTCCCCAGAGCCAACCAAGAGATGGCTGGAAACCAGGCAGGTTTCCATCTGAACCCTGCCTGTGGTTCACTGAAAGGTCGCCAAACCTACTATGTTTCTGTGAAACATTTCAGATTCAACTAATCAGCATTTTCTGACAAAACACTTCCGCTGGAAAATTCTCAGCCAGCTCTACTTAGAAAGTCACAGTGAACCTTAAAGGCTAAGTGAAGTCTAGGATAGGCATTACAGAACATACAACCGGCTTAATTCTCAAGTGATCAGGGAATTTGGAAAATTTTTCAAGTCCTGCACATGCACGCATAGCTAGAAGCACTAGTGTACTGCACAATTTTTTTTTGTGGAGGGCAGCGGGAGGATTTGAAAGGAGAAAAGCATTGACAGTGAGAGCCAAGGAGAGCAAGGGACCTTGTACAGCTTAATAGAGGAAGAGGGCACTTGAAGCTGGAAGTAGTGCTTCACCTTACAGAACTAGCTCACCTATTTAATTTTGCAGCTTACAGTATTTTGCAGCGTTAAGGATTCTACTTTTGTTCCAAATTAACTTATTTTCTGTAACCACAAAGAAAGTTTTCTCTTTATGCACACCCATAATTTCCATTAGCATCAAGATATTAGGCCTGTATGAAGCTGAACTATATTCAACATAATTCACATAAACATTAGCAATAATGGGATTTATAAACATTCATCAGGAGGGAAATACAGATTACAGAGGTCAGCCATGGATAAGAACAGTTATCTGATTTGTAATCAGCTCCAAAATTCATGCATTTGTAATGTCAATAAAGCCACTTCACCCCCATATCACTATGCCACTCCACTAAATATGTAATTTTATTCTGCTCCATTGTATTTAGAGTTTTTTAAACCACTGGTCTAGCTGTTTTTCCAGGTGAACAAGCTGCTGCTGCTGTCATTTCAAGTGTGGATAGGGACTTTGGCATGCTCAGTTTAGTTACGTGTGGGAGCTGCTTTCAGCTAAGAACTCCCTTGATGCACCTCTTCCCTTTCTTGCCCTGCCCCCTCTTCCCTCACTTACACTTGTTTGGTAAGTGGCTCAATTTCCAAGTTGCAGTTTAAGTCTTGGCTTATCAGTCCTGAGCTAACATCTCTACTGCTACTGAACAGAGAACTTAGAAAGTGAGATGGCTTTGCAGTGGCAGCTTTGAAGATAATCTGTTACTAGAAAAAGAACAGGAGTACTTGTGGCACGTTAGAGACTAACAAATTTTATTTGAGCATAAGCTTTATTTTATGCTCAAATAAATTTGTTAGTCTCTAAGGTGCCACATGTACTCCTGTTCTTTTTGCGGATACAGACTAACACGGTTGCTACTCTGAAATCTGTTACTAGTTACAATACTTTTGGCTAGCTATTAAGAACACAGCAGCATTCCAAGTGCCCCTTTTCCTCATCCTCACTTAATTTCTTTATTCCAACAATTCTCTTCTTTGATCTTAAGTAGTTAAAAAACAGGACTAAGTCATTAGGCCAAGAAGTGGAACTAAAATCCTTGGAGCATTAAAGCTATCAAACTTTAAAAACCCACAAGAACAAAAAAAAAAAAAAAAATTAAAGAAGATAAAGCCCAACTATTTGCACTAAGGCTAATTTATTTTAACAGGACATTTAAAACAGAACGAGAGCCATTTAGCCATCCATAGGCTTCAGAAAGAGTTCTACTCTAATTTAGAGAGAGTTTTTATTTAGTTATTTATTTTTAAAAGTTCACCAAGTTATGAAATCCATAAAGGAGTACAGACCTGATCTTGCTAGAACTCTTTGCACTGAACTCCCATTCACATCAGTTGGAGCTCTGATTGCACCAAAATTGCAGGATTGCATACTGTAGAACCTCAGAGTTAAGAACACCTGGGAAATGGAGGTTGTTTGTAACTCTGAAATGTTCGTAACTCTGAACAAAACGTTATGGTTGTTCTTTCAAAAGTTTACTACTGAAAATTGACTTTATAGTTTTGAAACTTTACTATGCAGAAGAAAAATGCTGCTTTTAACCATTGTAATTTAATTAAAACAAGTACAGAAACAGTTTCCTTACCGTGTCAAATATTTTTAAAAAACTTTCCCTATATTTTTCTAGTAGTTTACATTTAACAGATTACTGTACTGTATTTGCATACTTCCGATTCCAAATCAGGTGTGTGGTTGACTGGTCATTCATAACTCTGGTGTTCATAATTCTGAGGTTCTACTGTATTTTTTTTTTTAAAAAACATATATAGGCTTACTTTACAACTAAGCTCATTTTATAACAACTAAGCACGTACCCTGTCCTGGTTGTAAGTGAAGGTACACAAGAAATATTACTTTTATCTAGGCAATAAGTAAAGATTAGATTGAAATTCAAAATTGGATCTAAACTTTTAAGATTTTGTTCTAGAACTTATTAAATACTATATACCAGTCAACCACACACCTGATTTGGAATCGGAAGTATATGAAACTCTGCTAAATATACAGTTAAAAATACACAGTCTTTTTATAAAAAGATATGACTTGTAGTTACCTAAGTTAGAAAGCTATACATTTGTTGAGATATTCATAACTTTAAGAGTCCACATTTCATCCATCATTTGTGGTGTTTGCAAGATTACCAGTGTGTTATCCAAAAGGTGCAAGTAGACACTGTTTGAAAATAAGCAACTAAACCACAGATATATATAAATATATTGAAAAATTAGAGCACTGTCAAAGTTGCAAATCTAAACAGTCAAGAAGTATAACAGCAAAGATTCTGATAAAATTAAGACACTCACAAGGTATTTCTGAAAACTAGGCAGACTATTAAGTGTACGTGGGACAGTAAGTACATAATGTGGGCAAGTAAAGTTGCCATGGAAACCTTAAACTATTGCATTTATTGTCTTAGGGCCAAATCTTGCCTTCCCACAGAGAGGCAAGAGGATGTCCAGGAAATTTCCAAGGATTACCCTGTGAAACTTCCACCAAAACTTGCCCTTGAGGGAAAAGGATCAAGGGGCGTGTGGAACAGACAGAGGTGGAGCATCCCAGCCCTCTAGATCTAAGGGGAAGGCAACCTCTAGTCCAGTGGTGGGCAACCTGCGGCCACATGTGGCCCACCAGGGTAATCCGCTGGAGGTCCGCGACACAGTTTGTTTACATTGGTCTGCAGGAACGGCTGCCCGCAGCTCCCAGTGGCTGCAGTTTGCCGTTCCTGGCCAATGGGAGCTGCGGGAAGCGACGTGGGCCGCAGGTTGCCCACCACTCCTCTAGTCCCACTACTCACTGAGGGGCTCTCCCACCCCATCCCACGAAGCATCATCACTCCTGAAGCAGCTGTGCTAGCCTCAACAGAAACACTCCCCCTCCCTTATGCCCCATATCAGCAGCCAGGAAAAAACTACCATCTAATGAAGATGAATTTTTAACAGCCTCTTGTATAATACCCAGCATCACAAAATGCAGTGCTCTATAGGAATAGACTATGTATGATGCAGCATAAGTGTTTCTGTTTAAAGTTTCTTAACACAATGGTCGAAACAAGGAGATTCATTGTTTTAAATGTTGAAATGTTATACTCACTAGTACCCTGTCCTGGTTGTAAGTGAAGGTACACAAGAAATATTACTTTTATCTAGGCAATAAGTAAAGATTAGATTGAAATTCAAATTTGGATCTAAACTTTTAAGATTTTGTTCTAGAACTTATTAAATACTAACTTAAACACTGCACACTCATCTGTTTATGGGAAAGCAAAGCACATAACTGGAGGTGGAGACCTTTAGAAAGAAAGGTAAGTAGCTGATGCAGCCCAGGAGAACTGCCAGGCACTGCAGCATTGCATCTTCCATTGCCACTGACTGGAAGAAAGAAATGCTCAAATATAAACAGTCATTCATATGCAACACTTGTCCAGTACACAGACTAGACCGGGATCGAAAACAAATGAAATATTACACAAAGACAGACTTTTTTCAAGAACACGGTTTTAGTTGTGTGCCACATTTTTTCTGGCACTGAGAGTAATATATCAGGAACGTAAGCCTATTTTTAAATTAGTTGGCTACACTAATTTACTGGCTTTCATCTCTTGTATTAACACACATGCTAACTATGTGAATCTCCAGTGTTATCGAAATTAATATCTGATCTCTGCAGCCAAAAATTGATTTTTTTTTAAAAAACTGATCCATCTTACAGGGTTTCTAAATGATTGTGGCCTTTGTAAAAGTCAGGGCTTGTATATGAACAACGTATATGCACAAACTTTATTACATAAAAAGAGTAACATAATAAGCCTTCCTTAACCCAGAACTATTTTACACTTCTATGTAAAAGAGTGGATCCAGGTAGACCTGTATCATACCCAAACATATATTTAAACTAGATAGAATATACAGGCCAAGATTTTCAAAACGGGATACCTAAAGTTAGGCTCCCAAATCCAAACTGAGGCATCAAATAGGTGGCCTGATTTTCAATCATGCTACACATATAGCAGGTCCCACTGACTTCATTATTCTTATTCCATAACACACTCCCGAAAATAATATTAGCTACTGTCAGTCTTTCTTGTTAATAGCTGTGTTAGTCTGTATTCGCAAAAAGAAAAGGAGTACTTATGGCACCTTAGAGACTAACAAATTTATTTGAGCGTAAGTTTTCGTGAGCTACAGCTCACTTCATCGGATGCATTCGGTGGAAAATACAGTGGGGAGATTTATATACACACACAGAGAACATGAAACAATGGGTTTTATCATACACACTGTAAGGAGGCTGAAGGTGATGGCTAGTACCGTTCTGTTATTTTCTTTGTTGGACCCGTCCTGTAGTAGGTGACTTCTGGGTACTCTTCTGGCTCTGTCAATCTGTTTCTTCACTTCAGCAGGTGGGTACTGTGGTTGTAAAAATGCTTGATAGAGATCTTGTAGGTGTTTGTCTCTGTCTAAGAGATTGGAGCAAACGCGGTTATATCGTAGAGCTTGGCTGTAGACAATGGATCGTGTGGTGTGATCTGGATGAAAGCTAGAGGCATGTAGGTAGGAATAGTGGTCAGTAGGTTTCCGATATAGGGTGGTGTTTATGTGACCATCGCTTATTAGCACCGTAGTGTCCAGGAAGTGGATCTCTTGTGTGGACTGGTCCAGGCTGAGGTTGATGGTGGGATGGAAATTGTTGAAATCATGGCGGAATTCCTCAAGGGCTTCTTTTCCATGGGTCCAGATGATGAAGATGTCATCAATATAGCGCAAGTAGAGTAGGGGCATTAGGGGACGAGAGCTGAGGAAGCGTTGTTCTAAGTCCATAACCATTTCACATTTGGGGACAACGTATACCTTCAAATCAGCGGCACTGCAATGGGTACCGCATGGCCCCACAATGTGCCAACATTTTTATGGCTGACTTAGAACAACGCTTCCTCAGCTTCCCCAACTAAAGTCTCTCCAACGCATCATCAAGGATCTACAACCTATCCTGAAGAATGACCCATCAACCAGGGGTATGCACACCCCCGGGCATATGCACAGGTCTTCCAGGAAGTATTCAACTCCTCTATACCAGTCTCTCTCAATCTAGAGGTTGCAGCCCCGGGGGGGGTCCATCGGACAGGTTTAGGTGGATTGCAAAAATGGGGGCATCATTAAGGGGTGGCAAGCAGGGCAATTTCCTGGGACCCCAAGCCACAGGAGCCCCACAAAGCTAAATTACATGCTTCAGGTCTGCTGCCTGGGGTTCAGGCTTCAGACAAGGCTACCAAGTGTAAAACAGGGTCAAGTATCACACTGAAATACAAGAACAGTATTTATATTCCAATTGATGTATTTTGTAATTATATGGTAAAAACGAAAAAGTAAGCGGTTTTTCAATAATAGTGGGCTGTGACACTTTTGTATTTTTATGTCTGATTTTGTAAGCAAGTAGTTTTTAAGTGAGGTGAAACCTGGCAGTATGCAAGACAAATCAGATTCCTGAAAAGGGTACAGTAGTCTGGAAAGGTTGATTTTTATGGCTGACTTAGAACAACACTTCCTTAGCTCTCATCCCCTAATACCCCTTTTCTACTTGCGCTACATTGAGGACATCATCATCTGGACCCATGGAAAAGAAGTCCTTGAGGAATTCCACCATGATTTCAACAATTACCATCCCACCATCAACCTCAGCCTAAACCAATTCACGCAAGAGATCCATTTCCTGGACACTACTGTGCTAATAAGCAATGGTGATATAAACACCCCCCAATACCAGAAACCTACTGACCGCTATACTTACCTACATGCCTCCAGCTTCCGTCCAGGACACACCACACGATCCATTGTCTACAGCCAAGCTCTAAGGTACAACCGCATTTGCTCCAATCCCTCAGACAGAGACAAACACCTATAAGATCTCTATCAAGAATTCTTAAAACTACAATACCCACTTGCTGAAGTGAAGAAACGGATTGACAGAGCCAGAAGAGTACCCAGAAGTCACCTACTCCAGGACAGGCCCAACAAAGAAAATAACAGAATGCCACTAGCCGTCACCTTCAGCCCCCAACTAAAACCCCTCCAGCACATCAAAGATTTACAACCTATTACAAAATGATGCCTCACTCTCACAGATCTTGGGAGACAGACCAGTCCTCACTTACAAACAGTCCCCCAACCTGAAGCAAATACTCTCCAGCAACCACACACACCACACAACAAAAACACTAACCCAAGAACCTATCCTTGCAACAAAGCCTGATGCCAACTCTGTCCACATATTTATTCAAGTGACACCATCATAGGACCTAATCACATTAGCCACACCATCAGGGGCTCATTCACCTGCACATCTACCAACGTGATATATGCCATCACGTGCCAGCAATGATCTCCTGCCATGTACATTGGCCAAACTGGACAGTCTCTAGGCAAAAAAATAAATGGACACAAATCTGACATCAGGAATCATAACATTCAAAAACAGGTAGGAGAACACTGCAACCTCTCTGGCCGTTCAGTAAAAAATTTAAGGGTTGCAATTTTGCAACAGAAAAGCTTCAAAAACAGACTCCAGTGAGAAACTGCTGAGCTTGAATTAATATGCAAACTAGATACCATTAACTTGTGTTTGAATAGAGACTGGGAGTGGCTGGGTCATTACACATATTGAATCTATTTCCCTAAGTTAAGTATCCTCACACTTTCCTGTAAACTGTCTAAATGGGCTATCTTGATTATCACTACAGAAGTTTTTTTCTCCTGCTGATAACTCATCTTAATTAATTAGCCTCTTACAGTTGGTATGGCTACTTCCACCTTCTCTGTATGTGTGTGTGTGTGTGTGTATATATATATATATAGATATAGATATAGATATAGATATCTTCTTACTATATGTTCTATTCTATGCATCCGATGAAGTGGGCTGTAGCCCACGAAAGCTTATCCTCTAATAAATTTGTTAATCTCTAAGGTGCCACAAGTACTCCTGTTCTTTTTGCGGCTACAGACTAACACAGCTGTTACTCTAAAAACTGTACTAGGAGACTGCCTAAGACAGCCAACTCATTTCATACATTATGGACGTGGACCAAATTCAAACTGGTGACCTACAAGTTAAAGACTCTCCATACTATCTTTTTTTTTTTTTTTTTTTTTTTTAAAACCAGTTGCCTCAACCATGCAGTCCCAACTACCTGAAGATTTTCAGGTATTCAGTAAGGAAGCCCTAAGATACTGCTTTTGAAAACCCAACTCTGAGTTACATTATATTCCAAAGAGCTTCAAAAACCCACTCAGTGTGTCCACTCATGAATTTTTTACTTGAAGGAATAAGTGACTGAAGAGCCCCAGCCACAATGAGAAATTTAATAGAAGGACTTTTATTAAGTAAGACATTTAGGAGGAGTTGAAGAACTGCCAGCCAAACCACCAGTGTTCTACCTCATGGTTACATGATTATGTATACCACTAAGACACAAGGAAACAATTATATAATTCAAATAATTTAGCCACTACTCTGGTTACCATAGGCCTTCTCTTATCAGGGAATATAAAATACTATAAAATACATGCAATGGTAGTGCAATCTACAGTTGTGACCTTAAGAACCCCTCAATGCCAACTGGCAAAAGATTCACTGTTCTGTAACAGCAATGCTTAACAGGCCTGATAAGCTCACTATACCTACACTACAGTACATACTGCTTTCATAGTATTTATCCACAAAAAAGGTCATGTGAGATCCTCAGTAAAAGCTGGGGAACACTGTTCACTAATATTGTTGTGAAAGGTAAGTACAAATACCATGCAAGACATTTTTTTTTATATATATATATATATATATATATATATATATATATATATATATATATATATATATATATATATATATATATAAAAATAATTACACACATACGCGCGCGCGCAAAATAAGTGCCTAACATTCGAATCAATGCAGAGTTGGCATACAGGTTTCTGACAAATAATGTATATTCACCTGTCTGCCTCCGTTCACATGTAAATAAAGCATTGTAGGCCAGCACAATGGAAGACCTATTTGCATACAAACTCAACAGGAGGAAGTGAAGAACAATTACTTTGGGGAATATAAAGAGGCAACAGGATCCCTTTCTCCTGCACTTGAAGTAATTGGGGCAGTGTGATTACATTAATGAAAATGGGATCCCAAACAGCCTTGGCTGGAAATGCTTTGAAGACTGCTTTTAGATTGACGGATAGCCTGTTAAACTTAACTGTAGTCTCTAGAAACCATGTATTAATTTTGCTTTATATGTAACCTCTTTCCATTATCCTTACTCTCTTAAATCTTCTCTTTGATAATAAACTTATGATTGTTTTCACTATAAAATGTACCTCAGTGCTGTGATATTATACAGTGGCTGATCCTCATTTGAATCAAAGAAGCTGGCATTTACACCACCCCTTTGGTGATAGCAAAACTGGTATTTCTCTGAGTAGCTGGTGACAGAGTCTAGATATCACAGGGGAATGCTACAAAGGAGTTGGTGACAGGGATGCACCTATCGTTAACATCTAAAGCAAAGCAAGGGCTGACAATGGCCTGAGGGGATCGTTTGTGTGGTTTACAGATTGGTGTTGTCAGGGAGCTGATGCTCAGTTAAGCACCAGCAAGTTTGTCTCTTCGGAGGTGGGGTGGGGGATAACAAGGCAACTCAGTCTTGGGCACCTCCAGGACGAGCCACAATCATATACTATGTTTCAGAGTAGCAGCCGTGTTAGTCTGTATTCGCAAAAAGAAAAGGAGTACTTGTGGCACCTTAGAGACTAACAAATTTATTAGAGCATAAACTTTCGTGAGCTACAGCTCACTTCATCGGATCATATACTATGTTGTTAAAAACAGGAGCAGTAATCTTAATCACATTAGAACATCAGATAAGACTTGACCTATAGTCTCAGTAGTGAAAAGGCACACTAAATACTTTTAAGTTATTCAGTTTACCTTATCTCTCAAAACATTGTGTTGTATCAACTACTGACAGACAGGTGATTAGCGTGGTTTCCTTTTCAAGAAAAAAGTGAATTAGAAATCTAATTCAACAACATTATTTTAGGTTATATTCACTCAAAAGATATGCAATTCATATCTGTAGCCAAATTAACCTAATATAAAGACAATTCTCCTAATTAGATCTAATTTCAAAACAGAATCAGCTATAAAACTTTTGCTCTTGTTGCAAATATAGAAAACAAAAAGGAGAACATTCAATATACTAGTTGTATGTTGCAGGAAATACTGTATCTTCTCCTGGATGCTGTTTTTTTTAAAATATCCATGGAAACAGTGAGATAAAAAGTTCCTTCATATTAGGTTATCATTTTCCATTTTTTTAATGTAACTGTCAGGAAGAAGTCTTAAGCACTATCTTTGAAGGATGCTCTTCCTCTCCTAGCTGTTGCCATTTCTCTGCTTTTACTGTGTGATTTGATGAAGCACAGTTTCAACAACTGACTAATCAATCTGTGAACTGACTAAAAACAGGAGAAGTGAAAGTATGAAGAGAAAAGAAAAACAAACTACAGTCAGGAACAAGTGTGACAGAAAAATTCTGCATAGAAATCGAAGTCAAGTCACTTTACAGATATGTTTAAAATGAAGGGTGTATGAATTTGCAGAAGCAGTAATTCCACCATATTTCCAGAACCTCTGTTTATAGATGTTTCAGAGTAGCAGCCGTGTTAGTCTGTATTCGCAAAAAGAAAAGGAGTACTTGTGGCACCTTAGAGACTAACAAATTTATTAGAGCATAAGCTTTCGTGAGCTACAGCTCACTTCATCGGATGCATTTCCATGAAGTGAGCTGTAGCTCACGAAAGCTTATGCTCTAATAAATTTGTTAGTCTCTAAGGTGCCACAAGTACTCCTTTTCTTTTTGTTTATAGATGGGGAGGGTAGAGGTTGGTAGTTTTTTTCAAGTGTAATCATAGATCTGGGATCAGATCATTTGAATTTATTCCCAAGTGGGTTAAGATTTAATCTGGAACCTCTTGTTCAGAGTGTAGAGTAAATGCCAATTTATCCAAATGTTGTCTTCTTAAAAGGAGAAGTGTACATTATATTTCAGAATGCTGTCACTTAGTAAAATGATCTTAACATTAACATTTTGATTAGAAAAATTTTGAGTAAAATGTTTCTGCCCATGATCAAATTAGCAGCTGATCAACCAAACATTTAGAAAACAGGGATTAACATAGGTTACCTTCAGTTGATTATTGAAAATATCAATCTCCTGAAGTTTTGATCTGGTTTCTTTTTCTACTTCATCTAGTTGGTCTCGAAGCTGCTGGCGTACTAGTTCCTTGGCTTCTAAGGCTCTTTTGATAGTAAGAAGAGAATCTCCTGTTTTTAAACATATTGTCAAATGAGATATTTTCTTACACGGACATCTTTAGGTCACACACTGTACCGTTTCTCAGCATTTCTCTTGCTAGATAAAAAAAATTATCAGTGATACAAATGATATGTTGTGCAAATAGACAAACTTATTTTTAGATATATACAGAGGTGAAAGTAAGCCAGTACTGTCTGGTATGGCGTACAGCAAGAGCCTGTACACAGTTGACCATACTGGCAGGGGGCAGCTTCTCCAGGTAGGCAATTTAAAAGGGCCCTGGGCTCCCAGCAGTGGCCGAAGCCCCTGTCCCTTTAAATCACCGCCGGAGCCCCGGGGCTCCCGGCTGCCGCTACCATGGGGCTCCGGCGGTGATTTAAAGGGCCCAGGGCTCCCAGCCACCACTACCGAAGCCGGAGCCCCAGACCCTTTAAATTGCCGCCAGAGCCCCGGGGTAGCAGCAGCAATTTAAAGGTCTTGGGATTTAAAGGCCCTGCCCCTTCTGCCTGAGGCCTCGCCCCTTCCACCCGAGGGGGACCCCGGCCCTGCATACCGGTAAGTCCCTTAAATTACTTTCACCCCTGGATATCTATTATATATACTTACTGTGCAAACTGTTCTGCTGAACTTGTTTTAGTTGGTCATTGAGTAACTGTTTTTCTGGAATCAACCTTCCAAGCATCTGCTGAGACTCCTTGGGGAAAAGATAGAAGAACAAGCTATTGACTTTAACCAGGAATAGGCACTAGCTTCACATTATACTATTTTACCTTCAGTGAAGTATCTCTTTTCAGCTCCAATCACTCAGTCAAATATCATCAAAGCACTTGTTGTGTGGGAACATTTCTTAGTGATACAATTACATACAGGTTTCAGAGTAGCAGCCGTGTTAATCTGTATTCGCAAAAAGAAAAGGAGTACTTGTGGCACCTTAGAGACTAACAAATTTATTAGAGCATAAGCTTTCGTGAGCTACAGCTCACTTGCTCTAATAAATTTGTTAGTCTCTAAGGTGCCACAAGTACTCCTTTTCTAATTACATACAGGTACATCCTATCCCCTAAAAAAGCCAGTAAGTCAAATCTATTACTTTAGAAACTGCTCCCATCTAAAAACAAACTTGATCTCAACTAGTTCTAAAGCAAGATCTGACTGAAATTTTCATAAGGGGACAAGGATCTACTTAGTTGGGTACTGAATTGGGCCCTTAGGAAGTGTCTGGGGGTCATTTAAATGAGTAATTAGAAGTTTCATCAAGATGAGGAAGATTTAAGGATTGATAATTTTATTAATCATTCAAAGATAATAAATAATCTTCCTTTAAACAAACACATAACCACCAAGATCTGCTTACTTGTAGACTTATCAAATAAGAACACTAGAGTTCCAGATCTCTGCTTAGCATTCCAGCAGAGATCACAGTCCATTATTTGATTCAGTTGCCTTACAGGAACCCAGAAAGCAACACATAAATAAAAGTTTAGTTGTAGGGTGGTCTGCGAATGAGAAGATTTTTCTTATGGCAGAATATGTATAATCCTTGTTATTTCTGGGGGATGATAATTGTCAATTGCACTACATACTTTTCCAGTGCCTTGACTCATCATCAAGTTGTCAGAACAGATTACAGAACCCTGATATGAAATGGCTTAATAATCAAAAACTGAAAAGGAGTACTTGTGGCACCTTAGAGACTAACAAATTTATTAGAGCATAAGCTTTTGTGAGCTACAGCTCACGATGAAGTGAGCTGTAGCTCACGAAAGCTTATGCTCTAATAAATTTGTTAGTCTCTAAGGTGCCACAAGTACTCCTTTTCTTTTTGCGAATACAGACTAACACGGCTGCTACTCTGAAACCTGTAAACAAAAACTGTCAGTATCAATACCTCAGTATCTTTGAAAACAAACTTTCTTTTAAGCAAGTTACTTCAGCAGCAGTTTTGATGATTTAAACTACCTGACAGATTTGTCACAAACCATCATAAATGACATAGCATGGCCTTCTACATAAGTATCACACAACCGGTTAATCCTTTCGTGAGCCCAGTCAAAGATTTGCATTTGCTTACAAGAACACATATATGATGGTATTGAAAGGACTACATAGCAAAGCTGTTGATTAATCGCAGTTAACTCACATGATTAACTCAAAAAATTAATTGTGATTAAAAATCATGATTAATCGCAGTTTTAATTGCGCTGCTAAACAAGAGACTATCAATTAAAATTTATTAAATATTTTGGATGTTTTTCTACATTTTCAAATATATTCATTTCAATTACAACACAGAATACGAAGTGTACAGTGCTCACTTTATATTATTATTTTTGATTCCAAATATTTGCAGTGGTAAAATGATAAACAAAAGAAATAGTATTTTTCAATTCACCTAATACAAGTACTGTAGTGTGATCTCTTGTAAGTTCAACTTTCATGACAAAATGTACAACTATGTAAAAATAATAATTGCACTCAAAAACAAAACAATGTAAAACTTTAGAACCTACAAGTCCACTCAGTCCTACTTCTTGTTCAGCCAATCACTCAGACAAATAAGTTTGTTTATATTTACAGGCAACAATGTCACCTGAAAGTGAGAACAGGCGTTCACATGGCACTGTTATAGCTGGTGTCACAAGATATTTACATGCCAGATGCACTAAATATTTGTATGTCCCTTTATGCCTCAACCACTATTCCAGAGGACATGGATACATGCTGATGACAGGTTCTGCTTGCTAATGATCCAAAGCTGTGTGGACCAATGCATGTTCATTTTCATAATTTGAATCAGCTGCCATCACAGAAGGTTGATTTTTGGAGGGAGTTGCGGGGGAGGAGTTCAGGTTCTGTAGTTTCCACATTGGAGTGTTGCTCTAAGACTTCTGAAAACATGCTCCAGACTTGGTCCCTCTCAGATTTTGAAAGGCACTTCAGATTCTTAAACCTTGGATTGAGTGCTGTAGATATTTTTAGAAATCTCACATTGGTACCTTCTTTGCATTTTGTCAAATCTGCAGTGAAAGCGTTCTTGAAATGAACAACATGTGCTAGGTCATCATCTGAGACTGCTATAACATGAAATATATGGCAGATTGTTGGTAAAACAGATCAGGAGACACACAATTCTCCCCCAAGGAGTTCATTCACAAATTGCATTAACGCATGATTTTTTTAAGGAGCGTCATCAGCATGGAAGCATGTCCTCTGGAATGGTGGTTGAAGCGTGAAGAGGCATATGAACGTTTAGCATATCTGGCACGTAAACACTTTGCAATGCCGGCTACAAAAGTGCCATGTGCTTACCTATCACTTTCAGGTGACGTAAATAAGAAGCAGGCTGCATTATCTCCATAAATGTAAACAAAACTAGTTTGTTTTGGCGATTGGCTGAACAAGTAGGACTGAGTGGACTTAAAGGTTCTAAGGTTTTACATGGGTGTTTTTGTTTTTTTGTTTTTGAGTACAGATATGTAACCACACAAAAAAAATCTACATTTGTAAATTGCACTTTCATGATAAAGAGATTGCACTACATTTCTTGTACGAGCTGAAGTGAAAAATACTATTACTTTTATCACTTTTACAGTGCAAATATTTGGAATAAAAATTAATAATATAAAGTGAACACTGTACACTTGGTATTCTGTGTTGTAATTGAAATCAATATATTTGAAAATGTAGAAAAACATTCAAAAATATTTAATACATTTCAGTTGGTACTCTGTTTAGCAGTGTGATTAAAACTGTGATTAATCGCAATTAATTTTTTTTAGTTAATCGCATGAGTTAACTGTGATTAAATCGACAGCCCTACTTTTAATACTTGCAGTAATTTGAAGAGTAGTCACTACTTTAATTAATTCAGCTTTTCACTCCCAAGAAACTTGGAGAAAGGATCATTTAGTAAAGCCTTTCCAAATGTGTTTATTGACCACTGTATATTAAGAGTGTGGTATCATAAATGTCAGTCAGATGTATCTCACTCAAACATTAGGCACCATTTGATTTCCAACTGAAATTAAAGGGAGAGACCCCATCTTATGAAGATAATTATTACTATAGATTTTTGTAAGTTTTTGAATTAAGAGTCTGGGAACTTCCTTTAAAAAAAGACCAATCAGATGCTTTTTGTTTTCTCCTCTATAAATGAGGTGGTTATGTATATTTATGAATATTTTTGAGGAACTGACTCAATTTCCTTGCAATTTCTGATTACTTTCTAGGTTCTCCAAGGCAATTTTGCTCTTTCCTATTGATTAGTCACCATTATTTACAGGTTTGTGATCATACAGTGATAAATCATTCAAGCAGCAACACTTGAGGTATATGACATTATTGTTGGATCGTGTACTGGGAGAAGCTGATACTGCAGAGCCATGATTTGGGTACTTTTAAGCTAAAAAGAAAATAATCAAACAAATAAGGGTATGATGGGTTTCAAAGTAGCAGCTGTGTTAGTCTGTATTAGTCTGCATTTCCACTGAATGCATCCGATGAAGTGAGCTGTAGCTCATGAAAGCTTATGCTCAAATAAATTTGTTAGTCTCTAAGGTTCCACAAACACTCCTTTTCTTTTTAAGGGTATGATGGTAATTCTGTTCCAATCATTGTGAAAAGAGCATTTATAAATAGTTAATGCTCTGTATTAATTGCATTGCTGGATGCTCAGGATTCAATTCAGCTTGTAACCATTTACCCAAACCTAAAACCACGAGTGGTTTGAATGAAGGTTAAAAAGCAGGTAATTTTCAACAAAGTTGATTTTGTTTTGGAAATTTTAATGGAATTAAACAGAGGGCAAACTAATGATTGAGATAAGCAAAAAGCAGTTGTATGCTGCATAGGGTACATTTAGGGGGAGGGAGGAATTTCTCCCCCACTCAGAACTAACAAAGTTAGGCAAACAATTATTTTTTTAAAAAGCAGGTAAATTGCTCCCCTTCGGATCTCCTACAGTGATACATTGAAACTGATGGCATAAAGTTAGTATAAAAGGTAACATTTTAAGGACATCTGCATACATTCAAGCCTTGTATGCATGTGATAAAAATCAGTAACGTCATAGGCGCCGACTTCCACTGTTCCCAGTGGGTGCTCAACCCCACCCCTGCCCCTGGCCTCGCCCCTGCACTGCCCTCACCCTGCCTCTATTCCACCCTTTCCCGAAAGTCCCTGCCCCCTTCCCATCCCCATTCCACCCCCTGCCCCCAAGTCTCCGTCCCTGCCCCACCTCTTTTACACCTCCTCCCCCGAGCGTGCCTTGTCCCCACTCCTCCCCCCTCCCTCCTGGAAAGTCCTAAGCATCATCAAACAGCTGTTTGGCAGCAGGAAGTGCTGGGAGGTAGATGGAGGAGCTTGGGCACGGCACACTCGGGTTGGGGAGGAACTTGGCTGCTGGTGGGTGCAGAGCACCCACTAATTTTTCCCTCTGGGTGCTCCAGCCCCAGAGCACCCACAGAGTCGGCGCCTATGTTAATGACTCATGAATTAAGTTATAAAATATTGTAGAAGCTCAGTTGTTTCTCCATTCTACAGAGTTTCCTGACATTCAATCCACTTACAGTGTGTTGCCACATTTCAAGCTTTCAACACTTCCATTGCTACTCTATTTTGTATCTCCACTTTATAAATGTTCTCTTTACTCTGTTTTATATATTTCTCACTTTGTAGAGAAGAACCAAAGTGTTATGGAAATATCAGTTTTGACTTTGGTGAAAATAAACCCCATTTCAAGGGAGAAGAGAATCCTGATGACTAAGGCTCAATCTTCAATGTTACATTTGCTTTGCTCTGAAAGCAGAAAGCTGTAAACTAAAGGAGGAAGTCCATTAATACAGAAGAAAAAGAGCTGGACTTAGGTCTGTGATCATTCTTATCTTTTAAGAGAGTGACTTCAGTTATCTAATCATTCTCCACTCATTTGGTTGAGTCAGCTTTTCCTTTGTTTCTACACAAAGAAACACCCCCACAGGTTACCCACCCTCCAAACAACTAATCAAACAAAACACTTTAAGAGCTAGATGGGGGGAGGGGGAAGAGGGAAGACTGAGAGAACACGTACAAAAACAATTCTTATTGGTATTTCTGTTTTTAGAAAGCTAAGAAGTGCTCAAGTGTTACGGGGATGGGGATCATAAGAACCTGTAAAAACAGTATCAAGCAAACCACAAGACTCTCACATATCAATTCCTAATGGATACATGTGTTATGTGCATTTCAGACAACCAATGCAGCAGTTAATGAACTCATGAAAATGCAACTACTCATAGCTAAGGCTACGTTTTAGTCATGGATATCATTAGTAAAAGTCATGGACAGGTCATAGGCAATAAACAAAAATTCACGGTCCATGACCTGTACTATATACCCCTGACTAATCTTGGGTGCTCTGGGGTAGGGTGGGGGTGGGGGGGTGGCCCAGGAGTGCCACAGGTGCTCAGGGGGAAGGGGTTGGTGCAGCTGGAAGTTCCCATTGGCCGGGAACCGCACCAATGGGAGCTGCAGGGCCGGCGCATGTGGGCGGAGGCAGCGTGTGGAGCCACCTGGCTGCACCTCCACCTAGGAGCTGATGGAGGAACATGTCGCCGCTCCCTGAGGTGAATGCTGCCTCACTCCCTCCCGTGCCCCAACCCCCTGCCCGAGCCCTGAGCCCCCTCTATACCCAAACTCCTGCTGCGGGGGTGGGGGTGTGGTGGTGGCCTGAGACTGTTCCAGCAACCGCTGGTGCAGCTGGCCCAGGTGCTGCCTGAGCTGCTCAGGCAGCCCACAGGCCAGTTGCAAAGGCCACTGCAGAAGTAACAGAGATCCTGAAAAGTCACGGAATCCATGACTTCATCCCTCTGAACTCGCAGCCTTACCCAGAGCAGTATTAATATCTAAAATTTACGCAGCACCTTTCATTCTAAAGGATGCAAAAGTTCTTTACAAGCTACATAAACAAGCCATTTTACCTACCATAAAAATATAGCCAATTCCAATGTAGAAGGAAAGAATTGTTTACAGTTCACAAAAATAGTATATGGCAAGAGAACATGTACTCAGTTTAGTCTGTAGGAAAAATGCAATTACCTAAAATAGCATTTGTCATAAGAACATCAGAATGACCATACTGGGTCAGACCAATGGTCCATCTAACCCAGGATCCTGTCTTCCGACAGTGGCCACTGAAAGACGCTTCAGAGAGAACGAACAGACTAGGGCAATTATCAAGTGATCTATCCCGTCATCCAGTCTCATCTCCTGGTATTCAGAGGTTTAAGGACACCCAGCCACAAGGCTGCATCCCTGATCATCTTGGCAAATATCATTAATAGATCTATCTCGATGAACTTATTCAATTCTTTTTTGAACCCAGTTAAACTTTTGGCTTTCACAACTCCTCCTGGCAATGAGTTCCACAGGTCTACTGTGCATTGTGTGAAGTAGTACTTCCTCATGTTTGTTTTAAACCTGCTGCCTATCAACGGGCGACCTTGATACCTGTGCTATGTGAAGGGATAAACAACACTTCCTTACTCACTTTCTCCACACCACTCATGATTTTATAGATCTCTATCATATCCCCCCCTCATCTTTTCTAAGCTGAACAGTCCCAATCTTTTTAACCTCTCCTCATATGGAAGCTGTTCCATACCCCTAATCATTTTTGTTGCTCTTTTCTGTACTTTTTGAGATGAGGCAACCAGAACTGCAAGTAGTATTCAAGATGTGGGCATATTGTGGATTTATATCATGGCATTATGATATTTTCTGTCTTATTAACTAGATTCTATCCCTTTTCTAACAGTTCCTAACATGGTTAGCTTTTTTTGACTGCTGCTGCTGCTGCACACTGAGCAAATGCTTTCAGAGAACTATCCACAATGACTCCAAGGTCTTTCTTAAGTGATAAAATTAATATAGACCCCATCGTTTTGTATATATAGTTGGGATTATGTTTCCCAATATGCATTACTTTGCATTTAATCAACACTGAATTTCATCTCCCATTTTGTTGCCCAGACTCCCAGGGTTGTGAGATCCCTTTGTCACTCTTCGCAGTCTACTTTGGACTTAGCTACCTTGAATAAGCTTGTATCGAATGCAAACTTTGCCATCTCATTGTTCACCTCTTTTCAAGATCATTTATGGATAGGTTAATCAGCACTGGTCCCAGTACAGATGCTTGGGGGACTCTGCTATTTACCGCTCTCAACTATGAAAACTAACCACTTATTCCTGTTCTTTGTTTCCTATCTTTTTCCCAATGAAAGGACATTCCTTCTTATCCCATGACTCCTTACTTTACTTAGCACTCTTTGGCATGGCATGTTGTCAAAGGATTTCTGAAAGTCCAAGTACACCAAGTTCACTGGATCACCCTTGTCCACATGCTTGTTGACTCCCTCAAAGAATTCTAATAGATTGACGAGTTATGACTTCTCTTTACAAAAGCCATGTTGACTCTTCCCTAACATACGGTGTTCATTTATATGTCTGTTCTTTACCATAGTTTCAACCAATTTCCCTGGTACTGAAGTTAGGCTTAATGGCCTGTAATTGACAGGATCACCTCTGGAGCCTTTTTTAAAAAAATCATTGTTATATTAGCTGTCCTCCAGTCATCTGGTACAGAGGTTGATTTAAGCAATATGTTACATACCACAGTTAGGAGTCTGTATTTGAGTTTTTCCAGAACTCTCGGGTGAATACTATCAGGTCCAGGGGAACTACTGTTTAATTTATCAATTTGTTCCAAAACCACCTCTATTGACACCTCAGTCTGGGACAGTTCCTCAGATTTGTCACCTAAAAGGAATGGCTCAGAAGTGGGAATCTCCTTCACATCCTCTGCAGTAAAGACTGATGCAAATTTAGCTTTTCCACAGTGGCCTTGTCTTCCTTGAGTGCTCCTTTAGCAACTTGATTGCCCAATGGCCTCACTGATTGTCCAGGACACCGGGGCAGCATATGTTTAAAAAACTTTGCAAGGATTTGGGTTGCTTAATGGGGGGGAGGGATTCGCAACAGTTTCACCACACAACTTATCTAAATTTGTACACCCCTTTGATTTGTGGTACATTCTTTTAAACAATTTCTAGGAACAGCTTAAGTGTTTAGGGGTAAAGGCAAATACAGGTGGTCATTACTTTTACATGAAATTTAGGCTGTATGCACGTCTTTTTTAAGTAGTCCTTATGTTACATAAAGGGATTATACTGTATGAATTTCCTAACTTGCAGCCAGTTTCTCCTTCAGTTAGCTGCTACTTGTTAATTTGAGCCATTGTTGCAGTATGTAAACAGCAGCAGATTTTAAGATGCTGTAGACTTAACTGATGCTTGAGTTTGCCAAAAAGTTTTGAAGGACTTTTTGTCATTGTTTGCGTCAAATTAAGTTTAGCACTGTAAGTGCCACAGACATCCCTAAACTGAAGCTTATTTTATTACAATGATTACTACAATCAAAAAAAAGCTACTATTGTGAAGGGCCTAACAGTTTAACCACATCATCATACTCCTTCAAAGGAAATTTAGACGTTTAAAATTTAAACTTAAGAACATAAAATTGAAAGCCATAAACTAAAATGATACTATGTGGGCATAAAATTGCGAGATTTAACTCCCAAGTGCTGACTTCGCTCGAGTGAACAGACTATGCTGTATATGTCTTGAAAAAAAGTAACTGTAGGTTTGAGTTTTAAGACAGCTTTAACCTTACATCTTCACAACTGAAATTTCAATTCATCCTCTTTGAAATTAAGAATTAATAGTAATAGTTCTGCAGAAGCACCAGAAATCCCCATCATGGACCAGGACCCTATTGTGCTAGGTGCTTAACAAAACACAGAATGGTCATCCCTGCCCTAAAGAGCTTACAATCTAACTAAAAGTACAATGAATATCAAAACATTTAACATATACATCAAATCGCTCCTTGCTTGTCTGAAATTTGGGACGGTGAAGGAGAAAAAACAGGCGAGAAAAGAAAAACTAAACTGCCAGGACCAGACTAAAAAAAAAAAAAAAAACAAAACCAAAACCAAAACCCCCTACTGTATATTTTACCTGGTAATTTCAGTATTAAAACAACACTATTTTCTAACTTTAAAATACAGGAAAATAGCTTGGTTTCACACCAGGAACATAAAATCTTTCTGACAAAACATCACTGCTGTCTGCATGTGTAAAATAAGAAGTCACTTGAACTAAATAGTACAGTGAAGAGACAAATTCTGCCCTCAGATATACATGCACAGCTTCCAGCAAAAGTCAGGAAGTGTGCGTACATGCTGAGGGCAGAATTTCACCAGAGATCCTCTGCAGGAATCTAAATTATTTTCTCATTTATTTAAACATGACAATGTTAACTGTTAAAGAAACAGAATAATACACTACATTTGAGTATCAAAAATCATAGGTCAGTGCCCCCTTCACACTCTCTTTCCATCTACAGCAAGGATATGTTAGTAAAATACCAAAAGCTCATTAAAATAAATCTGAATACTGGATGTTCACAGGAAAAGAGATTTTTCACTTCTCTTGACTGAGATATAAGGGAATGAGAGTCCATAAATCTGAATTTATTTCAGAGAAGTTCTATGGCCTGTGTTACACAGGAGTTCGGATCAGGTGATCACAGTGGTTCCTTCTGGCTTTAGCATATATTCATAAATAAAATATCTGTAAGTATCCATTCTATGTTGTGGGAGCTCATCCTACAAGCTGTATTTAAAAAAAAAAAAAAAAAAAAAAAAAAGGACTTTCCCCACATATATAAATATCCAAACCCATCCACCATTTAACTTACTATGGTCCCAAACACTTGTGGTCATAGAATCATAAAAATGTAGAGCTGGAAGGGACCTTGAGAAATCATCTCTGTGGCAGCAAAACCAAGTAAACCTAGGGCCATCCCTGACAAAGGTTTGTCCAACTTGTTTTAAAACTCTCCAATGATGGGAATTCCACAACCTCCCTTGGAACCCTATTCCAAAGCTTAACTACCCTCACAGTTAGAAAGTTTTTCCTAATATCTAACCTAAATCTCCCTTGCTGCAGATTTAGGACATTAATTGTAAGTATGGGCTTTCAACCAGTTGTGAATGCACCTTATAGTAATTTCATCTAGACCACATCTCCCTGCTTTGCTTATGAGAATATCCTGTGGGACTATGTCAAAACCTTACTAAAATAAAGATACATCTCATCTACTGCTTCTCCCCCATCCAATAGCCCTATCAAAGAAGGAAATTAGGTTGTTTTGGCATGATTTGTTCTTAACAAATCCATGGTGACTATTTTTGATAGTCTTATTATCCTGCAGGTGCTTATAAATGGATTGTTTAACAAATTTGTTCCAGCATCTTTCCAGGCACCAAAGTTAGGTTGTCTGATCTATAATTCCCTGGGTCCTTTAAAGATAGGCAAACATAGCACTTGCCTTTCTCTGGTCTTTTGGGACCTCAACCATCCTCCTAAGAGTTCTCAAAGATCATTGCTAATGGTTCCAAGATTGCTTCAACTAGTTCCTTAAGTAACCTAGGATCAATTTCAACAGGCCCTGCTGACTTAAGGTACATGCAACTTATCTAAATATTCTTTAGCCTGTTCTTTCCCTTTTTTGGCTTGCATTCCTTCTCCTTTGCCATTGATATTAGTTGTGTTGAGCATCTGGGCACCCGTTAACCTTTTTAGTGAAGACTGAAGCCAAATAGGCATTAAACACCTCTGTCATCTACAGTCCAATGGCATTTTTCACAACTTCATAGAAGGAATAAAAAAGTCTAACCTCCTGCATACCACAGGGGTTGGGATTTCACTCAATGTTTTGTTGAATTGGAGCTATCAGTAACATGTAATTGAAACTGGAACTATCTTTCAGAAAATATCCAATCTTTATTCAAAGATTCTAAGTGATGGAGAATTTACCAAATCCTTGGTAATTTATTGCAATTATTAACTACCCTTATCATTAAAACTTTCACTCTTACTTCCATCTTCAGTTTTCCATCTTCCAGCCTCTTGATCTTGTTATGCCTTTGTTCGCTATACAGGCTTTTCACAAGACTGTTGTTCGCCACAATGTGCTGGTGAATTCCAACTTGGGAGGGGGCTGGATTGAGGGTTGGAGGAGTTTGGTAGCTAGTTCTTATGGGTAGTACTTATATTTGAATGTATGGGATGGGCTCCTATAGATAAATGTGTATTTTAATAAAAAATCCACCTCCCTCAATTCCCTGTACATTTTCAGATCGACAATTTAAATTACTTCTTCCAATCTGAAAAGTGTGAGATATTGCTAGGTTTCAGAGTAGCAGCCATGTTAGTCTGTATTCACAAAAAGAAAAGGAGTACTTGTGGCCCCTTAGAGAATAACAAATGTATTTGAGCATAAGCTTTCGTGAGCTACAGCTCACTTCATCAGATATACATCATATGAAGTGAGCTGTAGCTCACGAAAGCTTATGCTCAAATAAATTTGTTAGTCTCCAAGGGGCCACAAGTACTCCTTTTCTTTTTGAGATATTGCTGTGCATGTTCAATCAAGTGCTGCTAACTTCCAGTGTAGCAAGCAATTCCTATACATAATTTTAAGAGTGACTTGATCTTTTGGGATGAAAGACACTATAAAAATGAATTAGAGGAACTGTTCAGGAATGACAAAGTAGCATGCAATGTTTGGCGGGGAAGTTTGGTCAGGACGCTTCCAGATGGGTGAGGATATAAAACAAGCCTAAAGGCTAAACATAAGAATCACCAGCATGCTCACCTGTAACTGCTGTTGCAAGTGTGTAATTTCTGCAATTCTCAGTTCTCTAGATTTGTTTGTGCTCTCAATTTCATGTCTTTGGATAGACAATCGACACCTGATATCCTGAAGCTTTCCCTCCAGCTGATGTTTTTTATCATTCTTCAGCAAGAAGAGATACATTATGGTTACTACAATAATTCATCATGCAAGTCTGGATTTTATACACTTTCTAAAACTAAAAATAGTCGGTTAGTTGTAGAATAAAAACCAAGATGTAATTATGGAAACTAATCAAGATTCTGTAGTGTTTGTTACTGTGATCTTGTACTTCATTATAGTGATCACCACTATATTTTTTCTCTTAAATACAAGTTTTTTGGAAATGCTTGGTCATATATAATAAAATACTTAAACCTACAACATTTTAAAAAGATCTTCACTTACTAGAGCTTCCAACTCAAATTCTAAAGTCTTTTTCTTTGCCTTCAGCACAACTATGTCCTCTTGTTCTTTGTTTCTTTGATTTAGTAGTTCTTGCCGACGATTACGCTCCCACTCAAGTTGTCTTTGCCTTTCAAGTTCCCTTTTTGCAGCCTATAGTATGTAAAAAAACAATTACTGTTGAAATGCCCAGTCTGTGAATCTACCCTATTCCCTCATTAGAATAGTTCTAGTATAGTGTACACTGGAAGCATTAATATATGCCCCTGTTCAGAAAAGTACTTAAGTATATGCTTAGCTTTAACAACAAGAGAATCATCCCACTGCTTAAAGTTAGGCATGTGCTTAAGACCCTTGGTCAACTGAGGCCACAATCAGCAAAGGCGATACTTTTTAAATATGTACATTTCTTCCATTTTAATAAATTAACCCACATTTAATTTGACATTTCAATAAACTCTGAATAATCACACACAATTTCTCAAACATATATGGGAGCAGAAGGTCAAGTGCTGCTCCATTAAATTTTAAAAACAGTTAAAGTGTGGTGATTTCAAAACACAGCAGCTCTTCCTAAGCTTGCCATTGAATTTTCTCTTCACCTAATGTACTGACTGCATCAGAAGCATGAAGAATTTCCAACCCCAGGCAGAAGTCTTTGCTCCTTCATTGAAAGCAGGACCACTTCACGTTGCAAAAAGTTTTGAGGTTGGAGGTCAAGAACACTTTATGCTACATCTAACTGTCTGATCCATTCAGTATGATGGGAGACATTTAACAAGAAAACATTCTAGATTTAGGTAAAGTTGTCTCTATCTACTTCCAGGAAACTTGAAACTGAAGTCTGTTCCTTAATTGTAGCAGGAAAAATATTTCACTAATAAACTGATTAGTTTCTAAGGAATTATAAACAAGTAAAGACTTTTATAATAAAGAAAGCATAGTAAAATACTTGCCAGCATACTTTTTTCGGTTTTGTTCAGATCAAAAGACAATTTTCAGAGACACTAGTACCTCTGTATCCATTTACCTCACGCCTTTCTATTTCTTTCCGCCTTTCTTCTTCTCTCTGACGTTCCAATTCGCGTTGTTTTTCTAATTGCTTTTCTAGCTCCAGTTGTCTTTTACGTTCTTGCTCCTGTCGTTCACGTTCTTTCCTTTCCTGCTCCGCCCGTTCCAGTTGTGCTAGACGTTCTTGCTCTTTGCGTTGCTGTTCCAGAAGGGCCTGCCTCCGCTTTTCGAGCTCCAGATTGCCACGTTCAAAGTTCTCACGTTTTTTATCTTCAAACGTAACTTCAACACAAGAAAATGTGAATCGTGAAATTAAGCTTTGCTTTGTCGAAAAACCAACCAACCAACCAACCAACCAAAAGGACTATGAAAACAGACTGGTGAACCAAGAACAGTTTGCTACATGCAACAAGTGTCCAACAGTATTCCAACCTCGTTCTCAACTACGGATAAGCAGAACTGTAATGAATACTTTTTGATGTTGTCACTGGCATTTATATTGCCATCTCCACCAAAGCCCTCATCTTTACTTGAAGGATGAATTCCAGGCCTACCCTTTGGGCTCCTGTGTGCCACAAGCTCAGCTTCTATCCAGATGTGTATACTGGAGTTTAGGCAGTCCATTCCCCCCCAGTCTTGCATACTCTAGGATTTGAAGCCTCTCAACATATGTGAATTGTATACTATCAAGTGTGTGTTGTTCACTGAGAACCAAAAGTCCAAGTTTTAATCTAGTAAAAGCTATGACTTTCCTAGGAGATTAGAAACCACTGCCATGTCGCACCACTGAGGTGGAAGCTAACTTATTACAAAGCCAAGAAAGTGCAGGCTATGATTCATTAATTTATTGAGAAAACTTCTGAAAAAAACTGTCCAATTGAATCCAGACAGTGAAGAGCACAATTTTTAAACTACTGTGCTCACCTTGAGCCTCACATTTAATCACTTAATATATTCACTGATTATCATTTTATTTACAGCACTTTGTTTATAATAGAGCAGACACAGAAAGAGGTAAGTTAAGTTTGAGATGCAGTATAACAGCTTAAGAGCAATTTAACTGCAGTTACAAAGGTATTTTTCTGTGAGCTACATATTGCATGATTTCAAGATATTTTTCTGATAAAACAACACTAAGACACAAGTGAAAATATGACACCAAGCTTTGGGTTTGGTTCAGTCACTAATTGCCTCAGGGTTAGATCAGTGATATAGTGATAACACATCCCACACAAGACATCAGTTTGAGGATTCAAGTTAGATCTCTCACTCCAGGATTGGCACTACTTCAAGGCACAACACAGGAAGCCTGTTGAGGGGGTGGCAATACCACACATCATTCTACCAGGGCCACCATCTTGCTGCCACAGAGTGGTATAGAGTAGATTCATTAGTGAAGAAAAAGGAGTACACTTTGGATGGGTGGAAACAAGTTTTGTTTCTCTAGTTCTCTGAAAGAATGCAGTGAACATTTCAACTAGAAATATGCTCTAAAAACTCATCATGCAGGATAAGCCCAGCTGGCTGCTGGTTGTTACTTTTGCTTCACACCAACAACTACGTATCAACCCAATCATAAGCCAAGAATTCCTCAATAAAGTTTTAGATGTTTTAATATCAGAAGCCATTTAGTTAATGTTCAGAAAACTTGATACCTTCTTAAACAGAACTGATTAAAAATGTATAAAAACAAAGTACACAGATTACAATAAAATAGACTTGTATATACACACTATGGTCCTGATTCTCCACACAGGCCAAAATGCACTCGGTGCAAGTCCAGGGGCGAGTGGGGGGGTGTGTGGTCAAAAGTAACATTTACCATTATTGCAGTAGCCCCAGTCTGGGCCTACCAGCCATCAGTGCAAGATAAAGCAGTGTGAAAACTGTTCCCGTGTCTGCTGACAATGGTCCACAGAAGCCATTTCAGAAACTGGGAATCAGTTGGACACAGCAACATCTTAGCCACGCTTCTTGCATCACAATGTAACCTTAACACAAAAATCTTAATGTTATTAAGATATGTGAGTAGCTGATAGTGCTTTCTGCTTTAACAGGACAGAGCATATCTAAACTTACACTTACTCATGTGAAGAAGAGCTCTGTGTAGCTCAAAAGTTTGTCTCTGACCAACTAAGTTGGTCCAATTAAAGATATGACCTCACACACTTTGTCTCTGATATCTTGGGACCAACACAGCTACAACAACACTGCAAACTCACTTACCTGGCAATTTCTTTTCCAGTTGTTGCTGTTCTTCTTCCAACACTGGTTCTTCTGGCAACCTTTGGTCTACAGCTACTGAGCTTATCACAGAGATGCCACTGCCAGAGCGTACTCTTCTGCCAATTAAAAATAGTTATAAATTGTGTAAACCAATTATGGCCAAAATGTTTGACAACTATGGTCTAGGCAAGAGCTCAAGAAGCAAGGAGATACAGAAACTCAAAGTTTAATTAAAAAAACATTGTGTGTAATAAGTTATGAATCGCTATCTGTAAGATTAAATTTCAAGTTCCTGAGACAATGAACATATGTAAAGGTGCCATCTCATTGCAATTTTGCCTTGGAAAAGGAAAATGGAAAAAGAAGTAGAGTAACTCAGTGTTTGAAATCCATAAATACTACTGGACCACAAGCCAGAATTTACTATAGTAGAAGTTCAGGCAAGTTTTGAATTCTCACATATCTCCTTGTGGTGCAGTAAAAGGGAGGGTAATACTGGGTAGCTGAATTACAATACATTTTAGTTCAAATTGCTTTAGCTCTCAGTTTATTTTCCTAAAATTCACTTATTGACAAGAACTGTACTCTTAAAGTAACTTCTTGTGATGGAGCGTCTTCATTTGCCAGTAACCAATAATAAAAGCTACAGCAGACATTTCCCCAGTGAGAGAGTATTGCATGCTGTCTGTGCAATGCAAAGATAATGGGATAAGTAGCAGCTTTTTCCAGCCTCTTATCCTCGACTTCCACACAACTGAACGGAAAGATCAAAATAGGTTTCCCAAACAAAGCCAAGATTAAGTAGTTTAGGAATTAAATTGCACAATTTATAACCATTTTACCTAAATGAAGGTGGAATATATTCTGGAGGCAGTGCAGGTGGCAATGGTTGGCCAGACATGGCCACATCAATTAAGTGCATAGCCAGAATAAACTCTTCTGCTGTAAGTTTTCCATCTTGGTCAATATCTGAAAGATTCCTGTTTAATGAAAAGACCCAAATAAATCAGCTTTAAAATAATTTTTAAACTCAAATACTGGTTAAGTGGCATGGTTTCTATATTATCAGTTCACAAGTGATTCATTTTTTCTTATTTCTATTGTTAGACAATTGACAACAATTTCCCCCCCATTTAAGTTTAAAATATCTTACGGCTGGGCTGAAATCAAGTGTGCCACCCCTCTTCCCCCAATTTATAATCTCTGCATCCACATCTGGTCCATAGTTTCTACTCCTTCACCCTATGCACCCACTACAAAAGGCAAGATTGGTAGGTAGAGTCTTGTTCCTCCCACAAATATCCACTGCACAATGCAGTGCAGCGAGGGTCAAATTGGACTTGTTTATGGTGGTTTAGCACAGCAGCACTTTTTCCTGGAGACTGGTACCATGTTCTTGGAATTTAAGCTTTCATTTAAAAGAAGTTAAGATCCAGCACTGACAAATACAAAGAAAACTTGAATGTTAACCAAGTATAAACCAAGGCAATAATGTCTGATGATGGCCTAAACCAGTCTTGACACGTGTGTGAAATGTCTTTATTCGTATTACGAGTTTAAAATTTTCATCATTAGATTTCAGAGTTGTAGCTTCATCAGTTATTAGATTCAAAGCATATAGGCAAGGCTCATATTGCAGAGATCTCAAGCGTATATGGCTTTATTTGTGGGCAGAATTTGGAAGATCACTAACCTATTCCTCCCTTCCCCACCCACCACTGATCCATGTCTGTGCCACTGATCTCCTTAGTGGGGCCATCCCCAGCATGGGCTCACAAATGCTGCCTCCTGCACACAACCACACTTGCTCTACTTCCAGAGGATAAGCCTCAGGGAAGTGAGCAAGATCACCTCCCTCATGGAGTGCAAGTCTCTTTTCATATACGGGTGCTCCCCTGTAGGTGTGGCAGCACCCCCTGCACCTGGGATTAGAGATCTTCATAAGCAGTGCCTGTTGGACTGCACATACACACTGTGAGTGGGACATATATATAGCACTGTACGGCCTGATCACCCCCAAGTTCCTTCTCTGTTGCAGAGCTTATCTTTCAGCTCTGAAGCAAAGGGGAGAAGGATGGGGAGTGGAACACCCATAGGTGACACATCTCAAAGAACCTCAGTTACTGCACAGAGGTGAGTAACCTTCTCTTCAAGTGATGTCTCTGTGGGTGCTCCACTGTAGGTGATTATAAAGCATTACCCCCAGTTGGAAAGCTGGAGCTTTGGAGAGGCATTTACTGTGGATAATAGGCCAGCATGTCCTAGAGGAGTATCTGATGCGGCGTCCTGAGTAATGGTGTAGATGGCTAAAAGTGTCCGCTGATGTGCGTGGCTACTTTGTTAAGAAAGGCGATCAAGGTGGAGAGTGAGTGAGTGGAATGTGCTCTAGTTTCAGGGGGAGGTTATTGATTGTGTAATTAGTAAGAAAGATGTATACACTGCGAGATCCACTTGGAAAGGCATTGCTTAGAAATGACTGCTCCTTTCTATCTTTTGGCCATTGGGAGGAATAAGCATGGTGATTTCCTGAAAGGTTTAGTTCTGTCCAGGTAGAAAGCTAATGCTCATCTGATGTCCAGGGTATACAATGTTGTCCCATGTGGGTTGCTGTGTGGCATTGGAAAGAAGCAGAGAAGGTGGATAGGTTGGTTTAGATGGAAAGAGGATGGTACCTCAGATAAAACTTTTGGGTGTGGGCGTAGCGTAACCTTGTCTTTATGAAAAATTTCACCAATCCACCGGGCAGAGGTGATAAAAAAAAAAGCTGTTCTTGTACGATAAATGAACATAGAAGCAAGTTGCCATTGGTTCAAATGGAGGTCTAGTGACCAGAGTCCCAAGCCAGGTAAAGATTTTGGAGTCCCTTCAGGAATCATTTAATGAGCAGGTGGGTGAAGATGGAGTGGCCGTCTATCTCGCAGTGAAAGGTTGTGAAGGCTGCCAAATGCACAGCTATGGAGCTTGTGGATAACCCCAATCTTTTAAAGGTATAAAACATAGTCCAGGATAAGTGGTAATGGAGAACTCAGTGCCTCAAATTAATGGGAGGTGCACCAGGATTGAATTCTAGTCCATTTGTGGAGGTAAGTGCGTCTAGTCATATTGCGCCTGCTGTTCGAAAGTACATGTTTAACTGCTTCCAAAGAGGTTATTTCTGAATCCCGGAACCATGGAGGAGCCATGTGTTCAGGTGGAGTAGCTGTGGATTGGGATAGAGGATGCAACCCTCATCCTGTGAAAGAAGTCGCTGAGTGGTTGGAGAGCATACTGTCACGCAAATGAGGTAAGTATACCGGTTCTGGGGTGGCCATGTCGGAGCTATAATCATGATTCTGGCTCTGTCCCCTTGGTTCTTGTGGAGTACTCTGAACAGAAGGGAGGGAAGGCACAAAGTACCAGTGTATCCCATGTGATAAGGAATGATTCTTCCAGGGATCTGCATCCTCGACCCAATGTTGAGCAAAACTGAGGGCAGTGGGAGTTCGCTGGTGTGGCCAAGAGGCCTATGGAGGGTAATCCCCAGCGGTTGAGGATGTGCTGAAGGACTCACGTATCTTGTTCCCATGTGTGACTGTAGGAGAATCTCCTGCTCAGTGAGTCTGCAATGGTGTTCTGGTGTCCAGGGAGGCATGCAGCTATGATAGTGATGCAGTGTTGGATACACCAATTCCATAATTTCAGTGCCTCTAAGCATAGAGGGGGATCTCCCTCAACCTTGCCTGTTGATGTAGAACATACAAGCCACATTGTCAGTCACGACTCTGATAGCACATCACACTATTAGTGGGAGAAAACATCAGTAGGCACTGCAGACTGCTCATAACTCGAGGACGTTGATGTGTAAGATGGATTTGGTTAAGGACCATCAGTCCTGCACTGTGCGAGTGTGAAGGTGTACTCCCCAATCAATTAAGGAGTTGGTTGTTAGAATCATGGACGGCACTGATTGAAGGGAAGGGATCCCAACACAGATGTTTTTGGTCTGTGTCCACCAGACTAGTCGGTTCTTGACCTTCATAGGTATAGATAGGAGTTTGTGAAGGATGCGTCTGTGAGGTCCATAGACTACGTAGCTACGCCTGGAGATATAACACATGCGTACTTTACCATGAAGACGGCTGCTCCCATGTGGCCAAGTAATTGGAGACGTGCTTTGGCTGAGATCTGGGGACAGGTTCTGACCGTGAACACAAGATCAACTATAACTAAAAATCTGTGAGCTGAGAGGAAGGCTCTGGATTGTATGGCATCCAATTGTGCCTCGCTAAACTACAGGTGTTGCACCAATGTTAGTGTAGATTTCTCCAGGTTTATGCGAAGGCTGAGGCTTGAGAAAAGGTCCATTGTCATTCAGACATTGTGAAGAGCAGTCATCTAAGTATGGAAAGACGATTACGCCTTCTTTGTGTAGATAGGCAGCCACTACCACAAGGACTTTGGAGAACACACTAGGTGCTGTCAAGAGTTTGAAGAGCAACACTTTGTCATGGGTATTTTTAGTAAAAGTCACGGACAGGTCACAGGCAATAAAAAAAATTCATGGTCTGTGACCTATCCATGACTTAATCTTGGGGAGGGTGAGAGGGTGTGAGAGGGAGGGAGGTACTGCTGCTGGGGCAGGGTGGCGCCTGGAGCCAGCGGCACCACTGCCAGGGCTAGCAGACCCTGGGGTCAGCCACACTGGCCACTGCAGAAGTTATGGAGGTTGTGGAAAGTCACGGAACCCATGACTTCTGCAACTTCCGTGACAGACACTGAGCCCTAGTAATCAGTCCCCAGGATGAAATGGAGAAACCGTGTGTGAGCAGGGTATATTGTGATGTGAAAGTATGAGTCTTGGATGTTGAGGAACAAGAACCAGTCCCCATGTTCAAGTGCTGGGATAATGGTAGAACAGATAACCATCTTGAAGCATTGCAGTTTGACTAACTCATTTAAGTTTTGAAGGTCTAGGATTGGTCTCCATCCGCCAGATTTCTTTTGGATCAAGATATAATGGTAACAAAAATTCTTCCCTCTACGCTGGGATGGGACCGGCTCTACGGCTCCCAGTTGCAGAAGGTGATTTCTTCTCGTAGAAGGCGTTTGTGAGAAGGGTCCCTGAAGAGGGACGGGGAGTCGGGGGGTAGATAGGAAAGGAATGGAGTATCCTTCCTTGATTATCCCTAGGACCCACTTGTCTGAGGTAAGTAGCTGCCATGATGGAAAGAAAGGGGACAGAATATCGCCAAACTGGTGGGATGTTGGAGATGGTTGTTTTCACTGGAATAGGGGGAGGCTTCTCAGGGCCTCGAACACAGCTTCAAAATTGTTGTTTGGCCAAAGGTATGTGAGAGGTTGCCCCTTGAGGAGTCATGTATGTGCTTGGTATGGGGCTTCTGTTGACAGTGTTGAGTATCGCAGTGTTGTTGGGGGGTGTATTGCTGTGGTCGGGATCATGGAGGAAGTTGACGCTGGTGAGTAAATGACAAGAGAGCAGAGAGTTACGTAAGAGTCCTTAAGGAAGTGTAGGGACTCATCATACACTCCGCAAATAATTTGTGGCCCTCAAAGGGTAGGTCCTCGACAGTAGCTTGTACCTCCTTAGGAATGTCAGAGAGGTGCGGCTATGATGCTCGTCTCATGACTACTGCAGTCATGATGGAATGGGCAGTGGTATCCATGGAGTCCAAGGGGGCTTGTAAAGCCATACAGGCCAAGAGGTGTCCTTTGGATACAAATGCCTGGAATTGCTCTTTTTTGTCATCAGGAAGGTCTTAGCAAAGTTCCTGTATTTTGGAATAGTTGAGATAATCGTATTTGGCCATGAGAACCTCGTAGTTGGATATCTGGAATTGGAGCGTAGCAGATAAATAAAGCTGTGCGTCCATAGATCCAATTGCTTCCAGTCTGTCATGAGCAGTGGATTGAGGTTGGTATTGGTGTCCCTTTTTGTGTACGGCATTGACAACGAAGGAATTTGGAGTGGGGTGAGAAAAAAGATTCCATGTCATTTGCAGGAATGTAATTTTTTTTGTCTGCCTGCTTGCAGATTGGTGGGATAGACACTGGGGTCTGCAGAGCACCTTGGTGGGGTCGAGAAGGGTCTCATTGACAGGAAGGGTTACTTTGGAGGATGAGGATGCGTGCAGGATGTCGAGGAGTTTAGGAACAATGAGAATAAATATAGTTGACATCCTAGCACAGGGGAAATCAAGTGGCATGGAGGCCATTTCAAACATCACAGAAGGTGACCCTGAACAATCAGGAACCAAAATACCAGGAGAGTAGTAAAAAGGCAAATAAATAAATACTAAAGCCACTATGCAGTTACACAGCAAGGTACAAGAGATTACACAGGCTGAAGGAGAAATGAGAGACCTGGTTGGTTATGTTAATAGAAGGCAATCCACTTTGGCAGATAAGAATGCGGAGATAAAACACAAAGGACACTCCTTTAAAGCACATCAAAGAGAAGAAACTCAAAGAGTTAATGCTTCTGCCAGGACACAACTAGGGATAAAGGACAATTTTCAGAGGCTACAGTTTTCTTTACTACACATTTTAAAAAAATACTTTTTTGTATTAAGTTCTGGGGTATAATTTCACTACAGGTAAGAGAAACAAAGTAGCTTTTTTACAAACAATTAAAAGACAAAACCAAGTAAAAATGTCAGATATGTTTTCAACCCACACAGAAGGTGAGAATTACTATAGGTATCCAATGTAAAATAAACTTGAAGAGTTCCTTTTATGAACCATTTTTTATATTTTGTAAGAATTAGCGGACATTAGAAAAATGCAGTGGCAACTAATCTAATTCCTCTGATAATGCCCTTTATTAAATAGTAATGTTAACGTGTACAAGTATGCAATTTTTAATGTATATGTTGTGTAAAGAAAAAGACTGCAAAATTTAACAAGTTAGTGGGGGGGTGGGGGAGAAGGGTATAATCCAGAGTGATAAGTACAGTTTCTGATTTGATAAAAATTAAAGGAACTATCTTTACCATATTGTAGCCAACTGAGCCTGTGGCAAACTTGATTGCATAAGGATAGTTCTTGCTTGTGGACCTAACAAATTAGAACAAGGGTTAAGAAAACAAACAAACAAAAAATCAGCAAACATTCTGGAGCAGAACTCAGTTTTAAGGGGCTGACCTGAAAAATATCAGTTCCCTATGTGTTAGAGCTGAACATACTACTACTCAGAACAAACTGTCATGGTGCACAAGAGGGAAGTTATTTTAACAGAATATCTAAAATTAAGGAATGCTGCTAGGGTTAATAATCCCACATTTGATGTACCCTTTCCCACTGCACAGGCAGTTTTCTATCATGATGGGGAAAACGTCTCTCATGAAAGGGCACACAAAGCTTGACCCAGCCACCCATGCCCTTCGCAGGAGTCACAGTTTGCCACAACCAATTTCATACCTCGCAATAAACTCTTGGGATGACATAAGAGTGAGGGAGGACTCCGGTACATGCTCAGTGCCTCCCCCCATTTGGGGGGGGGCTTCCCTCTTGGGCAGAGGCAACTGTGTGTGTGGTCTGAAGAGAAAAGCTCCTCGTTGACAGCCTACAAGCCATGACAGCCTACCAGCCAGGTGATGAGGCTGCCAGCCAGGTGAAAGTGTTAATCACTACTTAACACTTTCACCAGCTTGGTAGGTTGTCAACCAGGAGTAATGATGACAAGAAGAATTCCACAACTGTCAAAGGCCTTTGCTTTTTGGGTGATCAATGGAGATCAGGAGCCCTGTCCAACTATACCGGCAGGGTAAGTTTCAAAAAGAAAATTAAGTAAATTCTGGGGCATGGATCTCAGAGTCATAGTTAGAGTTTAAGTCCAGAAGGGATCACCCTTACAATAAATCAATCAGTGTCAAAGCAGGAGTGAGGAGAGGAAAAAATTAGCAAGAAGCTAATGGAAGTTGCAGGTGCCCAGTACCTCTCATAATCCTGTAACAGGGTATAGGGAGCCAGGGTGGTTTCCCTCCGAACCAGAGGGTAAAGAGCCACTCTCCCAGCCTGAGTGGGTGGGGCCAGACCAAGCTTACTCCAACCCCCGGAAGGGGTGGGGTGGAACAGGAAGTACAAAGGGCAGGGCCCTTAGCCCAGTCAGGGCAGCACCAGAGAGGGAGACAGACACAGGCTGTTCCCTCCAGACCCTGCTGCCAAGCCAGGGGAGGCCCTGGGCCAGGAGAAACCTGACCTGAAGGAAGGACTGGGGCTACCAGGACTGCCAGCCGCCGAGTACCTGGAGGAGCCAGGCAGTAACCCGGGCCAGCGTGAGCCTGACACGGAGCTGGAGCTGGAGCTGCCAGCAGCTGAATGCCCTGACGAGCCGGAGGGACCAGAGGGACCCGCTCGAGAGACCGGGTAGGAAGTAGCCCAGGGGCAGAAGCACAGTGCGGTGGGTCTATTGGTCAGCGTGTGGCGGATGGCTCCCCGCTCAGCCAGTGGCGGGACCCTCTCCTCCCGCCACTATCAGCGCCCTGGGCTAGAAGGCAGTGGAGTTGGGTGGGCCTGCGTTCCCCTACCCCGGCCAACCCGCCTAGCGTAGCAGAATCCCAACAATGCCACAGACTCTTGCCGGTATTCCCCCGCC
Organism: Dermochelys coriacea; assembly: GCF_009764565.3. NCBI lineage: Eukaryota > Metazoa > Chordata > Testudines > Dermochelyidae > Dermochelys > Dermochelys coriacea. The sequence continues at coordinate 164,363,031 of NC_050068.2, forward strand.
TGAGGGGTGTGCCACAGACTCTTGCTGGCACACCTCTCTCCGCTAATTCCCTAGTGACAAAGGTGTGGCCAAGGCCTGCCGGTGAGGCAGTAGCTCTCCACCACCCCCCAGTGGCTCGGTGGACCAACTGAAGGCTGTCACACAGGGGCATCAGGTGACTTTGGAAATCCCTTCCCCAACCCTCGCCCATTTTACTAAGAGCCTGTCTACACATGGAAGTTAACATGCAGCAAACTAGGGTGTTAATTTACGGCACACTAGCTACTCTGCACTATCTCCCCAAGTCAACACTCTGCGCACTAAATGCGTTCTCGTGCAGGCTCTTTAGTGCAGTCAGAATGTCCACTTGGGGAGATAGGGCAGAGTAGCTAGTGTGCCATAAATTCACACCCTGTTTGCTGTATTCTAACTTCCCGGGTTGTAGACAAGCCCTAAGTAGCAACCACTCACAAATGATCATATGTTTGCTCTTCAATTGTAATCAAAGGCGGATGGAAAACAGTAATATAGAAAATAAGCTTTTTTCCCCCCCATTTGGAAAGTTACTCATTTCAGTATGCAAAATCTGCTTTCACTCGCCTTCCATAATTCAAGCACCCACATTAACAGATATAATTGTCAAAGATCAGTCAAATGGAAGCAAGAATATAAAAATTGTTCTAATACCTGTTAAGTGTCCACTCATAGTTTTGTCATGGCTATTGAACAGCTGCCTATATTTCAGTCTTGATGACTGAGGAACAGCCCATTCTGCTACAGGAGGCACACTAGAATTAGGAGAGAGGGGAAAAAAAAATACTCATGTGTTTCAAGCTACAGGAGGACAGATTGAAGTTCAAGTTTTACATCTGAATTTGTTCATTCAACAATTTTTCCCAGCTCTTACTTCAAAAACATTACATACTATTGAAGTTGTGGTTGAGAACAGTTACCCAGTTCAGCATTTTAAAAGCATGTTTCTTATCCCAAATTAGGCCAAATATTCATCCTTGTCATAGATAGCTTTGCTTTTCTGGAAAGGTAGAGAAGAGTAGTCTCAGTGCTTTGGAAGATCCAAGATATGCAAAAATCTTTGTTCAATTGTATGGTTGGAAACTCTCCATTTAGTGGTAGAAACAGCATCTCTCATCTTATGCTAACCTTAACCAGGTGTCTTTCCAGCCTAGCAACCAACCAGAGGCTGATAACAGAGCTGAAAAGAAACAAACAGAGCTAACGGAAAATACAAGTATTTTTAAATAGGTCAGCTATTTGCAGAGACAGTTTCGTCATGCTAGCTGCCAATGTGTGTCAGTACTAAGAACTGGAGAGAGCAGGTATAGGAATGAAATTAATCAGTCTTCAGCCCCATTTAACCCTTGGTCCTTTATTAAGTCTGCCAAACATGCCAGGACCGCTAGGACACAGTAAGAATTGGACAGACAATCCAATTTTTTTTCACGTAGGCCACTGAACAGATTGCATAGCAACTACTTTCCCTACTGAGCTGAGAAGGGCTGAAACCACTAAACTGGTAGTGACTCTTATATTTCATTCTAACATTGCCAGAGCCAGTCTGCATCCCTTATCTCCCCCCACCCCCTTTCCTCACACTATATATTTATTTTAAATTGAAGTTGTTAAACTAGTAAGATTCTTTTAATCTTAAAGTACATCTACATTTTGCACTAGAATACAAAATATTTGTCTTAATTTAAGTGATGAAAGGTGAATTAAAAATTTTTAAAATACTGATCACTGAAAAGCCACCATATTTGTGTGCATTTGTCCCCATCCCCCCACAATCTATTCCTGTTTATTTTCAGTATTGGATGGCTGTGGTGACAGATATGGAGCTGCTATGTAATAATCTAAGAGAACACTGTATGTGAACTAGTCAGTGAAGTTATTGTATAACAAGTTATAAGATTTTCCTGTTCTAATGTAGCTTAATAAGAGGTTGTGGGGGAAAAACAAGCCGGAAAGCAACACAATGGACCTAGACAAATATCCTCCAAACAAACACTGAACAATCAAAAAGGGAAGACTGGAGGAGGTGTCATCTGTGAGAGGGTGTCAAAGGGGACAGGCTAACACAGACAGCAGATCTATGGAGGGAGTCTGAAGAAAACAGACCTTTTCCTGCTCCCTGCAATGTTAAGCTTTAGAGAAGCAGCGATGTGTAGAGAATAGTTTATTGTTTTAAGATCTGTTCTCTAAAACATTTTGGTTCTAAGTAAGTAATACTTTGATAATCAGTGGGTAGATAGCCTTCTTAAAGCACTGTCTCTGTTTCCAGAGGGAACAGTACTGCAGGTACTGAAGATAAGTCAGGCCTGCTGAGATAATCACGACTGATCACAAAGAACGGCAGCCCAGGGCTCAAGTCTGAGAAGGTATGTCTACACTGCATTTTGGAGCCCAAAGGAAAAAGCACTACAGCACAGATCAACAGATTCAGGGTAGAACTCTAAAAATTAGGGCTGTCAAATGATTAAAAAAAATTAATCATGATTAATCGTAGCTTTAATCGCACTGTTAAACAATAGAATACCATTTTATTTAAATATTTTGGATGTTTTCTACATTTTCAAATGTATTGATTTCAACAACATGGAATGCAAAGTATACAGTAGTCACTTTATATTTTTGTTTACAAATATTTGAACCTTACAAATGTAGATTTAAAAAAAAACTGCAATAAAAAATAAAACAAAGTAAAACTTTGGACCCTACAAGTCCACTCGGTCCTACTTCTTCTTCAGCCAATTGCTCAGACAAACAAGTTTGTTTATATTTATGGGAAATAATGCTGCCTGTTTCTTATTTACAATGTCACCTGAAAGTGAAGAGGCATTCACATGGCACTTTTGTAGCAGGCATTGCAAGGTATTTACATACCATGTTTACATGCTAAACATTTGTATGTCCCTTCATGCTTCAGTCACCATTCCAGAGGACATGCTTCCATGATCATGACTATCGTTTTAAAAAAAAAATTTAACTAAATTTGTAACTGAACTCCTTGGGATAGAATTGTATGTCTCCTGCTCCATGGTTTTATCTGCATTCTGCCATATATTTTGTGTTATGGCAGTCCTGGATGACAACCCAGCAGATGTTCATTTTAAGAACACTTTCATTGCAGACTTGACAAAACACAAAGATGGTACCAATATGAGATAGCTACAGCACTGTACCCAAGGTTTAAGAATCTGAAGTGCCTTCTAAAATCTGAGAGGGATGAGGTGTGGAATCTGATGTCAGAAGTCTTAGAAGAGCAACACTCTCTGATTTGGAAAACCTGAACCATCAAAAAAGAAAATCAACCTGGTGGCATCTGACTTAGATGATGATAAATGAACATGCATCAGTCTGCACTGCTTTGAATAGTTATTGAGCAGAACCAGTCATCAGCAGTGTGGACTTGAAGGTGCTAAAGTTTTAAGTTTTTGTTTTTGAGTGCAGTTATGTAACACAAACAAATCTACATTTGTAAGTTGCACTTTCACGATAAAGAGACTGCAATATAGTACTTGTAATAAAATGAATTGGAAAATGCTATTTCTTTCACAGTGCAAATATAATATAAAGTGACCACTGTACACTTTGTTTTGTGTTGTAATTGAAATCAATATTTGAAAAATGTAAAAAAAATCCAAAAATATAAGTTTAAATGGGTATTCTATTGTTTAACTGTGTGATTAAAACTGTGATCATAATTAATTTTTTTTAATTGAGTTAACTCAAGAGATTAACTCAAAACAAATTAACTGCAATTAACAGCCCTACTAAAAATGCTTTTCCATCAGAAAATGCCAATTCATCAAAATCAAAATTTTGTGGAACCATACCTGTTTAAATGATGGAATTTCTGATCAAAATGAGACCCCAATTACCTCAGAATAGCTAACGACATGATGGTTAGGGCATTCTGTCTGACTCAGAGTTCAGATTTTAATCTGGGTCTCCCACATCCCAAGTGACTGCCCTATTCGCTGGACTATAAAGTTAGTGTCTCTCTGGCCCAGTGAATACTTTTTATACACAGTGGAACAGCTCCAACAGGAGATATTGAGAGAAATCGATCCCTGAATAGTCTGCCCACTGTCGTATTCTCCATCTCCAAACTTCAAAAGGTCTCAGGCTCATCCCAATATGTAACATGAAAATTTTTGAAATCTCAAAGGTTTTACAGGAAAGGAAAACCATATCCCACCGAGCTCTAGAAGAGACCAGAGAGTCAGAGGTGAAGTTTGCCTTATCACTGTGATAGCTGTCTTAAGGAATATCCAGTTCTTTTACCTAAGGAGTCCTAGATTTCAGTCCCTATGGAGCTAAATCACTATTACTTCACACTGGTGAAAGCGGTACACTCCCCTCCCCGTGTGGGGATTACAGCATACTGCTTCCACTGTGGTCCCAACAATACTCAGACAAAAGTTTGAGTTGCAAGACATTTTTAATCTCATTTACAGACAAGTAATAGTGACATTTAGCATCTAACACTGACACAAAAGAAACTTCCAAACACAATTTACCTGGAGAGCTAAGATAAAATTTTGTTTGGCTTTTAAACACTTAAAAATTGGTACGTGAAGCAGCAATTTTTTTCTTCCCTGAAATCCACAGGAATTTGAACAACTGTTCAGTCCTCAACACTATATTGCAACTATTAGCTTCCCTCCCCCATCAAAGTTCTCTAAGTCAATATTTGATGTCTCCTTGGACCAGTCTTTTAATAAATTCTTACATATAACAAAAAAAACTTACAAGAAAGTCTCTGGACAGCACTCCCACAGTTCCCACATTTTAATATTTTACTTCTGAAACTACTTCTCTATTTTCTAAGAAAAATGTAAGTGTTATCTTTCTGCAGCACAAAAGGAGTGGCCTAGTGATATGAAACGAACCAGATTAGGCTCATTTTAGGCATGTACTTTTCTGTACATACTCAAAAGCCTCATGTTTTAATGTGACTTGAAACTTTTAAAACAGTTAAATGCTATATTCACTGGTTTGTAACTAATCTAGTATTTCACATTTAATTAAGATATTCTATAAAACCTTTGAAGTAATAACTTGACAAGACTTGATTTTTCTGAATTACAGAAGTTAAGTTCAATGAAGAATGGTATTAATCTATTGGAGTTTAAGGCAATACTGCCTGCTACAGCATATTTCACATGTGCGTGCACACACTCTCCACACTAACTTACCTAGCCACATCAAATGATTGTGCCTTTTGCAGTTTAGCGTTTAACTGTGACCCCGGTCCAGATCTACTAAAGGAAGAACTCTTTGGCAACGTGGCTGTAATAGTAAGAATAATCATAAAAGTAAATTTGAAACATATCTCTACAATTCATAATGATAGACAACTACCTACTAACCCCACAAAACAAGTACGATTTTAAAATCAGTTTGGGGTTTTTTTAGGCAATGATCCCAATACAATAATAAATTAGTAACCTCTCCTCTGCCCCACAAAAAATAGAACACACATCACCTTCATGACTTCCTGTATTTGCATTCTTAATATAAATCTGGTTGATACATTAAAGAGCAGCTTACTTTATAAAATAAAAATTGGAATACTGCATATTCTGGTATTTTGAAAGTAATCCAAAGAACAGTATTATCTTAATGGGTAAGGAGTACCAATTTGTAGGTATCAATTCTGGATGATGGGCAAGCTAATTTAATTGTACTTTTACTAGAGTGCCAACATTTTGTTCATGGTGATTGTTGTTTTGTGTATAGAAATATCTGAAACTAAGTTTTAAAATCTAAAACCTAGATTTCTTCTATTGAAGGTTTAAGTTTTTTTTATCCTATTTGAATTAACCCAATTTAAGTGTATTCCCTAAATAAAGCAATTCTTTAAAATAATAAGTTACTAATACCATATTCTCTCTTTGAATACAAAGAAAATTGCTCAACAATTTGTTAACAGAAAAAAAGTAAATACATAGTGTCAGTATGCAGCATACCAGGATGAGCAAAAGCAGGCAGAGGTTGTATAACAGCAGGAGCTCCATTAGCCAGGGGAGGCACTGCTGCTTTAGGAACAGAAGATACTAAAGGTGGAGACATTCCTACTACTGGAATGGACGCCATTGGTACTGGGGCTACAGCTGTAAGAGATGGCATGCTGACAATGCCGCCAATACCTGCATACAAGAAAAAGTAGACATTTTTCCAATTTAGAATCATTTGTATCAGAAAATAATTTAAGGAGTTTGCAGACTGCAGAGTTATACAGCAGTAAACCTAGAATTAGACAGCAGGTTGAAGTGAAGATAAAGACTCTGGAAAAACTCCAGGGTTACCAAGCTCTTAATTAGTAATGGCAACATGAAATGCTTTAGGGAGAAGAACATAATATTTTATAGTGTATGTATATTACAGGATTATGTGACTGCAATGCTAACCAAAGAAATATAAGAGTTTTGCTTTAGAAAATTTGTGGCACCTTAGAAACTAACATTTATTTGAGCATAAGCTTTTGTAAGCTAAGATCACTTCATCAGATGCATGCAGTGGAAAATACAGTGGGGAGATTTTATATACACAAAACACGAAACAATGGGTGTTACCATACACTATCTCGGGGCCTCTCCTTCTGCCCCTCCACCCCCACGAACATGATACAAATCTGTGGTGACCTAGAATCCTATTTTTGACATCTCCGACTCAAGGAATATTTTCAACACACCTGTGAACAGCATACTAACCCACAGAGACCTTCCAACCAACACTACAAAAAAAAGGATTCTGGGTGGACTCCTCCTGAAGGTCGAAACAACAGACTGGACTTCTACATAGAGTACTTCCACCAACGTGCACAGGATGAAATTGTGGAAAAGCAGCATCACTTGCCCCATAACCTCAGCCGTGCAGAACACAATGCTATCCACCACCTCAAACAACTCTGACATCATAATCAAAAAGGCTGACAGAGGAGGTGCTGTCGTCATCATGAATAGGTTGAAATATGAACAAGAACAATATGTTGGCAGCTCTCCAACACCACATTCTACAAGCCATTACCCTCTGATCCCACTGAGGGTTACCAAAAGAAACTACATCATCTGCTCAAGAAACTCCCTGAAAAAGCACAAGAACAAATCTACACAGACACACCCCCTAGAATCCCAAACAGGGGTATTCTATCTGCTATCCAAGATCCATAAACCTGGAAATCCTGGACGCTCCATCATCTCAGGCATTAGCACCCTGACAGCAGGATTGTCTGGCTATGTAGACTCCCTCCTCAGGCCCTATGCTACCAACACTCTTAGCTATTTCAAGACACCACTGACTTCCTGAGGAAAACTACAATCCATCGGTGATCTTCCTGAAAACACCATCCTGGCCACTATGGATGTAGAAGCCCTCTATGCTGTCATTCCACACAAAGATGGACTACAAGTCGTCAGGAACAGTATCCCCGATAATGTCACGGCAAACCTGGTGGCTGAACTTCGACTTTGTCCTCACCTATTTCACAATGGGGACAACGTATACCTTCAAATCGGCAGCACTGCTATGGGTACCTGCATGGCCCCATAGTATGCCAACATTTTTATGGCTGACTTAGAACAATGCTTCCTCAGCTCTCGTCCGCTAATGCCCCTACTCTACTTGCACTACATTGACGACATCTTCATCATCTGGACCCATGGAAAAGAAGCCCTTGAGGAATTCCGCCATGATTTCAACAATTTCCATCCCACCATCAACCTCAGCCTGGACCAGTCCACACGAGAGACACTTCCTGGACACTACGGTGCTAATAAGCGATGGTCACAAACACCACCCTATACCGGAAGCCTACTGACCGCTATACTTACCTACATGCCTCCAGCTTTCATCCAGACCACACCACATAATCCATTTTCTACAGCCAAGCTCAAAGATACAACTGCATTTGCTCCAACCCCTCAGACAGAGACAAACACCTACAAGATCTCTATCAAGCATTCTTACAACCACAATACCCACCTGCTGAAGTGAAGAAATAGATTGACAGAGCCAGAAGAGTACCCAGAAGTCACCTACTACAGGACAGGCCCAACAAAGAAAATAACAAAATGCCACCAGCTATCACCTTCAGTCCCCAACTAAAACCTCTCCAGCGCATCATCAAGGATCTACAACCCATCCTGAAGGACGACCCATCATTCTCACAGATCTTGGGAGACAGGCCAGTCCTTGCTTACAAACAGCCCCCCCCAACCTGAAGCAAATACTCACCAGCAACCACACAACAAAAACACTAACCCAGCAATCTATCCTTGCAACAAAGCCCATTGCCAACTGTGTCCACAGATCTATTCAGGGGACACCATCACAGGGCCTAATCACATCAGCCACACTATCAGAGGCTTGTTCCCCTGTACATCTACCAATGTGATATATGCCATCATGTGCCAGCAATGCCCTTCTGCCATGTACATTGGCTAAACCGGACAGTCTCTACGTAAAAGAATAAATGGACACAAATCAGATGTCAAGAATTATAACATTCAAAAACCAGCCAGAGAACACTTCAGTCTCTCTGGTTACTCGATTACAGACCTAAAAGTGACAATTCTTCAACAAAAAAGCTTCAAAAACAGACTCCAAGGAGAAACTGCTGAATTGGAATTTAATTTGCAAACTGGACATCATTACAATAGGCTTAAATAAAAACTGGGAGTGAATGTGTCATTACACAAAGTAAAACTATTTTCCCATGATCCCTCCCCCGTGTTCCTCAAGTTCTTGTCAACTGCTGGAAATGGCCCACCTTGATGATCGCTACAAAAGGTTCCTCCCCCCCCCCCCCCCCCCGCTCTCCTGCTGGTAACAGCTCACCTTACCTGATCACTCTCGTTACCGTGTGTATGGTAACACCCATTGTTTCATGTTCTGTGTATATAAAATCTCCCCACTGTATTTTCCACTGCATGCATCCAATGAAGAGAGCTGTAGCTCACGAAAGCTTATGCTCAAATAAATTAGTCTCTAAGGTGCCACAAGTCCTCCTGTTCTTTTTGCGGATACAGACTAACACGGCTGCTACTCTGAAACCTGCCTTCAGAAAATTGTTCACTGTGTGCTAGCTGAAGAGCAGCACTGTCAAACACTAGTGGGTAGAGAACCAAAAAAAAATCTACATTTAGCCACCGTCCAAAAATGAGTTTCAGAACTGCTCACAGCCTACTGCCAAAACAATGCAAAGCTAATAGGGTAAAGCACAGTAAGTAGATATTTTAGGTATGAGCACAGCTGCACAGCTGACAAGTGGAGGTCAAGGAGATTCAGCGATTCCACTGGGGAAAGAGGTGAGGCTACATGCACGCAGCTGGGAGCATGTCTACAGTGGGCTAGAAGAAAACCTAATTATTTGCTGGATTTCTTGCTTCATAATTTCAATCTTTTATGCTTTTTCTTAAGTCCAATATTTGTTCTTTTGAACTTCACTCAACTATTATGGCCCTAGATGAAGTTTTATAAACCAAACAGCAAAAGTTTGGGGGAGTGGAGGGGGAGAAAAATAACTAATTAGCAGATGTACAGGCTTTAAAAGGTGAGTTTTGGTGCAACACTTACCAAATACATTATTTATTTAATTCACTCTTTATGGTGATCACAATTACCAGGCATCTAAATACCAGGAGATGTTGCAAACTAAAGTTTACATGTAAAGTGGCTCAACACCAGAATGCAGAAGAAACTCAACATGTTAAGCATGAGGACCCAGGCTTTGACCCACCCATTTATTTTATGCCATCTATTTCAATCCTGCATTACCCAATCCTTTCTTTGGTGTCATGACCACTTCAGCAATACTAGTTACAAGAACACCAGAAGCAGTAGCCACTCTGGCTACTACTATTAATGCCACTCTTTGCATAGGCCAACAGGTGTGGACTGCTCCCACACAATTTTGGTTAAATTAAATCAAGGTCGCTGATTGCAACTGTGGCAGAGGTGTTAGAGCTGGAACCCATTAATGAAGACCTAAGGAAACTGCCAGCAAGGTGGTCTCATTGAGGGCCCCCAACTTCGGAATTCACTCACTCCCCTTGGTCTGAAACAGCCCAGCTCTGTTGTTCACAGCATGGTGCAAGGCCCATCTGCTTTTCCTAATATTTGGTGATGGTGAGTACCGAGGGAGCAGAGCAGGGTCTGAAATGGAGTAGGAAACTGACTTGTTGTTGATTATGCCTGGATGCTAAGGAGGCAGGCTCATTAGGCTGTTTTAAAACTATATCTCATTTTGATTTTAAGTAGTACCTTTTTTCAATTTTAGAAATTGAAATAAATCAAAATATAATCCCCCCCCCCCCAAACAAAACTTTGCTCTTACCAAACCCTGCTGCACCAGGAATAGCAACAGGAGGCTGCTTCATGGCAGAAGGGAGTGCAGAGGGGAGCTGATAACCTTGTAGTTTTAGTTTGATAAGTTTCATAGCAATAGAAAATTCCATCTGGTCCATCCTCCCATCGTTGTTCATGTCAGCCAGTGCCCTACAAATAAGCAGGATTTACAATTATGTTTTTAAATTATGACCTTGTGAAGTCTCCCACAAACAAAGAAAACCCAACATATACCAAGAAACTCAAGAATCATCTGATTCCCATTTAAAGAGGAATTCTGCAGAGCAGAACCAGGGTTACCAAGCCACCATTTAAAGAATAAACTGAAAACGTCTTTCCCTTTGAATGATGAAATTGTGATTTTTCTAAGTTATGTTTTACTCCATAAAGGAACTATAGTACAGAAAGCTGAAAAAAAAAAAAAGGATTAGTGTAATTCTGTAGAAACTTTGCTAAATTGCACAAATTGAAGTGACATGGTACTGCACACAGCACCACAGGGATCCAAATGACTTAGTCAACAAATTTGTACTTCAGCTAGTACTATAATAAATTGCTTTTTAAATTCATGCTCTGTACTAAACACCATTATAGCAGAGTATACAAATGAGTTTTTCAGTTAAACAATAGCGTTCAAGTATAAAACATTGAGGCCAGCTTTTGAATAGGCTTTCATGTAGAGTAGTCTGACTTTACAGTACATCAAATGAAGAAACAAAAAGTGGACTGTTTAAGAAAACAGTGCACGGCAGGGGGTGGGGAGGGCAGGAGGGGATGAAGAGGGACAACACTAGCTCCTGCAACTGGGAACCAAAACAAGTAAATGCATGTTAATGATTTAAGCAATTATAAATTAAGAGTTATATTATGTTGCTTTCCTTAGAATAACTCTTATTCTCTCTAACTCCAGTACAAACATTTTAGGATTATTTCAAACTAAAAATAAAATATATATTTTGATCATAGGCCATGGATGTGGCAAAATAATACTGTGATCAGATGCCCAGCTGAGAGGCTAGGCAGTCTAGTTAAACTCAGTTTATTTTCAATTAAATCAGCACCAAGGAAAGCATTTATGTAAGTAAATTAAGGGTCATCAAAAGGACCTTCCTGGACTGGCAATAATTAATGAAGTTCAATAACTGAGCACTTTGCCCACATGACTAGAGGCAAAGCTGAGAAAATTTGTAAGATAGAAGCTGCTTTGTTGCTATATCAGTGCCATCAGTGTACTCTCAAAGTATACTGGACATCGTTGAGATGACAAGCAATATTTTGCCAAGCACAGGGAAACTCCAAGCCCTCCATAACACTATGGGCCAGATTTTCAGCAAGTGCAAATCAGCCTAGCTCCATTGTCTTCCATGTAGCCTGGCTCTGCAAATGATAAATCCACCCCAAAACTTCTTCGGGGCACCAAAACTATTTGTGAATTCAGGTCAAATTTGGCAAGTAATTTCTGCTGACAACCCCCTCTGAAAACAAAAAATTTAAAGATGTCAACTGACATTCAAAACATTTCATTTGACTTGAACAAAATTTTCTATTTTTCATTACAATGAGAACAAACAAACTACCTAATTCAGTTTTGGTTCAAAACTAACCAAGCTTTTTTTTCCTGTTTGGCTAGGAAAAATGCTGATTGACACCAGTCAAAAATCTGGCACTACAAACTTACAGAGAGGAATGAGAGAGCCATCTCTGTATGCTAAGGGATCCGGAACTTACAGTTAGAAACTGGAGCACTTCTTGACTGTGGCCCAGCTAATACACATACTTCTAGTGGAAGAGAATTCCAGAGGTAAGAGCTCTTGCTACAGAGACTGGTCCTCTGATGCCTTTATCTCTCACTCCTCACCCAGGGAAGTTCACTCAAATATTCCAGGTGAATGTTGCCTGCTGTTCAGCAGCTGGATGTAAGATCTGCCTAACTCTCTGGGACTCGAATCAGCTTGGTTCACCAGCTGAGATTTCTAAAGACTAATTAGTAGTATCCTCAGAACTGAGTGTGTATGTTTCGGTCATTATTTATAAAGTTGCTAGTATGACGTAGCTTCAGCTGTTAGTTATGAAGGCTCTGTTGTGGCCGTGACATGGCAGCTAAGTAAGTAGTTCTCAATAGCCAGAATGAAGAGATGAGATGAGCAAAACCAATCTGGACTAACCAAGGAAATATGCTTTTTTTGAGAGGGTAAGCTATAGCTCATCACCTCCTCCTCCTCCCACAACCGCACCATGATGAGGGTCTCCCTGAAACAACAGTTACTTAACTGCCAGAAATTGAGATAAGAAATCAGTATCTCCTGCTGTATGAGTAAAGGGCTTGTCTACACCCCCTCCCCCCGAGCGCAGCAAGTTTCAGCACTGTCAAACACCTGTGTAGAAGGTACACCAGCACTAGGCTCCAGCTGGGCTCCCAGCACTGGTAGTTACACCCCTCATTGAGGTGTTTTTTTTACAGCGCTGGGAGACCTCTCCCAGCACTCTGCCATGACTACACAAGCCACATTAAAGCAATGCCGCTGCCAGTGCAAACTAGCCCAAAGATAGTTAAAATACAAGATATTTATATCAGACTGAGAATGTTAAAGGTTTGAGGGAACCTTATTGCAGGCAAGAGAATCTCCCCCCCTGACAGGTTGTAGGCAAGAGGACAGGAACTTTGTAGATTATAATGAAGATGGGGTTTTTGCTAGAAGGAACAGAATTGCTCCTGGAAAAAGTTAATAAACTTGCTACATAGCCTAATTCATTAGGGCTGTCCATTTTCTGCCAGCTACCAAGTTCAATATCTCCCTATTCCTATATATTGGTGTGTATATCAAGAGTTTGATTAACTTCCCTGAAGTCTTTTTGTCTTTTTCTACTCTACTGGGAATAGAGATACATTTGTCACAAGCAACCAGATGCATGCTGTACAGAATACTTTAAAAACAAACAAAAAAAACTATATGATGAACCAGATAGGAAGAACTCAAAACAGTAAGAGTAGAGACACTAATCAACTGAGCATTCAACAGCAAATTACTCTGTTAGACTTCAGCCTTGTGCATATTACCCCACAACAGCTGTACTGAACTAAAATATCATTCCTTTGCTGAAGAAATGCATAGTTTAAGTTTCGACAAGAAGATCAGAGTGGACGTTTCCCTGTGGCTGGACAGGATACCACCAAGAGATGCTATTATACAACATGTTGAATTCTCTTACTGTCCCCAGTATCATCCAGCTCTTGTAATGGAAGACCCAGTTTGTTAGAAGTCTCTCACCAATGTGCTTATTTACTTTTTTCAAACTGACATAGCTCAACCAAAGCACCTTGATCCTGACCTACAGTAGTCATGTTCAACTCCTGAGATTCTTGATTAGAAAGAAAATCAAAATTATACCAAGTTACGTGATGACTTTGAAATGTTCATAAACACTAAGGTTGAGGTCAAAGGAATCTGATCTGTCAGAATTTCTACCCAGGAATCCAGAGATTTAAAGGCTATAACTAGTCCTCCAGTGCTTTTTGCATTTGAGTGAAAGGAAGTATAGACATGAATACCATAGGTGTAGTAACTTACTTAGCAATTTATAAGCATTAGAGATGATGGAATGCAGTAGCAAATATTTAAGTTAATTTTAGGTTTACAAAAAGAACACCAGACCTTTTGAGGGCAAATAAAAAGGCCACTCAGTCTACAAGAATATTCAAAGGAAAAGCATGTTTATTCTGATTAAAGTTTTCTTCAGGGGTTAGTCATCCTTATTCAGACCCCAAGTTGTAATTGGTAGGTGGGGGGGGGGGGTTAGTATATGTGGTCTCAGGTGGCTAACCATAAAGATTAATCAGAGAGACTGCCTGAAGAAAGCTACTCTGACAGATTTCTTTGATCACACTCTGAGCAATTGGTGGTTTCCTCATTAAACATCTCTCTCACTTTTCATATGTGGAAGTCAGTTCTGCTGAGTCCATCCAATTGGCACTGTCAGATCAGGCAATTAAGTGATTTCTAATGCTGGGATATAGTGGTACAATAGCAGGAGGGGGTGGGGGGAAGATATTTAAGCAAATGCCTTTGAAACAGTGCTTATTTGTTCTGCCCAGAAGGCTTCTACAACTACATAATTAACTTTTATTTACAAACTACTTCAGGAGGTTTTCAGCTATTAAAAGTAGAAAGAACTCCTCAATGTGCCACACACCTGACCATAAGAATACTATTAAGTATCATCACATTGTATGTGACTGGTTCATTCAGACATTACATGATAATGATCTCCTTTGAAAGCGCTTTGAGATCAACTAATGGAAAGCATTATACCTAGCTAGGTGGTATTATTCCATTAGTAGTTTCCCACATTTTGGACAATACATTTTTACTCTACATAGTTTCCTTCTATGTGCAATTAATAATAATCAGAAACAAGATATGCACAATTCCCATTATGTTCATTGAATGAGAAAACTGCTATCTATCCACTTAGTCAATAAAATCTTTCATCTCTAGTTAACGTCTTTCCTGCTATTCTACTCATTTGCTGTAGTTCAACAGTTTTGCTACTTTATTCAACTTCACACAAATGTCAGGAAAATGAAGTACAACTACAAGGCTGCATTATTTACACATTTAAATGATTACAGCGTGCTAGCAGAAATACGAAGCTAAGCTTTTGTATCTCTTAAAGGCTCTTTTCAATTAACAGAGAAACTTCATGTTTATTACTTTAAAAGAATCTAACCCCATACTCTGAGTTTACAATGCTACTTTTGTGTAAACATCACCTTGAATGCTGTGAGTAGCTGACAGTAACTACCACATACATTTCACTGTTCCACAAAACACAAAGTATCCGGTTATAACAAAATTAGGAAGAACTTAATGTACGTTAATTCATTTATTTGAGACCTGGCTGGAAACCAGCATAGAACAGTAAATTGATTACAGATTTATTATATCTAGAAAATGTGCCCGTATTCATAACTGTAGATTTTTTTTACTTGGATAATTGCAAAAGGCTGAATCAGACCCCCCAAAATCTACATGCAAATGGGGTCCTCTTCAAATGAATCTCTCCCCACCTACACTTTGGTAGAAGCAGCACTACCATCTTCCCCATATCTTGCCGTGGAATCTCTGCAATGTTGCCATCTGTGAGATTGATGGTGCGGACAAGGATTGGGCAGGCAGGATTTGTGTTGCTTAGAGCATGGCTTATTAAACTATAAACATATCTTTCTGAAGGTTATTTTTAGAATGCTACACACTCCAGCCAGGAAGCTCTACTACTGCAACTGAAGATCTGGACTAAATCTAGCCTTAAATTCCCATATTCATCCTAAACCATGAAACCCGAACACAACAGCAGGAATTGAGTCTTGAGTATCACTAATCTACTGTATACATTAAATGGTAAAATGCCAGGGTCTGCCCTACCATCCTATTTTCCAATCATTCTTCTAGCTGCTTCCACAAATTTGAGACTATTAGAAGGAAAGCAGGTGTCACAAGAGGGTAAATCTATCAACTCTTTTAGTGTTCGCTGCAGAAATAGAACTCTGACTATAATAAGCAGCAGCTTGCACTGATTATTGCCAGTACTAGTTAAACTAAGCTACAGATGAGGGGACTGGGTGGAGGATTTCAGGAGGGAGGAATAGCATTTTGGGTTTTGGAAGAAATCCAGATTATGGCCTAATTAAAAATAGTTCTTTCCTTCTGAATCATTTCAAAGACTATTTAGACACTTTATAGATTACTGGCTTGACAGACAACAAAGCCTGAAAAAAGTAGATCAGCAAAGCAATAGTCATGATAAACCATAGCAGCTCCTCGGCCTTGCGCTAGAAAAGTCCCAACATTCTCACAGATGTTTTGTTAAGAACTGAATTATTGCTATTTTAAATTTTATAATACAGCCCTTCATGTAGTCTCACGTCTAAAAACAAATTACTGCAACTTCAAAATATTTTCAGAATAGCTCTGTTGGGCAGAAGATATTTAAACACCATTTCAACTAGGTAGCTTTTCCTGATACTCTATTTTAGTGAAATCAGATTTTTCATTGCTCAAAATAGCAATCCAATTTTCACCAAATTTAAAAAAGAGAACTACACCTTTTAAAATCATACTTAAGATAATTTTTAAAAATATGCAAGCCAAACTTTTTTAAAATTATGAAATGATATATCGTTGACAATTCTAAAATGCATTACTCCTCCTGTAACAGACCTGAAGGCTGTCAGAACTGTCAGTTAACAAGGCCAAACCCTCTGCAATTCCTGCCTCACAGTTGTACTTCCCCAGACAATGCTTCCATAGCTAACAAAAGAATCTATAAAAGCAGATGTGACTTTGCATTACATCAGACTTTGTTTTTGGAGCCATGAATCTAACAAGTTAATGAGTTAAGTCCCAATCCTGCCAACACTATCATATGCAAAACTTTACCTCAAGCAAGTAGTCCTACTGAAGCCCTTGGAAATAATTAGGCAAGTCAGTGGTGGATTTAGAGTTAGTGGGGCCCTGTGCTCAGCTTCATTTTTTGGGCCCCCACCTGTGGGGGAGCAGTCTCTCATCTCCCCTCCAACCCCGTTTTTCATTCTTTTTCTCTCCATTCTCCTCCTGGGGCTCAGGGCTGTGGGTGCAGGGTCTGGGCGGGACTTAGGGTGGGAGAGGAGGCTGGCAGGGGGTGCAGAGCACTTACCTGGGGCAGCTCCTGTTTGGTGCGGGGGGGGTACAGGTGGCTCGCAGTGTGGCACCGCCCCCATGGCCACAATTCTGGGGGCCGCCCCCTGCCAGGCAGGGTATCCTGGAAAGCAGGGGCTGCAGGGCCTTTGGCTAAGGGGGCCCAGGGGGCCTAGGCTGCAGCTCTAAAGCTCCTTTCAGAATCCAGCCCTGCGAACATGGGCAGAGGACTCAGGAGGAGCAGGGGCGGCCGCACAGCCAGCAGCCAGAGAGAAGCAGCGCCTTCCCCGTCAAAGTGCCGTTTCTCTCCGGCTGGCTGCGCAGCCACCCTGTGTCCCTCCTGAGTCCTCCGCTCGCTTTCATGGCACTCCTGCCACCCGCACGCTCCCCTGAGGCTGCAGGTGAGCCTCCCTTCCTGCTCCCCAGCCCAGCGCCCCTGAGGGAGGGGTGTGTGTGTGTGCTGGTGCTGAGCTGCCTGAGTGCCCAGCCCTGGGGCCCCCTGTTGCCCCGTGCCAGGGCACCCTGTGTTTACTGGTAAATCCGCCCCTGCAGCAAGTAAAGATACACATGTAAACAAACATTTGCAGAATTGGAGGCCTTAAGTTGCTTTTTGTTTTAACCTTTTCCTGTAGATTCTATAAACTTCATAGAAAATGACAGTGTGGCAGTCCTAACAAACTGAGGGTTTTGTCAGTGGTGAACTTCAACTAGACAGGGAAATAGAGAATACAGATAGAGAACTAAGGGTTGTAAATAGCTTTCTTCCCACATACAAAGATCTGGACCTATAGTCTGAAACAGCGTACAGAGCACTTGGGCTAAAGACTGAGGCAGATGAATCCACTGAATTGATCTTGTGACACCTCCTGAAGCTTTTCCTATGTAAGTGCTATACACTCTTCCTTCATGGAAACCGAAAGTCTCTCAGACCTAAAAGTGACAATGGATCAACATGAATAAGCACAAAGATCTGAAGCTAACACAAGACCTTTGGGAACTATGCTACTGATAGTTTAATCCACCACACAAAGATGTCCTTTGGAGTATCCTACCCCTCAAATCAGGGAAGGTCAAAATTTCTTGTTTCTTTACATCTCAGATTGCTTTGAACAACTATTGTGACATCATTTGGCTATCAATATAATTGACTTCTTGCCATTGCATTACAGACCAAAGATCTGGCTGAGAAGGGTTGTCTATTTACACACAATTATGCTTCAATTGATGACAAAGGAAACTATCAGATTTTTAAGAATGCTTTCCATTTCTGTGGAAAGAGCCATTGAGAGTTCCTTTTTAACTTCTAGGATTTTTGTAAGACAGCAGTAATCTGTGCTAGACTATCTACAGTCAGATATTTACTTAGCTTCATCCAAAGAGGTTAATGGGGAGGGAAGTTTTTCTTCAAGTGGTATTCTTGCTCTAGCTATTGTGATCCCACCCTCTTATTCACTGTTCCTTCCTTGGAATTAGATGCAAATTAGCTTATCTAACCTAAAACGGCAGACTCCACTTAATTAAGAAGTGACCAAGAGGCTGTTACTCACCTGTGCAGTAACTGATGTTCTTAGAGATGAGTCACCTGTGGGTGTGCCCCTGCGCCGTTGTTCAGAGATTTTTACAGCAGTACCCGTATCAGCCACACATGCGCGGAGCCTGCCTCACACACACCAGTCTTGTCTTAATAGTGTGCATGCGCGGCTGAACTCCTCAGTTCCTTCTCTACAACGGAGGCCGCCCCAGCTCCGACGTAGGGGGGAGGTGGATGGGGGGTGGTGCACCCAGAGGGACCCTCATCTCGAAGAACAGTTAGTTACTGCCCAGGTGAGTAACTTTTCTTCTCCTTCTTCCCCTGTAGGTGACTGAAAAGCAGTATCTCTCAAGGAGGTAGGGGCTTCAGATCTGGAAGAAATGCAGTAGATAGAACAGCTCTGCCGACACGTGTATTGGTGATGGGTCCCTTCGTAAGAGCATAATGTTTTGCAAATGTATTTTCAGAAGCCCAAATAGCAGCTCTGAAAATGTCCTTAAGGGAGACATTATGTAGAAAGGCAACTGAGGCTGCCATGGATCTGGTGGAGTGAGTCCTGATAAAAATAGGGGGAGTCACATTATGTAACTGATAGAGCCAAATGCAACTTGAGACCCAGTTGGAAAGTCTGTGGTTAGAGACAGATGAGCCCTTAGAGCATTCTGCAATGGGGACGAATAGCTTGTCGGAACGCCTAAAGGTTTTAACCCCTGTCCAAGTAGAAGGACAAAGCTCTGCGCAAGTCTAAAGTGTGCATCATAGATCCAAAGGAATTTGCATGTGGTTATGGAAAAAGGTAGGGAGATGGATAGGCTCATTGATGTGGAAAGATGAGCGCACCTTTGGTAGAATTCTGGGGAGTAATCACAGGGTGACTTTGTGCTTAAAAAATATGGTGTATGGTGGATCAGCCATGAGTGCTACAATTTCTCCTGTGCATTTCGCAGAGGTAATTGCTACTAGAAATGCAGTTTTCATAGAGAGACGTAGGAGGGAACATGTCGCTAATGGTTCAAATGGTTTTTGGGTAAGGCATGTTAAGATTAAGTCTAGGAGAAGGTTCCAAGGTGGAGTAAGCCGTTTGATGTCTGGGTATAGGGTTTGGGGTCCCTTAAGGAATTGCTTAGTAATGGGGTGAGCAAAGATAGGCCTACTGTCGGTGGCATCATTGTAATTGCGGCCAAATGGACTTTGATGGAACTCAGGGAGAGTCCAGAAAGTTTAATCTCTAACAGAGAGTTTAGGATTAGTGGGAGAGGCACAGAAAAAAGGAGCAGTTTCTGTGGCAGCCCACCACAGTGTAAATCTTGTCCAGTTACGAAGGTAAGTGGTGCATGTAGAATTTGTTGTGCTATGAAGGAGTACATTTTGAACCTGCTCCGAGCAAGTTCGCTTGGAGTGAGAGAACCATGAAGGAGCCAAATCTTGAGGTGTAACATGGTTAAATTGGGGTGGAGTAGTAGACCGCGTTGTTGGGACAAGAGATTTGGGCAGAGGGGTAGTGGGATGGGTGCGGAAAGCACCATCTTGACAAGGAAAGAGTACCATACCAGTCTGGGCCATGTTGGGACAATCGTTATGACCCTGGCTTCGTCTGTTCGTATTTTTATCAGTACTTTGTGTATGAGTGGTATCGGGGAAATGCATATGTTAGGTCGGTGTTCCATAAGAACATGAACGCATCCCCTGAGGAGTGTTTGCCTAGTTCTGCTCTGGAACAAAATGTTGGACATATCTTATTTGCTGCAGTTGTGTGCTGTAATTGGGCATTCCCATGTATGAAATATGTCTAATACTATATCCTCATTTAGTTCCCATTCGTGGTCTGTGGGAAATCTTCTGCTGAGGTCATCTGTGGTGGTATTGAGAGAGCCAGGTAAGTATGCAGCTGATATTCAGACAGTGTGTGTGAGACACCAGTTGCACCGTTTCATCGTTTCTGTAAAAAGGGAATGGGATCACACCCCCCACCCCTTGCCTGTTTACATAGAACATGCAGGCAATGCTGTCAGTCGTTATCTTGACACGTTGGTTTTGTATGAAGGGAAGAAATTGGAGGCAGGCATTGCATAGCGTTCAGAGTTCTAGATGTTGATGTGAAGGGACTTCTCGGCAGGAGACAAAAGCCCCTGGACAGTGTATTGGGGTGAACACCTGCTCGGGCCCAGAGGGGTCTAAGATAGCCCTGGGAGAGAGCTGGGGCAGGGGAAGAGCTGCGACCGGGCGGGACCCAGACCATCACCAGGGAAGTCTGTGACAGGGAAACCCAAACAGACTGGGCCCAGCAGGAGACTGGGACCCAGGTTGGGGTAGGACAGGGAATAGCGGGGATCAAAAGAGAGAGAAGAGGCTCTGGGGGACCCGGACCTAAGGGCGCGACTTGAGGCTGCGGAACGGGCCCGCCAAAGGGCGGAGACCCAGGTCCGGGAGATGTTCTGGGCCTGGGAGGCCTCAGAGAGAAGGTGTGCGAGCCTGGAGGGGCAACCCTGGAAGGCTAGTTCTGGGGAGCCCTGGCCGAGAGGCCCCCATTCCCCCAGGTGTGGGGGCTTGGGGGGGGGGTGTAGCGGGGTGGACACTTGCTCGGGCTCAGAGGGGTTTAAGATAGCCCTGGGAGATGGCTGGGGCAGAGGAAGAGCTGGGCTGATTGGCAGAGCAGCCGCAGCTGGGGGCCAAGCCCCTAACAGACCCAGTAGGCCTTATAAAAGGCAGGGAAGCCAGGAGCAGAAGAGACACTCTCTCTAGCTTCTGAGAGCGAGGGACCTGGCTGCAGGGACCTAAGCAGAATACCTAGATTGGAGCAGGGCTGGGGAAGGGCCTGAGGAGCTGGGGAACTCCAGCCAGGAGAGCCCCAGGCTGCGGCCCAGCATTAAGTCCAACAGGTACTGGAGTTGCAGGGGACAGCCCAAGGTTAGACAGAGGCAGCAGATCCAAACCCAACCTTGCCTGTGATGAGTGGCTCATACTGCAGTCTGCCCCAGAGTGCGGGGGCTAACTGGTGATTGGCAGGAGCCTATAACTGAAGCAAGGTAGGGATAGTGGGTTGGGGGTTCCCCTGGGAGGGGAAGACCCAGAACTGTGGGGTACTGTCAGGGGGGCAGCACCCAGTGAAAGGGGCACCGGGGTCCTGGGAGGGACACAGGAAGCAGCAGTAAGGCGAGACACGGCCTGAAGAGGGCGCTCTGGAGGCTGGAACACTAATTCCCTGAGATGACCAGCAGGAGGCGCCGCCAGTGAGTCTGCCTAGTTACATGGGGCATGTGTGCTCCCTATCCCATAAGGGATGTGTCCGTAGTTATGATAACTGGTGGGACATTCTGCAGAAAGGGGACCCCGGAGCAAAAGTTGTGAGGCAATGTCCACCAGTGGAGGGAGTCCTTGACTCTGAAGGACATTGGACATTCGGTCTGTAGGCAGTGGTCATCCAACTTTGGAAACATCTCATGAAGAGGTGAGCGTTCCTGACAACAAAAGTGCAAGAGGCCATGTGGCCTAGGAGTTGTAGGCAATCTCATGCAGTCACCTGTGGACTGTTGATGGCGTTGAGAAGGTGGAGTGGGAGAGGTGCTATTCTTTTGCACAAGTCAAATTGTGTTCCTATGAACTCCAGTTGTGGGGTGGGAGTGAGTGTAGATTTTCTTTGTTCATTCACAGGCCAAGAGCATGGAAACATTGGATTGTCCGTTGTGTGGACTGAATGGCTTCTTGGAGGGTCCTGGCTTTGAAAAGATAGCTGTTGAGGCAAGTAAAAATTATGATTCCCTGCCTTCTGAGATGAGGTGTTCCAACTGCGAGGAGTTTGGAAAAGACATGAGGCGCAGGCGAGAGGCCGAAAGGTAGGACCCTGTACTGGTAGTGTTGTGAGCCCAAAAATAAAATGTCTATGGGCAGAATGAAAAGGAGTACTTGTGGCACCTTAGAGAATAACAAATGTATTTGAGCATAAGCTTTCGTGAGCTACAGCTCACTTCATCGGATGCATTTGGTGGAAAAAACTAAGGAGAGATTTATATACACACACACAGAGAACATGAAACAATGGGTTTATCATACACACTGTAAGGAGAGTGATCACTTAAGATAAGCCATCACCAGCAGCAGGGGGGGGGAAAGGAGGAAAACCTTTCATGGTGACAAGCAGGTAGGCTAATTCCAGCAGTTAACAAGAATATCAGAGGAACAGTGGGGGGTGGGGTGGGAGGGAGAAATACCATGGGGAAATAGTTTTACTTTGTGTAATGACTCATCCATTCACAGTCTCTATTCAAGCCTAAGTTAATTGTATCCAGTTTGCAAATTAATTCCAATTCAGCAGTCTCTCGTTGGAGTCTGTTTTTGAAGCTTTTTTGTTGAAGTATAGCCACTCTTAGGTCTGTGATCGAGTGATCAGAGAGATGGAAGTGTTCTCCAACTGGTTTTTGAATGTTATAATTCTTGATGTCTGATTTGTGTCCATTCATTCTTTTACGTAGAGACTGTCCAGTTTGGCCAATGTACATGGCAGAGGGGCATTGCTGGCACATGATGGCATATATCACATTGGTAGATGCGCAGGTGAACGAGCCTCTGATAGTGTGGCTGATGTGATTAGGCCCTATGATGGTATCCCCTGAATAGATATGTGGACAGAGTTGGCAACGGGCTTTGTTGCAAGGATAGGTTCCTGGGTTAGTGGTTCTGTTGTGTGGTGTGTGGTTGCTGGTGAGTATTTGCTTCAGATTGGGGGGCTGTCTGTAAGCAAGGACTGGTCTGTCTCCCAAGATCTGAGAGAGCGATGGCTCGTCCTTCAGGATAGGTTGTAGATCCTTGATGATGCGTTGGAGAGGTTTTAGTTGGGGGCTGAAGGTGATGGCTAGTGGCGTTCTGTTTTCTTTGTTGGGCCTGTCCTGTAGTAGGTGACTTCTGGGTACTCTTCTGGCTCCGTCAATCTGTTTCTTCACTTCAGCAGGTGGGTATTGTAGTTGTAAGAATGCATGATAGAGATCTTGTAGGTGTTTGTCTCTGTCTGAGGGGTTGGAGCAAATGCGGTTATATCGTAGCACTTGGCTGTAGACAATGGATCGAGTGGTATGATCTGGATGAAAGCTCAGAATGTATGGTCACATGAACAAAAGTGCCCTGCAGGGCGAGGTCTGCAAACCAATGTCCCTGCTTCAGTGCTGGTTGCAAGAGTCACCATTTTGAATTTTTTTTTCAAAAATAATGAATTTGTTGAGGCATCTGAGGTCAAGAATGGGTCGCCATCCTCCAGTTTTCTTTTCTGTTGAAAGTAATGGGAGTAGAACCCTTTTCCTCTGTGTTGGTCGGGCACTGGTTTTACTGTTCCTAATTGGAAGAGGTGATGCACCTCTTGGCGGAGCAGTTGTTCATGAGAGGGGGCCCTGAAAAGGGACAGGGTGGAGGGGGAGTGGGGGGCAAAGATAGGAAGGGAATAGGCACTGAAGTAGGGATGATGTTTTCTATACCCTCAACCACATCTTCAAATTTGCTTATTAATGGGAGGGGGCTGACATGGAGCCGATAAATTGTTACAGCAATGTTGATCTCTTTGTCGCTGATGTTGTTGTTCATATGGTCTATGACTTTGTTGAGTATACGTCAGGTAGCATGGACATTGATAAGGTTGGTATCTATATTGTTTCCTCCTATTTGCAGAGTGTCTGATTGGTTTTTATAGTGTCCTAAAAACCAAAGGGTCTGGTCTGTGCTCACCTTGTTTACTTATCTGGTTGGTAGATTATTCTCAAGACTCCCCAGGAAAGGGGATGAAGAGGCTTGGGGGAATATTTTGGGGAAACAGGAACTCCAAGTGGTCCTTTTCCTGAATCTTTGTCTAACTCATGTGGTGGTGGCAGCAGTACCCATCCAAGGACAAGGAAGGATTTGTTCCTTGGGGAAGTTTTTAACCTAAGCTGATAGAAATAAGCTTAGGGGTCTTTCATGCAGGTCCCCCCATCTATACCCCAGAGTTCAGAGTGGGGAGGGAACCCGACACAGGGGTTTGGATACAGAGAGATCGTAATGTCGCTCTCAAGTCCTTCACGGAGTGAAGTACACCATTGGTGTTACTGGCAAATAGTTTTCCACCATGAAAAGGGAGATCTTCGTTGGTATTCTGAACAGCGCAAAGAAGAGACTACTATGAAAGCCATGAAGCTCAACGCATCACGACTGCTGTAGCAGTGGACCTTGCAGTTGAATTAGCAACATCAAGTGCAGCTTGTAGTGAGGTACAGGAGATGATTTGTCCCTCAGAGACAGAATAATTAGATATCCAGAACTGTAATGTGGACGAAGCATACACTTTACGATCAAGCAGGTCCAGCCTTTTACTGTCTAACAGTTGGGGTAGACCTGGCAAATTGGTGTTTGTTCTTTTGGCTAGCTGCCTCTACTACCAATGAGTTTGGTGCTATGTGAGTAAAAAAGGAAAGAACTCAGACCCTTTGGAAGGAATAAAATATTTCCGGTCAGCTCGCTTACAGGTAGGTGTGCTAGTAGCTGGTGTCTGCCATATGGTTTTGGCGGGATCCATAATGGCTGAATTTATAGGTAAGGCCATCTTGGATGTGGAGGTAGTTTGCAGGATGTCAGTCAACCCATATTGGTTTTCAGAAACTTCCTCCAGATTAATCCTCAACTCATTGGTGACTCTTTTGAACAGATCTTGAAATTGTAAGAAATCAACCAACAGTGTTGGTGGGGCAGCCAGTACAGCCTCATCCTGTGTGGATACAGGCTCCAGAAAGGTTGGAGAAGCATTTGTAGCATGTTCATTGAAGTGTAGAGTAACAGCTTGTTGTTGTTGTCTCATTTGTAGCCGTATGCACTGGTGGTGGTGAGGAGGTATTGCTCCTATTTCTGGCATCTTGGCTATCATAGTGGGGGATCGCTTATATGGTGCCCATGGACCTCAGTATTGCCACTGACTGGGGAAGGGCATAAGTGGTGCCATGCACGGGTTCGTATACCAGGGAGGAAGGTCTTTGATGAACGAGGACCTAGATTTTGTGTGACCAGTGCTGATTTGGGTCTGTGATTGGGAGAACTGGTATGGTGAAAAGTCTCCCTGCACTATGGCTTCCTCATCACTAAAAAAGGGAGATACAGCAGGAGACAGCTATCCGGACCGCATGTGAATGTCCAGAAAAAAAATAGGTGTCAAGTAGAGGTGACTGTAGGTTAGGTAACACCTGTAGGTCTGGTGAATGAATGAACTGCAGTGCCAGAAAGCCTGTGTGAGAGAAACCCTCTGTTAGGAGTGTCTGCAGCACTGGAGGGTTGTTCGGCACCAACATTCTCTACACCATAGCGCTCAATGCATGCTCTGAGGTTGGTGGTGCCGGGGGGGTAACCGCAGCCCGGGTCTGTTCCAGCAAGGTCCTCTGTGCTGGCACCATGTCCATTGCAGTGCCGAACGGTGCCATGAGAGAAGCAGGCAACTGGAAGCCGGAAGCCTTGGCACCAGGAGCTTGCGCTGTCACTGCAGCCAGAGGTGGGATTAGTGTGATGCCGGAGGAACCCATCACATCAAAGGTGCTGAGCTGAGAGAAGGTCTGTATAGAAGAAATAGACCTGCTCGGCGACCTTTTTGCTTGCAATGTTTCCCTTCTGGGTGAGGTAGGCGGGCGTTTTCTCTTTTGTCCTTTTTGGAGGTGGGAGGGCTGTGATTCACTGAGGAGTCTGTACCTGGGTCAGAAGCAGGTCCGAGTGACTTCTGCCCAAGAATCATTTTCAGGCAGAGTTCTCTGTCTTTACTTGACCTTGATTTTAATTTGGTACAATAGGCAAATTTTTGAAGAATAAGGGACTCCCCCAGGCATTTTATACACTGGGAGTGACCATCCGAGATAGGGATGGTGTCCCTGCACATAGTGCACTGCTTAAATCCTGGGGAGCCAGGCATATTAGTGTCAGCTGGAGGCTGAGAGGAACAAGCGGGAACAAATTTCTCTTTTTTTTTTTTTAAAGGGATGAACATATCTAGTAAGTAGAATGCTAAACTAAGGGAAAAAAGGATGTAGAATGAGTAAGAGAAAGTTTTAACGAGTCTGCTGTCAGTCTGACTCCGGCTGGGGATGGTAGAGAAGAAACCGAGTTGTTCAGCTGCACATGCGCACTATTAAGACAAGATTGGTATGTGAGGCAGGCTCTGCGCATGCGCGGCTGTTACGGGTACTGCTGTAAAAATCTCCAAACAACGGCGCAGGGCACACTAACACTTACAGCGGAGCATCCACAGGGACATCTCTCGAAGAAGAAAAAAGGGTTCCCCCTTACCTTATGATTTAGAGAGGTGCCTTAATATATTAAAGTTTTATTTCTGCTTCTTGGTTTTTGTAAGTTACAAAAATCAGGTCTAGTCTCTAACTACAGAACTAGTGGAATGATCATCTCTCAATAGACAAAGTTTAAATAACTCAGAGGGAAGAGATTTTTAGTCAGGATATGTCTAGACGAACAGATAAATGCGCAACAAATCTAAAGCACACTAGAGTACCAGGCACCAGCTGTTCCTGTGGACCTTGTTACTGTGCACTAAAAGTTCCCAAGTGCACTTTGATCTATTCAGCTTTGAAACAGGAGTAGGTCAATGCACATGAGAGAACTTCTGAATGCACAGTAGCAGGATCCACATAGATAGATTTACACCCTCGCTTGCTGCGTACTAAATGTTGGTTTCGACAGGCCCTCAGACTATTTACAACTGTTTAGTTTTAACAACACATTTAAAACTAATGCCTAGTGAACATTTTTAGAGAAAGAATGTCTTAAAACTAAACATTCCATCCTCTTTAATTAAGAGGAGAGAGAAATTTTAAATGGACACTTGAAACCTTCAACAAGTCTTCCAGCAAAATAAGGCCAAATGTGATTTGCCTTATATTTCGAAGACCGAAAATGAAACAAAAGAACACCCACGCACTCTCTCTGTCAAGCTTTGTCATAAAGCAGCAAGAGGACAGATATTCATTTCCAAAGCAGCTGTCTTCTTGCAAGATGAAACTCCTTTTTCATAGACAGCCACTCTTTTCCCTAAGGGAATGGAATACGGAGACATTTATACTAGTATAAGAGTGGCCACAATAAGGAGACACCATGAAAAACAACGCATTGTATTTACTGGTTAATGTTAACTTTCATCTATGTAGATACCATGTTTACACAGTGATCCCTCCTCTCCCTCCTCACTGCCAGTGCACTGTGCAAAGGAAAAATTACATTCATTTTGCTCAGTTTTAAAGGAAAGTCAAGTAGTAAGAAAATATATTTTCTTCAAGATTTTCATTAAAATTAGCATTTCTGAGTCGAAGTTTGATATGATTTGGAACAGTAGCAATTTGAAAGCCCTACATGAAGAAACTAGGTGCCAGTTTCCAACTGGGTTTATTAGCAATTTAACACAGCTTTGCAAATTTGTTCACTCACCCAGGAATAAAAAAATATCATTGTTCCTCCTCTCTCACCTTAAACTCCATTATCACTGAACTATGATAAGAGTAGATTTTATGCAGATTATAAACATTATGACAATTGTGCAGGTCTGGTTTAACAGTCCCAGTAGTATATCTAGTATCTTAGTATTTAAAAAAAAACTAATTGTTGCATTTTATGACTATATTAATAACAAAGCTGGAAACATTTTATATGGTCTCTTCTTACACTTCTTACCAAACCACCACTTGGTTACAAATGTCACTTTTCAATAAGATGGCCACCTTCAGCAAGAGGCGTACTAAACATATTAGTAACTTTAAAAAAAATTCACAGCTGGATCATAGCAACAAAGGCTTTTGTCTTGTTGACTTTTAGACTACAAGCTGAGCAAAGCAAGTGATTTTAAAAATAGCAGCATGTTAAGTGTAAAGTGTGTGTAATTGAATTCCTTGCTCCAATATAGCTGAAGATTTTTTTTTAATATACTTGCCATATTTGTGCTAACACCGGTTGAGGTAAACCAGATTGGAAAAAAAAGTTTCTAGCTTGATCACCTGTAAAATAAATTAGAAAGGCATCATTTCAAAAAGACTGCTAATAATACCCAGAGAGGACAGAGCTAAAAGTTAAATTACAACTCAAAAAGAAAAGGAGTACTTGTGGCACCTTAGAGACTAACAAATTTATTAGAGCATAAGCTTTCGTGAGCTACAGCTCACTTCATCGGATGCATTTGGTGGAAAAAACAGAGGAGAGATTTATATACACACACACAGAGAACATGAAACAATGGGTTTATCATACACACTGTAAGGAGAGTGATCACTTAAGATAAGATTCACTTAAGAGATTCTCTACGTAAAAGAATGAATGGACACAAATCAGACGTCAAGAATTATAACATTCAAAAACCAGTTGGAGAACACTTCAATCTCTCTGGTCACTCGATCACAGACCTAAGAGTGGCTATACTTCAACAAAAAAGCTTCAAAAACAGACTCCAACGAGAGACTGCTGAATTGGAATTAATTTGCAAACTGGATACAATTAACTTAGGCTTGAATAGAGACTGGGAATGGATGAGTCATTACACAAAGTAAAACTATTTCCCCATGGTATTTCTCCCTCCCACCCCACCCCCCACTGTTCCTCTGATATTCTTGTTAACTGCTGGAATTAGCCTACCTGCTTGTCACCATGAAAGGTTTTCCTCCTTCCCCCCCCTGCTGTTGGTGATGGCTTATCTTAAGTGATCACTCTCCTTACAGTGTGTATGATAAACCCATTGTTTCATGTTCTCTGTGTGTGTGTATATAAATCTCTCCTCTGTTTTTTCCACCAAATGCATCCGATGAAGTGAGCTGTAGCTCACGAAAGCTTATGCTCAAATAAATTTGTTAGTCTCTAAGGTGCCACAAGTACTCCTTTTCTTTTTGCGAATACAGACTAACACGGCTGCTACTCTGAAACCTATTACAACTCAAAACATTCATAAGAGAGCAACGCTAAAAGGCATATATTGTAACATGACATAGTACAGAATATTATTTAAATTCAGTTGATCACTTAGCAAGCTACAATCAATACTACAGATGTAATTTTAGGTACTGGTGAATCAAGGGTATCTATTGGGGAGATATCCACCCCATGCTTTAAATATTTAAATTTGCACCAGTTGCTTCCATTTTAAGTTAACTTGACATTAACATTTTCCAGGAAAATCTATTGAGATGGACAATAGGAAACATATGGTTCCTGCTGCCCAATCCATGTTTAAAGGCTCTTTCTTTATTGGAGTCATCTGCCCAGTGAAATCAAGGAAGCACACACTTTCTCCACAGGAAACATTATTTCCCATCAATACAAATATAAATCATTCAATTTTTTCATGGGTATTTAAGGTACAATACCGACCAGTCAGCACAAACTGAGTAAGGGACTCTTCAGTTATCATTTGAGACTAATTAGCCATTGAGAAAAGCAATAGCAAATTTTTTGAGGTAGTTTCCCATTTTCAGCCCAGGTTGGTAAAGGTAGGAGAGTAAGGATGGGAAAGACAAGACAGCACATTAGAATTAGGTGCTGTAGGATTAGATCCCTGAAAAGGAAATTTGATAATCTATGAAGGAAAGGAGTAGAAAGACTACAAGTAGTATTACTTATCAAATTTTTTACAAAATTAAGTTACACCCAGAACCATACACCCAGAACCATACCAGATTTTTGTACATCATATGAGGAGCAGCAATAATCAACCTGTGCCAGGAGAGGAACATGTGGCTCTTTAGGACCACAGATGAGGCTCTCAAGATCACAGGTTTGATCAGAGACTCTTGAATGCCTCCTAACAGGTAGATAGCAAGGGAGGCAACACATCACCCTCCATTCTCTTTTTCCACGTGTAGCTGCAGCGAGAGAGGAAAGAACCAAACAGAGCCACCAAACAGCCACAGAATAAGATCTTGATATCACTCTGTGGCATTAAGCCCAATCTGCAGTGGTTTAAAAGACTTGTATAAGCCATGTGTGTGGATTTATTGCTTAATCCTCACAAGTTAAACTGATATAAACCACTTGTAAACAGATATAAAAGGCTGTCCATACAGAGGTTTGCACTGGTTTAACTAAATTGTTAAACAGATTTTCTTTAAAAAGGTGCAACTTGCAATTAGACTGTCTTTTGCGTATATTGATCAATCAACATGACAATGTATTGCAATGGTGCCAGTCATCAAACTTAAGTGACATCAAATCATCACACTATGATTCTGTGGTTCTGAGTCTATGACAATGATTATTGTTTAGTAACGAGCAGTTCTACAAGATAAAGTAGCAATGCTTTAGAGAACCAGGAATGACTGCAAGAATAACAAGAGAAAAATCAAGTGGTATAGACCAGGGAGAAGACACAAGGTTTTCAGCAATATTCAAAAAGGGACGGAGTTGATGTGACAGAGAGATATAAGAGAGAGTTGAAATACAGTATGAATAAAATCTTGCCTGCATTTTTCCCCATGAATTTTTGTACACACTTATTGACTATGAATTCTAGATATTATTAAATGGAATTGGATGTGAAAACTATCTAATTACCAGTGATAAATCCAGATGTTGGTTTCAGACTATGGAACTGCTGATCATGTTTAGCTCTCTCTTCCACAGTTATGGCCCAGATATCCAGGTTGCCTGGTGTAGAAAGAAAATATAGAAGTCAGAAACAAGTACATAAAAGATACACTACTTTCCCCCCTCAAGTCTTCAATACACAAAGTTTTAACATTTTAACCCTGTACACTTGGTGGTACTAGCAGAATTAATTTGCCTATGAAAACTTAAGTATTAGAATAGATAAAAAATAATCTCATATCCAACTAATCTACAGTTGCATTCATACATATCCTTAAATAGGCAGCCATATGTACAGTCTTACCGTAACAAACCACCAAGATTGAAATGAACTCCTGAACAATGCTTCAGCAATTTTATGCTCATTGATATTTTAGGTTATAAATAATCTACACAACATGTAATGCAATTTGTGATCACAACATTTAAAAGATCTCTGTTTAATGAAAGACAGAAAACATGGAAAGTTCATGTGGTTTTGCTTATTTAAGAAACTAATCCCACTCAAATAGCACATGCAGCGCAGCACATGATGCAGTCTCTCCTAAACCAAACAGTGAAGAGGTGTCACAAGCCGTCAATAGTCGTGCATTAAATGGGTTTGTACCGTCACAGAAGAAGAAACGAATGCCACGTGTTCATCCAGGAAGGATGTGATTATGGAAGAGGACATAAAATAGGCAACAAAAAAGCACAAGGTAGGAAGAGAGCACCCACACTATACTCCCCAGTGAATGAGAAATTCATACATGTAGGAGGATTCTGTACTATTTGGATCCTCCAGAGCATATTTAAAGTTTGTAGTTCAATATTTAGTAAGTTTCACATTAAACTACTTTTTTTTTTTAAACACTACAGTGACATTAAGAATGCCTTCTCCAGATTTCACTAGATGTGCAGAATCTACTTCCACTGTCTAGTCGAAACACTTTGGCATTTGTTTCTCTTTCGTTTGTCCTCTAGGTTACTTTTCCTTATACTTACAGCAACACTACAACACCTCATCTCTCACTTAAAGAATTTAAGATACTATTATACAATACTGCACCTAAGGTTGGTCTTCATAATTTTTGAATCGATAATACAACACTGTCTTTCAACACTTCCAGGAGCATATAATATTTATTAGCTCTGCTGAAGCAGTAATAACTACCTACTGCTGGCCAGAATCTCAGGAAACCAAAGACATCTAATGCTAACAAAATAAAGTTCTCCTGAAAAGGACATTAAAGATACAGACTTTCAAAAACAAGTTGTCTAGATCTTGTTCTTTATTTCTACATCATTGCCTAAGTTTACCTGGGCCAGTATTTTAAAGCTTTTAACAAATCTGTGTTGTTGTTTTTTTTTTAAAAGGTACGTTATCAGACACTGGAACACTAAAAGATAATCGTTTAGTTTCATTCATCAAAAAGTGAAAGAGCACTAAGTTCCAGACTTACTTTTTGAAACAGAAAATGTAATTGACAAAATGATCAGACTGCAAGAGAAGAAAACTCCCAATTAAATATGCCTAATTCTCAAGGACTATGTACACCCGTTTAAGAACTTCATATAAACATGGCCCAAACATTATTTCAACAGAACTTGTTCATAAAACAGTTTATCAATCTTGTGTGACAGGACACAAACAGTATAATCCAGAGTTTAAGACTAGCCCTGGAGGCATATGTGTAGGGGTCCATGAGTGGAAGGAAGGGGTTGATAGATGGGTTTTTATACAGGTGGCAGTGGGAGGAAGCTGGTGCTGACAGTTTTCAGTGCCCTTCATCTGCAATCTATATGAAAACAGAGGGGGGATGCAGCTGAGCTCCACAGACAGAGCTGTAACTATAGGGATGTTGGTGTGGGCCAGTGCTTCTCAACCAGGGGCACATGTACCCCTGGGGGCACATGTACCCATCTAGGTATTTGCCTAGTTTTGCAAGAGGCTACATAAAAATCACTAGCTAAGTCAGTAAAAACTAAAATTTCACACAGACAATGACTTGTTTATACTGCTCTATACACTGAAATGTAAGTACAATATTTGTACTCCAATTAATTTATTTTAGAATTCTATGGTAAAAATGAGAATGTAAGCAATTTTTCAGTAATAGTGGGCTGTGACACTTTTGTCTATTTATGTCTGAGTTTGTAAGCAAGTAGTTTTTAAGTGAGGTGAAACTTGGGGGTATGCAAGACAAATCAGACTCCTGAAAGGGGTATAGTACTATAGTCTGGAAAGGTTGAGAGCTACTAGTGTGGGCTATTGGGACTCAGGTGTGATCTTCCAGCTGGCATGCTGCCCATCTAGCGTTGATCCCATTAGGAGATTGGGGGCAGGATGGAGGGCTTCTTGCCCCTGGGGACAGTTCTTTTCCAATCCTGCCTGACTCCTTTCCTACTTGAAGTCCATCCCCCGCTCTGAGTCCCCAACCACAGACTGCCCAGCCGACCTCCAACACGTCTGTTGGCCATTCTCCTGGTCTTTGTCTCGCTTCCCAGGCAAAGTGTCACCTGGTCGCATCCCTCCCTTGGGTCTCGGGTTACGAAGGGCACCGTCTACTGCTTACATGTAGGCAGCTAGAGCCGCCTCACCTGCCCCCGAGAGTCTCAGCAGAAGTGACACACTCTTATTCCCACCACCTAGGCATTGGTGCAACACACAGGAAAACTGAGGTACACACAGTATTCATGCAAAACAGTAAGACTCACATAGGTTCACGTACCACATAATAAGGAGGAAAAACCCACTTTGTCACACCTTAGAGTACCAGAAGAGCAGATGGCTAAACATTATGCGAATTGGTCTCTTGGACATTACTATCTAGAATGCATTTGGAAAGGAATGTAATTTTTCTGATTTAAAAACAAAACAAATCAAACTACAAAAATCTTACCCCCAAAAGGTGATGGAAACTGAGCCATGATTCAGTCACTTTTAGCTTGCTAATAGATGCCTAAAACAGAAAGGAAGTATGTTAAGATAAAATAGATCTTCATTGCAAAGATATATTATAATAGATCTTCTATTTAAAAATACACTTTACTATAGTTATATAGTCAATTGCTATGTGAAAAATAAGAGTAACTAAGATGTGATATTGTATAAATGTAAAATTAAACAAACTGTTAGTTGAGGAGAAACTAATGTATGCTGTTTTTGAAACATCCCACACATTTCTCCTGTTTGTCTTTATTAGTGAAGAGCTACATTTTGCTCTTGTAACAAGAATGTCCACAAAATCTAAATACCCTTATTTATAATAAAAAGAAAAGGAGTACTTGTGGCACCTTAGAGACTTATTTATAATGGAAGGGCGATGTAGTAAGGAAGAGAATTAATTCAGCCATACAAACACACAAGATTCTAGCAACAGCAGAACAAGTTGCTCAAAACATTACTTCCACTGGGTATACCATCTGTCGTATTCTAGTGCAAGAAAATGACATTAATTCCACAGCTGATGAAAATGCACTCTCTCTCCCCAAGGAGCCATTTTAATTTTATCTTGTTTGATCAGGAATCTTTGAGATGCACCGATCAGGCTCATATGGTATCTTCTTGTGATTTTACAAGTACGTAAGAAAAAAAATTGAAACTAAAGACTAGAATGCAAATAAAAGGCTATTTTGCACCCAGCCATAGCACTTACTCTGTAAACAAGTTAATTCAACCTAACAAGAGTGCAAGTTAAACTACTGTAAACACAACTCCAAAAAGGAAACTAACTACAAGGCAAAAACAGATTATTTGGTGGGAACTCCATAGAATCATAGAATATCAGGGCTGGAAGGGACCTCAGGAGTTCATCTAGTCCAACCTCTTGCTCAAAGCAGGACCAATCTCCAACTAAATCATCCATGCATCCACTGAAAATGTTCACTCGTTTAATACTGCTTATTCTTCAAAGTTAAAGCAATGCCAGAGTGTCTGAGTTTAAAAAAAGAAAAAAAAAAGTTAAATGGGCATTTTTCTTACTCCACGCAAAAAAGTGACATGAACTGAGCCAGAGGGACAATGGCCAGTGACAGAGCTACAAAACAGTGAATGAGCTGCCTCCTGTCCTACTAGATTCCACTGTGTTTTCCAGACAAAAAAAAGCAAAA
Source organism: Dermochelys coriacea (assembly GCF_009764565.3). Taxonomy (NCBI): domain Eukaryota; kingdom Metazoa; phylum Chordata; order Testudines; family Dermochelyidae; genus Dermochelys; species Dermochelys coriacea. The sequence goes on from NC_050068.2 coordinate 164,398,239, forward strand.
GAAAACAGAACTGAAGGGAAAATAATTTAGGCTGCTTAAACAGCAGCAAAAATTTATCAAAACCATTAAAATACAAAAGCACGAAAATAATGGCATTAACTTGCAATAGCAGTTTTCTTTTGTCTGAATTTGATAATGGTCTTTCTTTAAGCTTTTCTGATATTCTGCTGATTCCTCACTCCTAAACCTAATACATACCGTGTTTACCTCCACTTTTGTCACTGGAAAAAAAAAAAAAAAAAACCACCACCAGACACAGTACTACTAGTGAAAACAATGTAATGAAAACGAAGTTCCCCATCTAATTGTAATTTAGGAAGCAGGAGAAGAGACTAGTCTCAAGATAAGATAAATTATAGATCAGGTGTCTATCTGTGAAAGTTACTACTGCACTTATCTCACTCCATAAACATTGACTAACTTTGAATTCTGCTTCTAAACTGCAGTTAAACTATAAGATTAGTGTCAATTCCTTCAATATCTAAGAAGTTTAAAATCATGGTACTTGATGCAAACCAGTATTATATCATTGTACAACTTAGATTTTAATGTTTAACTGTTTAGTCAATAAAATAGTAATTCTTCCAAAGCCCTTCCAACTATAAATGATTAGCACTTTAACCTTTTGCTTCAGTATCATGTACTCTACAGACAAAACCATGCCTCTATTTCTCTCTTCCCATCCCCAAGTATTCTGGATTTGGTTTCTGAAGCTAACAGAAGATGCTAAAACAGTTTCCTATGCAAAGTCTTCCAGCAGTGTCTTAGCTCCGTAGATGTACTACTGAATCAGTGTGGCATAGAAAATTTTATACTCACTTAAAACTTCGAGAAGAAAGAAAAGGAGCAGCAAAACAGAGGAGCTGCTCCTGCACCCCTCAACTGTTTACTGTGTGGGAGTGTTTGCAGAAAGACAAAAAAAGAAGTAGAAAGAAAAGGGAACCAGAGGTGGATGGCTAAGAGGGGAAAAGGGAAAACTACAACCAGCCAGAACACAAGAGCAGACGTGATAAGAAACAGAACCAGAGCAAAAGGAACAAAAACACAAACTAACAATCCATTTCACCTACTCACATTTTACAAGTTAAAAAAAAAAATCAATGATTATGACTACTGGGGCAGCACAGTGCTTGCAAGCATTGCAGAGTTCAGTCATTTGAAGGGAGAGAATCTCTCACATAGTTCAGGAACTCCACAGCAAGAGCGAGCTTATCACTGCATCCTTGCATTCACCAGTGATGGACAAAATAAATCTAACAACTAGCAACCTGCTTGATGCTTAGGAACGCATAAAGCTATACCAAATAGCAGAGAGAATACCAGAGAGAAGGGGGTGGGGGTGGGGTAGGCTGTGAGTGAAACAAGTAGTGCGGGGCACAAGCAGAGAAATGTCTTGAAAAGAAGTGACAGATAAATGTAGAAAGAGCTGAAATTTAGACTTGAACAATTGGAAAAATTAGATTGAAGACTGACAGACATATACGAGATACAATATGAGGCAAACAAAAGGGAACGAGAGAGAGATCAACATACCCTAGAACGGAGTGGCCAACCTGTGGCTCCGGAGCCACATGCAGCTCTTCAGAAGTTCACAGGCAGCTCCTTGTACAGGCACAAACTCCAGGGCTGCAGCTACAGGTGCCAACTTTCCAATGGGCCAGGGGGTGCTCAGTGCTCAACCTCTGGCTCTGCCACAGACCCTGCCCCCACTCCATCCCTGCCCGCCCCCTCCCCTGAGCCAGCGATGCCCTCACTCCTCCCCCGCCCCAGCCTCCTGCACATCACAAAACAGCTGAGTGGGAGGCGCTGGGAGCAAGGGTGGGGGGGGGGAGTGGAGCTGATGGGAGGCTGCTGATGTATTACTGTGGCTCTTTGGCAATGTACATTGGTAAATTCTGGCTCCTTCTCAGGCTCAGGTTGGCCACCCCTGCCCTAGAAAGATATTGCAATTTAAGTTTGCTGTTGACAGATAGCAAAATGTTTACTTGTTATAAAGAGAGGTTTGATTTTATATCCAAGGAAATTCTAGGGCAACCTTCAGAGGTTTGACAGTACATGCAGTTGAGTCTGAAACCCCAGCATTCCTTATGTATAAAGAGAGGGAATAACTCTTAGTAGAGTTAGAAGTTTCATTGTATTATAATGCTGAGTGGTTTGGGATTTTTTTTAAACTATCTTTCAGGAGGAAAGCTTTTTGGGGTAGAGTTATGTCTTATGTATTTGTCAAGTATGTAGCATAGTTATATCTACTGTGTGTTTGTACATATATACACAAAAACTGTGTGCTTTTAAAGGGATATGCAAATGCTGAAGTTTTGCTTTTGTGCTATTTGGTTTTAAATCGGGGGTGAGGGGCAGAATCTTGTGGTTACCAAGTTATTCTAGTTTAGAATTTATGAACAATATTAGGCAATCTGTTATTTTGACTAAAATCTTTGTTAGTATAAAAAAAAAAAGGCAGGTATTTTAAAGTTTTCCTGGGTGGAATAAGAACGAACCCTTGGCCACCCCGAGTAATCCTTTTTGGTCTAGTCTCAGTGTGGAGAGAACTGCAAGTTTCACATTTTCTCCTAACATACCTGTAATTTGAGTTTCAAACAATAGGAAATATCCACTTAAATGTGCAGGCTACTACAACTCACTATTTGACTAGTAAGACAATTTTGAAAAAAGAAAACCTGCCACCACATCCAACACCAGATCTCCTAACGCTCCATAAACCATGCAAACAAGCTTTGAAATTTACACTATTAAACTCAGATTAACCTCACAGCTGCATGTTTCCCCTACAAGTTCTGTGCAGCAACAGAACATGATTACATTCTTACGCATGTTCATACTGGCACTTTCATAGGCAACATTCCCATTGAGGGGACAGATACAAGGGCATCAACCTGTTATTGGCGGGTACACGGGGCAGTACTGAAGATATATTTTGCTTCACATAACTGACAGTGATTTTTTTAAAAACAACTGCCTAAAGATTTGATTTCATCTCCACTCAAGTTTTATTTATGATGCAAAGAAAAAAAAGCTTGCAGAAAAGAAGTCTATTGGAAAACATAGCAGTCAACTGGCTAAAAGAAACGTGTCACCTTTCATGAGAAAGTTGTTATCTGGCCTGTCAGCATCAGCATGTTTCTTTTTAACTAATGTGTTAAGGATGTTATTGCTGGCACTGTTCCATTCAACTTCTTGTGCAGCTCCCCAGCTACTCTGTTCAAGGTGTTTTCTTTATGTCACTGGAACCAAACGGATTCAAACAGCATGTCACTGGAGTCTGGGATGCTGTTGATGGCAAGGTAACAGGAAAGAACAGATCAAGGGAGAGCACTATTTTGCAAAGAAAAGAAGAGGAAAAAATCATACTTCAGCAATGAAGTCTAAGCTTTACAGCCTAAGGACCAAACATATTATATCAAAAAGGTCAAGAGGCCACAAATCAATACTTTGGGGGTAGATTTTGAGCTCTGCTTCTCTCCTTCTGCAGTATTCTGGTGGTACAAAAAGTGGAAGCTGTTCACACATCCCTTGCTGGTGACTTCTCAATGTGAATGAGACTCCAATATGGCTTAAAGATGGCACAGCCAGCTCCTACACGTCACACCCTTCTTGCAGGGGCTGGTGAGTGACTGGAGCACATTGCTATCTACCAAGTGGTCCCTTGGGAACATTTTGCCAACTGGAGCACATTAAGCGGACCCCAGGATGGGGTAGAGGTGCAGGGAGCTATAACTGGTTGTTAGTTCTCAGCTTCTCCTTTTCACTCCTGGATGGCTATGTGGGGGAAGAGAGCCATTCTTTCCTAGGCACTCGCTTAGGCTCAGACATACCCAAAACTCCTATCCCAATCTCCCTGCAGCTCCCACAGCTAGCAGGGAAGCAGGCAAAATAGCCAAAGATGCTAACTGTTCTCCTTCCTGTACTATGGTGTGGCATGCAGGCAGTGGGGGAGCAGCTGAGCAATTGCAGTAGGGAAGGACAGCTGCTCAGGGCATCCTGGCACAGTGCTGCTCCTGTCATTGTTCAGAGAATATATATGGATTATTACTCAAATTTGATTAGCCAACAATTGTGACTGCTCATTATTAGTCCAAAATTTATTATGCAAATAATTTTGATAATTCATTAACACACCCATATAATGGAGTTACATGAGCAGCATCCTAGTAACCTTAACTACGTCCTTCAGGCAGATGAAGGATTATCAGGATTGGCGGGTGAATGGAATAGCCTAGGTGTTGTGGGTGACATAATGGAGAAGAGCAACACAGAGTTTTCCCATGGTGAAGTGTGTATGTGTGGAGAACTAGGGTATTTGAATTGGCATGCAGTTATGGCGTGTGAAACATTGGATAGAGCACAGGCATAAAAGGGGTACAGTGTGGAGGAGGAGCTCTGATTTATCATTGTTCCCCGCTAATCCTCACCACCACTTCCCAAAGAGCCTTAAAATGAAGAGAGTGATCAATTTCTACATTTAAATGGATCATTAATGTGCTACCCTAATAGGGGTAGTAATTTTCAGAATTTCCCAATTTACCCCTTTTTACGAGACCAGCTCTGTTAGTGCATTGATGGAACATAAGCTACTCAAACTTAGAAAGAAAATTTTCTAGAGAGACTCACTTCTAGAATGTCCAACATTTTCTTGACCTCGGAAACCATAATTAATGCAAAATCTTAAATCCTATTTTCTATCTTGTGTAACTTGACTTCAAAAAGTTTAATGATTTTTTCATTGTTAGCCCTGTGCTACCACTACTTAGAATTTTATATGGGTAAAAAGACAGCGGGAAGGCAAAGAACAGTCTAACAAAATGGAGTTTGCCATGTAATGCAAATACAGACTCTTCAATATCAAACAATTAATAAATTGTTCATAGATTTCCCACATTATCACACCTGTATATTATACATATACAAAAACCCCCCAATAAGACTCATCTAGTTGTGCACTACATAGCCTGAATATCCAAATGATCTTATCACTGCTATCTTTGCCTGCTTACTGTTAACCCCACTTTTTATGTCTCAAAATTAGACTGAACTCTTCAGGACAGAGACGGTCTTGATATGTCTATACAACACCTAGCACAATGGAGGATTCTGACTGTTGCCTCTAGGAGCTATTGTAGCAGTACCACTAATATGAAACTGTCAAACACTTTTCCCTCTTGGACCAGCTCACTGAAAAACCCCCACCCCCAAAAGAATTTTGGTTCTATCACTTCTGAGCCACCACATACTAATTGGCAACTTTCATTTTTAGATTGTATACTATAGTGCTACTCTAGTGGTTAATGCACAGGGCTGAGTCAGGTGTTATGGGTTCAATTTCTAACTATGGTACTATCCTACTTTGACCACGGGCAAGACACCTACCCTATCAGTTTTCTCATTTTTTAAAATGAGGGATTAACCATTCTTGTTCCCTCTGAGGGATGGTGTGAGGATTACTTACAAATGTTTGTGTAACACTCTGAGAAGTACTTCTTCCACTCTAACCATAGAATCGTAGGACTGGAAAGGACCGAGAGGTCATCTAGTCCAGTCTCCTGCATTCATGGCAGGACTAAGTATTATCTACTCAGCACTGATAAGGCCTCAAATATAGAGTGCTGTGTCCAGTTCTGGACACCACATTTCAGGAAGATGATAAACTGGAGAAAGTCCTGAGGAGAGCAACAAAAATAAAGGTCTAGAAAACGTGATTTAGGAGTAAAGGTTTTTTAAAAATGGGGTGTGTTTAGTTGGAAAAGAGAAGACTGTGGGAGGTCATGATAACAGTCTCCAAGTACATAAAAGGTTGTTATAAAAAGGAGTTGATAAATTGTTCTCCTTAACCACTGAGGACAGGACAAGAAATAATGAGCTTAAATTGCAGCAAGGAAGATTTAGACTAGATAATAGGAAAAATTAAGGTAGTTAAGCACTGGAATAAGTTACCTAGGAATGTTGTGCAATCTCCAACATTGGAGGTTTTTAAGAAAAAGTTAGACAAACTCATGTGACAGATGGTCTAGATAATACTTAGTCCTTCCTCTGTGCAGGGGACAGGACTAAATGACCTCTTGAGGTCTCTTCCAGTCCTACATTTGTACGATTCTCAGATACAAGAAATACATATAGCCATCATTCTTTTCAAACACTGAATCTATTGACCCCCTCTTTAAAAATGTCCTAGTGTATTGATAAAAAGGCCTGACTATGAAGCCCTTGCTCACCAGTGAAGTTAACAGGATTACTTGTGTGAATAACTGTTCAAAGTTAGCAAGCAGTTTACAATTTAGCGCTCAGTTACTTAAGTGAAGGCTGCACAATTTCAGATCAGGGTATTAGAATCTGAAAAAAAGTGGACTGATAGCATAACTTGGGAAACTATTAGTAGTGTTTCAATAGAGGACTTAAGTTATTAAATTAAATCTTTATTTTTTCATTCTGTGGATGCAATGCTCTTTTAAGGGGATTTATCAGACAATGTGGACACTGGTAACAGGGTTTTGACAATAAATGACAATTCAGAGTTCACTGAAGAATGCTGACATAAGTCTTAAGTTATCTTTAATGTTTACAAGTCTACATCTGTAGATAAGTGACATGACTCTTAACAGCTTCACTGCTGCCCAAAGGGTTTACAATGAGAGAAGTAAAACTGATTAGCTTTGTTAATTTCACTCTGCTGTTTGGCAAAAGTGTCATGCATCACTAGAGGCTCTTCAAATTCCTGAAGACATTTACAGTTAAAAACTTGGCCAAGACTGAAGAGTGGGGTTTTTTTTGGTTTTTTTTTTGGATTGCTCACACCCCTGTAGGGGGTTTGATTTTCAGTAAATGCTGAACATCCACATGCTAACTCAGCCTCCTTAAAGATGTCTCAAGTTGGAAACCCAAATATTGAGACATCTAAAGTAATCAGTAATTTATAAAAATATTGGGTTTTTTGGGGTTTATAAACAGAATTTTAAAATACACAGAAATGGATAAGTTTAGGCCCCCACAATTGCCAGGAAAAATTTTTGACTCTGGTGGAGACTGGCTTTTTCACACTCTGGGTTTAGCCCGGAGACTTTCTTACTGATACATAGAAATAATCAGGGTTCAAAAAAGAAATAGATAAGTTCATGGCGGATAGGTCCCCCAGTGGCTATTAGGCAGGATGGGCAGGGATAGTGTTCCTAGCCTCTGTTTGCCAGAACCTGGGAATGGGCGACAGGGGATGGATCACTTGATGATTACCTGTTCTGTTCACTCCCTCTGAAGCACCTGGCATTGGCCACTGTCAAAAGACAGGATACCGGGCTAGATGGATCTTTGGTCTGACCCAGTATGGCTGTTCTTATAATCCTGCAAGTCTGTGATTACCTCAAATAGTATCCTGCCAAGGGATATTTTGCCATAATTTTGACTTCCTTGAGAAGGATGTGGTTTTTATCTGCTTGTTTCCTGTTGGTGGTAAGTCATACTATTATTCTATTGACTTGTATAGTGGTTAATGTATAGTGCCCGCAAAGATTACATAAAATACTTGTCCCTAACATGAATATGAAAGAGGTCTAACTCCCCCATTGTGCACTATCCATTAGCCACCATACAAGTCAATAGAGTAACAACACTTGAGATAGCTATGACTTGCCTTCCTCCACCAACAGGAAACAAGCGGATAAAATCCACATCCTTTACTCTATTGACTTGTGTGGTTGTTGATGGATAGTTCACAATGGAGGAGTAACAACTCTTCCATATTCCTGGTTAGGTACAAGTATTTTCATGTAATCTTTGTGGGCATAATGAAATTCAACTGTAAACTAGAAACTTCATGCCTTTGGGGTGGAGTCCTACGCAAAAGGGATGTTTACACAGCAGGGAGTCTGATGGAACAACACTGCACCCAGTGGGACTAGGTAGCTGGACAGCAACACTCAGAGGGGAGTGCCAGATAGAAGGTCAGTGCCCTGCCACTGTGCCTAGGGACCCCAATATAGGGGCAGTGGTTGTATTCTGTTCATATTCCAGGAGCTTGAAACACCCCAGGGGATCCAGAGCAGCAGAGACTTGGATTCCCCTTACAGTTGTTCTAGTAAGTGGCCAGCGGGGAGCGCTCCCTAGAATCTGTGACAGTTGGATTTAAAAAAAAAAAAAAAAAAAAAATTCAGCATCTCCATGTACCACAACCCAGCTTTCCTCTCCACTGCCTCCAGCTTCTTGGCAGCGATTACCCCAGTCACAGAATGCACTGGCTGCATGTTAGTCCCTTCATTGCCCCTGCATATTCTCCTAGTCTCCTGCACCTCACTGCCTCTCCAGCACAGGTTAGTTCTCTCTCTTCTCCCTGGAAAGGCGGTCACTGGCATGGGATCAATCGTTGAAGATGCAGGAATGTAGGTGAAAAAGAGCGAGTCCCCTATTTCCTACCACACAGCCATAACCGCCTCCTTTGCACCAAATCCATGCGCTACTCCAACACCCCCACGTTCCTCCCTCACTGTTGGGACCTCCCATATTTCTCCACAATGTTTCAACTACTCCAATATTGCCTTCATCGTGCTATTTGCTCTGATCACTCACATACCCCTGCTGCTTCAAGCCCCCCTAAACACACAGTTCTACCCTTCTTCTTGCTACTGCATGCCCCAATAAGCATAATGGGGCTATGAGGTGGGTAATGGCTACATAAACTGCTCATGGTCTACTTGGACATAATAAAGGACAGGAGAGCAGAGATGCAGCGTCCCTACCCCAAACCTTGCTCTAGAATGTTGGGAAGGGACTCGACACATGCTCAGAGCATGCTTGTTCTTAGCTCCCAAATATCTTGGTGCTATGTACGGGGCCAAGCCCTACACATACCCATTCCCAGCTTCTCACTCTAGCCTCAACATTATAGGTCTGTGCCATGCACTGAACATGCTTGTTCCCAGCTCCCCATCCTGGTTTCAGCATTATGGGGGCATGTTTTGAAGGGGACACAGATGTGAAGGTAGAACTGAAGCCCACATGCATCCCTCATTGCACAACTTACCCCCCTTTCTCTCCATACTCCCGCACTGCTGCCTGCTCACTCCTCCCAGAAGAGCAGCACCGGCGGGAAGGGAAGGAAGAATGAAGCGTAGTGTCCCTTCCCTGCTTCCTGAAGCGGCATAAAGAAAATACAAATGGGGTAGGAAGTGCTGGTTTCATTTCTCTCCAATTGGGAAGAAATGGAGGGAATGGGAGCATCCTCCTTCAGTCTTGGAAGGAACGGGAAGGGGAGGGGGATCTGTACTGTAGAGGAAGGCACATATGGTTACGCTTCACTCCCTATCACCACCTCCCAGTAGGTCAATCTTCCTCCTTATAGTTCTGCTCTGCCAGCACTTCTGAGCACTCAGAAGGGGTCCCTTTGAGGAGGGTCCTTTATTAGTTGAGGGATGGCAGAGAAACTACTTTTGGAAACCAATTTCTTCATCAAAGCTCTAGTCAACCTGGGTTTTCAAAGACAGTGCTTGGACAATCCCTTACACTGTAAGGAGTCAAAGAATGTGCTGTTTTCTCGGTAGGTGTGCCAGAGCACAGCCCAGTGAAGCCAAGCCCCTCAACCGGCATGCTCCCAACTCCTCTCCTTCACCTCCCCAACTACCCTTCACTGCTGACCCCCCATATTCCATAGCTCTGCTTCAAAAATGTTAAAAATCTAAAAATATGGTAAGCGACTCGTGTAGAGAGGGAACCTCTGGACTAAGTGACAGAGCAACTTGCTTTCCTTTGATCACACTCAGTCCCATTGTTCAGGAAATGACTGAGAGGCATGATTATATAGTCTATGTGATAGGTTCGGTCACAGAGACCGCCTTGGGACTGTCACGTGATGTGCTGAAACTACCTCTGAGCCAGTTTGGGACTCCAGAACCCTGTCTTGTTGAGCCAGACACGCTAGCCTGCTGCAACACAGACCCAGGGTCTGAACCATGCCCCCAAAGCTGCAGACTTAACGGAAAACAGTTCAAGTTCTCCGGTCTCCAGCACCCAGACACCGAACTCCCAATGGGATCCAAACCCCAAATAAATCTGTTTTACTCTGTAAAAAGCTTAGACAGGGTAAACTCATAAATTGCCCTCTATAACACAGAGAGCGATATGCACAGCTGTTTGCTCCCCTAGGTATTAATCACTTACTCTGGGTTAATAAAATCACTTGTTTATTAAGTATAAAAAGTAGGAATTATGTGATTTCAAGTAATAATAGACAGAACAAAGTAAGTTACCAAGCAAAATAAAACAAAACACGCAAGTCTAAGCCTAATACATTAAGAAACTGAATACAGGTAAAACTCACCCTCAGAGATGTTCCAATAAGCTTCTTTCATAGACTTGACTCTTTCCTAGTCTGGGTCCAATCCTTTCCCCTGGTAGAGTCCTTGTTAAGACCCAGCTCAGGTGGTAACTAAGGGATTTCTCACGACTGGCAGCCCCCTTTGTTCTGTTCCACCCCCTTTTATATCTTTGGCACAACGTGGGAATCTTGTGTCTCTCTGGGTTTCCATCTCTCCTTCTAAATGGAAAAGCACCAGGTTTAAGATGGTTTCCAGTATCATGTGATATGGTCACATGTCACTGTAAGACTGGCTTGCAGGTAATAAACCCATTCACAACCAGTTGTCCTAGTCAACGGGAGCTATCAAGATCCTAAGCCATCATTAATGGCCCATACTTTGCATAATTACAATAGGACCTCAGAGTAATACTTCATATTTCTAGTTTTAGATACAAGAATGATACATTCATACAAATAGGATGAACACACTCAGTAGATTATAAGCTTTGTAATGATACCTTATAAGAGACCTTTTGCATGAAGCATATTCCAGTTACATTATATTCACACTAATTAGCATATTTCCATAAAACATATGAAGTGTAACATCACAATCTTAACTGTTTACTCGAGTCTTCCTCTTATCTCTAATTAATGCTAATTTCTTGAACAATACTGTGGAAGTAACAATCAGAATCTGCATGTGGATTTTAATATGTCACTTAAGCCAGAAATGTTGATGTCTGAGCAAAGCTTCCTAAAAGGAGACCCCGCAGAATTCACATAGAGAGCAAAGACAACACCTTTTCGCACCTTGAGCTACCCAGCTTCTATGATAGTAGATGGTCTGCAAACCTTTGGCTTCCAGAAACCCCTAGTCCTGCAGCATGTGCGCATTTCACACTTTTGGAGCATTAGTTAGCTTGTGCTGACGTGGAGATTTAAACTTAAAACTTAATTATAGCAGAGCTACTGCTCTGCTGTAACTGAAATTGCCACTTTTCCCTTTCATATAATTTTGCAAGCTGCCAAAAATATTTAACCAACCCTGGTTATCCTACACCCCTCCTTACCTCACAGTCCACTTACTACCATTGTGTTCCCTCCCACCAACATTTAAAGTTCCCTTTAATGAAACAAAGCAGACAAACCCAGTAGCAGCTGACACACAGGGTTGCAGAGGTGTTGAAGGTATGTATGCCTCTGCTGCCCCTGACTCTCAGCAAGAGCTGGAAATTGACTTGCTGCTTAGGGGGCCATTCCTCAACACACTGAGTGGCCTGTGCCACAGTGTAGATCCTTTCGAGAGAAGGCTTGCTCTTTAGCATAAGAGTAAAATAGAAAAAAAAAAGTCTCTTTATGCTACTAAAGTGCAGAAAAATGATTTCCATTTCTGGATGTTTGTTGGATATTTTGTCTTCACTAAGCCTGCAAGAGGAGGGAGTTGTAGCACTGCTTCACAACAGAATCCATGAATAAACCTAATGCCGCTTTGAGGGCCATATTGGACAAGAGAATTCAGAAGCAATGTTTTCTACTTTTTCCAGTAAACTGTGTTTAAAGAACACAGTGTTTAAAGTGTTTAAAGAAGAGGGTTTAAAGAATCCTCATTCTGCAAAGAAAGGCTTAGCTTGTCCTATGAAGCTACTGATGCAGAACAGATTACCAGACTTCAGTAGGTTGGATTTGGCCATATACCAGCAATATACAGGCTGCCCCCAAAGCTGCAAGGAGACTGTATACCAACTACAAAGAATGAATAGTGGTTTTGCTTCAAGAAACATTACACTTGTTATGAATTTTTAATCACTGAATGCAAATATATAGCAATTTTGACTTCACATCTATATCTGCTTACAGTGGGCCATGTCCATTGGCACAGACCAGAGGTTAAATCTTTTTTGTTACAAGGAAGAGAGTTTAAATGGCTATGCTGCAGTGAGCTTATTAACTAATTTTAAAACAGTGTTCCAGATGTTGATGATCCTGCCCCTTTTGTGAGAAATATTTACAGCCTACATAAAAAGCTGAATTCTCTCATTCACAGCATTCTGAAAAGCATAAACACACAAAAAGCTTTCTGAATCAGAAAGTCAATTTTAATTCCTTGAATGAAAGCATGCGTCCACTTACTCTGGCAAAGGTTATTAAATTTTGACCTCCAATCATACGCCACATAAAAGGCCGGGAGAGGACTCGGCAGAAGAACTACGAAGGAAGTAACAAAGGGAATACGTTTTCAGCATGACATTTATGGTCCAAGGAGACTAAGGCTATGGCTACACTACAGAGCATGCAGCAGCCCACAGACAGCTCGCTGCGGTGTAACTTATGTCGCTCGGGTGACGGTGGGAGAGACACCTTATTTGCACCGCTGAGTGACATAAGCTGTAGTGTGCACATAGCCTCAAAAAACAATTCTGACAGTGAGAGATACCATACTAAGGCTGAAACAAAGATCTTAATGTAAAAGGGTTAGTATGTACAAAATGAGCAAATCAGTTTCATCTTGTGAATTCCATACACACTGCAGAGGGTACAAGGCAAAATGTACCTTTAGAGCCCTCTCCTTATGTTGGCTGTATAACCACTTGCTGCAGCCACTAGCCTCTAGCAGAATATTTAAAGACACTACCACATTCAAGTAACAACTATTTGAGGGCTATATAGAATAAGATCTCAAATGTGATATACTTCACATTGCTAGAGGATTAGTTATTTAAAACTTTATTACTCTCCATTTTAAAGCACAAGTGATTATTATGTTTTCTTCTTGACCTCAGCTCTGAAACTCAGACAATTGAGGGTCCTGGATCCTACTCAGGAAAGCTCCTCAGTACAAAAGTGTATTTTCCTTTAAATCCGACCTAATTTGAGGTGGAATTTGCTAAAAGCCCACACAGTCTGAGACTATATAAGAAAAAGGGACTTCTGGAAAAAAAAATTGAAAATCCCTCCCAAAACGTGATCTGATAGGGAACTAAAGCACTCTGCTATTTTAACACAATTATGCTGCCAGGGATGCAGTGTCCATTGTAGGAAGAGGATAAAGAACAAAGTAAACAGCAATTTTAATGTAAATATATCCATTTGTTAGCTTAATGCTGGGGAAAAAAATGATACTGGGTTCTCTTGTTGCTTCCTGTATCATTAGTTTTCATGTATTCATAAGTGGTTGAAGAAGCAGAGTCAGGTTCCTGGTTGTGTATGAAAAAAGCGTTTTCTTATACCAGACAGTATGACAATGTCACCTCTGATATTAAGTGGCAGCATGTTCAGAACCTTAAGGCTTGTCTACACTACCACGCAGGGTCGATCCAAGATGCACAACTTCAACTACATGAATAGCGTAGCTGAAGTTGCATCCGATGAAGTGAGCTGTAGCTCACGAAAGCTTATGCTCTAATAAATTTGTTAGTCTCTAAGGTGCCACAAGAACTCCTTTTCTTTTTGCGAATACAGACTAACATGGCTGCTACTCTGAAACGTAGCTGAAGTTGACGTACTTAGATTGTGTTAAGTTGACAGCTGACGTTTTCCCATCGACTCTGCTTGCACTTCTTGTTCTGATGGAGTACCAGAGTCAACAGGAGAGTGCTCAGCGGTCGATTTATTGCGCCTATACTAGACGCAATTGATCTAGCGGGGGTTGATTTATCACTGCCGGCCAATCCAGCGGGTAGTATAGACAAGCCCTTAGCGAGTGACCCAGTGAGGAACTTGGGATCAGGTATTGTCCAATTTAGAAGTTCATACTCTTGTGATTACACTAAAAGTGTTGAGAATGCTATTAAAGAAAATTACTTTTTCCTGATTCTGCCTATCTGTAGTGATAAGCTGAAAGAGAAGTCCATTGAAGTTGAACTGATACATCATCTATTTACTGTCCTGTTTACAATGTTACTCTGGAACACACCTCCCTCTCTCCCTCCTGCAATAAAATGGATGAAGAATGACTGTAGGGCAAGGTAAGTGCCAAAAAACAAATTCATTTTCTATTTGCTTCATCTTTTAGGGATGCCTGTTAGAATGTTGTAAGTTGTTTAAAAAAAGATCTCAAGTTTTATGGCAGAGCAAAACTACTTCAGCTTAACTTCTGAACCTGGTAACAGCCATATGCAAAGGGATAGAGAGAGAAATAGTGTTTGGGGAACAGCTTTTGTAATATGAAATGGTATAAAGCAACAGACCAGTTTAGGTCTGTCTTCAAACCTAGTTTATACTCAAAAGAGCCAATCAAGTCAATGTCACAATATGTGGAAAGAAATACAAGGCTTAACAGATCCATTCACCCCATAGTGATTAAAAACCTTTCCCATGAGAGTGTAGGGGTGCATTCCACTAATTCTGCAGAATTTAAGACTGTGTTTTTTAAATATGTTTCAAATCATTTAGGGTTGTAAAGAAAGCTTCCATATGTGAAGAAAGCATAAATTAATGTATCATCTTCATTCATCTACAGAGACCTGTATTGCCTCTGCTGCTGTTCAGAGATTTCCCAAGCTGCAGCAAAGTGAAAACTGACATATCTGGTCAGAATGAAAGGCAACTAGGGGAAGTGACAAGAATCGTATCAATTTTGCTCCAGTGGAAGCTGAGAGTAGCAGCAGAGGCAGGTACTCAAGATATTCAATGAAAAGCTCCAAAAGACCCAAGATCTGTGAAGATTAGTAACTGACACCTACCACTAACAACTTCTCCACAGCAGCAACAAGGATTTCAGGAGGGAATGACAATAGCTGCTGGTAAAAACAGATAGGGAGGCTTCAAAGTTAATCAGAATATACAACTTTTTTTTTTTTTTTTTTTTTTTTTTAGCATCCAGCTAATGAGGCTGGATCTCGGGGACAGCATCATGGTAGAAACCATACCACTTTTTTACACCAGATCAGGGACCCCAGTCAGTTGTCTCTGTACTTCTATTAGGTATAAGTAAAAAATTTTCAGGCCCTCTGTGAAAGGGGGCAGGGCATGTGGTCTGGAGGGATAAAGAACATAATATAGATAGAGATAAGGGAGGGGAAGGAGCACTGAAAATAATGCAGAAAAAACTATCTATAAAAAGGAATGGAGTGAAGTTAGCAAAGAAAAATGGTACACCATACGTATTACTATACTGACAGGATCTATTCCTTTAATTAACAGTGGTCATAACTTTGGGTAACATGCATTTTTCATGTTGATTAGTACATGTCCAGTAAATTTTTCTGAACTGAAACAATATGAAGCTCTTAGATAATATCAGCCCTTTGTGTTTAAGTGATGTGTAGCAGCGGTCTCCATATATCCCATTAAGGAAGTGGCAAGCTTTGTCAATCCCTTTAAAGGACAAAAATTTCTTTCAATAAGAGGATAAAGGAATTAGTGCAGTTGGTGGCTTGTTTACTGTAGGTTTCAAATCTTAGGTCCATTAGATTTATGTTCCCTTTGGGCATTCCAATAAATCTGTTTTCAGCACCTAGAAGTGAGACACTCCTGCAGGGTGGATTAAAAAAAAATTAAATACAAATCCAATTTAAATAAAGTATGGGTTAATTTTAAAAAATAAGCCTATTTAGAATTAAATTTGAAATTGACAACTTATGTTAAGGCTTAAATTGAATAAAAAAAAATTAAGCAGTACATATTTGCTGCCAAGTCAAACCACTGAACTGGTGGAAATCATTGACTAAGCACCTGGAAACAGTTTGTTGAAGCACTAAATCTGCTTTTGACAGCAGCAGCCTTTCCTACAGATAAAGAGAAAATATTTTCTTTGTTTGTTTACTAACTAAACTAGTTCAGTTCGATGAGTAATAAAAGGCACATTAAAAGTTAAGAACCAAATTTGGATTGAAAAGCAGAGAAGGGTTTTTTCCTCTTCCAAACTATGAATAAAAACTAGATGTGAGAGAGTCAGATTAACTTGTTCAAAAATCTTTAACAGCATGGTGATCAGAAACAATCAGTTCAATTCATTAATTACAGAGACTTCCTTTGTTTAATAAATCAGTTTTAAATGCAAAACTTGCATAAGAAAAAATATCAAAGTATTTAGCACATTTAAGATAATTTTTTTTTATTAACTAAAACTAAAAATACACAGCATTTTCAATTGAATTTCCATCCAAATAGAGCTTGGCACAAATCATGAGTAAATAAATTAATCAAGTAAATAAGAAATGCATCATTCACAATTTTCTGTCATAATAAAAATAAAAATAGTAAAAATTTAGAACTTGAATAAATGCAAAGTAATCACCTAAATACATGTGTGCAGATATAGTGTTCAGTTTAACAAAAGAAGCACCAAAATTTAATATGAAGGTTGTATTTAGGTGAAAATCAACCTGATTTAATGGTTCCCAACTAATGAGAATCATTTTTTTTTTTTTTTTTAGGAAAATAACTAAAAAGTACAAATGCAAACAGTTAAAAACTGATAATCTAAATCAAGGTTTCCTGCTTGATTATTTAAATTACGACTAAAATAAGTGACTTAAAATTGCTTTTAGTTGATCCAATCCATCCTGGAATGCAGTAATAATAAATTAAGATTTTGGTACTTTGAGTTAAAGTGTGCTGTGAGGTTGCCTCGATCTAAGACAGGGGCTCCCAAACTTGGTTCACGGCTTGTTCAGGGTAAGCCCCTGGCGGGCCGCGAGACACTTTGTTTACCTGAGTGTCCACAGGTACGGCCACTAGCAGCTCCCAGTGGCCGTGGTTCACCGTTCTCGGCCAATGGGAGCTGTGGGGAAGCTGTGGCCCAGCCCACGCTGCTTCCTGCAGCTCCTGTTGGCTGGGAACAGTGAACCACAGCCACTGGGAGCTGCAAGCGGCTGTACCTGCAGACACTCAGGTAAACGAAGTATCTTGTGGCCCGCCAGGGGCTTACCCTGAACAAGCCGCGAACCAAGTTTGGGATCCCTGATCTAAGAAGATCAAACAAGTTCTGTTGCATGATAAAAAAAATACAGTTTCAGAAACCCAGCAGATCTAGAAAGTTAGTTAAGAAACAAATCTCAGTTTCAAACTTCTGAGAGATTCACACAGTGAAAACACAGGATTATGATTACAAGCCTGCTAGTGTCTTAAAACATTACAACTCAAATTTTTATTTTTTAATGTTTCTATTAAAGGTTAATTGATTAATGCCCACCTATATGCACATTTATAGCTACTACTGATGTTCTCAACAATATAATCCATGCACAAAGCATTCCATGTTCCCCTGCCATATGTACATTCCTATCTGGGATAATGGCAGGTTGTTCACTATTAAAATTATGAAAAAACCTTCACTCAATACCTCCTCAGCTTCTCACTTCCTATAGAGTTTAGGAGATCTACAGGGTGTGTGGGGAGCACAGACAAAAGTGCCAGCAGAGACAGGAGGAAGGATAGGGAACATGAAAAATGAGGGCACATTTGATTCTTCCTGCAGACCTTGGGACTCTACTGCTCCCTCCACAAACAGCTCACTGGGGCCCCCAATCCACACTGTAAGCCCTAGCATGCTTGTTGAGGGCCTATCACACCCTCCTACAAAATTTACAAAGATCATTGGGCTTCCTCCTCGCAAACCCTTCCACACTTGTAGGGGTCCATTAGTCATCCCCTATAGCCCTGTCAGGCTCAGAAGTTCCTGAAGAGGGCTGACAACCCATCACTAAGCCCAAAACTGAGATGGACATTTCTATTTAGGACTGTCAGATGATTGATTCAATTTTAGCTCAGATGACCAAGCTTCATCAGGCTTTGAGAGGGTTTTTTTGGTTTTGTTTTGTGTTTTGTTTTTTTTGGGGTGGCGGGTTGGGGGGGGAGATTGGGAGGTGATGGAGGAGGAAGAACACCTTGTGACGTTCTGTACCTGGGGAGGATGGAGCACCCAGCACCCCATGTTCATCCTTATAACGACTGGTGATATCTAATGAAAAGTTTGCCATGTCGGGTGTCTTCGGAAGGTTCATGATGTACTGAGCATTATTGTTATGGTAATGGCAAAGTAATCATTGTTATAGTAATGTTATAGGTTGTAATTTCATGTATATAGTTATGAGACTGAAAACGTATCCTCATGGCTTAAAGCAAGCCTAGGCAAAAACTCTCCAGAAGCAGAGGGGCAGTTCACACCTCAGCAGGGCATGTATGGGACAAATCCAGCCCAGCCTCACAGGAACAAAGGACACTGGCATAGGCATCAACAAAGGATCTGTTGGACGCTTGAGTGAGTCACCCCGCTTCCTTTGGTCAGTTTGGGACAGCAATGAGATAATGCTCAGACTCTGAAAGGGGGAGGAGGGCGCAAAGCCAGGAGGGAATAAAGAACATGATAAAAGGGAGAGACTTTGCCATGCTTTTCTTCTCTCTTCCACCTATATCTACAGACACCACACCAAGTGACTAAAGTGCTGATCAAAGGGGAAAGCCTGGCTGAAGGGCAACCAGCCAACCTATGGTGAGAAGCATCTAAGTTTGTAAGGGCACTGAAAGTGTTAAGATCAGCTTAGAATGCATTGTGCTTTTATTTCATTTGACCAAATCCAACTTGTTATGCTTTGACTTATAATCACTTAAAATCTCTTTGTAGTTAATAAATTTGTTTGTTTATTCTACCTGAAGCAGTGCGTTTGGTTTGAAACATGTTAGAGACTCCCCTTGGGATAACAAGCCTGCTACATGTCAATTTAACAAAAATTGATAAAATATATAAGCTTGCAGTGGCCACTGGGCATAACTGAACACTGCAAGACGGAGGTTCCTAGGGTTGTGTCTGGGACCGGAGATATTGGTTAGTGTCATTTGGTTGCAAGTAGCTAGGAGCATCTTACATGCCAGAGGCTGTGCGTGAACAGCCCAGGAGTGGGGGCTCTCACAGCACAGCAGCGTAAGACTGGCTCCCAGAATCAAGGATTGGAGTGACCTAGCAGATCACTGGTCCAGATAACACCAGGGGAACATCACAGTAGCGCAGTGAGTAAGGTGTATGTATGGCTTGTTACTCCAAGTGGAGTTAACACTTTAAGCACCGATATCTGTGAGTCTTAAGTGCAGTGGCTAAGAACAGTCAGGAGGAGGTCACAGTTCTGTTATTTTCTGTTTATTTCGGGTGAGGGAAATAAGCACAAAAAAAGCAGAAAAATTACTACCAGTGAGGCAGCTACAAAACTAGAGCTGGCCAGACTGGAAGCAGCAGAGAAGGCAAAGGACTGTGAGTTTCAAATGTTTCAGAGTAGCAGCCGTGTTAGTCTGTATTCGCAAAAAGAAAAGGAGTACTTGTGGCACCTTAGAGACTAACAAATTTATTAGAGCATAAGCTTTCGTGAGCTACAGCTCACTTCATCGGATGCATTTGGTGGAAAAAACAGAGGAGAGATTTATATACACACACACACAGAGAACATGAAACAATGGGTTTATCATACACACTGCAAGGAGAGTGATCACCCAAGACAAGCCACCACCAACAGCAGGGGGGGGGGGAAGGAGGAAAACCCTTCATGGTGACAAGCAGGCAGGCTAATTCCAGCAGTTAACAAGAATATCAGAGGAACAGTGGGGGGTGGGGTGGGAGGGAGAAACACCACGGGGAAACAGTTCCACTCCGTGCAATGACCCATCCATTCCCAGTCTCCACCCAAGCCCAAGTCAACTGCATCCAGCCTGCAAACCAATTCCAACCCAGCAGTCTCCCGCCGGAGTCTGCCCCCGAAGCCCCCCTGCCGAAGTACAGCCACTCCCAGGCCCGCGATCGAGCGACCAGAGAGACCGAAGTGCTCCCCAACTGGTCCCCGAATGCCACAATTCTCGACGTCTGACCCGCGTCCACCCACTCCCCCACACAGAGACTGTCCAGCCCGGCCAATGCACACGGCAGAGGGGCACCGCCGGCACACGACGGCACACACCACACCGGCAGACGCGCAGGCGAACGAGCCCCCGACAGCGCGGCCGACGCGACCAGGCCCCACGATGGCACCCCCCGAACAGACACGTGGACAGAGCCGGCAACGGGCCCCGCCGCAAGGACAGGCCCTCGGGCCAGCGGCCCCGCCGCGTGGCGTGCGGTCGCCGGCGAGCACCCGCCCCAGACTGGGGGGCCGCCCGCAAGCAAGGACCGGCCTGCCCCCCAAGACCCGAGAGAGCGACGGCCCGCCCCCCAGGACAGGCCGCAGACCCCCGACGACGCGCCGGAGAGGCCCCAGCCGGGGGCTGAAGGCGATGGCCAGCGGCGCCCCGCCGCCCCCCCCGCTGGGCCCGCCCTGCAGCAGGCGACCTCCGGGCACTCCCCCGGCCCCGCCAATCCGCCCCTCCACCCCAGCAGGCGGGCACCGCAGCTGCAGGAATGCATGACAGAGATCCCGCAGGCGCCCGTCTCCGTCTGAGGGGTTGGAGCAAATGCGGTTATATCGTAGCGCTTGGCTGTAGACAATGGATCGAGTGGTATGATCTGGATGAAAGCTAAAGGCATGTAGGTAGGAATAGCGGTCAGTAGGTTTCCGATATAGGGTGGTGTCCATGTGACCATCGCTCATTAGCACCGTAGTGTCCAGGAAGTGGACCTCCCGTGCGGGCCGGTCCAGGCCGAGGCCGATGGCGGGATGGAAATTGTTGAAATCATGGTGGAATTCCCCAAGAGCCTCTCCTCCATGGGTCCAGATGATGAAGATGTCTCCCTCCCACCCCACCCCCCACTGTTCCTCTGATATTCTTGTTAACTGCTGGAATTAGCCTGCCTGCTTGTCACCATGAAGGGTTTTCCTCCTTCCCCCCCCTGCTGTTGGTGGTGGCTTGTCTTGGGTGATCACTCTCCTTGCAGTGTGTATGATAAACCCATTGTTTCATGTTCTCTCTGTGTGTGTGTGTGTATATAAATCTCTCCTCTGTTTTTTCCACCAAATGCATCCAATGAAGTGAGCTGTAGCTCACGAAAGCTTATGCTCTAATAAATTTGTTAGTCTCGAAGGTGCCACAAGTACTCCTTTTCTTTTTGAGTTTCAAATGAGGCTCAAAAAAAGCAGCTGCAGCCAAGGAAACTATGGAGGCAGAGGCAGCCAGGGAGGAGGCTGCACACAGAAAGGCCATGGAAGAAAAAGAGGGGGGGAGGGGTGCGAAAACACCAACTGGACCTGCTAGAGAAGCAGAACCAGAACGCCCCGACTCCAACGACTCCATCACTACAAAAAACCACAAATGGGAACACTTATGTCCTGCATACAGTTAAGAGGATGATATTCTGAATATCTGACTACCTTTGAAAGGCTGTGTATCATACATGAAATCCCTGATAAGAGAGTTCCTATCCTGACTGCGAAATTAACTCGTAAAACTCAAAATGTATTAAATGGAAAGCCTATTGAAGATGCTTTAGACTACTGTAAATTTAAAGATACTTTTTTGCGAAGTTTTCAGATTACCCCGAAACAGAGTTAAATTTAGGAATCTTAAGAAGGATATTGGTACGAGTAATGGGGAATATGTAAACAAAATGAAAGATTTGTTGGGAAAATGGGTGACGGGTAAAGAGGTGGCAAGTTTTGAAGGACTGCTAGGTCATGTTGCTCAAGAGCATTTCTTAGGCATATGTAAGGATGATGTAAAGCAGTGTCTACGGGACAAACATGTAAAGTCTGTGGATGAAGTGGCTTTTTTAACTGATGCCTTCGAATCAGGCGTCTATTGAGGGCAGGACACAGAAAGAGGGTTTAAAACTGGTGGGAAGCGAGGATCCCATTTTGCCCCTCGGAAGAGAGAAGGGGGTTGGGAGGCTAAACATTCTCTTACCAAAAACATTCCTCTAACCCTCATTCCAAATCTCCTGTAAAAGCAGAAGAGCCCAAAAGATGCTATCAGTGTAATTCCACTGAGCACCTGAGGAATAAATGCCCTGTGCTAGGAGGAAGCAGGCAACCAATAGCTCATGTTAGTTCTGCGGTCCTCAACACAGAAACCCCCCAAGCAATTGAAACCTATCATATTGGTTTTGTGAGGTTAGCCTCTGCAGAACCAGATATGGAGCATGTTAAGGCTGTCCAAATTAATGGCAGGGAGTACTTGGGGTAGAGGGATACAGGGGCCCAGATCTCTCTGGTTAAGCAGAGCGTGATCCCAAAGGCCAGTATGCTACCTGGCCAAATGACAGAGATTGTGGGGGAGGTCGAAAAAAAGATTCCTCATACCACTAGCTAAAATCCACATGGTATGGGAAGGTTTGGAAAGTGTTTTGACTGTGGGGGTAATGGAACACCTCCTAGTCAACCTTCTCCTTGGTAATGATTTTTTCCCATGTAGCTCAGGTTAAAGTATTTGCCTGGAGCAGGAGGGAGTTTTATGCTGGGACCCCTGAGGGAAAGAGTGAGAGAATGGGAAAGAGTCTCCTTGATTCTTCTGCAGCAGGGAGAAGCCACATGCTTCCAGGTGGGAGGGTGGTTGAGACCAACTCCTGCACTGCAGCTGGAGGCAACACCACATCAGGAAGGGATGGGGGTGTAATGCCTGCCAGGGAGAAAACTGTCTAGGTTATTAGCTGCTAGCAGGTTGCAGCTGAACCAGAGGAAAAACCGGCTTTAGGGAGCATAGAGAAATGCATCCCAGAGGAGAGCCCAGAGAAGGGGCAGGGGATCTCAGAAACCACTGAGGTGGGTGAGGATTCCAGTGACTAACACAGGGAAGCAGTGTGCTTCCAAGTATGGGAGGGGCTGAGACTAGCTCCTTTCCAGCAGAAGGCAACATGCCTTCAGGCACTGGGGCAGGAGAGGTGTTGTCAGTGATTAAGAAAAGTCCCAGTTGTTAGCTGGCAGCTGAACAAGAGATAGAGCCCTTCCTAGGGAGCACAGAAAAATGTGTCTTAGGAAGGGGCCCAGAGGAGGAAACTGGGGAAGGAATAGTGGGGGTACAGGAATGTGTACTCACTAGTCACTTGGGGCAGGATGCCCAGGACACAAGGAGTATGGCTGGGTAAGTATCTGTGCACCCAGGCACTGAGCCTGTGACCCAGGTTTTGAGAAGGAACTGTGTAACTGATCTCCTGGAGGGGAGCAGTCACACAGCTGACTTCTCAGGGACAGAGAAAAAGGTGGCAGAAGTTACCCCAATCCAGGTCTCAATTTTTCAGGATGCTATTTCTGATAAGCTTTGGGAAAGTAACTGTGTCTCTTTAAATCAAGATGCAGCTCCAATGTCTGTGATAACTGAGGAGCTGGGACCAGGAAATTGCCAGGTAATAGTTTGTGAGAATACAAATGGCCCAACTGACAGAAGGGGGTGTCTGTTATGGGAGAGATGTTAGGAAAAGGTGCATCTGATCAAAGGGTAAACACACCTCGCCCCAAGAGCACAGATCACAGTCCTCTAAAAGGCAGGGAAGGACTCAGTGCTGGGAGAGGGAAAACACAGGGTAACCCCAAAAGCCAGATTTTCTGCATATGTACAGTCCTGGGGTCGGGAAACCACTCTCCAAAGGGCCAGCCAATGTGCAGGATCCCTCTGAACACCTATCTTGCCAGACCTTGAGGCACCAAAATTCCAAAAACATGATTAAA
This sequence comes from Dermochelys coriacea, assembly GCF_009764565.3. Lineage (NCBI taxonomy): Eukaryota > Metazoa > Chordata > Testudines > Dermochelyidae > Dermochelys > Dermochelys coriacea. Next base: position 164,422,053 of record NC_050068.2, read on the forward strand.
CTAAGAGCCCACACAGAGGGGAACACTGAAGGGAAAGAAAAGCCAGTGACTGATTACATGGAAGAGAGTCAGAAGACACCATGGGTAATGAACAACTAACCTCAGACTACACTAACTGGTATCAAAGATACTTGTAAACACCCATCTGTGATAAAATTTTTGGTATTAATGTTAATTTTGTTACTGATGTTAATTGAAAAACAGCATTATCATAAGGTTTAATATCTGTAAACAGGTTTAAAGCTCATCACAGCAGAGAAACCATAAAAAAACCTGGTTTACTGTGTGTGAATGGGGAAACTGAGGAACGCCACCTCATGGCCTTAATGGCTGGATGCCAAAAGAACTATATCACAAATTGCCTTTGAGATAGTCAGTGACTAACCCTCTTGCAGTAAACTAAGAGGGGGGGGAGATGTGACGTTCTGTATCACGGAGGAACCCCCAACACTCCCATGTTCATCCTTACAATACGATTGTGTAGGATCTGATACAAAGTTTGTCATGTCGGGTGTCTTTGGAAGGTTCATGATGTACTAAGCATTATTGTTATGGTAATGTTACAGTAATCATTATAGTAATCACAGGTTTCAGAGTAGCAGCCATTGTCACCAAATGTGAAATAGTTATGGGTCAGGACAAAGTCACAAAGTTCAGCCACCAGATTAGCTGTGACAGTATCGGGGATACTGTTCCTGACAGCTTGTAGTCCATCTTTGTGTGGAATGTTGGTGTAGAGGGCTTCTACATCCATAGTGGCTAGGATGGTGTTTTTAGGAAGATCACCAATGGACTGTAGTAGACAATGTATACCTTCAAATCAACGGCACTGCGATGGGTACCCGCATGGCCCCACAGTATGCCAACATTTTTATGGCTGACTTAGAACAACGCTTCCTCAGCTCTCGTCCCCTAATGCCCCTACTCTACTTGCGCTACATTGATGACATCTTCATCATCTGGACCCATGGAAAAGAAGCTCTTGAGGAATTCCACCATGATTTCAACAATTTCCATCCCACCATCAACCTCAGCCTGGACCAGTCCACACAAGAGATCCACTTCCTGGACACTACGGTGCTAATAAGCGATGGTCACATAAACACCACCCTGTATCGGAAACCTACTGACCGCTATTCCTACCTACATGCCTCTAGCTTTCATCCAGATCATACCACTCGATCTATTGTCTACAGCCAAGCGCTACGATATAACCGCATTTGCTCCAACCCCTCAGACAGAGACAAACACCTACAAGATCTCTATCATGCATTCTTACAACTACAATACCCACCTGCTGAAGTGAAGAAACAGATTGACAGAGCCAGAAGAGTACCCAGAAGTCACCTACTACAGGACAGGCCCAACAAAGAAAACAACAGAACGCCACTAGCCATCACCTTCAGCCCCCAACTAAAACCTCTCCAACGCATCATCAAGGATCTACAACCTATCCTGAAGGACGACCCATCACTCTCACAGATCTTGGGAGACAGGCCAGTCCTTGCTTACAGACAGCCCCCCAATCTGAAGCAAATACTCACCAGCAACCACACACCACACAACAGAACCACTAACCCAGGAACCTATCCTTGCAACAAAGCCCGTTGCCAACTCTGTCCACATATCTATTCAGGGGACACCATCATAGGTCCTAATCACATCAGCCACACTATCAGAGGCTCGGTCACCTGCGCATCTACCAATGTGATATATGCCATCATGTGCCAGCAATGCCCCTCTGCCATGTACATTGGCCAAACTGGACAGTCTCTACGTAAAAGAATGAATGGACACAAATCAGACGTCAAGAATTATAACATTCAAAAACCAGTTGGAGAACACTTCAATCTCTCCAGTCACACGATTACAGACCTAAGAGTGGCTATCCTTCAACAAAAAAGCTTCAAAAACAGACTCCAACGAGAGACTGCTGAATTGGAATTAATTTGCAAACTGGATACAATTAACTTAGGCTTGAATAGAGACTGTGAATGGATGAGTCATTACACAAAGTAAAACTATTTCCCCATGGTATTTCTCCCTCCCACCCCACCCCCCACTGTTCCTCCGATATTCTTGTTAACTGCTGGAATTAGCCTACCTTGCTTGTCACCATGAAAGGTTTTCCTCCTTTCCCCCCCCTGCTGCTGGGGATGGCTTATCTTAAGTGATCACTCTCCTTACAGTGTGTATGATAAACCCATTGTTTCATGTTCTCTATGTGTGTGTGTATATAAATCTCTCCTCTGTTTTTTCCACCAAATGCATCCGATGAAGTGAGCTGTAGCTCACGAAAGCTTATGCTCTAATAAATTTGTTAGTCTCTAAGGTGCCATTATAGTAATGTTATAGGTTGTAATTTCATGTACATAATTATGAGGCTGAGAATGTATCCTCATGGCTTAAAGCAAGCCTAGGCAAATACTATCCAGAAGCAGAGGCACAGTTCACACCTCAGCAGGGCATGTATGGGACAAACCCAGCCCAGCCTCACAGAAACAAAGGACACTGGCCTAGGTAACAAACAGAGGATCTGTTGGACTTTCGAGTGAGTCACCCCACTTCCTTTGGTCAATTTGGGACTGCAATGAGGTAATGCTCACCTGACTCGGGGGGGGGGAGCGCAATGAAAGGAGGGAATAAAGAACATGATAAAAGGGAGAAACTTTGCCATGCTCTTCTCCTCTCTTCCACCTACATCTACATACACCACACCAAGTGACTGAAGTGCAGATCAAAGGGGAGAGCCTGGCTGCTGGGCAACCAGCAACCTGTGGTGAGAAGCATCTAAGTTTGTAAGGGCACTGAAAGCGTTAAGATCAGCTTAGAATGCATTGTGCTTTTATTTCATTTGACCAAATCTGACTTATGTTTTGAGTTATAATGACTTAAAAAAAAAATCTGTTTATTCTACCTAAAGCAGTGCGTTTGGTTTGAAGCACGTCAGACTCCCCTTGGGATAACAAGCCTGCTACATATCAATTTCTTTGTTAAACTGACAAACTCATAAGCTTGCAGCATCCAGTGGGCATAACTGGACACTGCAAGATGTAGGTTCCTAGGATTATGTTTGGGACTGGAGATATTGGCTAGTGTCATTTGGTTGCAAATAGCTGGGAGCAGCTTATATGCCAGAGGCTGTGCGTGAACAGCCTGGGAGGGGGTCCTCACAGCAGAGCAGGTTAAGGCTGACTCCCAGAGTCAAGGATTGGCATGACCTAGCAGATCACTGGTCCAGATAACACCAGAGAGAAATGTCACACATATCCAAGGCCCCTGCTTCTTCCTAACAAACTCCTGAATATGTAAGCTCTGCAGAAAGAGAGCCCTGCTGACTTTAAGAGATCTATAAGAAAGGGGTGTGGCATAAAGCCAGGTGCCTAGAGACAAAGATAGGGAACTATCTCCCCACCTCCCTACATCCTGTGCTCCATGTGAGGAAGCACAGTCTGCCATCCTCCCCCAAATTGAAGGCTTACCAGACATGCACTAACCGCACCTCTCAAAACCAACGAGTCTTGGATTGTTAGTCCCCAATGAGCCAGTGTTAGCCTGGTTGTGGCAGAGGTGCCTCCCAAGATTCACAGGGCATGAGGCTTAAATTTAAGCTACACTAGGTCTCTGTTTAGTGACATTTGTATAACTGGCTTCTAAATCGAATCAAGGGACCAAATCACAGGAAATGCTGAGTGCCACCTGCAAGACAGTGTTCTCGACACTTCTTTCTTTTTTCTTGGTTAATGGCATGATTACACAAATTGCCTATAAGAATTTGTAAAAGTTATGTATACCACTTCAAGGCTATGAAGTGACCCACATACTGTAATTATGACTTTATAGTTTATGGTCATTGATAAAATTACTAGAGAAGTTAGGGGTAGAGTTCTTTTACAAATCTTTTGGTAACTGCACAAGCTCTGTGTTCTGAAAAGTAGATCAGATAAAACGTGTGTGATTCAGTTAGCATTTTAGCCTCCCTTATGGTGTCAAGCTGGCTAGAAGAGATACAGGTAGATTTTTATATGGCGCCCATGATATCCGAGCACCTCCCAAAATTCCAACGTTTAAAATTGACAGATTTTCTTTCCCACAAGAGAAAGGAAAAAGGTAATGAGAGTAGAGGTCAGTGTCATATACAGATGAAAATCTCAGAGAGCACATTTGTAAAGTAGTAGCTCACTTATTTTTCATATTGCGTTAATTCTCAAAGAGTGGTAAGGGTTTCCAAATGGAGGAAGAATACTTGCATCAGACCCCTTATCTGTTGTCTGTAGGTTGTAACATACAAGCAAAGCGGACAACAGATGCGGACATGATTTGTTACAACAAGTTCTCAAAACAGATACAGTTTGCTTTTGTCCCACATCTAACTTTGCTAAACCCATATCCATCCACAAAATTATATATGCTTCAAATCACACAGGGACACTTAGCAGATAATGGGGAGTTTCAAAATTTGAGTTATTGTGCCTATTTGATAGACTTTTCCTAAGCTTTTCTGGTATCTTCATCATCTCCAAATAGTTTAACTTAGACACGCCAAGCTATATAGGAATTCCCACCACGGGGCAATTCAATGTTTTAAAGGAAAATAAGACAAATTCCCCCTGCTGAAAAGATACATTGAACCTTACACTTTAAGCTATAGTTAATGGTGTACATATCTATCAATTCAGGTACTTAAGGAAAAATATACATGGGAACATGTATTTGAGAAAGTTACACAGTTAGAAAGCCTGAAAGTTCTAAATTAAGTTTTTAAACCTGAAACATCAAAATAGATTACTACGGTATTTAGACTTGTTGGAAGAAGTGTGCTATGGAAAAATCTGGAGGATGTCAGAGACATAGCAGACCAACTCACCAAGGCTTCAGGTGGTCAGGGAGGAGACAGACAGACATAAGTGGCAAAAGAACAGAGTATGGCTATGCAACAAAGACCCATGGCAGCAAGTCTCAGAGCCTGGGTCAACTGACTCAAGGTCACGGGGCTAACATTGCAGGGCTAAATATAGCAGTGTAGCTGTTCAGGCTAAAGCTGGAGCCTGGGCTCTGAGATCTTCCCCTCTGCCCCCATCCCCAGGTTTGAACCCAGGCTCCAGCCAGAGCCCAAACATCTACACTGCTCTTTTTAGCCCCATACATTGGGTCCTGCAAGCCCAAGTTAGTTGGCCCAGCTTGGACACTCACTGCTGCACCTTAGTTTTGTTTTTGCTGGGTAGATGTACCTGAAAGGGGAAGTCAGGAGAAAGAGCAAAGGAAATGCAAAAAAACAAAAACAAAAAAAAAACCCACCAGAGCTGAGAGAGAGAGAGAGAGAGGTCTTAAAAGAAGATTAATGTTCAGGTCAGCCTTTCAGGGGTAAGAACTATATTCTGCCTATAGTGTTGAGAGGGTTTTATATTCTACTAGGTCTGCTCCACGGTATCGCTATTCAAATTCAGCAGAACCTCAGACTTACACATACCTCGGCAATAGAGGTTGTTTGTAACTCTGAACAAAATGCCATGGTTGTTCTTTCAAAAGTTTACAATTTAACATTGACATAATACCGCTTTGAAACTTTACTATGCAGAAGAAAAATGCTGCTTTCCCTTTACTCTCTCTCTTTTTTTTTTTTTTTAGTAGTTTTCATTTAACACATTTCTGTACTGTATTTACTTGGGGCGGGGAGGAGGGGGAAGAGTCTCTGCTGCTGTCTATTTGTGTACTTCTGGTTCCAAATGAAGTGTGTGGTTGACTGGTCAGTTCATAATTCTGGTGTTCATACCTCGGAGGTTCTACTGTAATCTCATCTGGAGCCCAAAGAATCTCATTTTTTGAAAAGCCTCCCTAGTGGAATCCTTGATCAAGATCTCTAAAGTCTCACACAGTGCATAGCCCAGCTCCAGAACCTTAACCTGTCTTCACTAGAAAAAAAAATGGTGTGTGAACTTGAGTTCACTAGGATTTTAATTCAAGTTAGCAACATACCTTTTCCCCCAGGGAAGACAAGATTGTAGAGCCAGCTGCATGGTTTGTTCTCAGACATGAAGGAGGGGGCTCTCAAGAGAAATGCTCTTAGTTGGTTAGTCAACCAAGGGGAGTGCAAACACCCTAACAGGGATCACTCCGTGCATTATATTGACAAAGCTAAACATCTGGTGGCAGAAGCGGGATTTAAAATTAAGGGGTGGGGAAACTTGGTGCATTAAGACTATGAAGTCATACTTTGTATACTTGTGTAGCTTCCATTTCCTGAGTCTTGTTTGCACTTCCCTGATCCCTACCCCCCATATGTCTTGAAGGTCACAAGCCCACGTATATTAACATTTACAATTTTATTTACCATTTAGATGAGTGGTATCACTGCTCTTACTCTTTCAGAGTGCCCAAAAGTGTGCTTGGCACTTTAGTCCATGTAAAAAGACATCAACTATGCCCCAAACAGTTTATATATGACATTAGGGAGGGAAGCAACTAACAGTAAAAGAGTGAGGGTGGAGAAGGGTTACAACAAGATCACAATTATTTAGCTTTGTTAAGTGCACATCTTAGTGATTCAATTAGAAGTGGTTTTTTTTAAAGAGTTAGTTCACTTCTTGTGGGCACCACTGAAGGAGCAAGTCTTGAGACATGAATGGAGGATAGTGTCTTGGAGAGTGTGCTCTTCATTGGATACAACATGGAAAAAATGAATGGATGTAGCTGGGGGTATAGATAAGAAAACAGTATTATTGATAGAGCAGAGCGGAGTTACACAGGCAAGCTAATTTCTCAACTCATGCTAGCTGGCTAGCTCTGTAATACCATAGTACAACTTACAGTCAGTATTGCCAACCCCAAGTGCTCAAAAATCATGAATCAGGTCCCAGAGAATCACAAGATTGGTTTAAGAATCTCATGACTAACAATTTTTGTAATTCTTTTTTTGTTGATTTGAAATTTTAGGAGGCATTTGGGTCACATTTTCAATTTTTTTCCTCTGCAACCACATGGACTAGACATGGGACTCTCAAACTCCATTGCACCGCAACCCCCTTCTGACAACAAAAATTACTACATGACCATAGGAGGAGGGACTGAAGCCTGAGCCCATCACCCTGGGCGCAGAGCCGAAATCTGAAGCCCAAGGGCTTCAGCCCCAGGCAGGGTGCCTATAACCTGCTGCACAGGGCTGAAGCCCTCAGGCTTTGGCCCTGCATGGTGGGGCTCAGGCTTTGGCCTCAGGCCCCACCCAGCAAGTCTAATGCCAGCGCTGGTGATCGCATTAAAACAGGGTCATGACCCACTTTGGGGTCCCAACCCACAGTTTGAGAACCACTGGACTTGAATCGGTTTCAGAGTAGCAGCCGTGTTAGTCTGTATTTGCAAAAAGAAAAGGCGTACTTGTGGCACCTTAGAGACTAACAAATTTATTAGAGCATAAGCTTTCGTGAGCTACAGCTCACTTCATCCGATGCATTTGGCCAAATGCATCCGATGAAGTGAGCTGTAGCTCACGAAAGCTTATGCTCTAATAAATTTGTTAGTCTCTAAGGTGCCACAAGTACGCCTTTTCTTTTTACTGGACTTGAAAAAATAGTTACATTGAAAGCTAATATTTTCTTATAGTCACTTGTCTCAAGAAGCTGGGATTTTAAGTAAAATATGATATATCATAACAATTACTACAAAATCTTGAGTTGGCAACACTACAAACTGTTAGTCTTATACAAACAGCAGATCAAGTGACAGACCTCAAGAACTTGACAGCATCTCTAATTTCAAGCCCACTTACCTCAGGAAGTCTGAATTTAACAGTGTGCACTATAAACAACCGTAGCAACACAATGAAATAATAGGCTGTTTGGACTAAAAGTTGAATTTATAGTTACAGAGAAAAGAGTATGAATTTTTGTAGGCCTCAAGATGAGCTTGCCTTTAAAACTATAAGAAATCATGTTCAAGGGTCTTCTGATGCCATACATCTAGGTTAAAACGGGTTCTGAATCAGACATATACATGGGATAACCAATATGGCCATGATAAAAATATACATATGCCAAGTGCTCTGACCATATTGGCAGTTTCTACCTAGCTACATACTGTTTAGAACCTAAAATTCGGTTTGAAAGGATTTGATTTTTATTGGTACATTTTGATAATTTCACCACACACACAAAATATTTCCATAAAAATATACAGGTAAGCATTGTAAGAAAAATGCTGCTTGAGAACTTAAGAGTTTGATTTAAGGATATATTTACTTTGCATATTTTGACATGTGATGTTGACAATGTGTGTTTTAATGGTTATACAGCTTAACTATTCAAATCTCAACATCTACTTGTTAAATAATTATCTGACACTGCCCCTCATAATTTCTAAAAACTCTGAAAATTTAAAATCAATTAAAAAATTCTTAAAAATAAACTGCAAAAAAACCCTCCACTTCTGCCAAGCCTACCTATGGTCAACCATCGCACCAGATACCATGAAGAGGTAGAATTGGGGCAGGGCAAGAATCACAAGGCCATTATTGTTAGACCATCTGCATATTTCCCCTTTAAAAACAAGTCACAACATTTATTTGACACACAACACAAATTTAATACAATATTAACATTTCTAAAGCTACAACAGCTCTCTGGTTATATCAGTTAGTGGTTCCTTTAAGGCATGGACCTATACAGATACATGTAGGTTTCCAAAGCAGTATAAGTATACTTATGTTACCACATTAGTGTACAGAAACCAGGGGAAAACAAGTAAATGCCCCCTTTCACAAATGCTAGCAAAACAATTGCATATATGGAGACAAGATTTGCTATGCAAACAAGTTTCATTTCTCATCTGCTTAGTCCTTGCGTTTATCAGTTTTAGAAACAGTATTTCAGACAGTGTTCCTTTAAATGCAAAGTCTTGTTTTGGTACAACAACACTCTTTCTAAACATATGCTGGAAAAAATTTTAGTGAACAATTTGAGAGGAAAAAAAAAAAGAAGCAGCAAGTAATCCTCAGTAAGGCCGCCAAAGAGCATTGCCAAGAGATGCATGGACATCTTTTAGGCCATTTACTCACGCTCACTTTTTACAGTGAGAGAGGTCAGTGACAATGGCATTGAGCTACAAGATTTTTGATATATGGCAGCAGTTCAGGTTTTTACTTCAGTTCATGCAGAGCAATCTCACTTTAATTATGATGATTAAGCCAGTATTCAGGGTTCAAGGGAAAAAAAAAAGCATGAATATGACAGAAGTTAAAGAGGGGAATAAGACAAACATGCAGGATGTGTGCTCTAACCTATGGTTCTCAAGCTTTGCCTATGTGGCTGGAAGTTTGAATACTAGAAAAATGCACCTTTCTCTCTGTTTTGAATAGACTAAAATAAAACAGAGATAGGATCTTAAATTAGGACCTCACAAAAATCTGCAGCTTCTGACACTGCAATCATTGCTTTATCCTTTGAAAAATTCTGATTGGCTTAAAAATCCAAACTGTGAATCTTAATGGAGGCCTTTCACAAGAAATTTCATTGCCAGCAACTTAGCACACAATGCTTTGATAGTGTTTAAGAATCTCAGAGAATGTAGGTGAATCATTAGAGCCAAGCTGAAATAGTGGTCAAAGATTTACACAGCACAGAGCAATCTGAGCAAATATATTAGCTGCCAACAAAAAAAATGTAATGCTTAGAACATTAGTATTCCTAGACAAAATGAATACTCAGGAACAAGCTAGGAAAAATTCAGCCAGACAGTTGGGGAAAAAGCATTCACTTAAATTTTATTTATATAAATGTTTGTTGCCTGCTGGGCAAACTTGCTAGGAGCATTGGCTGGCATGACTGATGAGGCTGAAAAATGAAAACTGCCCTCCCACTTCAGTATCTTTGTAAACACCAAACTAAGAGAAAAGTAGGAGTTGTCTACTTTGCTCCTACTTAAGGCTAAAAACTTCCGTTTACTTCAGTGGGTTTGGGATCAGGTCCTAAACAGGAGGTTCCTTATATATCAATGGTGTGGGCCCTAGAGCTCTCTGGGAATGACATTCCAATGCAGAAGAACAATCACACTGCTCCTAAGTAAACAGTCTCTGTAAGGTGACAATAATTTGCACTATTCTGTAATAATTTGTAACAAAATATACTGCCTGAAAGGCTCCTTAGTGTGGAGTCAGGCATGTGCTTAGTTCTTTTGCTTGCAGTTTGAAGGGTACTGGTTAAATCAGCTATTCCAAGTGGTAGGCCATCTTAAAGGAATTCTAGAAGGATAGCCAAAGATGAGGTACGCAGACCATCTTGCCCATATCCTGAACCACTGATTATTGATTGTGTTTATAATCTGTACAATACCCTCTTCTCATTTAAAGAACTCAAATTTAGCCCATCTGGATTCTAGTGATAGGTTTGACCTGGGGAGAGATACTCTCTGTATAAACAGGAAAACAGGTTTGCATGTGGACATGCTGATCAGATCCAAAAAAAAAAAAAAAAAAAAAAAAAAAAAAAAGACAGCCTTCTCAACCAGTAGGGTACTATCAGTAACACCTGAGCAGTCTTTCTTGATCCCCTTTGTTAGCAAGGACATTCACTTCAAGAAGCAGGGAAGGAATCTACCATATATTATATTATATATGATGCCCACCAATTTTAAGGCAGATGTGACTGTTGGTTTTACAGCAACATTAAATGTCAAGCTTAAAACAGAAACCCAGTTCCAACCTTAACTGTGGAATGAGTGTTCCTACAATGCTAAAACAATTAAGTTTACAGACGAATCATCTAGAGGTGCAAGAGAAAGTAAGCCATAATACTAAAATGTTGTAGTCCCGCCAGAAATATGAGTAACCAGATTCAGACTGCCCAGGGTCACAGTATCCACTTATTGCACTGTTAGTATAAGCCATTGAAAAATAGTAATAGAGATACCCTAATCTGGAGCAAGAAGCCCGGGGGAAGGGAAGAGAGAGAAAGATCGCTTAGTACATTTACCATTACTTTGCCAAAATCATTATGACTTTATCCAAAAAGCTATAATGCTTCAAAGCAAGATGCTGCCAAAATATTTTTCAAACCCAAATGATATGAACACAAGTTCCAAAACACCTTCCCAACAAGTAGAAGTTTACCTTTTCAGGGAGGGAGGGAAGAATATGTTAGTCTCTGCACCCAAGATAGATAAAAAGGTATCCACTGAAGTTTTGAGAACTATCACAGAACTAGGGCAGTTTGGAATTACTCCCGAAGACAAGATAGATCTAGAGACAGGTGAAGCCATGGTCACAAGAGGACTTCAAGATACAATGTAATAGGGTCTTCCCAAAGTAAGGACACACATCTGGCATAGCCATTTTGCCTACCAGATGTCACTCTTTCAGTGAAGCACTTCTTTTCCTCCTCTACATTTATTGTTACATCACCATCACAGTACCCGAACAATTTTATTAAGATGTCCCTGCACTGTATGAATTCCTTGAAAGTTTTCTGGATTGCCTCTGTCTCAAGCACATTGATGTGCATCTATTTTAAAACATGGCCTCTCTGCCATAGGTCTGCAAGCTCCACAACTAAACCTTCCAACCCTAGAAAACGGAACCAATGACCATCAGGATTCTAGAAGGAAAATCCTATGTTTTCAGAAGGTGGAACTCCTGACCCAAGAGCTCCTTCTTGACCTCAGACTTTCCCCACATTTCACTCTGACAACTAAGGTGTGAATTGCACGTGGATCTCCACGGCCATGCATTGGAGCAAAAACTCAAATTAGGCTTAAGATCAGTTGTAAAGAGACTTTTCCCAAAACATTTTCAAGCTTTTCTATTGTTCTCTCACCGTATCTTAAAACTAATAGCCCTTGTCTGGGCAGGTGACTAATGTTCCCAGGGATTCTTCCAGAGTCAGGCATTTTTTCAGATACCATATACCAAAAGTACTACTGTAGAACCAAAAAATTGCTTGTTATCAAACTTTCTCCATTCCCTTTGATGACTAATTCAGGTTTCCCAACACTGCCATTTGTTTCTCAACTAGAGGACTATTTGTCCAAACCTTCACAGCCCTGTAAGAAAGGAAATACTTTCCTTTCTAAACAGGTGAAGAGTCAGACACTAGTACATGATGTCTGATACAAAGAACAAACCTTTACTAGTGAGACTGTTCTTCAGTCCAGTTACTTCCCTCATTCTTCCCCCTGCATCAGTTCAGAATCAGTTTTTGCTGCCTTCACTAGGTCAGGTGGTATACTGTCTAAGACTCACAAAATTGATGGAGTAAAATACCCAAGAATATTTCTGAAACTAGAGATTGAAACAGTAGCTTCGATTTCCAGCAGATGATCCACTTGGGCTTGATTTTATTGAAGGTTGTGGGTTTTGTTTTTTAGTTAGTTTCTCAAAGAGAAGTTTAAAATCTACTGGCTGAAGAGTAACTGACTTAGTGGTCAATTACCATTGGTGCAGGTGTAGTAACTCAATGTTTATCTGCCCAGAGTGGCAGGTTTGATTCATCTTGTGTGAAGGATCTTCAGTTATGAGTTTGAAGCTAGCATCTGATTTTGTGGGCACTCTTACAACTATTTGCACTAAATCGCCACAAAGTGACTAGAGAGGACCATGGAGGCTTTTTAAGAAATTATGCCAAGACCCTTTTATTGCCAGGCTGAGATCTGAAGTTAGAGGCACAAAGTGGCAACACAAGTTATTCACTTGTTTATTTTAAGACGACAAAACATGTTTTGCTACAAGCCCATAATAAGCCTTATGGTTGACCATACATAGAGCTGGTTTCCTTCAATGCCTATAGTAGCGACACATTTCAAATGCAGATTTAGGATTCCTAAGTATTAATGCACCAGATTTAATTACCCATATGATTGCAACTACTAATCAGCTCATATTTTCACTAATATTCTCCATAAGCCTCCTTACCCATCTTTCCCCTTCCCCACCCCCCAACACATCTTGTGCAGTAGACAAGATTAAAACTAAATCTTACCAGAACTTTTCCAAAAGGAAATCAAGCTGCACTATTGAGTACAAAGTTAAAAAGAAGGTCTGTCTCAAACAGATGTCACTAAGTAAATCCATCCAAGCCCATTTTCTTAGTGACATCTGTTTGCATTGCAAACATCCACAGTAAATGAGTTCTGATCCAGTGCCTAAGTAAAGCCCTCCATCTATTTTTATTTTTTTTTAAACTATTCTGAAACAAAAAGGAGAAAAAAAATTAAAATACTAAATTCACCCACCAAATTTAGCATTGTAATGAGATTTTGAAAAAATATAAAGAGAACTTGGCGTAACTGTCAGCAGCTTGGGATACCATTTTACCCTTTTAGGGCTTAAACGGATTTTTTTTTTCCAAAACATGCAAACTAGTTGCTATGCTAATCATGCCATCTACAGCGGATTGTAATTTTCTGCAGTTTTGTACGATTTAAATGTCTAATAGCAGCATCAAATGTACCTCAGAGAGAGAGAGGGAGAAAATGAATCAGACCTGCGTGTTGATGCAGCAAACAACTTGTTTAAGTCGGCACTGGGATGTTTGACACAAATATATATGAAATACTTCAAGAGTAGATTCCAGTTATTGCGGTGGGCCATATGACTCAAGCTTCAGCTGTGGATAGAGGCTTTACAAGAGGATGACTAATGACTCCAGAAGTTCCCATTCCAAGTAGGTCTGCTCCATTCAGTTCTCCTGCCGTCACCAGTCTCTGGGTAGGGACCCTTGTTCCACTCCCTTCTGAATGCAGGAGGTGGTGATGTTTTAAGGCTGCACAGCTCCCTCCCATATACTGAGCTATCCCCAGCAAGCAAGTTTGCCTAAAGGCCAGAGCCTGTGCTTTGCTTTCTCTCCAAGGCTATGAACAGTGTATTGCCAGCAGTTACAAGTTACTACACAGCTCTTTCTAAGCAAATACACTTATTCTTAAGGTAAAAGCTTTACAGAGAAAACAAACAGTAAGTTTCTATACACATGCTGAAAGCTTACCAGGGATCACCCATCAGTCTTATGGGGCCCTAGTAGGTCAAGTCCTTCCATCCCTTCTGCAAGGATTGCCTCTCCCACTTTGAAGAAAAGTCCATTTTCTAGATCAGGAAAAAGACCCCAAGTCAGTTTAAATGCAGCATGTTTTGGACAAATTCCCTTTGCCTTTCTAGTCTCTGGAAACCCAGTATGAACCAGTTTGTGCCAAACTCCCTAGGGGAAGGTACCTCTCCGGAGGGGTTTACAATGTAAGTGATTCAATTTAATTAAGGATACATTTTGGTCATGAATATTTTTAGTAAAAGTCATGACAGGTCATGGGTAGTAAACAAAAATTCACAGCCTGTGACCTGTCCATGACTTTTAATATATACCCCTAACTAAAACTTGGGCCAGGAGGCCGTCCCAGGACCCCTGCTGGTGCTGGGGCAGGGGGCGGAGGCAGGCTCACTCCAGGGCATACAGTCATTGAGTGGAATGGTGGGTGGAATCACCCACATTATTTACAGGTATCTTGTTATTTCTTTTTTTTGGCTGAGAGTGTATAGTTGAATTCACGTAAGTTAAATGTGCATACGATGCAACTCACCTGTATAAAAAAATTAAAACAAAGTGTTCAACAAACAGAGTTCTTTTGAATTTCTGCAAAACTTTTTCCCATAGTACTTAATTCCAACAGAAACATTTTCATTCTGTTCTTTCTAGTTCAATATGCAAACAGGTTTGCAATTTGAGCAGGCTGAATAGAATAAAGGGTCTGGCATTAAATAGAATATTGCATTTTAAAAGGAACAACTTGAAAACACACACACACATTTCTGATAACTGCTGGGAAGAGTTTGCACGTTTTTCCCCCTAGTTTATTTTGTGCATTGGAAAGTACTGTGTGTGTACACTCTTTCTTTCTTCCTAAAATGGTCCTTATGAAAATCAAGAGTGGATCAGAATTTAAATAGTTTGCCTGAAGTCTTTAGCAAAAACTGGACTTTAATACACTAAAGTCTAACTAGCTGTTCCTGTTATGTTAATAAAATTAATCAAACTTCCCATAAGTTGATACAGAAGGAAAAATATTAAAGTTACAGTAGCTTTTATCCTGAGAGGTTCAAGAGTGCTTTACAAATGTATTTCTATGGCAGTAATCCCTAGAAGTCTCAGTCATGGACAAGGTCCTCACTGAAGTAGGCAACGTACAAAGAGAATGAATGAGAGACAGTCCTTGTCCTAAAGATTTTACAAATCAAAAGTTTAACAAGAGAAAACACAGATACAGACAGAGGGAGCACAAGGAAACAGCCTAACTGTATTGGTCAGCATAATGGCAGTCATCTCAACAAATCAACTAAGAAGTACTTTGCAGGCATCAGAGCAAAGGAGAGAATAGATTTTAACCACATCTCTTCTGCTTAAAATAGAATCCAGACAGTCAGCTAGAAGTTCACCTTACTCACTGTTACCAATGTAGAAGTTCATACAGCATCTATATACAGTGTTTAAATTCCTGATCCTGCAATGATCTCTCCACAGGTGGATAGACATCACCTGGCACATATCTCCAATGACTTCAGGCTCTACATGGGGCAAGCACACATCCATCCAGAGTAGCTTGCGGGATCAGGAATTAACACAACAAAATTAATCTAAACACTGTTTAATATAATGGACTGGGTAATTCAATAAATCTTTTCTATTTTTATGCAGAATAGGATACTGCGAGAATGACCTATAAAAATGTATCTTTAGGATATTACAAACCACCATATTTTAATTAGTGTAGAAATTTAATACAGTCTACATCTGAAACTTGTATATTTCAAGTTGTACTTAAGAATATTCTAGCTCCTAACTGCTACTCAAAGCATTTCACTACCACTTAAATCTTGTTACAGTTGCTACTGTTACTTATTCTAAAAGGCTTTGATTAAAATAGATCAAGAAGCAATATCAAAATGTGAGTGAATTGTTACATTGAATCTCTGCAGATTCCATCATTCATCAGTTAATATACAAAAAAGAAGGTTTCAGAACTCAGTTTCACAAGGGGGGGAGAGGGGGAGTGCTATAATATATTGATGCAAACACTATTTATGAAGCAAGAGATTTTTTGGGGGGTAGGGGGCAAGACTGTTCATTAGGATCCAATTCTTTTTCATTTTCATGTTTTCCAAGTGGATTTCTCTGATGTTGTGACAGACGATGGGACTATCATAAGATCAAGGAGTATGTTATGTAACAAGTTAGTGGAAGAGGTTAAATCGTGATTATTGGTTATTATAGCAAGAGATGCAGCAAACACTGTAGTTGAGTTTGCATGAGAATTTCCATGTTAAACACATTCATAGTTGCTATTTGCTTTCCAAAGTGATCACCATGGAGGTCAAGATTTTCTAGATTTTATCTCTGCTCTGAGATTTTTTTTTTTAAATTTGAAAAAAAAAAACCCTCTCCCTTATTCTGCCACTAATATTGTATGTAAACAGCTGAGAAAAATCCAATTAGACATTCCCATTATAAAAAGATAATTAAGACTTTTGAAAGAGCTCTACAGCTGAAGCAGCCATGGATAGATAGTAAGCTAAGCTTGATATGAAAATAGCCCTGGTCGATAAAGTGTCTGTGTTCCAGCAAAAATTGGTTTTGTCCTTTGAAAGTCACCTATGCAGCTCCATTTGCACAACTACTTTGATAATCTTCTGAAGTGTGCACTTAAGAAAGGCTGTTCTGTGCTATATGGATGTAATTAGCTTCCTAGTAAACTGCCTCCTTTGAGTACCCAAGGAGGAACAGAAATGAAAAAATGAAGTACATGATAGCTGTCAAAATTAATATACCTTGTAGAGAAGGTAGTTTATCTAAAAACTAAGTCAATGAAGACTATTAGCTTCCATTCTTGCATGCATGGGTATTTAGGTTTTAGCGCCTTTATTAATTGTATTTGAGAAATAGCATAACAATATAAGAATCATAATGCATATGAATAATTGGTCATGCATATGCAACCTCAGCTTTGTAATTTTCTTATTTCTGAGTGCTTAACTGAGGGACCTGTAATTCCATCATAAAACAAATATAGGTTCTTAATTATCCAACATAACTTGCACAGGGATGTTTCTTACATTGCTTCCAGGATCTCACTACGAATGTAGTAGTTTGAGTTACTTGTGTATTTATTATCTGAAAGTGTAGCAAAACTAGTACTCATTTTAAGTCAATTGTGGTTCAGCATGAAGAAGGGTTAGCGTACTTCCACTTAAGATCTGAATTCAACATGATCTGATCACAAAACCAGACTAAAAACAGCATTTGTTTCTGGGGTTCCCAAACGTAGAGGTCTCCAAATTCTATTACAATGGTCAGTTCAAAAATTTCTGCTGTCAATTCTGCTGAGAAGTTAGAAATCTGTTTTCTGCATTAGTTCACATCTTTATCTTGATAAACTCTTTAATTAAAGCTAATGTTAAAAAATTATATAGAACACAGATTAAGAAAAGAGTGTCTGTACATCTGATTCTAGTGCTTAGATTATCCACGAATACAGAGTTTGTTTTAAAAGTCATAAGATACATAGTGCATAATCAGCAATAACCCAAATTTTGGTTACTATAATTTTAACAATACAGTTTAGATATTAGAATCTGAATACCCTGGTACATCACTCATAAAAAGTTGTGCAGAGAGTTCATTGTGAAAAGCAAAATATATTAATGGAGTGAAGATTGTCCCTCAGTAATAGAGAATTTAGAGTAGGTTGTCTATTTAGAAAATAACATCCATCAGGGAAGTATTTCAGTAACTTTCCTGACTGCGCTTCTCATCTATACAGCTTCAGTTCTAAACCAGAATGTTTATTTTTGTCCTTTAAGTCTCAACAATCCTGTTTGGGGACGTCAGTGGGAGGTTAATGAAAATAAAAAATGTGATTTAGATGTCCCCAACACAACACTTAAATATTTATACAAATCCAATACTCAGACAATCTTGTGCAATTTAATCCAACTGCTTCTTTCAGAAAAGGCCAGGACCAGAATCACAGAAGTTAAAAACTGCAGTGAACTGACAAAGCTGTGTCAGGAAGCTCACACAATATGATGTTACAGGATGTCTGGCTCTAGCCAGAAATTTGTACCAGCAAACTGTAACTAGTTAATGAACTTCACTTTTGTTGTTTTAGGTCTCTCATGGAATAAGCTAGGAGTGATTTATTTAAAGAAAATATATCTGTTGAAAATATTACCAAAATATATAGTCTGGCAAATCACTGTTGTAATTTTATCATGAGACACATTTTAAGAACATGTTCTTTCTGCATATAGAAAGTAATGAATTAAGGAACACACCATTCTGTGGCTCGAATCCAGGCCTCCTGCTTATTCTTCTGGCATATTAACAGCTATTACTCAAATTGTGTAACAGAAGTTTGTTGAAAACAGAAAACACGAGCTTATAATTTTGCTTCCTTTATTATTTACAGCAAACCAGATGAAGAGGAGACCAAACCTAAAGATTAACTTCACTGAGAAACTGAAGCTAATACAATGTTTATCTAGAATATTAATGGACAGAGCTATGACAGAACACACCTTAAAACACAAGAGTCATTCTGAAGTACCTGCATGGACATAAGTTTCAAACAGTGAATTACCAAGACATTCAATTAAAATTACAAAAAACATACACAGGTATTTTATGCAAGCTTACTACACTTACAGAAAGTTAGTGGCAAGCAAAAGTTGCAGGGGAAAGGAAAAGAATTCAGTAAAGACACTAGCACTAATTAAGTCAACCATCCCAGAGACAGCACATTGAATAAAGAGACATGTTACTTCCATAGGTAAATGTACTTATGACATTTTATAATAGAAAACCAACTTGAGAATGCACCATTTCACTGAGTTTTTCCTGCAGTTTTACTGCTAACCACTATGTGTTTGCCCATCAAGAGTAGATATTTAAAGATTTTTTTTTAATCTATTCACTGGCACTTCTGTGATGTGTACCACTAGTGTCTCATTAACATTAGTTAATTCTCACAACATCCTAGTGGGATAGGGAAGCATTACCCCATTTTACAGATTGAGAAAACAGTAGCACAGTAAAGTTAAGCAACATTTCCAAGATCACACAGGGAGCCTATGACAGAATTTTAAATAAAACCCGATTCCTAGCCCTATGCTTTAATAGCATATCAGGAAAGATAGCTCTGCTACTTGCATAACAATACCACATCACCTTTGGGGGGGGAAAAAAAAAGTGTCAGATGCAGTTGCATTAAAAGGCCACTAGTAATTTCTTAATCCTACATTAAACATGAATAAAAATGTTTACTCTAACACAGAAGTTCCTCATAATGACAGAAGTACACAAAGACTTCTGAAAAAGCCTTCAGACAGCAAGTACCAATGTGAAAAATTCTCCACTCAGATCTACAGAGAATCTCAATTCTTATATTCCAGGCATGTAGGGAGATTAGACTATTCAAGTCAAAATATGCTCTACAGACCTCAAAAGGAAAACTTGTCGCCCCATGATGAAACAGTGGGAGAGCATAAAATTCATTAGTAATAAAATCTTTCCTCTAGGGAATGACATGGAACCTTCTCCCTCACCCCTCTACATATACAGAATTTCCAGCCATTTTTTCTTGCATATAGATAAAAGGCATTTTCTATGTTGATTAAGAGGCTAGTACAGACACTTTCGGATGTGTATATAAGTGCTAATATAAGTTTAAATACCAGAAGATAAAAATCTTTATAAATCAACAAACAATGCACCCTGCCACTAGAGTGTATACACAGAAACAGACTTTCCTAAACATGAATTCCTACACAGAAACACAGTCTGTGGTCTAATCCTACAAACACTTATGCACATGACTTTACATGTAGGAATACCTCCACTGAACTGGATGGAGTTTACATGTCTAAGCACAAAATCAGGGACTGTGTGCACCATACAATACTTATTGTGCAAGAAGGTGAATCATCAAATTAAATATTGTAGATTAACATTTGTAATTAGCGATTCAGAAGCCACTTGATATCTCTACACAGACTTGCCATCCAACAAAAGTGTTTGTCTTAGGCTTACCACAGTCTTAAATTTTTATTTTAAAAAAGCATCATCATGCTATTTTGAAGCATTGGGTTTTGGTACTGCATACTGCAAGACAGAATGTAATAAAGTACTTCATTATCAGATCTTATAACACAGGATTTCTAGTCACCGATTGTTGTCAGCCACTTTCATGTTGTGGAGAAAAAAAAAAAAAAAAGGTACCATTTAAAAGTTCAGCAGCTTTTTTCACAACAATAATCAAATAGTCAAACTCTCTGGCAGTTCACCATTTCAACAGTAGCGTATAATGAAGTAACATTTCAAATCACAATAGACTTCACGTCTGGTGAGCACAGGTTTTGCAAATCCAGATCAATCCTTGTCATACTGACCACCTCTCTCTACATGATGGACCCAAATATACCTAATGAACAAGGTCTTTATCTGTTTACAATTTGTTCTGTTAAATAAACATCTCCATATAACTTTTAAAACTCTGTACCTTCTTTAACAGACTCCTGTGTGAACTCTATATTCATAGTTGAAGTAACTCCCTGTGATGATCTTCTCTAAATTCCTTTGTGGTGTTGCTGGCATTTTAACTGATTTTAGGGTTGGTATTTTTAAATTATGCAAATGAAACTTCTGTACATCCTTACTTCTCCAGTGAATATTCTGCAGAAACTGAAGTTAGAATCTGCAATTCCATTAGCAAAGATACAACTACAACAACAAGAGCTATTAAACAATCATTTAGGATATAAACTAATCCTCAAATGAGGATTTCTTTCTGAACCCAACAATAAACTAATTGCATAATTAGGAACATTAAGAGATAGGAGAGGAAATGTCATTTATTTAGGCCATGTCTGCACTGCCACTTGGGCAAAACCTATGTCACTCAGGGATGTGAAAAAACACACCCCTGATCCACAGTTGTGCCAGCATAAACACTCAGGTGCACAGCGCAATGTCAGCACTTCTCTCGTTGACATACCTACTGCTGCTCTTTTCACAGTTTTATTACGTCGATGGAAGACCTCTCTCCTGTCATCATAATGTGGCCACACAAGCGATTTTACAGCAGTGGAGCTGTGCTGCTGTAGGTTCATTAGTGTAGATACAGTCTTTGCCTAGAGGATCCAACATGGCAAGAGACAGGATACTTACTACAACCATTTCTGAAATAACTCTTGTGTTCCTAAACCTTCAGACCGTGTTCTGTAGAACAATTACTAAGAGAATTCTCAAGAAAATGTAACATTAAAAGAGATCTTATCTTGAATTAACGTATTAGGATACTGTAAAGGGAACAGAGGAACTGAAAGAATTAAGTTTGATTTCTGAAGCAATATGCGGAAAGAGCCGCTTGCCTAACTCAAAAAGCCTGGGCATAATACCCAGCAGAAGCTGTTCATCTGTGTGCAACGTGACCCTAGTGGTCATGCTATTCCCTTCCCCTGTGCTCCCATCTCCCCAACAAGACCCTGAAATGACGGGGGGAGGGGGAGTGTTTGCTTTTAAACTGGAAAAAAGAATTTAGCAGTTGCTTCACTAGTCTGTGAATACTGCTGACCTATAAAAAAAATATACCCTTGTAAGAAAAAAAATAAGCTGAAGTTGTTGGTAATGTGAAAAACAACAGCAAAACATTTTTCACACACTAGCAAACCATTTTTGTTCCTCATGTATTATGCAGAGCTTCCAAGACTATTAAATATTTGTATTTTTTCCCCCACATCTAAGGCAGAACTACAACATTGGTAAACACACTTCAACAATTCACCTAAAACTATGCAGATGTTACCCTTTAAATATTTAAAATATTTCAATACAATTTGAAATATTCATCCCTTACAAATGGTACTCAACGAACTGGCAAGAGAAAGGATAAGAGAAAAAACAAGGAAAATACCGAACAATGGCTTTTATGAATACTTCACTGCTACTTCTGGAATACTGCCGGTGCTATTACTAAACAGCATTTACTAAACAATACTCTGGGTTAGTACTCTACTAAAATGTTTCTGACCATAATATCCATAGCCTACTGACCAAAGAAGTTCATAGAAGCTAATCTGTTTCCTAAATAGCAAAAGCATTCCTTTCAATAAAAGGAGCAGCTGATACAGAACAAAAGACGTCCACGGGAAATATTATCTATAAAGTTGTCTCCTAATCCAAGACCAATAGACGTGAAGGAACAGGAAAACGACCATGCACTAGTAAGTTTCTTTTTCCTGAGCCTCTGACAACATCCCCTTGTCCAATTGGTTGTGTGCCCTTTTCAAGCTACAAGGGATGGCATTCCTCCTTCAGTTAACACCATCGAACTGTGTGCGCTGAGGGGGCAGAAAGCAAATGGGGGGGGGGGGGGGAGAAGAGAGGCAAGAGGAAGGACAGAAACAGAGATCCAAAATCCCATAATCATTACTAAGGCATTACAGGGCACTACACTGCCTGCAGGCTGCAATAGTATCCTCCCTTTCTCTATGTCATGGAGATTCCCAGACATTACAGACAGACACATGCATACAGATCCTTTCTAAGAGCGATGGCTTTGATTTATGTCCATAATACCAGAACAAGCAGGCTCTATCAGACACGAGGGAGTTGTCTCCCAAATGCCCTCCATTGCATCTCCTCGCTTTCTCCACAGAAACGCAACTCCAAATAAAGGAATAACAGCAAGATTTTAATAACTATTTTAAAATATTTTAACAGACCTGACGAATTACCCCAGGAGCCGCAACACCCACCGAAGCGTGTCTCTGCGCCAGACAGACCCATTCACTTGAGCCCCGCACAGGAACGCCAGCCCCGGCGGCGGCGGCGGCGGCAGCGGGCCCCCCGGCGCCTGCAGCATAAGCCCAGCTCACCCAGGGTCTCCCCGCTCACCCTCGCCGGGGAGCCAGGTGTGTGGGCCACCGGTACACCCCAGAGACAGCGGCCAACCCCTGCCCCGGAGCGCCTCCCCGCGCACACCCCATCCTCAGAGCCGCACACACGGACCCGGCCGCTTCCGGACACGCTCGCTCCCGGGGCCAGCGCCGCTCCGGCTCCGGCTTCCCAGCGCCGCCGACAGCGCCGGGCTGCTCCTGGGGGCCGGGGGCGGCAGGGCAGCGCCGACGGGGGGCGGAGGGGCCCAGGCAGAGGCGGGGAGACGGGACCGGGCGGGGGGCGCAGCCAGGCGGGGCGGGAGCGGGGTACAGGCGAGGGGGGCAGGGACAAAACCCGGGAAGGGAGGGGACAGCAGAAGGGGCCGGGCACGGACGGACAGCGCGGGAGGAGCTCGGACGGACGGAGCCGGGGTGAGGGAGGCAGGAGACGGGCCGGCCGGCGGGTCTCCGGGCTGAGGCGGCGGGAGCCCGGGTCCCCCAGCCCCGCTCGCTCTCTCTTTGCCAGGGTGACCCCTCGCCCGGCCCCGGCCGCGCCGCCCCCTCACCTCATATCCGTGGGGGCCGGGGGGCCCTGGTCAGATCCACGGCGAAGGAGGGGGGCGGTGGAGGAGCCGGAGCGGCCACCGCCTCCGCGATACACACCATCCCCTCCCACTGCCTCCTGAGCCACCCTCTCGGGGTGGGGTGGGGAGGGGGAGAGCGTGTCACCCTCGCTCTCGCAGCCACCGTACTACGGCGCAACCGACCTACTCCCTTCGCCTCCCACCCTCGGCGCACCCCCGTTACAACCCGCCCCTCTCAGAAGATTGACGCAAATACTGACCAATCGTAATGCGAAGATTGACACCAAGACAAAGGCTACCCGGGCTAGAGGCCAGAGCAACCAATCATAAATAAACCACGCTCCCTGTCACACTAGCAGGTTAGTGTGTACAGGACTCAGGATTATATGACCTCCCCTCCATTAACAGGACTAGTGAGGATCCCTCTTTTGTTTAGTGGATAAATTAGGGGACCAATCAGACGCGCTCCCAAGGGAAAGGAGGTGGGGCAAGAGTGGGCGGGGTCGTGGCAATTTGCATGAACGGAATCCTAAAAGGCGGCGCTTGGACTTTAATTCACAGACACGTTCCTGCGCTCGCGCCGCGGTACGAGCACATTCGAGGAGCAAGCCGACGACTGGGGGCGCGTTGCAGGCTGGGAGTTGTAGTCCGATCGGAGCCGTAAGGCCTTCTGGGAATCGTGGTCTCCGCGGATCCTGCCTGGGTGCTTTGGGTACGGCTCGCGCTGTGGCCCCGCCCCGTTCACCTCGAGTGACCAATCACGAGTCTCTCCTGCTGACCCGTCTCGGAGTGTCCGCGGAAGCGAGGGTGAGAGGGCGGGGCTTGCGCCGCGGTCCTTGCGGAAGCTGGAGAAGGGGCTGCGGAGGTGAGAGCGGCGAAGTCACTCACGGTTTGCCATGGCAACTGGGGGCTGCCTGGGGTGGGGGCGTCGCTGTCCCAGGCGGGGAGTGGGATACGCACCGGTCTCTGACACTCCTCCCCCCCCCCCCCGCGGCGTCTGCCCGCCCCTCCCCCCCCGCTCTTGCTCGCGTCCCTCTTTTGTTGAGACCCGGCATCGCCCCACCGCGTTTAAAAAAAAAAAAAAAAAAAATCATGACTCGGACCCGCCCCAGTCAGGGGACGGGTTTAAACCGCCCCCCCCCGCCCCCCAGTTCTAGACGGCAACAAGCACCAGGGGGTTTCCGGGTCGTCCGGGTCCCTGTTTTCTGGCTTTCCTTGAGGGCTGCGAACGGTTGGAAATTTACTTACAAAACAAAAACGGAGACTGGGATTCTGCTCTAATCCCACGATTCCAGGAGCTTTAAGAAAGACCCCAAGGGTCACCAGAGCCGCCACGCTGTGGACGAGCGGTGTCCCTTCAACCAGGAAACGCAACATCACTGAAAATCCAGTTTTAATAATAAAGGTAACCTAACACTCTGAAATTGGTGTGATTTGACAGTATTTATCATTAAATCACTGCACTGACTCAGGGTCTTATCTTGGGCATAGTAGTACACTTAAATAACTGTACATATGAGGAGTACTTGTGGCACCTTAGAGACTAACACAAGTACTCCTTTTCTTTTTGCGAATACAGATTAACACGGCTGCTACTCTGAAACCTGTACATCTGAGGAGTCCCATTGAGTTTAATGCTTTTTTTTTTTTTTTTTTTACTTGCATGAAGATATGTTTGTGATTTCATTGGGGCTCTGCACAAGCGCAGCAGAATTCCTGTTTGCAATGAATTGTGGAATTGGGGCAGTTGTGTATAGTCTGAAAAAATAGGTGTTTATCATAAATAATTCTCCCAAACATGAGAGGGTCTTTCCTCCTGACATGTAGGATCCAATCTGTGCGAGAGAAAAAGGAAATCTTTGTCCTATGTTTCTCTCCTCCTTTTAGGGTGACCAGACAGAAAATGTGAAAAATCAGGAGGGGGGTGGAGGGGTAATAGGAGCCTATATAAGAAAGACCCGAAAATTGGTGCTGTCCATATTAAATCAGGACATCAGGTCACCCTACCTCCGCTCCACTCAAGACAACATATTTCACCAAAAGAATACAAAAACTTTCACCTCTTCAATCAAGATAAAAGGCATTGCAGTGCATCTGCGCTATGAAAAAGGTTGTAGTTAGGTCAGTTAACATACACTGACCTCACTTCAACCCATATTTTTAGTATAGGCAAGCTTGAGGTTTTCATATCTTGCACTAGTACTGTTGTTCTGTACATTGTATTTGTCAGATTTAGAAACTGATCCTGCACCCATTGGATTCAGCAGCAAACTTACCATTAGCTTCTTTGGGAGCAGGGTTATTTTCTAATACTCCTGTGTATCTTAAACTTTTGCTCTAGATGAACAAAAATGCTTATAGTCTTTGCTACTAAATCAATTTACACATGCTACATATTAAAATTTGGTTATTTTAGATTCCTCTGTATTTGTTTCAGTCACTATGAAGGCTCTGTATTGTAAACAGAATTCAGCTGGAGAGGAAATTATATGTGTCTTCCAGGAAAGGGTGAGTTCAGATTACAGAAGAACTGTTAGTCATGGGCTGAGAGAAGGGAATATGTTCCTATGTGGATCAATTATTAAGCATCTTTCATCTATTTTTCTTCCTCAAGGCTATGTTCTCATATCTGCATGTAAAACTATCCAAGTGTCAAAATAAAACTATTTATGTTAGATAAGAATAGTCACTCTACTGCATTGGGTTAGTAGTGGTGAACCATATTAGCTGAGGCACCTGGACAGAGGGATGGTTGTAGTGTAAATAAAAATTAACACAACTAACATGTATACTTTTTTACTTCTATGTTATTTGTCTGCTTGCCCATTTAGCCCAATTTCTGACAAGCTTAAAATCTATCTCTGTATATGTTTGTACGGCATCTATTACAGTGGAGTCCCAGTCCTGACTGCAGTCTTTAAACACTAATATAATTAAATAATTTTAAAAAGTAAAACTTCTGTGGGAAAGGAAAGCCAGTCTCCATCAAAACAGACCACCAACTAATGAAGATATCTTGGGGGAGCATAGAGGGATGTTGGGAGCAGTGGTGGATTAGCCATTGGGCTGATGTGGCCCGTGCCTGGGACCCCTGGAAAAAATCTGCCTCTGAGTGGTGGAAGCCTGGAGCCCTGGCGCTGCAACGTCGCTCCCCAGCAGGAGCGCCAGGCAGGGCAGTGGAAGCCACCGACCCTGCTCCCTGGCAGCAGCGCTGGGTGGGTGCAGCGGGAGAAGCCCCCAGAAACCTCCTGGATCCCAACTCTGGCAGAAGCCGCAGGGCAGCAGAGGAAGCCCCCAACTCTGTCCACAGCAGAAGCTGCAGCAGTAGGGGAATCTCCCTGTCCCGACCCCGCTTCTGGCAGAAGTGTGGGGCAGGTGGGGTGGGAGAAGCCCCAGTGCCCTGACCCTGGTCTCTTGCCAAAGCGTGGGGGAAGGCCCAGCACCCAGACACCTGCTGTGGCCCAGGACTGGAGGAGCTCTCGCTACCTGCCATGGCCTCAGGTTTGGGAGAGCTCTCGTTGTCTTCTGTGGCTCCAGGGACAGAGCTGCTCCAGTCTTGAGGGCATAGTGGTGTTGGAGGCAGAAAGGAGCAAACACGTTGGGAGGTGGGGGGGGGCAAAATAGGGGAGGGTCCCTGGGTGGAACGGGCAGACTGGGCAGAGAGGGGTGGGGCCATGCCCGGGGCCACAGGCAGAAGGGGTGAAACGGGGATGGGACTGCAGGCAGAATGGGCAAGGAGGGGCCCACCACTTGCTCTGGCCTAGGACCCCAGGAAGCCTTAATCTGCCCCGGTCAGGAGTCTCAAGAGAGGTAGCATGGATGAAGAGTTCAAGGTGGAGGTACCTTTATGGGGATAACAGGCCATCATTGGCCTTCACCCCACGATCTTATTGTCTCCAAATAATGAATGAGGAAGAGCGCCATAGTCAGCCTCCCCACCTCCTCATCTGTTTCTTGTTCTTATGAGAGTGTTATGTTTTATAAATCTCTATAAAAACTACATTGTTTGTATTGTGGTAGTGACTAGAGGCCCCAGTTAGGAATAAGGGCCCCATTGGGCTAGGCAAACCTAACTGAAGACAGTCCCTGCCCCAAAAGTTTACAGGCTAAGTTTAGTATATTTTTAAATGTAAATTTGCTTTATTTGGAAACACTTTGGCTTCAGAAAAAGTTATAATCTAACTCAATTAAACATTCATCTTTTTTTGAATGGTCTTGTGGCTTAGCAGTAGCTTTCTGCACATCAGAGAGGGAGAACCCGGTTTGGTTGTTGAGCTGGGGGAGGAAGAACTATCTTCCTCCCCAGATCAGCAAAAAGCCTTGCAACCTGGAGCTGTGTGATGATCTTGAGTAACTAAACAAGAGCCAGAGAAAGTTCAGATCAGTCTTCCTCGGGGGGGAAAAAAAGTTGCAGGTCAGTCTAATTGATAAACCCAGGGGTAAAGTTAAAGCAAAGAACATTTTTAAGGAAAATCTAAACACTCTAATGCAGGGATCAGCAACCTTTGGCATGCGGCCCGTCATGGAAATCCGCAGGTGGGCCGGGACAGTTTGTTTAGCTTAGCATCCGCAGGTTTGGCCGATCACAGTTCCCACTGGCCATGGTTTGCTGTTCCAGGCCAATGGGAGCTGCAGGAAGCTGCGGCCCGCACATCCCTCAGCCCACGCCGCTTCCCGCAGTCCTCTTTCGCCAGTGGGAGCAGTGATCAAACCTGTGGACGTTGCAGGTAAACAAACCGTCCTGGCCCACCAGTGGATTTCTGTGATGGGCCACGTGCCAAAAGTTGCCAATCCGTGCTCTAGTGAAATCCTAGACCTAATGAAGGCAATGGCAAAACTCCTGTTGACTTCAATGGGACCAGAATTTCACTTCCAATCTAAGGTGCTAAGGAGGATATCCTGGGTGGAATGTGACAGGAGGGGATGAACCTTTTAAACAACTGAACTTTTCCTGTTGTAATATGACTATCCTTTTGTGGAGTCTAAAATAGTAATCCTTACTCATGCAGATAATTCCTTTGACTTTAGTTGGGCTACTTGCATGTGACTACTCTCATGATTAAGTGTGGCAGGACTGGGCCTAACACTTGAGTCTTACAAAATTCTAGTCTTAAGATTCTCCCCATCTACTTCAAAATAGTTCCATTTTGTTTGCTTTTTCTTTAGCTTACATTAGCAGATGTAAAGGAATAGCATGCAGGTTTGTAAAGTTAACTGGCAAAACATTTTTTCCCTGTTATCTTAGTAGTGAGGTTTAGTAAGGTATTCTTGTGTTTGTTCATAACACGTACACAAGTAAAATCTGATGATACGGTATGTAAATCCATTATGGCCTCTAGTTTCCTATTTTCCTTTGATGTGACAAACTTTTCCTGACTTCTTTGAACTATCTTATAGTCAGGATATTGGACTCATGGGATATAAATATTCCCAAGATCTTGAGATCATTCTGTTAGCACATTCTTGTTGTATTACAAACAATAATGTCTGTAAATTTGTCCTAGGAAAATCTTCCTGTTGCGAGAGACAATGATGTGAAAATACGGGTTAAAGCCTGTGCTCTGAGCTGGACAGATATAAAGGTATTTAACTTTTATAAGGACATGGGGAATTTACTTTTTCTATCTGAAAACTATAAGCCAGATGCTCAGCTAATATAATGGCACTGTGCTGATTTACACCAGCTGAGGTTGTGGCCATATTATTTTAGTTCATTGTTGTGGTTTATCTGCTTCGGGTGTTTAAGAGGTACCTGTAATTTGGCCCCTAATTTTTTTTTGGAGAAATCAACTTGTCGGTTCTAAATTGTATGAAGTAATAAAATCATCCCTTGTCTTCTGGGTGATGATTCTGTACGCCTCTAAGTGCTCTGACAGCTATAATTGTTTGTATATTGCTTTGTATATAGGATCTAATCCAACTAGGTCAGCGGAGGTTGGATCAGACTCTCAAACAGTAATGATGTAACCTGAATGTGAAAAATCTTACTAAAACCCAAATAGGAGCCTAAATTAATATACACCTCTACCCCGATTTAACACGATCCGAAAAAACACTAATTCAGATATAACACTGTAAAGCATTTTCCCCCCTCCCTCCCAAGCTTGCGCAAGCCTGGGAGGGAGGGGGGAGAAGTGGAGTGGTGGCACACTCAGGGGAGGAGGCGGAGCGGATGTGAGCTGGGGCGGGTAGAGGCGCAGGGAGGGCCTCAGCAAGTAACGGAGGGAGGGGGCGCAGAGGAACTACTCCCTGCCCAAGCTCACCTCCTCTCCGCCTTCTCCCCAAAGCACGCTGCCACTCTGCTTCTCTCTCCCCCTCCCTCCCTCTCAGGCTTGCTGCGCCAAACAGCTGACTCGCAGCAAGCCAGGGAGGGGGAGAGAGAGAAGTGGAGCGGCGGTGGCGGCATGCTCAGGAGAGGAGGTGGAGCTGAGCTGAGGCAGGGTGGGAGGCTGCCGGTGGCTGCTCTGCACCCACCAATTTTTCTCCGTGGGTGCTCCAGCCCTGGAGTCAGCACCTGGCGGCATGTCTAGATCTGACACGCCACTCTGAGTGGTGTGTTAAGGGGGCCAGGCCAGGGGGTTGGATAAGGGGCAGAGGTCTCGGGGGGGGGGGGGGTTCAGGGAGTGGGGGGGTTGGATGGGTCGAGGGTTCTGAGGGGTCAGTCAGGAGCTGGGCAGTAGATGGGTGTTGGATAGGGGGTGGGGCCAGGCTGTTTGGGGAGGCATAGCCTTCCCTACCCAGCCCTCCATAGCAAGTTCGATATAACATGGTTTCACCTATAACGCGGTAAGATTTTTTTTTTTGGCTCCTGAGGACCACATTATATCTGGGTAGAGGTGTAATTTGTTTTTCGTTGATATACATGTTCTGCTGTTAAGTATGTTGGCTATATATCTGTACTTTTAGAAATTTTTACTAATTTAAATGGGAACAAACTTTTATATAGTGGTTTGTTTCTTTTTTTTAAAACGAGGAATGTAGCATTTTTATTTTAATGTTTGGATCAAAGACCAGATTTTCATCTTTAAGAAACAGAGTGCTTTACTCTCTTTATGGCCCCTAATTTATGAGCATAGGCAATAATTAAGAGTCTTGGCAGGAAAGTTCTAACCATTAATGTGATTTAGCTTTTATCAGAAATGAAGAAAGAATTTCTACCTGTTGGGAGGGAAATTGCTGGAGTGGTGTTGGAGGGTGAGTCTACTAATCTACAATGTGATCATCTTTGGGGGAGAAAAAGTAAATGGCCACTCGTTTAAGACCACTAAAAATTGTCTGAATTGTACAGCCTTAGTGCCCGGAGCTAATGTTCACTTTGGCTATATGTTTGACAAACTATTAATGGTATAATATAGTAAAAATTAAATACTTAGACTGAAATGTAAAACCTGCAAATCAGTTCAAAGGTAAACTTTACAGTAGAATTTACGAATCTTTGCGATGTTTAACTGACATTTGTAAAAGTTTGTTGCAATGATTAAGGCTTGGTCTACACATGTGTTTTAATCGGCAGAGCTGTGTTGGTCAGGGATGTGGAAAACCCACTCTGCGACTGACTTAGCTAAGCTGATAAAATCCCTAGTGCCAGATGCAGCTATGTTTGCTGAAGAGGGCTTCTATTGACATTGCTAATGTCATTTTGAGAAGTGATGTTCCTACTCAGACGGGAGTTTTTCCTCTGTGTAGGCTGTCTACACTAGGGAACTACTCAGCATAGCTGTGCTGGCATAGGCTTTGTAGCATAGACGTATCCTAAGGCCTGGTCAACATAGCTATGTCTGTCAGGTATGTGAAGAAAAACACCCCTGTCTGACATAGCTATGTCGACCTAACCTCTGCTGTAGAAGCAGCTAAGTCTATGGGCAAATACTTCCATCAACCTAGCTACTGTCATTTGGGGAGGAGTGTTCCTGCAGTGACAGTAAACAGTGACAGTCCCTTTGGTTAGTGTAGGGTGCATTTACACTACAGGGTTATGCCAGCATAGCTATGGTGATGCTGATATAGTCACCATAATGTAGATATATTCTAACCCTAAGACAAAATTTTCAGGAATTCAAGATATTTCACTCGTGTCCACCTTTGATGCATTGTTTAACACCTCGGTACTGCAAACACTTATTCCTGTGCTTACACATGTTTTGTGGGCTTGGAGCCGAAGTTAAATAATGTTTACAGTCTGAAAATGAAACAGATAAAATATAGTCTGAACATGTTTGTTTTTGTAAGCTACTGCTAGTCTGTAGTATTCTCTCAAATATAGTTTTCAATTCTAAATATTTATATTCATGCTCCCCCCCCCCCGTTGTATTTCATAAGTTGGAAGCAAAGTGTCCTTCTTTCAGCCAGATGATGAAGTAGTGGGTAAGTTAAAGTTTGTGGTTTATCAGTTAACTTTGTTTCTTGAAATAATTCTCAAATTGTTAAGGTTTATAATCAATGCTATCACTACAAATAGACATGTTGGTTGTGGTTTTGTTTTTTTCCATACAAGTTGCAATATAATTGAAACATTATTTTCACTATAATAAAACTTTCCTGAGCTGAGTCCTATTTAAAGAATTTCTGCTCTGGAAATTGTCTGAATGAGACACAGAGGGACTGATCCTCGGCTGATATAAACTGTCATAGTGCCATTGACTTCAGTGGAGCTATGAAAACTTACACCATCTGAGAATCTGCCCCACAGAGGTGCATTTTCAATCCATCAATTTGAATAAATACACTGACAATTTGTGCTGGTGGTACAGATTACATACTGTGCTATACATGTGTTATCTATTTGCGTGGACATACAAGGTGGCATAATTAATTTTTATATCCCTATTGATTTTTTTTAAAAGTTGCTTTTAAAAAAAATTCATACAGAAACTTTTAGCGACCTGATCTTTGTTCTTTGTCCTAGTTCACTGAGGTTTGTTCATTTTGACATTCTAAATCATTTAGGTCCTGATCGAGCAAAGCATTTGAACACGCATGTAACTAAGCATGAGTAGTCTCATAGACTTCAATGGAATTACGGATTTGCTTAAAATTACGTGCATGCTTGGGTGCTTTGCTAACTCCAGGGCCTTTTTAAAAAAACAGATGGATTCAAGATGTTTTAGTTCTGCAGCCTTCATTTTTAATTCACACTGTTTGTTTCATGTCATTTTTTAAAAATAATTTTAATGAAAATAGACTATTTAAAAAATGTTTTTAAAGTAGAGGGAGCCCTGCTCTGAGACTTGTTATGGGCTTCCCACTAGGGAAACTTACCCAAGTGCTAATCATTGTTTTCCCCAAAAAATATGAATGAATTTAAAAAAAAGTCCAGGTTAAACGTCCTAAATCACTAAGTTTTTCCAGGATTTCCTGAATTTTCCTTTTTCATTTAGTTTCAAATGTAGTGAAATTAATGTTCACATTTTCCATATTTACTACTTTAATAATTTATGCTTTCAGAAATGTAGTAATGTACAGTTTGTAAAAAAAATTTAGATCTGTCTAATCAACTAACATTATTTATAGCTCAGTGTCTTGCAGATATTTTGGCCCTGATCCTGTAAAATGTATGTACATAAGAACAGCCATACTGGGTCAGACCAAAGGTCCAACCTAGTATCCTGTCTTCCGACAGTGGCCAATGCCAGCTGCCCCAGAGGGAATAAACAGAACGGGTAATAATCAAGTGATACATCCTCTGTCGCTCATTCTTAGCTTCAGGCAAAGAGAGGCTAGGGACGCCATCCATGCCCATCCTGGCTAATAGCCATTGATGGACCTATCCTCCATGAATTTTAGTTCTTCTTTGAATTGGGTTAATTCTGAGTGGCTGGGTAGTCCCATTGACTTCAGTGGAACTATACAGGTGATATACTTAATCACTGAATTGGGGCCATACATGTTCAGTACTTTTTAAAATTGTGTATTTTATTGACCTTGTGATCTAGTTCATGAAACTTAACTGGTCCCAATCATTGGAGGAAAACAAAACTGAGAAGTATTGTAAAGAGATCTGTAAGGGCCAAATGAAGCTCTGAAAAGTTTTTGAAGTGGTGTGGATAATATTAAAGACTTGACTCTGATCTTATGCTGATGTATATCTGGAGTAACTCACTTGACAACAATGGAGTTACACTGGTGTGAAACTGGCATACAAAATAGTATAATCAGGCCTATTTTTACCTGTATCTGGAAAAAGAGAAGCAGTTTGTGTTATATTTTTCAAAATTGCTATTTGTTGATTACCTCTTATCTCCACAGAACCAGAATTACACTTAAGGGAAAAATACACTTTTAAAATATCTTGAAACTATCTTTAGTTTTTTTTTCCCCAAATATTGAAATCTTTTGACTTTCCCTTTCAAAGCAACTCTTTAAATTTATTCATCCCATACTGAAGATGCTACAACAATCTGAAGTCCACTTAAGAAACTTTTCCCTACACAAATAAAATTGACAATTTCCAAATTGCTGTTGTAAAGTTCCTATCCATACTTAATAGGTAGGGGATTTAAAGGATGGTGGATTTTGCATAACAGTTTGCTTACCTACGGTGTTAGTTTATTAATAAAATTGAACAGATTTTTAAAAACTATAGAATAGTTATCGTAGTGTCATTACTAGACTTATCCAAAACTGCTTAGATCTTCATGTGTAGTGCCAGTGTGTACTTCTCCCTGAGGTTAACAAATTAAATGGATTGGGTTTGATACTGTACCCCTTATTTATAAAGATCAGTCATTAATCATGCAATAAATACTACTGAGTTCATTGGTACTATTCCCATGAGTAAAGGTTGCAAGAATGAGTCCATGGTCTAATAACCATAAGCATACCAATTATTGAATTATTTCAATCTTAAAATCTAAGTTCATACTTGGAAGAGGAGGACTCTCTTTCTTTTTAATTTGATTGAATTTTTCATATGAAAATAAGACTGATGACTAGATTAAGTAGGTAAAATCATAAATCGGAATATATTACACAGAGAATACTCTGCTAAGATATCTATCTTTTTAGAGCAGTAGTAAATTGTAAGTTCAAGAATGGTAGATTGGCCTTTTATTAAATAAATGGGACTTGTGAAGGGGGGAATTTTGGCAGCTACTAAACCCGAGCAATATTTAATTAGAAATGTCTCGGTAATGAGTTTGTCATGTACAAGCACCATAGCTGAAGGCATATGTGAAAACAGCTTCCTGTATAAAGACTATACCTACCCATCAATAGAAATTTGTACTAAATTGATGTTGTTGCCCCATGTCAACGATGCTTTCAACATCTGACCCTATCTGGGCCCACCTGCGGTGTGAGATCTCTTCTTCCTGTAGTGTCTAATGCTCTCAGGTAGAGTCAAAAGATGAGTGCTCATCAGATACCGCAGAAGCAGATGGACAATGTGGGAGAAGTGTGAGGTGAGCTCATTCATGAGCAGACAAGGAGCCAAAATACCACTTTATCATCAAGAAAAGAAAATGCTGGAGTACCACTTTGAACACGTGTGGCACCATTGAATCATTTGTCTTTACCTAAAGCATTGTAATAATCCAGACTGATGCTTTCAACTGTATTATATAGAAATGAGAAAAGAGGAACTGTGATGTAGACAAAGCTGCACTAATGATTCAGCTGGGAACACTCAGCTTATTTCATTTGTAATAGATACTTGCATTGAATTGAAGTTTTGTTTTGTTTTTTTGCTGAAAATTTTCAGGAATCTTGCCCCTGGATTCGGAAGAGTCTGGTCTCTGTGAAGTTGCTCTAGTTCATGAGCATTATTTGGGTAAGTAGATCATGACACTTCTTAATATCTTATGATTATAGATGTAAAACCCAGAGTAGTCTCTTATAGACAGCCAGTGAGTTGGAACCATTGCTCTGTTTATGTATAATAGCAGCACTCAGATGTCCCATTATCTACTCCGCCTTTCATAGAAACTTTCTATATTGTGCTCAGACTCTTTGAGCAACAGCAGCAATGACATTTATATTCTGACTAAACTACACAAGCTGACTCATCTCTTATTTCACTTAACTTCCCTCATTGCTTCACTTTTCTTTTCCCACTGATTTACCCTACCTACCCCACAGATAAACATTTTGAAAAACAACTTCCACTTTTGCTTATTACCTTCTCTCCTAGCCTTGACCTCTGATCCTGAATCATCATTGCTTTAGGATCAAAGGAACACCTGGAATGTATGCTAACAGACTAGAGTGGGGTGGGAAGGCAAATTCCAAAGATCAGAAACTCAGGGAAAACATGGTATTGTAGATTACACCAACATTTCCTTCTTTGGGTTCTATTTGCCTTTCCTGGAGGCAGCATTGGATAGCGACTGGACTGGAAGTCAAAACACTTGGATTCCATTTCTGGCTCTGCCACAACCTGTTGGTTAGTGAAATTACTTGCTCAAGGTATCTATCTTAAAGAAATTATATTGTATCTTAACAATCCATGGAGAAACAAACATTAGCTGCTCTGCAGGGTGGGGATTCTTTAAAGGATAATGTAAACTTGTTTATACTGACACCAAACCCCCTACTCCACTTTAACTGTGTAAATTATTCTGAGGAAAATATTGTTTCCCTGATCCCTATGTATTGGATGTAACCAAGTAGAGTGTTATCTAGGTCAGATCATTTTAAGGTTAAATCCCCTCCTAGTTATGATTCCTTATGTCTGTAAAACAGTCACAGGTTTATGAATATTGAAAATAAAGGTTTATTACTCTAACACTTAAAACATCAGAGTAATGAGGAGCTCACCACTCTGGTGCCTCCTGCTGGCTGTCATGGGTATTAGCTCTGTTCACCAGTGCACCCACCTGTAATGGTGCCTCACCACCATCACTCGTACTCTAGGACCCACGTCTCTCCATAGACCACTACATCATCTTCAGCGACACAATCACACACTGTGTAGTCACACGCTGTTCAGCAACTTCCCTTAGTGGGTACTGCAGTAAGTTGTCTGGTCGCTTCCTCTTGGCCCCAGCATCCTCTTTACCCTTGCTTCAAGGCCTCAGCAGCCAGCCAGGAGCTGTCTCCCACTCCCCCGATCCCTGCTTGCAGCAATGCTTTGTCCAGGGTGCTGGCAGCTCTCTCAGCCCAACAGAGACACAATCCTTCCATCCTCCCTGGGCCCCCAGCAGAGAACTGCCCTCCTCTGCTCTGCAGCTCCCTTTTTATATGGGCCTGGTTGGCCCTGATTGGGTGCTCCCTTCAGCCCTTCTCTGATTGGCTGCCTCCTTCACAGCCTCCCTAGGGCTCTAGTAATCCCTTAGAGACTACTGTGGGGCAGGCGCTCCATCACACACAGGCTAAGCAAAATTAGGACTTGTATAAAAGTGACAAGTATATGCTGGTGAACTATACAAACTTACTATAGAAGGAAACCCTTTGAAGATTTCCTGTGTTTTCCTGTATAGTTTACTATGTGCAGTGTCATGAACTGACTCACACAGTGTCTCAGATAACCCTAGAGTTCTCCTCCAGTGCATCAACAGAGATATTTGGACAATCCAATAATCGCTTTTTCCTCAAGTAGTATCGTGGGGAGAGGGGAAGCTGTGCCATCTGAGTCTCGAATCTTTTGTTCCTCATATTTAAAAAGTAGTCCAGCTTCTACCTACACACTGTCTTTCCACTGCCTCAGGGAGATGAAACTCACTTGCTTGGCATCATTTTAGCTATCCTCCAGTCATTTGATACAGAAGCTGATTTAAATGATAAGTTACAAACTACAGTTAGTAGTCTGCAATTTCACATTTGAGTTCCTTCAGAACTTTTGGGCAGATGGCATTCATCTGGTCCTGGTCACTTACTACTGTTTATCAATTTTTTTCCAAAACCTCCTCTAATGACACCTCAATCTGGGACAGTTCCTCAGATTTGTCACCTAAAAAAATGGCTCAGGTTTGAAAATCTCCCACACATCCTTAGCCGTGAAGACTGATTAAAAGAATTAATTTAGTTTCTCCACAATGGCCTTATCGTCCTTGAGTGCTCCTTTAGGATCTCTATCATCCAGTGGCCCCACTGGTTGTTTAGAATGCTTCCTGCTTCTGATGTACTTTTTTTTTTTTTTTTTTTTTTTTTTTTTAAACAACCTGCTATTACTTTTTGAGTCTTTGGCTACCTGTTCTTCAAATTATTTTTTTAGGCTTCCTAATTATATTTTTACACTTCATTTGCCAGAGTTTATGCTCCTTTCTATTTTCCTCACTAGGATTTAACTTCCACTTTTAAAAGGATGCCTTTTTGTCTCTCCTCCATTACATAAAGG
Organism: Dermochelys coriacea; assembly: GCF_009764565.3. Taxonomy (NCBI): domain Eukaryota; kingdom Metazoa; phylum Chordata; order Testudines; family Dermochelyidae; genus Dermochelys; species Dermochelys coriacea. The sequence continues at coordinate 164,459,803 of NC_050068.2, forward strand.
TAACAGTGCAATGCTGTTGTACATATTGTTATTACGTTGGCCAGTTGGATTCTTCCACAGAGTGGAGACAGGCATTTGCTTCTTTGCAGCAATCCTTCCCTGAGTTCAAATTTAAAATACAAAATTAAAAAAATAGGAAAAATCTTAAGAGGTTCCCTGTACTACCTTTCACATGAAGGAGCCAGAAACAGAAAAATTTAACCAGTACATTCTCACTCATGTTTGTGGTTCTATTTCAGGCTGGAACTTATTTTTTTCTGAACTCATTTTATAATATATGGGTATCAAATGCATTTGCAGCCTTATATTTTACAGTGTAATGTTATAACCTGCAACAAGACAATGAAGAGAGAGAGGACAGGATAGCAACACTTGGATTCTACTTTCTACCACTGTTCTGCACCAAAATGTCCTCACAAGTGTAATGGACTTTTGCATTCCTGCCAGGTGCTGGGGAATCTGGTAGAGTAACAGAATAGAATCACTTTATAAACTAGGTATTCTAGGTCTAGTGATATTTCTTTCTAACATAGGTAATTTTAAAAGTTCAGTTGAGAATTTTACGTTGAGATAGGAAGGTATCTCAACACAGTTGGAATAAAGTCTGGCATAGAGAACAAATTGGTAAACTAAACAGTAATAAGTCACCAGAACCAGATGGTATTCACCCAAGAGTTTTGAAGGAACTCAAATGTGAAATTGCAGAACTACTAACTGTAATTTGTAACCTATCATTTAAATCTGTTTCTGTACCAAATGACTGGAGGATAGCTAATGTGACACCAATTTTTAAAAAGCGTTCCATAGGTGATCCCAGCAATTATAGGCTGGTAAGCTGTCATGGGATAAGAGGGAAGGTCCTCTCATGGATTGGTAATCAGTTAAAAGGTAGGAAACAAAGGGTAGGAATAAATGGTAAGCTCTCAGAATTGAGAGAGGTAAATAGTGGTGTCCCCCCACAGTCTGTACTGGTACCAATCCTATTCAGCATATTCATTAATGATCTGGAAAAAGGGGTAGATAGTGAGGTGGCAAAATTTGCAGATACAAAACTATTCAAGATAGTTAAATCCCAAGCAGACTGTGAAGTGCTACAAAAGGATATCACAACTGGGTGACTGGGCAACAAAATGGCAGATGAAATTCAATGTTGATGATTGCAAAGTAATGCACACTGGAAAACCTAATCCCAATTATACACACAAAATGATGGGGTCTAAATTCGCTGTTATCATTCAAGAAAGATCTTGGAGTCATTGTGGATAGTTCTCTGAAATCATCCACTCAGTGTGCAACGGCAGTCAAAAAAAAAAAAAAGTGAACAGAATGTTGGGAATAATTTTAAAAAGGGATAGATAATAAGAGAAAATATCATATTGCCTCTATATAAATCCATGAGACACCCACATCTTGAATAGTGTGTGCAGATATGGTCTCTCCATCTCAAAAAAGATGTATTGGAATTGAAAAAGGTTCAGAAAAGGGCAAAAAAATTATTAGGGGTATGGAATGGCTTCCGTCTGAGGAGAGATTAATAAGACTGGGACTTTTCAGTTTGGAAAAGATACCACTAATGGGGGATATGATTGAGGTCTATAAAATCATGTCTGGTGTGGAGAAAGTAAATACTCCTTCTCATAACACAGGAACTAGAGGTCACCGAATGAAATTAATAGGCAACAGGTTTAAAACAAACAAAAGGAAGTATTAATACAATGCACCGTCAACATGTGGAACTCTTTGCCAAAGGATGTTGTGAAGGCTAAGACCATAACAGGGTTAAAAAAAGAACTAAATAAATTCATGGAGGATGGGTCCATCAGTGGCTTTTAGTCAGGATGGGTAGAGATGGTGTCCCTAGCCTCTGTTTGTCAGAAGCTGGGGAATGGGCAACGGGATGGATCATTTGATGATTACCTGTTCTGTTCATTCCCTCTGGGGCACCTGGCATTGGCCATTGTCAGAAGACCGGCTACTGGGCTAGATGGACCTTTGGTCTGACCCAGTATAGCTGTTTTTATGTAGGTGACTTGATTTAGAGGGAATGACTGGTGTTTGTCGTTTCTTCTATTTTTTTTTTTTTTTTAAATAGAAAATGACAAAGGATCTACAGGTAAAAACTTGTTAACTTAGTTTTTATTGAAATGTTAAATCTTTAGAAAACCTATTGCTTTCTTTCCCTCTCTGGTTGTTCTTTTTTACACAGTTCATAAGCCAGAAAAAGTCCCTTGGGTTGAAGCAGCAGGGACTATTCGTGATGGCCTACGAGCATACACAGCTCTACATTATCTTTCCCATGTTTCTCCTGGAAAAACTGTACTAGTAATGGATGGAGCAAGTGTAGGTAACAGTAACATCCTAAAGGCATATCTTTAAAATAATTCAGGAACAGATTATTTCCTACTCCTATATAGTAATTTATAGAGTTGTCAAGCAATTTAAAAAAATTGTGATTAATCACGTAATTAATCGTGCTGCTAAACAATAATAGAATACAATTTATTTAAATATTTGGGAATGTTTTCCTACATTTTCAAACATTGATTTAAATTACCACACGGAATACAAAGTGTACAGCGCTCACTTTATTTTTATTTTTTATTATAAATATTTGCACAGTAAAAAACATAAGAAATAGTTTTTCAATTCACCTAATACAAGTACTGTAGTGTAATCTCTTTTTTCATGAAGGTTGAACTTACAAATGTAGAACCATGTACAAAAAACTGCATTGAAAAATAAAACAATGTAAAACTTTGGAGCCTACAAGTCCATTCAGTCCTCCTACTTGTTCAGCCAATCACTCAGACAAACAAGTTTGTTTACGTTTTCAGGAGATAGTGCTGCCTGCTTCTTGTTTACAGTGTCACCTGAAAGTGAGAACAGGCATTCACATGGCATTGTTGTAGCTGGTGTCATAAGATATTTATTTGCCATGTACTAAAGATTCGTATGTCCCTTTATGCTTCAATCATCATTACAGAGAACATACACCCATGCTGATGACTGGTTCGGCTCGATAACGATCCAAAGCAGTGTGGACTGACACATGTTCATTATCATTATCTGATTCAGATTCCACCTGCAGAAGGTTGATTTTCTTTTTTGGTGGTTCAGGTTCTGTAGTTTTCATATCGGAGTGTTGGTCTTTTTTAAGACTTCTGAAAACATGCTCCACACCTCATCCCTCTGAGATTTTTGGAAGGCACTTCAGATTCTTAAACCTTGGATCAAGTGCTGTAGCTATCTTTAGAAATCTCACATTGGTACCATCTTTGCGTTCTGTCAAATCTGCAGTAAAAGTGTTCTTAAAACAAACGTGCTGGATCATCATCCGAGACTACTAGAACATGAAATGTATGGCAGAATGCAGGTAAAACAGAGCAAGAGACATACAATTCTCCCCCAAGGAGTTCAGTCACAAATTTAATTAACAGATTATTTTTGTAACGAGCATCATCAACATGGAAGCACATCCTCTGGAATGGTGACCAAAGCATGAAGGGGCATACAAATATTTAGCATATCTGGCACATAAATATCTTGCAGTGCTGGCTACAAAAGTGCCATGTGTACACCCATTCTCGCTTTCAGGTGACATAAATAAGAGGGCAACATTACCTCCTGTAAATGTAAACAAACTTGTTTCTCTTAGCGATTGGCTGACGAGGTAGGACTGAGTGGACTTGTAGGCGCTAAAGTTTTACATTGTTTTGTTTTTAATGGCAGTTATGTAACAAAAAAATTGTTGTATTCACAACATATTTTGTTGTATTTTCATGATAAAGAGATTGCACTACAGTATTGTAGGAGCTGAATTGAAAAATACTATTTATCATTTTTATAGTGCAAATATTTGTAATCAAAAATAATATAAAGTGAGCACAGTACACTTTTTTGTATTCTGTGTTGTAATTAAAATAAATATATTTTAAAATGTAGGAAAGCCATCCAAAATATTTAATAAACTTCAGTTGTATTGTTTAATAGTGAGCTTAAAACTGTGATTGATCGTGATTAATTTTTTGAGTTAATTGCATGAGTTAACTGCAATTAATCAACAGCCCTAGTAATTTACTTTTATCAAGGAATTTACCCAGGAACATAGCATTTGCAATGACCTGTTGGATTAATCAAGTCTGGTATCCTCTTCCTCTATCTTTGAGTAGATGATTCACAAAGATAAGAAGGGGCGCCCCTAAATACATTGGGCCAGTTGTACAATCCTGTCCATGTTGTGTGGGGAGTAAAGGGGGAATTTCTTCTTGCTTTGCTCTACTTTGACACACTCTTTATATTGATTCCTCAACTGTAGATGGAAGAAAACTGTAGTTTGACCTCTTTCCCACCACTACTTTTCAATTTCTCTCACATTGTTCAGTTTTGAATACCTGCCATCTTAACTGCTGGTGCAGCTGTTAGGCTCACTTGAGCAAAGAACCATCAATGTAAATATAGCTTTGCAACATATACAAGATAACAAGTGCTTGGAGCTCCTCTCTAGGGAGCATGTCCTTCAAGTAGCAACCAAATGCAAAGACTTTCTCTCTTCTACAGACACACTCAGAAATTGGAGCTACATTTACAATACTTCATACACTAGAGCTGGAATTCAAGCTACAGCTACTCTGGAAGGAGATTGTTAATCTCTTAGAGCCTGATCCAAAGCCCACTAAAGTCAGTGAAAAGACTTCCATTGACTTCAATGAGCGCAAGAGCAGGCCCCAAGGGATCTGAAATACTTTTCCAGCCATATTTCATTAAAACAAAATATTAAGCCTGTTTCAAGGTGTCCTCCTTAGATCGCTCTAGAGCTACCCTTGTAATAAAACTCTTGTTTTCAAACTACATTTCATTACTGTGGTTGTAAATAAACTGATATATAATTTTTCCCTGCAGCCATTTGGTACAATAGCTATTCAGTTAGCACAGCACAGAGGAGCCAAAGTAATTTCTACAGCATATAGTCTTGAAGACGAGCAGTACTTGGAGAGGCTTAGACCTCCTGTGGGTAAGTTATTGTCTTTCCCACTACACTTTGTGGGAACAATGATTTGAAATATATTTTTTCAGTTTGAAGTTTATTTATTTTAACAACTGAAATCTAAAATCCAAACTTAAAAAATACTCATATATAGTGTAAAAGTTTAGTCTAATTTCCATTCAAATGCATTTAACATTTTTTTTTTTTTAGATGTATTTAACAGGACTTTTTGATCTTCACATCCATTGTGGTGCTGGCTATTTCCCAATACTTCTTTATCTAGCAAAAATACACTTCTATATAAGTTAATGCCTGGTTTTAGTCAGACTGCTTGGGCAGTCTCTTCGTATAGTAAATAACATTGCTCAAGAGTAGAGAGAAGATGTTACCTGACCATCAGTAGCACAGAATTAAATCTCTGTACCTGAAGTCTTTCCGACATAATCATGAGCCCAAGGTATAGTATTTAGCTGCCTAAATCGGAATTGAAACAAAATTGAATTGAAACAAACTATGGGGATTAGTTTTAAGTTGTTACAGGAAACAAGAGGGAGCTCAGTTTCATGATACTGGTATAATTTCTTTGTCAGAAAATCAATGAAGTTCTGTAGTTAGGACTCTAATCCTCTGGAAGTTTGAGCCAGAGTCTTTCCTTTGACTTCGGTGGGTTTCAGATTAGGCACCAAGTGTATGTTCATCTGACTCCTTCAGTTCCCAGTTTGTTGTGACATACACTAGGATTTTTTGGGGCAAGGTATTGGGACTCTATTCTTGGGAGTCAAAAGATTGTTTTTGATTAGGGATACAGGGAAAAATAGATCTAATGTGTTTTTTAGATTTTTTTTTTTTTTTTAAAAAAAAGACAATGTAAGCATAAAATCTTGCTTTTTTTCAAAAAGTGAAAATTGTGTAAATTTTAGTAAGTTTCTCTTGATAGGTAGGTATTAAGATTTGGTCTATATACAGGAAGCTGTTTTCACATGCTTTCAATAATTTGTTGACTAAAGACAATAGCAAAACAGAGGAAGTATGTTAAACAAGTGGATTCTAATGTTAATTTCAGAATCGGGACAGAATATGAACATAAGTATGAGCATAATGTATTTCTAGCAGAGTGCTGATGAAACATAAGAAAGAAATGTGTACTTAGGGTAATCAGCTGCAAAATTTATTTATATGCATTCCCTGTGATTGTTGATGTCATGTGTGATGTCATGGTTCTCTCTGAGCCTTGTCAGTATAGTAAATAGCAGGTGTTTGATACTGGACAACTTTCATACTCCGTAATAGCAGGTATTGGATAAATGGTGGCACCAAGTCATGAAAAGTGTTGCTATTACCCACTACTCATTAAGTTCAGTGGAAGCAGGAGGGAAGGACTAAAGACCTGTCAAAGGTACATTGAAACTTTTAGTCAGAACCATATATTGCTACTAGAGAGCTAACGTGATTGTGCTGGTCAGAAAGACTTGGTGAACCTTGTAATAAATATTGGGTTTTTTAAAATTTCTATAAACTATGGAGGATCTTTGATTTTGTAAAATGATTTATTACACAGATAAGCCTTGTCTGCATTGGTTGAAAAATGATTATTGCACCTTGCCGGCAAGAAGCGGGTTTAAACAGGGTTGTGACTAACACATTTGAATTATAGGCTGGAGCACATTGACCTAAGGTGCAAAATTTATAAATATTAATTGAATATAGCACTAAATGTTCTGTATGTGAATGAAGTAGTTCCAAATAACTAGACTGTCACCTCACATTTTAACACAATTGGTTAACCATCACCCACTTTTTAAAATAGATGTTAAATAATTTTGAAATGTATCGGTTACAGAATTACTTGTTTCTTTTTATATCATGTTGAATTATGCTCTGTCATGGCATCTTTTTTTCATTAATTAATGAAATAAATAGTAGGGTACCCAAGATGCATCCCCTGAAACAACTGATACTCTACCATAATAACAGGATTCAGAGTAGCAGCCGTGTTAGTCTGTATTTGCAAAAAGAAAAGGAGTACTTGTGGCACCTTAGACTAACCAATTTATTTGAGCATAAGCTTTCGTGAGCTCCAGCTCACTTCATCGGATGCATTCGGTGGAAAATACCTCATCCAGATCACACCACACAATCCATTGTCTACAGCCAAGCTCTACGATATAACCGCATTTGCTCCAACCCCTCAGACAGAGACAAACAGCTACAAGATCTCTATCATGCATTCTTACAACTACAATACCCACCTGCTGAAGTGAAGAAACAGATTGACAGAGCCAGAAGAGTACCCAGAAGTCACCTACTACAGGACAGGCCCAACAAAGAAAACAACAGAACGCCACTAGCCATCACCTTCAGCCCCCAACTAAAACCTCTCCAACGCATCATCAAGGATCTACAACCTATCCTGAAGGACGACCCATCACTCTCACAGATCTTGGGAGACCGGCCAGTCCTTGCTTACAGACAGCCCCCCAACCTGAAGCAAATACTCACCAGCAACCACACAACAGAACCACTAACCCAGGAACCTATCCTTGCAACAAAGCCCATTGCCAACTCTGCCCACATATCTATTCAGGGGACACCATCATAGGGCCTAATCACATCAGCCACACTATCAGAGGCTGCACATCTACCAATGTGATATGTGCCAGCAATGCCCCTCTGCCATGTACATTGGTCACACTGAACAGTCTCTACGTAAAAGAATAAAGGGACACAAATCCGATGTCAAGAATTATAACATTCAAAAACCAGGCGGAGAACACTTCAATCTCTCTGGTCACACGATTACAGACCTGAGAGTGGCTATCCTTCAACAAAAAAACTTCAAAAACGGACTCCAACGAGAGACTGCTGAATTGGAATTAATTTACAAACTGGATACAACTAACTTAGGCTTGAATAGAGACTGGGAGTGGATGAGTCATTACACAAAGTAAAACTATTTCCCCATGTTGTTTCTCCCTCCACCCCACCCCCTACTGTTCCTCAGACATTCTTGTTAACTGCTGGAAATGGCCCACCTTGATTATCACCACAAAAGGTTTTCCTCCTTTTTCCCCCCCACCCCCACCCCCTGCTGGTAATAGCTCATCTTAAGTGATCACTCTCCTTACAGTGTGTATGATAAAACCCATTGTTTCGTGTGTGTGTGTGTGTGTGTGTGTGTGTGTGTGTGTGTGTGTAAATCTCCCCACCGTATTTTCCACCGAATGCATCCGATGAAGTGAGCTGTAACTCACGAAAGCTTATGCTCAAATAAATTTTAGTCTCTAAGGCACCACAGATACTCCTTTTTTCTTTTTTACGGATACTCTAGCATAGTAATTCTCAACCAGGGGTACACGTTCCCCTGGGGGTATGCAGAGGTCTTCCAGTGGATACATCAACTCATCTAAATAGTTGCCTAGTTTTACAACAGGCTACATAAAAAGCACTAGCAAAATCAGTATAAACTAAAATTTCATACAGACAATGCCTTGTTTATACTGCTCTCTATACTATACACTGAAATATAAGTACAATATTTATATTCATATTGATTTATTTTATACTTGTATGGTAAAAATGAGACAGTATAAGCAATTTTTCAGTAACAGTCAGGCTTGAAGGGAGGCCACTCTGCCTTACTACAATTCCTAACTAAGTGTGATTGTTTTGGTGTGGTTTTTTTTTTTTTTTTTTTTCACTTACTGACTCTTCTAAATGCCTGCTTCACACCTTCCTCTTCTTCTCTCCTTTTTTCTTCCTTAATATCAAAAAGGCACAAGGCAACCTTTAATTGGTAAGTTCACTTTGCAAATTTTAGTTTAATCTATTATGGTTTGGATATACCTCCAATTTTATTTGTAATTATTTCAGTATGTTAATTTAAAGTGCAAAAACTTTACTTAGGCAGCTTATTTAAATAGAAATGTTTATTTTATTCTACAAGGTGGAAAAAAGTTTAAATAAGCTACTTCTATACCCTAATTGTTCTTAATTTCCAGCAACTGAAATGAGAGACTTCAGTCTTTTTTTTTTTTTTTTTTTTAACTGTGTATGGAAACAGCAACTGCAGGGGTGAGCAAACTATGGCCCACGGGCCAAGCCATTTTAAGCCAGCCTGTGAGCTCCCACTGGGGAGCAGGGTCTGGGGCTTGCCCTGCTCTAGCCGAGGCACTGAGTCAGGGGCCGCACCACGCGGCTCCCAGAAGCCACAGCATGGCCCCGCTCTGGCTGGGGCTCAGGGTTGGGGGCTGCTCCACGTGGTTCCCAGAAGGCGCGGCATGGTCCTGCTCCGGTTCCTACACACTCCAGTGGCCCCTTCCAGCACTCCAATGGGAGCTGCAGGGAAAGTGCATGCAGATGGGGCAGCATGCAGAGCCTCATGGCTACGCCTCTGCATAGGAGCCGAAGAAGGGACATGCCAGTGCTTCCGGGAGCCACTTGAGGTAAGCACCACTCGGAGCCTCCTCCCCTGAGCCTCTCCCCGCACCCCTGCCCCAGCCCTGATCCCCCTCCAAACCCCTCGGTCCAGGCCCAGAGCACCCTCCTACACCCCAAACTCCTCATCCCCAGCCCCACCCCGGAGCCCTCGCCCCCTTCCACACCCCAACCCCAATTTTGTGAGAATTCATGGCCCACCATACAACTTCTATTCCCAGATGTGGCCCTTGGGCCAAAAAGTTTGCCCACCCCTGAGCTACTGGATAGTTGGTGCAACATAAACCTTATGAACACTTTTTTCTTCAATAAAGCTTTGAAAAGAGCCAGAAAGCATTCTTTAATATGATATTGTATAATAGCACTGTACAGGTTAAAAGTTATATACAAAAATGTATCGTATTAACCTTAACAGCATTTCTGTTAGGTAGTTAAGTGTTATCATTATTGCAAGGTTATTTTAGATGAGGATAATGATGCAGTGCTATGAAGTGACTTGCTCAAAACCACAAAGCAAGTCAATGACACAACCATGATTAAAAATGATGACTTTCTGATCATTCCTCTAGTCCAGTTGTCTCCAGTGTCACATCTTCTCCCCTCCCTTACCCGTAATGGAACCTGTCCGCACCCCTCTCTGCCCCTCCCCCACTGGGAGCTGGGCCACTGTCGGGGGCCGGGAGCTGGGCTTTTGGGGCCACAGGTGGGGTTGGGGTCCAGGCCAGAGCCGAGCAGGGGGCAGAGTGGGACTGAGAGACTCTCCCTCCCTATCCCCCACGTGGGCTGGCCCAGGCCCAACCTCACCTTCCTGAACATTCTTCCGCATCTTCCCCCCCCCCCCCGTATGGGGACCACTGTTCTAGTCCATATTGCTTCTACAGTATAGCTCAGTGGTTCTCAGACTGTGTGTCGTGACCCCAAAGTGGATCGTGACCCTGTTCTAATGGGGTTGCCAAGGCTGGCTTAGACTTGCTGGGGGCTTGAGTGCTGGGCAGCAGGAATCTGATTACAAGCCCCCTGCCTGAGACTGAAGCCCTTGGGCTTCTGTTTTTGCTCCCCCACCCACTCAGGCTTCAGTCCCCTCTCCTGGGGTCCTGTAGTAATTTTTGTTGTCAGAAGGGGGTCTCAGTGCAATGAAGTTTGAGAACCCCTGGTATAGCTAATTAGATTATATTAGGATTCTGAGGTAATTTTGGTCACTGATAGATTTTTTTTTTTATGCTATCCTGTCATAAACACCACTATATATTTCATTTTGAGCTTAAATGCTGTTAAATATACTTTAGTGGTTTGGTTTCAGTAAATTCAGTCACTGGTCTTAAATAATTTGGAGACTAGAAACTTCTGGACTTCTTTGCTTTGCTGCAGTTTTGTTCATAGCTCATTTTAAAGAATAGAAACTCCATTTGCATGTGTTCTGCTTTGGGCTTAAGTTCTAGATTCTTAGTGTAACTGACCAAACTTTCTGTCCTGTCTAGCTCGAGTCATTGATGTCTCAAATGGTAAGATTGATGTGGCAGAAAGCTGTCTGGAGGAAACAGGCGGGCTGGGAGTGGATATTGTCCTAGATGCTGGAGGTTTGTAACTGCTACAGAATTACTTTGCTGAGTGGCATTAAATATATTTTTGACAAATTGCAAAACGCTTCAATTAAAAACACACCTACATAATAGACGACAACTGTGTGTCTGTTCTCCCACAATGTGCAAATGTACTTGTGCCTCTGCTGGGTAGAATGCCAGACCTCCTTAAGCGCATTTGATCATGTCACCCTTTAATGGAAGTATCTGATACTACTGCACAGTCATACAGATTAGTAATAGTTGTTAAGTGAACATTTTACTAATTATGTTACTTTTAAATAAAACTCCTTAGACAGTTATGTTGTGAATTATTTCCCATGGACAGTATATGATGCTGAATTACTAAAACTGGGACTTTTTTGATCCATTAAAATAAATAAAATTCATCTTCTAAATCCTGCCTGATATATTTTTTTTTTTTTTTTTTTAAGTTTGAAATAACTGAAAAGGAATCAGCATGGAGGAAATTTGTACTACCACTGTTTTTGCTGTTTAGTGGATAAAGTAAGGACATAAATCTCCAGTGCTGTCAGTCAGCACCTTGCATGAGCAATTAAAGCCCAGAGTGAACATGAATAAACCTCCTATGCTGAGAATACTACTTGCTTTACAGTTGACAGACTTTCTTACTATTTAATGGTATTTAAAACATTTGTAGGACTTTCTAGAAAGACTTCCAGTGAGCTCTTATTTATTAAAAGGAATATATATTACTGGTATTGCTTCATAGCGGTTCTGCTCTTGCATATATTTCACTAAAAACATTTTCAGCTGTATTTAATCACTGCCATGCATCTGTTTTTCTCTGTATTCTACAACACTAATTTGCAAACTGTGTATCTCAAAAACAGTTTTTCACCCCATTAAAAATACATTTAGAGTCAATTTCAGACTGAACTGAAAAAACAAGCATAAGGAAAATGTACAAACCAGATGCTTTTCAGTGAGAAATCTTCATGAGATTGTTTCTTATATATGCAAAACATATTTTTCTGATAAATTGGAAACTGAACATAAAATTTATTTTGTTAGGCATTGTACATAATTTGTATTCCTTTTTTTTGTTTTTTTTAAGTGAGATTATACAGTAAAGAAGATGAGTCAACATTAAAACAGCAACTGCTGCCACACAAACATGATATCATTACACTTCTTAGTGCTGGAGGACACTGGGTAACCACAGAGAAAAACCTCCAGGTAAGGACAAAATACTGCAAGTTACTACTCTTAACCACAGAGTATTTTAGACCAAATGTTCATAGAACTGTCTCTCAGATGAATGGTCTCCCACTGCTAAAATAATATCAATCAGTTTGTGCACACACATGCACAAGCACACACAAACCTTGATGTTTATTTCCAAAGCAGCAGGAAGTATTTATCCTGCAACAACATTAATAAATGTCTTTATTCCTATCACATAACAAATCAGTGTCATTTTGTATGAGCAGTGGTGAAGGTATAGAAAATAAATTACTATAATAGCATGGATACACCATTATTGAAGGGTTCATGCTGTTTGGCTCAAAGTATTGAACTCATTTGCCAGTCGTACAAGTACCTTTTTTTTTTTTTTTTTTTTTTTTTTTTAAAATTACGCTGTTGTAACTATCATGAATCAGTTAATTTCTGATAGATTTGGAAGGGGTTTCTTTTTTCATCTTTTAGCAGTAAATATAAATGGCTCATACCATTTTCATTTGAGAAAATGTATTAATGTTTCCATTAATTTATTTAAGTTGGACCCTCCAGATAGCCACTGCTTGTTCCTTAAGGGAGCCACAGTCTCTTTTCTGAATGATGAAGTATGGAATTTGTCAAATGTGCAACAAGGGAAGTATCTTTATATCCTTTAATGGTGATTTTAATGGCTAACCAGTAATCTGCCTGTGAGGGAAAAATTATGAGAAAACTACTAGTGTATATACTCTGATCTAGGCACCTAAGCATATGCTAAATTTTAACCATGTGGTTAAATGTTTTACTACTTCAGAAACATCCTAACCATTGTTTGGAATATCATTTTTATATATATTTCATTTACTGCTTTGACCAGACTTTTTATGTAGATTCCCTCTAAGTGTATACAGTATCTCCTTGCTTAATGTTGTACACGTCTACCCCGATATAACGTGACCCGATATAACACAGGTTCGCATACAACACGGTAAAGCTGACACGCTGCTCTGAGCAGCGTGTTAAACGGGCCGGGCCGGGGCCGAGGGGTTGGATAAGGGGCAGAGGGTCTTGGGGGCGGTTGGGCCTCCCCCACCCCCTCCAGGGCCTGGGAGGCAGGAGCTGTGGCAGGGCACTTTTGAGGGCCCTGCAGTCCCAGAGTGGCCCAGGGGATTAGCGGGGGGCTGGGAGCAGCCCGCTCCACTTCCCTCGCCCCAGCCCCAGCTGTGTCACTTGGGGGAAGGGATCCCCCAACACTCACTGGCAGCGGTGGAAGCGGAGCAACCCAGCCCGCTCCACTCCACCAGCTTCCAGACACGACGCTCCGCCTCCCACCACAGGTGAGTGCGGGACCTTTTCCCCAACCCCCGCCAACAGCAACATGGCTGGGGCCGGGGCAAGGAAAGCAGAGTGGGCTGGGGCTGCTTCACTCCACTTTCCACCACCGGTGACTGCGGAGGGCATCCTTTCCCCAATCTCCCTGCACTCCAGTGGCAGGAAGCGAAGCGCCACGGCTAGGAACTGGCGGAGTGTAACAGGTTGGGGCCACGTTGCTTCACTTCCCGCCGCTGCCGGTGAGTGCCTGTCAGGGGGTGTGGATAGGGGTCGGAGCAGTCAGGGGACAGTAGCAGGGGGGTTGGGTAGGGTGGGTCCTGGGGATGATTAGGGACAGGGATCTCTGGAGGGGGCAGTCAGGGAACAAGGAACAGGGGGGGCCAAAGCAAGTTCAATAGAATGAGGTCTCACCTATAATGCGATGAGATTTTTTTTTTTTTTTTTTTTTTGTCTCCCGTGGACCATGTTCTATGGGGGTAGAGGTGTAGTTATGTTCTTGAAAAATGCAACTTTCAGAGAAACTCTGTTAAGCGAATCCAGTTTTTCATAAGAATTAATGTAAATGCAGGGGCTAGGTTCCAGGAAAAATCCCCCCCCCCCCCACAGAGTTTTAAACAAGTTCTAATCAGAGGATAGTCTGGGGACCTGCTGATGAGCTTCTCCTAAAGCAACCGTGTTGATATCAGGTGGGATAGTTCCCAGGGAATGCTTTGCTGCTAAATGATAAACTTGCACTCGTCTGAGCCCTCAAGGGTTAACACGTTATTGTTAATGTAGCCTCATATTCTACAAGTCTGCACCGAGGGAGGCAGAAGGGAGGAGACACAATAGACACACGGCAGTGGCTGCAAACACTTCCCTGTGGAAACTGAATGTGACGATGAACACACACTATCCCACTGGAGTGCACCACTCCCTTCTTCAGACAGCACATGCACAGCTGCAGAGGCGCTGACTTTCCAAAATGCTGGGGGGTGCTCAACCCCCAGTTCTGCCCCACACCTGCCCCCACTCCACCCCTCCCCCTGAGCGTGCCGTGTCCTCACTCCTCCCCTCTCTTCCTCCCCAACAGAGCCTCCTGAACACCGCAAAACAGCTGATTGCCGCAGGCAGAAGGCGCGGGGAGGGAGGGGAGATTTGTTGATTTGCGGGGCCTGCTGGCAGGCGGGAAGTGCTGGGGGTGGTGGTGGAGGGGAGCGGGTGGGGTGGGGAGGGCTGCCAGTCCACCCTGGTTCCAAGCCCCCACCCGCCAGCAGGCGGCAGCCAAACAATGTTATGAGCAAACATTGTGCAACTTTAAACAAGTATGTTCTCTAATAGATCAGTGATGTAACAACGAAACAACATGAACTGAGACGACATTACGTGAGGAGTTGCTGTACTTTGGGAAAAACAGAACAGAAAGCTAAAACAAATATTTTGAAGAAAGTAAAATATTAGGGCCCAGATCCTCAACCAGTGTAAATCCGCATAACCCCATAGAAGGCAATGTAGTTGTGTTGAATTACACCAGCTGAGAATCTGGCACCTTAAATCAAATCTTGTCTGTGCTTTTAGATTGTAGGGTTTACCGTATATACTCGTTCATAAGCCGAATTTTTTTAATAAAAAAGGGAAGCATCAGAGAAGGGGTTAGACTTATGAACGGGTATAGAGCAGGAGAGGTGGGACACAGCCCCTCTCCCCAACAGAGGGAGCAAGGAGAGGTAGCACAGCCAGCAGAGCCAGAAGGGAAGAGGCGGGACCAGAGTCGTTCTGCTTCTGGCCATGCTGCTCTCCCCCCAGCCTCTGAAGCAGCTGCAGCTCTAGGGCTGGCACACTGTGGCCTGCCACCTGGCCCAGCCCGGCCCGCTGGAGTATGCTGTGGCCTGCCACCTGGCCTAGCCCGGCTCAGCCTGCTGGAGCAGGCTCCAGCTGCGCTGCCCAGCCTGCCGGAGCAGCGCCGGCCAGGCCAGAGACATCCTTCCCTGGCCCTCCCCAGATAAGATGGGAAGGGATGGGGAGAGTGGGGGTGGGGGGTCCTGGGCTAGGGGTGGAGTCATGTGGGTTACTCCCCTGACCCCCAGCTTCCCCCCCACACACCAAAAATTCTCCCACCAGTTGCTGTCCCGGCCTATTACGGTAAGCAGCTGGCGCGCTGGGACGCTTTGTTTACTTAGGTTTACCTCCGTGCCTGCGGACGCTCAAGGTAAACAAACCATCTCAGCCCACCAGCAACTTATCCTGATGACCTGGGAGCTGAAGTCTGCTGACCCCTGAATTATAGGGTCGGCTTATGAATGGGTCATAAAACTTTTCTATTTTTACTTATCCATCTTGGGGGAGGGGGGACTTAAAAACCGGCTTATGATAGAGTATATACGGTACTTGTTCTCCATTCTTCTAGGCATTACTTTTTATCATCTACAAATCTTAACTTTTGCATTGTAATGACTAAACTGAAATATTTAACTAATTATAATTTTGTCTTCATAAGGACTGTAATTTAAGAAATCGTACCCTATTTGCAAATTCTGTGTACCTACATTCTGTTGAGCTGTGTGTGTGCGCGCATGCTGCTGGAGAGATGAGTGGCTCTTTATATAAGAAACTATCTATACCTTTTGTTGCAAATTTAATAATGCTTTTAAGGTCCCTCCTTGCTTCTGCACAGCACTGCAGATCATGAGATCTGCTGAATCATTTTTGCAGTTCAGCAGAACAGGAATGTAAGGATTAAGTCTCTGCATTCTAAAAGGGAGTTAGCTACATTGAGACTCTTGGGGCAAAGGAAGTCCCCCTCCCCCCAACTAAATTGCACAATAGTTTAACCAAAGTTAAGCACACCAAAAGGCTTGTCTACGTGAACATTAATGTGTGGGGTGGGGAAGCAAGTAAGAATGAATATCCTTTTAAAAATTTATTTGTTGACATTCCATTTCAGTGTAGCTCTATTATATTTCCAGATTTAAAAATGACTAATAATTCTAATTATATAGAAATATAATATAAAATATATAACTTGTGTTCTTAGCTCTTAAACTAACTAAACAAACAGGATTTATTTTGTCAGCTTTTATGTTTTCCTATAATCAAGGAGCATACTTTATTTACCACAGGCTGTTCAAACAGAATAACAGCATTACCTTGAATTGTTGTATAAAAACGTTGAACATATGTATGTGATCTGGGCACTGTGAACATACTGCAGGAAAAAAACATCAGAAGAGATCACATGGAGATCAGGTTGAAATGGTTTACATTTTGAATACAAAATTGATTACTCTTAAAATTGAATAAATCCAAGTTACATTTTCTGGTGACTGACAAATACTGAAGACTACTACTATGACTCTGCTAGCACTTTTGTCGGTAAAACTTTTGTCACCCAGGAGTATGGGGAAAAAACACCCCCCCCCCGACTGACATAAGTTTTACTTACAAATGCACCGGTCCGGACAGCACTGTGTCGGCGGGAGACACTCTCCCACCGACATAGCTACCGCCGCTCATTGGGGATGGTTTAATTATGCCAGTGAGAGAGCTCTCTCCCATCGGCATAGAGCAGCTACATGGGAGACCTTACAGCGGCACAACTGCAGCAGCACAGCTGTGCCACTGTAAGGTCTGTAAAGTAGACATAGTCTTAGAAAAACCCTCTTTTTCCCATTTATGAGTATTGCTGATTAGTTCAAATAAAATAGATTTTTTTGGAAATGTGCACCGCATTTATACACTGTGCATGTCCTTGAGAGTTTAGTAAATCCGTATGTGCTGTTTCACATGTTCTTCTGCTCCCAGACTTGTCTTGATTTTTACCTCAGGCAACTAGCTATCCATCATTCATACAGTTTACTCGTATCAAAATCTGTCATACTTATTCTCCAAAGAGTGCCATGCTCTGTTTAATGGTGGATGTTGTAACTAGTGCTGTAGCACCATACAGATAATGTAAAACTTAAGTTTTATTTTTAAAATTGTTATGATACAGCACTAGAACTCCTAGGTACTGTGGCAGATCAACTGATGTTGTATTTATTAGAGGATACATTCGTCTACCTGCCTTCTTTATTTTGTTTTAGCAAGCATAATTTGTAACACATAATCAAACCTGGACCTCAGATAACTTTATTTTCAGTCTTTAAATCATCTCAGCTAAGCCCTGACCCTGGGAGCTCTACACAGATGCCTGGATCTGTCCCAGGCAAATCTAATTGCAGAACTGTGGACTTAAATATCAGCCTCTTGTGTGTATATATTGTTACCTTAACAGCCCTCTCAGATACGTATCTTAGAAGATGTAATGGAGAAGTTATCAAATAGTATTTTCAGGTAAGACAGAAGTACCATAGTGAAAAACTCTGATACTGAGTTTTTAACCTGAGAAATAACTATTCTTCAGAAAACTCTTGCCACCTGTACTGTCAACTCAAAGTGCTATATTATGAGAAATTTTACTGAATAATTTTATATGAAACTGTTTATGGTCTATGTGTGGCTAGCCTGCTGCATTACCACATGGAAGACTTGGGTCCAGTTCCTGTTTTTTCTCTCCTTGGATCAGCACTGTCTGGAAATCCAACAGAGACAGCACATTCTTTCCTTGTGGGGAGAGAATACCTTGTGGTGCTCAACAGTACCTGACTGAAGAGTGTTGCTGGCTCTAAATGGAGATCTTTCTAGGCTTCCTCTGTCAGAAGAATGATGGAGTCAGTAGAATTTGAGGTTGCCATAAATGGGGGGGGGAAAGGGAGATTCCCTCACTGCTTACGCAGAGAGTGGGAAGAGTAGCCCACCCCAGCCAAAAGAAAATTCAGGCTATCTTGAATTAAACTTGTTCCTTGTTTGCAGTTCTTCCAGGGATCCTAGCAGAGCTATAACATTTTCATTTTGTTTAAGGAGTAAAGTTTACATTGTAAAATGTAAAGTCTACAGCAATAGTATTGGAATGTTTCTTATTGATCTGAGCATGCACACCAGACACTTCTGACAGATTGCTCCCTTTTAGGCCTCAGTTGGATGAACCAGTCCCATTGTATGAAGCCAAGGTTTCTGTGGAAATAGTGCAGAAGAATCAAGCAAGAAAAAGACAAGTCATCCAATTCTGAAGCACAATTTCCTTGTTTCTAAGACTGCAAGACAGAGATATGTAATATATTTGATTAGTGTGCAACTTCAAATAATTCTGTAACTAGTATCTGAAGATAGTGTCTGGGCTGTGAATATTTTGGTACTGAGACTTTTAGTTTCCCTGTATCAAATCTAATAGAATGATTCCATCAACAACTCTACAGAGATACCATTAACTTAAAAATCACATCTGTCTGATTTTTCCCTCCTATTACTGTTCTAAGTAACATCTAAGATTATTTTAGAGTTAAAGAAAAAATATTTTTTCTGCTTTTTCAGTATTACTTTTTGCATTTGCCAGCACCTGAATAGTCTGCTTCAGTCTTTGACATACTCTTTTTAAACAGGGAAGAGAAAAATATTTAAAATTAGGAAAATGTAGTAGTAAAACTAGCAAAATTGGTGGAGGGATTCTAGGGGCAGGCACAACTTGTAACGGGGTTGTCTTTTTTTTTTTTTTTTCCTAAACTGATTTGTTTCAAGTTTATCGTGTCCCTTTAAGATTTGAATTACTGTTCTATGACCATTTCATAACATCACACTTTTATATAGCTATAAAATTAAGATAGACAAATGTGAATGAAAGAGTACACAGATATGAGGTCAGTCTTTTGCTTTAGTGTTGAATTCATGTTTATGTTCAATGCACTTTATTGCACGTAGACTTGTTCCTTTTTATATGGCTAAAGAGTAGGAAATGTAAACATTCCTAAAACACCTTTTTGTGTTTTTCCTTTACACCCTTTCACTTTTGCTCTTTAATCTTAACTGGTCATATGCTAATGTTGATGAGATCAGCTTTTCTAACATCATTCTCCTTTCTACTACCACGCACATCAGCATCCATCCTCCAGAAAAAACCTACCGTTTTTTCAGTGAGGCCTACAGCTTCCTTGCTTGTTACTGCTTGAGATCTGAAGTACCCACTGTTCTATTAATTTAAATATCACTGTCGGGAGGGGATGGCTCAAACTGTGAGCGCTAGCCCTTTGAAATCTAGGTATTACATTGTTATATTTAATCCTGAGTAACAGTATGCAGTGTTGTAGCTGCGTTCGTCCCAGGGTATTAGAGACAAGGTGGGTGAGGTAATATCTTTTATTGGGCCAACTTCTGTTGGCGAAAGAAACAAGCTTTTGAGCTTACACAGAGCTCTGCTTCAAATTTGGGAATTTTTTTGTTTTCCCCAGACCTGAAGAAGAGCTCTGTGTAAGCTCAAGCTTATTTCTCTCACCATCAGAATTTGGTCCAATAAAAGTTATTACTTCACCCACCTTTTCTCTCGACTGTAAAAGTCTGTCAATTTACGTTGGTGTGCTGTTTTTCTCATCACTGGGATTATCAGATGTCCTCAGTAAACCCTATAATGCAGATTATAAGAAGTATGAAAAAAATCGAATTTTTCCATTTGTGATACAATGCAAGCTTGAGAACAGGTGCTGTTTCATACAGAACATACACATGTAAAATTACATTTAAGGCATTGATCATTTGAAATCAGTCTTGAACCTAGGCTATATCCAGTAGTGTATTTTATTTATTCTCCTGCCACTTGCATTGCAGTTTCAATGCCTATAACATAAAAGGAGGGATTACAGAGGGAATGGAAATAAAAATGTAATGACAAACCTGGAATCGGTTTAACAAAACTAGAAAAGTAACAATAAAATTGCAAAGGGAAAAAAAGAATTGAGAGACTTCTAGTTTCTAGAACTATCAGGCTGATTTTTTTTTTTTAAACCATCTTCTGTACATTTTGGCTGTTCTCATACATTGGGCGCCAGGGAAGCATTTTGCCAATTGTTTTGGTGAATTTGAATGAACTAGGTTCATTGCATGACAGAACAATCTCCTTCTTGACATTTCCTTCACAGACCCACATTGTAGCAGTGGCATTCCAACAAGTATGTCCTTGGAGACTTTTAAAGTAGTAAGTGACAGGTAGGGAGCATGTGCATGTCCCTCAAACCCTCCATACAATAAACTGATGATATAAATGCCCTGCCCCTTTTAACTATCCCTTAGCTCAGGCAGGGGCAAACTTTTTGGCCTGAAGGCCGCATCGGTGTTCCAAAACTATATGGAGGGCCAGGTAGGGAAGGCTGTGCCTCCCCAAACAACCTGGACCCTACCCCCTCCCACTTCTCACCCCCTGACTGCCTCCTTCAGAACCCCCCCATCCACTCACCCCTCCGCTCCTTGTCCCCTGACTGCCCTGGCTCCTATCCAACCCTCCCTGACCACCACCCCCAAACCTTTGCCCCATCCAACTGCCACCCCCAAATCTCTGCCCCCTCCAACTGCCCCCTGACTCCACCCCCCCAGAACCCCCTGCCCCTTATCTAACCTCCCCACCCCCTTACCATGCTGCTCAGAGCAGCATGTGTGGCAGTCGTGCCGCCCGGCCGGAGCCAGACCTGCTCCTGCGCTGCCCGTCAGGAGCTTGCAGCCCTGCCACCCAGAGCACTGGCAGCATGGCGAGCTGAGGCTGCAGGGGAGGGGGACCAGCAGGGGAGGAGCTGGGGCCTAGCGCGCGCCCCCCCAGCCAGGAGCTCACAGTCCTGCAGGCCATAGTTTGCCCACCTTTGCCTTAGCTCCTCCATCAACGTGAGCAGTTATGAAATTAATTCGTTCTCTTTCTATATAGAGTGCTAGCTGAGATATACTTGTATAGAGCCTAAAATTAGTCTAAAGTTATTAGGGTAGACTTATGCTAAGAGTTCCAAAAATAGGAGCCTAAAGCTAGGCTCCTAAATCCATATTTAAGCATCTGAATAAAGAGACCTGATCCTCAAAAGTGTTAAGGACCCAGCAGCTCCTGTTGTCCTCCCTTGAAAGTCTCTTCCACTAAAGAAGATGAAGGCTCCTAAAGGGATTTTTCAGCCTCGTCTAGTCTGCTAAATCAGAAGTGCTGCCCAATGTGGATCTGGACACTGTCTTGGAGGAAGAACCAGTTAGGCTTCTAAGCTGCTACTTATACCACAGCTCCTGCTGAGGCTGGCTTGACTGCTTTCTCCTCTCTTCTGAGGGGCAGCAGGGTCTTTTAAGACCTGGTAGGTAGAATGGCATCTGCTTTGGATATTCCTATAGCAGCTTTGGTCCGCACGACACACTTGCTTTAGTCTGTCCAAAGGAGTGTTGAATCCACCTGTCTCTGTGGCCTCAGTCTCTGAATGGCTGTAGGTTTTTTGACATGGTGATAAAAATGTCTGCACTGGGTCTACACTAGCTCACTCCACAGTGCAGTGGCACCAGTGCTAAACTAATGCCAGGAAAATCACTTGTGTAGACAAGGCCCAGGTGTGAAAGTCTCCTCCCTGTTCTATCCCTTTAGATAACATTTCTGCTTCTTTTAACATACACCATTCTAGTAAACCTGTAAGGTTACTGTGGAAATAGCCTGTAATTAATAGCTTTATCTTCAAATAAATCTTTTTTTCCTCTGTATTACTGTTATATACACATTTTTCCTTGGGCAAGAGTGAGCTGTCTTCCTAATAATTTTAAAGAAAGCATCATTAATATTAGTGTGGGTTGGACTTTTCACTGGAATGGAAAAAATTGGTGCAGTTTGGAAATGTAGTCTAAAGTCAGACAGAGAAATGCAGAAGTGTAACAGGAGCAGATGAAAATAGCTTGTGCTGCTGAAACATGGCACCCAGATTCTCCCTTTGAGTCCCATTACGTATATGACAAGCAAAAGGAGTAGTAAACAGCTTCTACTTAGCCAGTACCTACACAATATTTGTGGTTGTATAATATAAGAACACAAGTGTATACCCTCCTATTTTAATATCTGGTAGACCATTTTCCCCTCTCCCTTTAAGTACAGCCTGTTTCCCTTGATGCTTGATGTAGGTAGGTAGAGCTTCCTTTTTTCTAAAGCTTTATTAGCCTCACATTCTGCCCATCGTGTTTGAAGCATTTGGAATTTGCCAGACTCCCATTATCGGATAAATACAGCTGCTGCCCAGGCCATGCCAACCATTTTATTTACAAATCGGATAAATGCAGTATTGTTGCAAAACAGCATCTTGGTACTTTTAGTGATTTTTTTCCCCCTCCCAGTGTTGACATCAGTCCTACCGCACTCCCTGCAGGTCAAAAGCGTAAATGTATAAACATTGATTCCAGTTTGAAATTGCAGATTTAAAAAAAAAAATCATTCTATTTATATTTTAAATTACCCCTTTGTGAATACTTTTTGCAATGAAAGAAAAGAGTTGTCGCTCCCCCCTCAGGACATGATTGGCGTGAGCTATAGGGGTGTGGTACTAAGGAGACTGTGCATACAGTGAGTAGTATCTGTGGGCGGGCGGGTTTGGCATGAGGCACACGTGCGTGTGCTGTATGCACACACTGCAGAGGGTACACGTATGGCTGTGTCAGAGGAGTGAGGTGCACTTACGATGTGAGTGTAAAATGCACGCAGATGGCCCGGGTGCACGCAAGAGCCAAATGAGGGGGTACACTGCACACTGCACCCCCCGCCACTGTTCTGCGCGCCAGGGTTTAAGCTTTAATTCGTTTAGAAAAGCGTCGACGGGATGCCAAGAAAACTTTCAATCGTGATCCGAAGGCGGGGCGGGGGGAAGCGAGAGTCGCCGCCGCTCGCGTCGGCCCCGGGCGTGTGCGGGGCAGGCTCGGAGGCGCCGCTCCGCCCCGGGGCGGGGCTCGCCGCTTTGGCGCCAGAATTCGGAGCCCGGCTCCCGCCGCCAGCGCCCGGCCCGGTCCGGCCCCGCCATGTGCGCCGCGGTGCCCGGCTACTCGCCCGGCTTCAAGAGGCCGCCGGAGACGCTGCGGCTGAAGCGGAAAAGGGCCCGGAGGAGCGAGGCCGCCTGCCCGCCCTGTCCCCGGGCGGACCCGGCCCCCACCCCGCGCCCTTTCCCCAGAGCCGGGCGGCGCAATCCCTTCTCCAGCCTGGACAACGCGCCGCGCCCCGGCGCCGCCCGGCGCCGCCCCCCGGGCTCCCCCGAGCTGCAGGAGCAGCGGCCCTCACCGGGGAGCCGGACCCGCAAACACCCGCTCTGGCAGGTACCGAGCCGCCCGCCCCGAGGGGCTTGGCCGGCTTTGCTCCCCAGGCCCCGCTAGCGGCCGGGACTCAGGAGCCCGGGCTCGTGTTCCTGGCGCGGTCACTGCTCACTGCACCGCGCCGAGCTGCGGGTTCCCCCTCGCTGGGGGAGGGGTGGCAGGCGGACCTTTGCAAAGCCCTTGGGGTAGGTCTACGACGCCGTAGGAGGCCCCTGGCGGGGGGGGCGGGCTCCCCGGCCTCGGGCTGCCGGCGCTGTACGATCGCGGTGTGGACGCTTGCGCTGGAGCCCAGGCTCTGAAACCTGGTCGGGGGAGGGTGTCCCAGAGGCTGGGCTCCAGCCCAAGCCCAAAACAGCCCCGCTGCCATTTTGTGGCCCCTGCCAGCCTGAGTCAGCTGCTACAGGCCAGGTGCGGCGGTGCCCCTGGTCTCTTACGGCTGTGTTGACCTACCAGTTGAGATCTGCAGATAAAAAGAGCTAGGAATTATCGATAGCGCTAGAGTCGATTGAGATGCCTTTGGTTTTGTAAAAATGATGGGAGGTTTTGGGGTGCGGTGGAGTGGGGTTAGAATCAGCGCTGGCAATTTCCCAGGAGAAACTAGTTTAGGGCCGGGTACTGGTAAATACTGGCCTAAATCCAGTTTAAATCAGGAAACTGGGGGAAAGAATTGCATCAGGGTCCCGCAAGTTTGGTAAAAGTAGAATGAACCTCTTCAAACTTTGGGTACATCCATTGGTAACCACAGGCTCAGAAAGCTGCTACAGAATGCTGGACGGCCAAAAGGACCTGGGCTGATAGTCTGAAACTCTGCATGCTTCTGATTGCTTAATGCTTCTAGCCTACAACTCTGCATTATTGCCATTTTCATGCAATCAGGTGTTTTAGATTTTTGTTCATATAATATTGAAAACTGAAATATGAGTGGACAGATACAACTTTCTTGAGAAAATACCAAACCAAAGTGTATACAGACATTCTGCTGTTCAGTATTATAATTACATATATTAAGCCCACTGCAGTTTTACTTTTTATTTATACAACCCTAAATTAATATAGTGACTTACGTAATCACAATTTGAATGAGTACTTGTGGCACCTTAGAGACTAACAAATTTATTGGAGCATAAGCTTTCGTGGGCTACAGCTCACTTCATCGGATGCATAGAATGGAACATATAGTAAGGGGGGTGTGTGTGCGCGCGCGCGCATGTGCGCACACATACATACATACAGATAACTTATCTGTATGTGTATATATCTTACTCTATATTCCATTCTGTGCATCCGATGAAGTGGGCTGTAGCCCACGAAAGCTTATGCTCTAATAAATTTGTTAGTCTCTAAGGTGCCACAAGTACTCCTATTCTTTTTGCGGATACAAACTAACACGGCTTCTACTTTGAAACCTGACAATTTGAATATGTAACTAAAACTAAATATAAGATAGTATGCATTAGCTAAACAGTTTTTAAAATAGAAAATGCCGTCAACTGAGTTTTTCCTGGAGCAGTAAATACCATGATTTTTACCTAGTAAAGGTTTCAGAGTACCAGCCATGTTAGTCTGTATTCGAAAAAAGAAAAGGAGTACTTGTGGCACCTTAGACACTAACAAATTTATATGAAGTTGATAGATTTCCACTCCATACAGCTAAATTCAGTGCCTTGCATAATGACAGGTTTCAGAGTAGCAGCTGTGTTAGTCTGTATTCGCAAGGTGCCACAAGTACTCCTTTTCTTTTTACCTAGTAAAGTCCACCTCTAGTAAATACCATCCATCCCTGGTTGGAATTTTTTTTCCCTCTGAAGGGAAAAAAGTGAGTCAAGCGGTGGGTGGGACCTAAAACACACCTTTGTTTGTTTTTGTTCTTTTAAAAAAATAATTAATAATTCAGTCAAAGCCACTTGGTTTGCCCTCTCTTCTCCCTCCTCCCTCCCCCCCCCCAAAAAAGGGGGACAGCAAACTGGTGGGCAAAAAGTTGTCAATCACTTTAAATCCACGCCCAGAGAGCACTGCATACCCCTGGACCTAGTGAAATCTCAGAAGGGGAAAGAAATATATTCTCCTACTGGAATTAACACCTTGTCCTGGTGTCATGTGGAACTTTCAGGCTCTTTAGTCTGTAAATCTAACTTTACCCCCCAGATAGGCTCCATTATGAGTAATGATTGGAGAAGTGTCTAGTGGGGTTTTGTGAACTACTTACAAGGCTTTTTAAAGTTTTCAGTCATATGTAGAATTAAAGCTACTTTTATACAATTTAAGAAAAGCTTTTTGGTAGGGAGAAGCAGGTTCCACTAGATTATCTGTTAAGGTTGTAGGGAAGGGGTGTTGCACAAAAGTATTGTACCTGTGTATAAAACAATTAAAGGAACAACAGGAAAATTTGCTTGTTGCTCTCATTTAGTGTGCTCCATACTATACTAACACAAAGGAGGATGTGTGTTCAGTAGTGCAATCTTTAATAATTCTCAAGCTATTTAGCTGAAGAAAGGGACTCTCAGAGCCCAAACTTTCCAATACATTTGGAGTACGATTTAAGAAAATCACTAAACTTACAAATGTATTTACATCTGCAAAATGCCTTTTAATTGTTGCCACCAGAGGGTGAAATATTCTAATATGTGCTATTTATAATGGTCAGTTTTAAATATCTCATGAAATTATACTTAAAGATCAGCCTTAAAACAAAATTGTCAATTTAACTCTCAACTTTGCTGTACTTTAGATTAAGTTGAGAACTCTTTCTTTAGTTTTTAGATCCTCTTCAAGAAAATAAATCCACCTGGAAAGAAGAGTGTTCTGAAAGAGCGGATGTTACCACATTAACCAATGTAGGAAGCCATAAATATTGTTTTTGGGGTGTTTAACATTTCATCAGGCACAAAAAGCTTAAATTTTGTCTTTTTCTGTAGGTTTGTGTTCAGTGTCATTACTAGAATGTTACAATTGTAGGACTTTTTCTTAGAATGCCTTGAAGTTCAGTATTAAGTTGACACCAACTTAAAATTCATATTTTGTCTGAAATCTTTACTACTGTTACTTGACACATGTAAATTTACTGTAGCGGAAAGAGATTAGAAAAATTCTTTCAATTTGTTTACTTTGCGCTTCTCACAGAAACGTCTATAACAGTTTTGTCTGCTTGTATAGTCATTCACGTCCCCTGTTGTCCCTATTGGTCTTTCAGTGCTGTAACAGAAGAGAGAGAAACCCCTAAAAAAAATAAAAAAATGTAAAACTACAAACATTGATAACAGACTTAAGCAGGGTGTAATTCCTGAAACTAACTTTTTGAAGCTGACTAGATTTCCAGTTGTATGCAGTGTTGTAGCCGTGTTGGTACCAGGATATTAGAGAGACAAGGTAAATGAGGTAATACCTTTTATTGGACCAACTTCTATTGGTAGGAAAGACTAGCTTTTGAGCTTACACAGCTCTTTCAGAACAAGAAGAACTCTGTGGAAGCTCGAAAGCTTATGTCTCTCACCAATAGAAGTTGGTCCAATAAAAGATATTCTCTCACCCACGTTTTCTCGTTGGATTTCAAGTTGATGGTCAAAATCTAGATTTCAGCCAACTTTTATCAGGGGTTAGGACGAAACTTTCTCTAAAGAGACAGTTATCCCTTACTGCCTAAAGGATTTCATGCACCTTCTGTGAAGCATTTGGTACTGTCCAGTCACCAACAATGGTGACTGGCTTAGATGGACCACTGGTCTGATCTGGCATAGGATTCATATCTTCTTAAACTTGTACATAATAATTATTATTATATTATTATTTATTATAACAGAAATATATAACAGGTTTCAGAGTAGCAGCCGTGTTAGTCTGTATTCTCAAAAAGAAAAGGAGTACTTGTGGCACCTTAGAGACTAACAAATTTATTAGAGCATAAGCTTTCGTGAGCTACAGCTCACTTCATCGGATGCATTTCGATGAAGTGAGCTGTAGCTCACGAAAGCTTATGCTCTAATAAATTTGTTAGTCTCTAAGGTGCCACAAGTACTCCTTTTCTTTTTGAGAAATATATAACAATCAACTTGTTTTTATTTGGATAAAAACCTCCTGCAGTTTGTAACCCAAACACTGCAGTATTGTGTGAGTATTCAAATCTGAGCTGGAAAGTGATCGTGACTCAAAACAATGATTTTGGCTAGTCTATTTTAATTGATATAAACTGAAATACAAAATACATTTTTCTAAAATGATCATAAATGTTAACAGTTTAAGATACTTGTAAACAAGGAACAACTTAAATTTTGCATGTGTTCCTCTGCAATGACTAAGTACTGGGCACTGTTATATTTACTGTCATAGAAATCAATATGTAAGGAATGCTACTGTCCAGTGTAATAAAGGTAAAAGTTGTTTTTGCAAGGACTTCCATGCTTTCTTTGCATGGTTTACTGTATTTCAGAGCTCATATAACATAATTTTCCTATCAGTTGTCCATCAATTCCTGTATCTTATGTGCTTGCCAATATCAGGTGCTTTAAATGAAAGTGCCAGAAACCCCCATAGTGACCAATTATGAATAACCTTTTCCCTGAGGAAAAAACTTCTCCTAACCCTTGTCAGTGGTGACTTATGCCTTGAAGCACGAGTCCAGTATGCTTTCCAAAACACTGGCTGATAGTTTTTAGGTGAGAAATATTTTTCTCATGTACTTAACTTTACATTATTTCTATTTTGTAAGGATCTTCATTACCTATTTCCATACCTGATGTTTCCTCCTCACCAAGCACGGAATTTCCTGCAGACTGGAGTATTAAAACTCGACTTCTGTTCACTTCTTCCCAACCTTTTACTTGGGCAGAGCATTTTAAAGGCACAGAAGAGGCTCAAGGATTTGCCCAGCACTGTAGAGCAACATCAGTCAATTTCCCACAAAGCATACAGGTAATCAGTCTCCTTTAATCATGTTAAATATAATGGAGAT
The DNA here is from genome assembly GCF_009764565.3 of Dermochelys coriacea. Taxonomy (NCBI): domain Eukaryota; kingdom Metazoa; phylum Chordata; order Testudines; family Dermochelyidae; genus Dermochelys; species Dermochelys coriacea. The sequence goes on from NC_050068.2 coordinate 164,488,400, forward strand.
TATATGTTTTTTTTTTTTGTTTGTTTGTTTTTTTTAAGTTCTTGTGTACACTGGGAATATCCCTTACTGAGCAACTGGTGTAACTGTACCAGTGCTGACCACCTACTGCAGAAAAAGGAAAGTCAGGGTTTGCAACAACTGTGAAGTTGTTAAATTAAGGTTTATACCTTCAACTGGAAAAAGAAAAGGAGTACTTGTGGCACCTTAGAGACTAACAAATTTATTAGAGCATAAGCTTTCGTGAGCTACAGCTCACTTCATCGGATGAGCTGTAGCTCATGAAAGCTTATGCTCTAATAAATGTGTTAGTCTCTTATGTGCCACAAGTACTCCTTTTCTTTTTGCGAATACAGACTAGCACGGCTGCTACTCTGAAACCTACCTTCAACTGGGTACAACAGTGCAAACAGTACTGGTGCAGTTCCCTAGTTGCTGCCTACCACTTGGTGAATTGGGGCTATTCACTAGACGAGGCCCTTAGGTTTATGTGTAAAATAAATGCTTGAAGTGCCGGAAAGGGAGACCATCCAGCTCTCTGAGAAGAAAGATATTGCCATCTTATTAAACACTGTGTTTGGAATCTAGGAACCAAAGCTGTCCACGGAACTTCGCTGCGCATTCCAGCAAAGTCTTATTTATTGGCTTCACCCTTCACTGCCATGGCTACAGCTATTCCCTCGTATTGGAGCAGATAGGAAAATAGCTGGAAAGACTAGTCTTGGTCACATGGTGAAACACTGCAACAAGTTCTAATGAGTGAGTGGTAAGTTGAACTGATGAATTTCTGGATTTGGTAAACCCAAATACTTGGATTACTGTATTTAATTTAAGTATGTATTGTTGTCCTCATTCCTGTGGAAAACGCTTTCTTTCACCAAGATATTTATCATTTGAGGTCTCTGTATTTGCAAATGTGGTATGTGGCATCCCTTCTGTTGAGCTGCAGAACTGCCTCAAAGCAGTGTCCATTAGGGTTGCACAAGAGACCTCGCATGACAGTGACATCATCACCCTACTCTGTATAAGGGATTGTGCGTGCATATCCCAAAGGCCTCAATTTCTTTTCATCACCAGAGAAAGCAAACAGACCTTGCTTTTGTCCTCAGGCTAGATCTTCCCTTAGGCAAACTTGTAAGAAAATAAGATGATGGTGGTAGGGTAGGGTAGGGTAGGGTAGGATAGGATAGGATAGTTTTAGTATACATAGCTTGCCCTTATCTCAAGAGCCTTTGGCCCCTTTCTAGGGTCATGTCAAGGCCAGAGCCCCATAAACGTTCAAGAGGCATACCTCCTACCTCCAAATTGTACTAGAGACTGTCACTCATGTCTGCTGCCTTCCACAGCTGAAACAAGATTTACTCGCAAAAAGAAAAGGAGTACTTGTGGCACCTTAAAGACTAACAAATTTATTAGAGCATAAGCTTTCGTGAGCTACAGCTCACTTCATCGGATGCATTTGGTGGAAAAAACAGAAATCTCTCCTCTGTTTTTTTCCACCAAATGCATCGATGAAGTGAGCTGTAGCTCACGAAAGCTTATGCTCTAATAAATTGTTAGTCTTTAAGGTGCCACAAGTACTCCTTTTCTTTTGCGAATACAGACTAACACGGCTGCTACTCTGAAACCTAAGATTTACTCGATGACCTACTGTGCAGTTTCCCACACCTTCACTCCCCACACTGGAATGGGAAGACATTTGAGTCTCCAGATTCATTTGGCTTCTCAATGTCTACAGCCTGATACTCTGGCCCTGTTGGAGGTGCCTAGACCAGTCTCCTTGCTGAGGCTTTCTGACACAAGACTCACTTTGCCAGTGCAGCCTCTCTGCTGCCTTCTATCCTGGGCCCACGATGGAATCTCTTCTGCCTCGTTCTAGGAGCAAATCCTTTATCCAGCGCTGCTGGGAAATCAAAAGCAGCACCCAAGACCAAACTGGCACTGTCTCTGAAAGCATCAATCGCCTTGGCGATGACACAAGAACGACCACCTGACAGCCTACTCCTCATTCAGCACTGCTGCCCTTGACATTGACTCCAAATCTCTCCTCCACTGCAGATACCCCTCTGCGCAGATGCCTGTTGGGAAAAGGCAATAGAAGAGGAAGCTCATCTCTACTTCTGCCCCTCTTGTGAGAAGAAAGGGACATCCTCTTCTTCTTTCATACTTTCCAACCCACAAGGGCTTTGGAGATTAACTGCACGACTGTCACCTCTTCTCCACAATTCTCTGGAGCCAGGCATCTCCACGCCATTAACTTGGACTCTTCTCTGGTTAGGGCAACCAGTCTTCTCCTCTCCCTACAATCTCCAGTTTCGCTGAAGGGCATGGTGAATGCATTCCCCCACCACTTTTAGGGAGCCTCTGCTGTTGTGGGACCTAAATCTTGTCTAACAAAGCTAATTGGCCCTTCCCGTGTGCCTTAGTGATGCAGTGTCTCGAGCATCTGTAGATCAAATTGGCCTTCCTGAGAGCAGATACAGTTGCTAGGAGAGGTTAGTGAGCTTAGTGCTTTGTGGACCACAGCGTAAAGGTTTGGTGGTCAAGACAAGTGTGCCGTTAGGCCCATCCCAGCTTCATGCTTAAGGTGATCTGAGGTTCCCATCTATCGATGTTTTCCCTTCCCCGTGTTGTTCGTAACAGATCCCATAGCTACCCAAGGGAACTTACCTCCATACCCTTGATGTAGTGAGGGTGCTCTTTTCTTATCTGGAAAAGACCATGGCCTCTCGAAAATCTAATGGTCTTTTTTATCACATATGTGGGAGAGATGCCAAAGAGAGCCCATTAGCAAACAGACTCTCACTGGTTAAGGAGATGTATAGATATTAGCTAGGAATCCAGTACCATCCTGGTTAAAGACCTACTCCATGAGAGCCACCACCGTGTCAGTGAGCAAGCGTTACGAAGGCTCCCAGGGTGGAGTCACGCATAGGAGCGACTTGGGTTTGATGCACTTTCGCCAGAGACGCTGCTCCTTTGATTTAGCATGTACTCCAATTCCTAGTTTGGGGAGAACAGTGCTACAGTCCTTTTTAGTTTAAAAACTCCTCACTGTCTGCCCTCCTGATGGGGCACTGCTTGCTAATCTCCACAGGGGGAATGCACAGAGACTTCTAAGAAGAAAGGTTACTTACCAATAACTGTTCTGGGTTTGCACTGACAGTCCTCCCACCTTCCTCCTTACCTTGGAATTCTAATTAACATCAGGCCTCTCTGGTTTGAGGGAAGAAACTGAGGCAGATGGGGGATTACATTCCCTTGTGTAGAATAGGGTGATGACCCTCATGTGAGGTCTCTCATTGTCCTTCCCAATGGACATAACTTTATCAAAGAGACAAGGCAGGTGAGGTAATATCATTTATTGGACCAACTTCTGTTGGAAAGAGACACATTATTGAGCTTACACAGAGCTCTTCTGCAGGTCTGAAAAACTTACTACACAGCTAAGTACAAGGTGGAACAGATTGTTTAGCATACATAGTTAACACACACATTTCAAGGAACCATTCAAAGTGGAAATGGCTTGTCTCTTTCGCCAAACGGAAGTTGGTCCAATAAAAGATATTACCTCACCACCTTGTCTCCCTAATATTCTGGGATCCAATGGCTATAACAACACTGCATATAACTCTATCAAGACAGTTTCACAGCTTATCACCAGGGACACTATATTTCTACAAGTGTAAATACAGAGGCAACTCTTGAACAATAGTTACTACAATAGAATCCATATCTTACAAACTAGTAGGGATTGAGGAGTCTTAAAAGTGAACATCTCAAAATTACCATAGGTACAGTGCATAAGTTGCAGTATGGTGCATTGCTTTCTTGGCCTTTGAACCCACGGCGAAGCAACTTCTGATTGCATTGAAATGTGAAAAGATATTGACTTGTCTTCACAGACACCACTTCATTCATGATTATTTTGTGTCCCCTAACTTGCCCCCCCCCCACCACTGGGAAAAATGGTTCATAAAACTGATCGTTCGTAGATAGGTGTTTGTAAAATTTGAAGTCCTACGGTAGTTACCAACCTCTCTTTCTCATGGCTACATAAAGCAGACATGCAAAGCTCTTAATAAAATCCCTTCTATCATAGTAAGGAGCTGAATACTCTCAATAGGCAGTCTTAGACTCTAACAGCTAACTTTTGTGTTGAATGCCTTTCCAAGCCTAGCTGTTGATCTGAGAGAATTTTGCAAAACTATTAGCAAATTTCCGTTAATGCTTTGTGGGAATTAATACACTAAGGAGTAAGCTTCTCAAAAGAGCTCAGCACCCACAATCAGGGCCAGACTTATCAAAAGAGCTCAGCACAGTGGATGATAACTCCTGAAAATCTGGCCCTAGGTGTTCCAGACCACCTCTTTCAAACCTGATCATAAAAGGTGCATGTTATCTAAATACCGTAAAACTAACATTTTATGGAGTATTTTATTTCAACCTATTTGAGAATCCAGGTGGTTGTTTTAGCAGGTGGCAATAGTGTTAAAAAATGTCTCTTACAGAATGGTCATCTAAAATTTTATAACTTCTCTTCCTCTAACCTGCAGGTCGGTCAGTTTTACTTCCCTATATAATCTTCTCAAAGCCAAGCTGTGTCCTATTTCTATGTTGTACCTACCAATTTACTGTGCTGTTTCGTGCAGCAGGCCTTGCAGGAAGTTAATGTGATCACAGCTGTTATTTCCCCTACAACCAGGGGTTTAAGGGAAGCCATGAGAAATGAAGGTAAGACAGAGTTTCTTCCAATAAGATTTAAATATCATACAAAACTCACGTTCTAACACAATTATGTATATAAACCATTCATTTGCTTACCTTTCCTACTCAGGCATAGAATTTTCTTTACCTTTGGTAGAAGAAACTAGGAGCAAGACTCAGAAAAACTCTGAAACAAACTTGGATACAGAAGTTAACAGTCCTGAAACAGGCAAAAACACTGAAGATGGAGAGTATGTAACAAAAACTGTCTGTTTCTAGAATTTAAATGCACTTGTCACTGCCTAGACAATTTAATAGATATTAATGTGGAGTATTTTAACCATCTGAATCTGTTTTTCCTAGGGAACAAGGAGTGAGTGACGATGAAAGTTTCTCTTGGCTTGAGGAGATGGGAGTCCAAGACCAGATTAAAAAGCCAGATGCAATTTCTATCCAACTGTATCCTTTGAGTACCAGAATATAATATATCAAAAACATGCATTGGAATACTTCTTCTCTGTGAAGATCTGTCGTATTTAAATCGTAGTCCATCAATAACTGTGCAATAATGATGATTCTGTGAATTTTCAGTTAGTGATACGCATTTATGAACACACTGTAAAAGCAGTGTATCTCCTTCTGTACTTAACAGGGGATTTGCTTTTTATAAGCAGCAAATATTGTTACAGGATCACTAAGCGACTACACTTTTAATTGTACCAAAATTAATGTGATAGAATCTACGTTATAAATGTAATGAGTGAAAATACACCTGTTACTGACCTGCCTTTTGATTAGGCTTAGAGTAACAGTAACTGCATTCTCTCTTACCTGTGTGTTTAAAGTACATTTGCTTTTTACAGAAAAACTGGTTTCTGTCTCAAGCTTATCTGGTTATAAATTTTACCCAAGACTAGGTGGTAGATTCCATGTAGCATAACGGAAATATAGTACCTATTGTATAGCTACAGGATGGGCGCCTGTGATGAAATGATGTAAACAAATCATGTCAGTTCTAGGTTTTCTGTCAACTGGTATTTCTACACATCCATGTCCAACCTATTATGGCATATGTCTCTGTATTTGATGCGTTCTTATATTTTGATACAAGAACCATTCCACCTGTTTCTGCCAAGGTAAGGAATAATCAGCAAACTTCACTTGTAAAGCCATACATAGCATGCTAGGTCAAATTTACTTTGTTCAACTGCCTTCTCAGTAATCTATATAGTACAGACCAGTGTGGCGATATCAACAACACTTCACCCCTACAGATCATAAGCTGTCACCTCCCAGAATGCTTCAGTAGGAAGACTTACTAGACGAACTGACGGTTTGGTTAAAGATATTTGTCTTCACAAACTTGTACTAGTACAAACCTAAAACTGGGAACAGTACTTTTTCACACTCCAATTTTTCTAATAAACACAAGAAAACTGGTTTAGTAAAGGTTCTCCCTGAATAGCTGTTAAACTAAACAATTTTCCTTTAATGACATGTTAATTACAGAACAAACTCTCTGGAGAACATGCCTTGTCTCATGATTTCAATAAAGTTTAGGCCTAAGCTATTTTTGAGTTCTTTACCTTTCCAGAGCAAATGTAAATTAGCATAGACGGCTGTTCAGTGAATTTTTACTTGACTTTAATTCTTGGTCTGGTGCATTTGATGCCCTTAAACTTCTTGTGTGTTTCCTTTGACTCATATCAACATAGCCGTAAAGAGAAAAATGAAGTGCAAGTGGATCACAAGCCTGAATCTGTTGCGTTAGTGAAAGGAACAAACACATTCGTGTTGCTGAACTTCTTGATAAACTGTAAGAGTTTAGTGGCTGCTGCAGGCCCTCAAGCAGGGCTCCCCCCAACACTGTTGTCCCCAGTTGCTTTTCGAGGTGCAACAATGCAAACGCTCAAGGTAAAAAACAAAGGAAAGAATGACTTTCTGGTGCTGTCTGTCTTCAGGAAGGGAAGGCTTTGTTCCTTTGCATATCTTTGTGTGGTTACTGCTCCTCCAGTGATGTTTCTTAATGATGCCATTTGTGCTGTGTAATTTGATGTTGAATTAGCAGTTTAATTACAAACTTGTCTATTGGGGTTTCAGGGTGGTAACATAGGTTTAAAGGCTTTGGAGGCTTAGTTGTACATAGTCTCACCTTCAAGACACAGGATTAAAACTATACTCTCCACTCCCCACCGCCACCCCCCTTTCCCCAGTCACTAAGGTTGCCAACTACAGTCCCCATGCAGTTGCACACTCTACCTACCATATTGTGTAGTTTTCTTGTGTATGAGGGTTTAGTATCTTGTATAATAAAATCATACTATAGCTTATGCCTTGTAGAGATATTGAATAACTGAATATCTAATATTCATAAAGCACTTTGAGAACATTGAATTAAAGCTGATCTTGAAATGTTGAAGTGTATGAAAAATAAGATTGGTCACTAATTTTGATATGTCAAACACTGAATATGTAATTTACTGTCTTCAGGCTCGAAGCATCAATGTGAAAACACCGGTTCACTCATGTTATAATGATATATTTAGCTTGGAGATCACGGGTCCTGTCATGCCTCATTGTCTGCATACTTTGACCATGCTGCTCAAATCTGCACAGAGGGGAGCTTTTTCTGCTGTATTATACACCCATGAGCCAACAGCAGTGTTTAACACTAATATAGAGAGAATCTTAAATAAGGTAAGTAGACTGAAAGGGTGTCTTCTGTGTTAGGGTTAGTACTTTTTATCACTAGAAACAATAGACTAGGGAATGTGGGGGGGGGGGAACTGCTCTTCACTTGGGATAATGACTAACACCCATTTGTTGGCACTTTAGAGAAACCAGTTTACAAGGTTTTATCAGAGGTAGGGAGGAGGCTGGGATTTCTAGTCATAAGAGTGGAAAAGCATGTTCATTAAACTGATGGCTTTAACCCAGTCCCTATCTACTACTCCACCGGTAGACTAGGCAGCTCTTCAGTATCTACTGCTCACTGGCACAAAAATAGGCATAAAATAGAATGAGTAGTTTGAAACAACTGCAGCTTGCACACCTCTTTTGTGAAACTGAATTTCCACAGGAAACTATGTGCAAGGACCTCACTAAGTGTGGATTGCATCTTAAAACCTTGGATCAATTGATTCAACTTCCAACATTAGGAAAGTCTTCCATACGACTCCTAGAAATGAGAGACTATGCTTACACCTGGAAATCCTAAGTATGCTATTTTAGTTCATGAAATGAGACTAGTAGTCTTTGGTCAACACTCTACAGATGCTATTGTGTACCAGGAGGGGAGAATTGCCTACTTGCGAAAGCTTTTGGATGTAGTGGAGAAGAACTTCTGTTGCACACATCATCACTCATAAGGCAACTTCCAGTGGAAAAACAAATATTCTGAATAGTTCAGCAAGAACACTGCCCCTCTCAATACCTGCAACAGCTGCATTTGTCTTCAATGTTTTTAAATAAAATGTTTTATAAACAAGGTAATCTTGCATTTTTTCCTGTTTAGAATTAAGAATGAGGGTTAGTGTATATTCACCATTTTTAAGGTGCAGAACTGTTAGAGGAACCACTTACAGTTTCTACAGAAGGTGAAGTGGCTCCTATGCTAATGGACACTGGAGGTCAGTAATTATTACTTGTTTCAGTATTAAAAAAGGACAACGACTAGATTAAACAGTAGTTGTGCTCGTGCTTAAACCATGATAGCTAAATGAGTATATGTACTTGTAAATTAAAGGTATAAAATGAGAAATTAATATAACAAGTTGTGACACTTATTCACCTACCAGTGATAACTTAACTCCTTTACACTATGAAACTTAAAGCAAAAAAGAGTGGTATCCCTCCCAAGTAAAATTTATTCTTAGCAGTAACTAAATGTAACTGGAAGCACCTAAAGTTCAAAGGAAGCACAGCTGTCATCTAAAAGGAAGGATTTCAATGCTATTGGTAAGATCAGTTGAATAAACTTAAGTTCAGTAACTCTGAAACTGAATAGCTTTGTTCTGACATGCTATTTATTACACTACCTGCAACAGAATTTAAATATCAATCTGTTTTGTGATGTAATGGTTCAGTTTTGGCAGAATACAGACTAACCTGTTCACTTGACAAGTAAATTGTCACTTTGAGTACATTTTGAAAGGATTCAACAATGAAAAGCACACTGTTAGTGATACCAGACTGAGGCTGACAAGCCACAAGTGACTTTAACCTGTTGGGGTGCCTTTACTATATTAACCAGTTGTAGTTGATGAAACAACACTTAGCCATTTTGCTGTGAGGAAAACAAACTGAATATTTCCTGTCATACTGTTTAAATATCAGTATGTAGTACTACAGTAAATGAAACAATGAATTCACACTACTCTGCCTCTCTTGCGTAATGTGGATTGCTAATTTGGCTTCTGAACCACTGAGGTCTGAGTATCAGTGCTCTAGGTTAATGTAGATAGTGGATATCGTCCTCCAACTTTAGCTGAAAAGAACTCTAAGAAACTGACACATCCTTGAAGAGCTGTAGAATGCTTTTTACTACACAGATTTCTGGTAAACAGGCTCCTGCAGTATAGCTCGTGAGCTTTTAAGATCAATATGTAGCACACTGAAGAGGCTGCCCCATGGAAGTTGGAAAGTCAATTAGAAGTCACTGTAGCTCTTGGATTTTAGCTTTGTGTAATTGTTATCTCAATCCATGTAGGCTGCTGGGGTGGTATACCACTCCACTCACATCACTAACCTTTAATTCTAATAAAGTGTCCTCGCTAACTTACTGTGATACTTAAATGAGCAAATCTGATGGTAAAATGAGTTAAACAAAGGGATGCATTTCAGGCACAGGCCTTTATGTATGCCTTTAAAACAACTATATTATTTTAAGAGAGGAGATAATGCTTTTTTGGCATTTTATGCATAAATGCCTGAAAGGGGGGTTAAAACAAGCAGAGGTTTTAAACTTTAGAATCAGGAGTGTCAAGTCTTCCCTTGTTGGCAGCAAGTCCTCTACATCTATATTGATTACTCCACCTTTAAGCAAAACTAAGCTTGCACAGGTTACCTTACTTCTAGTATCTACTTTTGCAGTACTTCCTTATTCCTTTAAGACTTTTGTATGGAACTATTTAACCTAAACCAGTTCTTCTGAAAAGGTTTACTTTCTGTGTTGGGCAAAAAGGATAGGGTTGGGGCTTGTGACTTTGAACTCTCTTATGGTGGAGGGTCCCTTTACACATTATAGTAGAGTACAAGTTTTCACTGAATCATTTCTAGCCCAGCTCAACATGAAGATCATCTTGGAACCAACCAAGACTCATCTTCCTGAACTAGGGCATGATTTTTCACAGGTACTGTATATCCCCAGCTCTAACGGACTACAGCTGGAATAGTGCTGAGCACTTCTGAAAACACCTTATAAGCATCAAGTGAACAACTGGCCAAACACACACACTTTTAGTGGTTGTCTCCCACAATCTTCTAGTCTACTTTCACTACAGACCTTCCCACTTATGCAGCAAATGAAGCAGGGGCCCAATAACTAACAGCTGCATTCATTTAATGAGGTTAGGGGCCTCATAGGGAGAAGGAAACATGATTAGGTAATTAAGTTTACCTGTGCATTGTCTTTAATTCAAGCATTTCCTATTTGAGTGCCTCACTTTGCAACACGAATGGTCTTTAAGCATAGGGTTTTTTATTTAACTAGAATTTAATAAAAAAAGCCAACCCCGTTCCCACTTTTTTTTTTTTTTTAAGAGGACAGCAGAGTACTGGATATAAAGCTTCCAGGGCTGGAGTGTGAACTGACAGAACAGGGGACAGAAGTGGGACTCTTGCATGCTACTTTATTTTTAAGCAGTGCTTTATCTCTATAGTATTTATTCAGCTCTTTGTCAAAGCACTTTGTACAGGTGGTTACGGAGGAACAGTCCCATTTCACAAATAGCTTAGCGAAGCACACATTTTATGCGTTTTGCTGACAGACAAGCATGGATGAAACTCATCTGCCATATTAGACAGCGAGGTTCTATTCCCAGCTTTGACAAAGGTGACTTTTATACTACACTTCTGGCCTTCAGTCACTCTGACATGGGACATTGATATTTTGTTCAATAAAAAGGTGCAAAGGATAGAGAATTGACATTAATCCATGGAAGAAACGGGACTAGAATTCATCTTCTGGCTCCTATAGCAAAGCTCCTTCCCCTCAGGCCAAAGGACAGCTTGATACATAAGAGGAGCTCCATTTTGTCTTTGTGAATTTGTGGAGTTGTGTGCAGTTGACAGGATACAAGCTTTGAGGGGGAAAAAGAAATTTAAAGAAATTAAGCATACAAACTACTAGGCATGCACAAGTGGCCATTTTCTAAGATTTAACTCAGCCATGTATGACATTAGAACTATTTCCCCCACTGCAAATTTGCAAACCCCCCTACAGTCAACAGGTTAGAGCTATTTTTAAAAAGAGAAAAAAGAGTGCCTATTTTTCCTATGAACCTTTGTTATCAAAAACTGCCAAAACTTTGAATCAAACTTAAAAAACAAAACAAAAAAACCCTCCATCTTGTGATGGAGTACAAGCACAGAAAACATGAGGCCAAAAGTTAGCTCAGTAACTTATAAACAACTGAAAACATTTCACTATTGCTCCCCCTCTGATACATACTCTCTGAATTACTGCTTTGGCACAGATCTTAATTACTGTTTACTGACCAATGATTAAGATTATGAATTTGTGCGGCTTTATTGACTTGAGTTGGGTACAACAATTGAAGCATCATTCTACCCCCCCCATCCAGTTGTAGATTTGTTATAGCTTAAAATTCACATTAAACCACAAATTCATACAATCAACATCAGGCAGTGTGTTAATTTGAGATTGGAATAGACAATTTCATATCTCCTTACCAGAACATGCAGGGGAGACACACTTTTACACTGCAATTCTCATCAATTTCATTGCTGGACTTTCTTCCCTCCCATTTAAGCCAGGTCATTTGCCTATTCTTTTTAGTCTTAAAAAGTAAGCAATATGGCCAGTTGCAGTACACCACTGACTTAAACCCCAAACAAGACAGAGAGAAGTGGTAATGTTAGCATTGTACAACAGTGCCACAATTACCTACCTTCTTGGAGGGGTAACATTACTGGCCCAGTATCTGTCCAGCAGTACATACCAGCCTTTTTCTAGACTATGATAAGCTGCACAGCCTTGTACTGGGTATAGGCAAAAGTACTACAACAGTAGCTTTACCAAGACCAGGGAAAACTGCATTATAGTACAAAAGAGTATGAAAGGTTAACATTCCATATTGAAGAGAACTTGCAAGAATTTCAAAGAGAAATTGCATGAGTTTTAAAACAAAGGTTTAGATTACCGATGCCCTCCAGAGTCTGCCTGTTGAATTTAGTCATTTAAGAAATAATTACATCACTAATGTAAACAATATAAACATACCAAAAACTAAGTATGATTTAAATACATTTTTGATGGTACAAAAGAAAATCTTGAAGGTGTCTGTACAGTTTTTACAATGTGGGATTCACCAATTTATTTACAACATGAAACGGGGAAATACCTTTCTTGTGCAGAATAAAATTATTTGAAATAATGTCAATATAAAAAACAATATCTAGCGGTGTGAGGCACTCCTGAAGATGGTGGCATTGGGCATGCTGTCCTTTGGTACAAGTCCCATCGCTTGGAGAGCCGCAGTTGCTGCTGTGGCTTTAGCATGCTTCTTATTAAGGCTGGGAAAATAGGTCTGTATTCATGCCCATTGACCATCACCTGTTTAAGAGAAAAAACTACAATAAAATAAGAGATTTAACCAGCTGTTTGTTACTAGTACTGGAAAAGTTGTTTGTAAGAGCCAGAAAGAGCGATACGCAAACTTCCTACTAAAAGTATGCAAAATCCACCTCCGGCATCACCTGCAACATGCATGCATGTCCTCACTGAAGTCTCTAGGACATTTATAAACTCCATTGGATCTTAATGCTGAAAGACAAGCAAGCACAAACTATGGGGCTGCACTGAGGATGAGGAAAAAGATTCCTCAAAAACATCCATTTGTGAACTCTTCACTATTATTCAAAGTACAAAAACACTCTAAGTTTTCCCCATTCTCTACATTTTCTCTCATGCTGGCACACTTTGCATCTTGAAATTGTGTCTCACTTCCCTTTCTGTCATTTTAGGTATGGGTATAATTCAGATTTAGTAAGTTATTCATATTTATATTCTAGTAACACCAAGGCCCCCACTCAGGATCAGAGTCTCACTGCAAACACAAATAAGATCGTCCCTGCCCAAAAGAGTTTATAATCTAAATATACAAGACAATGATAGACAACATATTAGGAAAATGTTAAAGGGCCAACTAATACCTTTTATTGGACCAACTTCTGATGATGAAACTCTTCTTCAGGTCTAAAAGATATGATCTCACCTACCTTCTCTCTCTAATATCCTGGGACTGACATGGCAATAACTACATCAGATGCAAAGATCCAAGTTTTATATAACCCTGTCCCACCTAACTCTTCCTTCCCGCTCCCTGTGCAGAGCCTGTTATACCAGGTACACTGTGGCTCCATGGGAGTCCACATAGCAAACTTCCATTGTAATTTAGCACTATTACAGCTCCACCAGTGAAAGCTGTGCTTTGATGTTTTTACATCATATCAACAAATGCTACTTAAGATTATCTTTGAAAAGGATTCCTCATGTGATACAGAAAGGAACCGCTTCCCTCAAAGGGAATGAGTATATGATGTCTATTATTATTAATCATGTTTATTACAGTAGTACCTAAAGAACAACTAAGAATGGGGTGCAATTGTACAAGGCACTGTACAAACAGTCCCTGCTCCAAGCAAATTAGGTTGCTAGTTAATGTATTTAAAAAAGATCTATTAAATAAGACTAAGGTGGTGACCTAATAGTGGCTGAGAGACCGTCTTTCTCCCTATATCCCCTCCAGGCAGTTGTGGTCTGCTGGTTTGCTTTTGCTTCTTGTGATTGAACTCTGTGATTAGTAGCAATGCATTCTCAGTGGTGGGCCCACTTCTCTGGAATCTGGTCCTTGGGGACAACAACAGAACCAGTGTTAGCAAACTTCATAGAGCAGTGCGAGAACTCTTGTTTGTTAAAACTACTAATTTATTCCAAGACCATTTTAGGAGCCAGATAGGTTCAGAAATGTAGCTCTAAAATACTGCCTAATACTTTACGGAGCCTAGTTTTGCTTGATGGGGGTAAATTAAAATAATGATAAGAAACTACCATTAAGGCTGAAAAGTGAATGCCTGAATTTCTTTTTTGTACATCAAACTTTTGAAATTAAGTATAGGACAAGATGCTACGGCCTGGACTCCTGCAGTGATCTTTTCCACAATGCTTGAGAATTTTTCTCCTAGAGAAGGAGCGGAGAAGACACTAATATGTTTTTGTGATCTATTTCTCTCTGTCAGTTCTTTAGCGGAAAAGTAGTCATTTTCAATGGCAAACTCTAATGCAAGATTCAAGTGCAAAGAGTAAGCTGGACTAAACAAAAAAAAAAAAAAGGGTTAAATCCTGCTCAATTTATTCACAAGGGCCGTTCTACTAAATCTTATTCATGGAACTATGGCAGGTAGGATTTGACTCCAAATTGGTTTAACTCATTTAAATTGGCGGTGGGAAAAACGGCTTTTAGCCTCTTCATAGTTACAAAGATGCATAAGTGTTTGCAGGTTTTGGGGTTAAACTGTAAGCTCCCTTTAGAATAAGGACTTTGTATTCCTATGTGTTTGGACCATGCCCAACACATTGGGGGCACTACTGTAATACAAAAAAATGAAATTAATAATACTAGATTTATCATTTCTAACCGAGTACTAGACATGTCAAAAGGGAATTCAAGCTTACCTTAAAGATAAAATGTTTGCGATGATCAGGCCCACTATCATCCACCAATACGAACACAGGTGGAGACCATCTTCTTTTATTACATATCTCCATCAATGCAGAAACTGGATGTTTACCTTAAATATATCAACATATTTTATTTCTAAATTAATTCCAATGTTACTCCTAGACAAGTTACCTTAAATTATATATTTTAAAGGAATAAAAAAAGGCCTTACCTGAAAGATCCTTCATTACACTAAAATGTCCCGATCTCTTTTGTGTCTTTTCTCCCACTGCAACAAGACCTAAACAAAATATGAACCATGTTTATATCTTGTGTTACTTTTTACTCCTACAGACCTGATTTGAGCATTGAACTCTTGCTATTGGAGCAAGGGTTTCTCTCATTCCATTAACCCACAGCATGCATTAATGACACGTATGTATGACAATGCCAACTGTAGCACAATCACACATTCAAAAGCCTTTTAATCTCTCCCTTCATTTCAACACTACTTTTCCTTCACACCATGCCATTCTTCTCAACTTGTTCCATTAATTGTTCCATTGAGACTGTAACTAGTCTACCAGTCACCAGGAAGTACAAAGCACGCTAAGGAAGGCACTCTTCCCCTTCACAGAGCTCAATACTTCACTGCTCATGTCACCTTTGGGGAAAATGCATGGCAGGAGCTGAACTAAAACTCAAGAGATGCACAGGTGCAGGGCTCCTGCAAGCCACCCAATGTTCAACACACACACACCCTGCCCCCGACACGTACTTTCAGTTGAAACATTTCCCTTTTAAAATTAAAGAACTTCAAGCTTGTTGAAAAAAATCTTAGTCAATAATAGTGCACACTACAGTGTCATTTAGTCGTATGAGAGAATTTGTTAATTACAATGGCTTCCGTGTCTCATATGTGCTGTTCTTGATTTACGATGATCAGAGTTTTCTTGTGTCTGGATTCATAGCCGTTTACACAGAAATCAATGACATCTGGAGAAACATGACGCATTGTTAAGGCTGCGTTTATGTCATGGAAGTCACGGAATCCATGAATTCCAGAGACCTCCTTGACATTTTCTGCTTCAGCCCCAGGGGCTGCAGGACTGGAGCTGGCAGCCAGCAGGGCCCTTGCAGGGTTTCAGCAAAGGCTGACAGCCTCCTCAAGGTTCCAGTGACTGGCGACAGCCTTGCACAGGGGGGGGGACCTTGGGCGAGCAGCTGGGGATGTCCCATTTTCTCTTTGGGAAACATGGCTACCCTGCAGCTCCCAACTACCATGGGCAGAGGGGGGAAACCATGGAGCTGCAGCAGCAAAAGTCACAGACAGGTCACAGCTCCCGTGAATTTTTGATTCTTGCCCATGACCTGTGACTTTTATTAAAAAAATAACCATGACAAAATCTTAGCCTTACGCATTGTCTATGGCTGTGTCTACATTAGAGAGAGAATGTGCAGACCGCAGTGCAGATGTAGTTTACACTGCGGAAGGAGTTCTTCTTTCAGTGTAGGAACACCACTTCTCTGAATGACATTAGCTACCTCGACAGAAGCACTCATCTGTTGATAAAGCTGCATCTACAATGGGAGTTTTGTCAGCGTAGCTTTGTCCACCAGAAGTGTGATTTTTTTCCAAACCCCTAACTGACAGAGCAAAACCAATATATCTTTTCAGTACAGACCAAGCCTATAGCAGAAATACAGGGTGGGATTATCAAAATTGCTTTAGTGATATAGGAGTACAAGTCCCATTGAAAGTCAATGGAAAACCTAACCTGCTCCAATTGTCTGTTCTCAGGAGGAAGGACAAAAATAAGTAGGTGATTAAAAAAAACATTCTATATAGTTCTGAGGCAGTAGCTATCAAACTTTCATTCTGTTAATTACTCTGTACAAGACATTCTTTCGTGAGCCATGTCCTCCACTCCAACCTTCCAATCCCAAGATTTTAAAGGGTAAAATAAAACAATCAATCTGCCTATAGCATAAGGAAATGTGTATGGTGACCCACCATTTTCCTTTAACAAAACATTTTACCCTCATGAATTTCAAAAATCCCTTTTCTCCCTCTCGAGTGACACTTTTAAATATATGTAAAAATGAAACGTTTGAACCACCACGGCTCTGAACTTCTTTTCCTTCAATCCCCTCCTTTTATTTTTCTTGTTTCTTACCTTCAACTTGATTCCTCTCCTGGCTTTTGGGAATGAAGGGAGTAAAGGGAACATACTGCAGTTTTTCCACTGCTGTTCCTTTTTTTTTTTTTTTTTTTTTTTTTAAAGCTCACATCCTCATTATCACCATACCTTCACCCTCAGAACTTCAAACATAGTTTATTTCAAGGCATTATGGCCCCAAAGTTACCTCCAAATTCAAACAACTGTTTTCTTCCTTTATCTTATTGAAAATTATTTACATAAGAAATAATTACAAAACTGGGGTTACAATGAAGGGAGGGATCCTATAGCACATTATGTTTCACATCTGGCAGCTTAAGCGGTATGGCTCTGAACCAACTAATGAAGATGTTCTGCTTTCCACTGTTAATTGAAGCAGTGTGTTTTTGGTTTTTTTTGGTTTTTACACCTTTCAGAGGCTGAGAAGGGAGCTCTCACAGTTTAATGGCAGCCAACAGAGCAAAAGAGTAGCTTAGTGGCTGAAAGCCTGGAAGCTGTTCAGGCCATGCCTGAGAGTAGCTGGTCTAGTGCATAGCCATGGGAAAGGCTGGCAAACTCTGGATTCACACCTTGCTGCTGTGTCCTAAAATAGCTTTTACTGAACAAAGTTAATGGACTGTTCCTGGATGTGAATTCCCAGAAGACAAAACACTCACCATTTTCGAATAACTTCAGACAAGATTTCAAAAATTGTTTTCTTTTATAAGGGAAGAAGAAGATTACTTTGTCCATTTAAATTTTCTAGCCAGAACACTAAACCCTTCTAGATAAAGTTCCAGTCTGGCTTTCAGCAATACACACACACCTTGGTCAAGGCTGTCCTCAATCCTTCCCTTACATCTTCTTCATATTGGTTTGCACAGCACATGGCACAGATTTGACATTTTATAAACAGCATCAGTACATTCCAATGCACTTCAGTGCCCTCCCTATGCACAAGAATCACTTCAGCTACCTATTTTTAACAACCCAAGTTGCCTCTTTATAGAGTACATGATCTTAACATTAGGCACCCATGTTGGTTTAGCGAAACTTTAGCACTTCTCCCTATCAATCTGGGTTTGATTTTTTTTAGGGAGCCTGTTGGAAATGATTACAGACATGAAGGGATGTAGGATTATCTATCTGATAATTTAATTCTTTTTTCCCCGTTTTGAGTTTTAAAACAACCCAGGGATCACTGCAAGGATATCAATATTTTTCAGTGAACCTATACCAAGAAAGGGAAGATGCATGGCAAGAGCTCTCCTCACTAAAATCTTAACTTTGCTTGTATGCTGTTCTCTTTTCCTCCACCTCTCTGGCCATCTTACTAAACAGTAAGCTCTTTGGGGCAGTGAACATATCTGCCTATTTGTTTGTACAGCGCTTAGCACAACAAGGCCCTGGTCCTGGTCCAGGTCTTCAGGCTTTACCACAATATAAATAATCATTGGGATTGAATGTCAAACTCTACAGATGTTAAGAAATGTTATCAGATACCGCACAGAGGTTGCCAGACACTCAATAAAGGTTACAGGTTTCAGAGTAGCAGCCGTGTTAGTCTGTATTCGCAAAAAGAAAAGGAGTACTTGTGGCACCTTAGAGTGCCACAAGTACTCCTTTTCTTTTTTCAATAAAGGTTAGTACT
The DNA here is from genome assembly GCF_009764565.3 of Dermochelys coriacea. NCBI lineage: Eukaryota > Metazoa > Chordata > Testudines > Dermochelyidae > Dermochelys > Dermochelys coriacea. The sequence continues at coordinate 164,506,816 of NC_050068.2, forward strand.
CCTAATCATGGATGTGAGCCTGTCAGATAACCCATTCTGCAGGCTGCTCAGAAAAAGAGAAATGACCTTGAAGGAATTTTAGTTTAGCTTATAGATCTATATAGTTCTTCCCTGATGCCTGTGACATTACCCATGTAAAACTCAAAGAACTGTTATCAGCAATGAGAGGTTTAGAGGACAGAGCTGCTGAAAATGCTGTGCGGCAGCTCAACAAGTTGAGGGCATTCCAGAAAAAGTGTTCTTCCTGGAACGTCTGTCAACTAATTCTTCTCCAACTCTCTCCCCCTCCCTCCCTAATTTGGCAAGAGATCTGACAGAAATGAATAGTTGTAAAGCAGGTTTAGACACTTTAATATGTAAAACTCTTTTTTCAGGGCTTCCTTTTATATTTGTGGACTGTTTCATCACTCAGTTATAAAGCCATTGTGTAGACTGCTAAAGGAGCTATAAACTTTACACAGGATCTCATTCTTATACTTGTAAAACGGAAGAGTGAGACTCTGAGGATCTCCATTTCCTGACTCCACACAGACAATATTTATGATTCTAACACCTTATTTTCAATGCTTGATTGGTACTTTGAGAGCATTCCACTATTGGGAAATCTCAATGTGGACAGTTAGGGTCTGGTTTTTAGGATCTGCAGTTTTCACTGACTTAACAGCATCTATGAAAATCAGGCCAACAGAATTTAAGTTTACATGCTTTGTTTCTTTTCTGAGTGAAACTATGATTGAATGAAAACTCTGCTCTAAATGTCTGTAAGCTTAAATGTGATCTATGTAATGTAATGCAAGCTCAAAAAGGTTAGGGAACAACTGATAAATATTCAGTTTTCTACTTAAACTACAAGCCAATGTTAATGTGGTTTACCAATGCACATTATGAAACAATATGAGTGAAATCCAGGCTCTACTGAAGTCAACTGGAATTTTACAACACATTTTAAAATTTTAACTTTAAGAGCTTGAAAACGTTCTTTCTGAATCAGAGTATACCTCAGCATGCATTGTGAAATAAAACTGCTGCCGAATTTGTATATATGTGCAAAATACCCAATTGTATAATCTGGGCAGCTCATGTAAATCACAGTAGGGTCCTGATCCTGCAAATATGCTTCTGCATGTGTCTAACTTTAAATGGAAGAGGAGCCCCAACTGACTTATATGAGAGTATTTATGGCTTTAAAGTTACGCTCATGCCTAAATGTATGTAGACTAGGGTGTAAGGGGCCAGTATCAATACAACTATTTTTATTGTAATATTTTTATAGTAATTTACATATTACAGTGAAAATAATTGCCATATACTATGATCATTCTATTCTTTGCTATAATAGAAAGAAAACCATTAATCAGTTTTATAGTGTTTTAAAACGTTTAAGGAAAGAGTTTACCTTTTCGATCTGTCTTAAAATCCACTAGGATAGGCTCCACAGTTCCTTCTCTGTTTTTTCCTAACCCCTCTCCTTCTCTCCAGCCCATTTTTCTCATCAGCTGGGCTCCCATGCCTCCAGTTACAGGGGCTGCTCTTAAGAACTGATCCTATCCAAAGAAAGAAAAGTAAAACAAGTCCTGAAGTTAGCACTTGATTTTAAAAAAATCACTGGGAGCTTCCAAAAATGTTTCTAACAACCTTTCATTGATCAATTCAAGTCAATACACCTTAGCTTTACATACATTTACATGGCTTGTATAAACCCGAGTTCACAACATACAAATTAGACACATAATTTGTTCAAAATATCAAATTAGAAACAGCTTAAGAAAATTTTAATGAGATCCTTTAAGTCAAAAATGGCAATTTTAAACATTGACCTGTTTCAAACGTGTAAGTAATAAAATGATAACCAACGTTTATTTTTAAACACATTACTTTGGTTCCAATGCATCTCTTCTTATCTTGTGAAAGGAGGCAGTGTTAATTGTTTAACTAGCAACATTTGTGCCAAGTGTACCTAGTTATTGAACAAAATACAAGTAAATATAGTAATGACATTCAAATACTGTTTAGGCATATTTAAAATATGAGTAATGCTTTCCCATTTTATTACGCAGCAGTTGCAGACACACATTTTATTCTGAAAATCCACATAGAACAGATACAGGCGTTTCTTTAAAAACAAATGAACAAAAATAAGGTACTTAGCCACACAGTTTAGCAGCAGTAGTTGTAATATCATTGTCTCATCATTATATCATAGTTGTTAAGTGTTGTAAGCTTATCAAATAGAACTTTTAAAAATCTGTTTTGTTGTAAAGAACTTTAAAAACTCCTTAAATGTTTACATACCTAGGCCTCGATGGCCGCAGTGTTGTGAATAGTAGGGCTGGCATTGACCGTGGCAAGAAGGCAGCTACAAGGATTTGACCCTGAAACAAGTTTCCATATAGAGGGGTGAAAGTTCACAGATTATTCTGTGAACTATCATCTCTCTTTTGCCCCACCCACTGACCCAAGTAAGTCAGTCATTTCCATCACAGCAGCAAATTGCTTGACTTAATATACAAGTTTACACATTGGTATTGATAACGCAGTTATTCTCACACAGTAGGTAATAGGTACAATGTTTAGTATTTTTGTAGCAACTTTACCTATGTTTCAAAATAGTGGTAAGTTCACGGAACACTTTTTAAATTTCTTTATTTCTTTTTTTCCTCTTTTTTTTTTTTATTTACTGTGCTTGACGTACTCAGTATTTCCCAGATTTGAAGAAACGAAGACAGATATTTCCTTGGTTTCAAATATAAGCAGAATTAGAAGTTTTCCTTTTCCAGGAGACTTAGAATATATACATTCTTAATAAAAACTATTAGCCTCTCAACACAGGCACTTATGGCACATACCAAGGACATATGCATCATAACCCCCCACATTTTCTGTTGTTAAGAAGTTAAATAATAAAAATTCATGAACATGTATAAGAAGAATAGTTTTCCAAATATTTACCTATATAAGCAACAAAACAAATCCCTAGAAACCATGCAACTGGATGTTGTGTTTAACAACAAGGTGCTTTGATGAAAGGAAGGGTAGACAGAGGCTAAGTTTACCTCTCCAGTTCAACTTTCAATCGGTGCAGGCCATGCAGTTTACGTGTACGCAGAGACAAGTTAGCTGATGTTCGATACCAACTGCCTCACTCTATACACCTAGAATGGCTTTTACTTACTTCCAGTTTCATCCTCCCCTGTCTTTTCCAGGAACCTCTCATAAGAAAAGGTCAACCATGCAGAGTATGATACAAACCCCAGTCAATGTCACCCAGGGTTCCGATTCCTCTTTTGTACCTGCTTTGCAATGATAGAATTTTCAACATCAACATCTGTTTCATTATCACCAACGTGTATTCAGTTCACAACCAGAGTAGGAGCAAGTTCTTGATGAGGTCACTTTCATGTTATAGAGCTTTCCCATTACATTTTCAAATTAATTTTGGAAAAAAAAAAAGACTTAAAATATACCCATTTCGTGGCTTAAAATGAAGGCATTAAACTTAGAAATATCAAAGCCTAAACAAATCTTAAACCTAGAAAAAAAAATCTCCTAACTTTCTCTAAACTTTTAAAGTGCAATTGTACTTCAAAATGACTGTAAACCTGGCATCGTCTTACTCAGATCTGCTTCTTGTGTATTTATATCTTGTATTTATATCTGCTGATTTTAGTGGCAGACCATGTTTTTACTGCTTTTCACTCCTGTTGGCACAACAGAGCCAACAGGGTTAAGAATGAGAGCTGAATTCTATTCCTTCTTGTGCTTCATTAACAAAGCCATTTACTCCACTGCAAACAGTTACACCTGCACAACCCCTTTGCAGGCTGCAGAAGTTTGTTTCTCACACAACACTACCAGAAATAAAGAGCTCAGCTTGTCTCACATTCCAATTAAAAAGAACAAGTACTGCAGGTCAGAGGAAAAACAAAACAAAACTTTTTACTTATAAATGGAGGATAACTGAAATAGAAATCATGAAAGAAAAACATGAAGCCATACAATGCCATTTATACGGTTACATTCAGAGTAAAACTGCACTTTAAAGCGAATGTGAAAAAGGACATTTATAAAATGTTAATTTTTTTAATTAGATAATGAATGGAACTAAGAGGAAACAGTATGGTCTAGAAAACTGGACTAAATACTTGAAATGACTACGCTCCAAGTCCACTCTGCCACCAATTTACAGTGGGATGTTGGGAAAAGACACTTCAGCTCTTTGTCTCAGTTTCCTTCTCTTCAAACAAAGATAATATCGTGTCTAACTCATCCACCCCGTTATCTCACAGGGATGTTTGTAAGAGTGCCATATTTGTAATGAACTTTGAAAGTGTTACCAAAAAAAAAAAATCAAGTGATGCAGGACATGTGAAAGATTCAAATTCCTTTTTATTTTAAATTAGACAGGTAGAATACCAGACTAGACAGTCCAATAGGATCATCAGGTACAGTAAATCCTATGCTCCTAATTCTTTCCATTACCACTGTCAAATGAGTTTCATAACAGATTAAAACAATATTTCCCATTTACCCAATCTCTATTCACAAATTGAATTACAAGAGAAATTGCTCATCTAGATGTCAGTTTAATGGCAACTTCTCACCCATTAATCTCCAAGCCCTCCTATGCCAGGCCAGACAAGTGGGTACATCTCCTCCTACCAGCAGATGGGGATGAACAAAGAGGAGTGCTCTTGTGACACTACTTCTTCTATAAAGGAGGCTGGCTGGCAGATCCTGCTCAAATAATTTGGAATGCTTAATGCTTAAAACTACAATAGGAAAATAACTTCAGAACAGTTTCAACTCCAACAACAAAATAAGAAGAAGCGTGGGATACCTGGGCTGGCACAGGAGGGCTTAAAAACCAAACTAACAGGTAAAAAAAATTACAATTTTACAGCTTTATGCTATGCCAACAAAGCCCAGATAAGTGGGAATGTCAATAACAAGACAAAAGGTGAATCCCTTACTCTATTTTTTGTAAGGTATTACAGTGAACAGGACCTGGCTACTAAAGATGGCAGCAGCAAAGCCTAAAACATCAAGTCCAGAATGATTTGAGATAGCATGTAAATATGCTTAACCGGCTCCTTTCTACACAGTTCTGGAGGGGAAGAATCTCCTCCTCTTCTGTCAGTGATGTAGACATGATGTTGAAGGAATAAGTCTTCATAGAAAACAGAGCTGCTTTATCCTGGTCAATGGTTCTTCTCACACAAGACACTGAAGCTTGCAGATTGCTAAGCATTTTATGGTTGGGACTCTCAAAAACAGCACCACCACCACAAGTGATCTTTCTAACCACTAGATTTCCAAGAGACACAAAGCCTTCACAGCGAGTGTTTCACAGGGCCAGTCAGAATAAGGAAAAGGAACAGCCTTGTGGACGGGAGAAACCAACTTGGAAGGAAATTGAGAGCAAGCTTAATCACTACCTTGTCCTGATAAAAAAATTGGCAGGGTTCCCTGAATTAAAGGACTTACAGCACTCACTGTCTCCTAACAAAAAACAAACTGAAAAGAAATGTTCACCCCTCTTTAATGGTACACATGAGAGGGCGTTTGGCACAAAATACAGATCTTATGGGGACAGAGAAAAAAAAAACAAAACAAAACTCAGTTTTAGCTTGTCAGCTGTCCTAAAAAACATTATCTTCAAAAGTGCATCATAGAAGAATGCTCTAACTTTGCCTTAGTATTACAGTGGCATGGACCCCAAAAGCCAATATTCCAGGCCTTTCAAAAACAGAATAGAATTTCACTAGTAACTGAACTTAAATCTTCTGGCCTTGCATCAAGCTTGAAATATGCCCTAATCTGCTTTTGAACACTTACCAAGCAGTTCAGATAAATCCCTCTTCATGCAGGTTCACTCAAGAACAAGGGATTCTCCATGCTGAATTGTACCCACAGTGAAACATACTGGGTGATCACAGAAGAGATCCAGCCAGTTACCGTGCTACCACCTCCCGAGCCAGCCCAGGAATTCCAGCCAGTCCAGAAATTCCAGGATGATCTTCTCCCTGAATTTGGCTATCTTCTGAAGGACTGACTATGGTGAGATGTATAGGGAAGATTATACAGCAGGTCAAACTCCTACAAGGGTTTATTGATCTACACCTGCTCCCAGGGCCAATGAATCCTGGACTCTGGAGTAAAAGGCCTCTATATTCCCATTCATCCAAAGAAGTACCAACAAAATTCTAAAAAGCACCTATTAGTCTGAAGGACTACTCACCACCTCTGTTTGTACAAAGGTATTACTAAGTGCTTAGTTTTGTTGGTGGGCTTTTTGTTTTGATTTTAGATTGTACAGAATATAAAGCTTTAGAGTATTTTTGATTGTGTATCTTCTGGAAGTGATGCTGTATCATCCCTTAGAGCTGGAAAGACTTCGGCAAAGATACTGGTTTTCCATTCCACTGGGAAGGTACTGATTATACTGATTTATGTTGAGAGAAAATTCCATTGTAAAGAGTCCACCACAAAGGAAGCCTTATCCCCTTCCTCCTAAAAACTGAGTACTGTCACCTCCAGGATTTCTGCTGTTCATAGCTGTTGTGCTGGGCCAGAGAGAAAGGAAGTCTCTGAAGCCTCAGAGCCAGTCCATTCGGAGGCCTTTGAAAATTAAATCCAGGGACTTGAAATGGATTCAGTACTGGACAGGGAGCCCACGTAGCATAAGCCACATCAGAGCGTCTTGTTAAACCACCTGGCCTTTACTTTCATCCCCAAGCATAGCACAGTGTAGCAGACAAGTCTGAAGGTGATGAGCATGTAATAACTTGAAAGGCTGCTTCCACTTCTTGTAAGATCAGAGAAGGCCAGACAACTCTCCATTCAAGAGGAAGTGATATCAAAAGTTTTGTTTTTTCTTGTCTCCATCTACTGGAGGAGGGAGTTATACTCACTTGTGGTGAGCACAAGAGAATGTGGAAGAAAGGATTTTACCTTTTCAGAATGTCTAGCCCTAAATATAGCTTTATAACAGCCCTGAAAATGCCTTGTTTTACAGCGATAGCACAAATCAACAAAAAAGCCATTACACTGTGCAATGTGTTATAAAAAAGAACCCAGTTAACAAAACACAAACCTAAAAAACACCTGGTTTTGGAAAAAATGTATTTGTTGTATAATACATGTGGTAGAGTTTATTGATCTAGAAGCAACTGATGGCTTTGGGAAAGTCTAAACAAGAGTAAGCCTCAAAAGAACTTGCTTGACCAAAATATTTTACCTACTTCCCCTCAAATGATATTTTGTACAGCAACATTCTGCTTTGTTTTCTTTTGTTGCAAGTCATCAGCCTCCAGAGAGGATCTATCCTATATATGCTATATGTAACAGGTTAATAATTTGCACATTTGTGAACTGATTACGTCATTGATGATAAACAGAAAACCACTTTTCAGAAAAAATAATATTGGACACAATTGTATCAATGGGATAAAATGAAACCTACAGAACGTTGTTCTTTTGGGAATATTGTTCAACAACCCAATGTCCAAACATTATGAATCAGTCACATTGCTAAAACGAAAGAAAATAAAAACACTGCTAGTTGGAATGCCACAGTTATTCAATCTGCCATATTAACCATTTTAAGTAAATTAACTTACATGCCACACAAAAATTTATTACGGTGAAGTTAAGGTTGCAGATGCACAGCGGTTTGACTACATACTACCTTCCAAAAATACTAATTAAATTTTTGGAAACCCAAATCTTAGAAACACAGGAAATGCAGAGTTAAGGTTGCATTTCTCAAACAAGCAACCCTAACTAACTTAGCTCGCCTCATAGATATGCCTATTATCTTCTTTGCATTTAGAGGATCAAAAATGTACACCACACACTGGTTTTATAATCTGTTTCATACATGCCTGTCATAGTAAGTGCGATGTCTGCATATGGAGACACACTAACTCTGTCTCTATTGACAGTTTTGATTCTGCCAAGTGCTGCATGCCTCCAGCTCCTTGCAGGGCAGGGCCTTTAGTAAAGACAGGCAAGATTGCTTTCAGTATGCTATTTGTAACAGTAATTTGTAACATTTCTTTGTGAGTGCTGTGTATAACTGTAAGGACAGCCACAAAGCAGCAGTACCACTACACAGCTATAAATAAGACATTCTACTTTTTGTGGTCACTAACAGAAATTTAACATTTTGGTAGGATGGATACTAAGCACGAGTTTAATTTCTCAGGGCATCCCTACAAAATCAGAGTTAAGGTCATTCAGGTGCTTTGCCTGAGAAATGCAACTTGAACTCTGTATTTACTAGTTAGTTCATTTTTTTTTAAACTACCGTTCCTGAAAGATAATATGCACTCAAAACACAGTGTGCCCGCTTTGCCTTTTGTGTGAGATTTTCCCATCTCATTCACAGAGCTGAGGTCCACCTGGTAAAGTTCATCAACCCTCTAAGTAAGCTTTGTGAGGTTTGTCAACTGTCCCACGATTCCTGCAAGCTTTAAGAGACTTGTGTGGGCCCCCAAAACCCTTTAGATAGGGTTTGTGATTGTGGTTACCTGTCAACCCCAGAATTTTGGTGGCCATACATGGGAATGGGGAAGCCGAAAGGAGCAAAGAAGACAATCTGAGGAACAGCTCAACGATGCAGGAGAAAGTGTGGGGGAAGCACGAGTACCTCCCTAACTTCTCCACCCAATGGATTCTCCTATGGTCTGACAGAGAAGAGTTCTGCTGCTTCAAACCACAGGATGTCTATTGATTAGAGAAAGGACAGAAGTGCTAGTGTTTCTCCCTGCCTGCTCCTCCTACATTTGCTACTGAACTCCACATCCCCACCTGAAGCTTTCTCAAGCCAGAGGTCAACTCTCTACGTGTAGGGGTGGTTCTAACAATTTTGCTGCCCCAAGCAGCCGCTGCCGAATTGCCGCCGCAGCAGGAAAAGCAGTGGAGCTGCCACCAAATTGCCGCCGCGTGACACAGACTGCCGCCCCATTCTAATTGCCACCCCAAGAACCTGCTTGGAAAGTTGGTGCCTGGAGCCGGCCCCGTCTACATGTTTCTCCCCACAGAGACATGAATATCTTTTGAGAAGGATGACACGCCCAGAAGCGGCTCAGGAGTACAGGAGAAAAAGGCAGAGGGATAACACACCTGCCTTCTCCACCCCATGTATTTTGTTAAAGGACAGTCCTGCAACTGCAAGCCACAGAAGACCATCAGAGAATGTCAAAGAAGGAGACATGGATGAAAACGGGGGGCTTGGGAAAGAGGAGATGAAAGGGGCATTCTCCTGCCTTGTCTTGGGAATCTCCTGCGGTACGCAGGAAGAGAGAACCCCAGAGAGCCTTAGGACGGCTTACTGGCCTCTTTCACAAGCCTTTTAGTGGAAAAGTTCTCTTTTTCTCCTCACTGATAAGCCTCTCTGCTGAGTGGTTTTCATTTTGAAGTCTCTCTCTGCCAGGAAAAAGGTAGATACTCTATTTTTCAGTCACTGGAGCTGATATTCTGAAGCAACATTACAAATTCAGAACAACTTTTAGTTTATGAAAGTCCTAATTTAAAGTGGGTCCTCAGCCCTAAATTTCATCAAGATCCAAGAAAATTTTCCATCTAACAAGTATCTCTTTCCTTTCTATTGTCTTCCTAAAACCGTGGGGGAAGGGGAAGAGTTCTGAACTCTAGTGAACACTTTCTATTTTTAGAGTGTCAAGAATTCAAGAACCTCTTGTTCAGTTCATGTCAAATTTCTGCCTAAGCTTCAAACCTAACTTACTAGCTTTGAGAATCCTATTCCTTTTTTGTGGATTGTAGAATGAGCAAAATCAGTCTTGTAACAAACTCAGCTGCTGCAACCGTTGCCAGAGTGAGTGCTGTTACTCATGATTATTTGCCTGTAAAAATGGAAATCTCATAGATTCCCCAGTTTTATTCACTGAAACGGAACTCGTTCAACACTGATTTTCAAAGACGAAATATAAAATATTAACAAATTTACAAAAACATAAAAATGTATGACACGTTTTGCTCAGATGATAGGCTGTTATTTCTCTTATTAACAAATATCTAGGTGCTTGATGATACTAGATCAATAAACCAGTTGCAACCCCTATTTTAATATTTCAAAATATTTGGCTTGCAGAAATGGTGTTATATAATGCAAACAGAGGGAAGAAAGTAAATGGATGGAACTAATCCAAACAGAACAATTCATCTTGGGACAGAAGTGCTGATCCTGTTCCCATTGAAGTCAATGCCAAAACACCACTGAATTCAATTACATCAGGATCAGGCCCTGACCAGTACATTCCAAACGGATTAGCTTAACTGAGGACCTACCACTGCAACCATACCCAAGATTATGGAAGTCATTTCAGCACATCAACAGTAACAGAATGCATGAACCAATCTATTTCAAATACCAGCCAGACTTTTTTAAAATTTCCATAATGCACCTATCAAGCTTTCTAGGCATCACAAACTTGTTCATATGAACACCTTAACACATAGCTAGATAGATATGCATTGTTATTATGCCTAGATTGAACGCATATAGTAAATTAATTCAGTTAAAGGTATAACATATTTACAAGTACATTGTAGTAGGCTGTTAACAACTTTAGCGTGCCATTTTTCGTATCTTCCAATAATTTCAATGTTATTTATCATGTGATATTTGGACATATCTGTCTGCATATCATCTACCTTTCTAATCCAGGCTTGGGGACCACTGTTGGACAACTCATCTGAGGACAAAATCTGTGCTCCAGTACTTCCTGTGAATTGGCCCGGCAGAGAGTTTGACTGCGCCCAGGCATCAATCTACAAGATAAATCAGCATAAAAATAAAATAAAAAATCTGCAACTTCTCCCCCCAAATGTAAAGATCCATGCAATTTGTGTTATGAACAGAACGTTTACCCCTCCACTCCCCCGGTTTAATAAAAAATTTTAAAAAATAGGAAGTTACTAGACGGCTATAATTTAGAAATATTTTTACTTTAAAACATTTAAACCACAGAGTGACCATGAACAAGTCATCTCCCTATTCTTTACCACCATACTACAACTACTTTCATCACTTTTGTAAAGTATTTGTTCTGGAGACAAGTACAAAAATTACTACTGTCGCCCCCAACCCCTTTCCCCCATAATTATAATCTTTTTCAGGACTAGAAAAAACTATTTCTGGTCAATTCCTTAATCAGAGATGTGAAACAGAAAAAATCACCAGGTAAACCATGGTATGCCTTATATATCCAACATTATGGTATATTTAAATTTCTGTTTTACTATGAAAGATCGTTTTTTAAAATAGCATTCTCTCAAGGACTTCCACTTGAACTCTGTCTAGTTTTTTATACTCTGCTCATCAAAATTGTTCTGGGCATGTGTTTACAAATAAAACTCTAATCACCTTATAACTTCCAGCCATGCAATCTGAAAATCAAGTTAGTTTGCTTCCGGCTTATGTAACACCAACAATAAATACTCTGTGATAAAAATTTAAACTACAATTTTCAAACGAGTGCCTAAAGTCAGACTCCTAAAATCCATTATTTCGGTATGTATAGAGAAAGTGGCCTGATCTAAAAAGAAGCTTAGCATCGTTTTTCACTGACTTCACAAAACTCTGATAAAGAAAAAACAGCGCAACCCACCTGTTCCTGTGCACGATTTAACAAGCACATGGCCTCTAAGTCAAATGTATTTTCTGTAAGCCTCTTCTGAGCCATTGTTCGTTCATTCATTGCCGTAGAGATGTCCACAGTCTAGGAAGAAATACAGCTTATTTATTTTTTTTTAAAACAGATTGACCATAATAATGTATTCTTGCTCTAGAAGCATTTATTGTAAAATAAGGAGGAGATATGCTAAAAAGTTGTGTTATGCATCTGAAAGTAATAAATTGAAATGGAAAACAGATTTAACAAAAAAAATTAATCTGAAAACTGCATGTTAAACATGTATAATCTGACTTTTATAAAATTAATAGAAATTGTGTAGGGATAAAATACAATATAGTGGTTCTAGCATGTTCATAAATTGGTCATCAATCGTTAGCCTAGTAAGCTTACATTTTATATTTATTTTCAACAAAGAGAAATAGAGCAAAGGCTCCAGATATATAAAACTGAAAAGTATTTTTAAAAAATGCTACAAATCTATTTATCATCATAACTGGAATGCAGAAATAATTAATTAAAGGTAAAAGATCAGGTCCCACAGAAATGTAAGCAGAATTTCTTTAAAAAGAGCAGTTCCTGTTAGGATTCATGTTTTAATACACACTATTATTTCTCCAATGTAATGCAACTTTTCATATTTGTATCACATGCATTTTATCAACCTGGATTTAGTCCCACTCATCTACTTAAGACCTCTTCTCTCTCAATCACTTCGCTTCTCATTTCTTCAAAAGGATGTACTTATTTCTGCTCATTCACAGACAGCAAGCACCTTTAATTCTTAAACCTGTTTCAGGATTCTTCCCCACCAGCTGCAGTAGGACTTCAAAGGATGTGCTGCTCCAGCTAATGCAAATTATTCTGGGCTGTACCTAAAACCCAAAAGGCATCCAAAACACACTACTGAACAGAAACAGGGACAAAATTTTAAGAGGGCAGGCCATGTAGATATCAATTTCACAGTGAAGAAGTGTGGTTTGGGACTGGCCTATTGATGGGTCACCATGACACACTGCTGTTTCCTACCACTTAACCTGAAGCAAAGAGGTGGCAGCAAATGGCTGATCTCACCATATTAAAAAAATCAATACAAACCAATATTGCATTCTGATACAAGAGTCCATATTCTGGTATTGTCTTTGGAAGTTAATTCACTTTGAAAGCATAGAAAAATAAGGTTTATTTAGATTTTGTTCCTATACATAAACTATTACCAAAGGCAACTATACCAGTAAACGTCCTGAAGATTTTGATAAAGAGTTCAGTTTTGGAAAACCATAATTTTTCTCTCAAAAACTGAAAAACTCTGCTGGTATAACAAAACAGTTATACCAGATTGTAGTAGGGAGGGAATTTTTTTCCTGAAGAGTAAAAACAAACAAATGTTATTACATAGTCCAGCCTTGACCACAGGGGAATAGTCTAGATGACCTCTAGAGGTCCAGTCCTACACCTCTATGATTCTATGACACAAACAAAAAATTCTTCTGCCAAAGATACCACACATCAAGCAGAGAAATTCATGTAAAGTTACTAAAGGGACACAGTCAACTTAAATTTGCCCCAAGTTTAAATTTTGTAAAATCAAACTTTTATAAAATTGAAGACCACAAGAATTTTTTTTCTTAACTTCAGTGACATCAGTTTTTACATATTCTCCCTGAAGTGTGAAACCTAGACTGATATACTGAGCACCTAAAATTAAAATACAGTTAACCACAGTAGAACCAGATTGCTGGCACAGAAAATTACTTAATAATCCCCTCCAAAAATTGACAGGCATTAGTGGAAATACAATGCATGCAGTGGGGGCACTCAGGATAAAGACATTTGCTTATATATATTTAATGCTATATATATAGAATATATATATATAGAATGCTTATATATAGAATGCTAATAATTTAAATCTCTCTGTATATCAGGTGAAGGGTAGGATAAAAGTTACAGTGGAACTTCTGAAATCACAGAAATAAATTCTGGAAAATAATGTCAGACTAAGGAGTTAAATACAAATACAGAGCAAAAAATAAATTATAAATTTCTATACGCCAATGAAAGAAGCTTAAATGCAAAAACAGATGAACCAGTATGCCTTTTAATAGAAGAGGAATCAGAACTTCTGTCATAGACATTAGTGAGTTCTTGAAACTCTCAGGAAAGAGACATGGGTGAACCAACTGGAACAGCTCCAGGCAAACCTCTGCTCAATGCACATCAGTGGTCAAAAAACAAAAACAAAGTGTTAAGAGGTACAAGTATGGGATAAAAATAAGAACAGTATAAAGCAATTATATACTTTAGTGGTACACTTTCACTTAGAATACTCTGTTCATTTTGGATCACCATATCTCAAAAGAGAGAGAAACAGAAAGGTCCAGAGACAGGTGATTGGTATGCAGGCTTCCGAATGAGGGAAGTGAGCTGTAGCTCACGAAAGCTTATGCTCAAATAAATTTGTTAGTCTCTAAGGTGCCACAAGTACTCCTTTTCTTTTTTGCGAATACAGAGTAACAGGGCTGCTACTCTGAAACCTGAAATTGAAAAGACTGGGACTGTTTACTTTAGAGAGGAGACATGATGATTTTAGAGAGGAGAAATAATCAATACAAAGAATGGTACAGACAAGGTAAATTGGGTGTTCCTATTAAGCCTCTCACATAAGAGGGTATTCAATAAAATTGAACGGAAATCAATTTAAAATTAATGAATATATACTTTACACAGACACAATTAACTGACAGCTCACTGCCACTGGAAATCATTAAAGCCAAGAATTTAGGAGGATTTGAAAAAAAGACAGAAATGAGAAAAATGAGAACATCTAGAATTACATAAAACAGGATAACTAAGTTTTATACATGGGATATAAACCTTCATGTTTAAGGGGAAAAGACGACAACCATTCACTGTCTGGGATTAGGAAGAATCTTTTCATATGGGCAAGTTATTCCATAATTGTGCACGGTGTAGTTTGTTGCACAAACTACCTGTGAAGCATCTGGTACTGGCAAGTCAGATACTGGATTAGATGGACCCGTAAAATAATTCCTACATTCTGCAGAGAACTGCAGAACATAAACAAGCAGCATAAACTGTGACAATGTTAATCAAAACAAATTCCAGTAATTATAATCTAAGGTGTTAATAAATTTGTGTACAACATATACTTTTCTGTGTTGACAGTGCTACTTAAATTTTGGTGAGTAGAATAATTTTCTCTTGAATCCTGACTACAAGCTAAACATTAATAAACTTTAATGTTAACATTTTATCTTCCTTTCTAAAGGCCCAATCCAGCAATGCACTTACGTATGTAAGTAGAAACTATTCACACAGTTAAAGGTACACATGCACTTAACTGCTTTGCTAGATCTGGGCCTATTAGCAGACACCCTAGTTAGAAAGAATTTCCCCTGATGATTGGTCACCATATTTGAGACAGTAGTGGCATGCATTACTCTATGGTAGCTTTGGGTCTCGGAAAATGCTTCAAGTAAGGAAAGATACTGTTTTACTTGACTAAACAATAATATCAACTTCAGTGTTTTACCCTCTGTAGAACTCTTGCTCTCCATTTGAGTTTCAACACTAATGTTGTCCCCACAGAAATTATGCAAAATCTTGCAGCACCGAGGATTATTTTGGCAGACAGATATGCCAAACTATATTTTGTGGGGATGCTGCTGGATTTTTTGTTACACTGGCTGCAGAGATTATGGTTTTAATTAGTGAGGGTTGTGCAGAATATGAGCTAGGTGCCTCTCAGTTTTACAAATCTACAGCAAATAAGTAAATCAGTAAATAAATGTTCTCATGGAACATTTTCAGACTTTTAGAGTTCACTGCAGAATAAAACTTCCCCCACATGCTTCCTTGGCCAGCTGCCACTAAACTTCCCAATAGGCTCAGCATCTTTAGTACATAAAGTCTACTCTTCTCTCTCCATCAGCATTCATCTTTTCCAGAGAAATCCTGAAGCTGGGAGAAGGCTAAGGACCATATTTTTTTCTCCCATCTCCAACCATACTGGATAATCACATTAGTTGGATACTTCTGCTAACATGGTCAGCAGTAAACTAGTTGCACGGGGCAATTTTGACAGCTTATTCTGAAGCTAGTTCAGTAAATTAAAAAATGTCCCACACAAATTAGGCATGATCTTCTGATTCTTGATGCCAATGTGGACTGATATCTGAATTGTCACCATTAGGTTTCACAGTTGTTAACTCAGTGAGACGAATGGGACCAATTCACATTTGTTAGATCTATTAGTTAAGCTCCAATAATAGTGTACTTGGTATTGCACAATGCAAAGAAGAAAATATGGTCCTGGCTACAAGAAGTGTATAATCAAACAAATCATTCACATACAAAATGCACTGGGATAGCCCAGAAGAAGCAAGTGACAGACAGAGCTGCAGAGCTTCATAGCACTGATGGGGGGCAGGGAGGGAGCGAGGGAGAGAGAGGCATCTTAAATTGGATGATATAGAAAACAGAGTGAAAAGAAACAACCTCAGAATTAAGGGACTGCCTGAAAACGTTGAAAGAGGAAGCCAAAATGTAAACACTTCAACTGTGGATTTGTTAAATCTCAGCTCTCTGCAAGGGGTGAAAGTAGAGAGAGTACATACAGCACTGTTGCCCCCAATTGAGCCTAACAACAGTAACAGACCCAGAGATCTAATTGTGAAATTTCACTATTATCAGACAAAAAACTTAATTAGGAAAAAAGCCAGAGAGCATTCAAAGCTCAGACTCAAATGCCACAAACTGCAATTTTTCCATAATCTATCTGCCCCAATCTTAAAAAAAAAAAAGAGGAAAGCACTGGGAGAAATTACAGTAGCACTCAGGCAGGAAGATATTTGCTATAGATGGGGATACCCATTTAAATTCTCTTTCGACTTGCAACACATAGTAAGAGACTTTAAACAAGAGGGGAAAATACAGTCATGGAATAGAACTCCAAATCTCAGACACGTAAGCAGATACTCCAAAGGTAGAAACCAAGGATAAAATGCTGTTAGAATCCTGACAGATTTGAAACCCAAAAAGAAGGATAGGAAAAGAAAAGACAAGAGCCTCTAGAGAACATATTGCAATGGCGGAAGTGAAGCTGAACAGGAGAACACAGATACCTGACGAATAACCTACAAGGGATTTATTGGGAATCATCAAGAATGAACTGTTGTAAACTAACTATATTTATGTTAGAAAGAAATAGTATGAAATGTGCTTCAACTGGGATGATCGTAACTGTGATAGCTGTGTTCTTTATTTTAAAAAGTAGAGAAAATAAAAGACAAAGGACAATAAGGGGCTGCAGAAAGGGAGGTCCCAGGTATGGTGGAGATTGGAGCAAATAGAGAGGGGATGGGAGCAGACTTCGGCAGGGTTCTGTGTAAATCCCCTGTGTAACTCAAATGATCAGATGGTAATCTATCCCTAAAGGCAGAAGTACCTCCTCTGGATTGAAGAGAAGTAATCCAAGTGTTCATGGGGAGAGTACGAGGATTTAGGATTCAGCAAAGCAATCATTTGGTGGCTGATTTATAAGCTCTGTTGGTATTTTATTTCTGGAATTAAACTAAGGCAAATTACCACAAGAATGGCTCTTTCTTTTGAAGTAATGTCTTAGAATGTCAAAAGGCTAAATTATGTCATTAAAAGGAAAAAAAAGCCCTGAAAGAGTTTAAAAACAAAAACCACTCAGATTATTTTCTCTCTCTCGAAACTCACTTTCAGGAGGGGAAAATTAAGGGCATGCAAGGTAACTGGTTTCAGACATTTTTGCTTCAGCCAAAGGAAAAAGAAAAAAAAATAAAAAAGAGTGGACATAGTATTTGCTAAACTTGTATCTTTTCAGATTAATACTCAATTTAACAAAAAGGAGGGATGGCTTATCTTGTTGAACTGCACAATTGCTGTGTTATTAATAACAATGGGTTTAGCGTATGCTCCAATTGAAAGCAAAAAAAATCCCAAAACGTTTTTAAGGACTTCTTTAAAATACTGCAACGCTTTGGGGAATGGGAAATTATACATGAATCCTTTCTGGAACAGATCTGATAAAAAGAGAAAGGGGATAAGGAAGCAGAATTGCATCCACGGGAAAGAGATTACACTGTTATTCATACACTTATCCATTATATGCTAGACTAGATTGAATGTTAATCTCTAAATCCTTAATGAAGCTGACAAGATCTGCAGAAATTGGCACCATTAGGTCAGATCATGCACCAGCGGAAGTAATATTTGATAGCTGGTATGGGTCCCAAACATTAACCTTTTGGAAAATGAACTGCTTGCTTCTTCAAGATGTATAAATAAATGATACAGACAATCCAAAAAGAGGCCTTCTTTGGGAAGCAGGTAAAGCACTGGTTAGGGGCCAACTGATATGCAGAGCCTCTCAGCTGAAAAGAAGAAAGAGCTCAAGAAAAGGCAGAACTAAAACAGGAGATAAAAAGGCTACAAGGTCTTCATAAAAAACACAGGTTCCAAAAAAATGTGTGAACAATTAACATATATGTGAAAATTGAATGTGTTGATGACAGATGCCCCTTAGGTATACAAATCAAACGTTTTCTGAAAAAGGAAATAAAATTGATAGACTATTGGCTTGAAAGCTAAAAGGGATTCAAGAGCAACATATTGTTCCACCAATTAAAAACAATCAGAAAAAAGCACTTCATCAGGGAGTGTAACTATGTGCTACTTTTGCTTTTTATTATAAAACCTTCTTACCTCAGATACTCCAAGCTCTAAAGTTATTCAAAAATATCTGGAAGTAGCAGGCTTGCCAAAGATAAACAAAAATTATAAACTTTAGATAAAGAAATAAAAACAAAAAAAATCTGAGTGGCAAAAGCAAGTCATGAAAAGTAGTAAAACTCCAGGATGTGATGGCTTTCCATAAGCATTTTACAAGGTACAGCACAACCCAGTTTATCTGATCTAATTCGGACTGGGGCCAGATCGGATAATCGGGAGAATGGGAAAGTGCAGGACTGCAGCGCCATGTGGCGGCCACAAGAGAGATCGCCCACCTCCGGACTTGTGTGCACTAGTTGTTTGGTTAATACGGAGAGCCAGGTAACGTAGAGTCGGATAAACGGGGTTCTACTTTATTTAAGGAGGTATTAGTGGGTCCCTTGAAAGGTACCTTCAATGCTATTTTGTTAGAGGATAAAATTCCACAACCTATTAACGAAGCTACTGTGGTTATTCTCCCTAAAGGTGGAAAAGACCTTACCTTAAGCAGCTCTTATAAGCCCACATCACTGTTGAATCATGACAAAGTTTTTAGTTAAAAATACTAGTTAACTGATTGCAGTCCATGCTCTCAGCTTATGTAAATCCAAATCAACGTGGATACATTAAGGATAGACAAATGTCATACATTATTCAGCGAGTTCTTGGGATCATCCACAATACCAGATCACGAAAAGATCCACTTTTTTTTAAATCATCACTTGATGCAGAGAAGGCCGTTGATAGAACAGAGTGGAGCTTTCCATTTCAAGCCCTGTCCCATAGGGACATGGGCCCCTAGTTCCTTAAATGGAAAAAACTACTCGACACCAGCCCCAAAGCAGCTGTGCGAGTTATTGGGGGTTAAATCTCATGTTTGAATTATACAGAGGGACTAGGCAGGGATGTCCATTGTCTCCTTTACTTTTTGCACTGCTCATGGAGCCTTTCACATAACAATGAGGAATCTACCACAGGAATAAAACTTGCAGGAACACATCAGAAAATAGCTTTAAATGCAGATAATGTAATATTTTTTATATGAACCAAATATTTCCCTAAAATTAGTTTCTAAAAAAAAAATCCATGACTTTGGGTTAGATTTGAAGTAAATCTGGCCAAATCCAAAAACTTAGCTATAAATTTGTCCGACTCTAAAAAGCTATTCCTTCAGAAAACATTTGGGTACAAATGGGCAACAAATTCTAGACGACACCTGGGAATTGAAATCTTAAATAGTCTTGAAGAATTCTATGATTTAAATGTCAAACACTACTTCAGCAAATGGCATGCTGGGGGAAGTATGCAATTTTTTGGTTGGGAAGAACAGCTAGGGTCAAAATTAACTTTTTGTCAAGGATACTCTTCTTGTTTCAAGATATTTCTTTGATGATTCCAGATAAAACCCTAGCAGGAATACAGAGGATTTTGTTAAAACGTATATGGAATAAGACCAAAAGAAACTGCAGAAATTTTGTACAAACTCATTAAAACAGGATGGACTAGCTGGTTCCAAATATTCTATGGTACTATCAAGCCAGCCAGCCCAAAGCAGTAGTGGACAGGAGGCGCTTTAACCCATCCAAACACTTTATGGAGCAAGAACATTGTGGTGGTGTGTGCATCGCTAGGCTACAATGGATTAATTTAAAAATAAATAAATAAATAAAAAATCACACCCTCCAGAAATTTATACACATCCTATAGTAAGGCTACTCTACAGATTTGCGATAGAACTAGATATAAAAGAAGATCTTTTATCTTGCCAAATGATACCCACTGCAAATAATCCAGATATTAACCCAAATTACGAACCAGAGAGCTTTAAAAATTGGGAGAGCCATGGAATAGATATGGTTCACCAGCTACTGAGTAAAGAAACATTTCTAACTTATTTAGAGATCAAAACTAACTTTAACTGGCCCACTCTCCCATGGTAACAGTACTTTCTAGTTAGACATTATATTTCTTTCAGCTCTTTAGAAAAAATGTTTTATACAGAAACCTAACTTTAATAGAAGTGGTGGCATTTGGTCAATTAGGAAACCAATAGGTTATAACTAATTCAATCTTTGCAGACAACTTTCCTAACAAAAAATGTCCATATATGACATGCTAGGAAAAGGACCTGGATAGAAAAATTATACCAGAGGAATGATGTTTGATCTGGAAAAGTGTACCAACAACTTCAGTCTGTAGCACAATAAAAGAAAATTTATTTAAGATACTGTTTCAATGGTACCTCACACCAGTCAGGTTACACACACACACACACACACACACACACACACACTTGAATGGGAACAAATGTTGGGAGAAATCATAGCGAAAGAAGAGATTTTATGCATAGATGGTGCACATGCCCAGTTATCAGAGAATACTGGGATGCAATCCATCACCAGATACTTTTGGATATTCATTACCAAATGATCCTTTGGTAATCCTTATGTGGCTTCCTAGAGGAAATGATCACACAAAAAGTAATGAAGAATTAATCTCTCATCTGCTAGTAGCTCCTCAGTTATTGATAGACTCTCATTGGACAAAGAAAAATAGTCCAACTGTAGAGGAATGTCTCAAAAATATGGAAGGCGGTTATTATAGAAAAATTAACACACCAGTTATGTACTCAGCAAAATAGACAGAGGACAAATAGATACTTAGATATTTAGTTACCTTTTATTCAATACTCAGACAAAGTACATTGACCTGCAAAAACCCCCACCACACCTGTTCAATTTTTTTTTTTTTTTTTTAATATTTACATTTGATAGACATCCTGGTCTGTTAAATATGTGTAATCAGAGATTTTACTCAATTAAATAAAATAACTAAAAACAAAATGTCATAGGTATTGTAATGATGATCACTCTAATATGGGAAAGTCCTCCTAAATAGAGATCGGATGTTTATATACTGGTATAATGTCTCTTTAAACAAAAGCTCATTGTTGTAATGATTTTTCTTTTGCTCCCGATATTTACATGGCAAGGATTCTAAACCTGTTAATACTTCCTAAATTAATAAATAGTAAAAAACAACTGCATTTCAATGTAATTCTGAACCAGTACTAAAATACATTCAATGAAGCTTTTCACACATAGTCCTTTAATACTGAACTTGTCAAATTTAAAAATATATTAATTCAGTAAGAAACAGCCAGCTAACAGAGTTCTGGCATTAAAAAATAAATGTTACAGGTTTTTGTTTTTAAAAAGAAAAAAAACCAACACTCGCAGGTGAAATATTTGTTTTGCCTACTATAATTTACAAGAAACACAAAATATTACTTTGACTGAAAATGATTAAATAAAATTTTTACTATTTCACTATTCTATTGTTTCCACTTTGTTTATTTTGTGTATTTGACAGCACCATTTTATACATAGTCAATTTCTCCTTTACATTTTGTGGGTTTTACATAAAAAACAAGAGAAGACAAATATTTAGGAAAATGTGATTGTAAAACTACAGAAATGGGCAGACACAGTCAGATATTTTTTATATATATATATATATATATATATATATATATAGTACTGAAAACTACTTTCAAATCATTTTTTTAAATTGATTACATTTCAAGTTGATGTTGATTTAACATTGGTAGGCCATTGGTAACTATTGTTTTAGGTTCAGGAAGACGAAGCTTGGAAGGTTTTCTAGGCAATGACAAGGGCTAGAAGCTTAGTTTTTATTTTGAAGTGAAAGATTAAATTTCACAGAAACTAAGAGGTCACCCGTGGACAGACGGAAATACCATGGCTGACTATATGCTGCAATAATTAGCACTCATATGAACAGCCTATCTCCAAAAACCAAAATAGGATAGCTGATTTAGTCATTAAAAGGGCAAATACTACTGATATGAACAATTTCTTTACAAAGATTACAACTAGATCCCAGAGCGAGCAGGTAACAACTTTCTTTTTGTAAAATAAGATGCGTTATTTCCCTTCCCTACCTGTGCAAGAGCTGGTTTGGGGAAAACATCATCTTTGCTTTCTTCTTTGCTTTTCTCAACTGGAACCCATTCTCCATAGACACTGTCAGCTTCTTTTTTCCTGTGTTGAGACCCAGATGAGACAGGGAACTCCTTTGTCAAAGTTACCTGATTTTTTGGTGCTGGTTTTACGATAGGAGTGGTCTTAAAGAAAAAGAAGCATTTTACAATTAGGAAGTAATAAAGCACAATATGCATGCATGGTCCTATTCCATAGAAATAATTACTGTAGGGGTTTTGTGAACACTGAGTGCCAAACACTATTTCAATTCTCTCTCCTTTAACTGGAATTAAAATGAAAACTCTAAAGATACAGTCTCTGAACTAAAATCGGGACTATGTTATTTAAAATGTTGAGACTGGATCCTTGTTTCAAACCTATGATGAGTGAAGTGACACCTAAATGGGTAATTTTTCTTTCAGTTCATAAACAGTGCTAGAATTATTATGGAGTAAAGGTGCTAAATAAATTAAAATGATTATTGCTGATGATGAGAACAATACAGGAAATGCCCAATTCTAAAGAGTGAAGAAAATATTGATTGCTCTGTGAAAAACCCAAGATGTGACTTTGGACCCTTCCCCTCCACATTAGAAAATCATGACCTTTCACAAAATAAAAATAAATAAATGCTTCAGCTACATTAATGGAATACTTGTTGTACTCATTCAATTAAAATGATTGCTTTTTAAATCTTCCGGCACATGTACAGTTTAAGCATTAAATGTGGGGAAAATGCAGGTAAATAAAGAAACTGAAAACTAAGCAACTCAAAGTACCATTTAACAGCTTCATCATATCTTTACTTGGTTCTGGAAGAGAATATATTCCCATTTTGTCATAGAGATGAGACATTTTGCGCTTGTGTTTTATTGACATAGAGTATCAAAGTAGAATGCTATATATATTTAGTTATGGAATAAAACATACAAAAACGGAAGATCAAATGTTGTGTGCCCAAGAAAACAAGACCTAGATGCACTGTCAATGCTAGATCCTGCCACATGACGCTTACTCAGAATATACATATATAAAAACAACACAGAGTAAGTGTGCAGGTATCACTGATTTCAACGGTGTATAGTATATCCAAAAGAAAGAGAAGACAGGACGAAAGAACATCTAAAGTACATATAAAATTAATTTACTATAGTTCTACAATTAAATTTATACAAAGTAGCAACTGTAAGCCATTGTTTGAAGAGAATGTATACAAAGAACAATTATAATACATCAGAAAGAATGTACCTAGTTTTGACTCCTGAACAGTGCCTTCTCTCTCTTCCAAAAAAAATTCTAAAATCTCATCTATGAATATACTTCTCTCTTTGTTCTAATAATACTTCGCACTAATATAGTGCTTTCTATCTTCAAATAGCTTTACAATATTATTTATTTCTCACAACACTCCTATGAGGTAGGTCAGATTTAGACCCTTTCCACATGGGGAAACAGTCAGAAACATTACATGACTTGCCTAGGCCACAGAAGGATATTTGTGTCAAAACAAGGATTAGGATTCAGGAGTTCTTAATTCCAAGTCCCATGCTCTCAGGTCTCCCCTCTATCTGCGTATTGCAACATATTCTCTTTCTGCTTGTGGTTTTACATTATCAGCTCTTAATGTACTGTCCAAAAGCTACTCTATCATCTACAATTAATATATTACCAGAAGCATCTTCAGGTTTACAAAACACATGGCTGACCACCTCACTCTTGGTACAGTTTTTTGTGGATACAGCAAAAATAAAATCCCAGAGTTCCCTGAGCTCTGTTTAAGGTGATAAAAAACTCTTCTTGTATTGTAATAATGCTGACATATAATCCAAAAAGATTTTAGTTTGAGAAGATGCAAATTCCAGCATTTCTAAGTTCCTTGCTATTTATAGCAGTCTGTGTTGCAACTGAGGATTTCTGCATACGAAAACAGTACCAGGAAAAAGGGTTTTGTTTGTTTTAAAGTGGGATGCTTTCACTAAGCATGAAGGCAACAGTTCCAGCAGGCAATAAAGATCCTAGAACATTGGTAAGTCTTTTAGAGAAGAAAGACATTCAATAAGCATATTCCAGTTTTCTCTGGTACACCCAGTCCATTAAACTCTTCTTCTGTTCATCAGTATTATTTTGCAATGCTTTGTTGTCCTGTATAAAACTAATTAAATCTGTATGATCTGAAGAAGCTTTCTTCAAGTCACTCACCCACTGTAGAACTGCTTCCATTTTGCCATAGAACTTTTTCAGCATTTCCCACTCAGTACAGTGTGTAAACGATTATGCAGTAAGTCCAAACACTTAGACATTGCCATTTTGAGGTGCCAACACTCAGATTCTAATGAAAATCCTGGGCATAGAAGATGCTGAAGATTGAGTGTGCCCTTCTTTAGCCTCCTAGTGATGCGGTAAAAAAATCTTCCTTAGATGAAGAAGGCTTGCCTTTCAGCATAATCAGGTTTTCTAATGCTATATCAAGCCAGAAATAACAAAAAGTCTAAAAAAAACCATGTGTAGATTCTGTTTAAAGGAGAATAGACTGTTCTCTTACTCCCCAAACCAACAGGGACTGGGAGTGCTGTATAAATAAAAATCAGTATTGACAACAAATGTGGATCTCCAAACAAGAAAATCAAAAGGAATATCTCTGTCTGGTGTAAATGTCTCAATACAGTATTCTATTTCTGGAAATTATCATAATATAGCAGGTAAGACATCATACAATCATAATAAAAGTGATGGGATATTATACATACATATGCTTTTTGGTGTACAGATGGAATTGTTTTAGTTGAAATATCTGGTTTTCTAATATGTTAACTGATAACCAGGAAATAGACAGAAATGTCACCTGGGATTTCTGAGGACAACGACAAAGACTGGAACACTCTGTTTAGGTGGTCATCAGAATCCCTTGATGAAAATTTACAGTCTTTGGCCAATTATTGACACAGACACACAGACACAGAATGTGCAGGCTGATGGACCCAAAGATACACACATGATACATAGATAGTATATAATGTATATGATTCTTTATATAAAATTAAAAGTTGATCTGCAGAGGACTATTCAAATTCAGCAACTTTAGAAGCATGTGCTGAATGTCCCCAATAAACAAGGATGTGCATTTGGTAGATTGATTTAAAATTAAGGCAAGTGATGGAGGATGTACTCCGTTCACTGTTCTTCACTCTCACAGTGGACTTCAATCAAAAACTTAGCCCTCCCTTCACAACTATTTTTAAGCCTCTAGTTTCTATATTGATCAGCAATGACGGTATCTTTTGCTCAGCCCTCACATGACAAGTGTTTGGTCCTCATCCTGTGAATAGCTAAACACATGAGTAAGAGCTTCTTTATACAGAGAAGTTATTCCAGTAAAAAGTAGGGTATGAATTTAAACCACTGGTTATATTGGTATAACTCCTCATATGGACAGACTTATTCTGAACACTCATTTTGGAAGTAATTTAAACTAAGCCAAAAAAGCCACTCTTACTCCAAAGTAAGAGTGTCCAGATGGGGAGTTATAGCAGTATAACGATACTGGTTTAAATTATACCTGTATAACTGGTGAAATTTTCCCATGTACAGAAACCCTAAATCCTGTTTATAGGATTGAGGCCTTTATATGTAAAGAAGGCAACCACTACTACTTCCTCCAACCTCAAAAGAAACTAAGGTGCGTAGTGAGATTAATGAAACTGTCAACAGATTAAAAGTGGCTGAACTCCATGAGAATTGATTTAAAAACGAATTTTCAGGAGTTTCTAGCTTTAATCAGAACTCCTGAGGACCTGCCAAATCCTTCCATACCTCATCTACTACAAATATAAAAAAGACAAGGTTACCAGCTGTGGTTAAAAAGAATGATTACACCTTTCAGTTCCAAGATCTGGTGAAAAATTTCACCAAGGAGAAAAGTGTTTTTGTAGAAACAGAACATTAAAAACAGTCCCCCCGTTACTGCTCTGTTTGTACTAAAAAAGAAGTGTTATGCTGTTTGTAGTGTCAGAAAATGATAGTGTAATAAAGTGGATGCCACTCATCTGCAGTGTGCAGCTACCTCTTAATAAGCTTCTCATACTAGTCTGTGATGGAACTAGTCACTATTTCCACAGACACCAGGTTATGATAGATAACCTGGCAAAAATAAACCGGAAACTCTCTGTAAGATCAGGAAACAAACTTCTTAAGATGGTAGGTGATCTACACAAGTACCACGTTTAATGAATATTAATCCATATAAAGAAATTTCAATATATTGATTCAGTTTAAATATCTGTTAATTCTAAACTGGCTAAAAATATACTTGATGCTGATAAGTGGAGAGTTAGAGGGACTGTAAAACAATCTTGCTTCAATTGGTGTCCTAATCACCCAGCTTTAAATTTATTTCCAGACAACATGCATTATAAATAGAAAAAACTATATTAGTGTAATATTACAGCAAACAAAAATCAAGAAACATGAAAATTAAGGTTAACCATGCAACCTTGACTCTGCCTCTTTATGCAAATAGCAGGCAATCATATAATTAGGTTATCAGTTGAAATAATACACTTTAGATATATGCACCTAAGATAACGTCTTGAATTTAAAGAAGTGGCAGAATTAAGGTTAACTTTTATTATCCCAGACTTTTAAGAGCTTAACTATGCCCACCTGGATAGTACTCCAGCTGCTCCATTTCAATAAATTATGTTTTTTTGCAGTTTAAATTGATCTAAACCTTTAGATCACATTAGGCAGCTAAAATTGATCCACACATTTAGATCACTTCAAGCTTTCTGAAAGGTGTACAAAGCGGGTGAAGGCTAGACAAGAATTGGCAGGGTGCAGGTCAAGAAGGAGCACTCAGACTAAACTTTTAAATGAGTTTTGAAAAGCATGCCGTTCCTAAACTGAGAATGAATGCTCTCTGCACGTAAGCGTATACCTCCAAGAGTTATAAACTGAAAGCTACCGCATGTGTTCAATGTGCATTTTTCAAATGCTCCTAACTTTAGTAGATGAAAATGAAACCAACCAATGTGAATAGTCCTCAGTAATTATACTAGAGCTGTCAATTAATTGCAGTTAACTAATGCGATTAACTCAAAAAAATTAATCACGATTAATCAGTTTTAATTGCACTATTAAACAATAGAATACCAATTGAAATTTATTAAGTATTTTGGATGTTTTTCTACGTTTTCAAATATATTGATTTCAATTACAACAAAGTGTACACTGCTCACTTTATATTATTTTTATTACAAATATTTCACTGTAAAAATGATAAAATAGTATTTTTCAATTCACCTCATACAAGTACCATAGTGTAATCTCTTTATCGTGAAAGCACAACTTACAAATGTAGATTTTTTTTTTGGTTGCATAACTGCACTGAAAAACAAAACAATGTAAAACTTTAGCGCCTACAAGTCCACTCAGTCCTATTTCTTTTACAGCTAATCACTAAGAGAAACAAGTTTGTTTACATTTACAGGAGATAATGTACATTTACAATGTCACCTGAAAGTAAGAACAGATTTTCATATGGCACTTTTGTAGCAGTCATTGCAAGGTATTTACGTGACAGATATGCTAAACATTCGTATGCCCCTTCATGCTTGGCCACCATTCCAGAGGACATGCTTCCATGCTAATGACGCTCGTTAAAAAAAATCATGCGTTAATTAAATTTGTGACTGAACTCCTTGGGGGGAGAACTGTATGTCTCCTGCTGTGTGTTTTACCCACATTCTGCCATATATTTCATGTTATAGCAGTCTCAAACGATGACCCAACATGTTGTTCATTTTAACACCACTTTCACTGCAGATGTGACAAAACTCAAAGAGGGTACCAATGTAAGATTTCTAAAAGATAGCTACAGCATTCAACCCCAGGTTCAAGAATCTGGGCTGCCAAAATCTGAGAGGGATGAGGTGTGGAGCATGCTTTCAGAATTCTTAAAAGAGCAACACTCCAATGTGGAAACTATAGAACCCAAACCAACAGAAGAGAAAAATCATCCTTCTGCTGGTGACATCTGACTCAGATGATGAAAATGAACATGCATTGGTCTGCACTGCTTTGGATTGTTATCTAGCAAAACCCATCATCAGCATGGACACACGTCCTCTGGAATGGTGGTTGAAGCACGAAGGGACATATGAATCTTTAGCGCATCTGGCCTGTAAATATCTTGCAAAGTCGGCTACAACAGTGCCATGCGAACGCCTGTTCTCATTTTCAGGTGACATTGTAAAGAAGAACAGGACAGCATTATCTCCTGCAAATGTAAAAAAAACTTGTTTGTCTGATCGATTGGCTGAAGAAGTAGGACTGAGTGGACTTGTAGGCACTAAAGTTTTACATGGTTTTATTTTTGAATGAAGTTTTTTTTGTATATAACCTGCAAGTTCAACTTTCATGATAAATAGATTGCACTACAGTACTTGTATTAGGGGAAATGAAAAATACTATTTCTTTTATCATTTTTACAGTGCAAATACTTGTAATCAAAAATAAAAATAAAGTGAGCACTGTACACTTTGTATTCTGTGTTGTAATAGAAATTAATATATTTAAAAATGTGGAAAACATCCAAAAATATTTATATAAATAGTATTTATTATTTAATCGTGTGATTAATTGCGGTTAATTTTTTTAATCACTTGACAGCCCTAAATTATATACATGCCAAGTTTTATATTTCAAACCTCAGTCACAAGTTTTCCACATATTCAAGAATGTTTTAAAGTGGAAAAAATGCCCTATATTTCATTTTCTTTCCACTCACGCAAACCTGAAAAAACAGCTGAAGGTATTTTTTCCAATCTTTCAAAAAAATAAAAAAATCCACTTTTGGGGAGAAGCCAAACAGGGAAAATTTTATCCCAAAGGTGAATATTTCAGAAAGTTTTGAGCATATGAAAACATGAAACTGTAACAAAAATTTGCATTCTAAACTATAAAGTACTTGCTGCTAGCATAAGAGCTGGATTAAATAAGCAGCATTATGAAAGGCTACATGCTAGTTTTCTGTATGTATGTATCTGTCTCTACACAGTTACATTGCCTAATTTCTTATTCTGAGCCTTATCTGGGTAACAAATAATACCAGCCTTAAAAACATAATATTTCATTTAATTGTACAGTATTTTATATTCTTCAGGGCTTTGATCACCACACTCTGTGAAGCCTAGTCAGCACTAGGAGCTGAGAGAGATTCAGGCATTCTCAGCAAGGATGAATTTTTCAGAGATTTTAGATTAAATATGAAAAAATCTCTACTGAGCATGTGTGAAGTAAGATTTTTCAAAGGGTTATAACGTGACCATATTTGGTCAGATTTTCAAGGACACAGCAAGAGGCACATCCCTAATAAAAAGACCACATCCCTGTTAAATTTCAAGTCTCTGCTTCAAAGCACAGGGGTGCTAAAGCTGTTAAAAAAAAAAAAACAAAAAAAAACCCCAAATAGTTGTTAGAATCTTCTAACATGGGCAAAACAAGTGTATTTTCCCTAGGTTTGTTTTTGAAAACAGCTTTACTATTTTGGTTGAAATTTTCCAGAAAAGAATATTCAGCCTTAGGCAACCATCTGCCATGAAAAACTTCAGCCCAAATGCTTGAAGTTTGGCAAAGTTATAAGCAACTGAAACCATGATCCTATAATGGGAAGTGTCAGGCAACATCAATAATTTACAGCATTCATTATCAGCCCAGGTTTTTTGTTTTTTGTTTTTTTTTTTTTAAAGAATAAAAGAGGGCAAATACTGTACTTTGCCTGTATTGCATCTTAAAAATAGGCACATCTGGGCTGTCTGTCCCCACCCCTACCCCAACATGCCGGGCACCCACTTACAGCTAGGAGTTGAAGACACTGAAATTCGCAGGCAAAGCTGTGAGCCCCTGCTGCCAGCCCAAGGCAGCCAGAGCAGAAGCAGCACTGGGGTCTGCGCTGCTTTCCTGTAAGTCATAGGTGCTGTTTTCACCCTCCCATCCCATCCCACCCCACCCCAGTAGGGAAGGGAACAAGCTTGCCCAGGCTGGGAAAGAAGCTGCCTGCAAGGAAGTGCCTAGCTGCCTCTGGAACCTGGCGTGGAGTGTGAACTGCTAGAGCTGGAGCTGCATTTTGTTCAGAGTTACAAACATTTTGGAGACACACATACTCAAAAATTAGCTTTAAAAAACTGTTAGTTAAAGGAAATCAGTTGTTTTTAAATATATTAATTTTAATCAGAAAATGTCTCTAGAAAGAAAAACAGTGAGTTTTAATCTAGCACCAAAAGTTTCTCTTAACTTGGCCATGAACTTCACTGGATTTTTGGACCAGTTTCTTACTATGGCATTCAAATAGGCATGTTGTTGAAATTTTGTTAACATTCCGTTGCAAATCCATATCAAGATAAAAACTATAATCCTGTAATAAACTAAAATTTCCTCCATTGATAAAGGTCACCGAATTTTTTTCCTGTACCTACATAAGTTTGCTAAAATAAAACAAAACTGAAATTTATAATCTATAATTTATGAAAGTACTTACATTTAAGTTGAAAAAAATGGGTTTGGGTTCATTGAGTTTAAAAGGATGATTATAGAAAGGGCGTTCTTCCTCCTCTTCATCAGAATCATGAGGCTTGTTCACGATCACGTCATCTGTGCTTTGTGCAATCTTCTTGCATTTCTACCAAAATATCAATTCTGAATCAATCTGAACATCTGGACAGAAACATTCCTTATTTCTACAAGAAATAGGACTTTGACAAATTTGTTGAAATAAATATTTAAAATCAGGAATAAAGGAATTATAAAGGAGGAGTTGATTGTTTGGGGAAATCTTTAAAAAATAAAGTTAACTTTGCCATTTTACTTGTACATCGTCTATCTACTGAAGTTTGTCCATCTTGTCTAGATAGGCTTTGAGCTCTATTCTTACCTCCATCCAGAGCCCTACTATAATCAAAGGGGGCTGCATGGAGCTATTTGCAGGATCCAGGGCTAAAATTATGAGCTCTTCAAAAGAACAGACTGTCTCTTACTGTGTGCTTGTGTCAGCACTCGGACCCAGGACAGTGGGGCCCCTCTCCTGATCAGGGCTTTTAGGCACCACAACATAAATGTTTAATAACAGTAGTAGTAGTAGTAATAATAATAATAAAATAAAATAAAGTAAAATAAAATAAAATAATAATAGACAGCTCACTTATTTAGTTGGCCTCTAAGATTTCCACACAAAATGACTGCAAGGAAAAACCCAAGAAACAATTACTGGTTTTCACTGGCAGAAATCTTCCCAGGTGCAAGGGTTTTAAAAGAAAGATTGGGACACCTCTGAAATGATTTGCAGGTTACAAGAACTGAACAGAATGATCCCATTTTGCATACTGTGGAAGTGGAACCTAAAAATGTACAGTAAGTGGGGAGGTGCTAAGAACAAATCTATGTGGCAGTCCAAGTTGTTACTCTTCCAGGAATATGGAAAAGCAACTTTAGGGTAGGCAAAAAGATGCATCCAATGAAGTGAGCTGTAACTCACGAAAGCTTATGCTCTAATAAATTTGTCAGTCTCTAAGGTGCCACAAGTCCTCCTTTTCTTTTTGCTAATACAGACTAACACGGCTGCTACTCTGAAACCTGTCTTTAGGGAAGGCAGTAACAGTATGACTGGAATATGAGAGAAGAGATAGCTTCCTGAAAACAACTGGTGGACTAGTATTTAATAACAAATTACTATTTATTATTTATAGACTGGCTTGTACTTTTTGCTCCAGAGGTATTTGTAACTGCATTAGTTTGAAGTGAGTTTGAGAACATTATAAAGTTGGAAATTCTGACAGCCAAAATAATTAATGGTGTTTTTCTGTCATGAAAAAGAGCACAGAAAATAGTGGCAATGTGTTATTGCTATGTGACCATTCATCATTATATATTAGTAACAAATTGGAGACATTACATGGCTCAGGGGACTGGTAAAAAGATTTAGAGCCAATCATCTATACTGGTTCAACTCCAGTTCGTATCAATAGCAATCAGAAGTTGTAACCATTTGATGATTGTTTGATGGCCTATTTGGAGTTGAGAAAAAGCCATACCACAAAAACTGGTATGGCTGGTGCCATTGCAATGGCACACTTCTTGTCAGTCTCAGCAGAAACCAAAAACCGAATAGACTTGGAGACTGTGCTACTATCTATGTCAAGTCTCTCCAAGTCAAGGTTGAAGCACATCTGTGTGGTGGGGCAATGTGGGGAAGCCTGCACGGCCACTATACCATGTTGTACCTAATATGTGGATAGTCAAATTTCAGTTTTTATTTATGTGAAATGACATCTTTTCCATGAACACTAAAATTATGATTTTATTTTATAAAAAAGCTTAGATGTCAGAACTGTGATAGTTTTTAAAATATCACAATGGCATCTTTGAATAGAAATTTTTCAGTGTGAAAACTTGAGAACACATCCCAGAACTAGGGAGAATCAGACTGCATGAAGTTTCCTGTGACAGAAGAAACAAGGTGCAAAGATTTCTTTTGTGATCTGAGCAAAAAGAACTTTAATATACTGCAAGTGGTACAGGTCATAATTTTAATCATCAAATTCTGTCCTTGGGTACGCATAGGTAAGTCTCATCAAAATCTAGAGGAGCTGAACATGTGCAGTAAAAGATAGAATTTGACTGAGTACAAATTGTGAAATGTTTATATTTTTAAATTATAAAAATCAGTGACTGAATGCTGTAAGACAACAAATATAAAATTTTCAATATTAATATAAGCTGTGAAAATCACACACTAAACAGTGAGGGTTCAATCTTGCAGTCTTCCTACAAGCAGACTTTCATGAGAATTAAACATATAGAATTACAGCTTGACCAGACACCTACTTATTAACAGTAGCAGTTGGTTAGTTATTTTCAAATTTAATTTGCTTACCTCAGTGAGCTCCTTTATTGTATCTCTTGCTGACTTCTGAGTAACTTTCTCCTCCTTCTTTGCTGGAGCTATAATAGGCAGTAGGCTTGGTGGTAAGGGGACACCAGCCTTAGCACACATGGCAGCTGCATTAGCTTTGGCTATTTCAAGTAGCTGGGCCTTGTCTATAAGAATATTAAATATTAATTAGTGGGCCTTCAAAGATTTCTGAAGGCCAACGTATATGTATAGATATACATATATAATAATTTTAGGACTAGTTGCTATTGTAAATCAGTTTTTCCACCTGGCCAAACAAACTTTATGAAAGTAAAAACAGCACACACACATATATAAAGTGTGAATAATATTTTGTGTATTTTTAAAAGCAACATGGAACATTGCATTCACTTTTCCTTCATATCACAGGAGGCATATAATTAGAGACTTGCATAGGAGGAAAAACTGCGTCTGTGCATTATTTTTTTTATTTTTGTTTCTTTATGGTGTATAAAAGGCGGCCTGAAGGGCTCCCCCCCAAAAAAGTGTTAGTTTTCTCTGCTTGGTTCTTACTTTAGAAATTCAGGTCTGTGAGACTTGAGAAACAGTGAAACAAAAACTTTACAAGAGTGAGAAAACATGAAAGATAAGAACTGAGAAGAGAAGGGAAGTCGTCCTTAAGACTACCTAAAATTCCAGATTTTGTGTGAGTGTGTTTTGGTCAATGCCTACTTAACTTAAATTGACTAATTAACATTTTGGAGATACTGTTTGAAGAGTCAACATCATGGCCTCTTATATTAAGGTGAAAGTTCACAATACTCATCCTCCAAGACATGTGAAAGGTCCTCCCACAAAAACTATGAAAGACCAGAGTTGACATTCCTGATATTTCTCAGGTAAAAGTGAGGGAGAAAAGTCATAAAGAAACAAAAACGGGGCACAAGCCCAATTTTTCTGAAATCCTTTACAGCTCACTTTTAAACCATTCCTTGAAATAATATCTCAAACACTGAAAGTCAACTAAAAAGGACAATATTAAATATACAGACTATAACCAAAACAATCAGAAATTTAACAAGCTTTTTGTGTTGTAGGTTAAACACTGTGAATATATATCTCAAACTGTTAAAAAAATTTTAATGTGTAGTAATTTTCTTAAACATGACAAGATTTTGCTTTTTCATGGAAAATAATAAATGTGCCTTCTAATGTGTAGAAGAGTCAGGTAATGGAAATACACAAAGCATATTTATATATTCTAATAATTGTGACTCAAACTGCTTTCCAAAAAATCCTGCAACAACCAAACAAATGAAGTATCACCACCTTTAGGAAAGAGTTACAAAGGTAAACCCTCACATATCAGGATGAGATTCCCCTTACTTTTTAAGCAATGAAAAAGATCACACAGCTTCCTTCATAGCTTGCAGCTACAGAAAGGCCTCCAAATGAAGGTTTAAGTGAAACTGCAGCAGCAGAAGCTCACCTCCACAAAAAATGCCCTCACTCCACCAGGAAAAGCTGAACATGCTGAGTAGGGGCTACATCTCTGCTCATGCTAAACCAGCTCGTTTCCAGATATTTTCTCCCTCCACTAGCTCCAACAATGTGGAATGGGGGGGCAGGGGGGGAAACAAGTCAGCATGCTGAGCTGTTCAACTCTTCATCCTCTCATTTCTTCAAGCAACGAGTCTAGCTGGGGTTGGGAACAATTTAAGAATTTGCCTCCCGCCCTAAACGCTTTGAATATAAAGTTACGCTGGCACCTGTAAGGTGGCTGAGAGAGGGAGAATACAAAGGAGTGAAGTGAGTGGCATAAGATGTGGCCCAAGGTGAAATCAGGAAGCAGAGCACACACATAAGGAACAGAAACAAAACTCTTCAAAAAATCAGGAAGAATGGATAGGAACAGATAAAGCAAAGAAAATATACAAGTAACTTCTTTATTTTAGGGTAGGAGTATACTGAAGTTTCTTTCAGCTACTGACCAAAATAACTATTACATCTAAATAACCAACAGCAAAAAAGAAACTCAAGAAATATCAACTCCTCACTACAATTTTTCACAGTGGGAATTCCTCCTCTTCCCCAAAGATAATAAACTGAAGCTCTGTTCCTTGTGGCAGAAAAGAGGCTGAAGACCCAAGAAAACAATGTGTGATATTACTGCTTTTAGCCTTAATTTTTGGTTGGTCTCCATTGTTCTGTAAAGAGACATCCCCGGTCATATCAGATTCTCAAAATCTGTTGCATCTTGCCACACAGTTGAAGAGCCATTTTCAGTGCTATATTATATATGCGATGTTAGGTTATGGTCATGCCCTCAATAAAGAGTTTAAATTCCTCACATTTCTAGGTAAGTTGTCTTCCACATCTTGATCTGGAAGTCATTCCTGATGCAGGCAGCAATCAATGAGGAGCAATGAACTTCCATACTACAGCTTTCCAGCATCTGGAATAACATCCGAGGTGTCTTGAGTCTTGCCTCTGACTAAGGCTGCCTCAGTCACCAGTCTTGTGTGGAAACGTGTAGTTAACATAATGGATTGCTGCTCAACTTGGGAACTAGCTAGTTGTATCCATATATTGCCACCTTACTATGTGATACAGAATAGAATATAGGAACCCTGACAACCTATTATGGTGGCAAAGTGAGTAGATCTATTCAATATACTCAGAAATTTCAGCCCAGCATTCTTAAAGGGTTCTAACTTAAAAGAACTAGTCTCAATATAGGCAAGCTCAGCTCCTAAGGGGAGTAAGCAACGGATAGTTACTAGATTTTTCCTCCTCAACCTCCATGGAAATTAGGAGTGCATCACATGAATCCTCTAGCTCACATCCTTTGTTAACCAGATTACTTGCTCAGTCCTGCCTGTTTTCATATAAACTAGGAGGTAGTTTTGAACAGCAACACAGAAACTGTGAATGAGGTAAGAGAATTAATATGACTGGCAAAGAAACATTATGTTGACCATAGAGGACTCCCACGTGTATATTTTGTTTTCCATTTTCTTAAATAATGTGCTATATGCTCTTGGAGAAAAAACAAATCTGGTGAATCACTGCACCTTAACAAAAACATTAAGTCCTTGATCCTACGATTACAATGCGTGGGCAAATCCTTGTGCACCTGCATAGACTCAACCTCAGTGTTCGTCATGGGTCTGCCTATGTGGAATAACCTGTAAAATCCTGTACCCTTCACATTTTTCTGCTGCATTTTCAATCAGACTACACGCTTGAATCCTCTATAACTGCATACTCAATGCCAACAAAAAGTCCGTTAAAATTAAACAATTGCTTAAAATTACTTCAAAGAGATTCCTGATGAATGCTAGGGTTGCACTGTATTATCTTCATCAGAGGTAGGATGAGGTTTACATAGGTCAACACTACGCATCCATGAAAATGATTGACGAAAAGAGCATTACTTACCTAAGTCTGTAAGACGTTTAGGTGATCTGCTAGAAAACTTATCGGATGACCTGGACCTTCTTTGACGATCAGGTGATCTGCTATAACATCTTCTCCTCCCAGGTGATCTTGATCTCCTTAGTCGAACTGGTGATTTGCTAGAGCTTCGTCTTCTTCCCACAGACCTAGACCGTTTTCGTCGAATAGGTGTTCGACTTCTGGTCCGTAACCTGAGCACTATTCGGTGATCCCTTGAGTTTGATCTCCTTCTTCTTCGATCAGCAGACCGTGATCTGTTCCTTTGAGATCTTTTGTGTCTCTCTCTTGATAAAGACCGTCTCCTTTTTGACACTGATCTAGACCGAGTCCTCCTCCTGTGTCTTGAACGTGACAGGGAGCGTGTCCGAGACCGATGATTAGATTTAGATTTTGACAGTCTTTTACGTGTTACTGACCGAGACCGATTTCGTCTAGACCGCAATTCGCTATCATGTTTTTGCAATTTGCGCTCAGAGGATTTAGAGTGCTTATTTCTAGACCTCTGTGAAGACTCTTTGCCTTCTACTTTTTCAACTGATTTGGATCTAGACTTGTGACGTTCAGAAGACTTGGAGCGTTTTCTTCTAGACCTTTGTGAAGACACTTTGCCCTTTATTTTTTCAACAGATTTTGATCTAGACTTTTGAAGTTCAGGAGACTTGGAGCGGCTACTCCGAAACCTCTGTGAAGAACCTTTGCCCTTTATTTTTTCAACAGATTTGGATCTAGACTTTTGAAGTTCAGGAGACTTGGAGCGGCTACTCCGAGACTTCTGTGAAGAATCTTTGCCCTTTATTTTTTCAACAGATTTGGATCTAGACTTTTGAAGTTCAGGAGACTTGGAGCGGCTACTCCGAGACTTCTGTGAAGAATCTTTGCCCTTTATTTTTTCAACAGATTTGGATCTAGACTTTTGAAGTTCAGGAGACTTGGAGCGGCTACTCCGAGACTTCTGTGAAGAATCTTTGCCCTTTATTTTTTCAACAGATTTGGACCTAGACTTTTGAAGTTCAGGAGACTTGGAGCGGCTACTCTGAGACTTCTGTGAAGAATCTTTGCCCTCAATTTTTTCAACAGATTTGGATCTAGACGTGTGACGTTCAGAAGATCTGGAGCGGCTCCTTTGACCCCTCTGTGAAGGATCCTGAATCTCTATTTCCTCAACAGATTTGGATCTGGACTTGTGACGTTCAGAAGATTTGGAGCGGCTACTTCGAGATCTCTGTGAAGGCTCCTGAACCTCCATTTCCTCAACAGATTTGGATCTGGACTTGTGACGTTCAGAAGATTTGGAGCGGCTACTTCGAGATCTCTGTGAAGGCTCCTCAACCTCTATTTCTTCAACAGATTTGGATCTGGACTTGTGACGTTCAGAAGATCTGGAGCGGCTACTTCGAGATCTCTGTGAAGGCTCCTCAACCTCTATTTCTTGAACAGATTTGGATCTGGACTTGTGAAGTTCAGAAGATCTAGAGCGGCTACTACGAGACCTCGGTGAAGGCTCCTCAACCTCTATTTCTTCAACAGATTTGGATCTGGACTTGTGACGCTCAGAAGACTTGGAGCGGCTATTTCGAAACCTCTGTGAAGCCTCCTCAACCTCTATTTCTTCAACAGATTTGGATCTAGATTTGTGATGTTCAGAAGATCTGGAGCAGCTACTACGAGACCTCTGTGAAGCCTCCTCAACCTCTATTTCTTCAACAGATTTGGATCTGGACTTGTGACGTTCGGAAGACTTGGAGCGGCTACTTCTAGACCTCTGTGAAAGCTCCTCAACCTCTATTTCTTCAACAGATTTGGATCTGGACTTGTGACATTCAGAAGACTTGGAGCGGCTACTTCGAGATCTCTGTGAAGCCTCCTCAACCTCTATTTCTGCAACAGATTTGGATCTAGATTTGTGACGTTCAGAAGATCTGGAGTGGCTCCTTCGAGACCTCTGGGAAGGCTCCTCAACCTCTATTTCTTCAACAGATTTGGATCTAGACTTGTGACGTTCAGAAGATCTGGAGCGGCTACTTCGAGATCTCTGTGAAGAATCTTCAGCCTCTATTTTTTCAACAGATTTGGATCTAGACTT
The DNA here is from genome assembly GCF_009764565.3 of Dermochelys coriacea. Lineage (NCBI taxonomy): Eukaryota > Metazoa > Chordata > Testudines > Dermochelyidae > Dermochelys > Dermochelys coriacea. The sequence continues at coordinate 164,545,684 of NC_050068.2, forward strand.
GTGACGCTCAGAAGACTTGGAGCGGCTACTTCGAAATCTCTGTGAAGAATCTTTAGCCTCTATTTTTTCAACAGACTTGGATCTAGACGTGTGACGTTCAGAAGATCTGGAGCGGCTACTTCGAGACCTCTGTGAAGGCTCCTCAACTTCTATTTCTTCAACAGATTTGGATCTAGACTTGTGACGCTCAGAAGACTTGGAGCGGCTACTTCGAGATCTCTGTGAAGAATCTTTAGCCTCTATTTTTTCAACAGATTTGGATCTAGACATGTGACGTTCAGAAGATCTGGAGCGGCTAGATGGAGACCTCTGTGAAGACTCCTCAACTTCTATTTCTTCAACAGATTTGGATCTAGACTTGTGACGCTCAGAAGACTTGGAGCGGCTACTTCGAGATCTCTGTGAAGAATCTTTAGCCTCTATTTTTTCAACAGATTTGGATCTAGACATGTGACGTTCAGAAGATCTGGAGCGGCTACTTCGAGACCTCTGTGAAGGCTCCTCAACTTCTATTTCTTCAACAGATTTGGATCTAGACTTGTCACGCTCAGAAGACTTGGAGCGGCTACTTCGGGATCTCTGTGAAGAATCTTTGGCCTCTATTTTTTCAACAGATTTGGATCTAGACGTGTGACGTTCAGAAGATCTGGAGCGGCTACTTCGAGACCTCTGTGAAGGCTCCACAACCTCCATTTCTTCAACAGATTTGGATCTAGACTTGTCACGCTCAGAAGACTTGGAGCGGCTACTTCGGGATCTCTGTGAAGAATCTTTGGCCTCTATTTTTTCAACAGATTTGGATCTAGACGTGTGACGTTCAGAAGATCTGGAGCGGCTACTTCGAGACCTCTGTGAAGGCTCCACAACCTCCATTTCTTCAACAGATTTGGATCTGGACTTGTGACGCTCGGAAGATTTGGAGCAGCTACTTCGAGACCTCTCTGAAGGCTCCTCAACCTCTATTTCTTCAACAGATTTGGATCTAGACTTGTGACATTCAGAAGACTTGGAGCGGCTACTTCGAGAGCTCTGTGAAGAATCTTTGACCTCTATTTTTTCAACAGATTTGGATCTAGACGTGGGACGTTCAGAAGATCTGGAGCGGCTACTTCGAGACCTCTGTGAAGGCTCCTCAACTTCTATTTCTTCAACAGATTTGGATCTAGACTTGTGACGCTCAGAAGACTTAGAGCGGCTACTTCGAGATCTCTGTGAAGAATCTTTAACCTCTATTTTTTCAACAGATTTGGATCTAGATGTGTGACGTTCAGAAGATCTGGAGCGGCTACTTCGAGACCTCTGTGAAGGCTCCTCAACTTCTATTTCTTCAACAGATTTGGATCTAGACTTGTGACGCTCAGAAGACTTGGAGCGGCTACTTCGAGATCTCTGTGAAGAATCTTCAGCCTCTATTTTTTCAACAGATTTGGATCTAGACGTGTGACGTTCAGAAGATCTGGAGCGGCTACTTCGAGACCTCTGTGAAGGCTCCTCAACTTCTATTTCTTCAACAGATTTGGATCTAGACTTGTGACGCTCAGAAGACTTGGAGCGGCTACTTCGAGATCTCTGTGAAGAATCTTCAGCCTCTATTTTTTCAACAGATTTGGATCTAGACGTGTGACGTTCAGAAGATCTGGAGCGGCTACTTCGAGACCTCTGTGAAGGCTCCTCAACTTCTATTTCTTCAACAGATTTGGATCTAGACTTGTGACGCTCAGAAGACTTGGAGCGGCTACTTCGAGATCTCTGTGAAGAATCTTCAGCCTCTATTTTTTCAACAGATTTGGATCTAGACGTGTGACGTTCAGAAGATCTGGAGCGGCTACTTCGAGACCTCTGTGAAGGCTCCTCAACTTCTATTTCTTCAACAGATTTGGATCTAGACTTGTGACGCTCAGAAGACTTGGAGCGGCTACTTCGAGATCTCTGTGAAGAATCTTCAGCCTCTATTTTTTCAACAGATTTGGATCTAGACGTGTGACGTTCAGAAGATCTGGAGCGGCTACTTCGAGACCTCTGTGAAGGCTCCACAACCTCCATTTCTTCAACAGATTTGGATCTGGACTTGTGACGCTCAGAAGACCTGGAGCGGCTACTTCGAGATCTCTGTGAAGAATCTTTGCCCTCTATTTTTTCAACAGATTTGGATCTAGACTTTTGAAGTTCAGGAGACTTAGAGCAGCTGCTTCGAGACCTCTCTGCAGGCTCATGAGCCTCTATTTCTTGAACAGATTTGGATTCAGATGTGACACATTCAGAAGACTTGGAGTGGCTACTTCGAAACCTTTGTGAAAGCTCCTGCACCTCTATTCCTGCAACAGATTTGGATCTGCACTGAAGATGTTCAAAAGACTTGGAACGGCTACTTTGAGACATCCCTGAAGGCTTCCGCACCTCCACTTGTTCAACAGATTTGGATCTGGACTTGTGACGTTCAAAAGACTTGGAGCGGCTACTTCGAGACCTCTGTGAAGGCTCCTGAACCACTATTTCTTCAACAGATTTGGATCTGGATTTGTTACGTTCAGAAGACTTGGAGCGGCTACTTCGAGACCTCGGTGAAGATTCTTTTCCCTCTATTTCTTCAACAGATTTGGATCCAGATGTGTGACGTTCAAAAGACTTGGAGCGGCTACTTCGAGACCTCTGTGAAGGCTCCTGAGCCTCTACTTCTTCAACAGATTTGGATCTTGACTTTTGACCCTCAGAAGACTTAGAGCAGCTATTTCGAGACCACTGCGAAGGTTCCTGTACCTCTATTCTTTCAACAGATTTGGATCTCAATTTGTGATGTTCAAAAGACTTGGAGCGTTTACTTCTAGATCTCCGTGAAGACCCCTTACTCTCTCTTTTTTCAACAGATTTGGACCTAGATCTAGACTTTAGACCATCAAAGGATTTTGAGCATCTGCGTCTGGACCTCCATGAAGACTCTTTGGTTCCCAGTTTTTCAACAGATTTGGACCTAGATTTGAGACGATCAGAAGACTTGGAACGTCTACGTTTAGACCTCCGTGAAGACTCTTTACTACCTATTTTTTCAACAGATTTGGATCTAGACTTGTGATGATCAGTGGATTTGGAGCGTCTACGTTTAGACCTCCGTGAAGAGTCTCTGCCGCCTCTTTTTTCAACAGATCTTGATCTAGATTTGAGACGATCCGAGGACTTGGAGCGTCTACGTTTAGACCTCCGTGAAGAGTCTCTGCCCCCTCTTTTTTCAACAGATCTCGATCTTGACTTGAGACGATCGGAGGATTTGGAGCGTCTGCGTCTCGACCTCCAGGAAGATTCTTTGCCACTTCTTTTGTCAACAGATCTGGATCTGGATTTTGATTTGAGACGATCAGAAGACTTAGAGCGTCTGCGTCTAGACCTCCAGGAAGATGCTTTGCTACCCCTTTTTTCAAAAGATCTGGATCTGGATTTTGATTTGAGACGATCAGAGGACTTGGAACGTCTGCGTCTGGACCTCCAGGAAGATTCTTTGCCACCTCTTTTTTCAAAAGATCTGGATCTGGACTTGAAACGATCAGAGGACTTGGAGCGTCTGCGTCTGGATCTCCAGGAAGATTCTTTGCCACCCCTTTTTTCAAAAGATCTGGATCTGGATCTGGACTTGAGACGATCAGAGGACTTAGAGCGTCTGCGTCTAGACCTCCATGAAGAGTCTTTGCGCTCTCTTTTTTCAACAGATCTGGATCTAGATTTGAGACGATCAGAGGACTTGGAGCGTCTGCGTCTGGACCTCCATGAGGAGTCTTTGTGCCCTTTTTTTTCAACAGACCTGGATCTGGATCTAGACTTGAGACGATCCAAGGACTTGGAGTGTCTGCGTCTAGACCGCTGTGAAGAATCTTTGCGCTCTCTTTTTTCAACAGATCGGGATCTAGACTTGAAACGATCAGATGACTTAGAGCGTCTGCGTCTAGACCTCCGTGAAGAATCTTTGCCCTCTCTTTTTTCAACAGATCTGGATTTAGACTTGAGATGATCAGAGGACCTGGAGCGCCTACGTCTGGATCTCCAGGAAGAGTCTTTGCCTTCCCTTTTATCAATGGATCTGGATCTTGACTTGACACCATCAGAGGACCTGGAGCGCCTGCGTCTGGACCTCCAGGAAGAGTCTTTGCCCCTTCTTTTTTCAACAGATCTGGATCTAGACTTGTCATAAGATGTGGAATGTTTCTTTCTGGAATCCGAGTAGTTTCTGCTCCTAGACCTTGCTCTTTTACATTTCAAATGTTTAGAGACAGAACGTGACCTGGACTTCTTTTTCCGCTTCCTGGATCGTGAAAGAGATTTAGATTTACTCCTTTTTAATTTCTTTGCATCTTGTTTATTTTTATCACTACTCTTGTTACTTTTTTCATATGCTTTCTTTTTTTTAAAAAGATCTTCATCATTCTCCTTCACTACCGCCACAGATTCTGGAGGCACTCCTGAAACTTCCGCCGCTGCCACAGCCGCCATCGATTCTGGGGGTGCTCCCAAATCTTTCACCGCTGCTGCCACTGCCCCAAAGGCTGGAGTTGCTTCCAAATCATTCACCTCTGCTCTCACTGCCACAGATTCTTGAGTTGTTTCTGAATCTTTAACGTACAGCGTATACAGAGAATCTGGAGCTGCCTCCAAATTTTTCACCTCTGCCGTAGCCTCCATGGATTCTCGAGCTGCTTCTAAATCATTCACATCTAAAGTTTGCAGAGAAACACTAGCTGCTTCTGAATCTTCTACTTCTGCCACCATCACCAGAGAATCCGGAGCAGCTTGCAAATCCTTCCCCTCTGCCGCTATCACCACAGATTCCGAAGCTGCTTCTGAATCTTTCGCCTCTGCCGCCACTGCCCTAAATGCTGGAGTTGCTTCCAAATCATTCACCTCTGCTATCACTGCCACAGATTCCTGAGTTGTTTCTGAATCTTTAATGTACGCTATATACCAAGAATCTGGAGGTGCTTCCACATTTTTCACCTCTGCCATGGCCACCACAGATTCTGGAGCTTCTTCCAAATCTTTCATCTCTGCAGCCAACCCCACAGATTTTGGAGCTGCTTCTGAATCACTCATATCTACAGTATGCAGAGACTCACTAGCTCCTTCTGAATCTTCTACATCTGCCACCGACATCAGAGAAACTGGAACAGCTTGCAAATCTTTCACTTCTGTCGCTGTCACTACAGATTCTGGTGCTGCTTCCAAATCTTTAACCTCTGCTGTCACTACCACAGATTCTGGACTTGTTTCTGAGTATTTTACCTCTGCCACCGATTCTGGACTGGTTTCAGAATCCTTCATCCCTGCAGCCACTACCATAGATTGTGGAGTTCTTTCAGAATCTCTCACATCTACAGTACACAGGATATCTGGAGCTGCTTCCAAATCTGTCACCTCTTCAGCCGCTATCACATATTCTGTAGTTGTTCCAGAATCTTTCACATCTACAATACACCGAAAATCTGGAGCTGCTTCCAAATCTGTCACTTCTGCTGCCACCGCTGCCAAAGATTCTGGAGATGCTTTCAAATCTTTCACCTCTGCCACCACCACCACAGCATCTGGAGCAGACTCCAAATCCTTCATCTCTGCCACAGATTCCGGAACTGCTTCTAAATCTTTCACTTCTGCAGTAGCCACCACAGATTCTGGACTTGTTTCTGAATATTTCAATTCTGCCATTGTCACAACAGATTCTGGAGCAGCTTCTGAATCTTTCACCTCTGAAGATACCAGCAGAGATTCTGTACTTGTTTCAGAATCTTTCACATCTACAGTGTGCAGAACATCTGGCACTGCTTCCAAATCTCTGACCTCTTCAGCCACCACCACAGATTCTGGAGCTGTTTCAGAATCTTTCACATCTAGCGCTGCTTCCAAATCTGTCACCTCTGCTGCCAAAGATTCTGGAGCTGCTCTCAAGTCCTTCACTTCTGCCACCACCACAGATTTCAGAGCTGCTTCTAAATCTTTCATTTCTGCCATCACCACCACAGATTCTGGAGTTGTTTCTGAGTATTTAAATTTTGCTGCTGTCACAACAGATTCTAGAGCTGCTTCCAAATCTTTCACCTCTTCAGCCACTACCACAGATTCTGGAGTTGTTTCAAAATCTTTCACACCTACAGTATGCAGAGAAACTGGAACTACTTCCAAATCTTTCACTTCTGCCAGCACCACCACAGATTCAGGAACTGCTTCCAAATTTTTCATCTCTGCAGCTGCCACAAATTCTGGAGTTGCTTCCAAATTATTCACGTGTACTGTGTGAAGAGAATCTGGAACTGCTTTCAAATTTTTCACCTCCACCATGGCCACAGACTCTGGAGTAACTTGCAAGTCATTTACCTCTGTAATAGCCTCAGATTCTAGAGCTGCTTCAGAATCTTTCACCTCCACTTTTAACTCCGGAATCTGATGAGTTTCTGGAAATTTCAGATCCACAGTGTGCTGAGATTTTAAAACTGGTTCCAAATCTAGCACTGCATTAGGATTTTCTACAGTTGTTCCTAAATGTTTTCTTTCTGCTATTCCCACAGATTTCAAAACTGCTTCTGAATATTTCACCTGTGCAGGGCCCAAAGTTTCTTCCATATCCTTCAGATCTGTTGAAGCCTCAGCTTCTACATCTGCTTCCAAATCTTTCATTTCCTCAGGGTGCAGAAATTCTAGACATGCTTTTGAATTTTTTAACTTTTCCACTGTCAAAGACACTGGTGTATCTTCCAAGATTTTCACCTCCACTGTTTTCTCAGATTTTACTGTTGTTGCTGAGAATTTCAAATCCATCACAGCCTCAGATTCTTTCACCTCTACCATTGGCATAGATTCTGTAATTTTTTCCAACTCCTCCACCTCTGCAGTGTACAGAGATTCCAGAGTTTCTTCCAAATCTTTCGTCTCTGTCAACACCTGAGCTTCTGGAGTTGCTTCCGAATATTTTACTTCCACTGTTTTCTCAGATTCCGGAGATGTTTCCAAAATTTTCACATCCACTGACTCCCAACGTTCTGGAATTTCTTCCAAATCTTTTACCTTCATCCTGATCACAGATTCTGAAGCAGTTTCCAAATCTTTCACGTCTACCATGACTTTAGATTCTCGGGTTTCTTTCAAATCCTTCACCTTTGCTGCTGCCTCCAATTCTAGAGCTAATTCCGCAACTTTCACCTTCGATGAGTAGAGGGATTCTGGAACTGCTTCTGAATCCTTTACCTTTGCTTTATACAAAGATTCTGGAGCAGCTTTAGAATGCTTTACATCCATGATTGCTTCAGATTTTAGGGTTGTTTCCAAATCTTTCGCCACCACTGTCTCACACTCCAGAGTTTCCTTCAAATCTTTCACGACTGTCACAGTCTCAGGTTCTGGAGTTGATTGCAAATCTTTTACCATTACATGTAGCAATTCTTGACTAGCTTCAGAATCTTTCCCCAGAGCGATGGGCTTAGATTTTTGAGTTGTTTTTGAATCTTTCATTCGCATAATCACCTCAGGTTCTGGAGTTTTTCCAGAATCTTTCAAGTCTGTCAGGTGTAAAGATTCTGGACTAGCTTCTGAATGTTTCAACTCTGTGGTGGCCTCAGATTCTAGAATTTTTTTAGAATATTTTATGCCTGTTATTGCCTCAGATTCCAGTGTGGCTTCTGGATCTTTCACCTCTACTACTGCCCTAGATTCCAGAGTTGATTCAGAATCTTCTACCTCCATTATAGTGGCATCAGACTTTGTAGCAGTTTCAAAACCTTTCATCACCTCCACCTCAGTATGTGGAGATATTTTCAAATCACTCACTTCTGTCATGACTTGGGATTGTGGAATTGTTTTCAAATATTTCACTTCCATCACCACCTGAGATTCTTTAGTTGTTTCTGAATCCTTTGACTCGGCCACTGCCTCAGATTCTGCGGTGCTTTCCAAATCTTTCACTTCTGCCAGTGATTCAGATTGTCCAATTATTTCCAAGTTTTTCACTTCTGATGTTGTCTCAGATTCTGGAGTTATTACCAAATCTCCCTCCATGCACAGAAATTTGGGAATTGCTTCCAACTCTTTAAACTGAGCTGTGACCTCAGACTCAGCTTGTACAGGTTTATTTAAATCCTTCACCTCTACCATGACTACCGACTCAAAGGCTGCTTCCAAAGCCTTCAACTTCACCACAGACACAGATTCTAGAACTCCTTCTGATTCTGTCACATCTTCTATTTGCAGAGATAGTGGAGGTGTTTTTGCATCTTTCTCCTCCGCATCAGGCCCTAGGGTTGCTTCCAAACCTTTTGTCACCACAACAGATTCTAGGGTTCCTTCTAATTCTTTCACATCTTCCATTTGCAGAGACTGAAGCATTGCTTCTGAATCTTTCACCTCTGCCACAGGTTCTAGAGGTGCCTCTAAATCTTTTGCCGTGGCCACAGATTCCAGGGCTCCTTCTGAATCTTTCACATTCTCCATTTGCAGAGACAGAACTGCTTCCAGACCTTGAGCCTCTGCAATGGCCACAGGTTCTAGGGTTGGTTCTGAACCTATTGCCCTGGCCACAGATTCCAAGGCTTCTTCATCATCTTTCACATTCTCCATTTCCAGAGACAGCAGAGTTGCTTCTGAACCTCTTCCCTCCCCCACAGCCACAGCTTTCAGGGTTGGTTTTGAACCTTTTGCTATGGCCAAAGATTTTACACCCCCTTCTGAACCTTTCACATCTTCCATCTGCAGAGACAGTGGTGCTGGTTCTGAACCTCTCACCTCCGAAACAGATTCTAGGATTGCTTTCAAGTTTTTTGCCTCTGTCACTGGTCCCTGGGTTGCTTCTGAGCCTTCTTCCATGGCAATAGATTCTAGGACTCCTTCTGACTCTTTCACATCTTCCATTTGCAGAGATAGTGAAGTTGGTTCCATAGCTTTCTTCTCTGCCAAGACAACATGTTCTAGGGCTGCTTCTGAACCTTTTGCCACTGCCACAGATTCTACTAGGGCTCCTTCCAAATCTTTCACTTCTTCCATTTGCATAGAAAGTGGAGTTGCTTCTGCACTTTTCACCACAGCCACATGTTCTAGAGCCACTTCCAGACCTGTTCTCATGACTACAGGTTCTAAGGAATTGTCCATATCCTGTATGTGCAGAGATTCTGGAATTCCTTCCAAATCTTTCTCCTCTGCCACCCCTGCAGGTTCTAGGATAGTTTCTAGACCTTCTGCCACCCCTATGGGATCTAGGATTGCTTCTGGACCTTTTATCATGGCCACAGATTCTAGGAATCCTTTTGAATCTTTCATATCTTCCATTTGCGGAGACAGTGAGGCTGCATCTGAATCTTTTGCCTCTGCCACAGGAGCAAGTTTGAGGGTTCCTTCCAAATCTATTGCCATAGCCACAGATTCTAGGGTTCCTTCTGCACCTTTCACCTCCTCCATGTGCAGAGATTCTGGAGTTACTTCCAAATCTTTCATCTCCACCACAAATTTTAGAGCTGCTTCCAAATCTTTTGCATTCACAACAGGTTCTAGGGTTGTTTGTGAACCTTTTCCCAGGGCGACAGATTCTAGGGTTCTTTCCAAATCTTTTGCTTCCTGCATGGCCACAGGTTCTAGGGCTGCTTCTGAACCTTTCACTTGCACCACAGACGCAGATTTTTGAGTTGCTTCCAAACCATTCACCTCTGCCTCGGCCACAGATTTTGAAGTCGCTACCAAATCATCTGGCTCAGTCACAAATTCTAGACCTCCTTCCAAACTTTTTGCCTCAGCCACACCCACAGTTTCTAGAGTTGTTTCCAAATCTTTTATATCTGTCATGACAACAGATCCTGCGGTTTCTTCCAAAGCTTTCATCTCCATTACAACTACAGATGTTGGAGTTACTACCAAATCATTTGTCACAGCCACAGATTCTACAGTTGCGTTCAGCTCCGCTATGGCTACAGATTCTAGAGGGGCATCGAAACCCTCTGAAGTTGCCATAGTCAGAGATTTTAGAATTGCTTCTGAACATTTAATCTTTGCCATGGTCTCAGATTCTAAGGTTGTTTCTAATTCTTTCACCTCCACCACGCACATTGATTCCAGAGTAGCTTCTGAATCTTTTAGTTCTTCAGTTATCTCAGAGGCTGGAATAGCTTCCAAATCCTTTTCAATTTCAGATTTACCAGCAACTCCAGTTCTGTTGGTAGACACATTACCATTTTCAGTGTCTTTAACTGGTAAAGGTTCATCCTTTGCATTCATATTAATAGCTATATGATATATACTTTCATGAGTCTTATTCACCAATAATTTTACATTAGCTTGCTCTTGAATTTTCATTGTACTAGTATTTTCTTCCAGGGTATCCAATTTACTGGTTTCTGAATTGATTGTACTATGTGTATCAGTCAAGGCCAAGTTTGTTTTTTCACTCCCAAGTTTTTCCACAGATGATTCAGAATCTGATAGTAAATGAGGTGTGAGTCTTTTAATTGAATGTCCCATGTACTCTGCACTCAATTTTGTGCCCAATTCTTCTGGCTGCATTTGACCAGCCAGATCTGAATCTGCATGTCCTCCATGCCGTGTGATCAACTTTGAGCCCAATTTTTCTGTCTCTGAGTGAGAAGCAGGTTGTAAATCTGCACGCTCTCCATACTGTGCACTTAATTTTGATTCCTTTGGCTGCTTTTTATGTTTTTTTTCTTTCTTCCTTTTCTTCTTCTTTTTCTTCTTCTTCTTCTTGCTTTTGTGTTTTTTGTTCTTTTTTGACTTTTTTCTTGGAATTTCATCTTCTACTTCGTCAGTGGGGCCTCTTTTTGTACAGGGAGAGGTATTTTTCACTGAATCTTCCTCTACACCTAAAAAAAAATAAAGACATTTATTTAAAACTAATTTTATAAAAAGACATTCAAATATAAAATATTTTAAACCAGTATTTGGGCACAGGTGCACATAAAGTTATACACAACCTGAAATCAACATTTTTTCCGATATACATCACAAGTTACATTTTCCCTCATTAGGAGCTTAAAATGTTTGGGTAAAAACCAAAAATATAGCTTTCAAAAACATTAAACCAATCTTCAAACTGCCTCTTGTCAATTTTTTGCTAGGACTGCTACACGTAAAACAACAAATAAGACTTAAGATGATGTGATAGCAACTGACCTTTGATCAGTAGCTAAAACACTTATAATGAATGGAAGACAGCAAAGACTATTCCTGAAAAAAATACCACACATTACAAAATTACACAACTGGGAAGAAAATGTGCCATTTGCATTATCCAGTAAAAAGACTTCAACAAAACTTTTACTTTAGTTGTTAAAATACATGTCTTAAGATTTTTTTTTTTTTTTTAAATAAGTGACAGGTCAACATTTTCCTAAAATTGAATGTGTATGTTTAAAAAGCCTTAACAAACATTTAAGAAAATTTCTCAAGGTTATTTATTAATTCCAATTGAAACACTTTTTCTTAAAAAAAATAAAATAAAAATATTGCAACCACACATTTCAGCATTTGCTTGTACATGAAAACTAGCAAAAAAAGGATCAGAAGCTAAAAATAAAAGTGAATTCAAATTCACTAGCTTTCATTACCCAGTCTGAGAGAACTTGAGAAATAAAATAAATAAAATAAAAATATTGCAACCACACATTTCAGCATTTGCTTGTACATGAAAACTAGCAAAAAAAGGATCAGAAGCTAAAAATAAGTGAATTCAAATTCACTAGCTTTCATTACCCAGTCTGAGAGAACTTGAGAAATACATAAAGAGCTTAAATAGTGAGGTATACAAACATCTTACAAGCCCACTTAAGTACGCCTCAATCCTGCAAAGATTTACACACGTGCTTAACTATGCACTGAGTAGTGCCACTGGAACCAATGGCATGTGAGGTAAGCATGTAAATACTTGCAGAATTGGGCACTGAAGTGTTATTAGTAAAAACATCATTTTTAATACAGTATATAATTCTAGTCTGCCAGGTTCCTTTAAAAAAATCATTGCACTGAAAAAACTTTTTTGTACGTTGCAGCAACTCAGCAACCCTAAGCTGTATCACAGGACTATGATTTACTTCTATCCTCAAAACAATACTTAAAAGGAGAAAGTGATCTTGGAATAAAAGAGTTGATATAAAAAGTAAACATTCAGATACTATGTTGGGCATGCTATAAAACGCATATGTCCCTGATCATGAAAATATGCATGTAACTTTACACACGAGTGTTTGTATCACTATGGCCTATATTAACTAAGTATTTTCATTTTAAAAAATGGTATTTCTATCCATGTTCCTTTGAATGCCATGAAGAGTATCAATAATATAGGGTCAGTGTCCTTTTCTGCACAACCTTTCAATAAATCTCAAATCACTGCTGTATCTTCACCTTTACTATTACTGATGGGAGCATTAGCGCATAATGGTTGCAAATCTTTTTACTACCAAATTATCTAGTCTTCTTTTGAGAAGAATTAGACAAGTTTTAAAAACACAAATGGCCAGTTTGCACTAGTGCTCCTCTTGTTCCTTGTACTATTCGACCAACATCAGTTCTACACCAACTGCAAGGAAGATTTCTGAAAATGCTCAATGTAGAAAAGCCATAGTACATTATGGAATGAAGAAACATCAGAAAAAATTGCAAATGTAGCCTCTGAGATTATTCAGATCAAAGATCAACCACAAAGTTCTACATTGTCTTCTGTGGAAACATTTAGAATCTATACTTACCAAGTGCACAGCCATCCTCTCATTTCCGTGACAATGAAAATGCATTTTTGTAACCAAGTAGGACCCCAATACTGCCAACTCTTACATATACAAGTAACTTTATTCATGTGAATATCCCATTGAAATCACTGGAACTATTCAAATGTAGACAATGCTTGCAGGACTCATTTTTGCTGGATTCATTGTTATCAGAGGGTCTATGCAGGCACTTTATTTAGTGTATTACATTTGAAGCAACTGAAAGCTGAATGCCTGTTTTTTCCCCAATTATAAGTACATTATTCACTAATACCACCACCATAGAATTACTTGACTTCATACCTTGCTGTCTGATTAATATACCTAGCCATACAATTTTGTAGTTTGATAAACAATGTGAGGAGTAATCCTATAGACCTTACTCAGGCAAAACTTCCATCAGTTTCAGTAAGTTCTGCCAGAGTTAGAACTGTACAACAATGCCTTGAAGAAGATACTTATGAATTGTTACGTCTTATTTCATACGTAATCTTTAAAGAGGCACTTGTCAACTAAGAAAAAAAATTATATTCTCTGATTTTTTTATCCTGTTACTCTCACAAATAAAATTGAATATTACTATAACAAAAAAATAAGGGGGGAAGATTACTTTTCTCTTAATTTGTGCACTTGACAGCACTAGGTGGATAATCAGTTTCAGAGTTTATAGAATACAAGTTTGTCAGTTAGCCCAATTTTGTGTAGATTAATCAGCACTATGAGGGGGAGACAAAATCCTTTGTAAAATATTATAAAACCATTAAAAAAGTATCAGGGAAGTGCACGGCAGAAGTGGCACTGGAAACTTTTATTTCATTTTCAAAAAACTGACTAGATTTACTCTTTATAGTGTCCCCTTGAAGAAAAACATATTTGCAATGTTTAAGTATTTTCATTTACCTGATTTACACTGTAGCTCTGTATCAAGGGCCCCAGACAGTACTTCCTCTATTTTCTGAACTATCTGATCATTCTGAAGACTCCCAGCACCCGTAACTGTGTCATCTGAAGTGTTTGCTTGCTCAGCTGGGATTGTTTCACCATTCTGCTGGCCTTCTACCTTTCCACTAACCGAGAAAAATATTAACAAAATTCAAGTAATTTCGAGCTTTATTTTTATTTTTTTAAAAGGTAATGTATTCACATTTCTTACAGCCAAACCTTCTAAAGAATATTTTAGCCTCCTGAAGAGGCCTTGCACTTCAGTGTAATATTTATCTTTTGGTTTGTTTTACTTACTGCAGTCTTAGACAAAATACTTTGTTAGCCACTAGAACTATGCCCAAGGGAGGAAAATATTTTCTCACCGTTTCATCCCAGGCCTTTCCGCAACACAGAAATTTCGTTTCCCTCCTCCCTCCCCGCCCTCCAAAAAAACCCCATCCCACCAAGCACTCTTTTTCAGACTGAAAACACACCAGCGTGCACGTGTTGTGAGGCGCAACAAAGCATTGCGAAATTAGAGCCCATCCATACTTGTTATTTTCACTGAAACGCTGGACCGCCCGGAGGGGCAGCGGCCTGGTAGCACCGTAACCGGATGTGGCCGCTGAGCGCCGGGCCAGGCCCCGTATGTTCGAGTGACCCTCCCCCGCCCCCCGGGCCGAGATTGCCCCTCCCCCCCAACTGTCCCCTACTTATCCCTCCCCGCCCCCATCCTCCCACCCACCCACCCACCGCCCCCGTCCCGCAACTGCCCCCCAGACACCTCTCCCCGCCCCCACCCCGACTCCGCTCACACTAGGCTCCCGTCCCACTTCGCCTCCCCCACGGCCCCGAGCCGGCTCGTTACCCGCCCAGCTGCTGCTGCTGCTCCTGCTCCTCCTGGATCTCCCGGAACTTGCTGACCACAAAGGACCGAAAGATCTGCTCGATGTTAGTCGCCATGACAGCCCCACGGCTCGACTCCCCCTCCATCCGCAACGCGGGTCCTCCACTACCCCACAATGCACCACTGCAAGAAGCCAGGGGCCAGCCCCCGCCGCCGACGCGTTCCCTTTATGCCCTCCCGCCATTGGTCGCCCTCTGTGGAACCAGAGGCATGACGGGACGTCAATCAGCCGCTCTGGCCCCGCGGGGGAACCATAGAGCGCAGCCTCTCTCTAGTGGGGGGGGGGGGAGGGACCGTGGACGTTCCCCTTCCCCCGCAGGTGCCTGGGGAGGAGGATGGGCCCCGGCAGCCATGTTGCTGCACCGAGTCCGCCCCCCCCCCCAATCCACAGAGAGCGCTGGCGGGCTCGGGGCCGCGCTGCCCCTCCCCCCACGGGATGAAACGCGGCCCCCGCTCTCCTCCCCCACCAGGCCCGTAAATGGGCTCGGCCCGGACGGGGGCTGCCCCCGGGATCGCGTCCGCCTGTAGGCGGGCGGCGGGGGCTCGGTTGCCCGCCTGCCCGGCCCTACTCACCTCCGCGCAGGCCGGGGATCCGGGGCCGTGACCGCCTGGAGCCCGAGCCTGCCGCCTCCGGCCGGGCCCGCCGCAGCCAGTGGGAGCTCCGCCATGGGGCTCAGACAGCGCCGCCGCACCAGGCCCCGCACTTCCCTGCGCCTCCCGTGCGCGAGAGAGAGGCGGCGGGTCACCGCTGCAGCCGGGGGTGCGGCGCGGCTCCGTGCGCTGATGGCTGCACACACACACACACACACACACACAGCAGCTGTGTAAAGTCACGCACAGGGCAGAGCGTGTTTTCAGAGAGACATCTGAGGGAAACCCCAGCTCTTAGGAAGCCTGGATCTGACCTGCGTCTGCAGGTTTGGCGGGGGGACGGGAATCCAGAACTAAATTCAGATAAATAAATAAATCCCAGCCTGAAAGTCAGCGTCTGCCTCGGCTCCGTTAGCCAGACAATGCCTGGTTTCGGCAATGTTTTAGTAGAACATCACTACAAACGGGATATTATCCCCAAAGCACTTTCTCACACACATATTTTGGTGACAGGTTTCAGAGTAGCTGCCTGTATTCGCAAAAAGAAAAGGAGGACTTGTGGCACCTTAGAGACTAACAAATTTATTAGAGCATAAGCTTTCGTGAGCTACAGCTCACTTCATCGGATGCATTCTGTGGAGTGAACTGTACTTCAGGAAAGCTTATGCTCAAATAAATTTGTTAGTCTCTAAGGTGCCACAAGTCCTCCTTTACATATTTTGGTGTTCCATTGATTCAGCCGTACCCCTTTCCTTATTTGGTCTGTGAGAGAAAATTGCCAAATCGTTGGCATACAGTTATGTGATGATTCTGTATTCTTGGGTGACAACGTTAAATTTTCAAATATTCATTTACCCAAAGTAAAGTCTATACATTGTATATTTCCTCAAGACAAGCTGCATGTGTGACAGTTTCTGGAAAAAGGAGTACTTGTGGCATCTTGGAGGCTAACACATTTGTTTGGGCATAAGCTTTTGTGGGAAAGCCACCCTACACGAATATGACAGCAAATCAATTGCTGCTGAGGTCTTATTTATAATCTGTACCATGGGACAATTTCAGTGCTATTTGTTGCCTCCATGCAGACCTTTTTATGACAGTGGTTATATGCAGTATACATATTAGTGCAGAATGTGCCCCAATGCTAACTGAAAAGTACTGTGTTTTCAGTTACAAGTTAAGTCCAAAGCAGACTGTGAAGAGTTACAAAGGGATCTCACAAAACTAGGTGACTGAGCAACAAAAATGGCATTTTAAATTCAATGCTGATAAATTCAAAGTAATGCATAGTGAAAAGTATAATCCTAACTATAGATAAAATGATGGGGTCTAAATTAGCTGTTACCATTGAAGAAACAGATCTTGGAATCATCATGGATAGTTCTCTGAAAATATTCGCTCAATGTGCAGTGGCAGTAAAGCTAATAGAATGTTAGAAACCATTGGGAAAGGAATATATACGAAAACAGAAAATATCATAACGCTACTATATAAATCACCCACACCTTGAATACTGCACACAGTTTTGGTCACCCCATCTCAAAAAAATTATAAATGGAAAAAATACAGAGAAGGGCAACAAAAACAATTAAGGGTATGGGACAGCTTCTACCTGAGGAGAGATTAAAAAAACTGGGACTTCATCTTCGAAAAGAGACAATTATTGGGGGAATACGATAGAGGTCTAATGGGACTAAATCGGCGGGCCCAGATAATCTTCATCCAAGAATATTAAAGGAATTGGCACCTGAAATTGCAAGCCCATTAGCAAGAATTTTTAATGAATCTGTAAACTCAGGAATAGTACCGAATGATTGGAGAATTGCTAATATAGTTCCTATTTTTAAGAAAGGAAAAAAAAGGGATCCGGGTAACTACAGGCCAGTTAGTTTGACATCTGTAGTATGCAAGGTCCTGGAAAAAATTTTGAAGGAGAAATGAGTTAAGGACATTGAAGTCAATGGTAAATGGGACAAAATACAACATGGTTTTACAAAAGGTAGATCGTGCCAAACCAATCTAATCTCCTTTTTTTAAAAAGTAACAGATTTTTTAGATAAAGGAAATGCAGTGGATCTAATTTATCTAGATTTCAGTAAGGCATTTGATACCGTGCCACATGGGGAATTATTAGTTAAATTGGAGAAGATGGGGATCAATATGAACATCAGAAGGTGGATAAGGAATTGGTTAAAGGGGAGACTGCAACGGGTCCTACTGAAAGGCGAACTGTCAGGTTGGAGGGAGGTTACCAGTGGAGTTCCTCAGGGATCGGTTTTGGGACCAATCTTATTTAATCTTTTTGTTACTGACCTTGGCACAAAAAGTGGGAGTGTGCTAATAAAGTTTGCATATGATACAAAGCTGGGAGGTATTGCCAATTCGGAGAAGGATCGGGATATTATACAGGAGGATCTGGATGACCTTGTGAACTGGAGTAATAGTAATAGGATGAAATTTAATAGTGAGAAGTGTAAGGTTATGCATTTAGGGATTAATAACAAGAATTTTAGTTATAAGTTGGGGACGCATCAATTAGAAGTAACGGAAGAGGAGAAGGATCTTGGAGTATTGGTTGATCATAGGATGACTATGAGCTGCCAGTGTGATATGGCTGAGAAAAAAGCTAATGCGGTTTTGGGATGCATCAGGAGAGGCATTTCCAGTAGGGATAAGGAGGTTTTAGTACCGTTATACAAGGCACTGGTGAGACCTCACCTAGAATACTGTGTGCAGTTCCGGTCTCCCATGTTTAAAAAGGATGAATTCAAACTGGAGCAGGTACAGAGAAGGGCTACTAGGATGATCCGAGGAATGGAAAACTTGTCTTATGAAAGGAGACTTAAGGAGCTGGGCTTGTTTAACCTAACTAAAAGAAGGTTGAGGGGAGATATGATTGCTCTCTATAAATATATCAGAGGGATAAATATAGGAGAGGGAGAGGAATTATTTAAGCTCAGCACCAATGTGGACACAAGAACAAATGGGTATAAACTGGCCACCAGGAAGTTTAGACTTGAAATCAGACGAAGGTTTTTAACCATCAGAGGAGTGAAGTTTTGGAATAACCTTCCAAGGGAAGCAGTGGGGGCAAAAGATCTATCTGGTTTTAAGATTCTACTCGATAAGTTTATGGAGGAGATGGTATGATGGGATAATGGGATTTTGGTAAGTAATTGATCTTTAAATATTCAGGGTAAATAGGCCAAATCCCCTGAGATGGGATATTAGATAGATGGGATCTGATTTACTATAGAAAACTCTTTCCTGGGTATCTGGCTGGTGAATCTTGCCCATGTGCTCAGGGTTTGGCTGATTGCCATGTTTGGGGTCGGGAGGGAGTTTTCCTCCAGGGCAGATTGGAGAGGCCCTGGAGGTTTTTTTTGCCTTTCTCTGTAGCATGGGGCATGGTTGACTTGAGGGAGGCTTCTCTGCTCCTTGAAGTTTTGAACCATGATTTGAGGACTTCAATAGCTCAGACATGGGTGAGGTTTTTCATAGGAGTGGGTGGGTGACATTCTGTGGCCTGCGCTGTGCAGGAGGTCGGACTAGATGATCAGAGTGGTCCCTTCTGACCTTAGTATCTATGAATCTATGAATCTAGGTCTATAAACTTATGAATGCTGTGGAGAAAGTAAATAAGGAAGTGTTATTTAGCCCTTTGCAGAACACAAGAATTGAAGGTCAACAAATAAAATTAATAGGCAGCAGGTTTAAAATAAAAGGAAGTATTTCACACAATGCACAGTCAACCTGTGGAACTCACTGCCGGAGGATGTTGTCATGGCCAAAATTATAACTGGATTAAAAAATAATTAAAGTTCATGGAGGAAAGGTCCATCAATGGCTATAAGCCAAGATGGTCACGGCTGCAACCCTGTGCTCTGGGTGTCTCTAAGCCTTTGACTGCTAGATGCTTAGACTGGACAATGGGATGTATAGATGGACAATTGCCATGTTCCGTTCATTCCATTTGAAACCTTTGATAAATAAGAATTAAAGCATTTGATACTACTCTGACAATATTACACATACTTTAGACAAGAATGAGAGGATCACCAAGAAATCTCATTGGTGTGAAAAATTGTCAGACTGAATCATTTATTTCAAACCTTGCTCACGTAGACCTTGCTAGACTGAAAAAAGATTTTTTTTTTAATTGAGATAGCGCAATCAAAGTAGTTTAGCTCAATTGAAAACTGGGCTTAACACTAGTGTAGACAGCGTAACAACTTAATCTAGATTGGTGGTAAATGAGATTTTCAACTGAATTGAACTAGTTCCATTGAGCAAACTCAAATTAAATATAATTTTTCTAGTTCATACAAGGCCATAGTGATTATATATGGATCAATTACTGTTGACCAGTTTAAGGCCCAATACTGCAATCATTTAGGCTCTGGAATAATTTTTCTCCCCATAGTAGTTCCATTGAAGTCAATCATACCACTTAAAAGACAAAAACTACTCCAAAGCTTTATTGTGGGATTATTTTTTAAACCAATGATTCTTTGAGTTATGCATATATGTAAAAGTATTTAATAAACTGATATTTTATTTTGATACTCATAATTTAAAAAGATCTGATGCAACATGATACTGTGCCTTCTCAGAGCATATAATTTTTCATGCATACACTATTTGCATTCAGAGGAATTACGTACTCCTATGAAGATATGAGCAAAATTTAACAAAGAGTGAGTCCTTCACAACTATATTACAACTCTTGGAAAGCAAAGAAACTGCAGCAAGATGAATAACATCTTTGCGCAGTGGTGCTGGAACAATTTTTATAATGGAGGTGCTGAAGGCGGAAACCATTGTATTTGGATTGGTTATTACTACTTCAAGACAGGGGGTGCATCAGCACTCCTAGTTCCAGCACCTATGCCTTTGTACCATTTTAATGCTAAATTTAACATGCTACAGTACCTCCACAATTCTTCATAATGAAAGCTGATATATATAATAAGCATAAGGTATTATTTGTTATTTAATACTATAACATTCCCAAGAGCATTTGCCCTAGTAAAATAGTAAACAGTACTAGTTTTAGTAGGGTATCATCCAATTAACCCATTAACTATCAATGTTACGCTATGGAGTGATGTTATATTTCCTCCATTATATCATAGAATCAAATAATCTAGAGATGAAAAAGATCTATTAGCTGTAGTCCATAACCGTGCAATGCAAAATTATTCACTATTCTACATTTTCTGGTGTTTGTCTTATCTGGTTGTAAATACAGCAAGGATGGGGCTCAACTACTTCCCATGGGAAATTATTTCACAGTCTAGGAGACTGCCACCCGCATACTGCAATCAGATCTACACAGGCAGATCACTACATTTATGAAGAGCTGCACTGAAGTCAATGGGGCACCCCAGACACATCGATCCTCCTGTCCAGAGCTCTTTGCAGCGCCAAGGCCTGTGTGTGTCAAAAGAGCCGTCTGTTGTAAATAAACGACGGTCAAATCCCTAGTGTCATGCACAGCTAGACTGTGACCTGTTAGTGGCATTCACTATCAGTTTTCTAAAAAGAAAAGGAGTACTTGTGGCACCTTAGAGACTAACAAATTTATTAGAGCATAAGCTTTCGTGAGCTACAGCTCACTTCATCGGATGCATTTGGTGGAAAAAACAGGAGAGATTTATATACACACACACACACAGAGAACATGAAACAATGGGTTTATCATACACACTGTAAGGAGAGTGATCACTTAAGATAAGTCATCACCAACAGCAGGGGGGGGAAGGAGGAAAACCTTTCACGGTGACAAGCAGGTAGGCTAATTCCAGCAGTTAACAAGAATATCAGAGGAACAGTGGGGGGTGGGGTGGGAGGGAGGTGTGTATATAAATCTCTCCTCTGTTTTTTCCACCAAATGCATCCGATGAAGTGAGCTGTAGCTCCCGAAAGCTTATGCTCAAATAAATTTGTTAGTCTCTAAGGTGCCACAAGTCCTGCTTTTCTTTTTGCAAACACAGACTAACACGGCTGCTACTCTGAAACCTATCAGTTTTCTATTTCTTATTTCCTTGATTTATTAGTATAAAAAGTTCTCTTTCTCCGTTTACAACCCCCCCCATTCGTTGCTTTCCCCTTTCTTCTCCCTAAAGCCTTAATCAAGCGCGAGCATTTGATGCTGCTAAGAATTCTGGGAACTTGTCTGCCGCCTGCCGAAATTGCTGCAAAAGGTTTAGTAGTCTGGTGGGCGGACGTGCTCTGCTCTCTTGCTGCAGTAAGTGTTTCGTTCTTTTTTGTTGTTGTTGTTAGAAATGTGTTCCATCTAATGCACGTTGTGCGTTCATGCTAGCGCAGTTGCACATGTGTAGGTTGTGCAGTGAGGCATGTGAACGAGACAATGTTTTAAGAGACAAATTTGTAGGAGGAGACTTATTCTGTGATCTCAGAGATGGCCATGTGCTTGCTCTGTGCTGTTTGATCTTCCGTAAAATGGCTTTCCCTCTTCGCTGTTGTAGGAGCAGCATTTTGAATGTCAGCCCGTGCTCACTGTATTTATGCGAGCCCTCCCTTTCAACTGAATGACTTGCAGGAGTGAGACGAGCAACATTTGTTCTTGTATAGCTAGAACAAACTCGGGTGGGTGCGTTTAATTTAAAAACTGTGGTTCTAGCAGTGTAATTATTGCAACTGCGAACTGCTTCTTCTGCTGCTTGTTTTATTATTTATAAGGGCAATAGGATTTTTTTTTTATTTATATGAATTTAAAACTAGCTGTTCTTACTCTTGCTCAGCACTGCCTCTCAGAAACTAGAAATTTAAATGTTGTTTCTTTCATTATGCACACATGCTGGCTTGTTATGTTGGTATTATATAAATGCTACACTGTTTTATTTTTTGGCTTTAAACAAGTAGGGAAATATTTGCTTTTAACAAAGTGAATATTAAACTTTTGACCTATCTTGGTTTGATTTTTAACCTACTTTTATTCTTTCCCTCAGTTTGCAAATTTGGAGTACTACCAAAATTGGCATTTTCCTCTTAAATTCTTTAAATTCAGCTAGGGAAGCTTGAAATTAGTGGTTAAATTTGCTGACATGTTTTCGTTGTTTTTTTTTTTTTAAAGTATATTTAGTTTCAGTATGTAAGTATATATGTTGAAAATATTTATGCAGGAAGGAAAATGCTTCTTTCCTTTCCTTTATTCTCTCTAGGCCTTATTCTGCAATCTTTACTTAGATCTGGATCCTAAAAGCACTCTGAAGTCTTACTGAATATAATTAGGGTTACAGGTTTGAGTACCTGTTGGAATGAGGCCACCAAAATTCCCATTCATTTCTAGTACTGGTTTTTCAGGGAGCGTTTCCCTAAATTAGGAGCGGAATATGGCTTCAGGTGACTGCTTGTACTGTAGGAAGAATTTTGAGACAAGATATAACTGTTATGACCAAATGATTTGAGTTCCTTCCAAAAGGCCAATCCTTTTTTCCCCCTGCCAAAGTCATTTTTCTCCTCTGTTGCTTCAGCCATGTCACCCTCCTCTAGAGTCACTTTGCTGAGAAAGCGCTGGACTGGGATTTAGGAGATCTGGGTTCTATTTCCACTTCTGGCACTGGCCTGCTGGATGACTCATTTTCTCCCCTTAGAAAATGGGGATAATGAAATTGGCCTCCTTCATAAAGTGCTTTGAGATCTATAGCTGAAAAGCCCTAGGTAAGAGGTATAGGTGTCATTAGTCACTGGATCCCCATTGCTCTACACATGAAGTTTAAATTCTGTGACCTTCTTTCCAAGATTCTAGATGCAGAGCCTCAGCCAAACTTTTCATAGGCTTCTAAATTAACATCCATATTTAGATACTTAATTAAATTGTCTGTTTTTTGGGGTTTTTTTCCCCCAGAAGTGTTCAACATCCAGAAACTCAGTGCAGTTCTGTAGAAGCTGGGGGTGCTCAGTGCTGTGAAAATCAGGCTATGTATGTAGATCCCCCTGATTCAATGGAACTATTCATGTGTGTAAAATTAAGCATATGCAGTCTTTTTTTTTTTTTTTGTACTTTTTTATTATTTTGTGTGTGTGAAGGGCTGAGCTTCTCTCAAGGTACTCTTAACTCAGATTATTTTATCTCATTGGTGTGGAGTAGTCAGTGAGGCGGTGGCATTGGGACTGGGTTCATCAATTTAATTAGAGACTGACTTTCTCTTTTGTCACTGTATGTCTGGCTACTGAGTATCCCTTCTCTCAGATCAGCATTATCTAGAGTTAAGTACATTCTCTGTCCTGATTTCAGCCTCTGTGTCAAGCACAAATGGAGTAACTTGCAGAATAAATCTTTAAAGCATGTATTTTAATTTCTGTGGCTCTTGTGATAACCTTGCTCTTCAAGTCTGTATTGTTCTGCTATGAGGTTCCATACGCTGCCATGGGAACATGCTTATTGGATTTGATTCATTTAGGAATAAGAGATATATTATTTTTAAATAAGAAAAAAATATTTTCCTCTTAGATTACTATCCTTCACTGTGGCCAGTCCCTTAACCTTTCTTCCCTTTTTTCTTTTACTTGCTTACCTTCCACATCAAACATTTTTACTATAAGTGATGATTTTTCATTCCATCACAGGCTGATTAGACCATCTCTAGCACCACTGTGAAATTTTTTAAAAACATTAATTTTTTTCATGAATGTGAGTAGATAGCTTTTAAATGGACACGTCACTTTGCAATCAGTTTATTTTAAAAATATTTATATAAATCTAAAGTGTCTGTTTCATCAGCATGTAGTTTCGGAAAGCTACCAGTTTAGAGCACCTGAAAATATATTTTTTAAAATTAAATTTATATAGCTAATGGTGAAGTATTTCATGCTTAATTTTCTGTACTCTTCTCTCCTCCCCTCACAATTCATGATTTATTCATGGTTTTTCTTTATTCTTCAAACTCTATTTTTGTTTTTGTTAAAATGTTCCGTTTCTGAAAGAGTCTTCTATTTGGTACAAGACTTAAAAATGTTATATCATATAGAATTGAAATATCTTCTGAAAAATGTGCGGGATCTTTCTGTCCATAATTTTCTATGAAGACTTTTTAGGTTTAAAAACGTGCTTTTTCGTATATATTCATGACATTAAACCAAATGATCCCTTTGTAATGGAAGCCATGCCCTGAATAGTAACAATTCCCCGGGAAGACAAGTTTCTAGTGTCTAGCCATTGAAAGAAGCAAAACTAGGTAGCTGCTGTATGGAGAGAAGGTAGCAGGGTTTGAGTCATACTTTCAGCAGACTAACTACATTTCTCATGAAATATGGCTGATTTGGGTATGAGGCACATTATCTTGTCCTGCTGATTGGCTGAAAACCTGCTATTAGTCACAGCTGTCGTAAGGTCACTTTTTAATCATGGAACAGTTTGTCAAGGGTCATGTTGGATTCTGCATCACTGACAATTTTTAAATCAAGATTGATTGATTGTTTTTCTAAAAGATACACCCTTGGAATTATTAGGGGAATTTCTATGGCCTGAGTTGTACAGGAGATGAGGCTGGATGATCACAATGGTGCCTCCTGGACTTAGAATCTATGAATTTTGGGGGAGACTAGCTCTCTGACAGTTCTTTCTTACCCTTTTACATAGAAGTTCTGTTATTTAGCCTTCTGTAAATAGAGCTTGCATGTAGGCATATCCAACATGAATACAGTGCCAAATGCTTGTCTGCGCTGCTTTGGGTGAAACTGTACACATGTACATGAGTGGGCCGGTGACCAACCTCTTCATAGAAGAAATGCAGGAAGACGAATGGGATTAAAGTGCCATGTTTGCTAAGATTACAACACAGTGCTGTTTTTTCAATTTGAGTAAAATTCTTATTTAATCAGTGTTCTTCCTCCTAGTGAATGTAAGATGGTTTGGACAGCAAAGACACAAGACTCCCTTATTGACCACGTGAAATTTATTGTTAAGCATTAAAAAGAATTCAATTAAAGTGGTTGTTGTTGCTTCCCTCTGCATGAAAGGCTTTTAAAAATTTATTTTCATTAATAATACTGTTCGATATGTGTATAAACAACTGCCTTGTATGTATTATGGTTTTAAAAAAATAAAACTCTTTTTGCCACTAGTACATTTTACATTCAGGCTTAGCAACACTAGTTTGTAGCTACTGGCATTCTGCTTAGATGAATTGTCCTTTACTGGATGGCTTCTTCAAGTTCTAACTGATAGACTGGACTGCTGTGAATATTATAGATCAGAAGTTCTCAACTAGGGGTCCTGGGGCCGCGAGCAGGCTTCAGGGAGACCACCAAACAAGGCCAGCATTAGACTCACTAGGGCCCATGGCAGAAAGCTGAAGCCCCGCCACATGGGTCTGAAGCCCAGGGCCCTGAACCCCATCACTCGGGGTTGAAGCAGAAGCCTGAGCAATGTGATTTCATGGAGGCCCCCTGTGGCATGGGGCCGCAGGCAACTGCCCTATTTGCTGTCCCCTAACTCTGGCCCTGGCTTTTATATGCAGAAAAACAATTGTGGCACAGGTGGGCTTGGTTAGTCTTAATTCATTTGGGGGTTCCCCCAGCTAACTCTCAATGAATCAATGGGAGTGTTTCCACTGATTTTTTTCGGGAATGTTGGAACAGACCCCGGATTAGCTCCTTGCAGGGTCAGGCCGCTTTTTGTTTTTATCAGGACATGCTGCTCTTCATGTGTTTGTCTGTAAAGTTTTGTTTGGAATACGGTTGCTCTGTCCTGAAGAAGATCGAGGTTGGAAGACATTTCCCTATTTCATCATTTTGACTCTTTCATTTTCATATAAGGTATTAAGAAGATTCTCAGACATCACTTGTGAGAAGTCTTGAGCTCTCCAATTTAGTTTAGCAACACCACTAGACAGACTAGCAAATAATTCTTCACTAGTCCAAAGGGACTATACCTTTGACATTTTCACATTCTTCAGAAACCTATTTAGGTCGCATGTATAAAATGTCCTGTGATTAATCACAGCCGGGTCACTAGTGAACATTTATCCATGTCATAAACTACTGTGTAACTTTGGTACAGTAGGTAGTCTGGTAAGGAGAGAACCAGGAATAGTATAGGAGGTTTGTGTTGATGTGCATTGGCAGAGCTCAGTGGAAAAACTTCTGTGGCATTTGTGCTGTGCTTGATGGAGCCAGTGCTATCATTACCTTGCTTTCTTGATCACCACATTTATACACAAACTTGCAGGACAACAATCATGTGAAACAGGCAAAAATGGCATTTGCCTTTGCAGTGAGTTGCTCTGCAGACTAAAGGTGTTTAGCTGATGAGTGCACGCAATGATGTTGTTGCTTTCCTAACCTGAATATTATTATTTTGGTTGTTTTGCACAGACTGATGGCTGATCAAGTGCTTGTGATTGGTGGTGGAGGCAGAGAGCATGCCCTGGCCTGGAAATTAGCACAGTCACCACATATAAAACAAGTGCTAGTCACTCCGGGAAATGCAGGAACAGCCAATAATGGAAAAATTTCAAATTCAGGTAATAAACGAAAAAGAGAACCTAAAATAGTATTTTTTTTTTTAAATGTGTAGTACCAGTAGCTGAGCCTCAACTGGTTCATTGATAGATTTAGGGTTCTATCTATTAGTGTTATAGGAGCTCTTGTGTTTCAGACCCTGAATGCTTATAAAGTTGATGTTTGGATAGGGTGAGAAGTAATTAAAAAAGCTTTACTCAGACTGTAATTTACCTCGTGCAGATTATTTCCCCCTCTGCACCAGCTCAGCTGTGCTGGTGCTGCTTTGGGGAGGTAGAGTCAAGACACTACCCACCCTCTTGTGTAGCAAGAGGCCCTGCAGAGGCTGCTGTCTATCAAACAAATGCCTGAATCCTGCCAAGCCTACTCATAATTTTGACAGATAATATCAATGTTCATTTTTAAGCATTTTTTTAAAGTATTGATTTTCACAGTTACAGAAAACCATGGGGTAGGGTCAGATAATCATTATTTAATGACAGCAGAGATTCGAAACGTTAAAGTTACATAACCATTAAGCACACATTGTCAACATCACATCAAAATGTACAAAGTAAATCACATTAAATCCAACTCCAATAAGTTCTCATGCAGCATTTTTCTTACTTCACCTATCTGTTAATTTCTGTTATGATGATGGAAGTATTTTGTCAT
Source organism: Dermochelys coriacea (assembly GCF_009764565.3). NCBI lineage: Eukaryota > Metazoa > Chordata > Testudines > Dermochelyidae > Dermochelys > Dermochelys coriacea. Next base: position 164,572,975 of record NC_050068.2, read on the forward strand.
GTGTGTATACAGTAAAATCGACATTTACTGATTAAAAATCAAATCTTAGCCTGCCTATGACACAGGCATCCCGCTCTGGTGCTGCCTTATGCCCCTTATGCTTCCTTATTCCCCCTGCACAGGTGTGTAATCTGGGTCACACTTGTGCCCACAAGGAATGTTAGGTGTGTATTGAGATATTGCTTATTTAAATATCTGAGAGAATTAGCAAGTTTTTAAGGGTGAATGCTGTAGGTAAGAAAATGTTCTTATCCATGTTTTTCATGTCAGGACATAATGAAGTCAGGTTAATTCTAGGTGCCTTTTTCAGCGGTTTTAAGTACCTACAGCGTCAATTGGCTTGAATTGGAATTGTTGGTCGTCGTCAATTATAAAAGTCAGACCTAAGTTAAAGTTGAGCATCCAAAATTGGAAGTGGCTTTTGAAAATGTTGGCTTAAGTGACTTTCCTAAAGTCACACAATGATTCAGTGGGAGAGCAGGAATAATTACTCGGTCCAGGAGAGGGAGCCAGAATTACTTGCTCCATTAGATCACACAACTGCAGAGAATATTTTAATGACTGGCTTATGTTTCCATATATTTCAACTAATAATAGTTATAAACTGTATACTTTAAAATATGTTGTTATACATAAAATGAAGATTAATGCAGTAGATGTGTATTATTTACACATACGTGCTGTATATTATCCTTGTATAGCATGCAACTAAAATCTGCTTTTGTATGTCTTACCACCTTCTGTGGAAACATGAGCCATGACAGATTTCACACATTCTGAATGTAAAATAAATGCTCTAGATCAGGGCCTTTCAACCTTTTTTCGTTTGCGGACATCTAAAAAATTTGAATGGAGGCGTGGACCCCGTTGGAAATCTTAGACTTAGTCTGCAGACCCCAGGTTGAAAACCACTGTTCTATGGTAATGACAACCTTTTGTGGATCCCTTAGACATAGTCTGCAGCCCCCCCCCAGCCCGAGGTCTGCGGACCACAGGTTCAAAACCACTGCTCTGTAACTTCCACCTCAGGGTTCAACCAAAGAAATGCCATATTTATTTTTCTCTATCTTATTTGACCATTTGCAATGTCATCAGCCAAACAGAACAAATCTGTTGCTTGTTTTTGAGGGTGAGGAGAAGGGAATGAGCATTCACATGGAAATCATATGATCCCTCTGCATCCACAATGTTAAACAAAGAGGTTTGTCCCTGTGTTAAATCAAGTTAAAGTCAGTTTGCATGAGGTCCAGATGATTAAATATGTCATTTAAAGAATACTGTTAGAAGAATTACTATACTTTTCTGTCACTTTCCCAGTTAAAAAAAAGATGCATTTATCTACATACTGGAGAGTCTGGCCCCAATCCAACGAAGCATGAACATCATTTTAGCTACTTGAATAGTCCCCTCAAAAACCATTTAAGTACTTTGCTGGACTGGAGCCTCAATGAATGCGTGTTAAGGGGTAAATCTAAGCCCCTTCAGGCATTCAACGGGCATAACCTGGATTTGTGAGAAGGGGTGAATTAATATTCCGTGGCCTGGGGGAGAAGGCTTCGTCCCACTTCCCCCCACTCCCCTTGCATCTCTGTAGAGCCAAGACTTGCTGCTTGGGCCAGGAACTCGGTCTAGATTTCAGCATGTGTGAGAAAATGAGAAATAATTACACAGAGGCATGTGAGCCTTATTATATTCTAAAGCATGGGGATTTAATCCTTTTCCCATGTATGTCAATGGGTGTGTTGCCACTGACTTCAGTCTAATCAAGTTTTGGTCCTGGAAGTCTATCCTTCCCACTCTTTGGCAGCGATGTACAACAGGATGCACAAGATGCCCTTTAATTAGCACTGAAATCCCATGTCTCGTGATTTTTTTCAAAGGAAATAATGCACATTTAAAAAAAATAAATTTCTCTTTCACAAAAGGTTTATAGTCCAATCACAGTTAAACATCTGTCTCTTAAAAAAGTGGCTTTATGGATAACTTATTTTGCAAGTCATTGAGGTACAAAAGGATATCAGATCTTTTTTTTAAAAAATAAATAAATAAAAAATCGAATACCAGTTTTCCCAAACTTTAGTCATAGTGGCCAAAACTTTCAAACCTGGGTGTCTGAAGTGAGACTGCTAACTCCATATTTACACACCTGAATAAAAGTGCTTTGTTTTGCAAACATGATGAGTACCCGTTGATTTCACTGGTATTTCTGGGTGTACAAAACTTCTGATGACTTTTTTATTGTGGTGCCTGAATATGGAGTTAGGAGTCAAACTTTAGGTACCAGGTTTGAAAACTCTGGCCTGTGTTCCTTTCTTCAGCATAGAATAGAATAGTCATATGCCAAATGAATGGTTTCAGAAAGAATACAAAAATATTCCCTTTCAGCTTACTCCCTCACGAAAATTATGTTGCACAGTAAACAGGTGCATTTTGGAATAATACGTGAACAAAATTCGCACATACTGTGGATCCTCTGCTAATGTTTTGTATGTCATAATGTCTGTTTTTAGCTGAGTTCTGCAGGAAGACAATACAGTAAGTAGTATAATGTCTTGATTTTTTTCCCCAAGCTATTCTAACCTCTGCCAGTGCTGGGACAGAGAATCAGAAACCCATAGTCAGGTTGCTTTGACAGAGCACCCCTTACTTGGCTACATTTAGTGGAAGCTGGGCACAAGAGAGAATCTCACCTAGAGATGGAGTGAGCACATAGAGGGGATGCTGCAATCTGACATGATGCTTTTATTTGCCAGTGGCAGTATTGCTAATCTCAAGGGTTTAAACAATCAGGATATAATCCTGTGGATTTAATTTGGTTTTTGTGGCAACCTAAAATACCGCAAAACCCTCACCTTTCTCAGTATATTTCCCGTCCTGTGAACATGCAGCGTAGCATCCTTGTTAGCAACACTACATCATGAGAAGAGAAAAAAGCTTAAAGCAAAATATCCCAGGACTAAGGAGGATGTATGCTTTTGCTCTCTTTTTCTCAAATGGCGAGAGTAGCTTCAGACTGCTGTCACTTGCATTGCAAATGATCAGTCCAGCTTAGAACTGTGTGAGTTCAAGTGACTCAGCCCACCGTTGACGTTGGATTTATTTATTCTGGATAAAAGTCATGGGATAATATTGCCTCTTTGCAGAGCTTTCATCACACAATTTGATATTTAGTCTCTTGGAAACTTTCTCTTTTATTTTATATATAAATCTTCTGTTCATCATTATACTCTCTGTTTAAATTTCTCTTGCATCTTTTGACAGCCATCTCAATCAGTAATCATGCCGCTCTTATCCAGTTCTGCAAAGACAATGAGATCAAACTTGTGGTGGTTGGCCCAGAAGTTCCTCTTGCTGCTGGTAAATTTAAAAGAAATTATTAAAGTTCTACCCACTTATTGACATATAACTGTTCATGGAATTATGGGTTTTAATTTATTGCATCAGATGTGCTGGAAAAAATTACCACTGCTGAGGATAGTTGTTTGTTTATTTAGAGGCTTTCTGTGGCACTATAGCATCTGAGCACCTTGTAAACTTTACCTGATTTATGCTGTGATGTAGGGAGGTATTAATATTCCAATTTTGCAGATATAGCACTGAGGCACAGGGTGATTAAAGGTCTAATTTTTAGAGGTGCTGAATACTTGCGATGTTTGTTCAAGTTAATAGGATTTGTGGGTGGGCACAGTATCTCTGCAAATCAGGCTCTAATTGAGTTGCCCAAAGTCATGCAGGCAGTCAAGAATAGAAACCAGAATCTCCTGATTATTATAATCTGTGCTGCACAAATGTTTTCAGTGTATTTTTTGATTTTATATTGTTTTGTTTTTGTTTGAGGGCCAGTTTCATATGGGGGGGGGGGACTTCCAAGGTCCCCTAGGTTAATGGAATATTAGACCTTCTTCTCTTCCCATTGAAGTCAATAGCAAGTCTCCGAATGTGTTTGTTGAGAACAGATACAGGCCCATTGTTCCCTGAAGTTCCAGGTGGTTGTATTCTGATGAAATGCACATTTCTGAAGGTTCTTATGCGAGTAGTTTAATTAGCAACCTTAACTAACTTTTTAAATGTAATGTTTCTGAAAATGACTGACTGATTTGGAAGTCAGCACATAGAGACTTTTCTACAGAATTTATAAGTTTTCAGTTTGATTCTCTCACATGATCAAAAATTGCCACCTCCATGCAATTATTCTCCCCCAATTATTACCATGGAGTTTTCATGCTCTAATAAAGGGGGAAAGGAGTTGTATCTTTAAAGTGATGTTATTGCAGTTACATGCTGCAACAACAAATTCTTACCAGGAGTGCCAAAGCCCAAATCGTCCCCTGCTAGTTACGGCAAACACTGCCCTTGAGGTCCATGGGGTAAAATGGCCACAATCCCCATGATGTATTCTATACATGGCACAGTGTTTGTAGCTGTTACTAACTAATATGTCAAAGTGATTATACAAAGCAACAACTTTATTAACTTGTAAATCTTATAAACCAGCTCAGTACTGTAGTTATTATAACTCTTAAATATCTTTATTGCTAGGCATTGTTGATGACTTGACAGGAGCTGGGGTAAGTTGTTTTGGTCCTACAGCAAAGGCAGCTCAGCTAGAGTCCAGTAAGAGTTTTTCTAAAGCCTTTCTGGACCGGCATGGGATTCCAACTGCAAGATGGAAAGCATTCACCAATCCAAAAGAAGCTTGTAGCTTTATTACCAGGTAAACAACCTTTCATAGTTAATCTTTTTTTATTATCATTACAGTAGTGTGTTTACAATATGTTAAGCACCTAAAGTTGGCAACCCACTAATAATTCAGTTATTCTTTTCAGTAGTGGCACAATGTCCATATATTCAAAAGACACTCTAAAAGTAACCCTGCAAAATTGGCATCAATATGATTTCTACATTTATTTCTCTTTAATGGCAGCTCAGCTGTGCTCAGATTACAAGGGAAAAGATGGGGGGGGGGGGTTTTCTTGCCAACCATGCAAATCCAGATTGGGATCTGAAAATCATAATGGGTTCTTTCCAGTTTATGCTGTATTACTAGTAATGCAAATTTTGCAACTGAAGCTTCATTAACAATCCTGTTGATGATCCACTACTCCAGTGGTGGATAACCTATGGCCTGTCAAGGTAATCTGCTGGCGGGCAGCAAGACAGTTTGTTTACGTCGACTGTCCGCAGGCATGGCTGCCTGCAGCTCCCAGTGGCTGGGAACGGTGAACTGTGGCCACTGGGAGCTGCGGGCAGCCATGCCTGCGGACGGTCGATGTAAACAAACTGTCTCGCAGACCGCCAGCGGATTACCCTGACGAGCTGCAGGTTGCCCACAACTGCATTAGTCAGAAGTCAGTCCCGCTCACTCAGTAACAGTATTGGTCTGCAGTGCTAACAGATATAAAATATGCTTATTTTTCCTGTCAGAAAAGTAGTGTCAGACAACAGTGGAAAGAAATGGCAACCAGAAATAGTGTATTGAAGTGGGTTGACAGGGGAAGACGCTTAATTATTTGTGCTTTATTCAATCAAAGTTAAATGGCTACTGTGATACCGTGAACATATGAACTCTTATTTTCAACCTTTCAAATCTATGAAGGTAGGAGGCTTGGACTTGAAAATGCATCAGAGACTGACAGGTTATTATGGAATCCCTCAGTCATTCTCTCTCTTTTTTTTTTTTTTTTTTTTTTTTTTTTAAAGCGCGGACTTCCCTGCCCTGGTTGTAAAAGCTAGTGGTCTGGCCGCTGGCAAAGGAGTAATTGTGGCTACTAACAAAGAGGAAGCCTGCAAAGCTGTGCATGAAATCATGCAGGTGAGTTGCAATGTTATGTAAATACTCATTTTGCATGAGATTTTTATGTTTATTAGTAACGATAGCAAAATGTCAAAGGCATTTTTGTGTGGTTTACCTGGAACATACATTAGCCTAACACAACTTATAGGTTCATAGAAATTTGGGGTTGGAAAGGACTTTGAAAAGTCAGCAAGTCCAGCCCACGTATGCCAAGGCAGGACAAAATAAAACTGGACCATCCCTGATACGTGTTTGTCTAACGTGTTCTTAGAAGTCTTTAGTGATGGGGATTCCACAGCCTCCCTTGGTACCCTATTTCTGAGCTTAACTGTCCTTATGCTTAGAAAGATTTTACTAATATCTAACCTAAATCTCATTCTACCTTCAGTGGATGTAGAGAACAGTTGATCACAGTCCTCATCATAACAGCTCTTAACAATTTTCAAACTGTTATCAGGTCCCTCCTCCTCCGTCTTCTTTTCTCAAGACTAAATATGCCCAGTTTTTTAATCTTTCTCAATAGGTCAGCTTTTCTAAACCTTTTATAATTTTTGATGTTCTTCTCTGGATTCTTTCCAACTTATCTACATCTTTCCTATAGTGTGGCATCCTGAACCGGACACAGTACTCCTAGCTGAGGCCTCACCAGTGCCAAGTAGTGAGGGACAATTGCCTCCTGTGTCTTAAATTCAACACTGCTGTTAATACACCCCAGAATATATGCCTTTTTTGCTACTGAATCACATTGTTGACTCATATTCAGTGTGATCCACTCTAATCCCCAGATCCTTTTCAGCAGCACTTCCACCTCTCCAGTTCCTCATTCTGTACTGTCGATTTTTACTTCCTAAGTGTATTACTTTGCACTTGTCCTTATTGAATTACATCTTGCTGAATTCAGACCAATTCATCAATTTGTCAGGGTCACTTTGAATTCTAATTCTAAACTTGACTGTGAATGACTGGTAATTATTCTCTGGGGATGGTTTCCAACTAGTTATGCATCCACCTTATAGTAGCTCCATCTAGGTTGTATTTCCCTTGTTTGTTTATGAGAAGGTCATGTGAGACTGTATCAAAAGCCTTACTAAATTCAAGATATACCACATCTACTGCTGCCCTCCTATCCAGGCTTGTTACCCTGTCAAAGAAAGCTATTAGGTTGGTTTGACATGATTTGTTATTGACAAATCTATGTTGGCTGTTACTTCTCACCTTATCTTCTAGGTGTTTGCAATTTTGATTTCTTGATTATTTGCTCCATTATCTTTCTGGGTACTGACGTTAAACTGACTGGTCTATAATTCCCCTTTGTTGTCCTTATTCCGCTTTTTACAGATTGGCTCTATATTTCCCCTCTTCCAGTCCTCTGGCATCTTTCCCATCTTCCATAAGTTTTCAAAGATAATCGCTAATGTCAATTTTTTCACACCCCTGAGCAACATAAGTTATACCAACAAAAGTGGTAGTGTAGACATGACCTCAGAGAGCCACAAAGTTGCCTTGGCAGTGTACTGCATTAATATGTGGTCAGCATGCAAACATTTCCGTGGAGCAATGTTCTTGCATTCCATTGTAATGTGTTCTGAACAAAGTGGCTTTTCTGCTCTACAAGGCTGAGAATCATTGCTCCAGTCTGAAATAATATTGGTTCAAAACATAAAACAAAAAAGGTATGAGGAATTGCCAGTCAATAACCCAAGAGGTATCAATGTTAAGTTTATAAACTTTCAAGAGCATGTCTGTATTATGAAAAGTGAGAGGGGGAAAGCATTCAATATTGCCAACATGTCTGATGTGGAGGATGGAAACAGAACAGATGGTTCCAGGTATATTTTTCCTTGCTGGTTTGGGAGGATTACAAAGATGGTTTGAAATGACTGAAATGGAGACAGAAGAAATAAAGATGATTTTTAATGCAGGATAAGACTTTTGGAGCTGCTGGGGAAACTGTTGTTGTTGAAGAACTTCTTGTAGGAGAAGAGGTGTCTGTAAGTATGCTTCTCGTCCTCTTAAGAGTCTGGGTTACAGCTTACTGAAGGAACATTTTAGGGACCTACTGTACCAAGTTACTTAGAAGATACTGTACAAGTAACCAGTATAAGAGCCTGAATTTTTGTTAACACTAAGGCCCCTTTACACCATTCTGGCAGTCTAGAGAAGCCTGAAACGGACATAAATTCCAGTTCCGCCCACTTTAAGGGCCCTTAACGCTAGCAGACTGGTGTATACAGGCCTAAGTGTAAATTAGAATTCAGACTCAGTTTCTGAAAAGATGGCGTGGGTAACTTTGCATTAATGCTGCAACATAGGAAATCTAAGTATGGTCTTGGGTTTCTCACTCAGGGCTAAAATAGGCTTATATTAGATGAGGCACACTTGAGCTTTGGAGGGTGATGTGATGTATATGAAAAATAGCCATCCCTGTTTTATTGACCAATCATAGCAGAGGCCATGTCAGTATCCTGCCCTGCCTGAAGAAAACAGAACTGCAGATACCAGATGGTCGTCGTCTTTAGAGCGATCTGTTCTGGAACTAAGGGGAGCTTAGACTGGTTGTTCTCTCAAGTTAAGTATGTACAAGGTGATGCTCTTAATTAGCCAAAAGGACATCAGAGGATTTCAGTTCAAGAACCTGAAAACTTACTTGAAAGTTCTTTGAGGACTTCAGTAACTCAGCCAGAGGTTATGGGTCTATTACATGAGTGGGTGGGTGAGATTCTGTGGCCTGCAAAGTGCAGGACGTCTGACTAGATGATCATGATGGTTCCTTCTGACCTTAGAGGCTATGAGTCTATGAAAAAGCAAAAATAGTATTTTACTTGGTTGTCAAAAATGATCCATCATGGGTGAGTACAATTTTGTAGAGTCTGAGATACATATGTTGTTTGGCTCTTTTTGCTTAGTGTTATAAGGGTACCCCTGCCTGCCTCTGAATGGAATTATAAAAGCTTCTTGTAAGCAGACCTGAGTGAGAAATATTTGCAGTTGCCCAAACAGTGAGTGATAGCACTTAATTCCCAAAAGAGACTGACAGGGGGAGCTTTCTGAAGACACTACAAAGCATGGAAGCATATGGTAGCTACGTAATTTTGAAAGTCAGTTTGTTTTTTGTGATCACAGAAGAAGGAAAAAGAATTATGGAATGCTTCCCTTCCTCAGGAGTGACCTCTGCAATGGAGCATTCTACATGCTTTTCGCATCTGTGTGCTTCCACAGAGTCATTCTGCTGTTCCTACAGAATAACTTGTATATAAGGGTTCTACCACACAAGTTTGATATTTCTTGCGGTGGCAAAGGGAGAGAAGTGCTTAGAATGCTAATGTGTGTTTTAAATTACTAGGGGGGTGGAGTTTATTGCTTTTACAGTCAGGTTTTATAAGCCTGAAAACTGGGTTTATGTTCACCATTTCCAGTGGTGCTACTTTTAGTCATATACATTTGAGTATGTAACTATTCATGTTTTCTTACAGTGCTTGTGCTTCACTGATGGTGTCACTGTTGCCCCCATGCCACCAGCCCAGGATCACAAACGGTTAATGGATGGAGACCAGGGCCCAAACACTGGAGGGATGGGAGCTTATTGCCCAGCACCACAGGTGTAATATGATATTGGGAAGCTGTTTTGATGGAGTTTAATATTAAAAATGTGGGTGTATTATTTGTTCTATCATGGCAAACAGGATTGGAGAGAGAGGGCTTCTTGCAGAGGGAGATGACAGTCTGACGCAAGGGATTGTTTCACCAGGATTGATTTACTAAATGTCTCGCATTAAAGAGTGGTGCATCCTTGCTGAATTACATTTTAATTGTGAAGGTGGAAGTCTGCATTTTCTGCCGTATTGTATTTTGTGCCGGTGTTTAGTGTTACTAAATCCTGGTCACCTGTACCAACTGGTTAAAGATCAGTTTTTCTCTTATTTAAGTTAGAATGATTTGCCTTTGTCATATGTCTCATTGTGATTCGGTCTCTCTGTTTGACCGGTAACTGTTGTTTGCAAAGGGAAATACTTTACTTTCTTTTGATTGCTATTCTGGTCAACTGACTTCTTTTTCTGTTGTAAAGGTAAAAGTAAACCTTTTATCATAACATAGCTATGCTGATTTTATTTGACAGTGATTCAGTCAGTAATGTCCTGTGTGCATTCCAGCCTTAACTTGTCTTGACCTCCCCTTCCTGGAAACATTTACATACATACTTAATGTTATGCAAATGAGGAGTTCCATTATGTCAAAGGGACTACTCGCATGTGTAGAGTTAAGCATGTGTGTAAATGTTATGGGATCAGAGTCGGTGTCAGTAGTGCTGTATGTCCTTTCTAGATAGATAAGGAGATATTCGCTTTGTCTTGTTGAATTTCAAGTGTGAAAGATACCTGCAATACTGCTGCATGGCTCTTAAAAGCAATGCAAAAAAAAAAAAAAAAAGGAGAAAAAAAAAAAAAAGCACATGTATGACACTAGGAAAAAATACATTCATTTCTAATAATATTTTATTAGATTTCCAAAGATTTGCTACTGAAAATCAGAGATACTATTCTTCAGAAAGCGGTTGATGGGATGAAAGAAGAGGGTGTCCCTTACATTGGTAGGTGGAAGCTTTTGTTTTTGTTAGATGTTTGTCTTCAAACAGCAAACATAACTTACTCCCTCTTCCCTTCTTCACTCTCCTGCTACGGGCCCAGTCCAATTCCCACTGAAGTTAATGGCAATACTTGGACTTCTTTGAGAGCTGGATTTGGTTCCAAGGGCTTGATCCAAAGCCCACTGAAGTCAGTGGCTTCTTTCTGTTGAGTCAGATGGATCAGGCCCCAAATGAGCAAGAATGGTAAGGGCAACATTTTCTAATGTAGTCTGCAAAATTGTGTCCACAATTATTTGTGCCTGTAATTTAACAGGGCAATCACTCATGAGTGCAGGTAATGGAATTTCTGTCTCTCTGCACATATCTGATAACTGCATGCCTTCATTCTATTATTTGCACCCACAAGTGATTGGATTAAAAGAACAGCCGACAAATAATTGTGGACAAAATTCTGCAGGATATTTTGGAGAATTTTTGCCCCAAATGTTTGTTTGAAATTAAGGTTTAGAGTGAACATGGTCTGGCAGCCCCCTAATAATAGCATGGCAAATGCAACATTCATTATAAACCGTTTTAAAACAAATGGCGTGTACAGTCACTTAGACTAGTTTTTAATGTGGTTTGTCATTTTAGGTGTGCTATATGCTGGATTAATGCTTACCAATGATGGGCCTAAGGTTCTAGAGTTTAATTGCAGGTTTGGTGACCCAGAATGTCAGGTGAGTGACATGGTTCAACAGTATGGAAAAAAAATCACACTTTTACCTATGCTACTTTATTTGCACTGATTATAAATAGGGAAAACTTAACCAAAGATCTAATGCATAATTACCTAATTGTTTTAAGATTTAAAAAGAAAATTTAGATTTTGAGTTTTGTATAGCAATTTCCTTCAAAGCAGTGTTAGATTAGTATTTTTTTCACATTATTAATTACTATGTGTTTGTGCCAGAAATGTTTTCAGTACTGAACAAACGACAAAGTTGAGTCCCAGACCTACTCAGCTTATGATCTAGAGCATGGCATACCTTAATGCTAGCTTTCTTTATTTTCAGTTCTAGGCGTCATATATCTTAATTGCATAAGAAGTGGGTCTTTAGAAGGGATTTGAATTTACATTAGTGTTAAAATTTTGAAGAGATACTGTCAGGTTAAATGTTATGTAGGACCAGATTGTGAACTCTTTATTCACGTTGGTGAGAGATATGTATGTCTTCCCTTTGGCTTTACTTATATAAGTGTCTGGTCACCAATGTAAGGATTTGCCTTATTTTATAAATATTATTTTTAGTAATTTAGAGTTCACCATTAATGCGGATCGTTCAATTACATTTCACTCCATATGGATGACATAAATAGACCAGCCACTTTCACTCTCATTCATATTCAGTCTCCAGTTAGCTAGTGTCATTTTCTGATTCTTGTGTACAATGTTTTGAGTAGCAAACACTTCAGGGGAGTGTTTACTTTGTTAAAAAAATATTTATTTGTGACTAAAAGAACCAGGCAGAGGAAAAGATGGGCTAGTGAAGGAGAAATAGAGCTCAAGAACAGGTATGCATAGTTGGAAAACGAAGAAGGGGCACAGCAGGTGGTCAGTAAAGGTGGAAGGGCAAGGAAGAAGAGAAGAGCAACTCGCCCTATAGAAAAAGGGGAAGAGTCAATGGAGACAACACCAAATATGAGCCCCAGGAGGATACAGAATGGGTTGAAGAGGATTACAAGGGAGAATAGGAATGGAAAGGACTTGCAGCCAGAGGGAACAGGGGAAAGACCAGAGAATCGCACCATCACCAGGAAAAGGGAGGTCTACATGATCGGGGACTCCTTGCTGAGAAGAATAGATAGGCCTGTAACCAGAGTTGATCCAGAGAATAGAAGAGTGTGCTGTCTACCGGGTACTAAGATACAGGATGTGGACCTGAGATTGAATTGGATCCTAAAGGGAGCGGGAAAGAATCCACTGATCGTCCTTCATATGGGAACAAATGATGCTGATAGATTCTCGCTGGAACGTATCAAGGGAGACTATGACAGGCTGGGGAAGACACTAAAGGAAATTGAGGCTCAGGTGATCTTCAGTGGGATTCTGCCTGTCCCTTGAGAGAGAAGGGCAACAAGGGTGTGACAAGATTATGACCATCAACAGATGGCTCAGGCAGTGGTGCTATAAGGAGGCCTTTGGGATGTATGGCTACTGGGAGGCATTCATGGACAAAGGACTGTTCTCTCGGGATGGACTTCATCTGAGTAGGGAAGGAAATAGACTTCAAGGATGAAGGCTGGCACAACTGATTGAAAGCTTTAAACTAGGAATTTGGGGGAGATGGTTGGGAGATGTCCAGGTAATCTCCATGCCGGATTTTAACATTGAGAGGGAAGAAAACAAAGTAAGAAAGGATACAGCCGTGGGTAGAAGAATGGACATAAGGAGGAAGGGCAGTGTGGATACCAGTGTAATAGGTCATACTGGCGGTATAATGTCCGTGCCTAATCAGGTAAAGAATGTGAGCGAGTCCATACAGCAAAAATTAAGATGTTTGTAGACCTATGCGAGGAGCCTAGGTAACAAAATGGAGGAACTAGAGCTACTGGTGCAGGAAGTGAAACCAAATATTATAGGGATAACAGAAACATGGTGGAATAGTAGTCATGACTGGACTACAGGTATTGAAGGATATGTGCTGTTTAGGAAAGACAGAAATAAAGGTAAAAGTGGTGGAGTAGCACTGTATATCAATGATGAGATAGAATGTAAAGAAATAAGAAGCGATGGAATGGATAAAACAGAGTCCGTCTGGGCAAAAATCACATTGGGGAAGAAAACTACTAGAGCCTCCCCTGGGATAGTACTTGGGGTGTGCTATAGACCGTCGGGATCTAATTTGGATATGGATAGAGCCCTCTTTAATGTTTTTAATGAAGTAAATACTAATGGGAACTGCATGATCATGGGAGACTAACTTCCCAAATATAGACTGGAGGACAAGTGCTCGTAATAATAATAATAATAGGGCTCAGATTTTCCTGGTTGCGATAGCTGATGGATTCCTTCATCAAGCAGTTGCTGAACCGACAAGAGGGGATGCCATTTTAGATTTGGTTTCGGTGAGTAGTGAGGACCTCCATAGAAGAAATGGTTGTAGGGGACAACATTGGTTCAAGTGATCATGAGCTAATTCAGTTCAAACTGAATGGAAGGATAAACAAAAGTAAATCTGCGACTAGGGTTTTTGATTTCAAAAGGGCTGACTTTCAAAAATAAAAGAAATTAGTTAGGGAAGTGGATTGGACTGAAGAATTTATGGATCTAAAGGCTAGGAGGCCTGGCATTACTTCAAGTCAAAGCTGCAGAAGCTGTCAGAAGCCTGCATCCCAAGAAAGGGGAAAAAATTCATAGGCAGGGGTTGCAGACCAAGCTGGATGAGGAAGCATCTCAGAGAGGTGATTAAGAAAAAGCAGAAAGCATACAGGGAGTGGAAGATGGGAGGGATCAGCAAGGGAAGCTATCTTATTGAGGTCAGAACATGTAGGGATAAAGTGAGACAGGCTAAAAGTCAAGTAGAGTTGGACCTTGCAAAGGGAATTAAAACCAATAGTAAAAGGTTCTATAGCCATATAAATAAGAAGAAAATAAAGAAAGAGAAGAAGTGGGACCGCTAAACACTGAGGATGGAGTGGAGGTTAAGGATAATCTAGGCATGGCACAATATCTAAACAGATACTTTGCCTCAGTCTTTAATGAGGCTAATAAGGATCTTAGGGATAATGGTAGCATGACAAATAGGAATGAGGATATGGAGGTAGATATTACCATATCTAAGGTAGAAGCGAAACTCGAACAGTTTATGGGATTAAATTGGGGGGCCCAGATAATCTTCATCCAAGAATATTAAAGGAACTGGCAGATGAAATTGCAAGCCCATTAGCAAGAATTTTTAATGAATCTGTAAACTCAGGGGTTGTACTGTATGATTGGAGAATTCCTAACATAGTTCCTATTTTTAAGAAAGGGGAAAAAAAAGTGATCCGGTAACTACAGGCCTGTTACTTTGACATCTGTAGTATGCAAGGTCTTGGAAAAAATTTTGAAGGAGAAAATAGTGAAGGACATTGAGGTCAATGGTAAATGAGACAAAATACAACATGGTTTTACAAAAGATAGATTGTGCCAAACGAACCTGATCTCCTTCTTTGAGAAAGTAACAGTTTTTTTAGACAAAGGAAATGCAGTGGATCTAATTTACCAAAATTTCAGTAAAGCGTTTGATACGGTGCCACATAGGGAATTATTAGTTAAATTGGAAAAGATGGGGATCAATATGAAAATTGAAAGGTGGATAAGGAATTGGTTAAAGGAGAGACTACAGCGGGTCATACTGAAAGGTGAACGGTCAGGCTGGAGGGAGGTTACCAGTGGAGTTCCTCGGGGATCGGTTTTGCGACCAATCTTATTTAATCTTTTTATTACTGACCTCGGCACAAAAAGTGGGAGTGTGCTAATAAAATTTGCAGATGACACGAAGCTGGGAGGTATTGCCAATTCAGAGAAGGACCAGGATATCATACAGGAAGATCTGTATGATCTTGTAAACTGGAGTAATAGTAATAGGATGAAATTGAATAGTGAGAAGTGTAAGGTTATGCATTTAGGGATTAATAAAAAGAAATTTAATTATAAGCCGGGGACACATCAATTGGAAGTAACGGAAGAGGAGAAGGACCTTGGAGTATTGGTTGACCACAGGATGACTATGAGCCGCCAATGTGATATGACCGAGAAAAAAGCTAATGCTATCTTGGGATGCATCAGGTGAGGTATTTCCAGTAGAGATAAGGTGTTAGTACAGTTATACAAGGCACTGGTGAGACCTCATCTGGAATACTGTGTGCAGTTCTGGTCTCCCATGTTTTTAAGAAGGATGAATTCAAACTGGAACAGGTACAGAGAAGGGCTACTAGGATGATCCGAGGAATGGAAAACTTGTCTTATGAAAGGAGACTCAAGGAGCTTGCCTTCTTTAGCCTAACCAAAAGAAAGCTGGGGAGAGATATGATTGCTCTCTATAAATATATCGGAGGGATAAATATCGGGGAGCGAGAGGAATTATTTAAGCTCAGTACCAATGTGGACACAAGAACAATTGGATATAAACCGGCCATCACGGAAGTTTAGACTTGAAATTAGATGAAGGTTTCTAACCATCAGAGGAGTAAAGTTCTGGAACAGCCTTCCAAGGGAAGCAGTGGGGACAAAAGACCTATCTAGCTTCAAGATTAAGCTCGATAAGTTTATGGAGGAGATGGTATGATGGGATAATATGATTTTGGCAATTAGTTGATTGCTAACTATTCATGGTAAATAGGCCCAATGGCCTGTGATGGGATGGGACCACAGCTGGTTCCCTACAGATACTGCTGAGAGAAAAATTTCCGGCACCGATGCACATGGCAAGCACACACATCTAAGTTGAATGGATATGAGCAATACATCTCGAAGAACACCAGTTACAGAAAAAGTAACTGTGTTTTTTATAAAACCTATGTTCTTAAAAAGTCTAAATTTGGGACTTAATTCAACCTTAGTGTCTCTTTAACTTGTCTACATTTTTGTAGGTAATTCTTCCGCTATTGAAGAGTGATTTGTATGAAGTTATACAAGCGACGATCAAGAGAAAGCTGTCTAGCTCCATGCCTGTTTGGTCTGAAGACAGTGCAGCCATGACTGTGGTCATGGCTTGTGAAGGTTATCCAGGAAACTATGCCAAGGGCTTGGAAATAACAGGTAAAGACATCAGGAGTAACTATGCAAGAAGGTTTCCCCCGTATGCCTTGCGCAGGTTAATCTATGTAATATAAAGGTTTGGAAACTACAAATTTATGACTGCATCAGCAAGAGACAACTGAATTTTAACACCCCCCAACCCTCCCACTGCCCCTCAAGTTAGATTTTTAGCTTTCATTAGTCAAATAGAATGTCTTTCCTTTCATATAAAGTTCAGACTGGGGAGGAAAACTGAGAGTTTACTCTCATCTTGTAAGCATTGTGGCCAAAATTGCAGCATTTCCCACTCGCAATATCCTCTTTCTGGTCCTCCTATGTTTCTTAAATATGTTGTTGAGGTGCTGTGAAACCTGAGGATAGTACTAAATTCATGACTGCCCATTGTTGTTTTGGTGCTGTGTGACAGGGCGTACCTACCCTGCACCAGCCCCAGCATATAAAAGGTAGCTGCTGGAGGGGAAGGACACGGGCTGTGAGCTCTTTCCAGGGAGTTGCTATGGGCCCTGACTATGGGGCCTGGGCTTGCAGAGTGCCAGACAGACTGTAGGCTGCCCGACAAGCCCTGAGAAGGGGCTGCACCGGTGGGAGCCTGGCCATTTGAGGACCCCAGAGGAACGGGGAGCTCCAACGAGGGGAAAAAGATAAGAAGAAGCCCAGGGAACTTAAACTTTTCGATTGTGAGCGAACCAGGGAACCAGTCAGCATGTTTCGGGAGGATCTCCGCTGACTCGGTGGTGAGCGCTCCCACCACCGATAGGGCCCTGCGCTGGGACTTGGAGGAGCAGGGAGGTCACAAGTCCTATTACCCAGCGTGCCATGCCCCCCTGAGTGGCGCCACACTTCCCCAACAGGGATTCCCCATGCAATCTCTCAGAGGTGAGCCACTACGCTGACTCTGGCCATTAGGCCACACTGCCCTGCATAGAAGGGCTGTTTGCTGACTCTGGTCATTGGGCCACATTGTCTCAAGTGGAAGGGCCCTCTACTGACTCTGGCCATTAGGCCATGCTGCCCTGACTAGAAGGGCTGCCCTATTGACGCCAGCCTCTAGAAACCAAACTTAACATGGACCTAGTAAAGGTCATTAGTATAACTAACTGGCTGTGGTACAGCCTTTTCCCTTTTTTTGGACCACACGTGCCCCCACATCTGCGGCGGGATGTACCAACCGAGCGACGTGCGAATCTATTTTGGTCACTCACAGTCATAACTAAGAGTAGAGTCATGCAAAATACAACTAAAAATTAAATCCGTAAGCAGATGTCTCAGCTAAATGCCTCCTTCCACGTCCCAGGGCATTTAGCTAACACATTTGTCTGTCCACAGGATTTAGCTTCTTTATATGTATTTAGTTACCAGAGTGGTTATGTGGGCCTGCACAATCAATCTTGATCCTTGATTGCGGTTCCTAGGGACTACTGAAATACAAATAATTAATAATTAGTGATAGATCAAAGTATTTGAAGTGACTGATTGATTGACTCTTTATATTGTAAAATATTACAGGATTTTCTGAGGCTAAAGAACTAGGGCTGGAGGTGTTCCATGCAGGCACGGCAATAAAGGATGGCAAAGTAGTGACTAATGGTGGAAGAGTCCTTACGGTAACGGCTATCAAGAAGGATCTGATGTCAGCACTGGAAGAAGTCAACAAAGGAGTAGCAGCCATACACTTCAAGGGTGCCATTTACAGAAAGGACATTGGTTATCGGGCGATAGCTTTCCTCAGCAATTCCAGGTATATATCTGAAGGCGCTGCCTGAAATTTGTTGTTATTAGTGCTACCTGATTTGATCAAAAGATATCAATAACTCAAAAGATCACCTAACTTGGTGTCTCCAGCTAGCTTCTGATGTACCCAGATGTAGGTAGCAATTTACAGTTGGCATTTCTGTAGTGATCTAAGCAAGAGAAGGCAGCCACTGACTGGGTTTGGAAACTGCATTACTCTCTCAACCTAACGCTGATTCTTCCAGGTCTGGGGTAAACAACGCTAACAAGCAAGTTTAAGGTAACTTGCACTGCTGCTGCCTGTACTATGCCTAGTCTGTTTATGGAGGACTTCGGTTTCCAAGGCTCTTACAACAGTAACTTGCTCCTGCACTAAATTCATATTACCCATTGGTCTAACGTTAAAGACATCTCTTCTGTTTATGGGAGAAATGTTAGTGGATTGTTTTATTGGATTCATTTTTAGGGTTATTAAAATGTGTGTAAAAGGAGCAAGAAGCTTTGGAACTCGTGCTTTATTGGGTTTCGACTAACAGCCTGTTTATAATTTGTAACTTATTTTGAAATAGTTCTGTGAGACACAGGTTTATTAATCCTGGGAAGTTGGGGTTTTTTGTGTTTTTGTTTTTCTTTTGAGCAGTGTCTCTTGATTGCCTTTTGATGTAGTCAAGAACCTCTTGCAAACTTTTTAACTGATGTTACCAGATACAGAGCATTTTTTCTCCATCTGTCTCTTCCCCAGTTTATTAACAGCCATAATAACTTTTGGTAATAGACCATTTTATGCAAAGTATGAGAGGCTGTGTTAGTAAGAGTCTCTGTTTTGCTACTAGTGTACTGTTTGATTAGTATATTGTAAAGCCATCTATGTATAATCAATAAATAAACTAAGTGTGAAACAGTGCTTGTATTTAGTCTTATTTCTCCTGAGAGTACAGGACCCCATTGGAGAATTTGTTTAATTATGTGAAAGCATATAATTAGTGTAAATGCTGTAGTAAAAATTGTAATCAAATTATAATCAAATCTTCGTATTACACGAGAAACCACTGTATTTGAACAGACACTAGGAGCCTGACTCTGTAAAGCACTGAACTTAGGGGGCATGGAGAGAGAGGGAACATGGCTGGAATTCCTCTACGCTCTTATGATCCCCGGCTCATGTGTCCGCCCTTTGGGAGCTAGTGTAAGTTCAAGTGGCCCTGAGACTGCTTTAATGTGTATTGGAGGCCAGACTGATGCCAGACAGTCCCAAGTACTGGGAGAACAAATAGGTGATGCAAAATAGCTTTTGCCCCACCTTGGCTCCTGTGTTGAGCACAGGTCACAAGGACCAAAGATTGGGCCATCAAGTGCAGCAGTAGTCTCTAGGAACTTATTCTGCAATGTGCTGGGAGGCCTTTGCTCCTGAGGGGGCAGCTCAGGGAAGGCGCACAGCACATGGCAGGGTCAATCCTTGGGCAGTAATGTTTCACTCTATAATGCAGGGGTGGGCAACCTGTGGCCCACCACTGCTATAATGCAATCAGAGCATTTTCTGAAAATAAAATACTCCTTTTTAAGAAAAACAAAAACAAAACCCAGCATATATTTAGGAGCTGAAAATGCTTAATATTTCTCCTTTTGTATGTTTGAACAGAAATGTGTGTGTCTGCAGCTGTTTATAGGGAATTTTTCTTAATAAGACTCCTTGGGAAGAGGGCAGTCATTCTGATAGATCTCTGTTCCTCAACCAGTATCAGGCTTCACCTTGAGAATAAACCGAATACTGAATCACAAAAATTAGAGAGCTAAAATATCTATTAGGCCATCTCATCCATACCCATGGCCGTGTAAGAATTCAGATTGCTCAAACTGAGTCAAATACATTTGCTACAACTGAGCATTGAAAGCAACTACAATGACCATCCCAAAAATAAAACATCCTTCCTGTGAATATGCGGGTAATAACTTGTATCCCAGTTAATAACCTGTACATTCCAATTTGTATACATTTATGCATTAACTGAATTGGGGTACAAGTTTATAACCAAATATTCATTGGGTGCCTTTTACTGTGTGTGTGCATGTATGTGTATATTTAATATATTGGGCTTTAAAAAATGTGCATTCTTCAAGCAATCTTATGCTAGACATTTTTTTAAAAGTAAGCTTGCTTATTAATTAAAAGATGCACTATGTTTTGTGCTGCTACCACCAGAGTCATTAAGAAAGGACTAATCTTAAATTGAAGTTGAAGGATATGTTCTCATAGAGCAGTGCTGGTCTGTGTATGGGATGCTATTTTGAGCTTCCTGCAAGCCACTGAGCATTCTTGCCTGATCCATCAAAGAACTTAAGCAGATGCTTAATTTTTAGCACGTGAGTAATCTAATTGAAGCCAATGGACCAGTGTCTGCAGAACCAAGCCCCTTGTCCCTCCTTTGAATGTCATCTTTGTGCGAATTGTATCTTGGTGTGTAACCAGTTGGCTTATGTTCTGGTCTCTGATGCTGTCCTTATGATGGCTAGGAGCATTCATATATCACACAGCACAGTACTCCTGGTTCCTATTTTCAGCCATGTGCATGAGCTTAGCCTCAAAACAGCAGTGCAGTGCAGTGCAGTGCATCAATCTTTTGAGTTACTGAGCTGTTCTGAAGTTTGTGGTATAGTAGATGTTGTGTCACTACTGCTGAATTCTTTCATGCTATTCTAATCATGCTTGCCGCGTACGCTACATTAGCAAAGTACTGTGCAAACATGAAAGGGATGATGCTACTAGGAAAACTCACATTGAGTTTACTAGGGCCAGGATCAAGTTCTATATAATTAAATCTCACAGCATCACAGTAATGTAGGAAAGTAAATACTCTAAAAGGCAAACATATTTATGCCATTAGTAATTGGTTACTTTAAACTTTTTTTTTAACAATCTTTTAGAGGCCTGACTTACAAAAACAGTGGGGTAGACATCGCAGCTGGCAATACCTTGGTTCAGCAAATTAAACCCTTAGCAGCAGCCACCTCAAGGCCAGGTAAGCTCAGATTTGTACCATTATTCCTGGTTCACTCAGTTCTTGACAACCATACATGTCATTAGATCTTTAGAGTGACGCAAATGCTCATGTTTGTGTGTCCTGCCTTGAAAATTTCAAGGTTGAGCAAACACCCAAGAGAGATTCAAAATGCAGAAATCCCTAAAGATTCAGAATCACTTGTCAAAATGACCCTGTAAAACGTATAACCTGAGAGGTATAGCACATTCTCAACTCCCCTTGAGTTCAACAGAATTGAAGGTGCTCATGCATCACAGAGGTTTATTCCCTAACTTAAAGATACATGAGCAAAAATCGCACCACCTGCTAATATTTTTAAGTAAATTATATTATCAGTTTGAGTACAGTATCAGAGATGCATTTTTCTTCAATAAATGTTTTGAAAGCCTGTGACTTTTCACTGAAAGTGTAAAAGCTCCCCATAATCATACATGGAATTACCTCAGTTATGCATATAAGACACCCATGAGCTCCTCAGATAACTCTTATCAGGTCAGATCCTCCTCATGCTGGTTTCAGAAACTTGCCTTGCCATAACAAGTCACTAATGGTGGTATAACAAAGTATGGGTCTGAAATGAATACAGACATTTTTTTTAATATAGTTTTATTTCAATTTTCAAATTAACTAAGGACCTTCAAATAGCTTTATATCTTTTTCACATTTACCAAAGCTGTGAATAATTTCTTTTTTCCAGATTTGCCCCTTTCATTGTTAGTTTTTTTTAATGTGTGCTAATCTTAACAGCTGGAAGCCAAACATACATGTACTTGACACTAATAATACACTGTAGGTAGAGACATTATAAAATGGGTACTGCATCTCAGTGGGGAAAAAAATGTCCTGTTGGCAACTTTCTTCAGGGAGGAATGGGCTTCAGACTACTACAGCCATTTCTTACCTGCTTTTACAGAAAGCTTTTTAAGTACAAAAAGGGACAAATAATCTACATTAATTATTGAATGTGCAATCACAAGCTTATGTAATTATAAAAATATATCCTAAAAGGGTAACACACTCCCTGTGTTTCAAGGCTTAAATCCAGTAAGCAATTAAAGCACATGCTTAACTGGCCTATTGTGGAACTACTCCTGTATTTAAAGTTAAGAAAGTGCTTTACTCAGTGGTTTGCTGGATCAGGGCCCACTGTTGTTGGCTCAGTTTCAATGGGTTTTCTACATTTGGATGATTTGTAGGAATGGGTCATAAGTGGTTAGAAGACTTCAGTATACCAAGCTGTCAATCAGCACCTTTCACTTGCACCAGGGATAACGTTTGCAAAAGTGCGTAAATGACTCGAGCTTAAGTCCCATTGACTTTCTGTGCAAAAGGGATGTAAAATGTGATCAGTCAGAATAGTAATGGTTTTCAATCACTTTGCACATATTTTGCGCAGGTGTACGCAGTTTACACAGGGTGTAGGGCAGTGAACAGTCAAAGCCCAGACGACCTCAATACATTTTAGAGATGTACGTTTTACAGTGTTTTAATACTCTCCGTGCTTTTATTTATACTCAGGTATAGCTTTGGAAATTAGATAGTATATTAGTTGGTACATTCCTTCCCCCCACATTGTTTTGTCGTGTTTATCAACAGCATAAACACGTTAGATCAAAATTTATGCCCGGAGCTCAGCCCTTGTTCCCCAAGGGCCCAATTTACAACGGAAATCAATGATAGGGGTTAGATCAGGATCTATCAGCCTATTAATAGAGGCTGAGACTGCTGTAGAGGTCTTTGGGGAGCCAGGGAAGGGAAGAGAGACTCTTGTGATCCCTTCTATTGACTAAAACTTCAGAAGGAAGCTCTTCAGTGGGTGGAGGATCTGGCAGGATCCCATTGGAGTGTAAGTTTAATTCCCTTGTCTTTTTTTTCTGGTTGGCAGGCTGCAATGCAGAGCTCGGAGGATTTGCTGGTCTCTTTGACTTGAAAGCAGCTGGTTACAAAGATCCTATCTTGGTGTCTGGAACTGATGGCGTTGGAACAAAACTCAAGGTAACTGGAAACACCTGTGCAGGAAGGAATGTCCTGGTTAAAAGCAAAACACCTGTCCACATCAATGCCGAGATTATTAATGGGGGATGCTTATTGTGTTCAGAAGAATACATATTAATACTTTCAAAAAGCATCCTCTTTCTGACCCCTGTTCAGCTAAGTATATGTCTGGTTTTAAGCAGGTGAGAATCCCCACTGAAGTCAGGGACTGCTCATGCTTAAAATTAGGCACGTATTTAAATACCTTGCTGAATCAGGGCCTCCATCTCTACTACACAGTGTCCAATCGCAGAGCCAGACAATAAGACTATATAAAGGCCCTTGTATATTTGTGCACATTGATTGGACCATTTCATTCTGAGTACATTTTGTACACCCCAATTAAATTAAAAGAATGAACATTCCTTAAGATGAAATCTTAAGTCAGATTCATTGAGCTCTGCTAATTTATTCCAGCTGAGTATCTGGCCCATAGTCTTTTAACATCTGTATCCAACAGATGCTTGCTTGCTTACTTACTTACTGCTGGACAGCATGAATTGGAGTTTTTGCTGTGCCCATCGGTTTTCTTGTTCACACCAGAGAAATTTTTGGAGCTGAGCTCCCAGCTCAGAGATTTAAAGACTGGGACCATGTTTCCCAAAACTCCTGTTGGGAGTTTCAGGTGCACAAAGAATGTAGCACATTGAGCTGTAAATGAAATGAATGATATTCCAAATCTCAGTGCTCTCATAAATATTTATTATTATTAAAATCAAGTGATCCCTTTCTATGTCCAAGTCATTGGCGGTTAGAAAAGATGGAAATTGAGAGTGGTAACAAAAATAAACTTAGTTGAGGTTAATTTTTATTTTTAAAGTGGAAATAAATAGTAGTTTAAAAAACAGCCACCAAAACGTACTTTCCCATTGACTCAGAATGACATTATGCACTATCTACCTGCTCTGTATAATTGCATAATCTTAATGGTCTCCCTCAGTGGCATTCTCCATTGGTTAATGTAGATTGAAACAGGAGGGGGGAACTCTCTCCTCATCACCTAAGGAGGATCGGAGTGGGAGCATTCCTTACCCAAGCCAGGAAAAGGCAATTACTAGGAAGCTGTGCTCTTCCCACTTCTTCCTTTGAACCCTGCCCTTTTTACTCTTATTGTTCGTTAAATCCACCTGTTGCATCTTGTCTCATTTTTAGATGGTAAATTTTTCAGGGTGGGACCATCTCTTACTCTGTGTTTATGCAGTGCCTAGCACAGTGGCATCCCAGTTTTGATTGGGCATTCTACATGCTACTGCATTATTATTACTATTAATAATAATGTAGAAATCCAGTTTTATCAGAGCTATTTTGAACTTGTCGTCATTTTTATTCTTTTGCTTAGGAAATAGAGGAAGAGTTTCTTGTACTTGTTGTGTCTTGTCCAGAAAAGCATAGTTGTGAAGTACCTGCTATTTCACACTAACTCCATCACTGCAGCTGACGTCTGACATACTAAAATCCAGCCATGTCATTTGGTCATATCAAGGGTTCGTGGGAACCCTTTGTTAACTTCCATGGGAGCTATGGTTGTTTAGTGCCTTGGAAATCAGTCTCAGTAGTGTCAACTCTCACGATTTTATCACAAGTCTCATGCTGTTTGATATTTTGCTTAAAGCCCCAGGTCCTGGAGGCAAGGGATTATATGAGACTATCAATCCTGATGATTATTTTTACAGTAAGATTCTAGCCCTGGTGGTTATGGTGTATAGCTTGAAAATGTGACATGAATGTAACCTGAAGACTGAAACTAAGTAGGCAAATAAACAGCCAAAATTGATTTGTTTTAAAATTGCATGATTTTTAGCTATGCTTTTGTAATGTTTGGAGCTGGGAGTACAGCAGGCTGCTTATTTATTGATTTTAGGCTCCAAGCTTTAGACACACAAACTTGATAATTATGGCATTGACCACTCTTTGCCACAACTACTTCAGTCTACAAAAATGGGGATAATAATATTCTCTTTCTCCACCAGGTGGGTGCTGTGAGGCTTATCTCGCATATGTTTACAAAGCACTATGAGATCCTTTTATGAGAGGTGTTCTAGAAGTGAACTGTACCATTTTTCAAGTTATTCTCAGTTTTATTTGTCTTTCATTCTCTTCCCCAAAAAAGCTTTTCTCACTTCTTGAAATCTCGTGGTCTGTGTATTATTTGTTGGTGGTCTGGGGAGAGCTGGATGGTCACATGATACTGTCTGTCTTCCTTGTTTTCAGCTGCTACATTGCACTAAAGACTGCTGAAACTTCTTAAATTCTTTTCTAATGTCATGTAAACAATTGCTGTAATTGCCACAGGGATGTTAGACAGTTGCCAATGGCATGGGAAGTGTCTTCTCTAGTAAGATGTAACCCATATTGTGAAAAACCTAGAGAATCTCCCTCCCCACAAAAATAATTGACTTAAAGAAACGATACACCCTAATTTGAAGGAACTGACCATTTTAGAGGATTTTCAGAAAGTATTCACATGAACAACATGACGTTTGTGCCTTCCCTTGCCATTGTCAGGGAAACATCTCAGATCTTGTGCTTTTAATTCATGCAAAAATTACAAATTGGTCTCTCTTTGTCTTGTTACAGATTGCACAGATGTGTAAGAAACATGACGCCATTGGCCAAGACTTGGTTGCCATGTGTGTCAATGACATCCTGGCTCAGGGAGCAGAGCCCCTCTTCTTCCTCGACTATTTTGCCTGTGGGAAACTTGACGCTGAAGTGGCTCAAGCGGTCATAGCGGGAATAGCTGAAGCTTGTAAAAAAGCAGGATGTTCTCTCTTGGGTACGAGCACTCACTTCCTGTATGGCATTTGAAAATTTGTGTGCTGCACCTTTTTTAAACTGCTTTTTAATGTTTTGCGTCCACATTTTTGAAAGGTCTCAGAAACTCGATGAGACTCTGATTAACTGCCTATGCTTTATGAAATGGGGTCTCCATCCACCTTCATAGCAGGTGCTGTTTGTCCACAAAAGCTATGAGTAGGGCAGGAATCCAAGTTTCGACAATTTTCTTTCCCTGTCTCTTCATTTAACTTCATAAAAATGAGCTCCATAAAGCCCTTCCTGCCAATAGTTTGCATATTTGAATTATTTATATATTTCAAGTCAATTTATAAACGTGCTGAACAGGCATGTTTGTTTTCTGATGAAAACTCTGTGTTTGCAGTATCCAAATTTCACAAAATCAGTTTATCCCAAGATGTTAAGATGCAAGTTTAAGCATATTTCCTCATACTGTCGTCATACACTACGGGAGCATATTTTATTAGTAAATTATGTACATATCCTATTATTCAATATTGAAGCTACTGTTACATAAAAGTCACATAATGGTTCATTTTAACTTGTGACTTCCCGAAAATATAACCTTTAAAAGTCATTCGACTCATTGTTTCAAATTCTGTTAGCGAATCTTGTGTTATCCAAGTACTTAATATGAATCCTTACTTTATAAAGTAATAGAATGTAGGCTTACAATTTAGAAGAATGAAAACTATAAAGCAAAGTTCAGCTCTCTCTTTCTGTTTTTACATTTCTCCTCCTTTTAGAAGTAATTATCTTCCCTAGTAAAAATACAGGAGCAAAGCTTAATACATTTTCAAAACAAACCTTCTCATGTACCAGTTAGAGATGGAAAAATCAGATAAGCTCATCTTGCATTACATATGTTTTAAAAATTATGATAGTTACCATTTTCTCAATCTTTGAAAAATAGAAAGAAGAGAGTCATTCGCTCTTCTCTTAATGGGGATCTCTCGTTTTACAGGTATTTTTACAAGTTTTGTCCGTGAAAAACCGGCAATGTACATATTGCAAATCAAAATTTTCTTAATTCATTATTTCATACCAGTATATGAACAAATGGGCTACTTACTTCAAACCCTGCATCTAAAATACACTTATATTTAAATATCAAAACCTGTCACATGCATTGACTAAATTGTTTAAAATTTAGGACTTAATTTCCATTACAGTTAGTACACAACTGCAAACATAGCCACTGACAGTGAGGTTAGAAAGGAAACTGGAGACTTACAAATTAATTGGTGGAGATTAATCATTAAGTTTTAAATGGGAATACTGTGTATCATTGTGTGCTCATATTCAGAAATATCAGAGACCATGAGTCAAGTAGCCATTAGGATGCTAGAATTCTATCACTGTCTCTGTTTCAGACCTGTTAAAATCACTAATTTTTTCCAGACATTTTGTTACATGAGAAAGCTACTTTTAAATACCTCAGGTCTTGTCTATACTAGGCAAAAAAGAAGTTACAACAGACTAAACAGCTGTATGACCCTTTGCATCCACATACTGCAGCTGTGCCATGCACTTCGCAAAACTTACTTGTACAAAATGGTTGCAACACCTAGGAAAAGGCCTTTGCACATTTCAATCATACCTGAGCTAATCTACAAGGGTTTCTCTCCAGTGTGGACAGGAAGCCATAAGCATTGCAGCTGCACTGATTCAGTTAGCCGTGCTAACTCCATCCCACTATGCAGTGCCATGTGTTTAGAAGTTACTGAAAAAACTCTGCTCCCAGCAACAGTCCTGGGCACTGTGGGATCGACACTTCAGAGTGTACTGGTCCAACCAGGTTAGTAAGGCATTTTTGTGTGTGGATGTGCGAGCATGGTTCTGCCAAACAGTGTTGCTGTCTAGATATGCTAAACCATTGTGAAGACAAGTGAAGCAATCGATTATTTAATGCATTCAGCGTCCTTGGATACATTTCCTAGTGTATCATAGCCACACCCCAGAGGGGAATTAAACCTGTCTGTTATTCTCCAGAGTGCTAACCTAAGCATTTATATTTTGCTGTATATAGGAATAGATTTAGTTTTCAGACTCCATGCTCAGGAGGTGGTCTCTGTGCTCAGATACTCCTGTGATGGAAGCCATATTAGCACTTAGATAACAAACCCGATGAAAAAAATCTGTATAAACAAATGTAGGTATATAGTAATTTTAACCTTGGCCAGCAGGAATTAGGATTTCTTGACAACATTCCAATTTGTCTGTCATCAGTTCCAGTGACCAGAGCTACAGCCATGTGACAAATGTTGGTGTTAATTAATTTTTTTCATTTTTTTATACTTAGTGGAGCTTATTTACACCACTGCATTCCTTTGCATCCGGTTGGAAACATTTAAAAATCATATGTATATTCATCACAATGTCTTTCACCCCTATTCTTTTTCCTTCACTGTCCCCTGCAGGAGGAGAGACTGCTGAAATGCCTGGCATGTATCTGCCTGGGGAGTATGACCTCGCTGGCTTTGTAGTTGGTGCCGTGGAACAAGGACAGATGCTCCCCCAACTGGAGAGAGTTGCTGATGGGGATGTTGTCATTGGAATAGCTTCCTCTGGGGTTCACAGCAATGGGTTTAGCCTTGTAAGGAAGATTGTAGAAAAGTCGTCTTTAGATTTCACTTCTCCATCAGTTGCTGGCTCTGGTGACCAGACATTAGGTACCATCACTAATACGAATACCTCTTCTCCTGAAGTGTAACAAAATGTCATGGTTGTTTTCCCAACATAACTTTTTTTTTATTCCACTATTACTTGACTATATTCTTCTTTCCCTTTTCTCTAAATTAAATACTCTGAAACAAATTAAGTTGAGGGGCAGATGGGTAATAACACTGGTGTGTACTGCAGGCATTAAAGAGAAGAATGCTCTGCTCTCCACTTCAATTTATCATATAGTAGTTGCTTTTCAATATCTGGGTAAATGAATATTTTTAGGCTTCCTTGATTTAATTTGATTGACATTTATTTCTATGTTGTAATCAGTCTTTTTCATTTCACATTCACAGGGGAACTATTGTTAACCCCGACTAAAATCTACAGTAAAACTCTGTTGCCTGTCCTTCGTTCAGGGTGTGTTAAGGCCTACGCCCACATCACTGGAGGAGGTCTGTTGGAAAACATCCCCCGAGTTCTCCCAGAATCATTTGGTGTAGTTTTAGGTAAGGAAGCAAAATGGACATCATATAAAAAAATGCACAGTTGTGGGGATGGACCTGAAAAGCCCATCAGTGTGGTATAAGGTAAACTGACACTTTCCTTGAGTCTAACATTCGCATGTCTAGAACACAGTTTATTTTTTTACTAGATCTTTATTGAATTTCCCCTTTCGCTCAGAATACCTACAAAGTACTTTGTAGTAGGGTGACCAGATGTCCTGTTTTTAAAGGGACAGTCCCATATTTAAGCCCTCCTGCAGGTGTCCCAACTTTTTCTTAAAAACGGGCAAACTGTCCTGTATTTTCTGTTCTTCCCCCACCCGGCACGTCATGCTTCTGGCTGGATCCCTGCTCACCAGCCACCTGGGGGCAGGGTCCAGTGGCTGATGATGGGGGTGGGTGTGCAAGACTGGTGGTGGAATGAAGATGCAGTGCACGGGGTCAACTGCTTCCCCAACTGGTCCGTCAGGGCAACCCACGCTGCGTGCCAGCTCTTGGCCAGCAGGGCCCCACCCCCCATCAGGTTTCCTGCCAGCACTAGCTGCACGCTGCGGCTGGTGCAGGCAGGCAGGCCCCAGGCGGTGGCCGATTACATGTTGCATCTGCTGTTCACTCATTGGCCCTTTATGTGCTCCCCCACTTGCTGTCCTCTTGCTGTTTTTCCTCTTTGTCCCCTCCTCCTCCAGCCCGCTGCTCCTCCATATCCCCAGCCACTGGTCGGAGAGCTCAGCTCATCAACAGCCTGGCCAGCAGGCTCCTTCCTTCCCCCACTGCCTCTGGCTGGGCCAGTGCCCCAGGAAAGCCCAGGACCCTCTAAGCCCTGCATGTGCAAAAGCCTCACAAAGCACTGGCACAGAGAAGCCCCTTCACCAAGCTCTGGAGTTGCAGGGGGGAAGCAATTTCCAGCCTGTTCACGCCCCAACTCTGTAGACTACAGAGCAACCCGAAGGGCAGGGACTAAGCACCCTCTTCACCCACCCTTCCCCCTGCCCTGAGTCCTGTCCCCAGTGGGATGATGATGATCCCATTTCACAAGCAAGGAACTGTTGGCCCAGGAAAGTTAAGTGACTTGTTCAGGATCACGTAGTGTTAGTGCCAGGTGCAGAATAAAACAGAGAACGCATGACTCCCAGTTCCCTGTTCCAAATAATAGATTGTGCTTCCTTCCACAGACTGAGATCATCAGATCTGTGTTTTATTTTTACAGTTCGTCTCTTCTATATGCTAAATTCTGAGTACTAATGTATGAAAACCAGGACAACAATTAAAATATCATATGGCAAAAAGAAATCTACTCCCTTTTTAACTCCATCATGCTGGCTTGTTCAGCAATGCTGCTGCTGTTGCGGGCCAATCAGTTTTTGCCATGGGGGACAGGGATCTTGTCTGTTGGAATGTGATGGTCCCTCCCTCGTTTTATATCCTCTCTACCATTGCAGCTGTCATCTTCTCAGGAGAGGATGACTAAAAGAGCACCTTGTGAAGTATCCTCAAAGCCTCTATCTAATTATTAAATAATGGGTCACAGCTGAGTAATTCATTTCCTACATTCCATGTGCTGAACCACATTTTCCAACACTCCAGACCCTGCTGACTGAGGCAGTAAGAGACATGGACTGGGAATTAAATCCAGTTCTTCTGCATCGCAGCAGAGATCACTGGGCCTAAGACTGCCCCAGGTCTAATCACTTTTGCATTTGTAATTCACGTCCAGTAATTCTGGCTCTTGATATTCTAGGAACTTGAGTATTTGTGTCAAGACAATCATTGCTATTAAACACTTGTTTTGTACTTAAACAAGCAATTTACAGCTTCAGCCATTTTCAGATGCTCACAGTTGGCGGATACCTGAAATCTTCTCTTGGCTTCAAAAAGAGGGGAGCCTCTCGGAAGAGGAGATGGCCCGAAC
Source organism: Dermochelys coriacea (assembly GCF_009764565.3). Taxonomy (NCBI): domain Eukaryota; kingdom Metazoa; phylum Chordata; order Testudines; family Dermochelyidae; genus Dermochelys; species Dermochelys coriacea. Next base: position 164,603,817 of record NC_050068.2, read on the forward strand.
GTTTAATTGCGGGATTGGCGCAGTTTTGGTGGTAGAGAAGGAGCTGGCTCAGCAGGTTCTGAAAGACATACAGAGACATGAGGAAGCCTGGCTGATTGGGAAAGTCGTCTCCCGACACACAGGTACTCGATTCTCATTTACCTAGAGGAAAGTAGGGCCAGATCCCTAGCTGATGTAAATCAGTGACGCTCCACTGATGTTAGCTGAGGATCTAATCCATAGATACTCTGTTGCATTTGCTCCATAGGTGTGTTAAAATACTAGTCTTGAAGACTCCAGTTAGAGTACATACAACACATGCTTAACAGTGTTTGATAAATGAGTGTTAGCTTTGAAGTGGTGAGAAACAAGAAGTGCTATTGGTCTAATTCTCAGAGGTGCTGAAGTCCTTTTTATGTCCTCTGTATTTCTCTGTTTACATGTAATACTTTTTTTTTCCCCCCCCCATTAAGAATCTTCCCATGTTGAAGTCCATAATCTGCTTCAAGCCTTGCAAACAAATAGGTTACAGTTTTTGCACAACCATATCCAAGGCAAAACCCAAACAAGCAAAGTGAAGGTGGCTGTTCTCATCTCTGGAACAGGTGAGGCTTTTGCATTCTTCATTACAAGGTACAACGCAGGCTGTTGAAAAAGAAACTTAGGCCCTGAACCAAAACTGCTTCAAGTTACTGGAAGTGTTCCCATGAACTTCAGTGAGCTTTCAGTCAGGAACCTAGAGATCGACATCGGGAGCAGCTCCTCAGGGTTGGCAGAACAGATTTTTGCCCTAGGCCATTTTGAATTAGATATACTCTGATCATTACCCACGGCTGCAAACTGTTTGTGAGCTACACCTACATATGTAACTTTTGCCCACACACCTCTATACCACCTTTAGGTGATTGACCAGCTGATCAGAGGGATGCAGCGTTGTATTTTCAAACAGACCAATCTTTCATGCAGCATAGTTCATGCACTGGAAAGTATGTTTTACAAATGCATAACTTATTAAACCATTTCTCTCTCTCACACACACGTATGTACGTACGTACGTCACTACGGTCAATGGAAAGACACCCATTGACTTCAGGGGCCATTGGTTCAGGCTTCTCCTAAGTTACTGTTTTTAAAAGCTGTCTCAGAATGTTCATATTTACCCTCCAAGAAATGCTTGGTCTTCATTTCTTTTTTCATTTTAGGCACAAACCTTGAAGCCCTAATAACCAGCACAAAAAAGCCAAGCAGCTATGCACAGGTAGTCCTCGTCATTTCTAACAAATCAGGCGTGGAAGGGTTAAAAAGAGCTGAAAGAGCTGGTATTCCTACAAAAGTAAGCAATGTTTTACCTTTTGAATCAGATTTTACTAACTCATTGCTGTGGAAAGCTAGCCAAGGATTAATAATATTTATAGGGGAGAGGTGGAGCTGGAGCACAGAACTGGGAGACAGAAACTCCATCAATCTTCTATGCCATTGACTGTCTGTGCCCTTAGGAAAGTCACTTAACTTCTCTGTCTCCTATCTGTAGGATGGAGATAATAGTATGTCTTTTCTTTCTATCCTACAGGTGTTGTTGGGATTTGTTATAGGATGTGCCTAGAAACACCTGCCATTTAATGTTGCAAAACACTTAATATTAAAACCATACCTCCACCAACCTACCTACCTACTTTTCACTTCCGTAGCTAATATTTTTCTTGCTTGGGGTCTCCCCAAAGGTGATTATTTTTATTATTAAAGTTTGAACAAAAGCCTTTCTTTTTGTTTTTAAGTTCAGCTGTGGTGAGAAAATATGTACATTTCAGACAGTGCTACAGCCAACATGTCTGCAGTTTAAAAATAGCATGGAGAGGGTCCTTGTTCAGGGTTAATGTGTTTGTTTGGTTTACAAAAATATTTATCAATTATAAACAGTGGAGAATCGGGCCCAATGTGAGATCTGCTGTCGATTTCAACTAGAGGAGGATCCGATGCTTAAACAAATGATTAATTATTAATATTTTTATTACTATTTGCATGACATTAGAGAGACAAGGTGTTGAGGTAGTCTCTCCCTCCCCCCGCCACGGAAAGGGATACAGCTGTGAACAGGACCCCATTGTGCTAATGCCATACGAATATATAGTAAGGGTGAGATCCACAAAGGAACTGAGGCATTGCGAGGCTCAGTGTCACAGCACCTATCTCTTAGGCACTCTTCACTAGACCTGCTAAATCGACCCCGGTGGATCGATCGCAGCAGCGTCGATCCCTGGTAAGTGTAGACATACCCTGAGTTTTTCTTCGAGTGCTTGCTCATGTCCATTCCATATTAGGGTGTGTGTGTGGGTGTGTGTGTGCTCTCGCCACATTCGCCAGTGCCAGAAGTTTTTTTTTTTCCCTCAGGAGTATCCGTAGGGGACCGGCTCTGGCACCCTCTGGAGTGGCGCCTGCATAGCATGCAGTATAAGGGGTGCTGCTGGCTCCCTGCATCCTCAGTTCCTTCTTGTCACCAGTGACGATGCTGGAATGTCTACTGCTTTGGCTAGCGTTGTTTCGTTCTTTGTTCTTGCTAACTCTCAAATCCTGTAAAATAGCTATATATAGTTACTATTTTTCTTAGTTACCCTTAGTAGTAGTTCTCGAACTCTTCGTTAGTCCTGGATGGGACCCAACCGGGGGTTGGGGCATGCCCCGGTCCCCAGGCTTTGAGCTCTGCGATCACTGCAAATGGCCCATGCCCATCAGCAATCCACATACCAGCTGCCTAAGGTGCTTAGGTGAAAGGCACATAAGTGACAAATGCCATATCGGCAAGTCCTTCAAATCTAGGACGAAGGAGTGCGATATCCATCCAAGAGGGCTCCTAATGGAGTCGGCATTCACTCCAGCACCAGAGCAGCAGTCTGACTCCATGCTGAGCACCGTGGCCTCTGTGTGCAGTGCTCCCCGGAGCCATACATGAGCCAGCACTGGTCTCCCTCCACAGCTCCAGTCAAGAAGCCGAAAAAGACTGTGAGGGGAAGATCTCCTACCTCCCGCAACAGAAAGGAAAGGGCAGGGGGAGAGCCAAGACCTGTGTCAGGCAGCTCAACATCCCCCTCGGGAAGTTGGGCCCCAGCTCAAGTCGAGCAGTGCAGCCCATCCCATGCTTTGCCTGTGACTCCAGATAGTGGTGCAGGCCCCAGCCAGCTTCAGGTGCCCTTGACGCCCGAAGCCCTTCAAGCAGCTCATGAGATCCTGACGCTCCCGGTGCCACCCTCACCAGCTCCTGCGGTACACCAGTCTCCAGGAAAATCTGTGTTGGGACCTATGCATGTGTCCCCACCTCGGCAGTACTGTTCCCCATCAAGAGGGATGTCCCACCAGCGTTCGCCTGCCCACAGCCACCACGCCTCAGGACTGAGGAGGCAGGCTCAGTGGAGTCCTTTTTGGTCCCCTGCACCCCGATCAAGGGACTCAAGGTGTACTTAGCCGGTAGATTGGCACAGACCCTCTGAGGCATGTGCCACCTGACAAGAGCTTCGGGACTGGCTCCAACTGTCTTCAACGGCTCGGGACTGATTGGGCACCAGAGATCGCTGATCGCTGGGCAGTCATAGCCCCTCTCCAAAAAGAAGATCGCCCTACTCAGAATGATGCAACCAGCCCATAGTATCTCCTGGGCCCGTTTGACATCCTGATATCAATTGAGTAGCCTGAGGCATGGATCGCCGGGTATCCAAAGCAGATCTGCCGAACGCCGTCAGTCCCCAAGAGCCCAACCAAGACAATCTTGCTCAGACAGGTCAGCTTTGGGATGCAGCAACTGGACGCGGTTGGACAAGAGCCACTGCTCAGCCCGATCCTGGTCGCCAGGTTCCGACCGCTCCGCTGGTAGCTCCGGCTTGGAGCGAGGTTCCCAGACTGCAGGACAAGCTCTGGTACTGGCAGTGTCGACTACATTATCAGCACCGACACCTGTTCCATGGCCCCAAGTATAGTGGCCGGTGCTATGGTACTCGTGGAACCCTTGGGGGCTCACCCAACCTTCCCAGGCTGCCTGATTTATGTCAGAAGCCTCAGAGAGGCCAGCGGACTCGGTATCCTGTCCCCCTCAGGGTGCTTGAGACTTCGGGTGGGAGAACCCAGGGGAGTAAGCTGCTGGACCACCAATGAACCTGGAGGCTCCCGCGGCACCGGCATCGTCCTCATCGCCGCCAGACAAGGCCCTCACGGGGGCCCCCTCACCCCAGTGCCTCAGGATGATGCACGCCAAGGCGCACCAGGAACTTTTGAAGAGAGTCACTTCTAACCTGGGACTTCAGGCAGAGCAATTGGAGGAGCCCTCGGCCTCTCTGTTTGATGTCCTCGGCTCCTGCCAGTGTGGCTCTACCCCTTCATGAAGGGGTTTCCGAGATCACTAATGCCCTGTGGCAGACCCCTTCTTCCCTGGCCCCTATTTCTAAAAGGGCCGAATGCAAGTACTTTGTGCCAACCAAGGGGCATGAGTACTAATACTCCTACCCAGCCCCCAATTCCCTTGTGGTCGAGGTGGTTAACTACAAGGAGAGGCAGAGACAACCCAGGGACGCCCCCAGAAATAAAGACTCCAGGAGGCTGGATCTTTTCGGACATAAGATTTATTTGTCTTCCAGCCTTCAGCTGAGAGTGGCCAGCCACCAAGCCCTCGTGGGCCGATATGACTTCAACATGTGGCAAGCCCTGAGGCTTCCCAAAAGGAGTTCCAAGTGATCCTCAATGAGAGCACAACCGCGGCCAGGGTGGCCCTCCGGGGCGGCGTCAGATGCTGCTGATGCTGCTGCTCGCACCATGGCTTCTGCTATCTGCATGCGGTGAGCCTCCTGGCTGCTCCTCTCTGGGTTGTCCACTGAGGCCCAGCAGTCAATGCAGGACCTACCCTCCAAAGGCCAGGCCCTATTTGCGGAGTGAACAGACAGCAAATTGCATGGCCTCAAGGACTCCCGCACCATGCTGAAGACCCTGGGTCTCTACGACCCAGCCCCAGCGTGTAAGCCATTCAAACCACAGCAGCCGCAGGGCCAGGGGAAATGAGCCAAGGGCTACAAGTGCCATCTGAGCCACCCTCTGCCCAGTCGGCCTGGACCCGGAATAAGCAGGGGGCCAAATTGGTCCTTTTGAGGATGCGTCCAAGGGCAAAGTACCAAACTAGTCCCCGGATCCATCTTTCCCAGTGTTCTCCAACCACCTTTCCCTCTTCCTCCCTGCCTGGGCGGCTATAACCTCAGCTTGATGGGTCCTCAGCACAGTGGAACAGGGTTATACTCTCCAGTTCCTTTCTACCCCTCCTTCCCACCCGCCTTCCCTGTCCCTCTTCAGGGACCCCTCTCACGAGAGTCTCCTCACGCAGAAGGTAAAGGGGTTGCTACAGCTGGGTGCAGTGGAAGAAGTTCCTTGCGAGTACGTGAACAAGGGGTTCTATTCCTGGTACTTTTTAACCAAGGGGCAAGGACTTTATTTTTCAAAGGGCAAGGACGGTCTGCAGCCTATCCTGGACCTGCGAGAGCTCAACAAATATCTAAAGAAGCTAAAGTTCCGCACGGTTTCCCTGGCTTCTGTTATCCCCTCCCTGGATCCGGTATGTCGCTCTCAACTTGAAGGACGCATACTTACACACAGCGATCTTTCAAGGACACAGACTCTTCCTCCGGTTTACGGTGGGGCCCCACCACTACCAGCTTGTGGTCCTCCCATTCGGCCTGGCAACAGCACCCAGAGTGTTTACGAAGTGCATGTCGGTGGCAGCAGCTTACCTCAGGCGCTAGGGTATCCAGATCTACCCGAACCTCGATGACTGGCTCATCAAGTGCGGCTCCAGGTCTCAAGTCCAAAAGGATGTCGCGGTGCTTCAAGCCACATGCCGCTCTCTGGGCCTACTGATGAATGACAAAAAGTTGACGGCACCAGTGCAGAGGATAGAGTTCACTGGAGCGGTCCTCGACTCTACCTGTGCCAGAGTGCTCCTGCCACTGGAAAGGTTCCACACGTTGACGAACCGCATCGCGGAAATCTCCGCATTCCCTCTGACTACAGCCAGGGTCTGCCTGCGCTTTCTGGGGCACATGGCAGCGTGCACTTATGTGGTCCGCCACGCCAGGCTCCGGATGCAGCCCCTGCAACAATGACTGGCGACGGTCTATTCCCAGTCTCAAGACCCCCTGGAAAAGATCGTTACCATTCCCCAGGCAATACTTCTCTTGCTGCGATGGTGGACCAACCGCAGAACTGTCCTGGAAGGGGTCCATTCAACAGCCCTTCACACTCCATAGAGTTGATGTTGGACATCTCAGGCCTTGGCTGGAGGGTGCATAATCAGAATCCTCCAGACTCGGGGGATACGGTCCCCACGAAATGCGGTTGCACATAAACGTCTAAGAGCTCTGAGCAGTCTGGAGGGCATGTGAAGTCATCTTGCCACACCTGACAGACAACACAGCCTCGATGTTTTACATCAACCAGCAAGGAGGAGCGCACTCGTCATCTCTCTGTCAGGAAGCGCTCCATCTGTGGGACTTCTGCATCAGCCACAAAATCCACCTGGAAGCTTGTCACCTTCCCGGCATCAGGAATACACTGGCGGACTAGCTCACCAGGGACTTCTCTCACCACGAGTGGTCACTCCATCCAGAGGTAGCCTGCATGATGTTCCAGAGGTTGGGAACTCCCCAAGTGGGCCTGTTCGCTACCAGACAGAACAAGAAGTGCCACCAGTTTTGTTCTCTGCAAGGTCTGAGCAAGGACTCCCTCTCCAATGCCTTCCTCCTGTCATGGTCAGGGAGCCTGACGCACGCGTTCCCTCCGATTCCGCTCATCAGCAGGGCCCTGGCATAGACCAAGAGAGAGAGCGCACGTTATCACAATCACTCCGGCGTGGTCTCGCCAGCACTGATTCGACACGCTCATGAGCCTGTCAGCAGCCCCTCCGTGGCCCCTGCCCAACCCACTGGACCTGCTGTCACAGGACCATGGTCGACTCCTACACACCAACCTTGGGTATGGGTGCTGCGTGGCTGAACCTGGAGGAACAGACCTGTTCGGAAGGGGTCCAACACGTCCTCCTGGGATGTAGGAAGCCCTCAACTATACTGTCTTACCTGGCCACGTGGATGAGGTTTTCCCGCTGGGCATCCAAATAGGACATCTCTCCCTCATGTTCCTCCATACAGGCTGTCCTGGACTACCTGTTCCATTTGAGGAACCAGGGCCTGGCACACACTCTCTTCTATTAGAGTGCATCTCACGGCCATCTCTGCTTTTCACCCGCCAATCTGAGGACAGATAGTGTTTTCCCTCAACATAATGGTCAGATTCCTGAAGGGACTTGAGAGACTCTTCCCACAGGTACAGGCCCCTGTCCTGCAGTGGGATCTTAATTTGGTCCTCTCTAGGCTCACTGGCCTGCCCTTTGAGCTGCTAGGTTCCTACTCCTTTTCCCACCTGTCATCGAAGGTCACGTTTCTGTGGCAGTGACGTCGGCAAGACAGGTCTAAGAAATTAAAGCCTTGACCTCAGAACCTCCGTACACAGTCTTCTACAAAGATAAGGTTCAGTTGCGGCCCCACCCAGCCTTCCTGCCAAAGGTGGTCTCTACCTTCCATATGAACAAGGACATCTTCCTCCTGGTGTTCTGTCTCAAATCGCACAAGACCAGTGAAGAGAGGCATCTTCCATCCTGGAAGTCCGGAGGGCCTTGACTTTCTACTTAGAACGTACCAAGCTTTCCATAAATCGACTCAGCTCTTCATCGCTACAGCGGATAAGATGAAGGGCCTTCCGGTGTCCTCGCAGAGGATTTCCAGTTGGATCACCTCGTGCCTAAGGGCCTGTTATGACCTGGCGGGGGTTCCATTGCCGCCGATTGTCAGAGCCCACTCGATGATGAGAGTGCAGGTGTTTTCAGTAGCCTTCCTGGCACACGTCCCTATCCAGGACATCTGTAGAGCCACAATGTGGTCCTCTGTTCACAAATTCATGGCGCATTATGCCATCGCTCAGCAGGCCGGAGATGACGCTGGGTTTGGCAGAGCTGTGTTGCAATCAACACGTCCATGAACGCCTTCCTACCTCCAGGGGTACTGTTTGGGAGTCACTTAATATAAAATGGACATGAGCAAGCACTCGAAGAAGAAAAGACAGTTACCTGTTCCATAACTGCTGTTCTTCGAGATGTGGTGTTCGTGTCCATTCCACGACCCACCCTCCTTCCCCACTGCTGGAGTTTCCAGTAAGAAGGAACTGAGGAGGCCCGTTATACCATGCCATGCGGGCGCCACTCCAGAGGGTGCCAGAGCTGGACCCCGAAGGATACTGCTGAGGGAAAACTTCTGGCACCAGTGCATGTGGCAAGTACACACACCTAATATGGAATGGACATGAGCAACACATCTCAAAGAACACCAGTTACGGAACAGGTAACTGTCTTTTAGGCACCGAAGCTCCCTATCCAATGCATAGGAAGGGAAAGGCACCTCAGAACCCAATCTGCAAAAGCCAGCACATTAGGTGGGGAGCTGTCTAAGCTAGCCAGTGGGAGATGCTGACAAGCGCTAAGCCCCTCACCTCTCTTGAAGACAGGCACCTAAGTCCAGGCTGCAGGGAGGCATCGAGGTCTACTTAGAGATCCAAGATGAGAACCAGCCACGTAGAGTCAGGCACCTTAGGTGCCTAATGGGTTTCTTGCAGGAATGATGTAGGCACTTGACTCATTCCACATGAAATGGGAGAAGAAGGAAGTGGCGGTGCACACCTTATAGCTTTTAGCCCACTCATTAGAGCACTCTACCTGGGAAGTGGGAGCCCCACATTCAGTCCCCATCTCTCTGGCAAAGGGGGAGCGAGGATTTGAAAGGGGGACTCCCGCCTCTCCGAAGAGTGTTCTAACCACTAAGCGATGGGACCTTCTGATGCAGGGCACTCTACCTTTCCTGTGGAAGGTGTTCCCCATTGGACAAACAATGCAAGAGTGATTGGAGCAGGGGCACTGGGCCCTGAGTCAGTCTCCCACTTCCCTGATGGGTGCCCTAACCACTGGACTTACAGCATCATTCTCATGCATTCTCATTCTCTGGCCGAATGACTATTTATCTATAGGAGAACAGTCCTGGGGCCAGATTGAGAGTAGGAATGATTCTGGAGTCCAGCAATTAGGACATTCGCTGGGGAGGGAGGAGACCTGGGGTCCAGTCCTTGTGCTCCAGTCACTTGAAGCTTTTCCACTGTAGATAAATAATTAAACATGAGAGGTGGAGAGAGCTTCACAACAGAACATCCCATAGCTCAGGGGTTACAGCACTTTCTTGAAGTGTGAGTCCCCTGTTCAAATCCTTCCCTCCCCACCCCCCTGCCCTTGAGGGGGGGGAATTGAACTAGGGTTTCCCACATCCTGGGGAAGTGTTCTAACCACTGGGCTAAAAGTTATCAGGTGCATGGCACCACCGTTGCTTCCTCCTCAGCCAGATTTTGAACCACACTTGGTCCAGGGGGCATGCTCAGAGGTTGCCTACAGCATTGGACCCCGCATGTGACTTAGGCGTTCAGTCACTTATTTTCTGGTTCGTGAATCGCTCTGGAGGAGCAGGAGATAGGTTTTTCAGGTCGAAAAAGGTCCCTGGGCGTCTCAGGCTCTGGGCAGGCGCACTGCTGCTTCCCTCTAGGCATCTGGACAACTAAGTGCCGAGTGAGTTTAGAGGTCTCCAGGGATCGGCGAGTGTTTTTTGTGGATCCCACCCTAAGAGACCGTGTCCGTCCTGAAGAGCTCACAATCTAAATGGACAAGACAGAGTGGGAAGGGAATCAGAGCCTCACAGAGGTGAAGTGACTTGCCAAGGGTTACACAATAGGTCAGTAGCAAAGCAATAATAGAAGCCAGTCCAGCCCTATCCACTCAACCACACTGCCAATGCACTGAACAACTGCACAGCCAATTTAGCACAAACTTTTCAAACCTAATGTGCTGACTTTAAACTTAGTTGTTTTTGGTATTTTTCATTGATATTTAACAGGTCTCATTATTTTAAAGCTATGGATATTTTAAGAAAATAGTTTTGGTAGTTTCATTTTAAAATTATTCACATTTAAATATGGCATGTGTGACCTTAGCAAGGAAAACTTTAACTGGAGGAATCCTCATCCTTGTTCATCCTTATCCAGCTATTCCTTCTTAACATGCCTATAATTAGCCCCCTGGCCTTTTGTGCTGTCCTATGTTAAGTTTTTTTAAATGGGTCGGGGGAGGGGAGAATCTTGTTTGCAATTTAAACTGATCTAAGGTTTGCATGGGTTTAAACCCTGTAGATTGTTTTAAGGCTTCATATCAGCTGAAGCTGGTTAAGCCAGTCTGAGTTAGGGTGCTTGTTATAATTTTCAGGTTATTAATAATAATTAATTGTTAATGGTCCAAATCCTGTAGCTTTAAACTGAGTTTAAGCAGCCAAAACTGCCACTGCTTTCAACATGAGTTTGGCTGAATATGGTCTGAGTTGAAAACTATAGGATTTGATCTACTGTTACTTACATGCATTTCTAAAGTGCCCATCCTTCTTGTATCTGGACATCGTTCTTTGGTCATATATGGAGTTTTAGATTTTTATTTGATTACAGCATAGTATTTCAGCATGTTCTTGTTTTATGAGAGAGTCAGTAAATCCCACATTCATGTCTGTGTTTCTCCTTTTTTTGGATATTGTAGGTAATTGACCATAAATTGTATGGAAGTCGCACAGAATTTGATAATGCAGTTGATAAAGTCCTTGAAGAATTCTCAGTTGAACTGATCTGTCTTGCAGGATTTATGCGGATTTTGTCTGGTCCCTTTGTCGAAAAGTGGGATGGTAAATACGCTATTTTAAGACATACTTCTAAACAAAACGAGACATTTTTGCAGCTGCAATTAAGCATTGTATTTCGTCTGGCAAACATATAGAGAAAACAAGCCAAGTGCACATAGATGATTGACCAATTGAAATAGTAAAGCTTTTTTATCAACTATATTCTGGATTTTTTTAAGAAGGTACAAAACTGCTGAAGGTTGGAACCAGGGGTGGCCAGTGACCTGGCCAGTGGGGGAGGATAGCCCCTGGCCCCACCTGTTGTGCCCTCCCCCTCTACTGTTGCCTCCCCTCCCCCACAGGAGCCCAGAGCACCCCCACCACAGCCCTCAGCCCAGCACCGGGTGGCCAGGTGGCGTGGCTGCAGCACCCCCAACACTAGTGCGCTGGGTGGCCAGCCCCAAAGGGCCTGGTGGCAGAGTCTGAGTGCCAGGCAGGCAGTGCAGGCCCAGCACCAGCCGCCCTGAGTCCCTGCGGGAGGCAAGCCAGCCAGCCTGGGCCGGGGCAAAGCGCTGGGAACTGCAGGAGGGAGTCTGAGGGCAGAGCATGGGCAGGACCACACCAGGCAGTTTGGGGAGGCATAGCCTCCCCCAGCCTATGATACCTGTCGCCTATAGTTGGAACAGAAACCTTCCCTCTCTTTGGTTGCACGGGGAGTTAGAAACTTAAAGCAGTTTAGTGCCACACCAGTTGTGTATCATTAGCTAACCAACCAGCCAGTTGCTGATCCCATCATTGGTGATGATGCAGGAATAAGCCATGACATGCTAATAGTTTGTTCAAAGGCTGAGGCTGTAGCATTTATAGAAATAGCTCAAGCTGCAATGTCATTTAGTAGTCCCTCTGGTCCTAAATAAGTGTAAGGCCTGAGTACTCATTGTGTGCCTAGGATTTTAACATGATATGCTTGGAAATCCCCAACCAAGCCAATAATGGGGAGAAACATGCTTATTCATGGGATGCCGTACACAGTATCTGCACAAGGTAGTAATGTCTTCCCGGGCTCTGTGCTATAGATTCCTTTCCCTAGCCTCCCCTGTTCCCAAACCCGTACCCAAGTTTCAGGACAGGAGGCCTCTACAAGTGATGTCTACGATGATGGGATCACCCCAAAACTATAGTCCTAGGTTATATGTCGCCTTTTTGTGTTATGAAAATGAACCTCTCAGATAGGTCATTTACCCACCTGCTGCTCTTAAGCTGAAGTTCCCATCAGGCTGTCTTTATCCAACATGCTCCCACCGCTCTCAGGTGCATAGCTTTCACCCTTAACTTCAGTTGCTACAGAAAAAGGGGAGGGAAGACAAACAAAAAAAACCCTCCACCACCTCAGCTAATGGTTTTATGGGGCCAGGGAGAGAAATTCCTTCCTAACCCCAAGCAAAACAATTGGAGTGACCCTGAACATGTGAACAAGAATCAATCCAAGGGATCTTTTAGAGCATCCAAAAACCAGCCATCGCACCAAACGTACGATCTTGTTAACACAATGAAAGGTCACCCCTGGTGTCAGCCTTAGTGGCTGGTGAGTAGGGAGCTCTTCAGCCTGCTGTGAGAAAGCAAAATTGGTTCCTAATGCCCCAATGCCAGCTCCTTTTAAACCCTACTATAATGGAGAAGGGGGCCACCTTAATCCTGAGTTGCAAGGAGGCCAGGGAGTGTCACACAAGCTTCTGCTTCTTGGAAGGGCAGGGGGATGCTCCTGTGTAGGCAGCAGTTCCTTCTGTTAAGATTGAACAGTCCTTAGTGGCAAGGAGACTAACCTAGAAAGAAATCTCACCACTTTCATGGAAGCTTGTGTGACACTCCCTGCCACCATGGGCCAATATTTTAAGTCACTAACTTGAGTGGGTATTAAGGACTATGAGCAATAGGAATGTGTCTGTAGTCAGATGAAGAACAAACCATGACACCAGGGGAGAGAACACCACCAAAAAGAACAAGCTATAAATAAATGATAGTCAGAGCAGAGATTCTTGGGAGAAGTGTACTATGTATGTGCAAATGTTTTATTGTTCCCAACCCTGATCAGCTGAAAATAGATGGGGTAGAACATAGATTCCTGATGAGTTTTGGTCTGTCTTGTTATGGCATTATGAGCATTTTGCACTCTGGTTCATGAGGAGGCATTTACTCGTTTAAACTTGTGAAACGAGGGCTGAGAGCTAAGAGATAATGATGATTTCATTTATTCTTTTCTAGGAAAAATACTGAATATTCATCCATCTTTACTACCTTCTTTTAAAGGAGCAAATGCCCATAAACTGGTATTACAAGCTGGAGTCCGAATCAGTGGCTGTACTGTGCACTTTGTAGCTGTAAGTACGCCATTTCTAACAGCAATGAGCAGCTTTGAAAAATTTGCAGTCAATAATCCTTGGTTGGAATAATACCTGTGTCAAAACAACCTGTCTTTTTCTCTTCGTTTGCAGAAATGGTTAAGATGTACAGTGAGATGAATTCTTTAGAATGTTGTGCATTGGGGGAATTGGAAATAAATACTATACTAGAATTCAGGCTTCATCTACGCTTGCTTTTTCTGTGCAGCTTCCTACCATTGGTAACAGTAGTGCTGCTCCACCAGTTGTCGTATCAGTGGGAACGCTAGCACAAGCAAGGCCTTGGTGATCAGCAGCATCTTTATCCACTACCGTGTTTCCAAGTCCTGTGTTTTTATCATGAGCCTCACCCCGTTTAGTGTTCTCCTTAAAGCTCCAGTTGTTGGAATCAAGGGACGCCTGACAATCTCAGCTTTCGTTACCCCAAAAAAAAAAAAAATTGTTCCAGCCCTCATGCTTGCAGAGAAAAGCTTGAAACTGTGGAGTGACTGTAACCTAAAACCCCAAACCCCAGCAGGCAAAGAAAAGAACCCTAAATGTATTAATTTAGTAAAAGTCATAATTTTTTTCTTTTAACACTTCGAGTTGGCAATATTGCCACCATGTTGTCAAGACCTGCTTTGAGCAGGATAAGCAATGGTCTTAGGCCCAGCTCTTGACCTCCCATAAGAAATTCAGAAGATCTGGACACCTAATTTCCTGGTGCTGATATTTCTGTTTTGACACCTGTCTTGCTTTTTAAGCCTACGGCTTATCACCCTTAAGATGGACTTAAAACCACTGACATTTGGAGACTTGCTGCATATCCACCTGCTCTGCCTACCCTTGTGTATCCACATCTGAAACAATAGTTTGTTCCCTTTTAAACACAGAATTTCTTAAAATAGTTTCTGCCCTGAATGAAAGCAAAAGAATCTAAGGAAAATATTTAAATGACATCCCTTTAACGTTGCTTTTTTCTCAAACTTTATTAGAATTGGATTTGAAATAACTGAGCAGTTGAAATTGTTGTAACACAGAAAGAGCAGAAGGATGTCAATACACAGGCTGGCAACCAATGTTTGGTGTCACTTAGTGTATTAGTGACAGGAGGTTTGTTTTTTATTTTAAAACTATGTAGGAGCAACTGAAGGAAGGTGCCTCTAGCTTGTGGGAAACAGATTTAAGTAAACTGTATAGTGACTAAAATATTTGCAGCTGCTAAAAACATTTAAAATTTTTTTTGAATCATTCAACAAGTGGTAGGCCTGCATGATGGTAGGAGAGTCTGTGGCTTTGGGAGGACTTGGCTTCCACAGAAAACATTGCTCATCTGGACCCATGTTAAAATGCTTCTGTTCTCTCTTGACCATTAGCTGAAAGATTTATTTACAAGTTAACCTTTCCCTCCCTGGTATTTTAGATGTTATGAACTCCATAGGGTTGATGAGCCTTGATTTCTCACCATTTGTGGAGAATGCATTTGCACAATTCAATTAGTTTGGAAGCAAGATTCCTCTCCCCTCCCCCCCCCAATTTACTTATCAGGATTGAAAGTAGCAGGACGCAGCTCCCTCATTAAATGCTTGAAATCATCCTCCCACTCCTATAGCTGCTTAAGAAATCCATTTTCTTACTCTTGCCAGCACTGTGGCATGGGAGGAAGCAAGGAGTTCGGTTCTTCCAGACACGAATGTGGTTCTGTCCCTCCATTGTATGACATTGTGGCATTTCCATAAGTGAAGGAACCCCTGAGAGACAATTCATAGACAGCAGGGAACATTACTGATCACGTGGGAAATAGTTTAGAGGAGGAAAGATCTTTTGGCTCACTTAATCCATCTCCTTGTCAATGCAAGATAATTCTCTGTTGTTAATATACCTGCATTTTGTCTAGTTCAGTTTTATATGGACTAAGTGCCATGGCTTTCACTGCTTTCTGTGGGATGCTATTCCTCAACCTCACAGAAATGTCACAAATGTTTTCATGGCATTCACCCTGGCCTACATGCTTCTATTCCTGGAAACAAACTCCCATCAATTCCCTGCAGACCAAGGTGTGACCCCACTGTATTTTCTGCAGTCCTCACATATCACAGGAAATAGGTACCACTTATACATAAGGTAACCAGAGCAAATAACTGTCCTACTTTTGTGCGTCTTCTCTTCCCCCCTTTCAGTTTACAGTATTCTGGATTTTCTTTTTTCAGAAGGAAGTTGATGCTGGAGCTATAATTTTTCAAGAGGCAGTTCCCGTGAAGATTGGAGACACAGAGGAGACCTTGTCAGAAAGAGTAAAAGAAGCAGAGCACAGAGCCTTCCCTGCTGCCTTGCAACTGGTAGCCAGTAAGGCAGTGTGCCTAGGAGAAAGTGGCAAGATCATCTGGAATTTAGAACAGCAGAATTGAGAAGACTCTTGGCTGTAGTGATGGAACAACAGTACTAAAGTTCTAAAAACAATAATTCAGAAGGCAGAACTTAGCAACTGGACAGTTACTTTTATTCTGTTAGAGTATTTTAGTGTAACATTTCCCATGGCATTGCAGCAGGATCTCTAAAGTCTCAAGTGCTACTGCTCCAAAGTAAAGGCCGAGAAAGCCAAAAATGGGAAGGGAGGGGGATTTTATTTTATTTTATTTTATTTTTAAGAATACCATAGCCCTCACTATCAGCTACCACATTAATGATGATGGCTTTTTCCACTGACCTCTCGGTCCATAATTTCACACTTTTTATTCTACTTTTGGTAGTCTTAGACTAGCATCGCCAAAGAATCAGAGATTTGAGCATCTCTGGCTTTCCGTATGAAAGGATCATAGTAGTTGAAGCTCATTAGTCAGTATTAATTCCTGAATTGTTTGACACAATTGTAGCAAAAGAGCCTGTTGACAGAGGCTGTGAAAAGTCTTTTCAGGACAACTATTAGTACCAATAGAATGGAGGTGAAAGTGGGTGGTACCATGGTGGTAACTGATCAGCATTGCTCTGGCCACACCTAAAGGAAGTAAGTGGCCCTCATAACAAAAATCTTTCTTTAAAGAAAACGTTGAAGTGGATTTTGCTCCTGCAAATTGTGTTTTTCATGGAGTATTGTACCTGGTCTGGACTCAACATATCAAGTAACTCCAGAGGTAGAACCTGTGATCCAGCAGATGACTTACAGAATGAAACTCCTGATGAACGCTTACCTGTGGGTAAGTGGGTCTGGCTTTAGGGTCCTCATTTCATACTGATAGTCCACTAGAGGTTAAGCAAGTTTAGAGTCAGAGGGTTTTTTGTTTTTTTTCCTTTAATGTAGAATTGGGAATGAGATGCTTTTCAGTGCTCATAATCCTATGTTAAATTCTTTACCAATCCTGTCATAGCCAGATTCAGGAATTCTGGGAGCATCTGTTTAAGCTAGAATAATATTGATTTTTTTTTTTTATTCTCTACCTACCTCTCTTCCCCTCCAATGTTTTTTTTGTTCTCAGAAGCATATTTGAGTGTTGTTATGGCTGAACTCTTACCTCTGTACAAGCCCCCTTTTTTAAAAAAAGTTTTTAGCAGCTGCAAACATGTAGGTCACTATACAGTTTACTTAAATCTGTTTTTCCCACAAGCTAGAGGCACCTTCCTGCAGTTGCTCCTACATAGTTTTAAAATAAAAAACAGAAACCTCCTGTCACTAATACACTAAGTGACACCAAATGCTGGTTGCCAGCCTGTGTATTGACATCCTTCTGCTCTTTCTGCGTTACAACAATTTCAACTGCTCAGTTATTTCAAATCCAATTCTAATAAAGTTGAGAAAAAGCAACGTTAAAGGGATGTCATTTAAATATTTTCCTTAAATTTTTTTGCTTTCTTCATTAAGGACAAACTATTTTAAAACATTGTGTTTAAAAGGGAACAAACTATTGTTTCAGATATGGATACACAAGGGTAGGCAGAGCAGGTGGATATGCAGCAAGTCTCCAAATGACAGTGGTTTTAAGTCCCTCTTAAGGGTGATAAACCTTAGGTTTAAAAAGCAAGACAGGTGGTAAAATTTCTAAAGACCTTGCAAACTGTTGTTGGTGATGATGAGTACATTCTCTAAAAACTACAGCCTGAGCCGGGGAAAGAACTTTTAAACAATTTGTGAAAGCAACATACAGCTGATCCTTCAGTTTCATTGGGATGGCAGAATGATTTAACAGAACTTTAAGAGGGAGGATATTTACAGCCCAACACACCTCTCTCTATAGTGATGTTATTGGAGCTTATAAAGCATTACAGCCAAAATATTCACAGAATTCTCTGTACCAGACCGGCTGAGGTAAATCCTGCAAATGCAGGTACTGTGAAAAATGGTTTATGGGGACAGTTTTTAAAATAAAACAGTCTG
This sequence comes from Dermochelys coriacea, assembly GCF_009764565.3. NCBI lineage: Eukaryota > Metazoa > Chordata > Testudines > Dermochelyidae > Dermochelys > Dermochelys coriacea. The sequence continues at coordinate 164,621,312 of NC_050068.2, forward strand.
GGTCCCCTTTCAGAAACAGGCCCCATGAGGCTATATAAAGCCAGAAGCATTGAAAAAGGTTATCAACAGATATTTACTGGTGAAATATTCATAGGGGATGAAGCCTTAATCAAGGGATGGAGGCCTGTCTAGGGCTTTAAAAGATTACAAGGACAAGACCAATTCTTTTTGGTCTCAAGAATTACCAAAAAAGTTAAGGGATGGCTGGAAGCCTCATCTCAACTCTCCAACCTCCTAGGTATACAAGAAGAAAAGAGCTGTGGTGACTTTTACATCAACACAGTGATGCCAGCTTTGGGGATTTTCCACAGACCCCTAGTTTGAATTTATACAGTTTTAACTAACTATATTTCCACTAACCCTACCTCCCAGGCCCCTGGGAGATTACAATATAATCTGAAACAGCATCACCCAACAAGCCTTCTGAAATCATCTTTGGGGGCTAAGAATGGGCATTTCTTCCTATAGTGAGGCTATTAATCATCCACACCTGAATTAGTGGATTATATGAACAAAGCTCAGAGGCTTTGAAATGCTGGATTAGCCAGAAGTGAAAGGCCAAGAGGAAGCTGGTGCGAAGAGAGGAGGTACTCCTCACCAGGTAAAAGATTTTAAATCAACATGACTTTTGTTCACTATGAGGCTGAAGAATGCATCAAATTCAAACTAGAATGATTCTAAATATCCCCTTTGCAGACCAGCATAGAAAAAAAAATATATACAGTTAGGCACCATCTCTTATCAGCATTGCAGAAGCTCTCTGCTTGACTTTTTTGCCAGGAATTGGATAAGTTATATGGATTTGAATACATTACTGTATCTTTCTGTTGCAAGATTGATTCGATCTTTTACAAACCAATGCGGGGCCCAAGGTGGGACTAGTGAATTACCTCAAGGCCTCGATTTTCAACCAGCAGGCTGTCACTCTGGGAGATAGTCTTACAGAGCCTTTACAGCATCGATGCTCAATTACAGTGACATCACCCTTGCCACACAATTTTCCACAAGCCTGTTTTACAAAGACACATCTGAAGAATATGAAACACAGCTGAAGAGCAAGAACAAAGGGTTGAGGAAGTAGATGAACCTGTCAGCTCAGAGCAAGAAGATAGCTGCCTGAGCAGCTCTACACAGTTACCTCTTTTCAAGATAAACTTGTTGAATGGCATAGATCTGAACATTAAACTGACACATGGCAAAGAAACCTTCTGCTTAAATGCGTGCACTCAGAGTTCACAAGGGATCTCCTAGTGGATAAGTTTGATCTCTGTCAAAACTTCCCCCACATGGAGTTCAGAAACAGTGATGCTTGTGTCCCTTGCAGTTCTGGACAATTGTTGCTTTTCTGGTTTTCAGAATATACACAGGTCAGCAAACTGTGCCTTTGTCAGTTTCCAAGAGCTCCATCTCCCTCTGCTAGCTTTTTTCTTCAGCTGTTTATAACTAATTTTGCTGTCTCTTTTCACTAGTCTTTTCCTGAAAAGGCTACAAGACACATTTTTCCCTTCTACAATACTTGCTTTTGCTGCTCTTAGCACTTGCTGGTAATTCACCACTGTCACAAATTGCACACGCTGCCACTATAAATGACAGTGCTGAGATTAACTACTCCTCTGCCTCCTGGGGTCTGCTCAAGGACTCCTCTGTTGGTCTCAGGCCTCCAGCCATCACCTCTCTGGGGCAGGCACCCTCTCCTTCAAGGCTGGGGATTTAGGTTTGTAGTTATCCTGCAATTCACTGTGACTATCCCATCTTACTTTTGTCTAGACCTACTAGTTGCTCCCTCAGTGGCAGATGGTGGTCATCCATTTTTTAAAAAGAGCTTGCATGTCCTTTGCACGCTGGTGAATAAAGGCACACTGGTATCTGTTTCTTCTATTTCTCCCCCTGCCCTCCTACACACTTGTATTTAGGTCTTTGGCCTAATGATCAACAACATTTAAGATGATGATATTCCTTAACTGTTTAAACTGCATGTTTAGAGAAACACACCTACAGCCTGTTTAAAAACAATATAAAACATATGCACAGTTAAAATGGAATTTTGCCTTGCCCTGGTGATTTACTGCTTGAAGTTGCTGTTTCCCCACTAAACAGATCACACTACAATAAAGTGTGTGTGTGTGTGTGTGTGTGTTTATACACACACACCAGACACAGCTAGAGATCAGGTACATACAATATACCTCTCAGTCCAGCAGCCATTCCGACCAAGATGCTTTCTATTGTAATGAGATGGTCACCAATAAATAAATAAGACATCCCCAGGCACCTTTTGTTTCAATCGAACTTTAACAGCTGTAGTTAGCATGTTATTTTGATACTTCACTTCTTAATATATACTTGATTAGGGTATGTGATGAATTTATGCACCCCACAGCTGTGGGTGAAAAACCTGTCTACACAACAGGGCTGCTTTGGGTTTTTATTTTCCCATTTCTAATTGAAATAGAGCACTACAGGATCTTCTTACATTATTAAACAGTAAAGCATCATGCACTGCAACCTTGACTATTACTGTATCCCCCTTCCTACTGACTTTGAAGCTGACAAAATATGTCTTAGAGTGTTTTTTAGGGGTGTGGGTTTTTTGAGAGTAAAGTTTGTTTTTAAAGAAAACAAATCAGAACCACACAACAACACACACAGTTCTTACATGCTCATGACGTCACACAGGCTCAATTAGTACTATCCCGGCAGCCATATTCCCCATTTCAGCTTCACTCTCAGCAGTCTCTTAAACACCCTGACAAAGGGCTGGAAAAAAGCAGTTTTGGCCTAATTCTTCCATATCCACAGCTCTATGCTGTCCAGACTCAGGTTCTCTAGAAAGGTACTGCTCAGCTGTTGAGAGAACCTCCTCCTGCCCCCACCCATCCCCACACACAGGTAGAGCCCCATTTTAGATTTACATAGGTCAGTGGTTCTCAAACTTTTGTACTGGTGACCCCTTTCACACAGCAAGCCTCCAAGTGTGACCCCCCCCATAAATTAAAAACACTTTTAAATATATTTATCATTATAAATGCTGGAGGCAAAGCGGGGTTTGGGGTGGAGGCTGACAGCTCATGACTCCCCATGTAATAACCTTGCAAACCCCTGAGGAGTCCCAACCTCCAGTGTGAGAACCCCTGACATAGGTGCCGTCGGTTCCTATCCCCATTACCCTCTTCAGGCCTTTCAACATTTTCTATTCTAGTTACCTGCAATTTAGCTCAGTGACTCAAATAATTTGGCAGAGACACTTCAGCCTTGTACGACATGTCCTGCCCCCCTCCAATGGTTAAAACAGCAGGCAACCCCCACCATTTCTGGGCTTGCTCTGGGTTCACGGGCTCTGACTCGAGCATGAGGCGGGGTGCAGAGAGCCACTGAACCAAAGTGTAAACCCTGTATATGATCAAAACCACTTCAAGTCAGGGAAGGCTGCAGCACCCCTACTTCCAGCACAAATGGCGTGAGGCTGCCTGTTAGGCCTCCAAAGTTGCATTCTGGGATCTCTAACGGCAGCTGGGCCAGAGGGCTCCCCTTGACTACCCCCTCCTCCTCCTCCTCCTCAAGTGCCACTGGAGCTAAAGTAAATAGGTCTTGGGGAAGTGGAACTGAGCTCTTTAAACAACATGGCCTCCTTCACATCTCAAGGGCTTCTAGGATACTGCTACCAACTAGCCAATGGTTAAGCACTAGAGGACAAATTTCCAGTCCCATTACACTCCCTAGTTGGTCAGAGCTTAGAGGTCGCACCTCCCACAGCCCCCAATTGACTCACATACCAGTGGGCCGACAAGACTGAGATCAAGACTAATTGGTGGAGAGGCACATGGGCAGGCCACAAAGGGTCTGACTTAATCCAGGAAGTAAAAACAAAACACCTTAGTACATGCCCCATGGGGTGGGAATCAGGAGACATGTAGAGTAGGGTTTCCAGCTCCAGCTCACTGCTGATCAGTCAAGGAGAGAGGAGGAAGTTGCCACTTGAAGACTCACCTGCAGCTCACATTCTATCAGAGTGCAGACCGTTTGATAGTAGATGCTAAGACTATTCTAACATATTAGCAGAAAATAAAAGGCAAAATTCACCCATGTTATATGTGGAGTCTATAGGCCTCAGAGGGTCCAGAGTTCAGTTCCCTGTTTTGCCTCACAGAGTCCTTTTTAGGGTGACCAGATGTCCTGATTTTGGGGGCTTTTTCTTATATAGGCACCTACTATCCCCCACCCTCATCAAGGTTTTTTACACTTGCTATCTGGTCACCCTAGTCCTTTTTGATCTTGGGCAAATCACTTGAGACTAGATTTACAAAGGTATTTAGGTGCCAAAAGAAGCAGACAGCCTTTCAATGGGGATTAGGTGCTTAAATACCTTTAAAAGTCTGGCAAAGAGTGCCTCAGTTCTCAATCTGTGCAAAGTGGGCATTTTATCTTTCAGGGGTGTTATGAAGAAAAATAAGTTAAAAGACTAAGTTGCTTGGATACTATGGCAAGGGGGGGACAGAGAAGTATCGGAGATAGAGTAAGGCTCTAGTTAACTGTTAGATTTGAATATGTTTAAACAAGATTATACAATTCAAAATAATATACAGTACAATCTCACTATAAGTACCATAAGAGAGCAGAAGCAATAGTCATGTATGTTTATCCTGCGTCTATCAAAAGCATTTGCCAGCTGCCTAAGCATAAGCTGGGAGAAAGGAAAGGGATAACATGAAAACAGAAGTTCACTGTTGTAATCATAACAATAAAACTCCATCATTTGCTACACTGAAGTCATAAATGTCTTATATATTAAAAGGTAGACAAGAGGTAAGGGTAGGGAATAGTTTTCTTTACCTTCCCCCGCGACCAAAGCGCATTCACCACAGTACAAGCATAAATACAAAACCTAAATGAAATACCCCCTCCCCGTAATGTAAATTATAATGGAGTTTGCTATAGGCTTTGGAATCTCTCACTAGAGTTATATGACCCCAAAAGTACAGGACATGAAACTCAATTCTAAAACAAAGTGTTTATTCATTGAACCCTAGGGGATATTAATGTCCATGATCTGATCTGATCTAATCAATCAATGGCTCCTTCTTTGGAAGGCTCAATTCTGGCTGTTTCTTTTTCCAACTTCTCCAATAATTTCTTGGCTGACTTGCCTCCCCACTGATTTATTTTACTTGAACATGGCCCATTACTCTGACAGAGTTAAAATAAGCCATCTACTTGGGCAAAGTGTTTAATTAAAGGAAAAAGCCCGCACTGCCAAGCCTGTCACTGGCTTGACATTGTGAAAATGGAGATTCAGCTTCCATTGCAAATCAAGTCTGGTGACTCCTGTGTCACTAAAATGGTTACTTACCTGTACAGTGACTGATGTTCTTCAAGATGTGTTGTGCACAAATACAGTCCACTGTAGATAGATGAGTGCACTAGGCACATCTACAATTCCTGAAGTAGCAGGGAAGGTGAGAGGGTTATAGAATGTATATTTGACCAAACATCTAGAAGAATAGGTACAAATCATTGCACAGGTAAATTACCATTTTTTCCTCCTTTGAGTGGCTTTGCACATGCTCATTCCACCATAAGTGATTCACCAGAACTTTCCTTACAGATTGTAGAACTTCAGACTACTGTACTTGGAGATGGCCAGAGTTGGAATTGTCTCAAAAAGCCTAAGTAATGGCACAGTGTCTGGAGAAAGTATATACAGCAATGACCACATTGCTGCTTTGCAAGTGACAGCCACAGGAATGTTGCTCCAAAAAGGCTAACCAAGTGGAATGAGCCATAGCGCAGTGCACTGTTATCCTCAGTAGAGGAGAGACCTTCACTAGATTGTAGGAAAGTTTGATGCAGTCAGAAATCCAATGTGAAATTTGCTTGACTGTAACAGGTAACCCTTTCATCCTCTCAGCATAGGCTACAAAGAGTCTAAGTCAGGATCCGAAAGACTTTGCAGTCCAGGTAAAGTGTCAGAGCTCTCTGAACATCCAAGGAATTAAGCCTTTCTTTAACCTTAGTAGAATGAGATTTTGGAAAGAACACTGGAAGATGAATGATCAAGTTGAGGTGGAATGCAGAGACCACCTTAGGTAAAATCTTAAGGTATGGCCAAAGCAAGGCTTTGTTTTTGTGAAATACTTTGAAAACAGGGCCCACTATAAGTGCCCAGGGCTTTGACACCCTCTTTGCAGGAATAAATTGCTACCAGAAAGACCGTTTTCATTGATGGCAGTGGCAGGGATGTGGTTGCCAAGGGCTCAAAAAGGTGGAACCCATTGAAAAAGATAATACCAAATTCAGGCCCCATAAAGATACCGGATCAGATGTAGAGTAACACACGGATAAGAATTTAAGTAAGTAAATAAATAAATCTAGAAACCAATGCATGTGAAAAGACGGAAAGCCTCTCCACTAGTGGGTGTCCTGCAGAAATGGCTGCTAAATGGATTCCCACTAAACTGATGGAGACCAGAGAATTTCAGATGCAATAAGTAGTCCAATATAAATCTAATTTCTGTATTATCTGGTGATAACTGACAAGATTCCACCCAGATAAAAACCTTTTCCATTTTGCTACATATGTGGCTCTGATGGAACTGTTTCTGCTATTCACCAGGCAGCACCATGGCTGTAAAGATGAAGGGATTGTAGGCTGCAGTGCAGTGATTGCCTTGGTTTTGAGACAAGATATCCTAGACCAAAGGCAGAGATGTGGGTGGATGAATTGAGTGTTAACGTAGATTGGTGTATCAGTACTGCCTTGGCCAGGCAGGGGTTATGAGGATTAAAGTTGCCTTGTCTCTTTTCAGCTTCCTGATCCCCCTCAGAATCAGAGGGAACACATGTATAGCAGATAGCTTGACTAGGGAAGAAGAAAGGCACCTGGTCACAAAACCCAGGCTGTTATCTACTCTGGAAAAGAACCTCTTGCGCTGGTTGCAAAGAGATTAATTACCATGTATCCCCACTGATGGAAGACCTGCTGCAGAATGACCCTCTTTATTGATCATTCATGGTGGCCTATGAAGTTCCAGTCGAGGCAATATGGAATAGTGCTCCTCACTCTTGAAAGGCCGTTAGCGAGATATTATCCTTTATGCTAAAGTACCACAAGTGGATTGCTTCTTGGCATAAAATGAGACAACCTTGCATCTCCCTGCTTTCTCAGAATAAAAAAGCAGTGTAATCCGAGAACTTGAACCACCTAGCCTCTGATGGTGGAAATAAACATTTCGCAGGTCTGGTGAATAATCTGAAATTCCATCACATTTATTTGTAATGGAATTTCCTAAGGTGTCTAAAGTACTTGAGCCTGAAATTGACCCAAATGACCCTCCCCCACAGTGCTTGGTGGACGTGTGTTGACAATGTCACAGTTGGTTCTGGTAGGAAAGGTTCTAACCACCAATCCAGGGACCTTCTTTTAGACACATCCTGAAGTCTCTGCTGATAATAGGGTCTGTACTACATTTGGGACCTAAATGGCTTCCACCCAGCAAATGAAGGGTCACACAAGAGTCTTTCAACATCTGCATCATATCATAGCTCTTCTGGGAAAACAGTTTAGCATCTTCAAATGTTAGATCTTGTATTGTATTTTGCAGCTCTTTGGGGGTGCCAGAGCCTGCCATCAAGAAGAGTGTTTCATTTGAAATGGATGTAGATGTAAGCCAGGTCTGAATGAATGCTTCCCTGACAGCTAGCTGGGAGGATGAGAGACTTGAGTGTGTTTATGTAAATACAGTTTGCTCCTGCTCAGCTTAGATATTCAGCACACAGAGCCGTCTCAAAGTAACCAATTTTGGCTGGTGTTGGGTACAAATCATATTAGTACTGAATGCAGTGGTAGTGAAATGCTGTTACCAAAATGTTATAATTACTGTGGTAATACAGGGAAGCAGGACTATGCTTAACCTGTCCCATATTGGGGGGGGGGTGTCACCTTCAGCTGAAAGGACATCGTTAAGCCAGGGGGTGGAATGCCAGAGTCCTGTGAAAGTAAGAGGGGTGGAGACAGGAATCCCCAGCCAGCAGGCTGCACACCCTTATCAAGGGCCCTCCCTAGACTGATTTAAGCTGTTCCTCCCCACTGTTCAAAGAATAGAGCTAGAGCTAAATAGGCTTAATTATGAGCCTCTTTGTTATGTTAAATGCTCAATCAGAGCTGAAATCAGTTGTGGTAGAACTATGCTTCTGCCTGCTAAGAGCTAAAATCACTTGAGATGGGGCAGTGTTTCTGCCTGGCCTGCAAAGAGCTGATGTGCAGATGTCACAGTGGAGAGGCTGGTGGCAGCAGAAGGTGACTGACAGTCAGCTGGTGAACAAGTGGCTGGTGCTGCGGAGAGGTGTGATGAATGACCAGCAGGGTGGCTGGTGGAGAGGTCTGGTGGGCAGCAGTGGAGTGCTGCGACAAGCGGCCAGCAGGGCAGCTGATGGAGAGGCACGATGAGAGCAGTTAGCAGGCGCAGCCAGCAGGGTGGCGGGCAGTGAGTGAGTACCCAAGCACTGGAGCGAGTAAAGTACCTCTTTACCCCATCCAGGGGGGAGGTGAAGGCTGCAGATGCACCTCTGAAATCTGGGTCTGCACTGACCAAGGACAACTGTGAGTGGGGTGCAGAGAAGGGTTGGGCACCTGAAAGGGACTTTTGGGTTGCTGGACTTAAGAACCTGAGGGGAAAAGGACACTGTCCAACTTACTTGGGGTTGTGTCTTTTATTCATGGTTTATGTTTATGAACTCTTTTCAGAGTAGCAGCCGTGTTAGTCTGTATTTGCAAAAAGAAAAGGAGTACTTGTGGCACCTTAGAGACTACAAATTTATTTGAGCATAAGCTTTCGTGAGCTACAGCTCACTTCATCGGATGCATTTGGTGGAATGCAGCCGATGAAGTGAGCTGTAACTCACGAAAGCTTATGCTCAAATAAATTTGTTAGTCTCTAAGGTGCCACAAGTACTCCTTTTCTTTTTGTTTATAAACTCTGTTTGTGGTGTTTTCCCAAATTAACACCCAGTTACTACCCTCCTTCTATTAAAAGTTTATTTACTACACTCAGACTCTGCTTGCAAGTGGGAAATATTGCCTCTCAAAGGCGTCCAAGGGTGGTATGTAATTTTCCCAGGTTACTGGGTGGGGGCTCGAGCCGGTTCTGTGTTGTATCAATGGAAAGGAATCCCTAGATACTGAACCCAGCCCTGGTTGCGGCTGGCAGAAGGATTATGTAGCCACTGAACATGATGCACTGACGTGTCAATCGCTCCTTGGAGGGACACGCAAACTCTGACCAAAAACTGATCCCTGTATTCCTGAGACAGTTTGTCCAAAAATTTTGAAATTGTTGACCTGTTAATAAGGTATATTTGGACAACAATGCCTAATTTGACACCTTAATTTGAAGGCTCATAGAAGTCCAGTCTCGTATTCCTTATTTTTTGGGGGGTAGCCTTAGGGTGAGGCTGTGTCAGATGCTTGTTTGCCACTCTCTAAAGAAATAGTCCCCTGCCAAAATTAGAGTATCTGTCCACCCATTTGACAGTGAGATGTATAGAGGCTTGTATTTGCCAGAGGGTCTTTGGGAGATCCAACAAGTCATCTGTGGAAAGAGCAATGCTTTATGGAGTGGGAATTTGAGAGAGACATCCAATAGTTTATGCAGATTGTCTTGCATGGGTGCTGCCTGTAGCCCCAGAGATGTGGCCAGGCTCCTAATGAGGTCCTGAAAACCTTTAAAGTCCTCCAAGTGTAGGTGATGTCGACTCTGGAGAAAAGGAAGAAATACTGGGGCAGTGGAGGGCAGGAATATCCTTATTCTCTTCTGAGTCTGTTGGCTCCAATAGACCCAGTGGTTGTGTGTTTGGAAGAGGATTGTCTCTAGGCACTATTAGGTACATGAGGAGGGGACTCTTTTGATTGAGTGGCCAATAGGAACCTAGATAGTCTTGAAAACAGCCAAGGAGGACTGTCCAGTCTTTGTACTGCCCATGGTGGATGGCACCATACTGGGACATCTTTATAATAATGTTCTTGCTCTAATTTGAGTCTCTCTACAACGTTGTCTGTATGAAGACCTGAAAGACATTCCCGGAGGTATGGGTCTCTCACGGTTGAGTCTGAAGAGAAGGAAACACAAAACTCTTCAGTAAATGGTGGAGCGATCCCCCATAGGCATCGGTGGAAGATCTCAGCACCAGCAACATACTGTGTTGTCCCAAAGGTAGTGCACTCAAAGATGTATCCAATGGTGCTGGTGGACAAGACAGTCAGAATGCAGGACAGGTGAGTCAGTGTTGACAGTGCAGCACCCATAAAGTAGATTGAACTGCTGCAACCATGGTGGTAAGCAAAGTTGCTGGTGCTGGCAGTGCCGATGAAGCTGAAGGCATTAAGGTCGGCGTCAGCTGATGTAACGAGAAAGTCCAGGGGAAAGAGACAAAAATATAGTTGAAGAATGCCTGCAGCATTGACAGCACCAATATCAGAGGTGAGTGCTAAGCTGCTAACGCTGGTGGTGCCAGACCCAACAGCACTGGGCTCAAAGATCTCTCTGGTAGGCAGCAGGCATTGGTCTTTGACTCTGGCACCAGCAGGGCCATCAATGATGCTGGGGAGTGTTGGTGCTGATGTGGGATGCATCGCCTTTAACAGAAGACTTATTTTAAGGCAGAAATCCCTTTGTTTCTTTGTTCTGGTTGGGAAGGAGGTACAAAGAAGCCATTTGTGCCTTACATTTGTTGCCTAAGCAGATAAGGCAACTTTTATGTCTATCACTAGCCGGGATCTTGGCCATGCGCATGGCACGTTATTTGAAATCAGGGATCTTTGCTCAGTTAATGATCTGGTATTTACTAACACTAAATATATACAATACAAGAATGCCTCTAAAAGGCTGGCTAACTGAATCTCAGGGGCGATGGGGAGCTCTGACTCCCACCATGAGTGGTAAGAAGGAACAGAGAGGGGTGGCTATCATGTCCTTTATACCCTCAGTTCAGGGAAGGAGAATAGTGGGGGACACGTGCATTGTCTGCTGGAATGGGTGGCAAAAGTCTTTCTCATGTACATTGGGCATGCACACACTTAGGGCTGGTCTTCACTACAGGGAGATGACACTGCTGCAATCAATGCAGCAGGGTCAATTTAGTGAGTCTAGTGAAGACCCACTAAATCGACCACAGAGTGCTCTCCAGTCAACCCCAGTACTCCAGCTCCCCAAGAAGATTAAGGTAAGTCAACAAGAGAGCGTCTCCCATGGACGCAGCGCAGTGAAGACACCAAGGTAAGTCAACCTAAACTACGTTGACTCCAGCTATGTTATTCACGTAGCTGGAGTAGCATAACTTAGATTGCTTTACCCCAGCAGTGAAGACAAGCCCTTACAGTGGAATGTATGTGCACCCAGTCACTCAGGAGAAATCATCCTCTTTCTCCTTGCTATCAGAAACCTGGAAAATGTGTATTTCTGGTCCTTCTCACTATCCTTAACAAGATCCAAAAAGATTCTTCAATATATACTGGTAATCTCCCGTGTAAAGTTTTAAGATCTTTGGAAACTGCCCTTCCCACTCAAGAAATTGGATTGTGCTTTGACATACCTTCAAAACATGCGCCTACAGGATGAGGAAAGATTAGGGAAAATAGCTTCTCCCTGAGAACTTAAACAAGATAAAGGTTGCTTGATAAAAATGTAATCCACTCTGTAAAACCTTCCCTCAAAGTCAGTTACTCTTGTTACAGCTGGCTTTTGGATCTGCTGCTTGTCAGCTCGCTCCACCTTTAATGAGGGCCTTAAGTTATTTTGCAGAAAACACAATTCAAGGTTTTCCATAAAATTGGGCACTTCCAACTTTTTGGCTGCATTTTTACCTATTTTAGAGCAGGGTCCCAGAAACTGCTAGTACCGGTAGCTTTGATTCTAATTCTGGAAACATGACTAATGTCTAAACCTAGTTGTGCTAATTTTTGGCTCTGACATCACAGGCAGATGGAGTTGTTCATTGATCAAACTAACACTTCTTTTCCCCTTCTCTGCCATAACAACCAGGCTCACTCCCCATCACATAGAGCTACGGACCCACCAGGGAGAAAACAAACACACACCCAGGAGCCTCCAACTATAGCGATGGAAGGGGGAAGAATACTCACAGAGACACCAACCTCCTTCTACAAACTTAGCACTTTTCCCCTAAGAAGTTGCCTAATTTTTTTCCATCTCCCTCACCTGTCAAATAGGGACCTAATTATGATCTGACTGGATCCGCGCTTGTAAGCAGAATGCTTAGTGGCAGCTTGCCCCAATTCACATAGGGCTGATTTGTGAAGCTCATGGTTTTCTGGAATCAGATTAACAATCAAAAGGAGATGCTGACAAAACTGGTATTTTACAGAATTCATCTAGATTTCCCTTATAAACCATTGTTATTTTCACACCTTAAATTCTTTGCTTTATGAGTACACATACACACACACACACACACACACCCCTTTAACAAACAGCTGAACATGCAGGAACCCAACATGTGAGGTGGTAATTTAGGTTCCAACACTGATTTAACAAAGGAATTGTAACAAATTTTAGATTGGGGAAGATATTTCCCGGTTGTGAATGAAAGATATGAAACTGGTCTGCCTGAAATCAGGACAGAACAAACAACAGACAGAGAAAAACCAATGAGCAATGAGTAGACCGTTCATTCATTTGACTGAAGCCTATTGTACTGTTGTGGCCAAAGCATAGTAGTGGAGGAAATGCAATCTTGCTTTTCATAATGAGTCAAGCTTTGGGTTCCTTGTTTCCAGCAGGTTTTACCATCTGCTCCTAGTCGCACCATTCCACTGGCCACCAGCTGCAAGGCAATGGGAAAGGCTTGGCACTCTGCTTCTTTCACCCTTTCCAACAAGGTCTCCTCGGTATCATCTGTGTTCACAGAGACAGGCTCCTGGAGAATTATTGTTCTTGTATTAGCTTCCTCCTAAGCGGGAGATATTTATAAATCTGTTGTTAGGAGAAGACGGTTGACAGCATCCAAAGTAGCAGAAAGGTCTATGTGGAGGATGTGGATGGTGTAGAGGCCTTGAGATTTGACCAAGAAGAGGTCACTAGGCACCTTAGTGAGAACATTTTCGGTAGCGTGAAGATGGCAGAAGGGAGACTGAAGCGATGGAGGAGAAGGATTCAATGCATCAGTTGCAGACCACACATTCGATGAGTGGGGATAAAAGGGAGAAATGGGGGGATCAAGTTGGAGGTGCAAAAAGATAGTTGATGGATAGTTTTTCAGGATAGAAAAGACTGGAACAAGCCTTTATTGTGAAGGGAAGAAGGGTGAGGGAGGGAATGAGAACAGGGCAATAGAAATAAGGCAATTGAAAGGGATGGATCACTTGGAAAGAGCAACAGTGGGATTATCCACATGCATAGGGTAAAGCATGCATTGGGTCTTTAATGGACTGGGGCCCATTTTTGCACATTCCTATTCATAAGCTAATCTTCCTACAGAAATTTAACTTAACTCTTCCTATTTTATTGGTAATAATTCCAGTATTTCCAGTCCAAGTTCATTACACTCATGTTATCTGGATAACATTTATGCATTTGTTATTGTGATACAATAATCATTTGCCTAGAGTTAGAATAATTCTTAGAGGCAAGAGAATACTTACAAGTACAAAATGTACTGTACAGCCAGTGACTTTGACACCTGCTTGTAGCACTGCTTATGGGCATTTCCCCCTTTGACTGAAGGTAATAGCGATGGACAAATGTTCAAAATTTTTCCTAAAAATCATTTAAAAAAAATTTAAGCTGAAGTTCTTTTAAAATAAAAATCACAGATAGTCAATTAATAAAATATTTGTCGGCAAGAGCTCATAGCACTAGGTGTCATTCAACAATCTGGAAGGCTCCAAACAGCAATCAGAACTTACTAAGGGTGCACGAGGGTTAAAATGCAAAACATAGATGGTGGGGCTAAGAAGGGCCAGATCTGAGGGAAAAGTTTAGGAAATATTACATTTCCAGGGACAAGGATAGCAAAATACAGCTGTTGCTGCAAGCCAAGCAAAATGATAAAGGCAAGATAGTCATTTGTCCTCTATGGCCACAGACAGGAGGAAGGGGTCATAAGGTTCCCTCTACCCCCTAAATTGCATACCCAGCTCACAACTCTGTGCGTAAGGGGAGCTGGGAAAGAGAGACCCCGCTCTCCAGGGTTGCTATTGAACCAGTGCAGAAACAGATGGGAAAGTGTGACAGATCACTCCCTGTGGGGACAGGGGGAGTTGGTTGTCTAAGTAAGGTCTGAATAAAAAGTGAGTAAACTCTCACTGAGGCCTCAGGAATTGGGCCATTGTTAACAGGACAGAGGGTTCCACGGCTAACGAGTGTGCATTCCCAGCCTCTGCTGGGCGGAGGCATCTGTGACTGGAAACTTGGCCTCTGTGGGTACATCTCCACTGCAGTAAGAACCCCATGGAACTAAGTCTCAGAGCCTCGATCAGTTGATTCAGGATTGTGGGCCTAAAAATAGCAGTGTAGCCTTTCAGGCTCAGGCTGGAGCCAAGGCTCCAAAAACCCCCGAGGAGGAGGGTCTCAGAGTCTGGCCTCCAGCCCAAGCCCAAACATCTACAATGCTATTTTTTGCCCCACAGTCTGTCAGATGACCTAGGCCAGCCATGGCTGTGCCACAAGACTTTTGTTGCAGTGTAGATATACCCTGTGGGTCAGATTCTAATAGCCTTATTCACTCTAGGCTCCATCATGGTTTTACCTCAAGCCCAGAGTAAGGGGCAGTGCACTGTTCTGCTGCTCATAGAGCAGCTCAGGGAGGGACTTGAGAATTCAGTCTCACTCCTAGTTCCTCTGCTATTCTTGGCAAGGAGTAAGTGCCCCAGGTCTATACCCAGCACAGCATGTTGATATTTTTCATGCCTCTTTTACAGCTATTGCTAACAATTGTTTATTCTGGTTTCTTACCATTCCACTTTCTGATAAAAGCACTGGATAAAATTCTCATAAATCCTGCGAGACAGATCAGTTCAACAGAGAATTCTTCAAGGACTCTGTCAATTGTGCAGTCAAATTCAGAGCGACTGCCATACAATTTATGGTCAACTACCTAAAATATTAAAACAACCAAATCCAAAACACTAAAAGTGACTCAGTGTGTAAGAATGAGGGTAACTACTTTGAGAACAAAGGAAAATCAAAATAGGCTCATGCCAAAATATACCAGTATTTTAAAATAAGTTATTATAGCCTTGCTAGTGCTCATGTGTACTATCAATCTGTGTTTGCAATTCACAGAATCATAGGAAGCAGAAATGGAAAAGATCTATAGCAGGGATTTGCAACCTTTGGCCCGCAGCCTGCCAGGGGGCTGCGGGAAGTGGGGCGGGCTGCCGCTTCCCGCAGCCCACATTGGCCTGGAGCGGCGAACTGCAGCCAGTGGGAGCTGCAATCAGCTGAACCTGTGGACACGGCAGATAAACAAACCGGCCCAGCCCACCAGGAGGCTTACCCTGGCAGGCCACATGCCAAAGGTTGCAGATCTCTGATCTATAGCATCATTGAAGTTCACCAGCCAGCCAGTGCAGCAGTGTTCCTTAAAAGGGTGTTTTCTAGTGATTTTTTCCATGTGAGACGATATGATTGACAAAGTTCTTACTCCTATCCTGAATCCAGATGCACATGAAGAATGCATATAAAGTGAATGGATTTACTTTAAAACAATATGATTTCACCAAAAGCAGCACCATAATTTTTACAGTCATTGACTTGTGCAACAGGGAGTTTATTTTAAAAGACACTGGACTGATGAAACATTGTGTGTAAGATGAGCAAAGTTTTTGTTCTTCCCTACTCCAGGCCAAAACCCTGATACCCAACGGAAGTGTTTCAATTCCATTCAAGAAAAAAGAAAAGGAGTACTTGTGGCACCTTAGAGACTAACAAATTTATTAGAGCATAAGCTTTCGTGAGCTACAGCTCACTTCATCGGATAATGCATCCGATGAAGTGAGCTGTAGCTCACAAAAGCTTATGCTCTAATAAATTTGTTAGTCTCTAAGGTGCCACAAGTACTCCTTTTCTTTTTGCGAATACAGACTAACACGGCTGCTACTCTGAAATTCCATTCAAGATGACTTTCAACAATATAGGTGATGGAGCAGTGTTCCTCTTCCCCATGAAAACCTTTTGAAGGCCCTTAACACACGTTTTCAGATATGAGCCTATATACTGCTGGAGAAAATTTAATGGGCCTCCAGTTTAACAGTTTGGGGGAGCTAGCTCAAACTGTCAGATGCATGGGAGAACCACTAAATGCTACTATGTCCTTCATTACTGTCTGACCACAGCCCTATGAACAGAGAATGGTTCAGGATCTTAAATATTATTATAAGAACATGTATTTGGCTCACTACGTTTTAAGACAGAAGTCTCTAGATGGTATCACTGTTCTCAATGTGTACTATTCTTTTTCTATTGTATGCCTATGCTATGCAATTGAATTCAGTGGGACTCCTTGGGCAGTGAGGTTTTACTTAATCTGAATAATAGTAACAGAATCAAAACCACTTTGCTATTGAAAGTATTTGGGGATGGTGTGAGAAATAGGAGGTCTTCTTATGCCAATATTCACCACATGCTCAAGAAGCGGATGGATAAATGCAGCACTGGAAGGGAAAGTGTGCACATGCGGTCCAAAAAAAAAAAAAAAGATATTTTATTGATTTCTTCTTCCTCTTTGCAGTTAAAGGTGTAAACTGCATGGGTCTCAGCAAAACAAGCATACATCTGAAGTCCCACTGATTTCAATGCACACACTTCAATCCTTTACTGAATTGGGGTCCTAATGCCCATTGACGATAATGGAAAGATTTCCACAGATTTCAATGAGCATTGGATCAGATCCTACATGATTTTGGATTTGATCTTAGTTATCTGATGTCATTGTTTTATACTTAGGTAACAACTTAACATAAAAAAGTTTTAATAAATGTGGGGCAAGAATTATTGAAAACTTGTGCCAGATTTGTAAAAACAGTAGCTGTTTCTCTGGTGATTGAAAGGAAATGGATGTCCTTACCCAGGTGGGAATCCCAGCCCGGGCTGCATTTCTCAATTCTTTCACATCTCCAGACTTGTTAGAGATGACAAGAGCTATCTGTGCACAGCTTGCTGGTTCTTTTGCATATGCGATAAGTGCTGCAAGGTTTGTACCTCAAATTAAAAGAGAAGAACAAGTAGTATTATAAACAGTAGGCTGAAGACGACTTTACTCACTTTGTGCATTAACTAATGTCCTCTGAGATGTGTCCCCCTAGGGGTGCTACACTTCTGGTGCGCATGCGCCTCTTGAGCCCTTGTTTAGATTGGATATTAGGAAAAACTTTTTCACTAAGAGGGTGGTGAAACACTGGAATGCGTTACCTAGGGAGGTGGTAGAATCTCCTTCCTTAGAGGTTTTTAAGGTCAGGCTTGACAAAGCCCTGGCTGGGATGATTTAACTGGGACTTGGTCCTGCTTTGAGCAGGGGGTTGGACTAGATGACCTTCTGGGGTCCCTTCCAACCCTGATATTCTATGATTCTATGATTCTATGATCAGAGATTTCCATTAGCAGTGGTCCATTTGGTCCACACACATGCCCTATGCCTCCTCGTGCCATGCACTGAGGCTATATGGGGTTGCATGGGCAAACCACCCTCAGTTCCTTCTGCACCCGAATGTCCCATATGGAACAGTCTGAAGCAGAGGAGGAAGAGGGCGGGTAGCGGTGCACCAATAGGGGGACACATCTCAAAGAGCCGCAGTTACTGCACAAAGTGAGTAACCTCTTCTTCAAGCAGTCTCCCTATGGGTTCTCCACTTCAGGTGACTTCCACGCAGTATCTCCAGTGGGAAAAGGGAGCTTTCACACGGAGTCTAGAACTGAAGATATTACTGTAGTACCAAGTGCCACACCAGCTCAGACGGCATGGATTAAAGCGTAATGTTTCGAAAAAAAACATACGTACCGAAGCCCATGTAGCGGCCCTACATATCTCAGATACTGGCATGTTCTAAAGTAACGCTTTGGATGTTGCTTATGATCTGGTCGAATCACTATGCTATCACAGCTATCACTAAGGCTGTGAGTTTGTCACGGAGGTCATGGATGCTGTGACTTTCCAGGACCTCCAGGACTTCTGCAGTGGCCGGTGCAGCTAGCCGGGGGCTGCCTGAGCAGCTCAGGCAGCCCCTGGACAATCCACATCGGCCATTGCTGGGGCAGTCTCGGGCCACCGCGCCCGTCTCCCCCAGCAGCAGCAGCAGCAGCAGCAGCAGCAAGAGTTTGGGTGTGGGAGGGGGCTCCGGGCTGGGGCACAGGAGAGGGTGAGGGCTCTGGGTACTGCTTACCTTGGGGGCTCCCCGGAAGCAGGGACATCGCTCAGCTCCTAGACGGAGTCGCAGCCAGGCAGCTCTGTGCACTGCCTCCATCTGCAGGCGCATCCCCTGCAGCTCCCACTGGCTGTGGTTCCCAGCCAATGGGAGCTGCGGGGCCAGCACTCAGGGCAGAGGCAGCACGCAGAGCCTCCAGGCCGCCCTCCCCTCTCCCCCCAAGATTTAGTCAGGGTTATATAGTACAAGTCATGGACAGGTCACGGGCCATGAATTTTTGTTTACTGCCCATGACCTGTCCATGACTTTTACTAAAAATACCCATGACTAAAACATAGCCTTAGCTATCACTCTTTGAGGGATGAAGGCCTGCACCATAACAAGCAATAATACATCCAGATGTTAATCTCAATAATCTAACCAGGGCTCGTGGACCCCTTGGATCTATCTGCAAAGGAGATGAAGAGCCTACTTGACTTTTGAGGTTGCTTGGTCCTATCTAAACAGAAAGCCAATGCCCTTCTAACATCTAGTGCATGAAAACAGGACTCCTGCAGAGAACTATGTGGCTTTGTAACAGATACTGGTAGATGAATGGATTGGTTAAGGTGGAATTCCAACAGAACCTTGGGTAAGAGTTTAGGATGTGGATGTAAAGACACTTTGTCCTTGAATACCATGGGGGCGGGGGGACACCTGCCATCAAAGCTCCAGTCTCCCCAATCTCACAGGCTGACCTGATGGCTACTACAAAGGCCTTCTTCACAGATAAATGGAACAGAGAACAGGTCACCTCAGGTTCAAATGGAGGTCTCAGAAAGGTAAATTAGTATCCAGTTGAGTTGCCAGGTCAAGGTGGGGTCTGAGGGCACTGATGCTTCTGTTGTCAAATTTACTGATAGGGCTGGGCAACAGAAAGGAACATGCACACAGACACCAAGTTGGTCTTTCCACCAATCTAGGGAATTCCTCACGTGTAGAAGAACCGTCACTTGTCTGTCCAAGGTGTGTCCAACTGGAGAATAAGTTATGAGCCAACTCTGAAGGCAGTGGAGATGTTCCCTCCTCGCGTGATCAGTCAGAAAGGTGCAAGCTGCCATATGCCCCAGAAACCAAAGACAAAGTTCCTTATTGTGGTTCAAGGGTTCCCCTGAATTGCCCACACCAGACCTGACACCTTTACAAATCTGTCTAAGGGAAGGTAGGCTGTAGCTGTCAATGAGTCCAATGACGCCCCTATAAACTATCTTCTGTACAGGAATTAATGTGGAATTTTTTTTAACATTCAGCTAATGACCCCATTCTGCTCCTGGAACAGAGCAAGGGCTGCCTGGGTGGAAGATAGCACTGCTTTGTAGGAGCAACCCTTGACTAACCAGTCATTGAAGTACAGGAAAACTAGAGTCACTTCATGTCGGAGGTAAGAAGCCAATACCTCCAAAACCTTTGAGTCAAGGAAAGACCAAAGGGAAGTACTTGGTATTGGAAGTGATCTTGGCCTATAGTTAAGCATAGGTATTTCCTGTGCGATGCGTGTATTGTGTGGAAATAGGCATCTTGTAGATCAAGGGTTGAAAACCAATCCCCTTTCTGCAGTGAAGAAATTATAGCTGCCAGAATCACCATCCTAAACTTTTGAGACTTTACAAACTTGTTTAGAAGTCTTAGATCCAAGATCATTTTCCACCCATCATCCTCCTTTGGCACAAGGAAATCCTTGGAGTAAAACCCTTTGCCCTTCTGGGGAGGGGGGGGACCGGCTTGCTCCATTGCTCATAATGAAAAAAAGAGAGTTCACTTCTTGTCTCAATAAAAGCTCATAATAGGGGTTCCTGAAGAGGGACAGAGAAGGGGAGTGGAAGAGAGGGAGCGATGTAAAAATCGATGGCATAGCCTAATGTTATGACCTCTACGACCCACTTGTCTATACTGATCAGCGGCCAAGCATCTTGGAAATTCAGAAAGGCCATCTCAAAAGCGGGGGGGGGGGGGGAGGGAAAGTGGGCAAACGGACACAGCTGTAAAACCAGAGGTGGACAATTCCAGCCCTCAAACAACCGGTCAACACTGCTGCTTTGAAGATGACTAGGGGGCTGTGGAGGGTGGGTAGGCGGCCCTCTTTCTCTGAAATGTATGTGTCTTTTCCTGAGGGGGACAGGGTACGGTGAATCTATGCAATCTGGAGACCTGAGCAGGATGTGATCTCTGGGCAGCCTGTGACCTACTAAACCTTCTCTTATTTGTAGGTGTATAGTAGCCTTAGAGTTCTTCAGTGTGTGTAAGAACTCATCATGGTCTCAGAGAAAAGCTTATGGCTGTCGAAGGGGAGATCCTCAACAATGTTCTGTACTTCTCTTGGAAACCTCAAGATTTGGAGCCATGATGCCATGTCCATCACTACCACTGTGGAGATGGACTTGGCAGCCATGTCTGCAGCATCCAAGGATGCTTGAAGACCAGTAATTGGCACCTTCAAATGGTGGACTGGAAATGCTCCCTACGTTCTTGTGGGAGATAGTCAATACAGGCTGTAAATCTATGGTAGTTTGTAAAATTATATTTGGCCATGACCACCTGATAGTTCGCAATCATGAACTACAGTATTACTGATGAATAGGACTTCCATCCAAAGAGATCCAGTCATATTTGTCATATGGGGGTAGAATTGGAGAAGTGTTGCCTACCCCGCATCCACGTTCATTTACCGCACCCGCCACCAAAGAGCTAGGAGGAGTGGGGAGAACAAAAAAAAAACCACCAGAATCCCGGGGAGTGTGTGTGGGTGGGGAAGAGACAGACTACTTCTTATCCACCCACTCACACATTAGCAGAATGGTGGCAGGTGTTTGACACAGTCTTAGCTGGACCCTCATTAATGGGTAATGCCACTCTGGAGGATGTTGCTGATTGCAGGATATCCAACTGTTTGTGCTGAGAGTCCTTGACCTCTGAGTGGAATCTGAAGAGTGTCAGCTATCCTCTTTATGAGGTCTTGAAATTACTGAAACTTGTCAGCCATGGAAGTGGCAGAGGCATAACCTCCTCATCTGAAGATTGTGACGTTATTGACATGAACTGAGACCATATAGATCATCGTTGCAACCAAAGTCCTTAGTGGCACCAAATCTTTTATAAGAGGGGGTCAAATAAGGTGTCTAAGACAAGGTTATGGTTTGCTGGTTATGATTATGCTATCTGTATGCATGTATCATTTTTGTATTTAAAGATATAAGTATTGGCTCTATCCTGTCTGTATTTCAAAATTGTGCTATGCTTCTGGGCGACACCCCAGACAAGTTGGTGTCAGCTCTGCCTAGCCTGCTTGATGTCCCATTAAGGACCATCAGCTATACAACTGACCCACTGGGAGAAGGCAGATACACCCTGTGACTCAGCAAGGCATGCAGGGACATGCCTATGGACAGAACTCTGAGGTTTTTCCATGCCATGTGATGGACAGCTTGTCTTGGGGACAAAGAAAGCAGAGACCACATGGCAAGAGACTATAAAAAGCTGCTGCAGCTCCTCCATCTTGTCTTCAATCCTGCTTCTTACCTCTGGAGGGACTTTGCTACACTGAAGCTCTAAACAAAGGACTGATGACCCATCCCAGCTGTTGATGTACTCCAGAGACTTGATTTGAACCTGCAGTTTATTCCATCACTGCTACAAGCCTGACCAAGAACTTTGCCATTACTGTATATAATTGATTCCATTTAACCAAATTCTAGCTCTCATCTATATCTTTTTTCCTCTTATGAATAAACCTTTAGAGTCTAAAGGATTGGCAACAGCATGATTTGTGGGTAAGATCTAATTTGTATATTGACCTGGGTCTGGGGCTTGGTCCTTTGGGATCAAGAGAATCTTTTTTCTTTTACTGGGGTATTGGTTTTCATAACCATTTGTCCCCATAACGAGTGGCACTGGTGGTGATACTGGGAAACTGCAGTGTCTAAGGGAATTGCTTGTGTGACTTGTGGTTAGCCAGTGGGGTAAAACCAAAGTCCTCTCTGTCTGGCCTGTTTGGTTTGCCTTAGAGGTGGAAAAACCCCGGCCTTGGGCTATAACTGTCCTGGTTTAAACAATTTGTCCTGCATTGGCAATCTCAGTTGGGTCCCGCCAGAACCAGCATCATTGAAATAGGTGTTTCAGGAATGGCCTCCCCCCTCGCCCTCTGCTCCTTCAATGTCTCCTCCTCGCAGTTGCGGGCTAGTAGGGGAGGAGAGGAATGTACAGTTGTGGCCTCTTATGAGGTGGTACTGGTGTTCCAGTGAGTTGCCACCAATATGCAGCCCAGGGGTCCCATATGGGAGTGGGGTGGCATGCAGGGTTGGTTCCACCACCCTTTAAGACAAGTGCAAACATCCTTGTGGCTGTCAAAGAATGGGTTCCTGAAAGGATATGTTGGAGAACCCTGAACAGAAATAAAAGAGATGAACCAGAAGTCTCCTTCATCCTCAATATCATCCAATGGAAGAGCACCCGCAGAAAAGGGTGGAGAGTCCTGCGGTACTGTAGGATGGTGGTCTGGAGATCAGGGTCTTGGTATACAGAGATTCTCAGTACCTATAAGGAGTTCATCCATTACAAGCAAGTAGAAGATCAGTGCTGATGCAGTAGCTGAAGACATGGTAGCCAAAGCCAAGGGTGCTATTGATGGTGATTATACTGACGTATGCACA
Organism: Dermochelys coriacea; assembly: GCF_009764565.3. Classification (NCBI taxonomy): domain Eukaryota; kingdom Metazoa; phylum Chordata; order Testudines; family Dermochelyidae; genus Dermochelys; species Dermochelys coriacea. Next base: position 164,644,367 of record NC_050068.2, read on the forward strand.
GATGTCTGGTGTAGTTGCTTGTTCAGTACTGAGGTGCCAAATGGGTAGGTACCAACAGCCAGACAGTGCCAATCTGAAGCGCTTACACTTGCCCTCCTTGTCCTTAGTGGTGGGTACAGAGACCCTGTCGGAGCAGTATCTCTTCTTTAAGCTCCAAGTCCTTCCGGCCCAGCCAGAACTGGAGGAGAGGTCCTTCAACTCAATGGTGCCGAGTCAAGAGGTTGAGGCTTCTGAGACTGTAGATCTTGATGGGGACCTGGGCTTTTTTGAAGCTGGGTTCTTAAGATGAGCCTCCATGCCCTCTTTTTAGAAGCCTTCCCTGAAGCCTCCAATGTCTTCCTCTTATTAAGGGAAGGCTGTGCTGTAGTTGAAGGGACACTGGATCTGTCCGGAGACAGATGTACAGGGGAGGGGGTGTCTCCTGAGTTGACTCAGAAGCTGGCCAAAGGGAGTGTTCCATCCTCAACAGTCTCAGTTCATTCTCCCTGCTCTTCCTTGCCCTGGCCTTGAGGGCCAGGCAGAAGTTGAATTTCTGGGAGAGGTGGGACTCCCCCAAGCAATGGATACACTTTGAGTATACACAGGTATAGCCTCTTAGCTGGAGAGACAATATTTGAAGCATGGCGAGCCAGGTATGCCCTGCCAGGAAAAATAAGTCTCTCTGAGGGGGGAGAGAGAAGCAAAACACACCTCTCACCACTTATCTCTACCCAACTAACGATAACAATTAACAACAACTAACTGGTAGTAACAAAACTATAGAAGAGTACAAGACAGCTGAAGCACGCTCAAGGCTGACATGCTAAGGATCTCTCTCAGGTCAGGGTGGTTGAGAAGTACCCGAGCGCATCCCAAAATAGCCTCGGTGTCTAGCATGAGGAGGCATAGGGTGCATGCACGGGCTAAACGCACACTGCCCACACTTAATCTCTGATCAAAGGCTTGAGAGGCACAGGCACCCATAGGGACACAACTCAAAGAAGAATATCTGTTACAAAGAGATAGGAACTATGAACACAAATCCTAACAACTTAATACAACAAATTGTGTCTTTGGGGTCCACAAAAACTATGTTCAACATTTCCATGGGCTGCCATTATTAAGCCCATAACATTTGTGTAGGCACATCCATTTCCACACAGAACAAGCCACATTCATACATGCTGACAATGCCTGGTTCAGGTAAGTGTCCTATTTGCATGCATCAGTTCCTTTTTGTGCATGTAAATGTCCGCTTATACATAGTCGTTTGCACATGCAAGTTTTACAGGTGCAGTAAACGATGCCTACTAAAAAATATGGCCACTTATCTATATTAACTATATATTTTAATGCACAAGCATGGTCTTGGCTCCATATACATCACTACTTCATACACACATTACTGGAGTTCCCAGAAGCCCCTAAAAGATCAAGGCCTTGTGGCGTAGTAAGTACTGTACAGCATCTAAAGCATTATTTCTGTCTGAAAGGATTATACTTTTCACTTCAGACACATGAACATGAAACAATCCAATAAACCTTTATATTAAAAAGAGGTAAACTCTGTGTAAACTAACCACGGTCAAAGGCCTGCTGTATCTCATGCACATATTATTTATAGAAACAGTTTTTAAGAATTGTTTGTTTACAGTCAGGCCTTAAGGGATAAACACACCCCTTCCACACAGCAACTCAAGGAACCACATGTGGCTCAGAGAGTTTAATGGTGGGGCAGAGAGGAAGGAATCCACTGCGCCCTAGGTCTCTCTCTGGCTGCGCGTGTCCCACCGTCCCCTTGTGCCTTGGAAGCAGTGTTGCAGGGGACTTTGCCTCTTGCACCCCCTGCCACCCATAGTGGCTAGTTCCTTAGCCTCTCTCTGCCCCCATCTTCTCTCAACTCCCCCTCTGGGTGTTGTACGACTTGGCCCTTCAGTCAAGTCACATAAGAGTCTAAACTCTTTCGAGGGTAGCACAAACTAATCCAAATGAGTCTTCAAAAAAATTGACCTTCTGCCCCTATCGGGCTTTACTGTCGTTCCCTTTCTGGCCCTACCACAGGGCTTCTCCTGCAGAAGCTTAACTTGCTCCTGTAGCATTCTTCCTCCATTGTATCCAACCTATTTGAAGCCCTGGGATAGGGGTGAGGTTTTTTTATTTGTTTTTCTTGCCAGAGAGGCCTGTCTCCTCAGCAGTCTCTCCCCAACTAACCTCCCTCAGTCTACTTACAAGGCTCCTCCTCCTCTGGCCAGGAGGCAATTAGTTACCCACAAGTTCAGAGCAGGACTAATTGGGTACTTTCCCTTGCCTCACAGGTAATGAGGGTTAAGTCCCACCACAGACTGCTTTCAGGACCCCATACCTGCAACAGCCCCATATACTACTGCATGCCCCTCTATGTATCCACTCTTGCTCCATTCCCCTGTACCAGGATTCAGCAAAACATGCCACTGAGCTAGGCTCCGGTATGCAATGGGTGCAGACTCCCCCAAATCTTGCCCCTTTCTACACAACAAAACTATAATGATTCAGCTATGTCTGACCCTGACAGACATGGACAAGAGCAGGATTTGCCCTAAATGCTCTACCCTTTGCATTTCTCAATGCACTTCCTTTGGAGTTTCAGCTCCTCAGTTATGTAATGGCTAAGGGATTCCTTTACTATAGAGGGAATGTAGAGTTAAATGATTGTTCTTGTTATTTCACTAACTGGAGACAGTGCGTTATTTGTTCCCTGCTACCTCAAAATAGAAAGAAAACCAAAACCAATTTCAGTATTCTAAAAACCCAGGGTAAACAATACTTGTTGATAAAGTTTTTGCAACAACTTGAAACCAGCTTTCCTTTTGGGGGCTCCAAAGTTGGCATAGGTATTGTAACAATCTCTGAACAGCAAGTGATGAGAAGAGCTCAGACAGATTAATGGGCAAAGCCTTTCCCCTCTTCCAGAGGCATAGAGAGCCCCTCTTGCAACCTAGTGAAAGCTCACTACAAAGTACACAGAGTCCAGCTGCAGATGTGCACAGGCAAAGAGTAGGGGGGCAGGAGCACTAAAGTTACATAGATTACTCCAGCAATTATGCTCTCTTATTTAAGGGAAGGATTCACCCCCTTCTCCCATGCCTAGCAAAGTTACTGAGTGAGGGCACCAGGGATAACATCTGGTCCTAAATAAACAACAGTTAGGAGTGTTCCATGTTGGCTGTTATTGAACAATGCCTTGTTTTTTAAATATTTTTGGCAATCTGTTTTGAACCCGTTTTCAAAGAGCTTTGAGTCCTTTTCAGTCTATCCTATATTTCACCCCTCTGTAATGCTACACATTCTGGAATTTCCATTACATGGAGAAATCTTGCCAACCACGTTATCCCCTTTCACTACTTTTATATAACTTTTAATATTTTTCCATTTTTATATGTGAAGTTTGTGCTAAGGATGAGTGCCAGTTAGACAGCCTTCAAGACCAAAGTCCTGTTTATCCATACAACAGGAATACCACAGCCATAGCCAGTACAAGCTAACCCCCATTACTGAAGCAGCGTTTCAGACATGACCTGCCTGGAGGGAGCCCCTCTGGGGTGCAAGCACAGTTCAGCCTCTGTGTGTATTCAATCCCTGGCCTCTTTTGAGGGCTTGTCTAGACTTGAAATGCTATAGTAGCACAGCTGTGCTGCTGTAGTGCTTCAGTGTAGACACTACAGCCACAGGAGGGGTTCTCCCATCACTATAGTTAATTCACCTCCCCAAGAGGCAGTTGCTATATTGATGGAAGAGTTCTTCCACTGACCTAGTATTTCTACACTAGGGGTTAGATTGGCTTAAATTACGTCACTCAAGGGCATGGATTTTTTTCACCTCTGAGTGACATAGCTGGGTCATTCTACTTTTCAAGTGGAGACCAGCCCTGAGAGTGACAGTAGGGGGACCAGCTAGTGCCAGGTGTGGTGGTGGTGGTTTCTGTCCACTGAGAATCAGACAGAGCACCACATCAGTTCACCAAACAGCCATTAGATAATAATTTGTGGTCACTACTGACATGGGTTTTATTTGATTTGGCAAGGTAGCAACAATGCGTTACCAGCACCTGAGCGATCTAATCCTCTCGTATGTTTCATCAAAGTGTTTGGATGCATGAAAATACTATCTCCTTTAACAAGCACTCGAATGGCAAAAGACTAAAGAATTTGTTGATTAGCAGTGTGCAACAAGGTCAATTGCCTCCCACATGCCGCCTTCTGGTCAAGGGTGGCTTTGTGGTCCCCTGCCTCAGTTTCCCCTCCGATACTCAATAACTCAAAAAAAAAAAAAAAAGAGACTTTCACAAGTCCAATAACAGCCCATCCTGGGATCTGGTTTTAACACAAAAGTTCCAAACAAACACAAAAAAAGTCTTCCACTGAGTTTTAAACTGGGCACAGCCCCTCCTCCCTGAGGTACTGTCTCGTCCTTTGTTCTTGGAGACAATGGAGAAGACAAGGCCTGGCCTGCCTTTTTGGCCTTCTCCCAAAACGGAAAACAAATCTTCCAGCTGGGTCTTTCTACCCAGCCCCAAGTTCCTTCCTCAGGGACCACTGCAGGAAACTTCTCTTCTTGTAGCTTCACTCTGCAGTCCCCCATTGGCTGTCTACAGGTCTCTGTTTTTCGACCCTCCCAGAGAGCTGCTTTAGTCTCATGACTGGCTGTCATATGACTAATTCATTCTCTCAATCTGGGAAGGCAAGTCAACTGTGTCACAGGTGGGCTAAGACTTATCTCCTGATAGAAGGGCCACCCACCCTGTGACACATGAGAAATGTTTTTCATTGGCTAGTACAGAACATCTTTTTGATCTTTGGTCAAATTCAGTCCTCGTTTAAGAAAGTACAACTGCAGTAAAGTAAATGGAGATGCAAATACTTACAGTGGGGCTGAATTTGGCCTTTCATGTGTTAGGATGTCATCGTGGGCGATGAAAAATGAAAACTCGCCTGTTCCAGAGATGAGAACAGCTACTTTCACTTTGGTCTTTTTGGGCTCGACATGCAGGTGACTGTCCACATCAGCAGCATTCTGCAGAAACTGGGATCTATTTAACTGCAAGGCTTTAAGGAGATTCTTGACTTTGACATGAGAAGATCCTTCAAAGTAAAATATCAAAATACCTTTCCATTTAGAATCAACTAAGCAAACCTATCAATGATAATTTATGCTAACATCAAAATTTACACAATATTTGAAATATAGAAGTGAATAACTTAACTAATCTCATTGAGTTCATGTGGAAAATTACTCACATGTAACAGTTTGCAAGACTGGGACCTAAAATTGTAAAGATGTATTAACAGATCTCTTCCATCCCATATCAAACCTTTATCTTACCCTCCCTCCCTCCCAACCTCGTACTGCCCTACAGGGGATGCTAAAAGTGATCTCAACTGAACCAAAACTTCCTCATGTCTCCCTTACTAAAGCTGCAGCTTGCAGCTCATAAAGGGCCTGGTGAAAGTCTCACTGCATGCACACCCAAGTGGATGGAATTACTTAATGGAGATTCACCTAACTGGGGATGATCTAACTACCAGTAGGCAGACACACAAGCATGTAACAGTAGCTTTCTTCTACCCACAAAACTTTGCACAAAATAACTACTGCTATCGTCATATGGAAGTTTTGTTGACAAAATGTTGGTAAAATATGACCCAAAGAAATAATTATTTTATTGCAGCCATAACATTAGGAGTGCCTATATGCCTGTAGACTCTAGGGAGATTTGCCTAAGTTTCAAGCAATTTTACAGGTATCTGTCCACTGTCTTAGTAAGGTCCATCTCTAGTAACAAATTACTTCTCACTTGATCTATACCGAAGAATGAAGGACCCAGTTCTAAAGGGTGCTGAGTGGAGGAGAAGTGCACGTGAAAGCATGTCATCTCCTAATAAGTGCTCAAAACTTCACAGGATTAGATCCTTAATGATCTACTTTGTGTCGGTATACAGCTTAAATAGAGTCTCTCTAAGGGCCTGGTCCAAACCCCATTTAAATCAATTAATGGCTTTTCATTATTTCAGTGGACTTTGGATCAGGCCCTAATGAATGGAATTCCATTTTTCTTATTTCAAGTTAAGAGGTCCAGTAACCTGTGTGGCTTGGGACTACATTTCCAATCAGCCAGGCTTCCTCATGCCTCTGTACATCCTTCAGAACTTGCTGAGCCAGCTCCTTGTCTGCCATCTAGACAGCACCAATCCCGCAATTAAACATTCGGGCCATCGCCTCTTCTGAGAGGTTCCCCTCTGTTTGGAGCCAGGAGAAGATTTCAGGTATCCGCCAACTATAAGTATCTGAAAATGATTGAAATGTTTATAGATCGGCAAAAGTGTTGGATATAAACCATTGTATAATCGATAATATCTTCTACATTTTAAAAACATCAGGCAGCTATCTTCCTGTGCAACACACATTAAAGCTTACGGGAACTGCATTGCACAGCCTATTGAAAACATACTGCTGTAGATGAACAGTGATAGAGCAAAGTGACATTTGTCCCAGATCAGTCAGAAACGTCAAGCCCCAGGCCATTTACATCCACCATGGAAAGTGCAGGGGTTGCCTTGTGCTATGAAGGTGGCTCAAAGTGACAGAATTCAGAGAGTAGAAGAGTTTGCTACTGACCAGTGGTTCCCAAACTTTTTAATAAGCGACCCACCACTGCACTTTTTTTTTTCTTTGTGACACACCATTACATTTATGCAACCTCCACCCTGGTACCACAATCCTAATACTGGCCCTGTCTGGACAGGAAGTGGGGAAAAGGGGGTTAGAGGACGAGCCCATCCCACACTGACATGGTGCCTCCTGTTTCACAGGGCTAGGCCGGAGAGGGATGCAGCATCACTCGGGTTTGGGGAGAGACAACCAGGACAAACCAGAGTGGTGCTGTGACCCTGTGCTGGGTCTCAATGCTAGGGGTGGCGAGCTGGGCCCAGCCCCGCAGGACAGGAGCCACCGCTGCAGTGAGAGCATGGGGCAGGGCCATTTTCCAACCTCCCAGATCTCCCCTCTACATCAAGCTGGAACAAGTGTATATTTACCTAGGGCCTCATGACTCATCTAAACCTTCTATCAGGACCTACCATTTGGGAAACACTGCCATACACTTTATGATAGGTAATTGTGTGCACTGAAGGGTGAATTGGTGCACTGCCATTGAGCCAGCAGTCAGCATACTTTGTAAAGTTTATCAGCACCCAACTGATTTTCCCCAGGTTCACCAGGAGCAGTGTAATGGTGGTAATAACCTGCTGTGCCCTTCATGTTCCTATTTGAGCACTTAATAACCTTCAAAACTTGATTGTAAAGTTCAGAAGCTTGGTCCCATGCACCATATTGCAAACAGAGAGAAACCCAACAGACCTAATTTTAATTATCTCCAACTGTTCACTCTCAAGCTGAGATCTGGCAAAAGTTTTAAATAGAATATTCTAACTGTGATGAACACCATTTTTTAGTGTCTTAATTTACAAACTTGTCTAATTAGCTCCAGCTTTGCTAGACTGTTTCTCTATTGACAAGCCTCCCTTGCAAATTTATCTCTACAGGAAGAGAACTAGAGACTTTTCTTTTTTTAATGAAAGTTTGTCTCCTGTAGTCAATTGGTGGCCTATTTTAAAGCTGACAGAGCCAACACGCCATTCTGACATAACTATATAAAATTTGAATTTTATCATCATCTAATCTTAGATCCTGGGCACAACTAAATGAAAACAGTAAATTCAGTTTTCATTTCTTTCCTTTCTATTTTCATTCTACTGAAGGAAAGAGAATGTTAGAAGACTTTGTGGACTCTGCTGAACACCTATATTTTTAATATCTTGTAATTTATAAACACTTTGTCCAATTTACTTAAAAATTGAGAGAAATTTTTCTCTCAGCTACAGACCTGTGCTAATTTTGTGTCCGACAATCAGTTCTGTGGACTTTTGGCTGGTGGCCAAGATCAGATTTGTAATGGAAACCGAGAAGCTACTGCCTTACAGAACACTGTATTAGATATATATAGACAGTAGCCCAAAGTGTACAATTTCACTCCCTTACCAAGCTTTTAACGTTCAATCTGAGTACGCAGTTTGAGAAGCAGAAGCTATCTTAATGAATTTTTAGCCCCTCCTAGAAACAAATGCTCCTTAACAGCTACAGATTTTGCTGAAATTTGTTAAAACTATAAACACAAACATTTTAAGCAAGATGCTTATAGACAGTGCCCCTGCTTTTTGTGCCCATTAAGCCACCCAGAGGTCCAAGTACCTATAAATCAGGAACTTCACCTCTAAGAATATGTCTACATTGCAAAAGAACACCCACAGCAGCAAGTCTTAGAGCCTGGGTCCACAGACTCAAGCTCACACTATGGCACTAAAAATAACACTGTAGATGTTCCTGCTTGGGCAGCAGTCTGGGCTCCAATACCCAGCAGGGTGGGCAGGTCTCAGAGTCCAGGCTTCAGCCCAAATAGGAATGTCTACACTGCTACTTTTAGCACCATAGCATGAGGCCAAGTCTGTAGCCTCAGGTTCCGAGATTCGCTCTGAGATTCACAGCTAGGATTCCCATTCCCGCCCCCGCCCCCTCTACATGTGGAATATACACATACCCTAAGTCTCCTTAAGACTAGGCTTTTTAAAAAAAAAAAAAAAAAAAAAAAAAAAAATCAGGTCTATATTCGATGTCATTTACCTATAACAGAAAAGGGTTTTTTTTTAACACTTACCCAAAATTACACTAAATGATTCAGGTAGGATTCTGGGGATGCTTTCCAGTAACCCCCGCACCAGTGATAGGGGCAAAGGCCTTCACGTCCCCTGAACGAAGGATGGGCAAGAGAGCCTTGCTGTAGATTTTAGTCGGAGTTAGCAATAGTTCTCCTGTGAGCATAAAAGTTTACAAAATCATTAGAGATAAAAATCAGTGCAGCAGCACTTTTATCAGGCAATAAAAGAAGTTATGCTTTTAATCAGCATTCCTCTTGCTATCTCTGGGACAAAGAACCTACCAAGAGTAGCATGCGAAGACTGCAAGAAGTGTCACCATACCGTGGGGAAATGGATGAAAGATCTCAGAACCAAGGAACTGGACCATGGGCCTAAAACTGGGCCGGTGGCAACCATAACTAGGAAATTCAATCTTGAGATCTAAAAACGCTGCCAATGTCTATTTAAGAAAATAACTGAACTGGTTTCGCTTCCAGGAAGTTTCACCTTTAAAAAGCAGATATTATTATACTTAATGGCTGGTCACCACATCCACCAGGTACTGGAGATGAGTAATGCAGGGAAGACATTAAGAGAATCTTCCTTACAAGGCTAAAGCCATGGCTATGAATCCCAGAAGAAGCTAGTCCAATGACGACATCCCCCTCAGCAACTATCTCCGGCTGCAGGAACATTTGGCTTCGTTCCACTGCACCAACTGCAAAGCCAGCAAGATCGTACTCTCCAGGCGAATACATGCCAGGCAATTCAGCAGTCTCTCCTCCTAGGGGAAGGTAGAAAGAAGGCAGCACTAACTGTAAACACATCCGCATTTCATTTCTAATGTGGAATCAATGACAGTTTTCAAATTGGGGACGTATTCAGTGTTGCTACAGAGACAGGCACAGCTTAAACTGCACGTTTCAAAACTAATCCAGAAAAGTGTTTCTTACTTCAAAGGACCACCGAAAAGCTAGTTAAGCTCAGAGTTACAAAAATGAAAAGTGGGAAGGGGAAAAGTATTACCTGAACACGGATTTCTGGGACAAAATCAAAATGGCACCTCTTGAGTTGGGGAGGGGAAGTTCCCCATACTGGATATTTCTATTTGGAGAGGGACTGGACATTTTTTTAGTGCACTAAAAATCCAGCACCTCAAATTCTGCTCCCATTTACACCAGATTAAGTGAGGGAGGAGAATCAGGCTCAGTGTCTGCGTACTAATGGCAGTAATAATTTTATATCAGAACCTTCAAATTCCGTACAGGAAGTGAGTGCTCGTACCCAAGAGAGCGCATCCTGCCTTCTTACAAGCTTCAGCTGTTCCCGCTATAACTGATTGAGCCACTTCAGTGTCAAGTTTCCCACAGGCAAAATAGTTGAGGAAGAAGAGGGGCTCTGCTCCCTGAGCCAAGATGTCACAGACACACATGGCAACCAAGTCCTGGCCAAGGGTGTCATGTTTATTACATATCTGTGCAATCTGTAACAAGACAGTGAGAGAACCAATTTATAGCTGTGATAGGAAGCAAACAGCAGCTCTTACATTGTTGCCATGTCAGAGGAAAGAAAAGCGGACAATCTTCTTATCACCTCCGCTGTCCACTATAGAAATAAGAAATGGGAAAGTCCTGTCAGATCATCTAGTTCACCTCTTGGCTCTCTGCCTGTGCAGAATTTGTTCCTTTAATGTAATTTTTTAAAATACTGTGCCGAGTCTAATATTAGACTGTCCTAAAGTGATGGAGCATCCATCAGTTTCTTCATGATAACTACAGTATGTGCTTATCAATATCTATATAAAATTAATCCATCAAACATGGTTTTGCATTCTGTATTACTTAGTCCATTGTTTTCATTTAACAACATAGCAAAACTCGAAGAGCATCATTAAATAACTTTCTTTTGCTTTATTATTAGGTGTAAAGGGGATGAGACTGCCTTCTTCCGGTGATATTTCACTGACCCTCTCTGATAAAGAAGCCCCATCTCATTGTCACTGATGACAACTTGGATTTGTTCCATTGGAATGCAGGGCCTTGAATGGAATCTTTAAAAAGTCACACTGTTGACTAATATATGCTGGCTAGATATAAATATATCACGTTAATAATATGTATTTCCTGAACCATATGTATATTAGTATGTATTAAACACCAATAACATTAAGCACAAACATTGTAAAGCAATATAGCCTAAACTGGCCTATCCCATAATCCTGTTCACTAATGCTAAATATCCCATAACACCTTGCATTTGCTGAAGCAAGCATTCAGAATGAATGTATGTATCTTGATTGTGACAAGTTTCCTATGTCTTAATACAATACCTGGAATGCTAGTATCCAAAATGACAATAAGGAAGCAACAGGACAAGAAGTTAGGGAACTGGAGCAAACAGTTAGATTTTAGTGATGTGTAAAGAAACGTAAAACTTGCAAAACCACATTAATACTAGCTGAAGTGTGTAACTTGGGGAGCACACTTTCTTCATAAGGTGAATATAACATACCTGCATGGGACTGCTCTTCAGACACTGGTACCACATAGAACCTTTTTCTTGTACCATATTAATAAACCTGACTGACACTGGTTATTTGGCCTGGAGTATATTTCATAACAAAATAATGAACCAAAGCATGGTCAAGCAATTGATTATACAATTTATCAACACACACAATTAAGTCTTGTTTCCCCAAGAAAGACTTCTAAATGTTTTTTTGTTTATTTGTTTTAAGATTACCATATTGCTCGTATACATTCATCTCTGCTTCTCATAACAACTGTCACTGAGGGTTTCTCTAAAGTAGGGAAATTTACACCGGTGTAACTACAGATGCATTTGTTTACATTGGTGTAGCTATGGCAGTGCAGTTAACGCAGGGGCCAACTGCTAATGCAGACACAGTGCACTGATGCAAATCAGGGCTTGCATCAGTGCAACTTACCCTGGTAACCGATAGCTACACTGCATGAAACGAGCAGAAAAAATTTCTGTGTAGGGCTGAATGTTTGGCCCTATCTACAGTAGGAAGTTGCACTCATGTAGCTACACCAATACAAAACAATTCAGTATAGAAAGATTGAGCGGAAAACATAAGTAAAGACTCCCATCGGCTTCAATGGGTGCTGGATCAGGCTCACATGCAAAATCTGGGTTTGGTTTGCAAAGCCAGGACTCTTTCGCCCCAGACCAGTGGGGACTGGGAGCACTATGGAGTTAAGTTATTCAGCATCTTTTGTTGCACTGTAACAATCCCTCTGGTTCAGCTAGCAAACAGCATTGATGGGCATTAACAAACTCTTGTCAGCCAAGGAAGAGTCTCAGGAGTGAGGGAACGTAAGACAGAGTTGGGGACAGTCCTCTGCTGCTTTGTTGGGGAGAAAGCGTGGTACTAGGCTTCCCCAGTAGGAAACATTCAAGAGCCAAAATATCATCATGGCTGTTCTAGAACCTTCATTTACTCTGAAATATGTACAGGCACATATACGCAAGTCTCAATTAGCTTAATCTAGGAAGTGCAACATACTTGTCGTGAGGCTGTTGGGAGACAGGTGGTGATGGGTGTAGGATATTTGTTATGAGAGTGTGATAGCAGCATCTCGTATCATTTGACTAGCTTGGACTTGTAAGGTATGTCTACACAGCAATTAAACACCCAGAGGTGGCCCAGGTCTGCTGACTTGGGCTCACAGGGCTTAGGTTGTGGGGCTGTAAATTTGGTCTGTAGACATTTGGGCTTAGGCTGGAGCCAAAGCTCTTGGACACAGCAAGGGGGGAGGGTCCCAGAGTCCGGGCTACAGCCTGAGCCCAAACATCTAAACAGCAATTTTTAGCCCCACAGCCTGAGCCTAGATCAGTTGATCTGGGCCAGCTGCGGGTCTTTTATGCCAATGCAGACATACCTCCAGTGTCTTTACAATGCTCAGATTTGTAAGCTGTATAATATATTGTGCTGTTTTTAAAATTCTCAGCAAACAACATGAGCTCTGGTATGGGCATGCCAGTGATTACCTACAGTTTAGTTCCAATGCCTTTAAGTTCGAGATACCAAGATAGGATCATCATAACCAGTTGCTTTCAAGTCAAAGAGATCAGTAGAGCCTCCCAGCTCTGCATGGCTGCCTGCCAAGTACAAAAAATGCCTAGGACAACTTTTAGGTAGTTCTAAGGAAAAGAAAAAACAACAAGCATTACTAGTGAAAATCATTACAGCTTGGACACCTTATTACTGGTCTCACTGACTAAACTAGAAACATGTACAATCATATGAAGTACAGATCCTGAAATCACGTATTTCATGTTGTCATAACTAATATTTACGGCCTATTATTTTGTAAATTAGAGTGTATCTACAGCAAAAATCACTGGTGACCAGTATTTACCAACTGATCCCTTGTTAGCTGATAATCTTTCTTATTTCACTTTAAAAACTAATTATGTAACAGAAAGCCTTCCTCAAACTATTCCTCAGGGTTTTTTCACCTGAAACTATTCACTGAATTCAACCTGAATTCAGACAGTTTCAGTATACCAAAACACACATTTTTGGCAAATTTACTGTCACTAAGAAAATTTCATCCATTATTAGCAACAGGCAGGAAGCAACCATCACCTGTAGAGACCAAGTATGAAACTACTTAGCACAAATTTGTCTGGGCTCCTTTACTACTCAGAAAACCAGAATTTGAGCAATAATCTCAAATCACAAACTAAGCCAATGAACATTTCACAGAAGATAAATGCTAACAAGCAAATTTCTAATAGTTACTGCTACATTCTCAAAGATGCTCTTTTGTAAATTTCCATATTTGTGATAGATATGACATACATCCTGTTAAATTATGTAAATTACATTAGTAGCAAGTTATTAGATTCTGGTATGGAACATGGAGCATATTTAAGTTTCCAGCATCTCTCACTCACCTTGCACTGCGGATCACTAAAGTGGCAGTTAAAGTTTAAAATTTTCACATCTTTAGTATGCATTAATCCTGTTTGCAGCACACCTGAACAGAAAGCAGAACTATACAAGCTAGCTCAAAGCAGTTTTTTCACTTTCTTTAAAAGCAGTAAACTGAAATGTGGGATAAACTTACGTAAACTGTAGGGAATCTGCACCATGGGTTCTGCAAAATGTTTGTATTCTATGGCAATCCCTTTAAAATCCCATAAAAATCCAGCAAACTGCATAGTAGTGCCATAACAAATGTATTTTGTGATAGATTACTGAAGATACTAGAGAGGGACAGAGCTAGTTCAGAAACATTTGAGTGTCTTTAGAGTCTAAACACACAGGGGCAGATTCTGCCCTCTGACAAAGCCCATTAATTGCAGCCACCCTGAAGGTGTAAAGGGGCCTTGAAAAATGCACAAACACCTCCCAAAGAATACCTCCTGTACAGGGGAGACTTTTGTTTATTTGTAAAAACAACAAGGAGTACTTGTGGCACCCTAGAGACTAAGGCTAAGACCCACTTCATCAGATGCATGGAGTGGAATATAGATATACATAGCACATGAAAAGATGGGAGTTGCCTTACCAATTCTAAGGAGACAATTCAATTAAAGTGGGCTATTATCAACAGGAGGAAAAAATCACTTTTGTAGTGGTAATCAGGGTGGCCCATTTCAAACAGCTGACAGGAAGGAGTGAGTAACAGTAGGGGGAAAATTAGCATGGGGAAATTAGTTTTTAGTCCTTGTAGTGACCCACCCACTCCCAGTCTTTATTCAGGCCTAATCTGATGGTGTCCAGTTTGCAAATTAGTTGCAGTTCTGCAGTTTCTCTGTTTTTGAAGTTTTTTTGTTGAAGAATTGCAATATTTTCCTGCTGTATGTTCCACTCCATGCATCTGATGAAGTGGGTCTTAGCCTGCAAAAGCTTATGCCCAAATAAATTTGTTAGTCTCTAAGGTGCCACAAATATCCTCGTTGTTTTTGCTGATACAGACTAACGCGGCTACCACTCTGAAACTTGTTTATTTGTGTTGCACTGTATAGCTAGGCTCAGCAGAATTCAATTTTAGTTTTTTATAATTTCAACAAAAAAAGCTTAAAAAAAGCTTAAAAATAAACTAATCTATTTACATTTTCAAAGTTATGAAAAATTATGAGTGGGATCAGACAATTATTTAATGACAGAAGATGCCAAGATTCAAAAAGTTAAAGCTTTATAATTGTTAAAACACAAGTTGTCAACCTCATGTCAATATATACAAAGTGAATGTCCTTAAATCAAACTCTAATGGGTTCTCAAGCAGCATTTTACTTACTTTGCCTATCTGTAACTTTCAGTGCTGGGGAGATTTAAAATAGCATGGGAAACTACTGCATTCTTCTTTGATGAAGATAATTTGGAGTTCAAAAGTAGTTCAATAGAATTACTTGGCATGTGCTTACTCTATCATTCAGGTGAGCACTTACCTACATATGTTGCTCCCTGTTGTCTCATACCATCAACAATGTGTTGCAGGATAGAGTCTTTAATTTTCTCTAGAAGAGCTTCAGGAATCTGATGAGCAATTCCAAATTGAGAGCGTAAGCCTTTTATGGTACGTTTGCTCTTATTATTAATTCATCTGAGTCTTAAAAAGCACTGAAAATAACCCACTTATTTTGTACCAGTTAAGTTGTCATGTTTCTAGAAGAAGTGCCTGAATTTAAATTACAGTGAAAATGTAAGATAGCACCAAGATATTATTTATTAAAAAGCTCTTTCTCTGGTTAAAGATCTATCACACGACATTTCTTTTCAACACTGTCTTTTTCTCCTGAAAACCATAACATTCTCTTGCTATATGCCTATTTTCACCCAACACACTTGGTTATTTCTGCAGGACCTTAAGAAGTCATTGAGTCCAGCGCCTTGCATTGAGGCAGGATCAAGTATACCTAGACTATCCCTGACAGGTGTTTGTCTAACCGAGGGGTTCTCAAACTTCATTGTACAGTGTCACCCCCTTCTGACAACAAAAATTACTATATGACCCCAGGAGGGGGAACTGAAGCCTGAGCCCACCCAAGCCCCGCTGCCCTGGGCAGGGGGGCCCAAAGCCAAAGCCTGAGCCCCACCGCTCCTGGCAGGGTGGGGGGACAAAGCTGAAGCCTAAAGGCTTCAGCCCCAGGGGGCCTGTAACCTGAGCCCTGCCACCCAGGGCTTGGGCTTCAGTCCCAGGCAGTGGGGCTCTGGCTTTGGCTTGAGCTCCAGGCCCCAGCAAGTCTAAACCAGCCCTGGTGACCCCATTAAAACTTTGGGGTCCCAACGCACAGTTTGAGAACCCCTGGTCTAACCTATACTTAAAAACGTCCAATGATGGAGATTCCACAACCTCCCTCAGTAACCTATTCCGGTACTTAACTATCCTTATAGTAGAAAGTTTTTTCCTAATATCTACCTTAAGTCTCCCTTGCTACAGATAAAGCCCATTGCTTCTTGTCCTGCCTTCAGTGGACATGGAAAACAACTGATCACAGTCCTCTTTATAACAGCCCTTAACATATTTGAAGACTTATCAAGTCCCCCCTCAGTCTTCTTTTCTCAAGACTAAATATGCCAAGTTTTTTTAAAACTTTCCTTATAGGTCAGGTTTGTAAACCTTTTATTATTGTTGTTGCTCTCCTCTGGACTCTCTCCAATTTGTCCACATCTTTCCTGAAATGTAGCCCCAGAACCACAAGTGCCAGCTTCCTCCTTTTCCTGGGGGTGCTCAGCCCCCACTCAGCCCCAGGCCCCGCCCCCCACTCCATCCTTTTCCCCCAGGCTCCACCCTACCCCACCCCACCTCTTCCTGCCCCTCTCCCGAGCATGCCCTATCCCTGCTTCTCTTCCTGCCCCCCAGTGCCTCCTGCACACCGCAGAACAGCTGATCATGGCAGGCAGGAAGCACTGAGAGGGAGGGGAAAGAGTTGGTCGGCAGGGCCACCGGCAGGTGGGAGGCGCTGTAGGGGAAGCGGGGAGGTTGGCTGCCAGTGAGTGCTAAGCATATTCAGCACCTATGCCCAGAACTGTACAGAGAACTCCAGCTCAGGCCTCAGGAGTGCTAAGCACAGCAGGACAATTACTTCCCTTGTCCTACCTACAACACTCCTGTTAATACACCCAAGAAGATTATTAGTAGATCACAAATTGAATATGAATCAACAATAACCTTCAGATCCTTTTCAGTAGTACTACCATCTAACTAACGGTTATTCCCCATTTTGCAGTTATGCATTTGATTTTTTCTTCCTAAGTGTAGCATTTAGCACTTGCCTTTACTGAATTTCACCTTGTGGATTTCAGACCAATTCTCTAGTTTGTCAAGGTCATTTTGAATTCTAATCCTGGCCTCCATAGTGCTTACGAAACCCCACCCAGCTTGGGGTCATCCACAAATTTTATAAACATAGTACTGGACCTAGAACAGACTCTTGCAGCACCATACTAGATATGTCCCTCGAGTTTGACAGCAAACCAATGATAACTACTCTGAGTACAGTCTTTCAACCCTTGTGCACCCACCTTATAGTAATTTCATCTAGGCTACATTTCCCTAGTAGTTATGAGAATGTCACTTGGAACTATGTCAAAAGTCTTAATAAAATCAGGATACAGTATATCACATCTACTTCTTCTCCTCCTTCCCCCACATCCACTTGGCTAATAACCCTGTCAAAGAAGGAGATTCAGTTTATTTGGCACAATCTATTCTTTACAAATCCTTGTTGGTTATT
The DNA here is from genome assembly GCF_009764565.3 of Dermochelys coriacea. Lineage (NCBI taxonomy): Eukaryota > Metazoa > Chordata > Testudines > Dermochelyidae > Dermochelys > Dermochelys coriacea. Next base: position 164,661,787 of record NC_050068.2, read on the forward strand.
ACTTATCACACTACTATCTTCTAGGTGCTTAAAAATGTGTTTGATAATTTCTTTCAGTATCTTCCCAGGTATCAAAGTTCGGCTGACTGATCTATAATTCCCCACATCCTCTTTTTTCCCCTTTTTAAAAGAAGTTTGCCCTTCTGTAATCTTCTGGGACCTCACCCATCCTCTACAGGTTCTTGAAGATCAATGTTAATGCTTCAGCTAGCTCCTTAAATATCCTCGGTCATCAGTCCCTGTTGATTTGAATACATCTAACTTATCTAAATATTATTTAACCTGTTTTTGCTTGTGTTCCTTCCCCAGGTTAATGTTACTGTGTTAAGCAGCTGGTCACAAACATTCTTTGTTACCAAAAAAACAATTCTGAAATCATTAACTAAGGTCATGTTTAATATACAGAAAGCCTCCAGACATGTCAGGAATTATACAGGTCTACTTTTTAAAGTATATGCTCATTTCCAAAGTTGCTAACAGCGTGGGAGGCACACCCATTCCTAAAATTAACAGAAAAGCCATAAGGGAGACCATTTCCCAGTCCAAGAATGAATAATAGGACTGGGGCTCCATATCCTTATGCAAACAAAGCACTGACTTCACAGGGAGTTTTGCCTACATAATGGCAACAGAATCGGGCCCTTATTAACAAATTAATCAATGATTAATTACATTTCATGAGTAAATTTGGAAAATAAAATCAAAAGATCACTAAACCTGTGGTGCCGGGCAATAAGTTCCCATCCCTGCAGTGTTTGGAACCTCGTCTCCATCTATTAACCGTTTGTGGGCCTGGACTAGTGGCATGGGGGCAACAGTGACACCATCAGCGAAGCACAAGCACTGTAAAGAAAAACAAACACCACAGAATGTACTCAAATGGTTATGTTCTGTATTAACTGAAATCAGCTCAGAAGGCCACAGATTTAGCCCTGTCATTAGTCTTTAAGGTTTAAAACTAGAAACAATGGGTCAAATTCATCCTGTTGTAACTCCACTGACTACAAGGAGTAGCCTGTCTTAATTATTTATTTAGGTATTAATAAAGATTTCTGGAGACAATGGTTTTGACTGGTGAGGGCCACATACAAGAATTCCTTCTACTATATTATCAGGGCTGGGTATATTAAGATCCTGATCCAACAAGCCACTGAAATGATGCTTTCTTTAGGCATGTGAGTAGTCCCACTGACTTCAGTGGAACCATTCAAATGCTTAAAATTAAGCACGTGTGTAAGTATTTGCAGGATCAGGGTCTAAAAAGAGAGCAAAATATCATCTTTGGTAATGGAGTAAAATCTTGTGTAGAGAATTCATCTTGTAACTGTGGCACAACATCCAGACCTGTGTCATATAGGTAAGCTTAAATTTTATCCTGGAGATCGGTTTCAGAGTAGCAGCTGTGTTAATCTGTATTCGCAAAAAGAAAAGGCGTACTTGTGGCACCTTAGAGACTAACAAATTTACTGAGCATCCGATGAAGTGAGCTGTAGCTCACGAAAGCTTATGCTCAAATAAATTAGTCAGTCTCTAAGGTGCCACAAGTACTCCTTTTCTTTTTATCCTGAAGATGAGTAACAGTTTACAGCAAGGAAGGCACCACAACTGTATTTACAGATATAAAAAGTGAACTAAGCATTGGGACAACAATTTAGGATGTAATGTAAGAATTACAGCAAAGCAGATACATTAAAAATCAGCAAACACTTTTTTTCTCCTCTAGAGAATCAATTCACCCCCCTATCCCCAGATCACAGTTGCTGCATATTTATGGTTAATGTAGGATAGAGTTGTACTGAGAATGCATATTGACTAACTTGACATCAGACTGCATCTCTTACTATTTATGTGGTTGCCATATAAAACACAAACTAGTTAAAAAATGAAGAATTCATGCTTTTAGGCAAAAAGTGTAACAACAATACAAGTGCATAAAAGGATTTGTGACCAAACTATTGAACCAAAACTGAACATACAGATAGCTCTTCCCCTTCAAGAAGTTCTTTAATGACAACCGTCTCTCCAAACACTTTATCCTGCATTAAAAATATTCTTTAGTTATTAGCTGTGATATCCATCAGTTAGATTATGCCTTCTCTTTAAAAAAGAAAAGCATCGCAAATAGAAGGAAACACAATGTATATGAAAAGAACCAGTTTATGTTAATCCTGGGATTGTGGGCAGAGACAACCAAAGAAATGAAAAGACCAGCCCCCTCAGATCAGAGAGGGGCCACAGAACCCAGAACTTAACCGATTACATATGAGCCAAAAAAAAACAGGGGTGAAGGTCACAGATACAAAATAAGGGATCTAGAGGGGAAACCAAGCAGAGAACACTGGTCAACACCCATTGCCATGAGAAAAGGTCAAAGGAATCCACACAGAGGAACTCTGCCCAGAGATGTGCCTGGGCAAGGCATCAGGAAAATAGCCCAGTGTCACAAGAAACAGGCAGTTTTGGTGACTGAAGCCTTCCTTTTACCCAGAGAACAGGTATAGCATAGGCAGCAGCAGAGTAAGCTTCCCAGTACACCTGCCCCGAGCTGGAGGGACCTCCCTAGGTTAAGAAAATAATTCCGTTTCAAGGTCCATTCAGCTCTCAGGCCAACAAAGTGGTGGGTTTTGTGATGAAAAACACTTGTCTGTTCGGGCTAGAGAACAGAGTGAGATCTCCAAATTCATTTCTTCCGGGTCACTGGGCAGCAAGAATCGGACCTCACAGTATTTAAATAAAGGGTAGCTTACCTGAAAAATCTCTTGCACAGCTCTGCAGGCTTCCTCTTTGTTGGCTGCAATAATTATTTCTTTTCTAGCAGCTTGGCCACTAGCCTTTATAACCAGCGCAGGAAAGTCTGTGCTATAAGTGATTGCAGGCACATTAGAGTCAGGATTGGACATCTTCAATGCATCCTCTAAAAGGTAAATTTCTAAGCTGAACACTTAGAAAATTTTCCCCTTTTTCTGAGGAATAATACATTAAAATGTACCTGCTTGTACCAATCTGACATGTCATATTTTCAGATGGACTTAATGTGGTTTTGTGGCCTAAGCACAGGACTGGCAACCAAGAACTAGTGCAGGCTCTGACATTTGCTCACTGTGCAGGTCACAGTCATAATTAATGCCGAGTTTTGCACTTAAAGCAGGGATTCAGCTACTTTGTTACATGAGGAATATGGTGTATTTTACTCAACTTTATAGCATTTATTCTTCGAGCATAAAATGATTTATCCAATTCTGAGAGATAGCTTAACCACATTTTATCTATCTTTCCTCCTCCCTCAGATATTGGATAGTAAAACTAAATGGAATATTTGAACAGATTGTTCATAACACTAGCATACAAACAGACACACGTTCTGATATCGCACGTTTTCTTTTTCATATTTTAATCCACTGCAGCAAAGCCCAATTCTTGACTATAACAGGGGCAGGCATGCCAAGCACACAAAGCTCATATTCTGCAGTGCATGGCATGCCAATCTGGGATGGCTTTTCTTCTTTGTATTGAAGGTTCTTTTATTGTTTACATATCAAAGTTCCTTTGCATAACTGTAATAGAAAATAGCATAGTAGAACTTGTTTGGGTAAAATTAGTAAGAAGAGAGTTTTTTGTTTTGTTTTTTTTAAAATGCATGTTCTCATTGATACTACCACGTTATACATGACATAAGAGAAAACACAATTTGCGGTGCCAATGCATGGCTGTTGAACAGAACAGTTGTACAGCAGTAGCTTTCTTCTGTGGTCAATTGCACTATGGTAATGGAGCATCACTACTTAAGGCCAGATTGTGAACCCCTTCTTCACAATTGTGAGCCATTCCCCCAAAGAATCCTATGGGATTACTTCAATGGGACTACTTAGAATCACTGCTCACCAACATGAGTAAGGAATATGCAATCTAGCCTTAAAAGAGTAAGAAATCGAGCTTCAGCTGTGAGTATGTGAATCCTTTCATAGTGCTCCAGGAATAACACTGAAATCTGTGATTGCACACAGGAGAGCCTGATCCATATATAAAATATCTGAAGAAAACTTTAGTTAAATATAACGTTATTTTTCTTAGATCAGTTTTTTCCTTTATCATGGATGGCCAACTGTTATCCTTATGTAGTTTAACAGAGAAAAACCTCTATGATCTCTGAGCTGAAACTTGAAAAACTGCCATTGTGGCCCTTAGTGCCATTAAAGATGCCCAATGGCCATCCTTGTCTTTGATTATTAAAGTACCTTAATGACAGCTAGTAGCTAATAAAGCATCATCAACAAGTAAAAAAAGTATGAGGTAAAACCATGGGCGGTGGGTGGACCCCCCCACCTTGGGGAGGCTAGCCCCATGGCCCAACCCCTTCCAAACGAGGTCCCGCTCCCCCACATCAGGAGCCCTGCACCCCCCTCCGCCATGGCCAGAAAAGCCCCGGGATGGCGGAACACCAATCCACTCCCCCTGGCAATGGAGGAGCCCCGGGCTGGCCCTAGCTGTGCTGGCCGACCAACCTGAGCTGGAGAATGGGAAAGGCAATGCGCCTTGCCTCCCGAGACCCCCAGACGCCCAGCAGATGAACAATGAGCTTTTTATATGCGCTATGCAGGTTTGGGGCGACTGAGGAGGTGGTATCTGCTACTCAGCTTCCCGGGTTCATCAGTAATCTACCTGCTTGTCACCATGAAAGGTTTTCCTCCTTTCCCCCCCCTGCTGTTGGTGATGGCCTATCTTAAGTGATCACTCTCCTTACAGTGTGTATGATAAACCCATTGTTTCATGTTCTCTGTGCGTGTGTATATAAATCTCTCCTCTGTTTTTTCCACCAAATGCATCCGATGAAGTGAGCTGTAGCTCACGAAAGCTTATGCTCTAATAAATTTGTTAGTCTCTAAGGTGCCACAAGTACTCCTTTTCTTTTTGCGAATACAGACTAACACGGCTGCTACTCTGAAACCTGATGAACCCAGGAAACTGAATAGCAGATACCACTGCCTCAGCTGCCCTGGAACCTGCAATAGCGCATAATAAGAAGCAAAAACCCATAACCTACTGTCCCGCAGCAGCGGCTCTGCCAGGGGAGGTTTAGCCCTGGCCTATTATATTTGCTGCCCATGGGTAAAACCAAATATACAAGATACTTGAAAAAGTGAATAAGCTTCAAGTGACGGATGGTTTACCTGGTAATAAAGCTACAAGCTTCTTGAGGATTGGAAAATGCTTTCCATCTTGTTGTTGGGATCCTATGACAATCCAGAAAGGCTTTGGCAAAGCTTGTATTGGTCTCTAGCTGAGCTGCCTTGGCTGAGGGACCAAAACATCTAACTCCAGCTGACATCAAGTCATCCACAATTCCTAGTAATTGAGAAGCGCCAAAAGATAAACACACTCAAATATTCAAATGTCTACCTAAGATGGCCTTTTTATTCTATAAAACCATGGTTTTCAAACTGTGGTCTGCAGACCCCTGGGGGTCTGCAGACCATGTCTAAGATTTCCAAAGGGGTCCATACCTCCATTCAAAATGTTTTAGAAGTCCACAAATGAAGAAAAAAAAAGGGGGGGGGGGTTGAAAACCACAGCTATAATAGTAAAAAGGTGTGTGAGGTAACATCTTTTATTGGACCAACTTCTGGAGAGCGAGAGAGAGAGACAAGCTTTCGAGCTTATACAGAGTTCTTCTTCAGGTCTGGGAAAGATATTCAAGAGTATGATAGTAAAAACAAGGTGGGACAGATTGTTTAGCATAAGTAGTTAACATGTATTCTAAGAGACCATTTAATGTGAAGTGCCTGTTAACAACTCTCCAGTCATAGGACCAAAAAGGGGGTGGGGGGAGGTTAGCGGGTTATACATTGTTGGGAATAAGTCATAAATCCAGTTTCTTTATTAAGACCATAATTTTTAGTGTCTAGCAATGTTATGAATTTTAAGCTCCCAGGCTCGTCTTTTGAAGGTGTTGTACAGGTTTCCTTTGACGATGAGAACTGAGAGATCAGATATGGAGTGACCATTTTGATAAGTGGTCGCCCACAGGTGAGGGGGGTCTTTTTGTCTTTTATCATTTTTCTATGTGAATTCAAGACATAGTGACTGTCTGGTTTCACCCACACAGTTGGTATTGGGGCATTTAGTGCGTTGGATAAGGTACATCATGTATTGTGAGAGGCATGTGTAGGACCCATGGATCTTGAAAGGAGTGTTGTACTGGGAGTTGATCATCGTAGCAATGGAGATATGTCTGCAGGTTTTGCATCTGTTATGCCAGGGCCTAGTGCTGCTTTGAATTGGAGTGTCCTGATCTGTGGGGAGTTTACTTCTGATAATGAGCTTGGAAAGGTTGGGGGGTTGTTTGAAGGCCAGAAGAGGGGGTTCAGGAAAGATTTCTTTCAGGATGTGATCCCCATCAAGTATAAGATGTAATTGTTTAATGATACTTCCTGTGTGTGCCAATGTGGGGTGATAGGTGACAACTAGGGGTGTGTGTTGGAGGGTTCTTCTGTACAGGAAACAGATTTTCTCAGGATATTTGGGTGGCCTGTTCCATAATGCTATCTATTTCTCTAATGGAGCATCCTTGTTTGGTGAAGGTAGTTATTCTATAACATCTTTACATTATTGACGGGTGTGTGTGCTTTATTACCATTTTAATTTTTGTTCTCATCCCTCATTTGAAAATATTCAGGGCACTGTTAGCATGGAAGTCTACATTTCATTTGGTGCCCCCTAGTTCTTGTGTTATGAGGAGTACATAACATTTCCTTATTTACTTTCTCCACACCAGTCATGATTTTATAGACTTATCATATCCCCCCTTAGCAGTTTTTTTTCCAAAATAGAAAAGTCCATAATAATTTTTGTTGCCCTTTTCTGTACTTTCTCCAATTCCAATATATCCTTTTTGAGATAGAACAACTAGATCTGCATGCAGAATTCAAGATGTGGTTTTATATAGAGGCAAAAAAGAACCAGATGGTGTCCCTACTTCTCTGTTTGCCAGAAGCTGGAAATGAGAGACAGGAGACGAATCTCTTGTTAATTACCTGTTCTGTTCATTCCCTCTGAAGCACCTAACATTGACCACCATCGGAAGACAGGATACTGGGCTAGATGAACCATTGGTCTGACCCAGTAGGGCCGTTCTTAAATACCTCCCAAAGCACCATCCAAGCAGCCTGCTACATCCTTTGCTATAATGAACAGTTTAATGTTCAAAATGTTATTTTACAAATGGATTAAGCTACCCGTTTAATCATTTGATTTCAAGAGACCTTTAATCCTATTTTACAAAGCCTTATAGTGAGACCATCCAGTTACTGCACATTTCCCACATGATGTCTAACATGTACACAGCTACGAAGCAAAAATTAGATATAAAATAATCTTAGATTTATAGAGGAAAAACCTAGAATATTCTTACACTTCAGTTAAATTAAGATAGAATACAGTTTAGAACGTCAATATGATTATTTTTGTTTTAAGATAAATTTAAAGCACTTGGCTTTTTCTAACAAGAGAATTTATTCTAACCTTACCAGCTCCCAAGAGTGTCTCAGGTCCAACTACCACAAGTCCAATGTTATGGTCTTTGCAGAATTGGGCAAGGACAGTATGATTGCTGACTAACACAGCTGACAAGAATAAAGATATATAATTAAGTTAGGAGTATAAAACACTTGTACACTGAATCAAAGACAAAGGGGGTTATAATTCCACTCCCAAACAGTGACAATACAGTGTTGGAATAGGATATTATAGGCAAAAAAGAAGAGCTGAACAACTTAGAGGGTGCTAAGCCCTTACAGACATTATCAAAACTGAAAAAGAACTAAAAACGGAGTCCAGAATAGATAACTGAAGGTTATGCACAATATATGATAAATATACATTCACTAAATATTAATTACGCTATGTTTATTCTGGGTAGCCCAAGTAAACATTTTAAAAACATCTTTATACAAATGGACTAACATTTTAAAAATAAAAAGGTGTTCTAGCACCATAGAGGTCTCTGGTGGGCAGAAGGCAGAACTGCAGCACTTCTTAGGCAAAATGTATTTTATGAGAGAAAATACAAAATTCTATACCCGGTGCTGTAGAATTCCCCCAGGAGTAAGAGTTCATCACAGCACTGTGTTCGCAGAGCCAGGTTAGGACAGAGTGGGGCACACAGGGCTGGGGGGGGGAAGGGGAGGGAGAGTCACAGACTGGGGTTCAGAATGGCTACTTGGGGGGACTGGAGCATGGGCTCAGGAGCTAGTGGGTGACAGCGTTGAGCCTGGGGACGGTGGCTGCAGAGACCCATGGAGATGAGAGGTCGGTGATGGGGCAGACGTGCCTGACTCAATGGCAGAGGCTTGGGGTCAGCAAGGATCTGCAAGGGGGAGGCTTCCCAACACCCTAACAATCCCCTCTCAAAGAAAAACCTCCTACCCACACCCAACACTGCTATGCTCCGTCCCTCTCCCTCAGCTCCTCCATTACCCCTGACTCCACCAAGCCTTTGCACTGCTTCTGACAGGTGCAGGAAATACAGTTCTGTATTGTAATTTAAATGAATTACACAAAGTTCTGTATTAATATGCCTCGTAAAGAATCTATTTGTCAAAATAAAAAATTACCAGAATCTTTTTTGGGGAGGGTCTGTATTGTTAGACATACTTGCTGACAGATATTTTGAAATAAATTACCAAAATAATTGCAATTGGGTATGCTTATATTGTGTTATTTTGACAAATAAAATTTGCAGAATTTTCAAATATCGGACACAGAATTTTTAATTTTTGGCACAGAATTCCCCCAGGAGTAAATCATGAGCCTGATCCAGTGACCACTGAAGTCAATAGAAAGATTCTCATTGATCTGTACTTTAGGCACAATGACAAGCCAAACCATTTTCACATATACAAGCATTAAAGCACATACCGATCAGATTCAGTGACAGTGAAATAAATCTTTTACCACTGAAGAAGGTAGAACCTAAAATACATTGTGAATTTGACTGTATCTGTTTCACTCTATTAATTTTTGGACCTTTGTATGTGTTTTTGGGAGTGATTAATATCCATTTAGATCTAGCTGTCCTCAAGTCTCATGTGTTGTTTACTTTAATTCTTAGCGCTTTTCCAAAACACATGTGCTAGGGTGTTTACTGCTGAGGGCATTCTGCACCAAAAAATTAAAAATTCTGTGCCAAAAATTATGTGTATGATATTTTAAAATTCTGCAAATGTTACTTGTCAAGTAAATGTGGAGGCTCCAGCATGGTACTGGAGAGCACAGGCCACTGGCTGCACAGAGGTAGGAGTTTACTCTGCAGATTCCCCCCTGGGACACAGATTCAGAAGTGAGGCTGCACCCAACCCTGACACAGTGCAAGGACCATGCCTGCCCCAGAAATACCCCTGTGCCCTGCCCATCTGTGTGGGCAGGCAGGCTCAGCAAGGCAGGATCCAAGTGTGGAGTGGGCTTGATGTGGGGGGACCAGATGTGGGTTGAGAGGGCTCTATGTGGGGCATTCTGGATGCGGGAGGCTCAATGTGGAATCTGGGTGCGGGGGGGATCTGGATGCACAGGGGCTTGTTGGGGATTTTGGGTGCAACAGTAATGGGTCTCTGCAGGGGTGTCCAGGTGAAGGTGATTGGGGCTCAGCAGGGGGAGTCCAGAACGGGGCAGGGGGGATAGAGCTTGGTGAGGGATCTGGGGGGGTCCAAATGCTGGGGGAGTGGAATTCAATGGGATAGGGATCCAGGTACAGCAGGTTGGGGCTCGGTGGGGTAGAGATCCAGATGGCTTGTTGGGATGGTCAGGTGCAGGGGAAGTGGAGTTCATTGTGGGGGTTCTGAGTGCAGGGGTCTGGATATGAGGGGATCTGGATGCACGGGGGGGTCGGGTGGATGGGGGAGTAGCTCTCTGTACAGGGATGCCCGATGGAGTGCAGGAAGCGGGGGAGAGGGAGGCGGGGATAGAGAGAGAGTTTGCAGAATTTTCTGCAGCTGGGGGGAGAAATCTGGGGGTGGATCTGAACTGGTCCCAGATGCCATGCAGGAGAAAAGGAAGTCCCAACCCCCCCCCCACCCAGCTGTGACAAAACAGCTAAGCCCGGCACAGCGTAGGAGCAACCAGCCATGTCTTCCCCAGTCCTTTCTCCTGCTCATGGTGATTTCCCTCTCTGCCAGCTGTCCTAGGCACCTGAAATATACTGCTGGGCAGGGTCGCATGACCGCTTTAGTGGCTTCCCTTTGCTCCCCTGTCAGAAAGTCATTTTTCTGTGGGGAAACAAAGAAATCTGCATGGGACATAAATTCTGTGCATGCGCAGTGGCACAAAATTCTCCCAGGAGTAAGTGTTTTATCAGATAATCCAACAATTAAAAAAAGCCACACAGCAAAAATTATTTGCATGTGATATAATTTGTGGTATCTTTTGTGGAAAAGAATAAGACACTGTCAATTTCTACTGATTCAGCATACGATATTGAACATTTTTTGTTTATATTCACACATCTATATACGTGCACAGCTTGAAATATCATTTATTTGCTTTCTATTACCTGAATTTGAAATCTTTCCATTATCGGCTGTTCCTGCATTTCCTGGAACGACTAGCACTTGTTTTACATGTGGAGACTGTGCCAATTTCCAGGCCAAAGCATGCTCTCTACCTCCACTGCCAATCACAAGCACTCGTTCAGCCATCAGTCTGTGAAAAGCCAGTCACTGTACTTATTTCAGAGTCCTATGGGAAAAACCAGAACATATGAATTACGTCTCTAAAAGCCACTCATAATTGGTAGCCTCAGTCTAGTTCTCAGCATATAGGTATTCAGTTGACAAAAATACACCATCACTCATCGTATTGATTGGCAACAGTGTTGGCCTTCTGGGTGAACTCATGGACCAACTGAAGTAAGTGGAAATTTTACCATTGACTTCAATGGGGTCAAGATTTAATCCCTTAAGTGTACAGGACAACGTGTAGAGACTGAACTACCCACCTAGGTCTTGTTCCTCCACAGAAGTACTGAGGCACATTGGCAGTATGGGAAAGCTCGTACAAATGCTGGTTTTAAACTTAGGCTTCAATATGGAGAATGTCAATCCAGAAACTTTAATGAGCACTAAAATATGCAATTTTTTAAAAACAGCAATTGTCAAAATATAACAATCAGTGAGAATGCTGCTAAAACAGAATAATGTGCTGAATACACCTGCTCTTTCCCCCCCAATACAGTGATATTTAAAATTATCTCAATAGTATTTCTTGGCAGATTAATTTTGATGTATTTCAGAAACACTATAATATGCAATGTATTTTACATCTGCTGATCTAGTTTTTCCAATATGAAATTAAAACGGGCACACATTAATGTCATGAACAAAACCAATCCCAGAATATGACCTTTAAGATTGGTTAATGTCAATAGCATCTATCCATAGCCGCAGCCACAAAATACATAATAAATGAAGACCACCATAAAAATGTCAGTTTTCCAACAAACACAACATTGCTCTCTCTCAGGAAAAGATGATCTGTGAGGAGTTTACATTATAGCTTACAAACAAAATCAGAGACAATATTTAAATACAAAAGCATTATGTTTAAGAACAGATTTTAGTAAACTGTAACCTTTTAGGAAGGAGATTTTGGTTCTTAGCAGAGATGGCACCAATAATTGATAAAATAATTATTGATTATATACATTTCCAAAATGACTGAGCTAATCAAGTATAACGTCCACTTAAAAAGTTTTATGTACTCTCTTTCAGGGGACTTTATCCTGCAACTACAGGGAAAAGGATTACTTTATATAACAAGTCTTTTCCATCATTTTTTTTCCCCAGAATAAGGGTACTATACATTAGGTGCACTAAATACATACATTAGATTACCTTGAAATAAAGTTTACTTCATGCAAAAAATTTTAAAAGTTGGGTTCTTCTCTTTTTTGCTTCTTTATCAAAAGTTTTATTTTTCCTTCCCTTCCTTTGGTCTTAGCTATATAAGAAACGTTAAGTCTGATCGTCCCTGTTGTTGCTGGAAGACTTTCGGGGGGAGGGAATTTTACAGTATTAATTAAAGGATGAGAGAGCTCACAATAAGCAAAAAGGTTGAAGTTCATGACATTTTAACAAAATCATCATTTATCCCAAATGCTCAATACATACTGGAATTAAATAGGTGTTAACTAAAAAAAGTTTTTTAAAAAATTGAATTAAATCCTCTCCCTTCACAGTTATTCAGTTTTCAGCCTCTTCTTGACCCATCATAATTTCACTAGTTCAATAGTGTCTTTCAAGGTAGAAGAGATCTAAATTTCTAATGGAGGGTGGGGGCAGGGAAACACACACACAAGCAGAAACTCCTTCACGCTTAAAAAAAAAAAGATGTTTTCTTTTCATATCATAAAGAAAAAAAAAGGAGGGGGCTTTCCTCTCCCTTCCCCCCTTCTTCCAGTCAACTTAAAGGCATCTTGGCAGAAAAGGGAGCTAGCAGAAGAATAGAACTTACTTTAGAGGCGATATGATGGGGACTCCCAGCTGAGAGACACCCAGTCAGGCACTACTGCTCCACCTAATGATTCCAGAAATTCCCCAGCCAGATACAACCCTGTCCTCCTGCTCCCAGTTCAAATTCTTCTGTGTGATGAGAGCTGATCCCATAGCCAAGGACGACAAGCTCTTGGGGAGCTAACCTCTCCAAGCCATGGAGAAGGACAAGGAGGAGAGTGTGTGCTCCCACGCTCCTTTTAGCGAAAAAGGGAGAGCTGCACTCCCCCTTATTTTAACTCCTGATGGCAATGCAGATGACTTACTCCTTTAAAAAACAAAACCATATATAACAAAGGTGCCCCCTCAAAAAATTATGTAACATTTGCTAGTCTCCATTCTTTGGATTTCTCACAGGAGAGCAAAAAATAATATGGCATTATTTCTCCATCAATCAGTTCTGTATTTTTGCTGGTAATCCATACAAACTCTATATTCCCCATTCCCTACAAAAACAAAGATTATAATTTCTGAAATTGAGACACTGGTCAATGTACTCATCAGTCTGTGCCATTTTCCTGCACTTTTATGGCCCTTTTCAAATAATTAATCTCAAGGCAACTTTCTATAACAATAACACAAACATCTTTGGTAACAGTACAGAAGTTAAAAACTGTTCTTTTCTGATGTCAGAGGATGGGAGAGACAATCTTTAAATTAATATTGAAGAGTCATTCCTTGATGAGCATGTGTAACTCCCCACAACCTCAAATCAGTAATATAATTCACTTTTAGATTTGTTTAAAATTTACTTTAATATCTAGCACATATTAAAGTTAAGTGTTTTTCCTTTAATTCTGAATTATGACATGGAACCTTTTAACCTTGTAGAAAATAAAATGAGGTTTATTCAGTGTTGGAGATAGGTACACAATAAGTAATATGTTCTATTCCATTCTTTATAGGTTCTTTTACCATCCTCACCACCATAGTATTTGAACACCTTCCAGTAGTGCATTAAGAGACATGACTAACACTATGTTTCCAATACTACAGTTGTTTACAGAAAAATAAATCAAAACATGCTGATACATCACTGAGCAAGACCCATGTGTGAACTTCTTAAAGCAGGTGCACACTGAGGCAGTGAGAAATAAAAGTTTCTCTCTCTAAAATGCAATACATTACTCTCACATCATTAAAATAAATAAATTTACATTAATAAACAACAGGATAATCCCACATATGCACATCTTCCAATTCCCTACATGTTGATGCACAGATTTTAGCATCACAGTAAAAAAAAAAAAAAGCCATGTACACTACAATAAGCTTAAACATCACCTATCAAGTCACACGTCTCTTTTTCTTTCTTCTAGTGAATGACAAACAGCGGGAGATTCCTTAGTTGAAATCCCATCAAACAAGCATACAACTGCTGAGGCAGAATTTGGTCTGTAGATGTTTAAACAATTTCTTCTTACATTCACAGGGATCCTGCAGTGTAGATCACAAGAATCCACACAATTCTGAAACCCTTTCTTCTTCTACCCAACCACATAAGAGGAAGATACTGAAAATTTGCATTCATTCTAACTGCCCACAACATACTGCAATTATCTGACTCAAGTCATTTTCTTAGGTAGGATAAGAAAGAGAGACAGACAGACATACAATAACAACAGAGAGAACAATAAGAGACACAAAAACTGTTGAAATGTCTAACACCCAAACAAAAACACTTCTTCCATGTAGCAGCTGTGTTAGTCTGTGAGCTGTAGCTCACGAAAGCTTATGCTCAAATAAATGTGTTAGTCTCTAAGGTGCCATAAGTACTCCTTTTCTTTTTTACTTCTTCCATGGCATCATTTCCACTTCATGCAAATTTTTAGGTTTGCTGCAGTTTTCATATACAGATCAAACAAACAAGCTAACTACACAGGGCCAGATTCAGAGGGGATGTAAGTGGCAGTAAAAATTGCATATTCATAAAACAGCATAAGCAACATAAATTGGTGTAATTTACTCCAAGAGAACAAAGATGCAATGGGAAAAGCAACATATTAGGGTACAATCCAGACTAATGAGTTGCTGTGTCATTCCTGCCCTCTAGCATGGAGTGCCCTTTACAATGCTTTGCTGCTGTAGCCTCCTGCATGAAAGTCATTCCAAGCTATGTCTGTGTGTGTGCTGCAGCCAGCCACATCTGTGCTTTTACCAACCTTGGTTATACTGCAGGTGACCCCAACACACCCCCAGTATTAGATTTTCCCTCAGAAATGTATGTCCTGTGATACCCACCCCTCTCCTGGACAATACAAGTTTATGTAAAGTCTGTTACTGCTTTTAAAAGAAATAATTTGCACAGAACCTGCAATTCCAAATGGAGTTTCCCAGACACTTCAGTTTAAATACATTGGACTAGATAAAACAATAAAGTAAGTTTATTCACTAAAGAGATTTTAAGTAAGTACAAGTAATGAGGCATAAGTCCAAGTTATAACTCTGATGGTGCTGAACTTAAACTATATCAGAATCAAGCAAAGTAATTTCTCACCATATTCTTTCAGCAGTCTTACTCACCAAACTTCGTAGGTCAGGACCCCTCTGCCAGTTCAGCACTGATTTCTTTGTCCTTCAGGTGCTGTGAATACATCTCCAGATGACATTTGGGAGACAAAAGAGTCTATATGGAAGGATATTCCCTGCTGCTTTTTCCTCACCTGTTTGAGCATCCTGTGTTTCCTGACCTGCTTGATGACCCCGTTTACTGCTTAAATGCAAATTAAGCAGAATACACATTCCTTTGAGGCAGACCTGTCTGCTAACCTCAGTTTGGAATGTGTTAATAACATCATAAAGTGGAATATTATAACTTCACATAAGACATTGTCACACACATTTTATCAGGACAATAAGGAACAGAAAATTATGATTTTTAAAATGATAACTCACAAGGCATACTTTGTACAAATATTATTACAGGAGCATGTGGGATGTGGACACAGGAGGTGCATTCTATCACAAGCGTGTAAAGATAAAAGCCAATAAGATGAAGCAGGCCTCCTTTTACACACTTACTTTAGTGGCTTTTCTTGCTTCAGTGATGCTGTCGTTTCACTGACTGGATGTACAATATTGCTTACCCCAAGCATTCAAAATCATGAATTGGGCTCAACAAATCCCATGAGATTGGCTTAAAATCATGAGAATTTTAAAAAATAGAGAATTTTGGGGGGTGGAGTTACTTGCCTTCTGGGTTCTGAGCTGTTAAGGGTACAGTTAGTTCACTTTTTCAAGCATTTCTCTGCAGCCATGGAGCTAAACACTTAATTTTTTTAATAAAAACTGAGAGTATCATGTAATCAGTTGACTCCAATAGGTGGGACATTTAAGAAAAACACCAAATATCAAAAAACTTGCAATAAAATCACAAGAGGTAGCAGTACTGAAATGTAATTCACACTCTCATACAGCAGCTGATGCCCATTTACAAACATGATACACCCCCACGTACATCACTTCTGAGTCTGGCACACGTTATCTCGAAACCAATATTCCATCCACAGATGAACTAAAACCGCTACCCCACAAAAGATACCCTTATGCTTCAAAAAGAAAAACGAGTACTTGTGGCACCCTAGAGACTAACACATTTATTTGAGCATAAGCTTTCGTGAGCTACAGCTCACTTCAACTTCTGCTGCACAAATCACACTTCATAGCTATACTGCCAAAGATATGGAGTACTTGTGGCACCTTAGAGACTAACAAATTTATTAGAGCATAAGCTTTTGTGAGCTACAGCTCACTTCATCGGATGCATTCGGTGGAAAATACAGTCGGGAGATTTATATACGCACACAGAGAACATGAAACAATGGGTTTCAAGAAAACAACAGAACGCCACTAGCCATCACCTTCAGCCCCCAACTAAAACCTCTCCAACGCATCATCAAGGATCTACAACCTATCCTGAAGGACGACCCATCACTCTCACAGATCTTGGGAGACAGACCAGTCCTTGCTTACAGACAGCCCCCCAATCTGAAGCAAATACTCACCAGCAACCACACACCACACAACAGAACCACTAACCCAGGAACCTATCCTTGCAACAAAGCCCGCTGCCAACTCTGTCCACATATCTATTCAGGGGATACCATCATAGGGCCTAATCACATCAGCCACACTATCAGAGGCTCGTTCACCTGCGCATCTACCAATGTGATATATGCCATCATGTGCCAGCAATGCCCCTCTGCCATGTACATTGGCCAAACTGGACAGTCTCTACGTAAAAGAATGAATGGACACAAATCAGACGTCAAGAATTATAACATTCAAAAACCAGTTGGAGAACACTTCAACCTCTCTGGTCACTCGATCACAGACCTAAGAGTGGCTATCCTTCAACAAAAAAGCATCAAAAACAGACTCCAACGAGAGACTGCTGAATTGGAATTAATTTGCAAACTGGATACAATTAACTTAGGCTTGAATAGAGACTGGGAATGGATGAGTCATTACACAAAGTAAAACTATTTCCCCATGTTATTTCTCCGCCCACCCCATCCCCCACTGTTCCTCTGATATTCTTGTTAACTGCTGGAATTAGCCTACCTTGCTTGTCACCATGAAAGGTTTTCCTCCTTTCCCCCCCTGCTGCTGGTGATGGCTTATCTTAAGTGATCACTCTCCTTACAGTGTGTATGATAAACCCATTGTTTCATGTTCTCTGTGTGTGTATATAAATCTCCCCTCTGTTTTTTCCACCAAATGCATCCGATGAAGTGAGCTGTAGCTCACGAAAGCTTATGCTCTAATAAATTTGTTAGTCTCTAAGGTGCCACAAGTACTCCTTTTCTTTTTGCCAATACAGACTAACACGGCTGCTACTCTGAAACCAGGCAGAGTTCATTTGCTAGAGAGCAAAGAGACAGTTTGAGGCCACCACCCTAAGACTGAAGCACTCATCGACATCGCTGGGAGTTCCTTCACTCAGCACCTCTCCCGGGATAGGGAATGCACAGTTCTTTCCAAGTTACCATGTTTCTCACCATGATAAATTAACAGCTCAGCTGAGCTGGCCTGGCCTGGCCCTGACAGCTTTGTTCTGTTTCCCAGCGAGCTCCAGAAGGGAATTTAGGCCCCAACGACATGGGCTTTTCAAATAAGTTTCAGGCGTTATCTAGCTGCAGGCCCAGAAAACGAAGACTGGAGCTGGGGCTGCTGATGGGGAACACGTTAAACACCGTCTCAGGGGCTGGCTGTACAATACAGACGGCCCTGGGAGGGGGGGTGGTAATTTCTTGTTTGCTGCAGTGTCACCAGGGGCGGGGCATGAACGGTCACACGGCCCAATTAACTGCCGGCCCCTGTGCACGCGGCCGCTCCCCGATGATGGCACCTCCCACTCTGTCCGGACAGCTTTCAGCGCCCCGCCCCGCCCCGCCCGGCCCTGCCCCGCCCCGCCCCGCCCCTCCCCGGCGTCTGTGACGCGCGCCCAGCCCCGGCGACTTCTTCTACGCAGGCCGCGCGTCATAACCACCCCAGACTCTGTCACGTGCCAGGCGGACGCAGGAGCGGGCGGGGTCACGCGTTGGCAGGGAGGCCAGAGGCTTCTGTCTATGGTGGGGACTACATATCCCACCATCCCAGGCGGCGCGGGCGTCGACTCCGTTGGCATGGGCGGGGGGCGGGGCCGCTCCCCCAGAGAGAGCCGCTGGGAGCCGTCCCTCCCACCGCGCTTCCAGGCACCACCCTTCAACGTGCGCGTGCCTTCCGCTCCCCTACGCAGGCGCCAATCACGGGGGAGGGGGGGCCAGGTGAGGCGGGGGCGTCGGACAGCGGCGGCGGCGACGTTGACAGGCGGGGGTAGTGGGGGAGGGGCAAGGGGCGCTGCGGGACCCGGCCCCCGGGCGAGAGGGTGGGGCAGCGGCGGGCTGTGCCGAGACCTTGGCTCCGGCCGGGGGGGTGATTTAGTGTCACTTCCCCCTCCGCCCCCGCTGAGCGGGGTAATGCCGGTTAATGGCCGCCCGCTCCGGAAGTGGCCTGTCACCCTGGTCTCTGAGCCCTAGTCTGGCCGCGCCCTGTGCAGCGTGTCAGATCGCGTGCGGAGCTGTTAGTCTGTCATCCTAATGGAGTAGGAAACGGCTGTCCCAGGGTGAGCCAGCGTCGCTGATCTCTAGGGAGTCCCCCCCCCCCCGTGCAGTTTCCCCCACATGATGGCACAGCTGGCAGTTACTGCTGTGAAGGCATTGTTTGTTTGCTCTGGGGGAGAAGTAGCTCTAGAGCTGGATAATCAAGATTTACCGTAAACGGTGAGTCTAGAGTAACCCTTCTACTGCTGTGAGCAAAGTGAGGCCAGGTCTACACCACAGACCTATATTGGTGTATAACTATGTCACTTGGGTGTGAAAAGTCCACACCCCTGAACAATGTAGTTATACTGACCTATCCCTACGTGTAGACAGCACTATGTTGATGGAAGCAGTTCTCCCGTTGACACACTTACACCGCCTCTCGGGGAGGTGGATTAACTACGCCACCAGGAAAAGCTCTCCTGATGGCACAGGAGCATCTTCACTGAAACGCCCAGCGGCACAGCTGCATTGGTGCAGCTGCGGCATTTGAAGTGTAGAGCTGCCCTGAGTGTTTGCAGATGGAAATGTTCATTTAATGAATGCTTATTAAACAGCAATAATATTTTTCTCACAGATGCCTCTATCAGAGAAGAAAGTTCTTCTCTGATGAAAATTGCAGGATTAAGGCCAAAATCACCATAACGGTGAGGATGCCATTTTAGTTAAATACTTTTGTAGAGCATGATGCTACAAAATATCATTTTGCATAGGTCTTACATAACTATCCTACATAAAGCACCACACACCGCTGTATACAATATCATACACAATCGTAGCAGCTTTTATTTAAAATTATCAACAATTGAGTATAACTTAGATTTCAACAATAGTAACGAGTAGTGGATTGTACAAGTACTTTTAAGTGATACTTAGAATCAGAATTTTTTTTCCAATCAGATTATAAATATAAAGCAGGTCTAATTTTGAGCCTAATCTGTGTAATTTGACAGCAACTCAGAGAGGCTACTAGACATAAAAACTTTCAACACACTATTTTGAGTAAGCGTGATTATATGAAAAACAGTTACACACAGTTATAGGGGATTCATCCACTGCCTAATGCACTCAGTTCTAAGAGATGGTCTACTGATCTTATTTAACATGTTTGCAGCCTTTGTTAAGGCAACAAGAGACTATAATGATCATCTAGTCCAGGGATCAGCAACCTGTGGCCCGCCAGGGTAAGCCTCCTGGCGGGCCAAGCCGGTTTGTTTACCTGCCACATCCTCAGGTTTGGCCGATCGCAGCTCCCACTGGCTGTGGTTCGCTGTTCTAGGCCATGGAGGCTGCAGGAAGCAGTGGTCAGCACATCCCTCGGCCCGCGCTGCTTCCTGCAGTGAACCCGTGGCCAGTAGGAGCTGCAGTCAGCTTAATCAGCGGATGCGGCAGGTAAACAAACTGGCCCGACCTGCCAGGGGGCTTACGCTGGCGGGCTGCGTTCCAAAGGTTACCGATCCCTGATCTAATCCAACCTCAAGAACTGCTCTTTTGTGATATTGGGACAGCTGTGTTGCAAATGAGTTTTAATTTGTAGTATATACAGGATTCTTCTGTGTGTAAATAGTGCTAATCTGCTGTTTTTATATATATATATATATATATATATATAGGCAAGTGTATGACTGAGAATTGGCGTCTAAAATAAAGGTCTTTGTACATAAAAATTAATCTGAATTTTGATAATCTTTGAAAGTAAAAGAAAATAACTGGTTAATGTCAGAAGATTTTAAGAAATAATATTGGCTTTTAAAATTCAACACATTAGTTTTATTTTATGTTCAGTGTTGTTGTTTTTTACAGGTCATTGTTTAGGATGTAGCAGCATCTGAAGAAATATGAAGTGGCTTTGTGTCATATTGACAAAAAAAATTGGATGTCATCTCTGGGCGCTTTCAACAATGATTCCCAAAAAAGTAAAAACATTTCCTTATCCCTATATCATTGAGCATAGAATGTTGTCAGGTTACAAACCTAAAAATAACATCAAAGACTCTTACAGACATCTTAAACTTCAGGAGGGGTGTTCCCTAGATGATGTAAGAAGTTCATTTAGAAATCTTGCCAAACGGTATCATCCAGACAGTGGTTCCATCACAGCTGATTCCGCAACATTTATGCAGATAGAAGAAGCATACCGAACTGTGCTTTCTGATGTGGCCAAGAAAATGAAATCAAGTGAAAGTGAAGATGAAGAGGAAACCAAATTCAAATCCAAAGCACCACAGCACAGGCAGTATTTAAGTTTTGAAGGTGTTGGTTTTGGGACTCCAAGTCAAAGAGAGAGACAGTACATGCAGTTTAGAGTAGACCGTGCAGCTGAGCAGGTGATGGAATATCGAAAGCAGAAACTTGAGAGCCAGTATGCTATGAACACTATGATAGCCAAAGATATAAGGCAGAGTAAGAAGGTAAAAATTACCCAAGCAATTGACCGTTTGGTTGAGGACCTCATCCAGGAATCAATGGCTAATGGAGACTTTGATAACCTCAGTGGTAAAGGAAAACCATTGCAGAAATTTTCATATTGTCCACATATTGATCCTATGACTCACAACCTGAACAGAATTCTAATAGATAATGGATACCAACCAGAATGGATTCTGATGCAGAAAGAAATACGAGAAACTATTGAGGAACTAAGAAAGAACATAGTAGCATCTAGGAATAAACTTGGAGAGCCAATGACACTATGTAGACAGAAACAATGGAGTCAGATTTGTGAACAATTAATAGACGATATCAAGAAACTAAACAAAAGAATTAGTGACTTCAATTTAATTGTTCCCATTCTGAACAGACAAATGGTTCATTTTAATGCAGACAAAGAAATTGCACGAGCACAGAAGGCTTATGAGATCCTCATGGAAAAAACAAAGACCACTGATGTGGATACAAAGGAAAATGAACAGGGAAAAGTTAAAATGTTTAGGCTTAAATCCAGCTTTTTGAAGTGGATAAATCTTATGTTGAAATAAAATAAAATGGATGTACCCCCAGTTTTGATTAAATATTCACGTTAATACGTTTTGTAGTTTGAGAGAGAATTTTTCAGGTTTACTGAAAATATAAAACCTACCTGTTTTAATGTTTAGAAGGAATCTAGCTGCTTGACCTGGCTCTCCAAGTGGTCAATATGAAAGCTGCTTAAGAATAAATAATTTTTCTCAGCCAGTTTTGCTTTTGTTAAGCTTATTCTGCTGCATATATTGAACCAATGTTTTATTTGAGTAAATCAGAAAGAATTAAACCTCATAAAAGTACCATTATCTTTGCTTTACAAATTAGGAAACTGAGGTACAAAGAGATGACAGCAAGTTAGTGACAGAACCAAGAATAAAATCTATATTTATTAACTTCCTATCCTGTGCTCTATTCATTGAACCATTCTGCTCTCTTAGGTTGAATGCTCACAGCAAGGAACAGTGAGCAGGAAAAAAAAAAAGCCCTTTTTAAGTAATAAATTGTCTTATTTAAAAAAATACTTATGTCAGAGACTGTTTTCTGGTATAAGGAATTGTGGCTAATAGTAGAGTCCCTGCTCTCATGAGCTAGTACATATTTCTTTAGATAAGTAGACTGAACATTTTCCTGAGAATGCTGGGAGCTTAGTTACTAGTTCAATTTTCTGAATGCTTCTTATATGTTAAAAGGACACTGAGAAAGCTGACAGGCCAAAATGTAAACCTTACCCCCACAACAACTTTTTGTCCCCTGATGGTTGCTTCTAGTGTCTGATCACTCCAAATGAAAGCGGAAACAGTATTAAAATCACAGCTCATTGACGGGTGATCTAGCAACAATCAAACCTGAATTTGTTGCGTTTGTTTACACACATGCTCATTTTGTACTGTGCCTGTGCTATCCTTGCATTCTCTGCTTTTGTGATATGGCAAAAGGCTGAAATTGGCTCTCAAGTTTTTCAGAGACCAGGATTCTTGTCTGTTTCTATAGTCCATCCCCTCATAAGAAATGAGCAGACAGAGCAAGTAAGAGACTGATATGATGTGTACAAACTCGTATGCAATCCCACTGAGCTGAGTTTATTGGTGGTGGGTCATGCAGTTGAGAAACTTGCACTGCACACTTTAGTTTTGGTAGGATAAGGATAATCATTTTTCATCATCATCTAGACATTAAAAAGAAAAATTCAAGAGGTCACATTTAGGGCCTTTCAATCTTCAGTGACCCTATTGACAGTTGAAAGGGGTACATTTTCCTTTTTGTCTTATGAATAGCAATACTGAAAGCCATGGAGTGCTTGAATACATTATTTTAGCATCTCAGGGAAGATTTTGGCCTTTCGCAAACTTTGTGCTCATTTTAGATGTCACTTCTGTATGAATGCCTGCTTATTTATTGAAGAGTGTAAGTGACCTTTAGTAGTTCTTGTTTATAATGGAAACTTCAGACCAGGCAGACTTCTGCTTAACTTTAGGACTTAATTACAGCAGATAAAAGCCTTTTCGCACAATATTATTGAAAAGATTGTAACTTCTGTTTGTCCAGATGACCAATGAAATTTGACTGGCATTTCTAATTAAACTTATCCAACAGTACAAACAAAATAATTACTCATTTCTCAACTGCAAACTGAATAGATGTGAACAGATTCCTTGTACTTTAAATCAGCTTTACAAAATGGTCATGAAAAATTATCAGGCACAAGATCTGCTTTTCCACACTTTACCTTGATGATGAAAAAAAATTAAATTTTACTTGCCCCTGGCATCTGGGGGAAAGACTGATATAAATATCAGTTTTCTGCATATTTTAGGCCATAAAATCTTAAGAATATCAAGCTATCTAATCAGCATTTCTAAAGCCCCTAGCACCATAATATCTAAGAAGTGTATTTGAATTATACAAACCCAAGAAAGAACTGCGGAGAGAGCAGTGAATTCTCCATCCCATGTGAGGTCTAATAATGTGCCTCTAATTTGAGATTGATGACAGTTCGCTGTTAGGTCTGACTTGTGGAAAATAATAAAATTAAGATATTACTTCCAGATACAAAGGGTGTCTGACTACCTACATGTACAGGGAGTTATGTGAATAATTAGTAGATGGAAAGTGCCTTGAAAGGCTTGTTGATATGAGATCTTAATATTCAGATAAAAATTAGTTATGGAGTTGTTGGAATAGACTATATCAACCTTGGTGTCAGTATTTTGCTCATTCCTATCCAAACCTGCATTTCAGTTTCTTTTAATTACTAGACCATTACCATGCATCTAAATCCTGTTCTAGTAGTTGTAGAGCTTGGGTTTCAAAGTCCAAACATCCCTGCTGGAGATACTGTTGCACAAATGGTATTACTGGGTCTTGAGGGCTGCCATTCACCTTCTTTTGAATAACCAACAGAGAAGGTTTTGAGGAGAAGCAACGGGGGGCACTACAGGGGAGAGCAGAGGACAAGCAAGGGGCAAGAAAAGTTGCCAAGTATCCATTCTTGCAGGAAGCATCTGACACAGCTAATAGAGCATGGGAAAAAAGTGTTTGCATTTTTGAAACTGCTTCTTCACATGTTTGTGTGTGTGGCTTTTCCTTCCACTTCCTACAAATGGGCAATGCAATGGGGAGGCCTCCACCTGCCCACGATTGAGATTAGCAGCACGAACTGATGTAGAAAGTGGCCAGAAACATTGTTTGGGGGTTTGAGGAAAGTTCAAGAGATGTGAGTCACCAGGGGATGAAGAGCAGAAACAGCATCAGAGAACAATGTGGAGGAAGGAATCGTAGACTCATAAACTTTAAGGTCAGAAGGGACCACTGTGATAATGTAGTCTGACCTCCTGCTTGTTGCAGGCCACAGAACCTCACCCACTCCTGAAATAGACCTCTAACCTCTGGCTAAGTTACTGAAGTCCTCAAATCATGGTTTAAAGACTTCAAGGTACAGAGAATTCATCATTTACGCTAGTTTAAACCTTCAAGTGACCTGTGCCCCATGCTGCAGAGAAAGGTGACACCCTTACCCCCACTCTTACCCAGGGGAAAATTTCTTCCCAACCCCAAATATGGTGACCAGTTAGACTGAACATGTGGGCAAGACCCGCCAGGGAGAAACTTGGGAAAGAATTTTCTGTAGTAACTCAGAGTCCTCTGCATCTAGTGTCCTTACTAGCACCAACACATGCTTGGAGGAAAGGATAAGAATGTGGTGGTGTGAATTCAGATAGATGTACTGAGAGGGTAGCAAAAGGGGCAGTTCATGGAAGGGGGGCTCTTACTATATTTCTTAGTGCCAAAGCTAGCGTGGCACTTTACAAGTGGAAGATAAGGCAAGATTCCTGCTTCAATCCAGTAATAATTATTATATTTTATTTATGCTGAGGTAGTGCTCAGAGACTCTAATCAGGGTCGGGTGCTGTACAGACATAAAGTTTGTTTCCTGCTCTGAAAAGCTTGATTTAAGGCTGTTTCTACAATTGAATTGCATGGGCAGATTGCTGTGCCCATAGAGAGAACCCCAAAGATTAGTGGAACTTCGGACGGGAGTCGGGGGTGAGCGAGGGGAGGATCAGGGTCTAACAAGGTATAAAACAATAGGAGGGAGGGAAGGAGATGAAGATAACAATGGTAAGAATAGGTAGATTTGTGAATGCCTTGGTGGGTTTGAGAGACCTAAATCTCAATGGCAGTACTCATGTAAACAAGTGTTTGTAGGATCAGGGTTTATGTCTGTCTGTAGTGTCTTTGCATATTATGTTTGTTTCCATTTGACATCTCTCTGTATGCCTTGGGTTATGTTGCTCCTGTCTTTGTTTCATTCTTAGTTCCCCATCATCCTAGTTTCTGTTCCTTTTGAGTAATCTTTAAAATTTCCTCCCCTTTTTGTTTACTCTCTTCCTCTTTCTAATTTCTCCTTTTTTTTTTTGGACTGATCCTGCTGTGGATACACCAGTCATTTGAATATGAACACTTGTTTTGTGAGACTCTGCCAGCTAACATCTCCAATATTGAATTTAGTCTAGATTTAGAGTTTTGCCTCAAGATTTCTAAAATCTGGTTCATATTAAGTCCTTTATAATGGGCAATTGCCAGCAACTCTTTTTTTGTTTAAAGAGATCTCTCAGTATATATTGGGGCTAATCTATCCTTTTGTCTCTCTGTTGCTTTGAGAACAAAAAGGCTAGAAAGCAAGAAATAGAGAGCTAATTAAATCGTGTACAGGAAGCACGAAGGAAGCTAGTTAGTAATTGACATCTTCAGTCAAATTTTTCACTGCTCTGCTTTTAAGGTTGAAAGTTTTGATCCAAGTACACAAAACAGGATCAATATGAGAGCCCACTTACAGAATTTTGGAGATAGTGTGAAATGTGCATTCAGGAAGACAGAGGGGATTATAATCAGCAAAACACATTAAATTATTCTAATGTCTCCTAGGTTGAGAGCACTCAGCTTTATATGCTCCAGAGCAGGGTTGCCCAGTGGACTGGGCTAGGAATACCTACAACAACAATAGTGGTGGTAGCAATGGTGAAAGTGCTGGCATGCCAGTCTTTTCACCACTGTATCATCTAGCCCTGCTTTGCACAGTGTTAGAAGACAATGATTACAATAAAGGTGGATTTTCTACACTAGTGCTCTCACCAGTGGAACCGCATAAAAAGTATCAATAATGGGTAATTTTACACAAAGGAAGCTACTACAGGTAGTCAGCATGTATCTATACTCAATTCAGCCTCAAACTCTACTATTGCCTCAGAGAGTTTCCCCTTTTTCAGCTTCTCAAAAACTATACCGAACTACTTGTGAGTCACACAGCACTTCTAGTTCTTGGAATCTGATTTATTAAAACATCACAATTCAAATGTCAACTTAAATCTAAACAAGACTTTCCCTCACTACACATTTTCTTCAGTTCCTTTCTGGACTGAACAATTCTTTCCCCAAGCCCAGGTCCTTCCACCTGGTGTTTCCTCATGCCTCTTTGGGTTTCAGCACATCACTGCAGCTTTCGCTAGGTCTTTTCATCTGGCTGGTAGGAAGAGCCTCTTTCCCATGGCCCCCTCTGGATCCCATGCAGAGGTCTCTCCTCCATTACTGTTGCATCAGGGCTCCAGGCCCCAGCACACATGCACTCTTTCTGAGTAGGGGAGCTCTACCAGAACTACAGGTTCCCTGGATAGCCCCCTGTGACACTAAGCACCCCTGTATTCACACCCTACACACAATTGCAATAATCTTTTGTATAAAATATTCCTTGTGATGTATCATTTGAAAACTAATCATAGAATCATACATTCTTCTTCGAGTGCTTGCTCATGTCCATTCCACGTTAGGTGTGCATGCGCCATGTGCACCATTGCTGGAGATTTTTCCCTCAGTGGTATCCATCAGGCCAGCTCTAGCACTCTTGGGTGCTGTGTGCTTATGTGCCGATATAAGGGGCACCGCTAGCCATGCACCCTCTCACTTCCTTTACCACCCACGATGGTTGCTGGAACAACTCCTCTTGCTTCGGCAAGGCATTTTTCAGTGGTTTTCTTCTCTTAACTTAGTTTATTGGTCTTAGTATAGTAGTAGTGTAAATCGTGCTAGTGTAGATAGCCCTCGTCATTTAGCATAGAGAAGCTCCCTTTGTCCCTGAGGCTGGGTATGCCCTGGTCCCCAGGGTTCAAACCTTGTGCATCCTGTGGCAAGCCTATGCCGGTGAGCAACCCATACTACAGTTTTCTGAAGTGTTGGGAGAGGCTCATGTACGAGAGCGCTGTCAGATTTGTCGTGACTTTAAGCCTTGTGCAAAAAAAGATAGAAGTTAGCCCAGTGGTGGGCAACCTGTGGCCAGTGGGCCGCACACAGCCCGTCAGAGTAATCTGCTGGTGGACCGTAAGACAGTTTGTTTACATTGACCATCTGCAGGCACAGCCACCTGCAGCTCCCATTGGCTGGGAACGGAGAGCTGCGGGCGGTCATGCCTGCAGAAGGTAATGTAAACAAACTGTCTTGTGGCCCGCCAGCGGATTACCCTGACGGGCCGTGTGCAGCCTGTGGGCCGCAGGTTGCCCACCAATGGGCTTGACTGAGGGCTATCTTAATGGAAGCTGCTCTTAGACCAGCCTGAGAGCCAACCCACTCAGATTCAGCAGCAAGCACTTTGGCCTTAGTGTGAAGCGCTTCTCCAGCACTACGCACTTCCTTGCACTCATGCGCTGCCGGTGACCTGGCTACTGGGTGAGGCTAGCCTCTAGCCCCTCCCCTTGTGCCCAAGGCCTCACCCTTCCCCATCTGTTCCCTGTTCTGCCCCCTTCCTCCCCTGCAGGAGCCCAGAGCACCCCCACCACGGCCCCCAACACCGGGCAGCCAGGGGGCGAGGCCCCAGCCCCAGTGCTCCAAGTGCCGCAGTCAGCCACAGTGCTCCGGGCGGTGCAGCCAGCCCCGGTGCGCCGGGCGACAGCTCTCCTGGCCCCAGTGCTCTGGGAAGCCAGACAGCACAGCTAGCCCTGGTGCGCCGTGCGGCAGCGCTCCCAGCCCCAGTGCTCTGCGTGGCACAGCCCCAGCACCAGCTGATCTGCCTGTGGGAGGCAGGTCAGCCAGCCCCCGCCATCCTGGGCCAACCAAGGTAGAGCGCTCTGGGAACTGCAGAAAGGGGCCTGGCCTGGGGATGGAGTGTGGGCAGGACCACGCTAGGCTGTTTGGGAAGGCACAGCCCACCTCCGCCTACAATACCCACCACCCATGCTGGCACTGTTGTCCATCTCTGGTGCCAAGGAGGAAACATAAAAAGCAGCGCTCCAAGAGAGGGCACTCTCCAGTGCTGAAGAAGGGCAAACGGGGAAGACAATGGAGTGCAACCCACATTAGGCCAGTCCTCAACCCCCCGGTCCCAGGGCAGCACTATCGACTCCACCCAGAGGGATGTTGAGTCTGGTGCGGGACTCCCTACCGATGCCAGGAAGTTATCGTGACACCAGCAGAATCACAGTGCCTTCTACTCCGGCAGCTTTTGCACAGGCCACGGCCTTGTTATCCCTTCTGGTACTGCTGACCTGGATGGGACAACCACCAGTGCTGATGGGCATGAGCAGGAGAGAACATGATGCTCAAAGCTTCTTCCCAGGACCGGAATCTTCGGTACCCTCCAGGAGCAAGCCGACCTTGCTTTCTTCAGTGAGGTCGTCTCTAGTCCGGCAGTCGTCCTCAGATCCTCAGCACCGCACAGTGGAAGTGAGGGGAACCACTCTATCATGGTCACTTGGGAGGACTCTTCATCGGAATCTGAGATGGAGCTCTATGCCCACCCTAAGAGCCACCTCCAGTACAGGTCTTGTTGTAGGAGCAGCAGTGATCTGTATGCTCTGTATGACTATGCTATGTGTAACCTGTATGCTCAAAGGTCTGTTACACTTCCCCCCATCTTTTGTCTCCTCTCCCTCTTTGAATACCTGTGAAGTGGCTTTTCCCCTCCCCTCCTGGAATGCTTGTGGGATGAATGGGCTAGTTGAACAGCTGGAAGATCAGAAGAGCTCCCAGGTAGACAAGGTGTCTGGGACTCTAATTAGGCAGCACTCACACACCCAATGCATGGACACTGCATGGACACTGGCTGAGGTGGAGTGTGACCAACAAGACACAGCCAAGTCATCTCTAGTCGCAGGCCAAAAGGAGCAGGTCCTTAAAAGGGGAAGGGGCCATGTGCTCAGGAGCGCACTCACAAGCTTGTACCTCCAGTGACCGGGTTCATCATCCCACCGGTCCTACTTGGTTGCATCCAAGAGGTGGGCTCCCGCACTGCTCTGCTCAGCACCGGACCCCAACTCCTGTACCAAACCCAGTACCAATTTACAGGATGTGGACCCAATAGAGGTACTAGAGGCAGAAGAAGAGGAGGAAGCTCCCACTCCGGTCCTGGCTTCTTCCTCCTCCCCAAGTGAGGCTGCCTCAGGACCGAGTGGCTCGCTGCCCCAAGATGACTTTAGAGCCCACCAGGAACTCCTAAAGAGGATAGTGGCCAACCTGGGACTAGAGGTTGAGGAGCTCAAGGAATCATCCTACAGCTTCATTGACATTCTGGCTGCAGCAGCACCATGTAAGGTGGCCCTATCCATTAATGAGGCAGTAATGGGTCCAGTCCCTGTGGCAGACCCCATCTTCTCTCCCTCCCACTTCGAAGAGGGCAGAGAAGAAATCGACATGCCAGCCAAGGGGCATGAATACTTATATACTCTCACCCTCCTCCTGCATCCCTAGTTGTATCAGCGGCCAATGAGGGGGAGCCCTGATGGAGCCAAGCAAGTGCTACCCCCAAACAGAAAGATTTAAAGAAACTGGATCTGTTTGGAAGGAAAATTTATTCAGCGGGTGGACTGCAGCTGCAGATCTCAAACCAGCAAATCTCACACCATCTAGGTTGCATTTCCCTAGTTTGTATATGAGAAGGTCATGCGAGACAAAGCCTTACTAAAGTCAAGATATACCACATCTACCACTTTCCCCCATCCACAAGGCTCATTACTCTGTCAAAGAAAGCTATTAGGTTGGTTTGACATGATTTATTCTTGACAAATCCATGCTGACTTTACTTATCACCTTATTATCTTCTAAGTGTTTGTAAATTGATTGCTTATTTATTTATTCCATTATCTTTCCAGGTACTGAAGTGAAGCTGACTGATCTGTAATTCCCTGGGTTTTCATTCCCCTTTTTATAGATTGGTACTATATTTGCCCTTTTCCAGTCCTCTGGAATCACTCCCATCTTCCATGACTTTTTGAAGATAATCACTAATAGCTCAGATATCTCCTCAGTCAGCTCCTTGAGTATTCTAGGATGTATTTCATCAGGTCCTGATGACTTGAAGATATCTAACTTGTCTAAGTAATTCTTAACTTGTTCTTTTCCTATTTTAGCCTCTGATCCTACCTCTTTTTCACTGGCATTCATTAATACCTTGTGTACATTACCAAGTTTTGTCATCAAAACTTCCATTTGTCATCCCAAACAGTGAGTACATACACACTGCGAGGTGACTTTTGTTGGGGAGAATGCTTGGTTTTGGCGACAAAATACATCCACCCTCATGAGAGATTTACGTCTTTTTCCTCTATATTTTTGTTGACAAAGTGTAAGTGTAGACACCACACTTCATTTCATTACTTTAATTGGCCTCCAGGAGATGTCCCACAATGCCCATCCTGATCGCTTTGGTCAGCAATTTGAACTCCACTGCCTGCAGCCAGGAAAACAACCATTCACCCCTCCCCCTTAGAAGCCCTGGGAATTTTTGAAATTCCATTTCCTGTGTGCTCGATGTGGAGAGGTCTCATTGCATCTTCCCAGGTGACAGGTTATCATAGCAAATGCTCTCCCACTTGGACCACTGCAGAGCTGTTGGATCTGCTGGGTATATGGGAAAAGGAAGCTGTGCAATCCCAGCTGTGCTTGATTCGCAGGAATTGGGATACCTCTAGGCACTATGATCGGGACATGCTGCAGTGCAGAGCAAAGATGAAGAAGTTGAGGCAGGCCTACCATAAGGCGAGGGAGGCAAACTGGCGCTCAGGTGCTTCACCTAAGATCTACCAGTTCTATAAGGAGCTGGACACTATCCTTGGTGGCGACGCCACCTCCATCACCAAGAGCCCCATGGATACTTTGGAGGGCACGGAGGTGGCGGAAAGAGGACCTAACACAGAGGATGAAGTTATTGATGAAAAGGTGGAGTTAAATGAGGATGTGCAGCTCCCAGTGGGGTCACTCGGTGGGGCAGGCAGCCAGGAACTGTTCTCCACTCCAGAGGTGTCTAGCCAGTCTCAGCAGTTACTCTCCAGTGAGCAAGAAGCAGAAGATGAGACTTCTGGTAAGTGGCAGTGGTTTGTGTAGTGCGGAGGTGGGTTCAGGGTGTAGAAATGTGGAAGGCTGGCTGTGTTTCTGTAAGCTGGACATTTCCCTGTGTAGCTAATCAGTAGGGCAGAAGGGTGTTGGTGCACGCTGATATCTCACAGGAATTCTCCAGAGAGATCTCCAGGAAAGCTTCCTTCAGATACTCAGTAATCCTCTGCCAAAGGTTCCGTGGGAAGCAGCTTTGTTTCTTCCCCCATTGTAGAAAGCTTTCCTGCGCCATTCAGCAATGGCTTGTGCAGGGACCAAAGTGGCACATAGGCAAGCAGCATAGGGAGCAGGGCAGAAGCCACAAGCATGGAGTAAATGTACCCTCGTTTCCCTGCTTACCCTTAGCAGTGAGATGTCTGCTAGAATTACCCCCACCTGTGGAAAAGAGTGGGAGAATTTTAGAATTTGTTCCCTAGAATGCTGCACCACGACCCTTGCAAAGAGTGTGTGCACTTTTCCCCATGTAGAGTGCCCCCCGCCTCTGTCAACACTGACCGTACTTTAGGTGTTCGCAGAGATTTGTGCCTGACTAGGCTCAGTGAGAAAGTGATGGCAATGTTGCAAAAGGTGTGTGTAGTGGGGCGGCTGCCCCACACAGGCAGAAGAAGGGTTAAGACAGCCTTGGGGACACTGCGCAGAACCCAGCCAATTAGAAGAGGGCTTATTGAGCCAGCCAATAGGGAGAAGGCTTAGTGGAGCAGCCAATCAGGGCCAGGCTGGCCCATATAAGAAGGGCTGCTGAGCAGAACAGAGGCACTCTCTCCCTGGTAGCCAAGGGAGGACGAGGACGAGGACGACCGCCCCCGCCCCTGCCTGGTGGGAGGGTTGAAAGCGACAGCACCACAGACAGAGCAATACTGGGCAGGATCAGGGGAGCAAGAGGGAGCTCCAGCCTGATGGCTGCCAGACGGAGGCCCTGATACAAGGGCAGAGAAGGTGGGGAAGTGGCCCAGGAAAACAGATAGTGGAGTAGGAGGAGGGGCAATATGTGGTTGCCGGCTATAGGGTCCTTAGAATCATGAACTCATCATTTCATGATCACTTTTACCCAAGCTGCCTTCCACTTTCCGGTTCTCAACTAGTTCCTCCCTATTTGTCAAAATCAAATCCAGAACAGCCTCTCCCGTACTGTGCCTTTCTCCACTTTCTGAAATAAAAAATTGTCTCTAATACATTCTGAGAACTTGTTGAATAATTGGTGCCTTGCTTTGTTATTTTCTTAACAGATGTCTGGATAGTTGAAGTCCTGTGATGATCATGTTAGGCCTGGTCACTGACCCAATCACTGGCCTAAATCCATCACCTGGGACCAGATGACATGGCATAGGTGGCGCTGAGAATAAATCCTGTAAATGGCAAGTCAATCCTGTGACACAGGATTGATAAAATGGGGATAATATTCACCAGTGTTTTAGGGTTGTTTACATGTGCAGTAAGGCCTTTAAACATACAGGAACTGTTTAAGGATCATATTTTATCCTTGTTCAACATGTATAACTCTAATTGAAATAAGGAGAAGTTGTGTGAAAGATTAAGGGAGATAGTAGAGCCTTAACTGCAAAAGGCCAAATTTCATCTCAAATATACGTTCCCAAATCGTATGAAAGCTAATGGGAGGTATACATATGTACATATCTGAAAACAGAATTTGTCTCTAGATAGTATTCAAATTAGACATTTTGGGAATTCCAGTTACAGGTAATTATAATAAAAGGAGACCCTTTTGTCTAACCAGAATGTAAGAGAATAACAATCATTGTATTATGGAATAAAATGCTTCTTATAACTTTATCCACAAGAAAGTGACTGGTGTCATATCAAATGGTTGAACATTCTAGAGTGGGCTCCATTCTCCATGTTGCAGATTTTTTTTTTAAAAAAAAAAGGACACTTCTCACTTTATGAATCTACAGTTATTAAAAGCAACCTGCAAAGGAACAAAAAATAATATTGCCCTCTTTTCTTCTTTACGGTATATAAAGAAGGGCTGACATCTTTTGGGTTTTTTTATTTTTATTTCCCCCCTCTTTTTTAAAAATAAATTAAGATCTTGGCTGCTGTTTTCCCTAGAAGACTGAATGGTTGACTGGACAATTAGTATGATTATGACATCACAACTATCATACATACCAAACCTGCTTAAATGTGTAAGGAAATACTTTTTATTCACTGTTTTTAAAAGTTAATTTTATTTAACCCCACTATCCTACAAATGGTATAAAAATTCTTGTTGGTAAAGAGGAAATTTCCAGTCCTCTGAGACCTCCAAAGCAGACTTGATATTTCTGATATTCTAAGGTTAAAAAAAGGGGAGTTAGGGAATTTTTTTTTTAAAAAATCCCACCCTTGCAGGCTTCTTTATACATCATAAATAAGGCTACGTTTTAGTCAGGTATTTTAAGTAAAAGTCATGGACAGTTCATGGGCAGCAAACAAAAATTCACGGCCCATGACCTGTCCATGACTTGTACTATACCACTGATTAAATCTTGAGTGTGCCGCCGGTGCTCGGGGGGGGGGCAGCCCAGGGGTGCCGCAGGTGCTGGGGGGGGTGGCCCAGGGGGGCGCCGTGTGGAGTGGGGCCACAGGTGCTTGAGGGGGGGTGGTCCAAGGGGTGCTGCGAGTACACAGGGCGGGTGGTCCGGAACCCCTGCTGGGGGGGAAAGGAGGGGCTGTCAAACTCCCCACCCAGCTTCTCGGAAGCAGTGACATGTCCCTTCCTAAGCTCCTAGCTCCATGTGCTGCCAGCTCAGCATCTCCCATTGGCCGGGAACCACAGCCAATGGGAGCTGTGGGGGCGGTGCCTGTGGGCAGAGGCAGTGCGCAGAGCTAGGAGCTGAGGGAGGGACATCTCACTGCTTCTGGGGGGCCCCGCAAGCTAAGCGCTGCCCAGAGTCCTCACCCCCTCACGTGCCCCAGCCCTGAGCCCCCTCCCACACCAAACTCCTGCTGCTGCTCCTGGGGATGAGGGGAGGAAGCTGTGGCCTGAGACTGCCACACCGTCTGCTGCAGAAGTCAAGGAGGTCGTGGAAAGTCACAGAATCTGTGACTTCCGTGACCTCCATGACAGACATGCAGCCTTAATTATAAAGAAATAAAAAAGGGCAGGTTACTCTGAGATGGCTAAGTGAGGGATAGTATAGGAGCATAACAAGGCCAGGCCTTGGGCTTCTCAGTGTTGCCAATTGTCATGATTTTATCACAAATCTCATGACATTTGATGTTTTTCTTAAAGTCCCAGCTCAGGAATAATGCACTTACATGAAAGTCTTGGCTTTTATTTAAAAAGAAAAATAGTTTCTAGCAGTTATGGTTGCTGAGAAAAACTTTAAAATGTTAAATAATAGCGCCTCAAAACCCAGAAGGCAAATAAAAAATCCTTCAGGTGAGTGTATGTATATATATATAAAATTTAATCTTTTTTTTTTTTATTGCAGGCGGGAGGGCACTGATCTAAGTTCTCTTTAAGCTGCATGGCTGTGCAGCAACCTATTAAGCGCTGGGCAGGCGCTCAGGGCTGTGGCGGGGAGAGATTCCTCTCCCTCAGCCCCAGTACGGACCTGCTGCAGCCGTGGGAGCAGCGTCTCTCCTGCGGTCCCAACCTAGCCCCTGTACGGACCTACTGTGGCTGTGGGAGAGGCACCTCTCCCATGGCCCCAACCCAGCCCTGGCACAGACGTGCTGCGACCATGGGAGAGGTGCCTATCCCAGGGCCCCAACCCAGCCCTGGCATGGACTTGCTGCGGCTGTGGGAGAGGCACCTATCCCGTGGCCCCAACCCAGTCCCAGCCTGGACCTGCTGAGGCCATGGGAGAGGTGCCTCCCTGCAGCCCCAACCCAGCCATGGACCAGCCACAGGAGAGGCATCTGTCCTGTGGTCCCAACCCAGTCCCAGCCCTGCCATGGCAGGTTGAGGCGCCCCTCCCCCCCAAACCCAGGTGCTGCTGTGGGGAGAGAGAGCTGTGGGGGAGTCCTCTCTCCCTGCCGTAGCCCCGGGGCAGCCTGCACCCCACACTCCTTATTCCCGAACCCATCCCCGAGCACACAGCCCAAGCTGGAGCCCTCACCCCCACCACCACTCTGCCCCAGCCCTTAGCCCCTCATCCCCAGCCCCACCCCAGAGACCGCACCCCCAGGCGGAGCCTTCACCTCCCCACACACCCCAACCCTCTGCCCCAGCTCTGAGCCCCCTCCCACACTCCAAACCACCTGGCCCCATGCCCGCCACATGAATTTTGTTATGTGCACCAATATGGAGGTGATGTATCACGCATAACAAAATTCATTGCACATATGGATGGGAAAAATTAGAGGGAACACTGGCACTGACCCATAATTTTTGGATACTTGGGGTTGGCAATGCTAGCTTCTTCTCTTAGACACTGTGGAAAAGGAGCCCTGGTCCTGTTCTCCCTGGCTGGGATGTAAATCAGGAATAACTGCACTTAAGTCAGTGAGTTGGAGCTGGCTAGGTTTGGGTCACAAGGAACAGCTTACTGCACTTTAAATTCACAACCTAACTTAATCAGCATTAACTTTGGGAACTGGAGTAGGTCCATAGATTCATAAATTCCAAGGCCAGAAGGGACCATTGTGATCATCTAGTTTGACCTCCTGTATAATACATACCATAGAACTTCCCCAGAATAATTCATAGTGCACATCTTTTAGAAAAACATCCAAGCTTGATTTTAAAATTGTCAGCAAAGACAAATCCACTATGACCCTTGGTAAATTGTTCCAATGGTTTACGCTGTTAAAAATTTACACCTTATTTTCAGTCTGAATTTGCCTACCTTCAACTTCCAGTCATTAGATCATGTTATACCAGGGGTGAGGAACTTATGGCCCGCGGGTCAGTTCTGGCTTGCTGCTTAATTTCATATGGCCCGTGGCAAGTCTCTGCACTGCGGGCTGGAAGCCCCGAGCCTCAGTGCCTCCCGACCCTGTGGGGCTGGAGCTGTGAGCGCCGGCTTGCTCCATTGCGGAGGGAAGCTAGGTTTGGCTCCAGTTCTTGAAAGCGAATGGCATGTCCCTGTAGCCCCTATGAACAGGGGCGATCAGGGAAGCTCTGCTTGCTGCCCCTTCCCCCAGCACTGGCTGTGCAGCTCCCATTGTCCGGGAACAGAGTGCACAGCCGCTTGGCTCCTCTGCCTAGGGGCCAGACATGGTGGCCGCTTCCAGGAGCTGTGCGGAGCCAGGACAGGCAGGGAGCCTTCTTTAGCCCCACTGAGCTGCCAACCGGGAGTTGCCTGAGGTAAGCATTGCCTGGCCGGAGCTTGCACCCCAAACCCCTGGCCCAGGTTGAAACCCCCTCCCGCGCCTTAACTTCCTCCCAGATCCCACACTCCAATCCCCTGACCAAGCCCTGATCGCCCTCCCACATCCAAACTCCCTTCCGGAGTCTGCACCATGAACCTCCTCCCGCACCTCAACCCTATGTACCAGCCCTGAGCCCACTCCCGCACCCAAACCCCTTGGCCCCAGCCTGGAGCCCTTTCATAGAATCATAGAATCATAGAATCATAGAATATCAGGGTTGGAAGGGACCCCAGAAGGTCATCTAGTCCAACCCCCTGCTCAAAGCAGGACCAAGTCCCAGTTAAATCATCCCAGCTAGGGCTTTGTCAAGCTAGGGCTTTCCTTCATCCCAAACCCCTCATCCCCAGCCCCACCCCAAAGCCCACACCCCCAGCAGGAACCCTCACCCCTGCCCACACCCCAACCCCCTGCCCCAGCCCAGAGACCCCTCCTGCACTCTGAACCCCACATTTCTGGCCCCACCCCAGAGCCTAGGGGAAGCCCTGAGCTTCTGCACCCACCCCTCCCTGGCGGGGCTATGTTTGGCCCACAACTGATTTTTTCTGTGGGTCAATGGCCCCTGATAGAAAAGGTTCCCCACCCCTGTGTTATACCTTTCTCTTCCAGACTGAAGAGCCTGTTATTAAATATTTGTTCCCCAAGTAGGTATTTACAGACTGTAATGAAGTCAATCCTTAACCCTCTCTTTGTTAAACTAAATAGATTGTGCTCCTTGTGTCTGTCAATATAAAGCATGTTTTCAAATCCTTTGGTCATTTTCGTGGCTCTTCTCTGAACCCTCTTCAATTTATCAACATCCTCCTTGAAGTGTGGGCACCAGAACTGACCACAGGTCGGATTCCAGCACTGGTCGCACCAGTGCCAAATGATAAAATAACCTCTTGGCAATCCCCCGATTTGTGCCTTCCAGGATGGCTTTAGCCCCTTGGGCCACAGGATCACGGGGGCGGGGGGGAGCTCACGTCCAGCTGATGATCCACCACCAGCCCCACGTCTTTTTCCGTGTCACTGCCCCGCCCCCCCGACCGAGCGCCCAGCGCATCCGCGCGGCCGCTCTCCTTTATTCCCAAGGTTCGGGTTGCGCGTGTTCTAACCGCATCGCTGACCCATTGTGATGCAGGCAGGATGGAGCCTGGCCCGTGCCCGTTCGGCGCTGTCAGAGAGCCCCGCCCCCGCTGCCGACTGGGGGGCGGCTGGCTGCCAGAGGGGCACGGGCCGTGGCACTGCTGCAGCGGGGGGGGGGGAACAGAGTGACTCAGGGTCCCGGTGAAGCTGCTCTGGGGGCTCCCAGGCGGGGAAGGGCCGGGACTGGACTCGAACCTCACGCCCGGGCCCGGGCTAACCACAGGGCAGCGCCGCCTCCCTCCCGGCCCAGCCCATTGTGACGCCTCGCTGCGGCTGCTGATTGGGCAGAGGCCCCTGTCAGTCTCCGCGCCTACCCCGCCCCCCGGGCGGTGGCCGCCGGAAGTGTCTCACGCCGGACGGGGTAGGTGCGCTGCCTGCTTCCCCCTCGGAGCGGCCCGGCGCGCGGGGAGGGGGCGAGCTCGCGGAAAAGGCGGGCGAAGCGAGGCCCTCGCGAAGGGAGGCTGAGAGCAGCTCGGCGGCGGCCGCCTCCCGCTAGGGTAGGGGCTGTTCCTGAGCGAGCGCTCCCTGCCTCCCCCCCCTCCGCCTGCTCCACGTGCGGCAGGAGACCCCACGCGCTCCACGGGAGTCCCCCGCCCAACGGCCGCAGGCCAACGGCCCTCCGCGCGCGCGGGGAGTCAGGCTGCAAAGCTCTCGTCGCTCTCTGCACGGCGGGGGGGGGGAGGCTGCCCGGTCACCTCCTCCCCGCTGCTCCCAGTGCTGGGGAATGGATGCTCCTTAAAAGTGTGTGTGTGTGGGGGGGGGGGGCACCGGCACCCAAAATGCGGCCCTGCATCGCTCCTCCCCCCGTCCCCCCGGCCACCCGTTCCTCCCCCCCTTTGCTTCCTCTCTCTGTCACGCAACCCCCCTATCTTGTAGCTTTGGGTCCCAGCGGGTGAGAACCTGAAAGTGAAACTGCGTGTAAAATAAGCGATTATAACGGGCTAGTTCAAGGATTCTCAAACTCTTTTATAAAAGAAGTATGTGCTTTTAACGGTCTTTAGAGTGATGTTTTATCCTTTTGAAAGACGTTTTGGTTTTAATTTCTTCCCTCCTCCGATCCCTTCTTTCTCCTCTGAACATGAGGAGAGCTAGCACTCTGCGGACGCCCCAGGAAGTGCTTCATGGTGGAGAGACCACGTATACTGGATTTTCATTGTACAAACTTTAGGAAATGCAAAAAGAAATGAAAAGCTTAAAAAGTAAACTTTTCCCCATTCTTTGTTTCCATGGGAGACAGTGTAGCCTTTTGGACTGGATTTCAGGTGGAACTCCTGAGTTCTAGTTCCCTTTTAGGGTTTGTCTATACTTCAAAGTTAATGCCAATTAAGGTAGGGTGTTAATTAAAAGTGCAGTAAGCTGTTCCCAACCAACTCCATGTGTGTACACCCTTATTCCCGAACAAGCATGCCTTGTTCCTGTTTAGCATTACCTCCAGTGACACACTTGTTCTGGAATAAGGGTACATCTCCAAGGGTCCTGTCCCAATGACCCGTGATGCATTGCTTTGCATCCCAGCAATTCCTGTGCTTCCGTCCACATTTGTCGCCATCTTTCGACAATTTGCGTACTGCGCGCCCTGCCTCTTCTGGCTGCAGGAATGGATCCTGAACTGTTGACCATTATGCTGCTCACTCTGACCAACCCATCATGAGTGGCAGTGGAGTTATTCCGTAAACTACAAAGGCAAGACAAGTGTGACATTGATCTCGCCACGTGTAATAGCTACGACACAAGATTGCTTGTAGTATTCATGGAGGTGCTGACCACAGTGAATGCCGTTTTTGAGTCGGGAAACAAGTACTGAGTGGTGGGATCACATCGTCATGCACAGCTGGGATGATGAACAGTGGCTGCAGAACTTTCGGTTGAGGAAAGCCACATTCAT
Organism: Dermochelys coriacea; assembly: GCF_009764565.3. Taxonomy (NCBI): domain Eukaryota; kingdom Metazoa; phylum Chordata; order Testudines; family Dermochelyidae; genus Dermochelys; species Dermochelys coriacea. Next base: position 164,701,575 of record NC_050068.2, read on the forward strand.
GGGACTGTGTGATGAGCTTGCCCCAGCCCTGCGGCACAAGGACACGAGAATGAGAGCGCCCCTGCCGTTGGAGAGGTGCATGGCGATTGCACTGTGGAAGCTGGCTACTCCAGACTGCTACTGATTAGTCGCTAATCAGTTCGAAGTGGGAAAGTCTACCATCAGACTCGTGTTGACAGAAGTGTGCAGGGCCATTAATTGCATCCGGCTTCGAAAGACCTTGACTCTGGGCAACGTGCGTGACATTGTGGATGGCTTTGCACATATGGGCTTCCCTAACTGCTGAGGGGTGATAGATGGCACGCATATTCCAATTCTGGTACCAGACCACCTAGCCACCAAGTACATTAATCGCAAGGGGTATTTCTCAGTGGTTCTTCAGACACTTATGGATCACCGTGGGCATTTCACAGACATTAATGCAGGCTGGGCCAGAAAGGTGCGTGACGCATGTATCTTTTGGAGCGCTGGCCTGTTCAGGAAGCTGCAAGCAGGGACTTTCTTCCTAGACTAGAAGATCACTGTTGGGGAAATTGAAATGCCCATTCCAGGGAGACCCCCCTAACCCCTTAATGCCATGTCTTATGAAGCCATACACGGAGCAACTTGACAGCAGCAAGGTTCAACAACAGGCTGAGCAAGTGCAGAAGACCGTGGAGTGTGCTTTTGGCCATTTAAAAGCCCACTTGCGCTGCCTCTGTGGGAAGCTGGACCTGGCCGATGACAATATTCCTATGCTTATAGCTGCATGCTGTACGCTTCATAATATTTGTGAAGGGAAGGGTGAAAGCTTCACTCAGGGCTGGACCGCAGAGGCTCAGTGCCTGGAGGCTGAGTTTGAACAGCCAGAGACAGGACTATTAGAGGGGCACAGCGTGGGGCCATAAGGATCAAGGATGCCTTGAGGCAACAATCTGAATCTGAAAGCCACTAATATTTGTTGCTGTTCTCGGGAGTGCAGTGCTTGTAATGCTAGGAAGTGGTTGGTGCACATGATGCAATAAGTGGTTTAACATAATTGTATGTTGCTTTGCAGTGCTTTTTTTGTTTGCTTTCAAACCAACACAATTCTTTTATTAAAAAACAAAAACTGGAGGAGAGAGTCAAACAAAAAAACCCATCAGCAGTGAGAGGGATAAGGGAAAGTCCCAGAAGGAGGAGAGGTCCCAGGATGGCTAAAGATTTGTATATGTCCAGGGATCATATCCATCCTTCTCCTTTGGAGTACAGTGCAGCGGATACTGTTCTTCAGCAGGGCCAAACTGGAGAGGGACGGGTGTTGAGTGCAGTGGGTAGTGGGAGTCCACAGTGCTGGACTGTGAGGAGGGAGGAGTGGAATGCCACGGGTATAGACTGGAGCCAGGAGGTTGATAAGAGTGTGTTGGCAGTGTCTGGGGGGCGCATGGGAAAGAGTTTTGTGACAGTGGCTGCAGGGGAGGGTGGGCACGGGGCAGCTTGGTTTGAAGAGCTAGTATCTCCTGGAGCATGTCTGCTTGGCACTACATAACCTTTAAGAGCCGCTCCGTGGCTTCATTCTGGCGTACTGCGTTCTCCTTTCGGTCCCTCTTCTCGCTGTCCCACCACTCCTTCAGTTCCTGTTTCTTGGCGGTGGAGTGCATCATAACATCATGCAGAAAGTCCTCCTTAGTTCTTCTTGGCCGCTTTCTAATTCTGCACAGCCATTCAGCTGCTGATAACAAAGAGGGAGGCTGGGCTCCCAAGGTCATCTCTGTGAAGTTTAATGCAACATTGTACAGAAGCAGTATTGTTTGCAACACAGAGAATACTAATTCAGTGATTTAAAACACAGCCAGTACTCTCACACCTGTCACTAACTGGTTGACCCCAGGCAAGCACACATGAGCCACAAGACCCCCAAAATGGTGAGTAGCTGCAGGGGCAGGGTAAATCACTCTTCCCGGACCCTACAGTACACTTGGCATGTGGTTCTTGGGGAGAGCCAGAGGGGCCTGATAATCACTCCTGTCCCCACACTTTCCACAGAATGTGATTATTATGGAAGATATCTCACTGCTGAAGGTGAGCAGGGAATCAAGGGAGCATAGTCTCCAAGCCTGCAGCTTCCACCCTGGCCCCTATGCGGCTTGCTTGTGTGCAGCAATGGTCTCCCCCAGCCCCCCGTGATGGCACAGTGGCGTGGGAAAGTTACCGTTAATGGGGCAAGAAACAAAGTAGCTCTGCCGAAGAGCCTGCAGCAACAGATTGCCCAGTATCTCCATGAGAGTTTCCTGGAGATCTCTGAGGGAGATTCCTGTGAAGTGAGGGAGTCAATCAACAGCCTGTTCCGCCGCTCAGACTAGGCATGTGGTGGGAGACAAGCCTGCTTTCTGCAACCCTCTTGCCCCCAACAACTCACTTCAGTGATTCTCAAAATCAGATCCACTTACCAGGTACCTCCTCCTCCTGTTTGCGCTTCGCCAAGCTCTGACAGCTTGTGAGTGGCTAGCCTCCTCCAGAGTAGAAAAGAGCTCCTGGTTGATGCATCTCTGGTCTCCGAGTCATCCTCTACCTCTCGGTCCCCCTCCCCCTCCCCATCCTTGTCCCAGATTTCCTCCTCCTGGCTTGGTCCACTCTCGACTGGCACATGAGCCACCGAAGTATCCACAGTGGTCTTCACAGTGGAGGTGGGGTCGCCGTTGAGAATCGCATCCAGGTCTTTGTAGAACTGGCAGCCCATGGGCGCAGCACCAGTACGGTGGTTTGTCTCCTGCGCCTTGTGGTGGGCGTTCCACAGCTTCTTCACTTTGTCCCCTTTCTGTCATGCATCATGAAATCTGTCCATAGGTATTATAATTCCTATGGATGGTGCGCAGCTGGGACTGGACAGCCTCCCTCTCCCCCTCGCAAATGCTGATGAGGTCCAGCAGCTCATCATTGTTCCAAACGGGATCGCCTGGTGCATGGAGCAGGCATGGCCACCTGGAAAGATGCGCTGAGACCACTGCACGCATTACCGAGCAAACAGGAAGGGGATTCCAAATTTCCAAAGGAATATATGGGGTGGGGATGACAGTTGGTCACCTGAGGGCAGGGCAGTAGAGTTCAAACCTATGATCAGAGAGGTGAGAACAGGCATTGTGGGACGCCTCCCGGAGACCAATCGCAGCGCTGTAATCGCCACGGTGTCTATATTGGCACCGCAGCGCAATAGCCCCGTCTGAGAAAGCTCTATGCCTCTTGTTGGGGTGTTTTTTTTTTAAAGCGCTACAACTGCGCAGTTTCTGTGCACTTAGTGGCTTGGCAGTGTTTACACCTTGAGAGTTACAATGCAGCAAGCTGCTTTACTGTGCAGAAACTTGCCAGTGTAGACAGGGTCTTAGTTTCTTCATCTGTCAAATGGCTGTAATAATACTTTACTCCTGGGGCATTCTGCACCAAAAAATTAAAAACTCTGTGCACGATATTTTAAAATTCAAAATTTTGCAAATTTTATTTGTCAGAATAATACTACATAATCATGCCAATTTCAATTATTTTGGTAATTTATTTCAAAATACCTGTCAGCGAGTATATCTGTAACGGTAAAGATGCACGCAAAATTTTCCCCAGGAATAGAGAGAGTAGAGTAGAAACCCCTATGACAACCCAGTTTCTGTTTCTCCTACCCCTTCCCCTCAGAGCCCAGTTGGGAGGCCAGACACCTACAACTCCTCCCATCCCAGAGCTCATCCGCGGCCCCCCCCAGCCGATATACCCGAATCCCCTTCCCCCCCAGAGCCCAGCCGTTGCCCCCCCCCCTTGCCCAGACACCCTCCTCGCTCCAGACCCCAGGGAACTAGAGGAGGAAACAGCCTGATGCTCGGTCCCAGGCTTGCATGGAGTTTCCTGCCCTTCCCTCTCCTTCCCTCAGCGCATGCTGGGAACTGCAGCTGCCAGGAACCCTGTAGCTCCCTCCTTCTCCCTCAGCAGTGTCTTCTATGTGCGAGCTGGGCTCTGCCTGGCCTCTGAGCCCTTCATGGTGGCTAGCAGTACTGCAGTCCATTTCTGTGGGGGGAAGGAAATTCTGCGCACACAACGTGATTTCTGCAAAATTCTGCATTGCACAGTGGTGCAGAATTCTCCCAAGAGTAATGCTTGCTTCCTTCCTTGAGATGTTGAGGATGGGTTAAAAGTTCTGAAAACAAAGTACTATATAAAAGCTAATTATTAATAATCTAGGATGTTATTAAGCACACAGGTATATAGTATTCTATACATCTATGGTGATACATAAGCAACTAAGGAAATGTTCTTTAAAAATTAATTTTAACTTTAAGTAAAGCTCCAATGTTGAAGTCCCATAAATATCATTGTCATAGGAAAGTTTGAGACTTTCTGTTTGCAGCATTCTAGATACCTTCCATGCTCAAATTATATTAGAAAAATGGGGTGCAGATTAGAGCAGATGAGCTCCTGCATCATTGAAGGTCTGAATTCTGGAGCAGGGCACCCACGGTTAAATTCAGACTGAAGTCAGAGAAGGTCTCCAGAGTAGACCCTTTATAGACATATCTTGCTTTACTTATGCTGTGTTCATTTGCAAATTATTCTTCATTGCTTATTTATTTTTCATATTTATACTCATGTTCTGGAGAAGCAGGAAAATTGTGTTGTCCATTATGAGCTCTAATTGAAGAAAAATGCTACCTGCTGGCATTTTTATCAGGTCTACTCATGTTAATAGTTGCATTATCCCTCTGGCCTGGAAGGTCAAGTTCAAACAAAACTCATGTTTCAGAGCCAGTTCTGGATATCAGGAATGCACTCTGTAATAAAGAAGATAATATGCATTGGCAGCAGATTGCTTTGCATTTCAGCCAGCAGGTCTTCTAAAAAATCCTATTAGATTTGCAAGGGCAAGGAGGCAACAGGTTCCCTGATTTCACTATTTTGTCCATAATGTTAGTATTAAAAATAGAATCTGATTTGTATGGATAGTTATTGAAATGCTGAGAGAAGTTTTGTGTGAGCTTTCAGATTTCCTGTGTGAGCTTTCAGATTTCCCAAGTGAGCCAAACATCCCTAATTTGGTGCTCAACTTTTTGAATGTTGAAAAATTTAAATACCTTTTTTTGCAAGTGTGCACTGTATATACATATTTCTATCACCACCAAATTACTTGAGTTCTGACAAGTTTTACTAGGGTTAATGACACACTTTGTTTTGAAATTGCAAATCTGCATAGTTACACATTTTTCTAATATCTCAGGATGGGAAAGGTACAGACTACATCTCCCACCTATGTCCTAGGAAAGAGAGAATTTTTGTATTTCATGTTGCCCTTTTGACTAAAGAATTTTTTTAAAGGAAAAAATGATTTAACCATATGTATCTTCTTAAGAATTGAATGTTGTCATCTGAAAATCTAGCAGGCATTCTTTCAATGAGAGGGTGACCTCTTAGCGAACCAGAACAGAGAGGAAACATTGATCCTTCTTAGTGGGAGGCAGATCAAATTAATAAATTGGGTAAAGTTATTGTTATTTTAAGTCATACTATGTCTGTAACTCTGACATGTTTGTCTCTAAAGGAATAATTTTGTTTGGATACTGAGTTGTTTGGTATTTCCCTTAACATGTCCGCTATAGCACAATATCAATAATAGTACTTCTCTCTGAAATTTTTGAGTAATATTTGGATCAGGAAGAAAGTATCAGGTAGCATTCTTATTTTCTCTTGTTTTTAGAACTCTCTTTAAAAATTAATAAATAACCTTTTAGAAGGTAGTTTTCTCTGAAGAAAATGACTGGCTGTGGCTAATAGCTAAATGCTTTGCTTCTAGCCTTCTTGGTGAAAGATTGCTTAATTTTCATGAACTTCTAGCATTCTAAAGAAAATGTGACCTGTTTAGAACTTGATTACTTATTTTCTATTTGACAATTATTGAAAGTGTAAATATGATCAGAATGATTACTTTATCTATACATAATTGTGAAACCCCATAGAGTATTTGAGTTTATTTCCTAAATATTCCCCAATATCTTTTCTCTGTGAAAGTAAATATGAAACTAATAAGTCTAGTCAGTTTCGCTGAAGATATTTACAGTGCAGGGCACTGTGAAACTGACAATCATGTCAATTTCTCTCCTGCTGTTTGGGCAGGATGTGAGGTACAGTGGAAGCAGGCTCTGGAATATTTATGAGGAGGGGTTAAGAAAACTGGGTGAGGAAGAGACTTGTGATGACCCAGCTCTTGTAGTAACCAGTTGATTGGGAAAAGACTAAAGTAGCAGACACCTGTACAGCCAGGAGGTTCTGGACTTGGGGTCCGGATGAAGATGAATCTCCTTCTCCCTTCCAGGTGTCAGATGGGTATCGGAGAGGCTTCACATTTATCAGGCACTAAACCCATTAACAAGAGGGAGAGCAGGTTCTGGTACCAAAATCTTGGTAAGAATCTCTGTACCCTACTTTTCAGCAGCTCAGGGGTAACTGCTGTGCTTCTTACCAGAACAGTAATCATGGAGCTTTCTAGTGTGTTCATCTTTAATACCAACCTATGGCAGGTAGACTTACTCTTCTGACAAGCAGGTGTCTGGTAAATTTTCATACCCTGACTAATAATAACTGCTGTTACTGCTCTGCAAAAAAGAAAAATATTCATATGCAAACCAATTCCATGAAACCCATTTAAGGTAATCTCAGTATCGAAATGAATTTAAAAGTCTTCCATTTGGGAAAACCTGACATTTTTATAAGGCATTAACATTACTGGAGAGATATTGGATCATGCACTACAAACCTTTGCTGAAGTTTAATTTAAGTAACAATTGTATTATTTCGTAGCTTTCAGATTTAAGCAGATGAGAGATTATAGCAGGAAGATCAGTATTATATGTGCAAAATGCCATTGGCAAAGACATTCTTGCAACATAAATGTGAATAATTCATATCACCCACCTAAAATCTATAAATGTATTAACATACAAATGGAAACCATACAAACCTCAGAGAAAATGAAGCAAATCTGGCAGGGAGAGAAGAGTATAGGTTTCACTTTATCTATTGGAGTATGAGCAAAACTCTCCTGGGAATTATTGACAGCCACATAACTCTGCCTTTAATCTTTATGTACGGTGTTACAAACAGTTGTGTGGATCCTACAATTGGTATATTTTCATGCTCTTTCTTTTTTGTTGAACGATACTTGTTCTGTTAAGCTCTTGCATGCGATTTCTGGGCAAATATAGTACAAAGGTTTATATCACTAAATTTATTGCAGTCTCTATGTATTGCCTCACTATGCTATTGTTTGTTTCTCAAGCACAACAACTCAGTGATGCTTTTAGTTGTCTGAGGCTTTGTCCTACCTATTCATGCCATAATTCTTAGTCCTCTCCTAAAGATGATCTGGTTGAAAAGTGAATGTATGTGAGTTACTAATGTTGCAGTCCTTTCCCTACATGCCTGATTGATCAGTCTAAAGTTCTTCCTTCCTTTCTGTATTTGTGCAGTAGCACAATATAGTCTTAATGTTAGCACATATCATGCTGCTAGTTGGAATATGTTGCAAATTGTATGAATTAACACTGCAGGTTTTGCAAAGTATTTATACAGAAATCATACTGTTTCCCAGTATTTCAGAGATTAATGAGCTTCACCACAAGATCCAGTAATAGTTAGGCAATGGTACTTTACACACCACTCTCACCTCAAGGAGGGTGGCTAGTGTCTCAGTAATCAGAGTAACTGAGAGAGAATTCAGATATGTACATATTCAAAACCTGCCGTTTTACTAATGTCATCTAGTCATGATTGTGACCCATTCTCTTGGGGAACTGTAGTATAGAAAAATATGGACAGTCTTTGTGATGGAAAAGCTTTCACACCAAGTATGTACACAAGAAAAGTGCCAAAAATGGGATAGGTGTCTAGAAATTTTGTCACCCTTTCTAGTGTACTCAGGAGGGAGGCTTCCTGTCAGCAGGCCAGAATCTTTAGCCAGGATCTTTGAATATTAACTGGAACCTGAATAAGTAACATATGGTGTAGTTTGTTACCGGTTTATTGTAATTTTGCCTTAATAAAATGTTTTTTAAAATGTTGTATGTTTCTGCATGTGCCATTCTGTTGTAATTAATGGCTGCAATACCATACACAAAGGAACCTGTAGTTCAGGGGTAGGCAACCTATGGCATGCGTGTCAAAGGCGGCACACAAGCTGATTTTCAGTGGCACTCACACTGCCTGGGTCCTGGCCACCGGTCCAGGGAGCTCTGCATATTAATTTAATTCTAAATGAAGCTTCTTAAACATTTTTAAAACCTTATGTACTTTACATACAACAATAGTTTAGTTATACATTATAGATTTATAGAAAGAGACCTTCTAAAAACATTAAAATGTATTACTGGCATGCAAAACCTTAAATTAGAGTGAATAAATGAAGACTCGGCACCCCACTTCTGAAAGGTTGCCGACCCCTGCTGTAGTTAATGGAGAAAGTGGTAATGAGATGATCAGAGGTGGACCAGACTTTCTGAGAAGGAGGTCAGTGGAGGAGGGGAAGGAAACAGGAGCCACAGGGAGTTGAAAGGAGATGAAGAAATTACAGGAAGAACAATCAGCAACTTAAAGGTGGGGTGGAGAAGGAAGCACAGTAGGAGCCAACATAGAGTTGTGATAGAGGGAGGGAAGCACAGAGGGAACCAGTGGAAGAGTTGGAAGGAATGTGAGCCTTTTGGAATCCTCTAGGTAAGAGCTGGATCTTGGACTCATATCCATTACTGCTATTTAAAAAATTTTTTTTTGAATTGTGTAATACATTCATTTGGAAGTTATGGTTGGCTACCCAACTGTTCAAGGATTGCTTTAGTGGTTTAAGATGTCACCATAACCATTGATTAAATCATAGTGCTAGATTCAAATTGCTTGTTTCTTCTATAAGTATTTAAACTACAAAAAGTGACTTTTATTCATGTGTAGGCTGATACTGAGTATTTGATTTCATTTTCCTTTGACCTTCAGTGGGGGATTTTTCTTGATAACAATGGAATTTAAAAACCTCCACAGCAGTCTTTCCTGTACTTTGATTAAGATAGTTAATTGTTAATCATAATGTATAGTTAAACAATATTTGTAGATTGTTCTGTATAGATTAGGGAAATGATTAACTACAATATTAAAACAGAATTAGACATCAGGAATGCTTGCTGTGAATTGCTAATGTGCTATGTAAATCTTGTAAATATTTGAACCCTTAACACCAAAAAACCCCCCAAAAACTAAAACCAGGTATACAAGCCTGTACAATATCAAATATAAGAAATGTGCAAATGGAGGATATGTTATAAAGATTAAAATGAATAGATTATGAACAATAATATAGTAGTTCAGAAATTTTTATAGTTACTGGTCAGCCAATAAAATGTTTCACAATTATTTCACTTCTATTTACAGTTATTTATAGCTTTCTCTTTAATTACCCCTGCTTTAGCCGTCAGACTTTTAAGATTCTGCAGTGATGCACCTACCTCCTTGGTCTAGAAGGACTTGATAAGACACTTTTCACATCTTATTAACACTATTCCTTAGCTGAATCAACAAGTTTATTCCCTTCTCTCTGTGGTGTGAGTACACTACTCCCCAAACATCCTTAGTCCCTGAATACAACTGGTATCAGGAATCTAACTTAATAGATGATCTGATGTAAAGACCAATTATTATGCATTTATGCAGAACTTCTTAAATCCCCTTGCATCTGTGATTTTCTCTTTTTATCTAGAAGAGTATTTGTAGTGGCTGAAAGATGGTTGTGCCTTTGAAGTTAAACTCTCAGGTTAAAAATCATATTTAGTTTTTACCACTTATGTTCTTTTGCTTGCTTTTTTATTTTTGCGTTTCTGTCAGCTTGGATGATGAAAATAGAGTATTCTATTTCTAATCACTTTTAAGTTCTCATGTGCTAGCATAACTCTTCATTGTTTGGGTTTTAGGTTTAGATATTTTTTAAATTGTGGATATATTACTGTTATACTTAGTTTGTAAAAGCTTGTTCTTACAAAACCAAAACGTTAGCCCAAATTTGATTTGAGAAAAAATGCTATTTAAAATGGATGCTGTCTTTAACAAAAGTGTAAATATTTATTTTTTTTAAGGAAAAAAATCATGAAATGTCTAAATCGTCTGGCTGTTTTGTTAAATTATTTAGGATTCAACAGTTAATGAAAAATTCATGCAAGAGTACAGATAAAGAAGAAAAATCTAACCATTAGAGAAATGGCAGGATTCCTAGACAATTTCCGATGGCCAGAGTGTGAGTGTATTGACTGGAGTGAAAGAAGAAATGCAGTTGCTTCAGTGGTTGCAGGTGTACTGGTAAGTATTCAATCTACACAAATGAATCCAGATTTGTCATCTTGTTTAATGTGGCATTAATACTTCATTAATCTTTGAAAATAAAATGTTCCTAAATCAAATTTTGTTAAATTGCAGTGCTAACTGCAAAAACAACGAGGAGTCCTTGTGGCACCTTAGAAACTAGCAAATTTATTTGGGCATAAGCTTTCGTGGGCTAGAACCCACTTCATCTGATGCATGGAGTGGAAAATACAGGAGCAGGTATGAATACATGAAAAGATGGGAGTTGCCTTACCAAGTGTGAGGTCAGTCTAACAAGACAATTCAATTAACAGCAGGATACCAAGGAAGGAAAAATAACTTTTGCAGTGGCAATGAGAGTGACCCATTTCAAACAGTTGACAAGAAGTTGTGAGTAACAGTAGGGGGAAATTAGTATGGGGAAAATTAGGTTTAGGTTTTGTAATGACCCAACCATTCCCAGTCTTTACTCAGGCCTAATTTGATGGTGTCCAGTTTGCAAATTAATGCCAGTTCTGCAGTTTCAGGTTGGAGTCTGTTTTTGAAGGTTTTTTATTGAAGAATTGCCACTTTTAGGTCTGTTATTGAGTGACCAGGGAGGTTGAAGTGTTCTTCTACTGGTTTTTGAATGTTATAATTCCTGATGTCAGATTTGTGTCCATTTACTCTTTTGCATAGAGACTGTCTGGTTTGGCCAATTGTTTTTGCTGATACAGACTAACACAGCTACCACTCTGAAACCCAGTGCTAACTGCATTCTTACACCAATTTATTGCTTCACATTTTGCAAATTTGTTTAGGAAAACCTTTGCAGTTCACCTGGATGTATACACTATGTTTGAATTTGATGTTCCCATACTACTACTTCTTTTTCCGGTATTGTTTTTCTTTTAAAAAGTGTTAAATTGTTGGAAGGTATGTATTCACTTTCAAAGACATTCATGGCCCTATCCCCATCCTACCTATCAACTCTAATATAGCATTGAAAGGTAGACTCCTGCCTCTGATCAGCCCATGATGCCAGCTGCCATCACCTGCTTGCTGACTTTTCAAACAAGAACCTTCATGCTTTCTCCCATGTTGCCCCTTACACTTGGGAGAAGCTCCCTATAAATATCCGCAAAACTAACTCATTATCCTCCTCCAAATCTGTCCATAAAACTCTCCTTTGCTGTGAGGCCTACAAAATACTTGACAACGGCTAGACAGTTTGTGTGCTGAGACCACAGCCTATCATGCTAACCAGTATTGTTTCCTCGTACTCACCCTGTGATCAGTCTGTCTGTCTCCATCGGTTGTCTCTTGTCTTATACTTAGCATCATAAGCTTGTTGGGGCAAGGCCTTGTTTTTTGTTCTGTGTTAGTACATCATCTAGTATAAGAGGGTCCTGGTCCATGACTAGGACTCCTACATGATATATGTGTGTGTGTTTGGCATAACAAGGTATGTTATAGCACTTACATTTACCCTGGCTAAATCGTGCATATATTGGGATCATATGTTCAGGTTTTTAAGGCAATGTGGGTAATGTAGCCATACCTTTTTCTTTAATTTTAATAGAAGATTTATGGCTAAATCGCAAACACTGCTTTGAAAATGTCAGCAGTAAGCTTTTTTTCAGCTTCACTGGATTACAGAACATACATGTAAACAAACTTTTTTAAGAGTGTATTTGGGAAAAGAAGAAATTAAGTTAGCAATATGCATGAAGTGTTAGAAAAAGAATACATACTGAGAGTTTATCTTCACACCCCTCCCGCTTCAAATACTGTGTGGTGGTCTTATTGTTTCTCTAGTTTTTCACAGGCTGGTGGATAATGATAGATGCTGCAGTAGTTTATCCTAAACCAGAACAAATGAACCATGCATTCCACACCTGTGGAGTGTTTTCCACATTAGCTTTTTTCATGTAAGTATACTAATGATAATTCTATATTTAAAAAGGTCCTTACTTCCTGTAAATGCATAGATGCATAATTTTACAGAGTGGAAAATTTAACCAGCATTCTATATGTTCTAAATTTGAACCATCAGCATCATTACTTTTAGCTAATCCACCGGTACCTCCTTTGCGTAACACACAAAAGAAGGCAACGTTCTTGGTCTCTGTTTCCTTTTCTCTTGGGTAGTTATGTGGTTATTTGTTTCTTCTCTCTGCTTCCTTTAAGTTTTATCTTTAAAAACTATATACATCTTGGCTTACTATAAGGCATCATCTTTTCCTTTTATAACAAGTACCCATATTCCTGGAGAAAAACCTCTGCTATATTATGCAATAATACTAACATGAAGTTAGGCCAGATTCATCCATGGTGTAACTAACTACTCCTACAGTTCTTTCTCTGGGTCTAAAACTTATTTTGATGACCGCTTCTTTTTTTCAGGGTTGCATCAGAAATGAATTTAGACCATTAGTAAGTGGGTAGTTGAGTGCTTCATGCTACTGTCTTCATCACAGTCATCCCACAAACCTATTTGGGGTGTCTTTAACTTTTAAAAAAAAGCATTTAACTTAAGCCAGGAATATATTACAGATATTTCAATTATTTTTAAAAAAAGAACACTTAAACAAGGCTTAGATGCTTGTTGCCTTGGAACAGACCTTGCACCTGAGAGGATACTATGGACTTCACTGAAGTTCTGTGTAGGTGTAGAAATCTGCCCTTGTGAATCCAGTTGCAAGATCTAATCTAAACAAAGAGTTTACAAACTGTGTGACTGGATGGGAACGACCTGCCTAGTAACTTTCTCTGAATATTTTTCACATCTCTTAAAGATGTTAATTTTGTTTTTAACCATCATAATTTTCAAATGGTTTTTCTAGTAAAGCTTTAGACTTATGAACTTATGTATTTGAGTTTGTTTTTTGTCCCAGGATAAATGCTGTATCAAATGCACAGGTGAGAGGAGATAGCTACAGCGATGGATGTCTAGGAAGAACAGGTAAATGGTTTATTTAATCAGCATTAAAAGAGCTAAATGAAAACAACTACAGTTCGTAATGAATTTCATGATAACCTCATAGAATTTACAAAAATGTTCCTTGCTCATTAACCTCTGAAAAATATTTGTTTGGCCATTTTTGAGTCTTAGAACATGAATTCTGGATTTCCTACTAAAGATGAAATTCAGGAAGTACATATAGCTTGAGTAACTAGCATTTATCTGTGCATCCTGCATGAGCACAGAGGGTGTGAAATCCCTATTCACAACCTGAGATGGGTTGCTGAGGCTACAGTACAGCCACTCTGCATCTTATGCCAGCCTGTGGGTTGGAAAAGTGGCTGCTGCCCCTCCATGCTGTCTACATGGGGAGTTTCTGTGGATCCAATGGCCCTCTCTCCTGGTCCACCGCAAACACTTCCATTAGTATTAGGCTGCTTCAGGCTAGCAGAAAGCCCATCTCATTGGCCTTGGAGAGTGTAGAAACTCCATCACCTGGTCATTGTGTATCATCTGTTTGCTCAGGGCTTCTGCATGGAGGTAGGGCTGCTATGGGACTCCTGTGTACAGGTTTTAATTTCACTTTGTACACATCTATGCATTTTTTTTTTACACAGGGCAAGTTTTTTTAAAACCAATCCAGCCCCCCCAAACCTTCTATCACCTGTCCATGTACCCACTGACTATTAATATTGGCTTGGAATGACCCATATATCTGTGCATGGAGGAGATCCTTTGCATATAGCTATTCCTTCTCCCACTTCCACAAGGTACTGTTCTTCCCCTTTCAGAACTTCCAGAGGCTGTTCTGTGTCTGGAGTTCCCATGAGGTGGAGACTGAGTGGGCACGGGTGTGTGGCCAGAGGGCTTCACATGATCCCCCTGGAAAAGATAGCACATCTTAGGCATTCTGCTGTCTTTTCTGTTGGAATTCCTCTCCCATCCCAGGAGTTCCATGGTCTGCAGTGGCCAAGTGGAGTCTCTGGCAACATAGTTCCACTTGGAGATGCACTGCTAGGAAATGAGGAATGCTGTTGGAGCCAGAGCCATTGTGGAGGCATGAGGCCTGTCCACAGAGGGCCCTGGACTCCTGTGAATACCTGGGGGATCCCCCAGATTTGGTGACAGACCATGTGGTCTATTACATCAGGAGAGGCAAATCCTACCTTACTTCTCACTGGTGGGATGCTGTGGTAGAAACTCTGCAAAGGTATCCTGGTGGAGATTTTTCCCCCCAGAGCCTCCTCCCCCCCAGAGCCTCCTCCCATGGGCAGGAGGGGATGATTTGAGCGACTCTGTTTTACAATGCATTATCTCCTACTGATCCGAAGATTATTTTTAATGCTTTAAATATATTTCTTGCAGGTGCTCGCATCTGGCTCTTTATTGGTTTCATGTTGATGTTCGGTTCACTTATTGCTTCAATGTGGATCCTTTTTGGAGCATATGTTACACAAAGTAAGGTTCCTTCCTTATTACTTTTTAACAGAGGGGAGGGGACATTCTCAAAGTGGCAGCAAAAGAAAGTCTACACATACAGTGCAAAGTGACCTGCTCCAGTTTGTACTGTTGACCTCAATGGCAAATTCTACCTCCATTACACATGTGTACCTCTTGTGTTGATGTTTTTATTGAGAGTTTTGCAAGTTCAGAGAATAGAGATCTGGTGAGTAAAGTACGGAGCCATAGTGCTGCTCAGATTAAAAGAAACTGTAAATGAAATTCTCAACTCTTTACAGTACTGATTTTAGTGACTTATTTTGAAGAAGAAGCTATATATACATGTACTGCTGGGCAGTCTATAGTCTTAATGCTTGAACTTCAGTTTCTGTCTACTAACATAAAACTCTCTATCACTGGAACTTCAAATGTCTTTTAAGCATACAAAACCAGTATTTACTTTTCAAGTATTCCAGTGAAGCCTCCATTTCTAAGGGTTTTATGAAACTCTATTAACCAATTCTTTTTTTAACTAATACACTTATGGTCATTACTCAGGTGCACTGACTAACACTTATGTTTTGCATCTGAATAAAACTTTCTCTATCAGCTAGGAGGGAAACCCAGAACGGAACAAATCATGGAGTCCTTTGTGGTTCTAACTGCAGACTTTTATAAGAATTTGAACATTTCCATTTATTTGTGGGGACCTTATTTTGTTTTCTTCTGACATGGTCATCCATGTAACGTATTGCATTGCAATGGCTATGTTCTAATTTACAATCACTTGTGTAAGTTCTAGAAGTGAACAGTGACAGTTGCTATCTACCTTTGGAACTTATGTGGCTTCATTGCCATAGCATCTGAGTGCTTCACTGTCTTTAATGTATTTATCCTCACAACACCCCTGTGAGATAGAGCAAGTGCTGTCTTTCACTGTCCATTCCCCTTCACAGCAACATATGCTTGGTTTGTGTCAAGATGGTGACTCTATGAATAAAGTCTCAAATACACTTTTCCCAATATGAAGCTACTAAACTTAATATATCTTGCACTTTTATTTTGTAGACACAAACGTGTACCCAGGATTAGCTGTGTTTTTTCAAAACGCATTGATATTTTTTAGGTAAGTTATTTTTCTCTTACGCCTAAGTATTTCAAACCATTGCTGGCATCTGTCTTATTCTACCCACAGTCATGTTATGAAGCAGGTAACCTACATGTTTTCATGCCAAACTGAAGTCCATTTCTGTTTTACTCATTAAACCGTTTCTCTCTACTCGTAAGAGTACAAAGTGTGTTTGTTTTCATACAATTAAATGCTGTTAGTAAACAAATGTTAAAGGCAGAAGCTAAAGTTTTTAAAAAACCCTAAACTTGGGCTCCCACATCCATATTCAAGCAGTACAATAAGTGGCCTAATTTTCAAGAAGGTTGAGCACCCAGCCACTCCTGGTGACCTTAGTGTACGCTACTGCTCTGTCAGCATGCACAACCAATGTTTACCCTGGCCCATCCCTCACCCTATGGCCCATCCTCACCCCTTCCATACTTGAAAAATGAAATGTGGAGATCTTTCCTAGTTTTTTATAAACCTGGTCTCTTCACATTCTAGCTGGTGAAACCCTTCTGACACCTTTCTTAATGAAAACATCTTTAAAATGGGATTTACATGCCAAATCCTCCTATTCTCAAATATGCAGGTTATGAAAGTCAGTATGAGGTCTCATCTCTCTCTTCTTCAACAGGGTCTTGCAAACCTGTAACTGATTACTGAATCTGGGCCATTCAAGTCCCGAATCCTCTTTCCAACCATGGTCAATACCAAAAGCTTCAGATGAAGGTGTGAGAACCCCACAATAAGCAGATATGGGGATAATGTAACCCCCTACCCCCATTAGATCTCATCCTGGTCTCGAATAGATAGTTAGGCTTAAGCCCTGAAGCATGGGTTTTAATATCTCTTCCAAAAGTGCATCATTAGTTATGATAACTCTGAATAGTCTTGTTATCAGTATGTCCTAGTTCCTTTTTAAATCTTGCTAATTTCTTGGCCTCAATGATTTCCTGTGGCAGTGAGTTCCACAATTTAATTATATACTCTGTGAAAAAGTATTTTATCAGTTTTGAATTTCTCACCTTTTTAATTTCAGTAAAGGCCCCCTTTTACTTGTATTATGCCACAGTGAAAACAGATGTTCCTGATCTATCCTCTCTTGACCATAGTCATCTTTTTTTCTAGGGTCAACAGTCCTAGTCTTTTCATTCTCTCATCATAAGAGGTTTTTTCCAGGTCCTTGTTCATTTTCATTGCCTCTTTCTGAACCTCTCTAATTCTGCAGTAATCTTTTTGAGATAGGATGACCAGTGCCACACCACTGATATAACGTAAATATATAATAGTGATTGCTGTGTTATTCTCCATCCATTTACTTATACAGCCTAATATCATGTTTGGTTTTTTGATTGCTCATTGAGCTGTCTACAGTGACACTCAGGTCCCTTTCCTAAGTTAATAGTTAATTTAGAGCCCTATCAAAAATATGAGTAGCTTAATTTTTTCCATTGTGTGTATTACTTTGCATTTGTCAACACTGAATTTCATTTGTCGTCATATTGCCCATTCATCTGGCTTGTTTATGTCTTTCTGAAGTTCCTCACGGTCTTCCCTGGTACTGACTAACCTAAATAACTTTGTGTCATCTTCCTCACTGCTCACCCCTCTTTCCAGGTCATTGTTAAATGTTGAATAACATGGGACCTAGTACAGAACTTTCAGGCATCTGCTACTGACTTTTTGTCATGTGGAAAACTCACCATTTATTCCTTCTCTGTTTTCTTTGTCCTAGCCAGGCTTGAGCCATGACAATGTGTGTTGTCCTCTTGCTCCATGAATGTTTAGCTTTTTTTTTTTTTTTTTTTTTTTAGTAGCCTCTTGTGCAGGGACCTTGTAAAAGCATATTTGGACACCTAAATAAATTGTCAGCCAGTTCTCCTTTCTGGCTTATCTGTTGATGTGTTCAGAGAATGCTAAGAGATTGGAGAAGCACTATTTTCCTTTGCAGAAACCGCTGGGTAGACCCTATCATATCATGATCTTTCACATCTCTTGTTCTATTTTTAGTTTTCAAGCAGTTTGCCAGCTACAGCTGTGAGGTCTACTACTCTAGAGTTCTGTACATCACTCCTAGAACTTTTTCAAAAATTGGTACATTTACTACCCTCCAATCCTCAGAACTGTGGCTGTTTTTAAAAACAGATTGTAGTGTTAGCTCAGCCACTTCATAAACTCCACCAGAACTCTTGGATGTATAGTCTCTGAGTCTGGTAAGTTATTGCTTAAGCCAGATCTCATTTTTTCAAGTATGCATAGGGGATTTAATATATGTAAAAGTAGATTTTCAAATTAAAGATATTAAAGTGGACTGAGCTAAGATTAGAAGAGGGAGCCTAACTGTACTGTAGCTAAAGAATTAATATTTTACTTAGTTTCTTTCATCCCAAATTATATGTGCAAAATTTGAGTTTAAAGTATCCTATGTCAAGTGACCTTTTTTCATATTACACGTAAACTTCTTTTCTTACAGTACTCTGATCTACAAATTTGGAAGAACAGAAGAATTATGGGGATAATATAATCAAAGTTAGCATTAATTCCATGCCCTTTATATTGTATTCAGTATCTAGACATTTGTTTTTACATTTTGCCAAATTCTCAGATGTTGCATTAAATATTTTTGTTAATGTTCTTTTGCTTTCTCTAAATTGAATGAACTATGAGATTTTCAAAAATGGTTTGATAGTTTTCTGTAATTAGTTCCCTTTTTTCATAAAGAGATTTGTGAATATGTACATTATAGAGCTGTGTATGTATATATCTTAAAGCGAATGTTAAATTTTTTTTATTTCTGAAGTTTTTATTTCTTCTATCATACATGAGCTTGCAACACCATGTAGGAACTGATCCTGCAATCCCTCACACATGAGAGACAAACTTCAGTTGAACTACTCAAGCAAGTAAAAGTTTGCAGGATAAAGCCCATGCTGTATCAAATCAACTTTTATGCACTGGTGGGCTGTAGCTGATTTTACAAGCTATGCAGCAATGCCAAGTTGGATACCTCAAAGTAGAAGTGAGCCCTTCAAAGTTCTCAGCTAAGAGGAAAAAATCTTGATTAGATCCTGGGCTAAGAGTGAGATATTAAGAAGAATTTTATATAAAGGTTTGAAAAAAGTCAAATTCAGAATAGCTTTTGAACTATTTTTAAAAGGTGAAGACTTTTTAACAAGGTCCTATAATAAAGGGACAATTTGAATGACCAGTTTTATTTTCAGTCCTGTCATTATTATAGCACAAATACAATTTACTGAGATGATTCTTGTAAAATTCAACACTCATGTCTAGTGTTCAATAACTTATTACCATTACTTTATTTACCATTACATTCAATAAAAACCTAAATTCATCTGAAACTGATATAGATTCATAGATACTAAGGTCAGAAGGGACCATTCTGATCATCTAGTCTGACCTCCTGCACAGCGCAGGCTGCTGTATGATGATATGTATTCATCATACTCAAATATGAAAGACATTAAAACATTTTAAAGTTATATTAATGCAGCTTTTCTTCAGGGATAATTTTTATGTGGAAGGATGACTTTTCCTCATTTTTATGAATTTTTTTTCCATGTATTTCTTAGATCTAATGAGTACACACTTAGGAAAGAATTGAGTTGAAATGGTTCCATTATTATTGGAGTCCAGTGTGTTCTAACTGGAGAAGACAAAAAGGAAGATTTTGATGTTTATATTGGATGGTCTTGTACATGTTCTAGAGTTTGTTACATTTTTGACATCCTTATCAGTTCTACCTGTATCTAAAGCATTTCTCATAAAGTGAAATGAGATTACCTTGTCTCACACCCAGCTTTTATATACCATAAGCTTGCTCCACAAACAGCATTAACATAACTTTGACAGTGTGAAAAATATTCCACATGTATGGCAACTAATTTTCCTGTTAATTTGATTTCTTCTCATTCCACTCCTTTCTGGGGATCTTTCTAGTGGGCATAATATGAAGCAAACACCATAGCTGAGAGTTGTCCCATTGCCTTAACTGTTACTTCTGACCTGATTTGTCCACCAAACTGTGCAAGTTCATTCTGAATCAGTTACATTTGATGTTAAACTGTGTGAATTGTACATAGCTTATATTTGCTCAATTATAACTTAACTGAAATACAATAAAGGCTTCATGAGACTAATCTCATTTGTACAGATCTTACATAAAAATTGCCAAACCCTACTATACATTATTTAAAAATTTCAGTATCCTGTTTCATGACTGAGAAGTAAGTATGGCAGAGTGACTTTGCATAAGTCAGCCAATATTAAAAAGTTATTTTCCAGACTTGGCTTCAAGCTCATCAGACAAAGCATGCCAGAACTAAAGCTTTCCATGAACCTGTGGCTATAGATGGTGATTTTCTCGCAAAGTGAAAACATCTAGCCTCTTAATGCTTTTGTAGGGTATCCTTTTAAATTCTCAATTATATTTCATCTGCCAAGACAAGCTCCACTTGTGTGTTCAAAGTGGCATTCTGTGTGCATCCTAGCTTGGGGGGGGGGCACAGTAAGCGAATGTTGCCCTGATCCTGCTGAAGCTCAGGTTCCCACCTGGGGACAGTGCTGTCTTGAAGACAGCTGTGGCTGCTGCTACAGCAAATGGAGCTAAGAAGAAAGAGCACCAGCAATAGAGGGGCCCCAAACAATAGCCAGGAGCAGCACTGCTGTGGCAGTATCAAGATGAATACATACCATCCTCACGAGGGCTTTTAGCTTCATAATTCTAAGCATTATAAGACTGATATATTTATTTAAAATGTCACTGGATTTGCTTGTTGGGTTTTTTTTTTTTTTTAAGATTGATGAAGAAAGGTAAATAGTAGTATCCCCCAGGGGTTTGCACTGGCTGGGATGAGTGTTGAACATATTCATAAAGGATCTGGAAAACGGTAGATGCTGAAGTGGCAAAATTTGCAGGTGATCCAAATTACCCAAAGATAGTTAGTGTAAAGTATACTGGGAAGAGTTAGAAAGGGATCTCACTAAACTGGGTGACTGGGCAACAAAAGGGCAGATGAAATTCAGTATTGTTAAATGCAAAGTAATCTACATTGGAAGTCATAATCCTAACTACAGTACACATAAAAAATGTTGGGGTCTAAGTTAGCTGTTACCACTCAAGAAAGATCTTGGAGTTACACTAGTTTAAACCTGCAAGTGACCCATGCCCTATGCTGCAGA
Organism: Dermochelys coriacea; assembly: GCF_009764565.3. NCBI lineage: Eukaryota > Metazoa > Chordata > Testudines > Dermochelyidae > Dermochelys > Dermochelys coriacea. The sequence goes on from NC_050068.2 coordinate 164,722,592, forward strand.
AGGTGAAAACACTCAAAGTCTCTCTGAGCCAAGGGAAAATTCCTTCCTGACCCCAAATATGGTGATCAGTTAAACCCTGAGCATGTGGGCAAGACCCACCAGCCAGACACCTGGGAAAGAATTCGCTATAGTAACTCAGAGCCCTTTCCATCTAATGTCCCATCACCGGCTGCTGGAGATCAGCTACATGCCATTGTAGGCAGTCTCCTCATATCGTCCCCTCCATAAACTTAACAAGTTCAGTCTTGAAGCCATATAATTTTTTTGCTCTCATAGTTCCCCTGGGAAGATTGTTTCTAAAGACAGTGCACGATACACCAGTCAAAACTGGTAGCATTACCTTGCCCCCAGGGCTGACCTATCCCCCCGTTTCTGTTACACTTGCTATATGCTTAGAAACTGGACAGTTAAGGTAGTACAACCCCCTCCTGTGGACACAATTCTATCACTATAAGATGCCTTTATACCTGTAACAGAAATAAGCTATATTGATAAAAAATTGTGCCCAGAGGAGGGGACAGTACTGCTTTAACTGCCAGCTTCTAAACATATACAAAATACTATAAAAAACTGCATGTGCCCATCCCCAGGGCTGACCTAAAGTAGGTAGTCCACAGCTTGATCGAACTGTTTTGACTATAGATTCTATCATATTATAAAAATGGTGTAGCCAAGCCCCTAGAATGGGAATAGATACCCATCTACCCTTCACTTGAGAGAAGACCAGCAGCTTAATACCATCTACTCCCATGTACATGTACATGCCCACTGATCAGACAGACTCCAGAGTGTGGCTCTACTGCAGCTTCAGAAAACAATTGGAGAAGTAACTTATTTCAGAGGTGACGGGAGGGTTCCTGTGGGTGAAACGCATCAAAGCTCTCGGATGAAGTGTGGCACTGTGGAAATGCAGTGTTGTCTAGATTCAGTACATTTCCTCATTTAACCTGTCACACTTCGATGTGCCTTTTCTATAGCTTACTAACCTAAGCTGCTCTTCTCCTTTCCCCCTCTCCTGGTTGCAGGGGAAGCTAGGCAGGTTGACAAGTAAATGCTGAGAATTACAGAAACATTTGGCAGTAAGGAGGTGGTACAAAACAGGTTTCACTTGGACAACCCCTTCTACCACCCAAAACCTGGCTGAGCAGCCCCCGTGCTTTTAAATAGCTAGTTGTCAGGTATTATCCCCCAAGAAACAGGACATTAGTTTAACATTTAACATCATTTTAGCATCTCTCTCTCTCTCAGGTGGCTGTACTTCATTAACATCAGAGGGAAACTTGTGTACAGCTTGGCTGTTCCTTAATACTCCAAGTTCACTGTAGCATGGGGATGGTACTGGACAGCTGTCTGTATCCATTTCTTGTCTTAATACTTAGACTGTAAGCTCTTTGGGGATGGAATCATCTGTGTTTGTACAGCCCCTACCCCCATGGGGTCCTGGTCCATGACTCGTGCTTCTGGGGCACTCTGGTAATGCAAATAGTGGTTCAGCAAGACTGCTGCCAGAGATGAAAAGATGAGGAAATCAGAGCAATGTACCAAAGAGTTTGCAAAAGATTCTGAGCATATCACTAAAACAACATAAACAAAACCATGCAACTTACATTATGCTGATCAGTCAGTTTCATCTTCACATTGTCATGTTTTCCTTCCATTACACCTGTCCTCTGCATTGGCTTCCCATAGAATTTCAAAGCAAGTTCAAGATCTCAGTCCTTATCCTCAAAGTGCTTCATAGTCTGCGCCCACAATATACAAGACCACTGAAAGCTCCAGGACAAAATTCTTGGACAACTTTGCTCCTGTAGCACAACAGAACGCTCTACAGTAAGAATAAACCTTGTCTGTGTGAGCGGCAGAACTTTCTCAGTGGTTGGTCCAACACCCTGGAATAAATTCCCTGCAAAGGATCATCACAAACCTTTCCGCTCACATGCAAAGTGCATTTCTTTGCGTTAATCTTCTCAAGCACATAACAGATATTTTAAAAACAAAAACATCCTATCAAAACAAGACACTACTGCACATAGAATATCAGGGTTGGAAGGGACCTTAGGAGGTCATCTAGTCCAACCCTCTGCTCAAAGCAGGTCCAATCCCCAACTAAATCATCCCAGCCAGGGCTTTGTCAAGCTGGGCCTTAAAAACCTCTAAGGATGGAGATTCCACCACCTCTCTAGGTAACCCATTGCACTGCTTCACCACCCTCCTAGTGAAACAGTGTTTCCTAATATCCAACCTAAACCTCCCCCACTGCAACTTGAGACCATTACTCCTTGTTCTGTCATCTACTACCACTGAGAACAGTCTAGATCCATCCTCTTTGGAACCCCCTTTCAGGTAGTTGAAAGCAGCCATCAAATCCCCCCTCATTCTTCTCTTCTGCAGACTAAACAATCCCAGTTCCCTCAGCCTCTCCTCATAAGTCATGTGTTCCCGTCTCCTAAATCATTTTTATTGCCCTCCACTGGATGCTTTCCAATTTTTTCACATCCTTCTTGTAGTGTGGGGCCCAAAACTAGACACAGTACTCCAGATGAGGCCTCACCAATGTCGAATAGAGGGGAACGAACACGTCCCTTGATCTGCTGGCAATGCCCCTACTTATACAGCCCAAAATGCTGTTAGCCTTCTTGGCAACAAGGGCACACTGTTGACTCATATCCAGCTTCTTGTCCACTGTAACCCCTAGGTCCTTTTCTGCAGAACTGCTGCCGAGCCATTCGGTCCCTAGTCTGTAGCAATGCATGGAATTCTTCCATCCTAAGAGCAGGACACTGCACTTGTCCTTGTTGAACCTCGTCAGATTTCTTTTGGCCCAATCCTCTAATTTGTCTAGGGCCCTCTGTATCCTATCCCTACTCTCCAGCGTATCTACCACTCCTCCCAGTTTAGTGTCATCTGGAAACTTGCTGAGGGTGCGTCCACCCATCCTCCAGATCATTAATGGATACTGAACAAAACCGGCCCCAGGACCAACCCTTGGGGCACTCTGCTTGATACCGGGTGCCAACTAGACATGGCACCATTGATCGCTACCTTTTGAGCCTGATGATCTAGCCAGCTTTCTATCCACCTTATAATCCATTCATCCAGCCCATACTTCTTTAACTTGCTGGCAAGAATACTGTGGGAGACAGTGTCAAAAGCTTTGCTAAAGTCAAGGAATAACACGTCCACTGCTTTCCCCTCATCCACAGACCAGTTATCTCATCATAGAAGGCAATTAGGTTAGTCAGGCATGAATCCATGCTATTCCTGATCACTTTCCTCTCCCCAAAGTGCTTCAAAATTGATTCCTTGAGGACCTGCTCCATGATTTTTCCAGGGACTGAAATGACTCTGACTGGCTTGTAGTTCCCCGGATCCTCCTCCTTCCCTTTTCAAAAGATGTGCACTACATTAGCCTTTTTCCAGTTTCCCCTCCACGTTTACTTCCATTAATGTCCCTTTCTGATTCCCTTCATTCTCAGATGCCCCCTCTTATTTTAACCTGCCCCACTTCCTGCCTCTCTTTGTCACATTTACCTTATTCAGCACCCCCGGAATCCTGGCTCCCTTTATGTAACTAATGGGGGTGGATGGACACCTGGTTCCAGGTCACAATAGAGGTGAAGGCCCCATCCCCTCAACTGAAGATAGGGTGGGGGACCCTGGCAGGAAGATCCCCATTACTAACAGCAGTGGGTGGCTGAGACCCACCCCCAAAGAAACTAGGGTGAGGATAAGAGACCAACCAGCCTGTGACAGATGTGTAGTCACATTGCTTAATGCTCTATTGGTAGGTGCTGAGAGAATACAGTAGTGAGTGTGGTTAAAAACCTATACAGAATTGAATGTATTTAGGTGAAATGTTTGGATTGTGTAGGGTTGTTTACATTTCCCTTTTAGTACTGTAATGAACTACTGAATTACCAGTACCACTACAGCTGGATGGTTTTATAAATAATAAAAATAGCTGAGCTTCTCTCCACCCAATTCATTAAGAAACTTAACATGATCAGCTATTAATAATGATCATGACCAAAGCTGCAATTCTTTCACAAGGCTGCAGAAGTCACGGATTCCATAACTTTCCGTGACTGCTTGTACAGCTGACTTCAAGGCCACCCAAGCAGCTGACCTCAGGGTGAGCTGGCTACAGGGATCATGTGAGCAGCAGCTGGTCCCAGAGACTGCCCAAGCAGCAGCCCCAGGGGCAGCTGGAGAGTGTTTGGAGAGTGGCGGCTGGGGGGCAGTCAACCCCCAGAACTTGAGCAGCCCCTCCCCTCTTCCCCCAATAGAGCCCCCCCAAGAATCATGGCCCTAGAAGTACAGATTTAGTCAGGGCTATTTTTGATAAAAGTCATGGACAGGTCACAGGCTGTGAATTTTTATTTATTGCTTGTGACCTGACCATAACTTTTACCAAAAATACCTCTGACTAAATCTTAGCCTTAATCAGGAGGATAACTTTAACGTAGACCACATTACCAAATCTGGAAAAAAAACAAAACAAACTAACTTGTTTAAAGCAGTAAGTTAAACATGTGAGGTGAATGTATGGAAAATGTTTTATGAAGTCATTGAATTTGAAAATGATGAGTCACATTTGATCATATACATTGTTTAAAGTGAGCAGAATTTTAGTTTGGAGCCACACAAGCACAGACAGGAGCAGAATGCCACTGTGCTTATTTTTAAATTCTGTCAAGAACCATAACTGAAGCTTATTTTCATACGAATAAAGGGTCAACCTGGAAAATGAAGAAGAGAGGCACTAAAAGGGAATTCTATAATGCTAACTTACCATATTCCCGCACATAAACCTCTGCTCTTCATAACGATCATATGAAAGAAGTCCTTTCTTCCTCATTTAGGCACTGATTAGATCCTAAAGGAACAGCAAATGACCACATGGAATTTGAAGGAAAAAAATCATTTGGAAACAAGACACCCTAAAACACTTTTTCCATATTTAAATTATTTCTATTAATACTACAATACAAATAATATTCCAATAAACATTGTAGGATTTTTAACAGCAAGATTTTCATGTATACGATAAAGTGGTGTAAAGAATTTTCAGATGCTTCATTCTCCAAGCAGCCACATTCCATATCCTGGGTCTTGTCTTCACTAGCAGTCAGAACTTGCCTGAGCAGGTGAGAGAACCATGGCTTTGTTCTTAGGTCCACTAATTGTGGGTAAACCCTATGTTTGACACATCTTGCCCATGTGTACTCTGACTACACAGAAAGCTTTGGTTCATGTGCATCAAAACCTGACAAGTTCTGTTGAATGACTTTTGGAAGGGCTCTCCAGGTAGCCAAACTTATTATATTTTAGTGTCTGATACAAGCTTTAGGATTTCATTTCACTGTAAAGGATGTGATGCCTACAGAGAGAGCATCTCCACACTGCAGTCATAGAAGAAATTAATGCCATTGTTGTGCAAGCCTCAGAAGGCTCGGGGAAAAATGATCCAATCTGTCTGTCCCTGGAAGCACTCCTTCCATGACGGTTCCTTAATTGGGAGTGAATTATGTGCTGGTTTCTCCTCAGCTAATATAAATCTTTCATCTTTTACTGGAACAACTTTTTTTTTTTTTTAAACACACAAAAGGGGGGGGGGGCACAAAATGGATTCCTGAAAACATGCAATTTCCATCAGATATAGAGCACCACATTCAGAGCAATTTTTCACATATATAAAATTTTAAGTGCCATTTTCTGAGTGCTAACTTACTGTGTGTTAAGGGACAGACTTTATATACAAGTACTGATGAGCAAAGATCAATAATCATTCATGGTGCAGTAATCTACTAACTCACTGAAAAATTCTTTCTAGTACTATATCCTACCATAAAGTGCTACGGTCCACTAAGATTCGTTAGAACCTAGATAAACTTAATAATCAACACTGTTCATAGTAATAGTGCAGTCATTTCTGCAAAGATGTTCAAATGTAGCCATTTTACTCCAATCATGTTGTTGTCCTTTCCCTGCTCGTTTAGTGTTCATTTCCAGTTCACATTCAAATCCGTTTTTAAAAAAAGTCTCTCTTGGAGATGGCACTTCGTATTGTGAATTGCAATAGAAACCATTAAAACCCCACTCAAGGTTACACAATGTTCTCAGGAAGTCAAGACTCCCACAACTTGGTTTGTCGACAATGACACTATCCTCTTTCTATAGCATCAAGGCACTGGTACAGGTCCTTCTGCTGCAATATAATTAAGTTCTTTCCACTTTCAATGGATCTGCTGTCTGAATGAACGTGTGTGTTCAGAGTGTACTTTACTAGTGCTTGACTTCCCTCTGCATTGGAAACAACTGACAAGGAGTCCCAGGGATCTTCCTCAGCACAATTATTCTGCAATTCTTCTAAAACAGGCATTCCAGGATCCTTTAAATACTAAAAAAAAAAAAAAAAAAAGCAAAAACACCAATAATGAGTTATAATGCACTCTGCAGAACAAATGCTGTAACAGACCAATCTCATGCTATATGGTTTAGGAACATGTAATTATATGCGGAGCTGATAGTGCCACCCATAAATTAAGGTTACCCAACACTACTTCATTATAAAACCCTATTTTCTGCTGTTTATAATTTTGCCATACTTCAATTGTGTCAGCTTCAGGCTGATTATGGGGGAGGGGTAGAGGGAGGGAGTTTTAAAAAAAAATTCAGCCATTTCCAAGAAGGAGATTACAGAAAAATATGTTTTGCATATGTTAAAAACATACTTGCAACTGTTCTGTTGAGATGCTCTAGCCCTTTTGTGCTCTGGAGCAGGGACCTGAAATTTGGCCTGGAGGGAAGGGTTACCTTGGGTGCCAGGGGTGTGCCTTTTGCAATCCCCATGAAAATTCACCCATATTTGGCCAAAATATAAGCCTCTGAAAAGCAGTTTGTGGAAGCTCAGTAGAGGCTTGTTAGAGTTTGGCACCTAAATTCTCCGACTATTCCATCTGCTCAGAGCATGTTCCATCCCAAGGGCTGCAGGGGCTCAGCAGGACTTTCTGAGCAACTGCTTCTCCTAGCTGTTGCTGTGGCACTGAACACCAGAATGGCAGGGATGTTGTGTCTCTGTGATCCTCCTGCTGGCACCCAGGCAGCACAGAGAAGGACGAAGCAAACACTGGAATGCAGATGGATGAGGAATCAAGAGAAAGGGGAGAAGGGAGAAAGGGAGCTAGAGACAGGCAATGGCAGCTGGGCTGAAGCTACAGGGAAAGAAGGACCTCACCACTAGTTTACAGAATCTGGAATCGAACCAGGATTCCCCTATGTCTACATTCTCCTGCTATCAGAAGATCTCTGTGAAACCCATTGGCAAAATGTGTGGCTCATCCCCCTCTAATGACTGGCCCACAGGGAGGATAACAGCTCAAGTGCTAAAGTTCTGTGCTGTGGATCTAAAGGTCTGAACCCTGCTGATGACCCAGGTGGGGGTAAATTGCTTCCACATGATGGGATTATTTTTCCTCATTTTTTTAAAGATTAGGAAAATTACATTAAAAATACTACATTAAAAGCATGTTAGGGTGCCTTTGAAGTCAAGCACTCCGAAATTTGGAAATCCCAGGATGAAGGTTGACTGTAACCTTAATTCAGCCCTTCTGTACATATGTGTTATGATACAATATTTAATTACATGATCACATGCTATGTTTTCCACCCCTGTTCCTTCCCCATTCAGTGCACAGGATGGCTCTTTTCTCGAAATAAATCAGGGTCGTGTAGTGCATGAGACTGTTGTCTATAGGACCTGGGCCTTGTTTGTAGAAGTTGGAGGGAGTGTGGTGAATGAAGCAGGGGTTTCATGAAGAGAAAGGATGATCTCTTGTCCCGGTTAGGGAAGCTGAACAGGGGGGTCCAGGTGGTCCAGCGGGGGTCCAGGTGAAGATGGTTGTAGCTCAGCAAGGGAGGTCGGGGGGGCTCTCAGTGGTAGGTCCCAATGCTGGGAGAGTGGGGCTCGTCGGGGTGGGGATCCAGGTGCAGCAGGGTAGGGCTCAGTGGGGTGGGGATCCAGGTGGCTCGTCGGGGTGGTCCAGGTGCAGGGGGAGTGGGGCTCGGCTGGGGGGAGGTTCTGGGTGGGGGGGAGGGGGAGGTTTTGGGTGGGAGGGTCTGGGTGCATGGGGGTTGGGCAGATGGGGGAGCAGCTCCCCATACAGTGATCCCTCCCCCTGCAGCTGAGGAGCATTGGGCACAGGAAGTGCGGGGTAAGAGTTTGCAGAGCTTCTTGGAGCCTTGGGAAAAAATCTGGAGGTGGGTGTGACCCGACTCTGGATGCCGGCCATGCAGGGGAAGAGGAAGTCCCGTCCTCCCCAACTCTGCCAGGACTAGCAGCTGAGTCCAGAGCAGGGTGGGAGCCACCATCCGGGTCTTCCCCAGTCCCGCCCTCTGTCCCACAGTGTTTTACCTTTCTGTCAGCTGTCCTGGGCACCCAAAACATACTACTGGGGAGGGTCACTTGAAAGCCACAAGAGCGATCCTTTGCTTCCCCCGTCAGAAAGTCATTTTTCTGCAGGGAAGCAAAGAAATCTGCGGGGGACATGAATTCTATGCTGGGCAGTGGCGCAGAACTCCCCCAGGTGTAATGGTTATACCAACACAAGCTGGTAATGGACACCAAGTCTGTGTGTTCCATTTCTGGATGCCTGAAATGAGCCACTTGGCACCAGATATGCTGAAGTGCAAAGCATTCACACCAGCAATTGAAGTCAATAGGAGCTGTATTCTCAACACAACATGCTATAAAAATGCCAAGTTCTCTGAAAAATCAGGCCCTCGGAAGTCTTCAGTTAGGTACTCAAAATTAGTGGACACTTGGTAATTTTGGCCTTACTCTCTCTGTGCCTCAGCCCTCCAGCCGTAAAGTGGGGATATTACCCACTCATCTCAAGAGTGCGGTGAAGATAAATTCATTGAAGTGAAGCACTAAAAAGGTTATGGGGAAAGGAGAGTTTGAGGGTGTGCAGTAAATGAAGCCTGGGGCCACACACAGAATGAGGGGGGATGAAAAGAAATATTTAATAACCCACCTCACTGAATGAGACAGATTCTGTGGAAAAAGTCATGTTTGATCATGTAATTAAAGACTGTATCATCAGAATGCATATGTACATGGGAGTTGAATTAAAGTTGCACCAGCAACCTTATTTTGGGTAGTTCCCAAATTCTGAGTGCTTGACTTTGAAATATTAATAAATGTTTCTTGTAATGTAGTTTTTTTTTATGCAAACAAATCCACACAAACTAAAGAGCAAATCCTGCAGTCCTCAGTCACTGACTTTCCACTGAAGTCACTAAGAGTGTTGCCTGAATTGAGACTGCAGGATTTGGCCTTACAGTATTTTCATATTAGAATCATTCCGACTTTTGATGACAGGAATAACTCTGAGAAGTTAATCAGATATATGATTAATCATTTTTAAATGACCACAAATGTCCCAATGTACTTTTCTGTTAAATTTACTGGGATTCTGTTGCTTACTGAAAGACAGCAGAAAAAACCTGCAGCATCTTTCATTTCATACTGAACTGGGGAATTTCCATTCTATTTCTTATAATCTGTTGATATCAGCTGAGAAAACTTGGCAAGGCAAAATGAAAGTAAATTCTATAGGGATTTTCCAGCCTCTAACTACTTCATAACTTTTGCCATGTATGCATCAGGAGCATTCTGTAGTTTCTTACTACTTTATCTACACAGAATAGGAATTTCTCCATGTTAAAATATCACTTTAATATAGAAGCATACCAACTTACTTTCACTCTACCTACATAGTTAACACACATTTCACAACTGTACTGTTTACACAGTACATATATGGAGCAATTTTTAGTGTCATAATTTGGAGAGGGTGATCTTAAAAGCTGGCTCTACTTAGAAGTCACATTACAAAAACCAAAGCTATTATAAATAGTCCTTTCAAAAATGTGTCCGTCACACAGAACTTGAGGCTGCTAGGAAACATAATAATCGCACGTACACAGTAATCAGACTCTGTACTTGTGAGCATAGATGCATATCTGTGACTTATTTTATAGAAACGCAGTACTAGTGCAATGTTGAAATAAATGCAAAGAGTTTTGTTTTTTTTTAAAAAAACACCACTAAATCAAAGGTCAAAGTATTTAAACCAACAGTACAGCAAACTGTGTTTTTTCCCTAACTTGATTAGCTCAGACTTGACTGTTAAGTCATTCTCAGCAAAAAACAGTGTTCCAATTGTTTAAAAGGTTTCCATTATGACAACCAGTTTCATCAATACACAGCATTAAATGTTTTAAAAGCCTGTTTCATTTCCCATCTTAGAGACACTTGTCATGAAACACAACTTTCAAACATGACCTACTCCAACTATCTTTTAAAAGCAAAACACACCAAAAATTAACCATTTGTAGATGCCTGTCATCTACAAACAGAGCTTTGACATCACCAACACACTTGAATGTAACAAAATTTAAGTGTTAGAGCTCTAAGTTGGAAACTTTTAGTTGCTGAATTAGTCAAAATATCCAATGATACATTCTTCATCAATATTCATCAATATAATGCAAGTCAATAGAGTACATTATATGTTGATTAATCACAGCATTCTATTAGCTAGAGTTATTTAATTTCACAGGTAGGTGTTCAAATTGGCTGACATCTCAAATGTTAAGAGTGGGTGGTCAAATACTGGAACTGGGCTGTATATTTTATACAGCTAATATATTTTATACACAGTATAAAGCACTACAGAATTGCCATCAGGCTGCGTGCCTGCCACCAGAAGTTCACCTCTCAAGAGTCCATGTGGAGCAAACAAAAGTTTCATGTACTTTACATCAATGCTGTTAGGACAGGAAACCTGGGTGGGTCCTGGCTTTCGGGCAGGTAGGCGGGCAATGACTGGGCAGGGCACGGGGGGATGACAGGAGGGATGGGGGCCCTGCAGAGGGGGGCAGGAGTGATGGGGGACCCACCTCCCCCCATCACCCCTTACCGCTCAGCAGGCACTTGGGGCACACAAGGCTGCGGGGCACGCCCATGGGGCAGGACCAGGGCTCGAGCTCCATCCATCCCTCCCAACCCCAGGTCGGTGTCTGTCAGACTGGCTGCATCCCCAACCTGCTGGTGACACGCGCTGTTGCCCCATTCTCCGGCCCCAGCACCAGCCCTGCCCGACCTGCCCCCACGAGGCAACCTCCCTTCCCCACCCTCCCACCTCCGAGGGACTAGCACTAGGGCCGTAGACCAGGGCAGCAGTGTTTTAAAAGCCAGCAGGAGAGGGACGTGGTCGGACACCGAGCTGGGGTCAGGAGTCCCAGCCTGTGGATTTGGAGGGCTCCGGCCCCAATTTGGATGGGCCTGGATGCTAAGTGGGCTCGCCGCGGTCCACTCAGGCCCATCCATGGCTACATCTCTGCTTTACATCGATTAATATTGGACAAGGACCAGGCTGATATGATTTTTTTGTTCTTACACACCTTTTGACACCCATTCGGTATCACTTTATATGAACAACTCGAGGAGTTTTGGATTTATAAAAATGCAACCAGACACTATGAATGCATGTATGCAACTAGAATAATAGCATACTCAACTTAATGATGAATGTCAGCTTTAAGTAGATTGTCCCAGGACAAAACAAACCTCACTATCACTCCACCAAACAAAAGGCCTAAAACAAGCACATCATCACAACACAGATGGGCCTAAACAACTGAGAGGCTCTTAAGAGGTCTGAAATCCTAACAGGGCAAATGAGAACACAAAGTAAGTTTTCAGCACAGTGCAAGTTGGATTAGATCTCCACCTTCCCATACTGTTACCTGCAAACAACAACAAAATACTATTCCTCTAATTTATATTTTGCATTTCAAATTATAAACAGCCTTGTACTAAAAAGTGTGGATTTTTAATCCAGGGAAACAAGGAAAAATTCTTAGATCTGAGAAAGGTCTTTTTTCCTTAGAAATCTGATCTTGTGTCTTTGAATACATTTCAGTGGGAACAGAGGACGTGACAGCACCTCAGACAGCTGAGCACAAAATTTGTATTGTTGAGGAGTTATTCCAGGCTAGTAAGAAAGCCTAGAAGCCAAAAACTTTCCTAATGTTACAAGCTACAACATGGCATAACATTTTAGTTGGCTTCTATATTAATATAGTTTTAATTATAGATATAGGTGACAGGGTAGGGACAAGGAACAATTTAAAGTTATTTTATCATGACTTTCTTACCTCTGGCATTAATCTGATTCAAATAATTTTTTACAAGTAGATTTTAAAAACAGGAAGAGCAAATAAGTACATTTTAATGAATTCAAGAAATAATAAGTTTGTGATTTTTTTTGCTACACCAAAGGAGTGGGAAAATATCAAATCTGCTTCCTGTAACTCAGATGATGAAAGCCTGGAAATTGCTCAAAAGGAGGAACTGTGTGACTTTCTGAAAAGCTAAAAAAAATACATATGAAACAGAAGCCACTACCATATATTAACTATGGTAACTTGTTCTAATGACAATATTTTCACATATCCATAGATATAAGAGGACGAAAAGCACTAGACCAGATAACTCCTCTTGGAAAATATTTAGAAACAATTCTGCTTGTAATATTTATGTATCATTATTAGTGTTATTTGCCTGAAAACAGGTTCACTGTTGCTGAAGCATTCGCCTGATTTCTGCTGCTTACTATCCAGTTGGAATCCTAATGACCTCCACACTGAGGGTTATAAATTCTGATGGACAGTAAGCATTAGAAAACAGAATAACTCTTACCGTCCTTTCCATAACATAATTTGTATTTTTAAAAAGTGAACATATTTAGGTACTTATGTGCCCCCCCAACATAATAATAATATCTAATTGCATAACATTATTAAACTTATCCTCACAAAACCCTTTTGAGGTGGGAAATCATCATCTTCATTTTACAGAAAGGAACTGAGGCAGAGACAGATTAAGTGACTTGCCAAAGGTCATGCAGGAAATCTACAGCAGACTTGGAAACTGAACCCAGATCCTGAAGTCCTGATCCAGTTCCTTAATCACAAAAGCACCCTAGCTCAAAGGATTGTTTTTGATAGTAGAAATGTTTAACACATGATGTGGAAGATGTCTCAAGCCATAAATTTTAATGCATGATCAATGGAAAAACATTTCCTGTTTAAAACGTAAAAAGAGGAAGTTGAACAGAGCTGAAATGTTCTTCAGTACAGAGATGCATGAGCTGCCAGAAAAAAAGTCATGTGCATCTTTCGTCATTCATCTGTGAATTGTAATAAACCATACAAAACAAACCCCCACCCAAAACAATCCCCCTGCCCCCACCCCCACATATACCTTTCATCTCCCAAGGCCCTCAGAGATTCTGATATTTGGTGATCACTCTTAAAATGGCACATGCTCCCCTGTAATTCAGTACCTGAGCTATAAAGTCTACTTAACCCCCAACAAACTACGAATACTGTATCACCTGCAATTTGGTCTCAGTTCTGTAGTGAAGAATTGGTCTGCTGATTAATCAATATTATTTTTATTTTAAAATAAAAATTGAGTCTCCTTTTTTCATATTACGACAGTTTCACACAAAGGAACACCACAATATCTGTACTTGAGTACAGAGTGAGCAAAGGATTCCAGCTAAGTAAAATAGCATAAACTGGAGTAATATTACAGCCATACTAAATATGAAAAACAAGAAGCTATACTGCATTTATGGAGTTTGGATATAAACTCAGAAAGGCAAGAGTTTAATATTTTGTAGCTTCTATGTGACCTCAACTAACCTAACCAGTTCATTCCAGTCACACCACTACTTCTTTTGCGAAACAAAAAGACAAAAAACACATACCTCTTCAATATGTGGAGGAATTTTAAAAGGAGGTTGAAACCAATATTTAACGACTTGATGAAATTTCTGAATAAAAAGGAAACAGACAATTGCTAAGAACACCACAGTAATTGTGGCTGCAACAAATATTATTACAACAAATCCAGCTCTGGTTGCATCTGAAAAGAGAAAAGAAAAAGTATCACTATGTAATGTATATATCAAAAGCTTTTTCTTTTTACTCCATTGGTGTCAAGTTTATCAACAAGTCTTGATAACTTTTTCATGTGAAAACTAATCAATTGTTTTGGATAATAATTTAAATTGCATCATAATAAGCAGGAGGCTTTTATAGTCTTCCCTTGTTTAACACAACAACACAGAAGCTTCACCTATTGTGCATTGCGGTATTACTGCATAACTTATATGTCATGCGTAGCTTCTGCCAGAGGTGCTAAAAGTGTATTTAAGGCACATGTAACTTTTTCTAGAATCAAACCTTAGACATGACAGTGACAGACACTATCAAAAAACAAAATAAAATGATACTCTCCAGCTTTAACATGGGAGTAAGAGAGCTATGGGAAACACAAACTTTATCAAAAATTGCTGGGAAAAGGAGGAGAATCATCAATAGTAAGTACATCATGCTATGTCTCATACTTCTCAAAATTTTGTTTAAAATGAACACTGCTATCTTAAGATAAACAATGTAGAAATTCACAGGCCGAGATCCAAATCCCATTAAGCAGAAGAAATATTAATATTAGTGTATTTGCCCTGGATAATTTGCATTGCTCTATTAAACAATGATTCAGTGTGAATTAGCAGAATGGCAGACCCAGAGGCTTAACTCTTATTTAAACACATCCACTCTGCCCTGCTAACGCACTGAAGCATGTACTTAACTAACATAGGAATATCCCAGTGGTGTGTGCACATGCTTAAAGTTAAGAACATACTGTAACTCTTCGCTTAAGGTTGTAGTTATGTTCCTGAAAAATGCTACTTTAAGCAAAACAAAGTTAACCAAATCCAATTTCCCCATAAGAATTAATGTAAATGCGGGGGATAGGTTCCAGAGAAATTTTTTTTTCACCAGACAAAAGACCACACACACACACAGAGTGCAAGTTTTAAACAATCGAATACTGTACACAGCAATGAGGATTGTGAAGCTTGGTTGAGGTGGAGGAGTCAGAGGGTAGGATATTTCCCGGGGAATGCCTTTCTGCTAAATGATGAACTAGCACTCAGCTCAGCCCTGTTGTTAATGTAACCTCACACTCTACAAGGCAGCACAAATGGGGGGAGGGAAGACAGCATGGCGGAGAGAGAGAGACAGAGACACACACCGTGCGTGCATGCGTGAGAGAGAGACACCGTGTGTGTGTGAGTGTGAGTGAGAGAGAGAGAGAGAGAGGTGCTTTGCCCCTCTAAGTGTGCTGACCCCACTCCAAGTAAACTGCCTTTTTAAGTAGATCAGAAGCTTCTGCCAGCACGCTCCTTCTGTCCTGAGCCCTGTCGTGTGTCCCCCTGCTCTATGGAGATGGGGTACAGGAGCAGGGGGGGAGGGGGACACCCTGACATTAGCACCCCTCTTCCCCCCCACCCCCTCCTCTACACAGCAAGCAGAAGGCTCCCGGGAGTAGCTCCAAGGCAGAGGGCAGGAGCAGCACATGGCAGTGGGGGGAGGGACAGCTAAACTGCCAGCAATTGATACCCTGTTGGATGGCTGCTGCACAGGGAACTTAGGGGAGCTGCTAGGGGGGCTACTGGGTCCACCCTGGTTCCGTGCCCCCACCAGCTAGCTCCAACGGGCTGCTCTTTCTGCAAGCAGTGGACAAAGCAGGCAGCTGCCAAACAACATTATAAGGGAGCATTGGGCAAATTTAAATGAGATGTTCTCTAACTGGTCAGCAATGTAACAAGAAACAGGGATGATGTTAAGTGAGGAGTTACTGTATTTTAAGAGCTTTACTAGGTAAGAGCCAGAGTGCTCAGCATTTTGCAGGATCACGCCCTAAAGCAGCACCTTGTTTGACACATTTGTGTAGGGAGAGGAGAGAAAAAGGAGTATGTGAGCATGGAGCCTATTCTGTCTTCTCATGCCTAGAGGTGATTCCTCCAGGTTAGAGTATGAGACATAACATGAAGGCCTAAATCTACACAGGCTTTACAACAGAGTTTAAAACCAGGCTTAAGCTCAGATACAGACAAACCAGATTCTAACACTGTGGTCAACAATATACATGGGACCAAACTTTACCGGTTTCTGAATTGTCCTTGCTCTCCCCAACCTTGTCTCACCCCTCCTCTCTCTCTCTCCTGCCCCTGTTCTCCATACAATGGCAGAGCCCGAGATCAGGTGAATGAGATAGGGCAGAGAAGGACATGGTGAGTTTAGGAGAGTACCATCATTTTCCTTCAAACAAATTTGACCCAAGGTGAGAAAAGGAATTACCAGCAAGTATATTCCCCTTATAATACCAATATATATTTGTATCAGTACATTAATAGCCCCATCAAAAAAACAAAAACAAAAACAAAACCCCTATCTAGGAGGGGTGGGGAAAGGGAGGCAGATGCTCTGCTTTATTTTCTCTTATTTATTGAGCTGCTGAAAAACTCATGTGAAAAATGAATGAGAATATGTTCTTGAACTACTAAAAAACAGTGCCCTTTTAGAACCGAAGACGGTACTGGTTGTGTGATAAAGTAAATTAAAACAGCCAGCCATTTAAGACTCAAGTTTTATACCAGTTTCATTACACAAGAGATAAAACGGGTGTTCATGAAGTAAGATTTATACCACTAGCTGCAGTTCTGTGACAATCAGTTTTGCTTAGTGGTCCAATGTTGTCATGTAATACTTGGACTTTTGCTCGTAGTTGAAAACAATACTCTGTCAGTTGCTTTAGATTCAGAAGTCCGATTCGGGTATTCTTGGTCCATTCTGTTTCCTGTTTTAAAAAAAAAAAAAGAAAAAAAAGTGAATTTATACGTTATTGCAAATAATATTATTATAAAAACCATATTTCTATTAAGAGTTTTCTTCAATACAATCAACTTGAAATCAAAAGTTTCCATTCAAAAGCTTCACAATATTATTTTTCATAACTAACATTTATACAGTATGCAAGAGAAGTAGTGTAACTGTATGAACTTCTTATTGCAGTGCATTTTAAATGCAAATGTTATTAATAGAGGCGTTTTGCTTCAATGAAACAAAATCTGACTATTTAAGCTCCCCATCTACCATGGACATGATTATTTATTTGTGAATGCATGTAGGTTAATGTAAAATTTCACTGTACACAAAACACCCTTCGAACCTCTGAAAGTCTGCAGTATTTTTGTGCCAATACCTGCAGTAAACGGTGATTTGGAAGAAGGAGTAGGAGTTGGAAAAACAACAAAACAAAAATATTGGCAAAAACAAATCTGCTGCTTTAAAATACCAGGTTCTGGGCTAGGATGCCCAGAACCATTATCTAGGGATTAAAGACAGATGCAAATATGGTGTTCATGTTTTGCATCAACCTTCCACTCTTGACACTAGAAACACTGGCCCCAGACAGCAAGAACTGAATTAAACGAAGTTCTGTCCAGTGCAGATCATGATGTTCACCAATTTATCTCTCTGCCTACTCACAAGAATGGAGCTAGCAGGGAGAACTGTAAGGCAACACTAAATGCATTCTTATGTCCACAGTCCTAACAAAGCTAGCAGTTTGCCTTTTTCAGTGCTGGGTAGCTCAGTTAAGAGCTTGATTAATTCTTAATGTCAAAGCTAAGAGTTATGACACGAGGTCTGAGTTCTGTCTCATCTGTATGTCAGCTAGAGGAAGGGGAGTATGTTAAAAGTGTGTCAGAAAACTCAGTTTTTCTGGGAAAGGAGGGAGGTGCATTAACCTTGACACGGTCTGTCTTTTTTAAAAAAAAGCTCAGCTCATTAACTGAAAAGAAAAGGGTAAGTAGTTGGAAAGCCAGAGGCCGGGCTGTCCCTAGGGGGGTGCAGGGACTGGGGCAAATCAGCCTGTATGGGGTGCCCCTTAACATTTTTTATACCGATGTAATCTGGCTACAGTGAACTTCAAGGGCAGCTGCTGGCCTCAGGTTAAATATTGATAGCGCCCAGCTATATAATTATAATGTTGTTATAGAAAAGAACTACAATATAATGTAAATATAATGAAGTTCATATAATTAAAAAAAAAATCTCACCAATCACGATCAGTGTCACACCGCTTACATTCTAAAATCCACCTTCCTGGACTTCCTCGCAGCAAACTCACTTCCCAGGTGCATATGGTCTTGCTACCCTCAGTGGATTTTTTTTTTTTAGATGTAATTACGTATTCGCAACACTGAGAGCCCATGTCTCAGGAACTGGGTGGTTCCTGAAGGGCCTATATGTGCCCTGGTGCTGGGGGACCCCAGGACCCTCCAGTACGCAGGAGGAGCTCTAAGATTTGTTTTCTCTGGGGGAGGAGGTGGAAAAGCAAGTGGATGGAGGACCCCAGTCCTGGTGGGTGGTGGAGAGAGCAGAGTTGTGGGACCTCAGGTCCTGGTACTGCAGGGAGGGGAACCCCAAGGCTGGAGAGCTGAAAGGCAAGGACCGACCCTGAGGCAGGGGAGTGATAAGAGGTGGCATTGGAGGACCCCACACAGTGCTGGGAGAGGGGAGAAAGGGCAGTGGAAGGGGGAGGTGTGGGGCACTGGGGGGACACCAGTGCTGGGCGATGGAGACTACTGGCTGGCATTCACCTGTCCTAGGTGACCCCCTGTGCTAGTGAAGGTTACCACAGGAAAAGGGAAGGGTCTGTCTGAGACGGAAGGGCAGGGGCAGGGGCAGCCTGCCCAGGCACTAGTGGTTGGGTGACACCGAGAGCCTAAGGAAAACAGGCTGGGGCCGGGTCACTCGGTGCTGCTGCAGAGACTGAGCCAGAGGCCCAGGGGGCTGTGGGAAACAAAAAACCTCGGCCAGTGAGTGCGGGGCATGAGCCCGACCCCTGCTGCCGGCACCAGGCCCCCCAGGCCGCCCTGACACCCCCCCCCACACCTCGCGAAGCACCTCAGGCCTTGTTTGCACTGGGAATTTCAGCCACTTGTGTCCAGTTACTGGAGTAGCTGTGCTGGTTCAAATCAAAGCCTTAATGTAAACAGGTGCAAAACTGCTACAAGACCTGATTTGTGCAGTATCAAGAAAGGTGAGCTGTGCCAGTGTGGTTGCCCTGGTCTGCCCTATGGATGGGACAGCTCTGGCCGGGGTGGATTTTTTCATTTATGAAAGAAAAAAAAAAAATCGGTCAGTCTATGTCTTTAAAACAAAACCAAAAATTCCTCATTCGTGGGCAGTTTATTCAACCAAAGCCGGCCTGTCTAGACTGGGAATTTGCCCTCCTTATAGCCATTGGTGGCCCTGACAAAAGTATAACTACACTAGTGACTTGGTGTACACCATATATTTGAAAAACCTCTATAGGTAGAGCCCTACCAAATTCACGGCCATGAAAAACACATCACAGACCATGAAATCTGGTCTCTCCCCGTGAAATCTGGACTTTTTTGTGCTTTTACCTTATACTATACAGATTTAACAGAAGAGACCAGTGTTTCTCAAATTGATGGTCCTAACCAAAAAAGGAGTTGCAGGGGGGTCACAAGGTTATCTCAGGGGGGTTGCAGTATTGCCATCCTTACTTCTGCACTGCTGCTTTCAGAGCTGGGTGGCTGGAGGGCAGTGGCTGCTGACTGAGGGCCCTGCTCTGCAGGCAGCATGACAGAAATAAAGGTGGCAATACCATACCATGCCATCCTAACTTCTGCGCTGCTGCAGCTGGCAGCGCTGCCCTCGGAGCTAGGCTCAAGGCCAGCGGCGCTGCTCTCTAGCTGCCCAGCTCTGAAGGCAACGCCATTGCCAGCAGAAGTAAGTGTAGCAGTACCATAACCTGCCCCCCCAAATAACCTTGCGATTCCCCCTTGCCCCCCAACTCCTTTTTGGGTCAGGACCCTTATAATTACAACACCAAGACATTTCAGATTTAAATAACTGAAATCATGAAATTTACAATTTTTAAAATCCTATGACCATGAAATTGACGAAAATGGACTGTGAATTTGGTAGGGCCCTATCGATAGGCCACGATTTGAACTGGCACAGCTCACCTTTCTTGATACTGCACAAATCAGGTCTTGGAGCAGTTTTGCACCTGTCTACATTAAGACTTTGATTTGAACCAGCACAACAACTCCAGTAACTGGACCCAAGTGAAATTCCCAGGGCAAACAAGGCCTGAGAGAGAGAGAGAAAAATCTCAGAGGTCCTAGGTAAAATTTTCAAAAGTGCCTAAGTGACTTAGGAGTCTGATTTTCAGAATGATAGTGTTTAGGAGCCCAAATCACTTTTGAAAATGGGACTCCTAAGTCACTTGAGGGTTTTGGAAAACTTTACATCCATTCAATTAACAACACTCCATACATCTGAGCCCAGATTAGATTAACTTCCCTTCCATTAACAAGCTTCTTTTCTGTTGGAAAAAAGGTCAATATTACAACTTCGCCCTCCATTTCTTTCTACCATTTTGCCAAAAAAAGGAGAGAGATAAAAGGAATTCTTACATGTTGT
Organism: Dermochelys coriacea; assembly: GCF_009764565.3. Taxonomy (NCBI): domain Eukaryota; kingdom Metazoa; phylum Chordata; order Testudines; family Dermochelyidae; genus Dermochelys; species Dermochelys coriacea. Next base: position 164,743,046 of record NC_050068.2, read on the forward strand.
TTATTTGTTGATTTCTCCCAGTAGCGTGCAAGATATTGTAAAGTATCTTCTTTCACAGGGGGCACAAAGCTAAGGAAAAGCGAATCAGGCGTTGAATCCACATTTACTATAACGGGAGGCCCTATAATAGCTGAAAATTAATAAAAAAAATAGATGAACGATTGGAATTTTAAAAAATGAGCAAATTTCCTACTAATTTTGATCTGATGCATAATAAGAAACTACTGAATACAACAACCTGTTATTTGGAAGAGATATAAATCGTTCAAATACATTTACTCCTTAATTATTTCAAATAGCTTCATAGCACTAAATACTGGCTTTTTATGTGAATTTAAATGATACGAAGAATCATTTTGTTTACTTTATCTTGAAAAGTTATCAAAGCTGTAGTAGGATCTATCTACAGTTCACTTCGACTTTTGCATAGCCTTGTTGACATTAATCTGATTTAAATTTTTCCTTCAAAACGCCAGATCAGCTATGCATTCTGGGCTTCCCATATTGCCTCCCAGCAAATGAGACACTGGACTTAGAGTCAGAGGATGTGGGTTCTATTACTGGCCATGCTACTGACTCATTGTGTGATTTTGGGAAAATCATTTCACTCTATCCACTGGGGATAAAACTGAGGAAGTTTACCAGCATTTGCAAAGCACTAACAACTACAGATAAAAACACACCATATATGTGCTTATTAATTATTATTATTTCTGATCGGTAGTCTCTCTCACACACCCCTTGACCAGGCAATCAACTCCAGAGTAGTGTGTCTCATGCCCAAAGTCTACATACACGTGGAGAAGGCCGCAAAAGGAAACTGACGAGGATGTTATAACCCCACTCAGTTTCACTTCACAGCCAGCTGCATCTGTGAAGTGCTCCTGTATTTCAACATGGCGCTACTGTTATATGCTGCAGTTGCTAAGAAGAGAAAAAAAAAGCAAAAAGATTCTAGAGGAAGAAGGATGAGAAGACAGATGCAAGCAAGGAGGAGAGGTTAGATGCATGCAACATGGTAAAAGGAGAACCAAGGCCTTGTCTACAGCTAGGAATTTATCCTGGTTCTAGCCACAGGTATGGCTGCATTGGTACCACCTCTGATATAAACAGGCAAAGCTGCTATTTGCACTAGAGCAGGTTACCTTTATGTCAAGCAAGGCTTGGCCCCACCAGTGTGAATAGCAGCTATGCCTGCCTACATTAGGAGTTTGCACTGCTCCAGCTACATCTGTGAATAGTCTTCAGTGGCTGGGATTGGGGCAAACTCCCAGTGTAGCCAAGGCTTAAAGAAGAGGAAAAGAAGTGGGTCTTATTGTGACATTGCACTCCATATGATTTTATGAAAATATTCTGATGAGTGTGAATATAATGTAACTGGAATATGCTTCATGAAAAAGGTCTCTTATAAGGTATCATTACAAAGTTTATAATTTACTGAGTGTAGTCATCCTATTTGTATTAATGTATCATTCTTGTATGTGAAACTAGAAATATAAAATATAACTCTGAGGTCCTATTGTAATTATGCAAAAAGTGTGGGCCATTAATGGTGGTTCATAATCTTGATGGCTCCCATCAACTAGAACAACTGACTGTAGATGGCTCTGTTTACTTGCAAGCCTTCCTGTGAGTGAGGCCCGGAAGAATGAAGGCTTGGGGTCTCAGGAGATGCGACCATGTCACCTGGCCCACTGGAATCCATCTCTAAACCTGGTGTTTTTTCCATTTAGAAGGAGGGGTGGGGACCCAAAGAGACAAAAGATTCCCACATTGTGCCAAAGATATATAAGTGGGTGGAACGGAACAAGGGACTGCAGTCATGAGAAATCCGCTAGCGACCAATCGAGCTAGAACAAGGACTGTACCAGGGAAAGGATTGGGCCCAGACTAGAAAGGAGTCTAGTCTGTGAAATAAGCTGACTGGAACATCTCTGAGGGCGAGGTTTCATCTGTAATCAGTTTCTTACTGTATTAGGCTTAGACTTGCATGTTTTTGTTTTATTTTGCTTGGTAACGTACTTTGTTCTGTCTGTTATTACTTGGAACCACTTAAATCCTACTTTTTGTATTTAATAAAATCACTTTTTACTTATTAAGCCAGAGCAAGTAATACCTGGGGGAGCAAACAGCTGTGCATATTTCTCTATCAGCGTTATAGAGGGTGAACAATTTATAACTTTACCCTGTATAAGCTTTATACAGAGTAAAACGGATTTATTTGGAGTTTGGATCCATTGGGAACTGGGTGTCTGGGTGCTAGAGACAGGAGCACTTCTTAAGCTGTTTTCAGTTAAGTCTGCAGCTTGTGGGGGACATGGTTCAGACCTTAGTCTGTGTTTGTAGCAAGCTAGTGTGTCTGGCTCAACCAGGCAAGGTACCGAAGTCCCAAGCTGCCATGGAAAACGGGCTCAGAGGTAGTCTCAGCACATCAGGTGACAGTCCCAATGGGGTCCCTGTGACTGAACCCGTCACACTTATGTTTGTATGTTATATTTTAATTTTCCCATTGAACATTTTGTTGGTCACCAAAGTTTGGAAGTGAACTGCTAAAACATACCTTCCTGTATAAATACAAGACTACCGAACAATTAGTTTATCCCTAATTATTGTTATAGCACGGCATAATGAAAAAAGGTGAGTCGCCCTGGACTCTTAACTAATTTGTATTACAGTGCCTAATACAATGGGGTTCTGAGCTCTATACACGGCTATTTTACAAATATATAAAAAACAAATGTTAAAAAGACCAGAAAAAAAAAAAGTCAGACAGCCTAGCGTAACACAAGAGAAAACTGATCCTTTCCTGTAACCTCTGCTTATTATTTTTATAATGGCAGGACATGTTTACATTCATTTTGTTGCAATGTCATCCACGCTATGGTAACAGAAAAGCAAAAATAATAAAACTTCACCCTGCTTCATTCAAATGGTTCTGCTCTGCTCAAAATTATTTTGTGGAAAGTTGGCCCTCTTGTTAATATGTTGGATCATGAACTTTTTAATTTCTTCTTGCCTCATGCCCTACTACAGTTGCAACAGCTGTCTCTCCTTTAATAGGTCCTCTCTTCTGTACATTTCACTTGGCAAGTAACTCTTCCCTGTACATTCTCTTTCTCACTGCTCGGAGTGTGAAACATAATCTGGGGTGTGATCTACATGGCTGATTTGAATGCCATAGGAAAAAATACACACAAGCTAGAAGGCTAACAGCTGAGTTTACAGGAATTGATTTTAGGATTGGCTACATGAGGTGCCACATGAGAAGGCAGAGAAGGATGCTGGCTTTCAAGGGGCCACTTGAAAGTACCCAGAGCACTGGATACACAAGTGGGGAAGGGATAGGTGTGGAATCATGCAGTTCCTCCTCCGCCCCCGAGCCTCTCCTTCGCTTTGCACTTCTTTTGAGCTAGCCAGATGCCCCGATCCACAGGATCCATTCGCCATGTTGGGAAATAAGAGGGAATAATGAATGACTCTCTTCTGCTCTAAACATTATTTCAGACTTAACTTTTGAACAAAGGAAACCCACAACTGAATCTCCTCCTAGCTCAGAAGCCAACCATAACAAAGGAACTCGTGGATACTTCTAAATGGTAAAGTTAAATGTGTTCACGCGGCCACCAAATTAACTTTGATTTTGTCAGTATGGTATACTCCCAGTTATCTGAATAGCACAGGGGACACTGATTTTATTTGGATAATCTTGAGTTTGATAATTAAAAGGGCAAGAGCCATGGCCAGAGGCTTGTCATCCTCCTGACAGCCCTGGCTGGGGATCTCTGTTCTATTATCTGAATCCCTGCCTTGTCCCCCAGCATGAAGAGGCTACAGAGGTCAGGTATCTCACACTGGGGGACAAGGAAGGGATTCAGATAACGTGGAAGTTCAGATTATAGGGTTTTGGATAAACGGGAGTGTACTGTATATCCCTGACCCCTTTATACTATACAAGTAGGAAATACTGTAGGTACTTTTGAAATTATATGTGTTTGGTGCCAAAACGTGTTTAGGAGTTATCACAAAATTAGGTGTAAAGAAAAGCCCAGAATCTACAGGAAAATAAAAAAGTTAAGTGATTGCTCTCCTGGGCTCTGTTAAATCTAGGAAAATTAGTTGTCATCAACCGATTCCCCCATCAACTGGTGCTGACAAGCATTCAGTTGCTAAGTGTAGATGAGAAACTTGTTTTAACATCATTACAGAAAAGTTGACAGATACTACAGTTTCTACTAGGTCTCTGTATCCATACCACTGGCATAGCAAATATAAACTGAAATAGATTTTAAAAACAGATTCCTAACACAGCAGGTCCCATTACCTCTCTTTTGAGTTCTCTCATACACTATACAAAGTGAAGAAAAACTAAGACACAATATAATAACAATTACCAGAAATATTTTCTGTAAGGAGGTAAGAGGCTGAGATCATAAGAGACTTACTGTTTTGGTCTGCTACAAATGTATTTGTTTCCACCCAGTCAGATTTCACTTGTCCTAGCTCAGCCCTAACACGTAAAGTAATTGTCCAAAAGCTTTTGATATTTGGATGTGTGAAATTGCATTCAGTCTTTGTAATGTTTGTGCAGTTAATTTCTTCCCAACAAGCACAGGCCATTCTGCAATACAAAATGAAGAAAGAATAAGTCAGTGGAATCACCTCGCTGCTGCATCTAGTACAACTGATAGAAAACGCTCTCTGAAATATTCTTTACACCTAGCCAGTTTCTAAAGAATCGGCATTTAATATAAAGTACAACTTTCAAGCAGTTTTACTCTATAACCATGCAACGCCTTCTCTCAAAGCACCTGAAACTCTTTTCAAAATGTAGCCAATTAAAGACTTTATGAGGTAGGCAGGGGACATTCTGTAAGCCCAGAGGCTGAATACCTTCAACTATTATAGGCCGGTAAGCCTGACTTCAGTACTGGGCAAACTGGTTGAAACTATAGTAAAGAACAAAATTGTCAGGCACATAGATTAACATAATTTGCTGGGGAAGAATCAACATGGTTTTTGTAAAGGGAAATCGTGCCTCACCAATCTACTAGAATTCTCTGAGGTGGTCAACAAGCATGTGGATAAAGGGGGATCCAGTGGATATAGTGTACTTAGATTTTCAGAAAGCCTTTGACAAGTTCCCTCACCAAAGGCTCTTAAGCAAAGTAAGCTGTCATGGGATCACTAACTGGTTAAAAGATAGGAAATAAAGGGTAGGGATAAATGGTCAGTTTTCAGAATGGAGAGAGGTAAATAGTGGTGTCCCCCAGGGATCTGTAGAGGGCCCAGTTCTATTCAACATATTCATACATGATCTGAAAAAAGGGGTAAGCAGCGAGATGGCAAAATTTGCAGACGATACAAAACTAAACTAATCAAGGTAGTTAACTCCCAAGCAGACTGCAAAGAGCTACAAAAGGATCTCTCAAAACTGGGTGACTAGCCAATAAGACGGCAGATGAAATTCTATGTTGATAAATGCAAAGTAATTCACATTGGCAAACGTAATCCCAAGCATACATATAAAATGGAGTCTAAATTAGCTGTTACCACTCAAGAAAGAGACCTTGGTGTCATTATGGATAGTTCTCTGAAAACATCCACTCAATGTGCGGCAGCAGTCAAAAAAGCAAACAGAATGTTGGGAAACATTAAGAAAAGAATAGATAAGACGACAGAAAATATCATATTGCCTCTATATAAATCCATGGTACGCCCACATCTTGAATATTCCGTGCAGATGTGATCGCCCCATCTCAAAAAAAAAAAATACTGGCATTGGAAAAGGGCAACAAAAATTATTAGGGGTATGGAACAGCTTCCATATGAGGAGGGATTAATAAGACTGACTTTTCAACTTGGAAAAGAGATGACTAAGGGGGGATATGATAGAGGTCTATAAAATCATGACTGATATGGAAAAATGAAATAAGGAAGTGTTATTTACTCCTTCTCATAACCCAAGAACTAGGGCTTACCAAATGAAATTAATAGGCAGAAGATTTAAAACAAAGAAAAGGAAGGTTTGGGGTTTTTTTTATATAAAATGCACAGTCAACCTGTGGAACTCCTTGCCAGAGGATGTTGTGAAGGCCAAGACTATAACAAGGTTTAAAAAAGAACTAAGTAAGTTCAAGGAGAATAGCTCCATCAATGGCTATTAGCTAGGATGAACAGGGATGGTCCCTTGCCTCTGTTTGCTAGAAACTGTGAATGAGCGAGAAAGGATGGATCACTTGATGATTACCTGTTCTGTTCATTCCCTCTGGGGCACCTGGCATTGGCCACTTTCAGAAGACAGGATACTGGGCTAGATGGGTATGAACAGAACAGGTAATCATTGACTGATCCATCCCGTCACACATTCCTGGCTAATAGACATTGATGGACCTGTCATCCATGAATTTATCTAGTTCTTTTTTGAACCCTGTTGTAGTCTTGGCCTTCACAACACCCTCTGACAAAGTTTCACAGGTTGACTGCGTTGTATGAAGAAATACTTCCTTTTGTTTGTTTTAAATCTGCTGCCTATTAATTTCACTTGGTGATCCCTAGTTCTTGGGAAAGTAAAGGTAAGTAACATTTCCTTATTTACTTTCTCCACACCAGTCATGATTTTATAGATCTCTATCATATCCTCCCTTAGTCGTCTCTTTTCCAAGCTGAAAAGTCAGTCTTATTAACCCCTCCTCATATGGAAGCTGTTCCATACCCCAGTCATTTTTGTTGCCCCTTTCTGTACCTTTTTTGAGATGGGGCGACCACATCTGCACGCAGTATTCAAGATGTGGGCGTACCATGGATTTATATAGAGGCAATATGATAGTTTCTGTCTTATTATCTATATTGATGTTTAAAATAAGAACATCCTGAGTATAAATAACCATGGGCTTCAAGAAGAATATTAACAAAGCTGGTTTGGAACAAGAGTGAAAAAAAATTCGGAAAAAGGAAGGATTTCATTCTTTTCCTTGTTTAGTGGAAATAATTCAGTTCAAGAAATTTGCTTTCCCTATTGTTTTGTACCTGAAATGTACCTGAAAACCTTTTTTATTAAAAACCTCATTTTCTACATACAAGCTTATACTTTTCTATTAGAATGAAACCAATTTAGTAGAATGCAACTATTTACTTACGTACTGTACTGAACCGTATATAACACTGAGCCATTATCCACTTTAACAGGAGCCCATCTCAATAAATTCTGATAATTATATGAGTAAACTGTCATATTCTGTGGTGCTGGTAACTGGAATGGCGATTCTAAAATAAGAGAAAAACATAAAAACAGTAAATAAAATTTTCAACACACAGTAACTACAGATTTGAAATCGCCTTTCCTCACCTCCAAAATTCATGGCCACATATTTATATAGCTTTGCCACAAACTTGCCCCTTTTCCCCCAACTGCTGTAGAACAAGAGCCCTCCCCACCATCTGTTTCCAAGTGTACTATGCACCAATGCCCGTACATTTCTATTACCCATTATTATTAATGTTTTCTGCACTATTGCCTAATACTAGATACAAGCTACAGTTTGCAGTTAAATCCAATATCCTGAAGGAAGGCTTTGGGAGAGGAAACTATAGGGGAAAAATTAAATCACTATTTTTATTATAAGTGAAACTGACAGCACCACTCTGATATACAGGTTACCCAACACTTCCAGTTACAGAACCCTGAACTAGTTGTTTGTAACTTTGCCAAACTTTAATTGTTTGGGCTGAAATTTTCCATGCTGGGTGTCTGGCTCAGGCTGAATTTGTTGGAAAGTTTCAGGCAAAATGGGTCAGCCATTTTCAAAGACAAGATTAGGAAAAATTCATGCAGCCATTTTACTGAAAGCTCGAGTACCTCCATGCTTTGGAGCAGGGGAACTTTAAATTTGACAGGGGATGTCCTTTTGCTATTCTCATGAAAAAATGCCAAAATTTAGCCAAATTACAACCCTTTGAACTATCTCAGTGTCCACATGCTCAGCGGAGACTTATTAGAGTTCTGGAGCTAAAAATCACAGAATCATAGGACTGGAAGGGACCTTGAGAGGTCATCTAGTCCAGTCCCTTGCACTCATGGCAGAACTAAATATTATCTAGACCATTCCTGACAAGTGTTTGTCTAACCTACTTTTAAAAATCCTCCAATGATGGAGATTCCACAACCTTCCAAGGCAATTTATTCCAGTGCTTAACCACTCTGACAGTTAGGAAGATTTTCCTACCGTCCAACTTAAACCTCCCTTGCTGCAAATTAAGCCCATTGCTTCTTGTCCTATCCTCTGAGGTTAAGAGCAACAATTATTCACCCTCCTCCTTGCAACAACCTTTTATGTGCTTGAAAAGTGTTACGTCCCCTCTCAGTCCTCTCTTTTCCAGACTAAACAAACCCAAAATATCCATAGGTACTGTCCACACTGAGCATGCTGCACTCCACAGCTACTGTGGTTGGGCCAGGCACCAGAACTAAGATCAGGGAGATTGTGCTCAGTGGCCCTCCTGCTGGTGCCTAGGCTACACAGAAGAGGAAGGTGCCTGATTCAAATGCACAGAGGACAACAGCCAGACTGGGGGTGGGGGAGAGGAGATTGGAACAAGTAGTCTGGTGAGGGAGAGACTTGAGATTGGGGGGAAGGGAGACACTGGAATTGGAGCCTGGGGGACAGAGGGGAAGAAGAGAGAAACTGGGACTGGGAGCTAAGGGGCTGCTGAGACTGGCTGGGCAAGAAGATTGGTGAGGGACAGCTCAAACAAAGAGATTAACTCAAGGGAGCCCAGAGCAGGAAACTAGGACTGGCTGATCAAGGAGACTGGGACTGGCTAGGCTTAGAGAATGGAACTGGGGTGAAGAAAAGATAGGACTAGAGTGGAAGGGGTCAAGCTTGTGGGGAACAGGCACATGGGTCTGTGACCATTAGAAAATACTCCTTTCCATAACCTGGAATGGAATCCAAGATTCCTGAGTCTCACCAGTCCCCATCTGTGAAGAAATAGCTCTGAAACCCCGGCAAAGTGTGTGACTCATTCCCCTCTAGTGCTAGTCCACATAGAAGGTGACAACAATCAATTACTCTCTTAGCTCAAGTAACAGAGACACATGTGATGGATCTTCAAGGTATTAGCACTGCTGATGACTAAGGCTTAAGATTTTGTCATGAATATTTTTAGTAAAAGTCACGGACAGGTCACAGGCAATAATGAAAAAATTCACCGAAGCCGTGACTTGTCCCTGACTTTTACTAAAAATATCCATGATAAAATGAGAAGGCTGGGCAGATGTGGGTGGGCTGGGAGCTGCAGGGTCCCCTTCTGCTGGGGATCCGAATTCGGGAGCTCTAGGGATCCCTCCTGCCCCCTATGGAGGTGGAGACCTGTGGGGGTCTCTGTGTTGCCCATGGGGGTGGGGAACATTGGGGGTTGCCCCTGCCACCGCTGGCAGCAGGGGACCCTGCAGCTCCCAGACAGCCCTGAAGTCATGGAGGTCTTTGGAAGTCACAGAATCCGTGACTAAATCACAGCCTTACAGATGACCCACGGGGATGTCAATATGATAAAATTTGTCTTTTTTCCAGTTTGCTTTTTAAAAAAAAACAAAAAACAAAAAAAAAAAACAAAAAAACCAAGGATGTGACACAAAAGAAAAACCACCACCACCCTAATGTTAAAAACATTAAGGTTGCAAACTCAAGCATTCAAAAGTTAAGAAATGGCAGACATAAGGTTGCTTGTGCAACCTTTAGTCAATCCCTTGTGCATTTACAATACAGTATTTAATTATATGATCACATTCTATTTTTTCCAAAGGACTCTGCCTCAGTCAGTGCCCATGCACCAAGCAGATCACCCTCATTCAGTGCACAAGACAGACATGCTCTAGGGATGAATCAGGGCTGTGCAGTGAAGGTGGCTATCATCTGTAGGACCTATGCCTCATTTGCTGCAGAAGTTGAAAGTGTGATAAATGAGGCAGGGGATTGGCAGGAAGAGAAAGGGCGGTTTCATGGTTAAGGCAGTTGAATGGTGCTCTAGAGAACTGGATTCTGTCCCTGCCTCTGCCACCAAATTCCCGAGTGATGCTGGGCAAGTCACTTCATCTGAACTTTTCACAGGGGGTCACTAACTGTGTGTTCCTCATTTTCTGGGTGCTCAACTTGAGACTAGGGTCTGATCTGCAAAAGTGCTGAGCACTCACAACTGCAAACTGAAGTCAATGGGTGAAGTGCTTTGGATGCTAAGTACTCTGAAAAAATCAGGTCCTAGACATCTCAAATTGGGCACTCAAAATTAATGCATACTTTTCATATTAACCTCTCTCTCAGTTCCCATCTGTAAACTGGAGATAATACCCCCTCTTACTTCTCAGCAGTATTGTGCAAATAACTTAATTTATCTTTGTAAAGTACACAATGAATGCCACAGAAAAAACATAAGGAAATCAATAATTCTGTCTTCAGAGTAGGGGTTGAATAATGTGTAGTACTTATGGCACTGTAACTTTTTGGCCTGAGGGCCACATCAGAGTTGCCAAAGTGTATGGAGGGCCGGATAGGGAAGGCTGTGCCTCTCCAAACAGCCTGGCCCCCCGCCACCTCTCACCTCCAACTGCCCCCCTCAGAACCCCTGACCCATCCAACTGCCCCTGCTCCTTGTCCCCTCCACCCCCTCCCAGGACCCCACTCTATCCAACCCCCCCACTCCCTGTCCCCTGACTGCCCCAACCCCATCCACACCCCGCTCCCTGACAGACCCCCCGGGACTCCCACACCTATACAACCCCACCATTCCCCATCCCCTGACTGCCACCCCCAGAACCTCTGCCCCATCCAACCTCCCCCTGCTCCCCGCCCCCTGACTGACCCCCAGAACCCCCCTGCCCCTTATCCAACCCCCCGCTCCCTTACCAGCTGAAGCCAGTCACGCCACCCAGAGCATTGAGCCAGTGGCGCAGTGAGCTGAGGCTGCGGGGGAGGGAGGAGAGCAGGGGAGGAGCTGGGGGTTAGCCTCCCCAGCTGGGAGCTCAAGGGCCAGGCAAGACGGTCCCGTGGACCGCATATGGCCCACAGGCCATAGTTTGCCCACCTCTGACATATGGCATGGGGCCACACTGGAACAGTAAGGAGAGAACATATTGAATAGCTGGCTCTTTAAGTGGGCACCGTCTATTCAGTGCACTGAATGAGGCAGGGTCCTGTGGGAAAAAAGTGTGATCATGTAATTAAAGACTGTATCATAATGCATATGCACAAAAGGGCCAAATTAATGTTGCACAGGCAACCTTAATACTGGCATTTCCTAACTTTTGTGCACTTGACTTTGTTCTTTACACTATTTAAGCACGTTGACATCTTCTGATGAAAAGCATCATATAAATAAAATAAAATATCTGGCTCCTATATAGCACTTTTCAGCTGTAGATCAGGTAGATGTTATTTCATGGAGGATAGGTCCATCAATGGCTAGTAGCCAAGACGGTCATGGATACAACACCATGCTCTGGATGTCCCTAAACCTCTGATTGCGAGATGCTGGGACTTTGGACGTCAGGGGCTGGATCACCCGATGATGGCCTTGTTCTGTTCATTCCCTTTGAGGTATGTGTCGCTTGGCTGCTGTCAGGAGATGGGGTGTTGGGCTGGATAGACCATTGGTCTGATCCAGTATGGCCATCCTTATGTCCTTATTTTTCCTAATATTTCGATCCCATATAAGCATCTAGCTTTCTAATTTGAATCAATGAAGATGGATTAAAGTATTGAAAGTTACAGTGGTCCCCAAGCATTGAGTTTTGTTCTGTATAGAATGACAGATGGGATTAAAAAAACTGTCATACCTTGGCTCAATTAGTTTTTCCATCTTTTCCCTCTCAATGCAATCTTGCAGTTGACTTGCTCACAGCATATGCAATGGCATTTATGCTTTTCAAAGGTTGTCTTCTCATTTGAATGTCAAAATATCAAATATCCATAGACTTAGATTCATAGATACTAAGATCAGAAGGGACCATTCTGATCATCTAGTCCGACCTCCTGCACAGCGCAAGCCACAGAATCTCACCCACCCACTCCTGTGAAAAACCTCACCTATGTCTGAGCTATTGAAGTCCTTAAATCATGGTTCAAAGACTTCAAGGAGCAGAGAAGCCTCCCTCAAGTCAACCATGCCCCATGCTACAGAGGAAGGCGAAAAACCTCCAGGGCCTCTCCAATCTGCCGGGGAGGAAAATTCCTTCCCGACCCCAAATATGGCAATCAGCTAAACCCTGAGCATATGGGCAAGATTCACCAGCCAGATACTACAGAAAATTCTTTCCTGGGTAACTCAGATCCCACCCCATCTAATATCCCATCTCAGGGGATTAGTCCTATTTACCCTGAATATTTAAAGATCAATTACTTACCAAAATCCCATTATCCCATCATACCATCTCCTCCATAAACTTATCAAGTAGAATCTTAAAACTAGATAAATCTTTTGCCCCCACTGCTTCCCTTGGAAGGATATTCCAAACTTCACTCCTCTGATGGTTAAAAACCTTCGTCTGATTTCAAGTCTAAACTTCCTGGTGGCCAGTTTATACCCATTTGTATTTGTGTCCACATTGGTGCTGAGCTTAAATAATTCCTCTCCCTCTCCTGTATTTATCCCTCTGATATATTTATAGAGAGCAATCATGTCTCCCCTCAACCTTCTTTTAGTTAGGCTAAACAAGCCAAGCTCCTTAAGTCTCCTTTCATAAGACAAGTTTTCCATTCCTCGGATCATCCTAGTAGCCCTTCTCTGTACCTGCTCCAGTTTGAATTCATCCTTCTTAAACATGGGAGACCAGAACTGCACACAGTATTCTAGGTGAGGTCTCACCAGTGCCTTGTATAACTGTACTAAAACCTCCTTATCCCTACTGGAAATGCCTCTCCTGATGCATCCCAAAACCGCATTAGCTTTTTTCACAGCCATATCACATTGGCAGCTCATAGTCATCCTATGATCAACCAATACTCCACGGTCCTTCTCCTCTTCCGTTACTTCTAATTGAAGCGTCCCCAACTTATAACTAAAATTCTTGTTATTAATTCCTAAATGCATAACCTTACACTTCTCACTATTAAATTTCATCCTATTACTATTACTCCAGTTTACAAGGTCATCCAGATCCTCCTGTCTAATAGCCCGATCCTTCTCCGAATTGGCAATACCTCCCAGCTTTGTATCATCTGCAAACTTTATTAGCACACTCCCACTTTTTGTGCCAAGGTCAGTAATAAAAAGATTAAATAAGATTGGTCCCAAAACCCATCCCTGAGGAACTCCACTAGTAACCTCCCTCCAACCTGACAGTTCGCCTTTCAGTAGGACCCGTTGCAGTCTCCCCTTTAACCAATTCCTTATCCACCTTTTGATGTTCATATTGATCCCCATCTTCTCCAGTTTAACTAATAATTCCCCATGTGGCACGGTATCAAATGCCTTACTGAAATCTAGGTAAATTAGATCCACTGCATTTCCCTTTATCTAAAAAATCTGTTACTTTTTCAAAAAAAAAAAAAAAGAGATTAGGTTGGTTTGGCACGATCTACCTTTTGTAAAACCATGTTGTATTTTGTCCCATTTACCATTGACTTCAATGTCCTTAACTAATTTCTCCTTCAAAATTTTTTCCAGGACCTTGCATACTACAGATGTCAAACTAACTGGCCTGTAGTTACCCGGATCACTTTTTTTTCCTTTCTTAAAAATAGGAACTATATTAGCAATTCTCCAATCATTCGGTACTACTCCTGAGTTTACAGATTCATTAAAAATTCTTGCTAATGGGCTTGCAATTTCAGGTGCCAATTCCTTTAATATTCTTGGATGAAGATTATCTGGGCCCACCGATTTAGTCCCATTAAGCTGTTTCAGTTTCGCTTCTACCTCAGATATGGTAATATCTACCTCCACATCCTCATTCCCATTTGTCATGCTACCATTATCCCTAAGATCCTCTTTAGCCTTATTAAAGACTGAGGCAAAGTATTTGTTTAGATATTGGGCCATGCCTAGATTATCTTTAACCTCCACTCCATCCTCAGTGTTTAGCGGCCCCACTTCTTCTTTCTTAGTTTTCTTCTTATTTATATGGCTATAGAACCTTTTACTATTGGTTTTAATTCCCTTTGCAAGGTCCAACTCTACTCGACTTTTAGCCTGTCTCACTTTATCCCTACATGTTCTGACCTCAGTTAGGTACCTTTCCTTGCTGATCTCTCCCATCTTCCACTCCCTGTATGCTTTCTGCTTCTTCTTAATCACCTCTCTAAGATGCTTGCTCATCCAGCTTGGTCTACAACTCCTTCCTATGAATTGTTCATGACTTATTCACAGATTCCAAGGACCATTGTGATCATCTAGTTTGACCTCCTGTATTAAGGCCACAGAACTTCCCAAAAATAATTCCTAGAAAGTGTCTTTTAGAAAAACATCCAATTTTGACTGAAAAATAGTCAGTGATGGAGAATCCACCACAACCCTTGGTAAATTATTCAATGGTTAATTACCCTCACAGTCAAAAATATATGCCTTATTTCCAGTCTGAATTTGTCTAGCTTCAACTTCCAGACATTGCACTCTGTTATACCCTTCCCTGCTGGATTGAAGAACCCATTATTAAATATTTGTTTCCCACATCGGTGCTTCTAGATTGTAATCAAGTCATCCCTTTGGCTTATCTTCATTGCTAAATAGATCAAGCTCCTTAAGTCTGTCATTACATAAATCATGTTTTCTAATTCTTTAATCATGCTTGTGACTAATATGCCTAATATGTATTTGACAATTTCAGAGCTGTACTAATTTCTATTTTATTTCAAAAACTGTTTTCAATAAATATTTTATATTGATCCAGGGGAGACCACGTGTTTTATTTTGGGTAATCAGATCTTGCCATAACCCTTCTAATGACAATGTACTAAAGAGCATAATTTTTGTGAGGATGTATGTTTGAAACCAAAACAATAATATAACTATTGAAAATCCCATATCATTGCATAACACCCTGTATAGTAGGCCAGTTCCCATAAGGTAAGTTATGTTGTGCCTGTTTATATTTCTTCTAAAATTCCAGTTAGAGGTTTTATTATTCACTTCCTGTTTTCAATTTGTATTTTACTACACATGGGCAACACGATTCAAGCTGGGTACCACTCCAGAAATGGCTCCAGAGGTAGCTCATCAAAATTTGAAAGTCAGTTTGGGGTCTTTTGGGATAAAGAAATGCCATGCAAATGATTAATCTCACATTCATATAGTCACTTAGGCTTTGTCTACATTTAAAACATTATAGCCGCACATTTGCAGCACAGCAGCTGAGTCAGTGTAGCACTTCAGTGTAGAGTCTAGACACTCACTAGAACTACAGGAGGGGTTCTCCTGTTGCTGTAGCCCAGGGGTCGGCAACATATGGCAGGCGTGCCAAAGACGGAATGCAAGCCGATTTTTAACGGCACCCTGCTGCCTGTCGGGTCCCAGCTGCCGGCCCCGCTCAGCCCGCTGCCGAACCCAGGCTGGGACCTGCTGCAGGCAGCAGCGTGCCATTAAAAATCCTGCGTGGCCCCCCCATCGCGGGGGCAGGGTGAAGAAGCTTGGTCCTGCCAGCTGCTGCTGCAAGGCAGGCAAGGTCCCCCCTTCCCCGCCTCTTCCCCCACCATGCTGGGTTCCTGCCCCTCCTCTCCTCCCGCCCTGCCACCCATCAGCTGATGGTGAGGGAGGGGGAGAAGTGGAGCTGCAGCGTGCTTGCTGCTTCAGGGAGGAGATGGAGACGGAGCCTTGGAGACGGGGGGGGGTGTATGTGGAATCAGGGCCTATCCCCTCCAGCCCCCTGCTGTGAGCCGCTCTGGGCAGGAGGCTGGGGGTGTGGACTAGGGTCCTGGGGGTGCTCAGAGCCCCCTGCACCCCCTCACACGCCCCCAGCCCCCCCATACCATGCCCTGACTCCTGCACCATCCTCACATGCCCCCACCACTCTGTCCTAACTCCTGCACCCCCCACACATACCCAGCCCTCCCATACCCCATGCCCTGACTCTTGCACCCCCCCACATTCCCACCCCCATCCTGAGCACCAAACGGGAGCTCCTGCATCCCCCACACATTCCCACCTGCACCCCTCGCACCAAATGGGAGCTGCCCAGGTAAACACTCCACACCCAAACCTCCTGCCCCAACCCTGAGCCCCCCTCCCTCATTCTAGCTCCTGGCCAGACCCTACATCCCAACCCTCAGCCTGCTCCTTCACCCCCAGCCCTGTGCTCAGTGCACTCCCACCCTCAGCTCAGTGCAGAGAGAGAGAGAGAGAGAGGAAGATAATGGGCTAGAACGAGGGAGAAGGTAGGTACCCCACTCTACATGGGCAGGGCCAGAATCCCAGACCGGCAGTGGGCTGAGCATGGCCTGCGGCTGGGACCCTGGCTGGCAGGGGCCAGCGGACGGAACCCCAGACCGGCAGGGAGCTGAGCCGCTCAGTCTGCTGACGGCCTGGGGTTCTGGCTGCCAGCCCCTTGCCAGCCGGAGTCCCGGCTGCAGGCCACGCTCAGTCTACTGCCAGCCTAGATGAATGGAACCCCAGGCTGGCAATGGGCTGAGCGGGCCGGTGGCTTAAGATCAGCATTTTAATTTAATTTTAAATGAAGCTTCTTAAACATTTTGAAAACCTTGTTTACTTTACATACGAAGACAATAGTTTAGTTATATAACATATAGACTTATAGAGAGAGACCTTCTAAAAAACGTTAAAATGTATTACTGGCACGCAAAACCTTAAATTAAAGTGAATAAATGAAGACTCGGTACACCACTTCTGAAAGGTTGCCAACCCCTACTGTCGTCAATGCACCTCCCCGAGAGGTGGTAGCTATGTCGATGGGAGAATTCTTCCATTGACCTAGGCCGAGTCTACACCAGGAAATTAAGCTGGCATAACTACGTTGCTCAGAGGTGTGAAATATCCACGTCCCTAAGCAATGCAGGTAAGCCAATCGAATTCCTATTGTAGACACGCTAGGTTGATGGGAGAATTCTCTCATCAACATAGCTGCTGCCTCTTGGGGAGGTGGAGTACCTATGCCGGGAGAAGCTCTGCATCAGCACAGACAGTCTTCAGAGAAAAAATAGTTATAAAAATCTATTAGGCTTGCTAACAATTAGCATTTTTCCACAGCACTTTGAAGAAATTGCAAAGTACAATACAACCTATATAAAGTGTGTTGTAAAACAATTCCCATCCAGTTTTAATGAAGTTCCAATAACTTTGTGTAACACGCCACATAGTCCCATTAGTCAGGAACGTTTAGCATATTAGCGTATTAAAATAAATAATAATAATTCCTTAGTGCCCAGTCTCACAGCAACACCCCAGAGTATATTTTTCTTGGTGACGTTAACCAAAAAACTTGCCTATAGGGCCTCTGATATGTATAGAATTTTACAACATTACCTGGTTTTGCAATGTTGTCTTTTTAAACATGCAAAAATGGCCAATACAGGGGAAAAACGTCTTTGACATGACTGCAGTTCACTTATGTCATCAGTATAGCATACCCTGAGCAGACACGCCAAACCCATGGGGGGGGGGGAATGCAGAAATTGGGCTTGTTTTTGGCTTAATTGGCTTGTGAATTGCCTGTTGGCTAGTTTTTGGCTTGTAGCTTCTTTTTTTGATTGGCTCCCAGCAAGCAGGGGCAAGGGGCGTGGCGAAGAGAGTCACAGGTGCACAGTGGGCCCACCACAGTCCCAGACTGCACATCAGGGGGATCTAATCACAGTGTGTTGGGGTTTTTACGGATTGGCTTGTTTTGGCCTTGATCTGAAATAGGATTAGCTTGATTTTTGGTTTACTGTGAAAGTCGGGGTGCTTATTTACCACATGAAAGTTGGCAACTGTGACTCTGGGGAATCATGCACAATATGAACTCACCATCCGTGGCAGGGCTGGCTGTCATAAAATCAATGAAAATTGAGTTTTAAATGGTGTTCACAGCATAGTTACATTTGCTATTTAGTATATATTTCTAAGGTTGCTGAGAATCCTTTGCTTAAATATAAAGAGCAAACTTTTCTTGAATCATGGTGTCATAAATATAAAGGGTAAACACCTTTAAATCCCTCCTGGCCAGAGAAAAAACCCTTTCACCTGTAAAGGGTTAAGAAGCTAGGATAACCTTGCTGGCACCTGACCAAAATGACCAATGAGGAGACAAGGTACTTTCAAAGCTGGAGGCGGGGAGAAACAAAGGCTCTGGGTCTGTCTGTGTGATTCTTTTGCCAGGAACAGAAAAGGAATGGAGTCTTAGAACTTAGTAAGTAATCTAGCGTTAGAGTCTCTTTTGTTTAAATGGCTGAGAAAATAAGATGTGCTGAATGGAATATATATTCCTGTTTTTGTGTCTTTTTGTAACTTAAGGTTTTGCCTAGAGGGATTTTCTGTTTTGAATCTAATTACCCTATAAGGTATTTACCATCCTGATTTTACAAAGGTGATTCTTTTACTTTTTTTCTTCAATTAAAATTCTTCTTCTAAGAACCTGATTGCTTTTTCATTGTTCTTAAGATCCAAGGGTTTGGGTCTGTGTTCACCTATGCAAATTGGTGAGGATTTTTATCAAGCCTTCCCCAGGAAAGGGGATGTAGGGTTTGGGAGGATTTTTGGGGAGAAAGACGTTTCCAAGTGTGCTCTTTCCCGGTTATATATTTGTTAGATGCTTGGTGGTGGCAGCAATAAAGTCCAAGGGCAAAAGGTAAAATAGTTTGTACCTTGGGGTACAACATTTTAACCTAAGCTGGTAAAAATAAGCTTAGGGGGTTTTCATGCAGGTCCCCACATCTGTACCCTAGAGTTCAGAGTGGGGAAGGAACCTTGACACATGGTATCATGCAAACTCCTGAATACTTGAACAGCTAGGGCTCACTATTGGTTTGAGGCACATGGCAGAGTATCTTGTATAATCAGCTAAGTCATTTAGCCAACCATATGAGGTAACTAGTTCTACAAGATAGGTGACAATTCAAGAATGCTGATGGTGTGAAATGCACATGCTAATTTTTTTCTGGACTGTTACTGAAACAACAAAAGAGGAAGGAAATTAACTGATTTTTTTTCCTGACAAAACTGGGTTCACATACTGCTGGTATGAAGCAACACCATTATTCAGAAACAGGACTGTCCCAGACAGTAGGCTCAGAAATGACTATTTTAATCAAAACCTTTAATTTGACAGTTGATACATAGTAAGAGGTCATTTCTATACAGGAGTCTTCTGAGCTTTGTGCCAAATAAGGTGGGTGTAATTTTCAGGGTGGATAAAAACTGATTGGGGAGTGGGGGGAGAAAAATATTTTTTATTTAAACTGGATTTTTTTTATTTTGATATTTAAATTATTTCTGTTTAAAAATAAACCTATTTAAAATGAAATTTGAATTTAATGTACAACAAATTAAGGCCCAAATCTTTTAACATTTAAATAAAAACTAAATATGCTGAATCCATGAGTGTCTATCAAAAAAACCCTCTGAATTAGAGTTACAGGGGATGCTCTTCTATATAAAGAATCGGGGGAAAACATCTAACTTTTGAGGTCAAACTTTATAAATATGGCACAATACATATGTACTGTATTAAAGGCTCTATCTTGTGGGGGACCCAGGGGCTGTGCTACTGGGTGCAACAGACTGGCAAAGTTATCATAGAGAGCTGGCCTCTGACTCCAGGAGACACCATCATGTATCTCATCAGGACCATCCACTGACCCCCCCTCACTTGGGTGGTCTCATACTCCTGTTTTATAGCTTCTCCCTACAATCAACTCCGATTGGCTCAGTTATCAAATTATGATTATTTATGACTCCACCCACCATGAAAACGTACTCTTCTGTTCATGGAAAAAACACTGAAGTTTATGTATGCAAAACATTTAGGGGTGTTAAGAAATTGTATATGTTGTTTTATGCGTTTAATTAAATTCAAATTACCATCCTAATGCAGCTTGACACAAATCATGAGCAAAAAGTTAATTATCTAGTAAATAAGCAATATATAATTTACCATTTTCTAACTACTAAAAATGTATAATTAATAAGAATCTGAAAATATTAAGTTATATAAATTGCTTAAATAAATGTATATAGGAGGATATACTTTAACTCAGTGGTTTTCAAACATTTTTCTGGAAACCCAATTGAAGAAAATTGTTGATGCCCGTGAGCCAAAGGAACTGGGGATGAGGGGTTTGGGGTGTGTGAGGGGGGCAGGGCTCTGGGTACAGCTGGAGATGAGGAGTTTGAGGTGCACTGATTTAAATTGCTTTAATTTTCATTTAAATCTGCAGTACTTTATTGTAACAACTTTTTCATTTCCATGGAATTGATCATTTTATGTTTAGCATTTTCTTTTTAAAAACAAATACAAGGTTATTAAAATATAATTCCAAGCATCCAGAACTTAAGTCTTCTTGAAAAAGGAATGTCTGAAGAGAGTTCAATTTAATTTAGATTGCAAGATGCTGTGGCCAGGAAACCTCAACTTGCTATATGTTTGTAATGTGTCAGACCCACATTTGGTGTCATTTTAAAATAACTTTTCTCTCAGAAAAAGGAGCATTTACAAAGGAAGGAACAAGTTATTTGTTTCTGGACTTCAGAAACTTCTGATACAGTCCAGATACAATTAAAGATTTATTGTTTCCCTCAAAGTAATTCCCCATGTTCACCATTGAGAACACTAAAGATACTATAAGATAAATATGAATAAGTGAATGTAAGAGTAAAAAAGAAAGATAGAGGGTTTTAGGTAATAATTAAGGTTGAGTTTAGGTTTGAAGTACGTACTCCAACATTGTATCACCTGGCAGCAAATCCATCAAAATGGACAGTCTAATTCTAGTTCTTTATTTCAGGCAGATCATGAACTTGATCATGAAGCAAAATAATCGCCTTTGAGAAGCAATACCTCAAAGTGCAGTTAGATTTAGGCAGTGACACAAAATAGAAATTCAGGAGTCAGAAATCTATGCAACATAATTAGGCAGAGTTCAATTTTTATTTGTTGAAAATTTCAGTAATAGATTTAAAGCTTTTTTTGAATTTTCAATTTTCATAATTGCAGAAAATTGAGATGGAGGTCAGAAAATAGTTATTTAATGACAGACATTGAGATTCAAAAAGTTAAAGCTGTTAAACTTTAAAACTGTAAAAACACAAACTGTCAACATCTCACCAAAAATATACAAAGTAAATATCCTCAAATCAAACTAATAATTTCTCAAACAGCGTTTCCCCTACTTTGCCTATCTGTAAATTTCAATTATTATTGAGGGAAATTTTTTTGTTGGTTTGTGTTTATATGCTGAAATCAATGTTTGACATTTACTGATAAAAATCTAATTCTTCCAACCCTAAACATAATAGTCAAATTCCATTTTTTACTTTTATGTTCTCTCAGAACTAGAATTTATCCACATTTAAACACTGTAACACTGTTTTGGAATAAAAGGTGAATCTGGTTTACATTACCCATATTTACTAGAGATACAGGAAAAGACACCATAATAGGGCCACATTACACAGTGAAGTCTAGTACCTTGCTTACTTTGGTTTATATTTTAAAAGCGGCGCCACTGTATTATCCTAGGTCTCAATTTCTGTGGCACTTAATGATCATTACTCAAATTTTAGTATCCGATAACTCACATACAAAACAAAAAATAACCAAAAATCCAAAGAACAAATAAATGATCGCCTATACAAAACTGCCTCTAATTTCAAAGAGTATTTTCTGGTTTTGTTTACGACAGTCTGAGATCGTGAAGAATGCAACTGCAAGTCAACTGGATTAAAAACATCCCAAATTAATAAATGCAAAATAAGTGTGCCAGCCATTATTGAAACAGATGTCCCCATGGAATGAGACACAGTTAAAACAAACATACAGAAAAATACACCCACAGCCACAGACAAACACTGCTAAGTATAAAACAGAACAATGAATTTCATAGGCGAGACAAACACCATTTTAAATGGCCCTTTTTTGCATCTGTTTTGCATTCATCTGAGTCACCATGTTACATATTATTCAAATATTGCTACGCTGCATTAAAGCACAAAATTCAGATCAATGAGTTCCTTTCCAGCATTTAAATTTCGTTGATTTTTTCTATCAATTTGAATATCAGAACATAGTTTTGTGTCTCAAAGTGTATCCAACATTTAGCCTGCTAGCATTTTTTATAAAGCAAAATTACATCTGGGAAGCATGGGGTAGCTGGTAGGCAAACTAATAATACACTCCTCTCACTTTCTAGCTCCTACCTGGGAGGATACTGGAACAGCTAGCAGCAAGGCAAGAGTTGCAACAGGGGTTTCCACATCTGATACTGGGATAACCAAGCGGCACTCTGTGACGTGATGTCCCGTAAGTAAGAATGACTTACTTCAATTAGATCACTTAAGATAAGCCACCACCAGCAGCGGCGGGGGGGGGGGAGGGGAGGAGGAAAACCTTTCATGGTGACAAGCAAGGTAGGTTATTTCCAGCAGTTAACAGGAACATCTGAGGAAGGGGGGGCGGAGGGGAGAAATAACATGGGGAAATAGTTTTACTTTGTGTAATGACTCATCCACTCCCAGTCTCTATTCAAGCCTAAGTTAATTGTATCCAGTTTGCAAATTAATTCCAATTCAGCAGTCTCTCGTTGGAGTCTGTTTTTGAAGTTTTTTTGTTGAAGGATAGCCACCCTCAGGTCTGTGATCGAGTGACCGGAGAGACTGAAGTGTTCTCCAACTGGTTTTTGAATGTTATAATTCTTGACGTCTGATTTGTGTCCATTCATTCTTTTACGTAGAGACTGTACAGTTTGGCCAATGTACATGGCAGAGGGGCATTGCTGGCACATGATGGCATATATCACATTGGTAGATGCGCAGGTGAACGAGCCTCTGATAGTGTGGCTGATGTGATTAGGCCCTATGATGGTGTCCCCTGAATAGATATGTGGACAGAGTTGGCAATGGGCTTTGTTGCAAGGATAGGTTCCTGGGTTAGTGGTTCTGTTGTGTGGTTGCTGGTGAGTGAGTATTTGCTTCAGATTTGGGGGCTGTCTGTAAGCAAGGACTGGCCTGTCTCCCAAGATCTGTGAGAGTGATGGGTCGTCCTTCAGGATAGGTTGTAGATCCTTGATGATGCGTTGGAGAGGTTTTAGAGAGACTGCTGAATTGGAATTAATTTACAAACTGGATACAATTAACTTAGGCTTGAATAGAGACTGGTAGTGGATGGGTCATTACACAAAGTAAAACTATTTCCCCATGTTATTTATCCCTGCCCACCCCACCCCCCACTGTTCCTCAGATGATATTGTTAACTGCTGGAAATGGCCTACCTTGCTTATCACCAGGAAAGGTTTTCCTCCCCCTGCTGGTGACGGCTTATCTTAAGTGATCACTCTCCTTACAGTGTGTATGATAAAACCCATTGTTTCATGTTCTCCCTGTGTGTATATCAATCTCCCCTCTGTATTTTCCACCCAATGCAGCCGATGCAGTGAGCTGTAGCTCACGAAAGCTTATGCGCAAATAAATTTGTTAGTCTCTAAGGTGCCACAAGTTCTCCTTTTCTTTTTGCGAATACAGACTAACACGGCTGCTACTCTGAAACCTTCAATTAGTAAAATGTTTTCAGACAAGTTGAAATCCAAAGAGATACATAGCTTAGACGTATTTAAAAAAAAAAAAAACCACCCGTAGAAAGGGGAAAAGGCCTATCTACCACAGACGGCCTGGCTCTACTATAGTTTTAGAACAGCAAAAATCCAGTCCCCAGGTACAAGCACTGTGTATCACTGGGTATATAGAAAAGGAGTACTTGTAGCACCTTAGAGACTAACAAATTTATTAGAGCATAAGCTTTCGTGAGCTACGGCTCACTTCATCGGATGCATCTGGTGGAAAAAACAGAGGGGAGATTTATATAAATCTCTAATAAATTTGTTAGTCTCTAAGGTGCCCCAAGTCCTCCTTTTCTTTTTGCGAATACAGACGAACACGGCTGCTACTCTGAAAACTGGGTATATAGACAGAGCATTTTTATGAATTAGCAAGTGTCAAGACTTCCTAGGGGAGGAGAATTGCCTGTAGTCTATACGAAATACAGTAACGCATTTTAAAACCAGCAATTAAGTTTGAAAATAAAAATAAAGGCGAGCGATGTCCCCAGAACATACATCCCCCCCCACCGCCCTCCCTGCAAAGGATTTCCCCGAGGCGTGAACTGAAAATCAAGGGAGACTTTTGCTCACCGTAACACATCTCTGGCTTCATCTATCGGTTTGCGCAGGGAAATGCGTCCCCAGGGGCTTTCCCACTAACCACTGTCTGAAACCTCCCCGAGGAGCTCTCCCCCCCCCCCAGCGCTGGGGCACCCCACACCCCTAAGGAGCCCCCCCAAGCCAAGGAATCGCCCCAGGCAGATGGCTACTGAGGGCTGGTTTCCCGGCGACCAGGGACCCTGCAGCAACACAAGCCCCCCTCCCCCTCTTGTCCTGTCCCCCCCGCTCGCTGCAAGGGCCCGCACAGCCCCGGGGCGCCCCAGGGCTCACGGCACCTACCTGCGGCGAGGGGCTCGGGCCGGCTCAGCAGCAGCAGGCAGAGGAGCAGCGCGGCGCCGGGGCGCGGCATGGCCGGGGGCTGTTGTTGACCGAGGAGCGGGGCGGGGGGGGGGGGAGACTCTGCCGTTCACACGCCCCGGGCCCGCCGCCACCCCAGCTCCGTCACGCTGGCTCGGAGCCCGGGCGGGTCACCGCTCCGCTGCTTCTCCGGGATGTGGGCGCAGCGCCCGGGGCCACCCTCTTCCCAGACCTCCGGCCCGACCCACGTGCGGGGCGGGGCGGCGGCTGGCGGGGCTCCTGGGCAGGGAGGAGCCGCGGCGGGATAGGGGAGCCCGGGACCCGCGGCGGCTCGGCCCAGCGCCCCCTTGGCAAAGCCGGGGACCCCCGCGCGGGCTGCTCAGACGCCGGCGGCGGCGCGGCAGGGGGAGCGGGGCGCTCAAGGGCTCCCGCCCCGAACCGTGACGCGGCCGCGGAGCCCCGGCGGCCGGGCCGGGCCGGGCCGGGCTGTTCTAGCGGCAGCTGCTGCTGCGCGTCCGCCCCTGACCTTCGCCCAATTACCCCCTGCAGGCGGGGGCCGGCGCGGGTCGCTGCGGCACAGCAGCCCCCCCCTCCCCCCCGGCGGCTGAGAGAAGCCGCGGCCTTGCGGGACTTCCTGGCGCGCCAGCCCTCAGCCCGGCCCGGGGCGGGGGACTGGGCCACAGCGAGCCGCAGGGACGCAGCCAGCGTGCCGGGCTGGGCCACTCATTGTTAGGAGCCCGCATCAGGCACGTTCCGAACCAAGCCAGCTCCGATGGGGCTGAGCCCCGGGGGAGAATGACCCTGCCCGCGAGGAAAAGCACCGAGGCCTCCTGATGCATTTTTGCCCGGTTATTTGCTTCCTAGTTGTGGTTGCGGTGTTCCTGGAGGGCTGGTAACCGTAAAATCAACCCTCTTCCTGGTTTACAGAGACACCCAGCCAAACTCCTGCTCTTAAGGCCCAGGCTCCCAGCCAGCGTACTAGACTACAGGGCCTCTCCTTTTATGAAACGATACAAATGCGTGAGGGAATCTTGCTCGAAGTTTACAGAAAAGTTCATCTTTAGACTAAAACCAAACATGGGGAATTATAGTATGAACATGTGAAAGCAGGTGGTGATAGAATAGAAGTCCGGATAGTAAATTCAATAACAAAATAGTGTTTACAAGGCATTGTTTTATATTATAGCACACCCTATAACCCGGTAAAATGAGAAAATATATAATGGATGAAGAATAAAATTGTAGGCCCCAATCCAACAATAGGCCGATCCAGTTCTGTGGATGACAGCCCTAGGGTGTGCAAAATCCCATTGCAGGGCCACCTCAGGTAGGGGTAGATTTTTTCCTTTAAACTGGCAGAAAACCAAACTTCTGAATGATCTGGAATGCTGTAGATGAACCTGATTTAATAGAAGCAGTACTAATGAGGAGGCCAAAAGTGCCAACTACATGCAATTTATTTAGTAGTGCTCTAGTTATTCTATGGTTTCAGAAATAAAGACACACATGCTCTGGTTATCATGACCACACATGGTATAAGCTTACAGAGGAGTGTGCAGTATTGGGTATATATTTGTGGTTTAAGTGAGAAAATCTTGCATCAGGTGGTTAAAAAGTCCCTTTGCTTTCACTAGTTGCATCTGGCACACTGCAAACACGTGGTTGTATTCTAACCACACGCCTTCACTAATGTTATTGATAACATACTAACAGTAAACAAGGGTGCTGGAACAATTTTTATAATGGGGGTGTTGAAAGCCACTAAACCAAGGTGTAAACCTTGTGAGTGTGTGTTATTTTTTAATATATGAGAGAGAGAGAGAAGCTGCGGCCTTGCGGTACTTCCTGCTGCGCTAGCTACCACAACCCTTGGCATCATAGGTGCTGGAACTAGGGGTGCTGCTGCATCCCCAGCCTTGAAGTGATTTTCCTTATAACTAGCATGCCTATGATAGTAAATTTTTACAAACCCTAGGTAATTTTGAAAATCAGAGTTCCTCCCAACTCAGATACTATAGTGATAATTGAAATAAAAATAATCAAAAAATAAATGCACAGGGCAGGAATCTGTCTTTTGCAGCCTTAATGTACTTCTAGCATCTTCATCAACTTTAATAAATCTCACTTTGACTACACATGTCAGGTTTATAGGTACATCCATTGAGTAGAGGCATAATGCTCTTTGGAATAAACACCAACAATAATAGTGAATAATAGACATTGCTTGATTAAGAGAAAAAAAAACAAGGTTTTGCTGAGACACAAGTCTACCTGTCTATAGGTAATTAACTTATATGGCCCTCACCATTCACCTTCAATGGTCCCTTGAAACATGTGCTAATTACTTATGCTAAACAATCTGTTCCACCTTGTATTTAGCTGTGACACTCTGACGGCTTGTCTTCATGTACAGTGCTCCAGCTGTGCCGCTGTAGCGCTTTAGTGAAGATGCTACTATACTGATGAGAGAACTTCGCCTGTCAGCATAGTTAATCCACTTCCTGAGGAGACAGGAGCTACATCAATGGCAGAAGCTCTCCCATTGACATAGCGCCGTCTACACGGAGATTAGGTCAGTATAACTAAGTTACTCGGGGTGTGGATTTTTCACATCTCTGAGCAACGTATTATACCGCTATAGGTCTGTAGTGTAGACCTGGCCTGAGTACACTTCCCAGATGCAAAGAAGAGCTCTGTGTGAGCTGAAAAGCTTGTCTCTATCGCCAACAGAAGTTGGACCAGTAAAAGCTATTACCTCACCCATCTCCTCTCTCTCTAATATCCTGGGACCAACGTGACTGCAACAACACTGCATACATTAATATTAAATGACAAGTATGTGCCTAAATACACAGACAGTTTCCATGATGTTTTGCCTGCTTCCCCTGTCTGCTCTGAATTCCCAATGAACAGTAACGTAGGATCAAATGCAGCACCACCACCATGAGCAAATGCAACACTGACTTCAGTAAGAGTTGCAACTGCTTAGGAATTTGATAGGATCTAGTACCTCATGGGTGAACGATCAGCATGTATTTATAAGGAAAATATATTTGTAGGCATAACACTCCTGTTCTTACTACAAAAAGGACCCCATCTCTTTTAATCTACTTAGTCCGAGGGCATAGAAGCAAACACCCACAACAGATTTACAAGTAATGACAAGAGCACAGCAGCCAAATTAACAGAGATTATCCTGACCACTGGGCAAGAATAACCCAGAAGTGCTCTCGTTTTACTGAAACAGCATTGCTCTCTCTTCACTAATAGAAAGCTGAGCCAGTTTTGAAAGCTATGTCCCAGTGTTGGGGATGCAACTTTTAAAGCTGACAATGTAGTAACACTGCCCTTCAAGGAGCCATTTTAGAGAATGCACCATAGTTTTTGGAGGTATAATAAACTGTGCTATCAGAACTATGGGCTCAGTCCTGGAGGGTACAGAGTGTCCGAAACTGCCATTGGCTTCAATGAGAATTTAGCATACACAACACCTCGTAGGATCAGGTTCCATGTTTGAGATTTCCCACATCAGAACTTGAATCAAGTTCTGGAAAAGGCTAATTAAAAGTTTTCAAATTTGATTTATAATTATGCAAAACTTACTAAATTCTGTGTTCACGTTTTATCTTTAAACATAGTTGTTGGTATTTGAATGCTAACATTTTATCTGGTGAAAGAAAACTGGTTTACTAATATATTTTAAAGTTAAGATTTTTTTAAAAATTATGATGATAATCTTGATAGCATCTCTTTAAATGTTGTCCTTTGGAACTATAAAACCCCGTATAGGACTATGATGTATCAATACCTTCTCAGAACAAGAAACTTTTTTTTTTTTTAAAAAAAAACACAGAAAGAGAGATAGACCAATTCAAGAACACCTGAAAACCCAGTGCAAGTTACCAAATGAAATATAGCCCTGGCCAATAGTGTCGGAGTTCCAACAATAGGAAACAGAATGATGAGAATAGAAGGACAGTTTTATAGCTTAGGCACTGGACTGGAACTTAGGAAAACTGGGTTCAATTTGTGTGTGACCTGGACTGAACTTCTCTTCATTTCAGTTCTGTAAAAAAAAAAGAGGATGAGAATCCTTCCTTTCTCCCTCCCTTTGTCTGTCCTGTCTATTTAGATGATAAGATCTTTAGGGCTGTGATTGTCTCTTACAGTGTGTTTGTGTAGTGCCTACCACAATGAGTTGAGACCTTTAGGCACTACTATCCTACAAATAATAATGATAATGGTTAGAGAGTTCCAGTTTTGTTATGTTCTTATGAGATTAAAGACAGCAAGACAGTACAAAGCAACTGCTGAAGAGTCATCAGGAATGGATGGTGAAGAACACGGGATAAAATGTTGATAGGGATGAGAACCACTCTGTGATGTAGTCCAGCTGTCTTGAAAGATGCAGGATTTCCTCTGTACTATGTCTCTCCAAAGCATTTTGTCTGACCTTTTCTTGAACCTTTCTAAGAAGAGTGACTCATCTACCTCCCTTGGTAATTCATATCTAAATAAGCTTCTCTTTTCAGTTTCTTAATGCAAATTTACATTTGTTCTGTTTAGCTTAGGGTTCTTAAACTCTGTTGAACTTCTGAGTCATGAAGTTGATCTTCAACAAGCTGGTGAGCCCGTTTTGCATCAATTATAGATTATCACTTCAAAAAGAACAGGAGTACTTGTGGCACCTTAGAGACTAACAAATTTATTAGAGCATAAGCTTTCATGGGCTACAGCCCACTTCATCAGATGCACAGAATGGAACTTATAGTAAGAAGATTTTATATACATACATTTTTATACATATATACACACACACACACACACACACACACGGTGGAAGTTGCCCCATACAAACCGTAAGAGGCTAATTAAGATGAGCTATTATCAGCAGGAGAAAAAAAAACTTTTGTAGTGATAATCAAGATGGCCCATTTAGACAGTTGACAAGAAGGTGCGAGGATACTTAACATAGGGAAATAGATTGAATATGTGTAATGATCCAGCCACTCCCAGTCTCTATTCAAACCCAAGTTAATGGTATCTAGTTTGCATACTGTCTAAATGGGCCATCTTGATTATAACTACAAACAATTTTTTTTCTCCTGCTAATAGCAGCACATCTTAATTAATTAGCCTCTTACAGTTTGTATGGCAACTTCCACCTTCTGTGTGTGTGTGTGTGTGTATGTGTATATATATATATATATATATATATATATATATATAAAATCTTCTTACTATATGTTCCATTCTATGCATCTGATGAAGTGGGCTGTAGCCCACGAAAGCTTATGCTCTAATAAATTTGTTAGTCTCTAAGATGCCACAAGTACTCCTGTTCTTTTTGCGGATACAGACTAACACGGCTGCTACTCTAAGATTATCACTTCCTTAATCAACTGATTTCCATCTTTCAAGGAAGATACAAGTATAAAAGCAATTATGGTCGTATGCACAACTGTAGAAGCAGGGACTGACCAGTCCTTGATGAATTGAACAGAGTAAGAATCACTCAGCCAAGGTTCAGTGACAGGTTAACTCAATAACTTAGTCGGTCTCTTCTACCTAGACACAAACAAATTTCCTCCCTAAGGACCAAATCCTGCAAGCTGCTCTGTGTGAATGCATGGGTCTACCCTATATGGGGTGATTTGCAGGACTGGAGCCCAAATCAGCAGCAAAGAATAAAACCCAGGCAAAGCCAGGACTGAATCATATCTTTACAGCCAGATTCCAAGCTAGAACTTCACAAAAAAATGGCAGGTGGCAGGCCCAATGTAAAAAACAGGATTAATTCAGTTAAGAAGCCCCCACTGCTGACAAAGCTGGATGGAGAGCAGCTAGCAAGTAGTGCTATTGCCAGGGCCATTTCTACCTCATGACAGTACTAGGAATCATGGTTGCTTTTGGAGCCATGTGTGACAGATCTAGCTGATCTGCACCAGACTGCCATAAAGGGATCCAACCTGCTTTAAGCCTGTGGAGACAGAAGAGAGTCCAAGCTCTGCGATTGGCCTGGTGTCTCTAGGCAAACTCTCACGGTGCTGATCATTTGTCTAGCACCCCTTTCTCAGAGCTGAGACCCTGCCATCCAATTGCCCGGCCGCTGGTATAGTACCGACCCCCTTACTCTCCCGCCGCACACAGTGTCCCAGAACTCTAGCCATGTGGGTGCTTGGTTTTACAGTTAGTCTCTTTAGGGGCGCGTAACAGTGAAAGCCAACGGACGTACAGACTCACTCAACAGCATGAGCAATATGCAGATCTAAACAAAATAAATACACCACGTACATTTCATTGCCATATGTTCTTCAGCACTCTGAAGAGTTCTTAGGGATTGGGCAGAATTTTTACGATTTTCTCTACTACAGCTCATGATTTCTCTTCAGAAACATGGAGCCTCTTTCTAGGTCAGTTAGCTTTTTCCAGTCAGTCCCTCAATTAAACAAGACCTTCCTGCTACAAAAGCCTGCCTATCTCTTCCCCACTACTGCCCAAAGCTTCATACTCCTCTCTTAGTGTCTCTCTCAAGTTGTCTCCCTACC
Source organism: Dermochelys coriacea (assembly GCF_009764565.3). Classification (NCBI taxonomy): domain Eukaryota; kingdom Metazoa; phylum Chordata; order Testudines; family Dermochelyidae; genus Dermochelys; species Dermochelys coriacea. The sequence continues at coordinate 164,774,235 of NC_050068.2, forward strand.
AACACTTGGCTCCTTTGTTCTGATGGCTGGGGGTGTTTTTCCACTCCACTCCACTAGCCCCTTTGCAGACGCAGTCTGGGAGCACTTGTAGTTCCATAGGCAAATTAATGGTAGAAAGGTAAAAATAGACAATCATAATTTCAGTGGTGTCATCCTCTGCAGTGTGGCCTCCTAGCTCTAAGTCCTCCATTGGTAGAACTTTTGATAATGCCGTATCAGCAGAAATGGGTTGAGTTGGTTCCATTATTACACCAAGCATTCTTTTCTCCAACACTAATTTTGTAAACACTTTATTAATTTTATGTTTGAATACTTTATTACTTGCACTATCCCCAACTATTTAGTTCCCATTGAGCTGTGCAATGTCAATTTGTGGAAAAGCTCCTTTTAACTTTCCACTTTTTTTCTTACATTAGTTATTTTTTTTAAAGTGACATTTTTCAGCCAGATTCTTTCAGCACCTCTGAACTTAATTTGTTTTTGTGCACTTATTCCTTAATTTAGTACACTTTGCCTGCAAAGCTGTACTGACTAATTACAGTCCTTGAAGGACAACTGGTTTTTACTTTGGGATTTATCTAAATAGCTAACGGACATTGTTTTCCCCCGACCTCCGAGGAATATTTTCCATTTACTCAGTTTCCTCGCCTACAACTCTGATTTGCTCTTTATACTTTTTGTATTCACTGGGTCATGCTGTCTGAAGTATCTCACACCTGAAAGTACTTACCTCGTGGCAGACTGCCAAAAACAGGGCAGACATCCCAAACTATTGGCATGTTCTATAATTAGATTTCACCAACCCAGGCAGCTGCATCTTCTCCATTTTGTCTTCAATCCTGCTTCCTACCTCTGGAGCAACTTCTGTATAAACTGAAGCATTGAAGGAAGGACTGAATGACTCATCCAATCCGTGGATGTGTTCCAGAGGGACTTTCAAGCCAGCAAACTCAATAAGAATCTGAAACATGGGCTCTGAAGTCTTATGTATAGGGTGACTAGACAGCAAGTGTGAAAAATCTGGACGGGGATGGGGGGTAATAGGCTTCTATACAAGAAAAAGCCTCAAATATCAGGACTGTCCCTATACAGCCGGGACAGCTGGTCACCCTACTTATGTATGTATCTGACTGCTTTAACATTTAACAACTCTCTTCTTCTTCTTTTCTTTTATAATAAATCTTTAGTGTTAGACATTAAGGATTGGCTGGCAGCATGGTATTTTGGGTAAGATCCAATCCTATACTGACCTGGTAATGTGGTTGACCTTATGGGGTCAGAAGAACATTTTGTATAGTGAGCAGAGTTTTTAAATATCTTCATTGTACTGGACCTGGGTGCTGAGTGGGAGCCAGAGAACTGAAATGCAATAAGGGGGGGATGTGTGATTTCTTTTTTAGCTTCTTGATAACCAATGTGGGGGATCAGGAGCACAGTTTGTGACTGGTTGGTGAGTCTAACTTCAGTATTAACCACCAGTTTTGGGGAGAATCTGCTCTCCTTTTTCGAGCCTGCCCTGACCTTGGCATTTTCAGTGAGGGCTGCCCTTGGCACCCTGGATGACAACCTCATTTTACATTCCAGGCTGCTGTCTGTCATAAGTGGTTCCCTGGGTGGTCCCCCTATCTTAGCTGCCACAAGGAAACCTAAGGGAAAGAAATCTGACAGTATTAGAAACTTATAAAGTTCCTTTTTTAACCTATTTTTGTTTCTCCCCCTTTTAATGGTTAGGATGTTACCACTACACAGATTTGACAATATTTCCCCATTTGTGCATGAACATCCTCCATGGCAGTACAATCTAAGGAATGAAGCCCAAATCTTGCAAACTGGTCCGTGTCGGAAGACCTCCGCCATTAGGTGGAGCCTTATTTACTTTAATTCAAGTTTGCCCATCCAGGGCAGCTTGCAGGATTGGGACCTATAGACTAGAATTTTCCAAAGGAACCTAAGGGAATTAGGTGTCCAATTCTCACTGTCTTTCAAAACAAACAAAAGCACAAGGCTTTATTTTAAAAAAAAAAAATCTAAATCCTGCCGAGATATATTTTTAAAGGGCCCATAGTGACAAGGTCATGAATTAAAGGAAAAATATTTTGAATTCCCCCAGGAATATGAAACAGCTTAAAGATACCATAGTTTGTCTCTCTCTCTTTCAGATTTGGTATCTTTCAAACTACATATCACATGAAATTCTCAAATTATGAGGTTAGACCACTGAACAGAATTTCACACTCCAAGATATAACTAAACTGTGTTTATAAGTGTCAAGACTGATTCCCCACTCTGGCACTTCAAGTGCAGAAGGTGGGGGCCCGCAAGGATTTTTAAAAATTAATACTGGCCGCTCCAGGCTTGTATTAAACTCCCAAGGTTACAACTTTTCTCTGACCTTGTACGGGTAGATGCTGCCACCACCCAAGTGCAAAAAAAACCCCTTAGGACCCAGGAAGGCGCACTTGGGAATTCCTCTGTGGGGTACCCTCAAGCCCTTTCACCCCAGGGAAGAGCTGAGAAAGAAAACAAAGGAAGTCAGCTGTTGCCACTAGCTAATTAAGCAACACATGCACAAACCTCTTAGGACACAAAAATTCAATCCTGTTCTTAAAAAAGGTAAATGTTATTAAAAACAAAAAGAAAGAAAATACATCTGGAACTTAGGCTATTGCCAGGTTTAAAAAGAGCAACCATAATTAAGCATCAAGAATGGTTTTCTTGAGGTCCAGCTAAATGGTTACCAGCAAAACAAAAGCATTTGGGGGTTAGCAAAGAGGAGTCCACAAGCCAATAATAAATAAAAGAAATAACCCTAATTGCATCTTCCTAGGCCAGGGGTGGGCAAACTACAGCCTGCAGGCTGGATCCAGCCAGTCAGGGCTTTGGATCCGGCATGTGGGATTGCCACCCCCATGGTGCTGTGGGCCCCGTGCCGTTCCTGAAAGCGGCCGGCACCACATCCCTGCGGCCCCTGGGTGAGATGGGAGCAGAAGGCTTTGCATGCTGCCCTCGCCTGCAGGAACCGCTCCCTGCAGCTGCCATTGACAGAGAATGAGGAGCCAATGGAAGCTTCGGGGGAGGTACCTGCAGGCGAGGACAGCGCGCGGAGACCTCTGTCCCTCCTAGGGATCTGGGGCGAGCCGCTTCCAGGAGCGGCGCAGGGCCAGGGCAGGCAGGGAGCCTGCCCGAGCCCCGCTGCCACCCTGGAGCTGCTCCAGAGCCCACACCCTGAACCCCTCCTGCACCCCAACCCCCTGCCACATCCCACACCCCTCCTGCACCCAACCCCCTGCCCTGAGCCCCCTTCCACACCCCACACTCCCTCCCACACCCCAACCCCGTCCCGAGCCCCCTTCCACACCCCACACTCCCTCCCACACCCCAACCCCCTGTCCCAGCCCTACATTCATGGCCCTGCATGCAATTTCTCCACCCAGATCTTGCCCTTGGGCCAAAAAGTTTGCCCATCCCTGTCCTAGACATTCCCTGATTTACTTATGTTGTAGGAGCAGCAGTGATCTGTATAACTATTGTGACAAAGCTCTATCCTTGCCTCCGTGGGTCCCACGTTTCCTGGCGGATTTCACTAGCCTCACAGGCTCACTGTGACCCTCCATGTAACCCTTCTCTCTCTAGAGACAAGGGTCACAGTCTACTGAGCCATTTTCATCATAGGCCAGCGAGGGAGGTGAGGAGAAGTTATCCTCCCTTGCACAGTCTCTGTTGTCTCCCGGTCTCAGTGATTAAACGGGGCAAAAGTGGGAGCCCAGGCCCACCCTATAATCTGGGCTCCAGCCCAGGAACCCTAATAGTATCAGCTATGGTAGTAGACCTTTTAGAAACATGACGTACAATTCCCTGGGCTACTTCCCCACAGCAGCCCTCACTTCCTCATGCTCCACTTCACCCTTACCACAGGGCCTCCTTCCTTGTGCGTGATATGGTATGTACTACTCAGCCTCTCCAACAGCACAACTTCCTCCCACAGGTCCTGACATGCACACCCACCTGACTAACTGGGAAGCTTTTAACTAGTTTCAGCTAGCCCGATTGGCTTCAGGTGTCCCAATCAACCTAGCCTTCTCCCTGCCTTCTGGAAAATTCTTAATTGGCCCCAGGTGTCAATTAACCTGGAGCAGCTGCCATTTAATTTATCCTGGTACGAGGGATTTGTTTAGCCTGGAGCGAATCTCTCTCTCTCCCTTCCACTGCTCTCCCATAGCCTCCTAGCTTGGAGGAAGGTGGGAAGCTGCTACTCCTGCTGCTACTAGGCCCTAAGCTCTCCCTGCTGCTCCAGCTGCTCCCCTGGCTGGGCCAGACACCCCCCATTCTCTGCTGCTTGGCTGCTGGACCCCCCACTCTTGGGTGCTGCTACTGGGAAGAACCCCTGCTAGCCAGCCCCCGGATGATGCCATGGAGGGCTGGGCCCTAGTCCAGGGGAAGCGGGGCAAGCGGAAGGCTCGAGCTCCGCTCCTCCCATCTGACGCGGAGGCCCCTCGGAAGACCAGGAAGGGGGGCGCCGATGCCGAGCCTTCCGCTCTACCCACGGGTGTGTTCCACCCACCAGAGCCGGCTGGGGAAGACGTGGCAGCACTGGAAGGCGGTATCTCCCCTCCACAGGAGTCCCTCCCCTCCAAGACCCCCGAGGCACCATCTGAAACCCCAGTGTGCCCCGAAGTAACCATCGCGTCAGGTGCTGGCGGGGAGAATCCTGGGGTAGCGGAAAATAATTTCCCCTCTATATATGAGGAGATCGAGGCCCTGGGTCTGACCCCGGTCACCCAGGGGGAGGACGATCCTATGCCAGCGGGCCTCGATCTGGGTGACTTCTTTCCAGCCCCCCTTTCCCCATACTCCCTCCCGCTAACCGTCGCTTCTGCTCCCACCTCCGAGGAGCCCCTGGACTCCTCCATCAACCCGGCTGCAGAAGGCACCCCGCTGAGAGCCGCCGAACCAGTTGAGGCGACGGCCAGTGCCACGCGGCTGGAACCTGAGCCACCAGGGGCATCCCTCGCTGGTGAGGAGCATTCGACCTCCTTTCCGGGAGAGGACCCTACAGAAGAAAGTCCACCTCCTGATGCCGTGGCTGCCAAATCCACCAGACAGCTTGCGCCCGGCATCGGTGAGAGCCCTCTCCCGACCCAGAATCTCACCTCTACCCCTGCCCCTGCCCTTCTCCCGCCCACCTCCCGAGATATTATTGCCACCCCTGGGACAGTCTCCTTCCCCTTTCCAACAGATGACTCCCAGGGAATGGCCTTTGTGTTTGCCCGTCCCGACCCACCAGGGGCTGCTATCCTCCCTCCGCCGCCCCCTATCGCCCCAGCATTCAGGTCAACCCATCAAGAGCCCCGTCGGGGGTCCGCACCCTGTCTGCCCGTCCCGCTGGGCCAGGGGGCTGTACCAAGGGCCCCATCGGGAAGCAACCAGACCATAACCCCAGCCCCCCATGCGCTGCGAGAGGAGTTGCGGGAGTTCCTAGAAGACGTCCGTGGCTCCCGCAACAAAGTCCAGCTTGCCCTCCAGCGATGGGGGGACTTTAATCAAATCCTCCGGGCCGCAAGGGCCCTCATGGGGGAGGGGAAAAGGACCGGGAGACAGGGCGCCGCGGCCTACCAGCGGGTCCGCCACTTCCGTGACTCCTTACTCACCTACGGGGTGGGTCACGGACTGCTACGCGGCCCGCCGGGAGCCACGAGCATTCCTGCCGGCGAGGATCCCCCCCAGCCCTCCTCATGGCACCCTTTACCATCGCAACATTGAACACCCGTGGCTGTAAGATGGGTCTCCGCAGGTCCCAGGTGCTCTCCTTCCTTCGAGAGGGGAGGTACTCTGTGGTTTTCCTGCAGGAGACCCATACGGATCCGACCGCCGAAGACAGCTGGCGGCTGGATTGGGGGGACAGGGTCTACTTTAGCCACCTCACAGTTCATACGGGTGGAGTGGCGACCCTGTTCTCCCCCGACCTACGGCCCGAGGTGCTGGGGGTCGCCGAGGCTGTGCCGGGTCGCCTGCTGCACCTCCGGGTCCAAATGGAGGGGCTCGTAGTCAACCTCGTCAACATCTATGCCCCAGCAGCGAGCCCGGAGCGGCTGCAATTCTATCAGCAGGCATCCGCCTTCCTCGGCACCTTGGATCCTCAGGAGTGCCTGGTCCTGGGAGGGGACTTTAACATCACCCTTGAGGAACGGGACCGCTCGGGAACCGAGCAGAGCCCGGCCGCCGTGGCCGTCCTCCAGGAGATAGTCGAACACCACTCCCTGGTGGACGTCTGGCGCGACCACCACCCGGATGACACTTCCACGTTCACCTTTGTCCGGGTGGAGGCCCATCGGTCGCGCCACTCCCGGTTGGACCGCATTTATTTATCACGCTTTCATCTTACACGAGCCCACTCCTCCAGCATCCGGCCGGCCCCATTTTCTGACCATCACATAGCCACCGTGACAGCCTCCCTCTGCGCGGAGAGGCCGGGGCCGGCCTATTGGCATTTTAACAACAGCTTGCTGGAGGATGCGGGCTTCGTGGCGTCCTTCCGGGAGTTCTGGCTGGCCTGGCGAGGGCAGCGGCGTGCCTTTCCCTCGGCACGGCGGTGGTGGGACGTAGGGAAGGTGCGCGCTCGGCTCTTCTGCCGTGACTACACCCGGGGCACCAGCCGACGGAGGGATGCAGCGATAGAGCAGTTGGAACGGGAGGTCTTAGAGCTGGAGAGGCATCTGGCCGCCAGCCCCGAGGATCCACCCCTCTGCGGAGCGTGCCGGGAGAAGCGGGAGGAGCTCCGGAGCCTCGAGGACCATCGGGCCCGGGGTGCCTTTGTTCGATCCCGCATCCGTCTCCTTCGGGAGATGGATTGCGGCTCCCGCTTCTTCTACGCCCTGGAAAAAAAGAGGGGGGCTAAGAAACATATCATCTGCCTACTGGCAGAAGATGGCACCCCCCTCACGGATCCGGTGGAGATGTGCGAGAGGGTGAGAGCCTTCTACGCAAGCCTTTTCTCCCCGGAGCCGACCGATCCTAACGCTTGCAGAGTGCTGTGGGAGGAGCTCCCGACGGTCAGCGTGGGCGACCGAGACCGGCTAGAGCTGCCTCTCACTCTGGCCGAGTTCTCGGAAGCCCTCCGTCGCATGCCCACCACTAAATCTCCGGGCATGGACGGGCTGACCGTGGAGTTCTACCGCGTGTTCTGGGACGTCCTGGGCCCAGACCTAGTCACCGTCTGGGCCGAGTCTTTGCAGAGCGGGGTCCTCCCTCTTTCGTGCAGGCGAGCCGTGCTCGCCTTATTGCCGAAGAAGGGGGACCTCCGCGATTTACGAAATTTGCGTCCCGTCTCGCTCCTCAGCACGGACTACAAAATCGTGGCAAAAGCCATCTCCCTGAGGCTAGGGTCCGTGCTGGCGGACGTGGTCCACCCAGACCAGACCTACACCGTCCCGGGCCGCAGTATCTTCGACAACCTATATCTGGTCCAGGACCTATTGGAACTTGGGTGTAGGGATGGTCTGTCGTTCGCCCTCCTGTCCTTAGATCAAGAGAAGGCGTTCGACAGGATGGATCACGGGTATCTCCTGAGCACTCTGCAGGCGTTTGGCTTCGGACCCAGGTTTGTGAACTTTCTCCGGGTGCTGTACGCTTCCGCAGAGTGTCTGGTAAGGCTCAACTGGACCCTGACCGAACCGGTCAACTTCGGGCGAGGAGTACGGCAGGGGTGCCCCCTCTCAGGCCAGCTCTACGCTCTGGCAATCGAGCCCTTCCTCTGTCTCCTCCGAAGGAGGTTGACAGGGTTGGTGCTGAGGGAGCCGGAGCTGCGGCTGGTCCTGTCGGCGTACGCTGATGACGTGCTCCTCATGGTCCAGGACCCGGGCGACTTGGTGCGAGTGGAGGCTTGCCAGGCCATCTATTCAGCAGCCTCCTCTGCGCGGGTCAACTGGGTCAAGAGCTCTGGCTTGGTGGTAGGGGACTGGCGGCAGGCGAGCCCCCGCCCACCTGCGCTTCAAGCCATCCGGTGGAGCGCGGGTCCGCTGCTCTATCTGGGCGTTTACCTTTCTGCCACGCATCCCTCTCCGCCGGAGAACTGGCAGAATTTAGAGGGCGGGGTGATAGAGCGGCTCCGGAAATGGACAGGACTGCTCCGGTGCCTCTCCCTTCGAGGGAGAGCGTTAGTGCTTAATCAACTAGTCCTGTCCATGCTTTGGTACCGGCTCAACACCCTGGTCCCAGCCCCGGCTTTCCTGACCAACCTGCGGACATCGATTCTGGAGTTCTTTTGGTCAGGACTGCACTGGGTCCCTGCAGGGGTTCTCCATCTACCTGTGGAGGAGGGAGGGCAGGGCCTCAAATGTCTGCTTACTCAGGTCCATGTCTTCCCCTCCAGACCCTGCAGAGGCTCCTTTATGGTGCAGGTAGTCCGGCGTGGAGCATACTGGCGCACGCCTTCCTGCGCTGCTTCCGAGGGCTCCGATACGACCGACAGCTCCTTTATCTCCATGCGAGAGGTCTTCCGCGAGACCTCCCCGGGCTGCCGGTCTTCTACCAGGACCTCCTCCGGACCTGGAAACTCTTTACAACGAGCAGGTCCGTGGCGGCCACCGAGGGGGCAGATCTCCTCGCGGAGCCCCTGCTACACAACCCCCAGCTCCGTTTGCAGGTGGCGGAGTCCCGCTCGGTGCGCCAGAGGTTGGTCCTGGCAGAGGTCACAAGAGTCGGAGACCTCCTGGACTATGACCGGGGAGACTGGCTGGATCCCCTAACCTTCGCTCAGCGCATGGGGCTTTCCAGACCTTGTACTCCCCGATGCATACTTCAGGAGGTGAAGGCCGCTTTGCCGCCCGCTGCTCGGGTTTATCTCGACCGGGTCCTGCACGAGGGCACGCCCCGCCCACCCACTACCCCAGGCCCGCCGGACCTTTTAATTGGACCCCTCCCCCGTGGACCCAACCGATCCCTTCACCCCTTCACTAGAAGCCGGCTGCACGAGATGCAGCCGGTCTGTTTTCAAACCGCGCCAAGAAAACATCTCTACACGCTCGTGTTCCACACCCTTCACGCCCGCACCCTCGTGTCCCGCCCCGATACAAAATGGCGGGACCTCCTGCCACCTTTGGAGGGTGAGGAGCCCCGGTGGGCCAGCCTATATTCCATCTTAGTCCCAAAGCCCGCCGGGGATGTCAGTTGGCGGCTCCTTCACGGAGCCGTGAGCACGGGCGTGTACTTGGCGCGGTTCACCACAATCCCAGACACCTGCCCCTTTTGCGGCGTGAGGGATACCCTGGCACATGTCTACCTGGAGTGTGCCAGGCTGCAGCCCCTATTCCGGCTCCTCACCAATATCTTATTACGTTTTTGGTTGCACTTCTCCCCTCACCTTCTCATTTATGCACTCCCTATCCGTGGCCCCACAAAGTCCCGGGATCTCCTGGTCAACCTCCTCCTGGCCCTAGCTAAAATGGCCATCTACAAAACCAGAGTGAGGAGGTTGGCCGATGGAGTCTCCTGTGACTGTGGGGCTTATTTCCGATCCTCGGTCCGTTCACGTATCCGGGCAGAGTTCCTCTGGGCGGCGTCCTCTGACTCCCTTGACGCCTTTGAGGAGCAGTGGGCTCTGTCCGGGGTTCTCTGCTCGGTGTCCCCGTCCGGTTCCCTTCTTTTGACCCTTTGACCGCACTCCTGTCCCTGTTATTTTATTAGTTGTCCCCCGGAATTTTTTGGGTATCTAGGTCCTGTGGATCCCCCTTTTAGGCTGGGGGGGACCCTTTAGCAGTGGACGGGCTTCGCCCGCCCACTTCCCGGATCCCAATAAGACTGCTCTCCCATAGCCTCCTAGCTTGGAGGAAGGTGGGAAGCTGCTACTCCTGCTGCTACTAGGCCCTAAGCTCTCCCTGCTGCTCCAGCTGCTCCCCTGGCTGGGCCAGACACCCCCCATTCTCTGCTGCTTGGCTGCTGGACCCCCCACTCTTGGGTGCTGCTACTGGGAAGAACCCCTGCTAGCCAGCCCCCGGATGATGCCATGGAGGGCTGGGCCCTAGTCCAGGGGAAGCGGGGCAAGCGGAAGGCTCGAGCTCCGCTCCTCCCATCTGACGCGGAGGCCCCTCGGAAGACCAGGAAGGGGGACGCCGATGCCGAGCCTTCCGCTCTACCCACGGGTGTGTTCCACCCACCAGAGCCGGCTGGGGAAGACGTGGCAGCACTGGAAGGCGGTATCTCCCCTCCACGGGAGTCCCTCCCCTCCAAGACCCCCGAGGCACCATCTGAAACCCCAGTGTGCCCCGAAGTAACCATCGCGTCAGGTGCCGGTGGGGAGAATCCCGGGGTAGCGGAAAACAATTTCCCCTCTATATATGAGGAGATCGAGGCCCTGGGTCTGACCCCGGTCACCCAAGGGGAGGACGATCCTATGCCAGCGGGCCTCGATCTGGGCGACTTCTTTCCAGCCCCCCTTTCCCCATACTCCCTCCCCCTAACCGTTGCTTCTGCTCCCACCTCCGAGGAGCCCCTGGACTCCTCCATCAACCCGGTTGCAGAAGGCACCCTGCTGAGAGCCACCGAGCCAGTTGAGGCGACGGCCAGTGCCATGCGGCTGGAACCTGAGCCACCAGGGGCATCCCTCGCTGGTGAGGAGCATTCGACCTCCTTTCCGGGAGAGGACCCTACAGAAGAAAGTCCACCTCCTGATGCCGTGGCTGCCAAATCCACCAGACAGCTTGCGCCCGGCATCGGTGAGAGCCCTCTCCTGACCCAGAATCTCACCTCTACCCCTGCCCCTGCCCTTCTCCCGCCCACCTCCCGAGATATTATTGCCACCCCTGGGACAGTCTCCTTCCCCTTTCCAACAGATGACTCCCAGGGAATGGCCTTTGTGTTTGCCCGTCCCGACCCACCTGGGGCTGCTATCCTCCCTCCGCCGCCCCCTATCGCCCCAGCATTCAGGTCAACCCATCAAGAGCCCCGTCGGGGGTCCGCACCCTGTCTGCCCGTCCCGCTGGGCCAGGGGGCTGTACCAAGGGCCCCATCGGGAAGCAACCAGACCATAACCCCAGCCCCCCATGCGCTGCGAGAGGAGTTGCGGGAGTTCCTAGAAGACGTCCGTGGCTCCCGCAACAAAGTCCAGCTTGCCCTCCAGCGATGGGGGGACTTTAATCAAATCCTCCGGGCCGCAAGGGCCCTCATGGGGGAGGGGAAAAGGACCGGGAGACAGGGCGCCGCGGCCTACCAGCGGGTCCGCCACTTCCGTGACTCCTTACTTACCTACGGGGTGGTCACGGACTGCTACGCGGCCCGCCGGGAGCCACGAGCATTCCTGCCGGCGAGGATCCCCCCCAGCCCTCCTCATGGCACCCTTTACCATCGCAACATTGAACACCCGTGGCTGTAAGATGGGTCTCCGCAGGTCCCAGGTGCTCTCCTTCCTTCGAGAGGGGAGGTACTCTGTGGTTTTCCTGCAGGAGACCCATACGGATCCGACCGCCGAAGACAGCTGGCGGCTGGATTGGGGGGACAGGGTCTACTTTAGCCACCTCACAGTTCATACGGGTGGAGTGGCGACCCTGTTCTCCCCCGACCTACGGCCCGAGGTGCTGGGGGTCGCCGAGGCTGTGCCGGGTCGCCTGCTGCACCTCTGGGTCCAAATGGAGGGGCTCGTAGTCAACCTCGTCAACATCTATGCCCCAGCAGCGAGCCCAGAGCGGCTGCAATTCTATCAGCAGGCATCCGCCTTCCTCGGCACCTTGGATCCTCAGGAGTGCCTGGTCCTGGGAGGGGACTTTAACATCACCCTTGAGGAACGGGACCGCTCGGGAACCGAGCAGAGCCCGGCCGCCGTGGCCGTCCTCCAGGAGATAGTCGAACACCACTCCCTGGTGGACGTCTGGCGCAACCACCACCCGGATGACACTTCCACGTTCACCTTTGTCCGGGTGGATGCCCATCGGTCGCGCCACTCCCGGTTGGACCGCATTTATTTATCACGCTTTCATCTCACACGAGCCCACTCCTCCAGCATCCGGCCGGCCCCATTTTCTGACCATCACATAGCCACCGTGACAGCCTCCCTCTGCGCGGAGAGGCCGGGGCCGGCCTATTGGCATTTTAACAACAGCTTGCTGGAGGATGCGGGCTTCGTGGCGTCCTTCCGGGAGTTCTGGCTGGCCTGGCGAGGGCAGCGGCGTGCCTTTCCCTCGACACGGCGGTGGTGGGACGTAGGGAAGGTGCGTGCCCGGCTCTTCTGCCGTGACTACACCCGGGGCACCAGCCGACGGAGGGATGCAGCGATAGAGCAGTTGGAACGGGAGGTCTTAGAGCTGGAGAGGCGTCTGGCCGCCAGCCCCGAGGATCCACCCCTCTGCGGAGCGTGCCGGGAGAAGCGGGAGGAGCTCCGGAGCCTCGAGGACCATCGGGCCCGGGGTGCCTTTGTTCGATCCCGCATCCGTCTCCTTCGGGAGATGGATTGCGGCTCCCGCTTCTTCTACGCCCTGGAAAAAAAGAGGGGGGCTAAGAAACATATCATCTGCCTACTGGCAGAAGATGGCACCCCCCTCACGGATCCGGTGGAGATGTGCGAGAGGGTGAGAGCCTTCTACGCAAGCCTTTTCTCCCCGGAGCCGACCGATCCTAACGCTTGCAGAGTGTGTGGGAGGAGCTCCCGACGGTCAGCGTGGGCGACCGAGACCGGCTAGAGCTGCCTCTCACTCTGGCCGAGTTCTCGGAAGCCCTCCGTCGCATGCCCACCAATAAATCTCCGGGCATGGACGGGCTGACCGTGGAGTTCTACCGCGTGTTCTGGGACGTCCTGGGTCCAGACCTAGTCACCGTCTGGGCCGAGTCTTTGCAGAGCGGGGTCCTCCCTCTTTCGTGCAGGCGAGCCGTGCTCGCCTTATTGCCGAAGAAGGGGGACCTCCGCGATTTACGAAATTGGCGTCCCGTCTCGCTCCTCAGCACGGACTACAAAATCGTGGCAAAAGCCATCTCCCTGAGGCTAGGGTCCGTGCTGGCGGACGTGGTCCACCCAGACCAGACCTACACCGTCCCGGGCCGCAGCATCTTCGACAACCTATATCTGGTCCGGGACCTATTGGAACTTGGGTGTAGGGATGGTCTGTCGTTCGCCCTCCTGTCCTTAGATCAGGAGAAGGCGTTCGACAGGATGGATCACGGGTATCTCCTGAGCACTCTGCAGGCGTTTGGCTTCGGACCCAGGTTTGTGAACTTTCTCCGGGTGCTGTACGCTTCCACAGAGTGTCTGGTAAGGCTCAACTGGACCCTGACCGAACGGTCAACTTCGGGCGAGGAGTACGGCAGGGGTGCCCCCTCTCAGGCCAGCTGTACGCTCTGGCGATCGAGCCCTTCCTCTGTCTCCTCCGAAGGAGGTTGACAGGGTTGGTGCTGAGGGAGCCGGAGCTGCGGCTGGTCCTGTCGGCGTACGCTGATGACGTGCTCCTCATGGTCCAGGACCCGGGCGACTTGGTGCGAGTGGAGGCTGCCAGGCCATCTATTCAGCAGCCTCCTCTGCGCGGGTCAACTGGGTCAAGAGCTCTGGCTTGGTGGTAGGGGACTGGCGGCAGGCGAGCCCCCGCCCACCCGCGCTTCAAGCCATCCGGTGGAGCACGGGTCCGCTGCTCTATCTGGGCGTTTACCTTTCTGCCACGCATCCCTCTCCGCCGGAGAACTGGCAGAATTTAGAGGGCGGGGTGATAGAGCGGCTCCGGAAATGGACAGGACTGCTCCGGTGCCTCTCCCTTCGAGGGAGAGCATTAGTGCTTAATCAACTAGTCCTGTCCATGCTTTGGTACCGGCTCAACACCCTGGTCCCGGCCCCGGCTTTCCTGACCAACCTGCGGACATCGATTCTGGAGTTCTTTTGGTCAGGACTGCACTGGGTCCCTGCAGGGGTTCTCCATCTACCTGTGGAGGAGGGAGGGCAGGGCCTCAAATGTCTCCTTGCTCAGGTCCATGTCTTCCGCCTCCAGACCCTGCAGAGGCTCCTTTATGGTGCAGGTAGTCCGGCGTGGAGCATACTGGCGCACGCCTTCCTGCGCCGCTTCCGAGGGCTCCGATACGACTGGCAGCTCCTTTATCTCCATCCGAGAGGTCTTCCGCGAGACCTCTCCGGGCTGCCGGTCTTCTACCAGGACCTCCTCCGGACCTGGAAACTCTTTACAACGAGCAGGTCCGTGGCGGCCACCGAGGGGGCAGATCTCCTCGCGGAGCCCCTGCTACACAACCCCCAGCTCCGTTTGCAGGTGGCGGAGTCCCGCTCGGTGCGCCAGAGGTTGGTCCTGGCAGAGGTCACAAGAGTCGGAGACCTCCTGGACTATGACCGGGGAGACTGGCTGGATCCCCTAACCTTCGCTCAGCGCATGGGGCTTCCAGACCTTGTACTCCCCGATGCATACTTCAGGAGGTGAAGGCCGCTTTGCCGCCCGCTGCTCGGGTTTATCTCGACCGGGTCCTGCACGAGGGCACGCCCCGCCCACCCACTACCCCAGGCCCGCCGGACCTTTTAATTGGACCCCTCCCCCGTGGACCCAACCGATCCCTTCACCCCTTCACTAGAAGCCGGCTGCACGAGATGCAGCCGGTCTGTTTTCAAACCGCGCCAAGAAAACATCTCTACACGCTCGTGTTCCACACCCTTCACGCCCGCACCCTCGTGTCCCGCCCCGATACAAAATGGCGGGACCTCCTGCCACCTTTGGAGGGTGAGGAGCCCCGGTGGGCCAGCCTATATTCCATCTTAGTCCCAAAGCCCGCCGGGGATGTCAGTTGGCGGCTCCTTCACGGAGCCGTGAGCACGGGCGTGTACTTGGCGCGGTTCACCACAATCCCAGACACCTGCCCCTTTTGCGGCGTGAGGGATACCCTGGCACATGTCTACCTGGAGTGTGCCAGGCTGCAGCCCCTATTCCGGCTCCTCACCAATATCTTATTACGTTTTTGGTTGCACTTCTCCCCCTCACCTTCTCATTTATGCACTCCCTATCCGTGGCCCCACAAAGTCCCGGGATCTCCTGGTCAACCTCCTCCTGGCCCTAGCTAAAATGGCCATCTACAAAACCAGAGTGAGGAGGTTGGCCGATGGAGTCTCCTGTGACTGTGGGGCTTATTTCCGATCCTCGGTCCGTTCACGTATCCGGGCAGAGTTCCTCTGGGCGGCGTCCTCTGACTCCCTTGACGCCTTTGAGGAGCAGTGGGCTCTGTCCGGGGTTCTCTGCTCGGTGTCCCCGTCCGGTTCCCTTCTTTTGACCCTTTGACCGCACTCCTGTCCCTGTTATTTATTAGTTGTCCCCCGGAATTTTTTGGGTATCTAGGTCCTGTGGATCCCCCTTTTAGGCTGGGGGGGACCCTTTAGCAGTGGACGGGCTTCGCCCGCCCACTTCCCGGATCCCAATAAGACTGCTCTCCCATAGCCTCCTAGCTTGGAGGAAGGTGGGAAGCTGCTACTCCTGCTGCTACTAGGCCCTAAGCTCTCCCTGCTGCTCCAGCTGCTCCCCTGGCTGGGCCAGACACCCCCCATTCTCTGCTGCTTGGCTGCTGGACCCCCCACTCTTGGGTGCTGCTACTGGGAAGAACCCCTGCTAGCCAGCCCCCGGATGATGCCATGGAGGGCTGGGCCCTAGTCCAGGGGAAGCGGGGCAAGCGGAAGGCTCGAGCTCCGCTCCTCCCATCTGACGCGGAGGCCCCTCGGAAGACCAGGAAGGGGGACGCCGATGCCGAGCCTTCCGCTCTACCCACGGGTGTGTTCCACCCACCAGAGCCGGCTGGGGAAGACGTGGCAGCACTGGAAGGCGGTATCTCCCCTCCACGGGAGTCCCTCCCCTCCAAGACCCCCGAGGCACCATCTGAAACCCCAGTGTGCCCCGAAGTAACCATCGCGTCAGGTGCCGGTGGGGAGAATCCCGGGGTAGCGGAAAACAATTTCCCCTCTATATATGAGGAGATCGAGGCCCTGGGTCTGACCCCGGTCACCCAAGGGGAGGACGATCCTATGCCAGCGGGCCTCGATCTGGGCGACTTCTTTCCAGCCCCCCTTTCCCCATACTCCCTCCCCCTAACCGTTGCTTCTGCTCCCACCTCCGAGGAGCCCCTGGACTCCTCCATCAACCCGGTTGCAGAAGGCACCCTGCTGAGAGCCACCGAGCCAGTTGAGGCGACGGCCAGTGCCATGCGGCTGGAACCTGAGCCACCAGGGGCATCCCTCGCTGGTGAGGAGCATTCGACCTCCTTTCCGGGAGAGGACCCTACAGAAGAAAGTCCACCTCCTGATGCCGTGGCTGCCAAATCCACCAGACAGCTTGCGCCCGGCATCGGTGAGAGCCCTCTCCTGACCCAGAATCTCACCTCTACCCCTGCCCCTGCCCTTCTCCCGCCCACCTCCCGAGATATTATTGCCACCCCTGGGACAGTCTCCTTCCCCTTTCCAACAGATGACTCCCAGGGAATGGCCTTTGTGTTTGCCCGTCCCGACCCACCTGGGGCTGCTATCCTCCCTCCGCCGCCCCCTATCGCCCCAGCATTCAGGTCAACCCATCAAGAGCCCCGTCGGGGGTCCGCACCCTGTCTGCCCGTCCCGCTGGGCCAGGGGGCTGTACCAAGGGCCCCATCGGGAAGCAACCAGACCATAACCCCAGCCCCCCATGCGCTGCGAGAGGAGTTGCGGGAGTTCCTAGAAGACGTCCGTGGCTCCCGCAACAAAGTCCAGCTTGCCCTCCAGCGATGGGGGGACTTTAATCAAATCCTCCGGGCCGCAAGGGCCCTCATGGGGGAGGGGAAAAGGACCGGGAGACAGGGCGCCGCGGCCTACCAGCGGGTCCGCCACTTCCGTGACTCCTTACTTACCTACGGGGTGGTCACGGACTGCTACGCGGCCCGCCGGGAGCCACGAGCATTCCTGCCGGCGAGGATCCCCCCCAGCCCTCCTCATGGCACCCTTTACCATCGCAACATTGAACACCCGTGGCTGTAAGATGGGTCTCCGCAGGTCCCAGGTGCTCTCCTTCCTTCGAGAGGGGAGGTACTCTGTGGTTTTCCTGCAGGAGACCCATACGGATCCGACCGCCGAAGACAGCTGGCGGCTGGATTGGGGGGACAGGGTCTACTTTAGCCACCTCACAGTTCATACGGGTGGAGTGGCGACCCTGTTCTCCCCCGACCTACGGCCCGAGGTGCTGGGGGTCGCCGAGGCTGTGCCGGGTCGCCTGCTGCACCTCGGGCCCAAATGGAGGGGCTCGTAGTCAACCTCGTCAACATCTATGCCCCAGCAGCGAGCCCAGAGCGGCTGCAATTCTATCAGCAGGCATCCGCCTTCCTCGGCACCTTGGATCCTCAGGAGTGCCTGGTCCTGGGAGGGGACTTTAACATCACCCTTGAGGAACGGGACCGCTCGGGAACCGAGCAGAGCCCGGCCGCCGTGGCCGTCCTCCAGGAGATAGTCGAACACCACTCCCTGGTGGACGTCTGGCGCAACCACCACCCGGATGACACTTCCACGTTCACCTTTGTCCGGGTGGATGCCCATCGGTCGCGCCACTCCCGGTTGGACCGCATTTATTTATCACGCTTTCATCTCACACGAGCCCACTCCTCCAGCATCCGGCCGGCCCCATTTTCTGACCATCACATAGCCACCGTGACAGCCTCCCTCTGCGCGGAGAGGCCGGGGCCGGCCTATTGGCATTTTAACAACAGCTTGCTGGCGGATGCGGGCTTCGTGGCGTCCTTCCGGGAGTTCTGGCTGGCCTGGCGAGGGCAGAGCGGCGTGCCTTTCCCTCGACACGGCGGTGGTGGGACGTAGGGAAGGTGCGTGCCCGGCTCTTCTGCCGTGACTACACCGGGGCACCAGCCGACGGAGGGATGCAGCGATAGAGCAGTGGAACGGGAGGTCTTAGAGCTGGAGAGGCGTCTGGCCGCCAGCCCCGAGGATCCACCCCTCTGCGGAGCGTGCCGGGAGAAGCGGGAGGAGCTCCGGAGCCCGAGGACCATCGGGCCCGGGGTGCCTTTGTTCGATCCCGCATCCGTCTCCTTCGGGAGATGGATTGCGGCTCCCGCTTCTTCTACGCCCTGGAAAAAAAGAGGGGGGCTAAGAAACATATCATCTGCCTACTGGCAGAAGATGGCACCCCCCTCACGGATCCGGTGGAGATGTGCGAGAGGGTGAGAGCCTTCTACGCAAGCCTTTTCTCCCCGGAGCCGACCGATCCTAACGCTTGCAGAGTGTTGTGGGAGGAGCTCCCGACGGTCAGCGTGGGCGACCGAGACCGGCTAGAGCTGCCTCTCACTCTGGCCGAGTTCTCGGAAGCCCTCCGTCGCATGCCCACCAATAAATCTCCGGGCATGGACGGGCTGACCGTGGAGTTCTACCGCGTGTTCTGGGACGTCCTGGGTCCAGACCTAGTCACCGTCTGGGCCGAGTCTTTGCAGAGCGGGGTCCTCCCTCTTTCGTGCAGGCGAGCCGTGCTCGCCTTATTGCCGAAGAAGGGGGACCTCCGCGATTTACGAAATTGGCGTCCCGTCTCGCTCCTCAGCACGGACTACAAAATCGTGGCAAAAGCCATCTCCCTGAGGCTAGGGTCCGTGCTGGCGGACGTGGTCCACCCAGACCAGACCTACACCGTCCCGGGCCGCAGCATCTTCGACAACCTATATCTGGTCCGGGACCTATTGGAACTTGGGTGTAGGGATGGTCTGTCGTTCGCCCTCCTGTCCTTAGATCAGGAGAAGGCGTTCGACAGGATGGATCACGGGTATCTCCTGAGCACTCTGCAGGCGTTTGGCTTCGGACCCAGGTTTGTGAACTTTCTCCGGGTGCTGTACGCTTCCACAGAGTGTCTGGTAAGGCTCAACTGGACCCTGACCGAACGGTCAACTTCGGGCGAGGAGTACGGCAGGGGTGCCCCCTCTCAGGCCAGCTGTACGCTCTGGCGATCGAGCCCTTCCTCTGTCTCCTCCGAAGGAGGTTGACAGGGTTGGTGCTGAGGGAGCCGGAGCTGCGGCTGGTCCTGTCGGCGTACGCTGATGACGTGCTCCTCATGGTCCAGGACCCGGGCGACTTGGTGCGAGTGGAGGCTTGCCAGGCCATCTATTCAGCAGCCTCCTCTGCGCGGGTCAACTGGGTCAAGAGCTCTGGCTTGGTGGTAGGGGACTGGCGGCAGGCGAGCCCCCGCCCACCCGCGCTTCAAGCCATCCGGTGGAGCACGGGTCCGCTGCTCTATCTGGGCGTTTACCTTTCTGCCACGCATCCCTCTCCGCCGGAGAACTGGCAGAATTAGAGGGCGGGGTGATAGAGCGGCTCCGGAAATGGACAGGACTGCTCCGGTGCCTCTCCCTTCGAGGGAGAGCATTAGTGCTTAATCAACTAGTCCTGTCCATGCTTTGGTACCGGCTCAACACCCTGGTCCCGGCCCCGGCTTTCCTGACCAACCTGCGGACATCGATTCTGGAGTTCTTTTGGTCAGGACTGCACTGGGTCCCTGCAGGGGTTCTCCATCTACCTGTGGAGGAGGGAGGGCAGGGCCTCAAATGTCTCCTTGCTCAGGTCCATGTCTTCCGCCTCCAGACCCTGCAGAGGCTCCTTTATGGTGCAGGTAGTCCGGCGTGGAGCATACTGGCGCACGCCTTCCTGCGCCGCTTCCGAGGGCTCCGATACGACTGGCAGCTCCTTTATCTCCATCCGAGAGGTCTTCCGCGAGACCTCTCCGGGCTGCCGGTCTTCTACCAGGACCTCCTCCGGACCTGGAAACTCTTTACAACGAGCAGGTCCGTGGCGGCCACCGAGGGGGCAGATCTCCTCGCGGAGCCCCTGCTACACAACCCCCAGCTCCGTTTGCAGGTGGCGGAGTCCCGCTCGGTGCGCCAGAGGTTGGTCCTGGCAGAGGTCACAAGAGTCGGAGACCTCCTGGACTATGACCGGGGAGATTGGCTGGATCCCCTAACCTTCGCTCAGCGCATGGGGCTTTCCAGACCTTGTACACCCCGAGGCATACTTCAGGAGGTGAAGGCCGCTTTGCAGCCCGCTGCTCGGGTTTATCTCGACCGGGTCCTGCACAAGGGCATGCCCCGCCCACCCACTACCCCAGGCCCGCCGGACCTTTTAATTGGACCCCTGCCCCGTGGACCCAACCGATCCCTTCACCCCTTCACTAGAAGCCGGCTGCACGAGATGCAGCCGGTCTGTTTTCAAACCGCGCCAAGAAAACATCTCTACACTCTCGTGCTCCACATCCTTCACGCTCGTACCCTCGTGTCCCGCCCCGATACAAAATGGCGGGACCTCCTGCCACCTTTGGAGGGTGAGGAGCCCTGGTGGGCCAGCCTATATTCCATCTTAGTCCCAAAGCCCGCCGGGGATATCAGTTGGCGGCTCCTTCACGGAGCCGTGAGCACGGGCGTGTACTTGGCGCGGTTCACCACAATCCCAGACACTTGCCCCTTTTGCGGCGTGAGGGATACCCTGGCACATGTCTACCTGGAGTGTGCCAGGCTGCAGCCCCTATTCCGGCTCCTCACCAATATCTTATTACATTTTTGGTTGCACTTCTCCCCTCACCTTCTCATTTATGCACTCCCTATCCGTGGCCCCACAAAGTCCCGGGATCTCCTGGTCAACCTCCTCCTGGCCCTAGCTAAAATGGCCATCTACAAAACCAGAGTGAGGAGGTTGGCCGATGGAGTCTCCTGTGACTGTAGGGCCTATTTCCAATCCTCGGTCCGTTCACGTATCTGGGCAGAGTTCCTCTGGGCGACATCCTCTGACTCCCTTGATGCCTTTGAGGAGCAGTGGGCGCTGTCCGGGGTTCTCTGCTCGGTGTCCCCGTCCGGTTCCCTTCTTTTGACCCTTTGACCGCACACCTGTCCCTGTTATTTTATTAGTTGTCCCCCGGAATTTTTTGGGCATCTAGGTCCTGTGGATCCCCCTTTTAGGCTGGGGGGATCCTTTAGCTGTGGACGGGCCTCGCCCACCCACTTCCAGGATCCCAATAAGACTACTTTTCTATAACCATCTGGCCTTGCCCCGTCACACTATGCTCTATATAATCTGTATGTTCAAAAGGTTGGTTACAGCTCCCCCTCCCGCTTTGTCTCCTCTCCCTCTTTGAATATCTGTGAAGTGGCTTTCCTCCTCCTCCTCCCTCTCCCCCTTCCTCCCAGAACGCTCATGGGATGAATGAGTTGCTTGAGCAGCTGGAAGATCAGAAGAGCTACCAAGTAGACAAGGTGTCTGAGACTCTGATTAAGCAACGATCACATGCCCAATGCATGGAAACTGCCCGAGGTGGAGAATGACCAACCAGACGTGGCCGAGTCATCTCGTGTGGCAGGCTATGAGGAGCACATCCTTAAAAGGGGAAGGGGCCATGTGCTCAGGAGCGCACTCACAAGATTGTACCTCCCGTGAAGGCCCTTTGCCTGGACCACCTGGCCAGTAGTTCACCACGTTACATTCCATCGTGCCTCAGGAAGACTTACCTTCATCGCACCATCCATCGCTGCGCTGTGGGACACTTACTTTAAAGGATCCTGACAACTCCAGTACCCTGCCTGTCCTGGGAGCGTGAGTATGCGAATGTGAGTGTGATGCCCCCCTCCCCCTTCTTTTGAGCTTAGCTATCAGTCTAATAAGCATGCTGTTTTCTGCCAAACTCTGGTGGGTCATTAGTCCTCCCTAAGCTTACTAGCTGGCCCAATTTCAGGTAACAACTTACATATCTGGGGTTTTAGATAAGTAGTTCTAGGTATGATCTGATGATTTTCCATACCTGGCTTAAAGGTTCCTATAGCATTGCTGCTGTGTCTCTCCTCTCTCCAGAGAGCAGGCAGACAGACAGACAGACAAAGGGAAAGTTTTTTCCCCCCAATTTAAAAAAGTTCTAGCCCTCCCCTTGGCTCTTTGGGTCAGGTGCCTGCTCCCTTCCTTTTACCTGTGGACTTGTTAACCCTTTACAGCTAAAGGAAGTAGAGAACAGCTATTAACATGGATTTTGTAATTAACCAGCTGGCTGGGTGTCCATAAAAGGGAACTACCCCCGCACCCTTCATTTATCACAATAAGTGATCTTTATCATCACTTGCAGAAAGGGCAATACCAACGTACATTTCTGATGACTCTCCTTACTACCCCCCATCCAGCTTTGCAAAATGTATAAGATACCTATCCATTAATTGATGTGGGACTGGAAGCATGCAGAATTGACTGATTGTGGAGCTGCTGGCAGGTACAGATTTAATTGATAGGGGGCTGCGGGTGATGCAGAATTAATTTACTGGCATGTATGCTAGAGGAGCTGAAAGCCTAAGCCCCATCAAGCAACATTTTATTCAAATGTATGTAATTATATGCAAATAATGTTTTCCCCAAAAGATGCTTGCAGCTATACTCACCTGTACCATCAAACATGGTCAGCTGGTCAGACTAGTAGGGTACAACTGCTTTAGACAGCTCAAGGGTTAGGCCCAACTACTTCAGTTTAGCTGTATAGCATAGCTCAGTATGTGTGTTTGTATGGCTGAATAGGTCTCTAAACATACTGTAAAGTTATAATCTACTTCTTATCTTGTTTTTAAAAAGGGTAACTCACTCTCAGATGGAATACTGAAATCAATTGTCAGACCCAGTTTAGCTCATCTCTATTCCCTTGCTATAAACATCAAGTTTCAAGATAGATGTGGTGGAATTTCACAGTGGTTATAAAACCATTACAAGAAAAAGTTTGAGGCCTGACTCTAGCTAGGCTGTACAAGGGATATTCAACTTTTTGTATCTGAAAAGTGCTGAGGAAAGAGAAATACATACAAAAAGAAGAAGGAGGTAAGGAATATCAATCATTCATGTATGACCATGTCATTTTCTTTTCCAGTTGTTTGTCACTGTATCCATTAAAGCAGTTATGGATAGCACTATGTGTTGTTCAAAATATTTATGCAGCCTCTAGCAAGAGTAGAAAATTAGAGAAATTTGTCTGCTACTGTCTGGATCTCCATCATTTAGATGAATATGTTAGGCCAGCTTTGAATAAATGGTCTAGTTTCTGATAAACTCCATGTGATATTTATTTAAGACACCCCTCAAATAGAAAACATTAAAATATCACCAGAAGGTTTCCCAGGAATCACAGCTGACTAAGCTCATTTACTTTTTCCATTTATCTTTAGAGTCCTAAAGAAGTACACTACTAAGAAATTTGTGCAAGAAAGGGAGGAAGTTACTTTGTTTCATTTAAACCAGTGGTTCTCAACCTATTTACCATTGTGGGTCACAGGTTGAGAACCACTGTGCTAGACAGAGGGGCCTGCCCAGCCCTGTGCTGCCAGCATGCCCCTCGGGGGGCAGGCCTGCACCACATACCACATCGACCCCCTGCTCAGCGCCACCCCCCCACTCCCTATTCCCAGAGCTCCCCTGCCCAGAGACCCCCCCGCAGACTCCTATGCCCAGCACCCCCCACCCACACCCCTCCATAGACCTTACACAACTGCATAGTACCGTGCACACCATCCCCTCACCTAGCACTCCCCACCACCACAACTGCCCAGTGCCCTAACACACAGACCACCCCCCACGACCCCCTCACTGCCCAGAGCCTTGCCATAGACCCCTCCCCCCCAAAACCCACTCTCCCGTGCCCTGTCCCCCAGCCCCACTTATTGGCCCTGCTGGGAGATGACTGTGTCCACGGGGCTGAGCCAGCAGCATGGCCGGGGCTGACGGGAGATCGCTCTTGCCTCGTTGGAGAGGCACAATCAACCAGGAGGAGCAGGAGTGAGGCCTGCCCAGGCCTGGCTCCCCCAGGACCCACGTGCCCAGCAGGGCTCCCTATGTTGGGCTACTGAGCTCTTCCCCTGCCACAGGGGGCTGCTTTGCCTTTCCTGTCGGCAGGAAAGATCCAGCATGGCTCCAGCGTGACATCATTTCCCCCTCAGCTCGCCCTGCCCTCTGCAGGACTGGAGCAGGAAACTGAATTTTTTTTGAGCACACTGTTGCGCCACAGCAGGTGCTAATTGGGGCACATGTGGCCCACGGGCCGAGAACCATTGCTTTAAACGGACAACTGCTTTAAACAGATCAACTATCAAAAAACTTTTTTTAAATACATAGTTTATTTTGCCTATTCTTTTCAAGATTGAAGCTACTTTGTAGACAAGCTAAACAGAAAGTTTGCTAAGTGTGGTTGTTTTGAAGAGTTATTTTCTGGTAAAAAAAATTCCAATTTGCTTGCTAAAATTAGCCATCTAAAACCATATGTAACCATTAAGTAAATGTGGCCTAATTTTTCAGATGTGCTGAGCACTCACTCCAGTGAGCACTTATTTGAAAAGTCAGACTGCTTTCATTTAGTGCCTACATGGGGATTTAGGTTGCCAATCTTATGGAATTAAGCTCTAAAATGTTGGGACTAAATTTTTGATCAGTGAAACTCCTCATATCTTCTTAATTTGAAAGTTAATTTTTAAGTACATGAAAAACTGCTCCAGGCACTTCTGTGCAAGGGTGTGATATGGGAATTAAGCCTAACAAACATTTTATATGATATCTAAAAGTGCTTTATAAAGGAGGGGGTCCCCATCACTATTTTACAAAGAGGCAACATGATTTATCAGTCAGTTATACAGCAGGTCAATGACAGCGGAGAGGTCTCCTAACTCCTAGTCCAGTGGTCTATCTACTGGAGCACATTGATTCCCAGCTATAAGCTGCACAATTAGAACAACAGCATATTCAGAGCATTTACAACAGTATGAGGTACTTTTTAGTTAGCCACTACTTAGACTGTGAATATTAGGGGTTACTGGCTGGATTGTTAAGCAACTTTATGACATGGAGAGCACCATATACTTAATGTATATTGGTGACTAAAGTTATTCTGAGTATATGGTAAGCCTCCCACAACAGCATCCATGGGAGGGCAAAAAAAAAAACACACAAAGCTGGAAAAAACCCAGATGATATACCCTAATAGCGTATACTATTCTTCGCCCCGTTCTAGATTTTTGAAGGCACACTTACAAACATTTCAGATGTAATCTTGAGAGCCTTTTTTGAGCCAGAGCTCTTTATAACGAAGTCTTATTTTGTCCCTAGAACACCATTTACTTACCTGTATATTTTGCTGAACTACTGACTGGAACAAAGAGGAAGAGCCATAATTAGAACAGGAAAAATATTGATGGCATCTAACATTTTTCCTTCAGTATCTGTTACTGGAAACTTGCACACAAAATGGCTGGAAGCAGTCTTCCAGCCAGCTCCAGCCTTGTAAATATATCTTCACACATGAGAATTTTAAGCTTAGAGAGAAAACAGCCCTTTAGGATGTGAAAAATGACTTCAAGACACAATTCCATTGTTTGTTTTTACAGCATGCCAATAGTTTTTCCGTCAAGAGCCTCTACTCCTGTCTCTTGTCTTTATACAATACATGATAAACACTTACTGATGTATATAACAAACAACCAGTAAATATGTTTCAAAGTAATATCTGTTCTGATAAGTTTAAAGAAGCTTTGCTTGACAAGAATCACAAAAATGTCCATATTAGAAAAGACTGACATTTCTCAATGGTGACCTGAAGAGCTCTATAAAACTTGAAAGCTTTTCTTCCACCAACAGAAGTTGGTCCATAAAAGAAATTACCTCACCCACTTTGTTTTTTCTCAATTAAAACAGCTGGAAGGTAGAATAGTGTAAAATACTGACAATTTCCTCAATGGAAGTACAAACATTAATAAAGTATATATAAAATAGGCACCTTAATAGACGTGAGTATAAAAACAAAACGATCATGAAGATATTTTGAATATTACATGGGGAACAACACATAAGCAGTCAGCCACCTAACACTCATTCACTGAGGTTCTGAATGATTGACATATCAGTGTGAAATGGTGGTCAGATCAGATGTTGGTTTAACTCTTATCACTGATTACCCTATCAGTTTGACTGGTATTTTTTTGTTGGTTTCAACATGTAGAATGGTGCTAGAGACTTGAGGTATTTCCTGGAGATTAAGTGACCTGGCAGTAGCTGATAACCTACATCAGTGCTTTCTGACTCAGCTGCTATTATGCACAAAATATTCAATAGATTACATTTTCTGGTTTTTTTTTTTGATAATTACTTTTACATGGGGTAAACACACTTCACGCATATTGTGCTGGGCAAGTCAGAGAATGAAAGCCCAATTTGTTAGCACAAACACTCATCAGTGTTTCAATTAGCTGCTCATTAATTCACACCCACCCAAGAAACAATAAAGATGAAATATTGATTTAAACAAAGATGAATGTTTTCCAATTCACTATTTTATATAATGGTGCAAAGTAATACAATACTTTTTATATATACTCAAGTCATGTCACAAATGTAAACAAATACATAAACAGGATCTGTTTTTTATGGCAAGGGGAAAAAAAAGACCAGATTAGGCAGTTACAAATATTTTGCTTTGAACGTTCAACTTTTCCCCTTCTAGGGATTGGAAATCAACTCTCTACATTTATTAGTAGTTGTGCTTCTCTGCTCAGACCCTCATTCGACAAATTTAATGGATCTGAAAAGGAATGTCTCTTTACTGTCCTGTTTGAATCCCCCAAGTCAACACTGTCATACTTTTGAAGTATGGCTTGTTAGTATGCTACTGCACAGCCAGTAGAGGGAACTCAACAGATCAGGCTCTCTGTGGTCCCATTAAAAATGGCTATTTGGTTAAAAGTGTCATTTTATCCCATTTGCTTTCCCTAGCCCGAGAAGGAAAAACTTTATTATGGTTTCCTTGGAACAACTCTAGTTTTAAACTTTAAAAATTTCCTGTTTTCTTCAGCTGCATCCCCGACACTTTCTGATTTCATGCAAGGCTGGCATTTGCCTTGCTGTGGCTGATGTCTAGCACTCAATCTGTAGCACTGATCAGTGACTATACTGGCTGCACAGGACTTTGTGGGGACCAGTAAGCTTATTGCAGGTGAGGGTGCAGGATATCACTGGGGCAGGAGGTCTACTATCCAAACTACAACTGGATAGTAGAAGATGACAGCACCAATGGTAATATGTTTGAAGAGAGGGACAAGTGGGAAACAGCAGCTGAGAGAAGCTCACTAGGATCTCCCCTCTTCCTTTTAAGAGGTGCTCTGTACATCCTGGAGGCAGCAAAAGTGATCAGCAAAGATCATCAACAAGGAGATCTGTCACTGTTTGCTGTACTTGCATTAGGAATGCTGAGGAGTATGCAGAAAAAAATTATATATAATTTTAAAGAAAAGGATTAGGGTTTTACTTCTATGAAGCCTCACTGACAAACTGGATAATAGAGCAGAAATTCTGTGATAGTTATCAATTCCCCATTAGATTAAGATAAATCAAATTCTGGGGCCTACATAACTTATCTGGCAGCTTTAATTCTTCCAAATTACTAACCAATGCTTAAAACAGTAGTTCCGACACTCTCAAATAGTCATCATCATGAAGTCATTACTTGCTCACACCTGGCCTTACTGCCCTACTTACAGTGGAGACTGTTGAAATATTTAATGGTCTTGTAAAAAGTCAAGGATATCAGCATTCTAATTACTTTTTTTCTGCAGAGGAATAAAAAAACCCTCTGTTCATCAGTCCCACATTTTGATGGGTTTTGTTGTGAAATCAAGGCACATTGGCAATGAGCTGGCTTGGTACAGGTTCTGCCAATACATGCTCCGAAGAACCGAAATTCAAAAGTGACAGTCTTGACTGTCTAAAACTTCATTTTTTTTTAAATCAATTTCTAGTAAAAAAAACAACAGTTTTGAGATTCTGCCCCACTGGTTTTACTTGGAAAGGCCTCCTGTCAAATATAACCAATCAATTTATATGTGGAAAACAAGCAACTAAGGACCCAATGTAGCCCAGATGCGAGCACAGGAAATTACTTTGCAATACTGCGAATTCTGCTTGTGAACTGGGCTGCAGAATCAGGCCTGTAGGCAACACTGAATCAGACAGAAACTACAGAGACTAATTGCACTTCTATTGGTTTACTATAGATCCAAATACACAGTACCCATCAACATACCATCTGAAGTTAATGGAGAATTTTGGCCTGTAGAAACGGGTCAGTTTATTTCACACATCATAGTTCTGCTTCTTGCTGGAAAACTCTCAGATAGCTTTCTTGATACTTCTAGAAAATTACTCACATGAGAATAAGTTACAGCGCGTGGGAATGATTATAAAAGCAACAGACTAAAAAATAGTGCATTATGGTGACTTGAAATAAAGTCAGTGATAATAAAAGAAGAATCCATTAGTCAAATACAGAGACACGTCTGACCACTGGTGCTTGTCAAAACCTGCTACTGTACTTTAAATTCCTTGCTAGTGGCAGGGTTTTTTTTTTTGGGGGGGGGGGAGGGGGAGAGAAGAAAGCACAAATTAACAAGTGTAATTTTAAGTTAGTCTTCTGTGTATAGATTCTGTATTTATTCTGACAATTGTCAGTATGCAAGCATTTAAATATCCTTCCCCTAAATCCCCAAGTTGGTTGTAGGTCCCTCAAGACACAAACCTATCAGCTGGGAGATATTTGAGTGGAACAGCCTTAGACATACCTGGAACGTTCCCTAGCTAATGCTATTAGCAATGAGACATCGAAATTGGGTTTCCTCCCACTTACGGACATCCATTACTGGGATTGATGATTCTCTTTCACAACCCCAGCAACAACTAACATATGGCCTGCTTTGGAAATCTGCTGCAGTTACACGCTCTGTAAAACCCCGGATAGAGAGACTGGAACAGATGATAGAAAGCAGAGGGCCAAGGACAGAGCACTTTAGTTTGTTAATATTCCCAGTATCAGAGCCAGAGATTTTTTCCTTAGTTGAACCTGTTGGGGCAGCTTATGCCCTCTGCTGCTTTGTGCTACTGCATGAGGGTATAAAGGGTACAGCCACCCCCGACCTCAGTTCCTTCTTACTGGACAGAGTCCAATTGAGAGGGGAAGGAGGGCGGGTTGTGGAATACACATGCAACACATACTGAACAATAGTTACAGAACAGGTAGCTGTTTTTTCTTCAAATGATTGCACATATCCATTCCACTTTAGATGACACACAAGCAGATCAGTATGGAGGTGGGTTTTGGAGTGTACTTGAATAATGTCTAAAGGACTACTCATCTGAACTTGGCATCGTTCTGGAATACTAAGACATGGCATGAATGGTAAAGGTGCATACCGATTACCAAGCTTCAGCCCTACAAATGTCTGTTAAGGGCACCTTAGTTAGCACGCTCAGCTTCTATCACCACCCTACTTGGCAAGGTTACGTTGGCAATGTCATAGCACATACATATGCAAGAAGAAATCCATGATGAGAATCTCTGAATTGAGACTAGAACACCCTTCATCCGGTCTGTAATTACTATTAACTGTTGGGATGATTGTTTAAACAATCTGCCCAAGTAAAAAGCTAACATCCTTCTGAAAGGTATGGAGTCTCTCTTCATCCTTTATGAGAATGAGGTTTATGAAAGAAAGTTGGTAAATACACCGCTGGACTGAGCTAGAATTTCAGCACTACTTTAGTCACAAATTTCAGAGGAAGATGCAAGTAAACTTTGTCTTTATAAAAAAAACTTTGTAAGGAGGGACGAAGACCAACACTTGTAATTCCCTCACTCTTCTCACAGGAGGTAATAGCTACCAAAAATGCTTTCATGGACAGATGAAGTAAAGGTTTCAGAGTAGCAGCCGTGTTAGTCTGTATTCGCAAAAAGGAGTACTTGTGGCACCTTAGAGACTAACAAATTTATTTGAGCATAAGCTTCCGTGAGCTACAGCTGTAGCTCACGAAAGCTTATGCTCAAATAAATTTGTTAGTCTCCAAGATGAAGTAAAGAGCAGGTAGCCATCGGTTGAAAGGGTGGACTCATCAACTCAACACCAGATTCGAGTCTCAGGGAGGGATTGGATCCACCTCTTGGGGATATAACTTGTCCAGACTCTTTAAAAATCTAATTGACATCAGATTAGAGAAAACAGAACATCCCATGACCAGAGGTTGGAAATGGAGATAGCTACCAGGTGAACCCTCATAGAGCTAATGGATAGGCCTTGTTGTTTCAGTTAGAATAGTTCAGGACATTGCTGAATAGAAACCCAGGCGGGTGACACCTTTTTGCTGTGACCATAAGGAGTAAGTATGTATATCTAGTAGAAAGTTTTCTGCTATTCAGGAGCATGTTTTCCACATTCTCTGAACAGACCTCCTTCTGATGCGTTAACCATGGAGAAGCAGCAACCCAAGAAAAAAAGTGTCCTTAACTAGTTAATGTGGGTAGCGGAGGGGCAAAGGGAACTCTCATTACACACACTTGCCTGATCTGTTCACCAATTCAAGGAGGCTAACACTCCTACAGGCACTCAAATCAGCATGTCTAATGGGTGACGAGCCAAGTAGTACACTGAGCTTACCCAGCCCTACTATTTCCTGAGACAAAGTCTGGCACGCCAAACCACATATGTGCAGGGGGCCATTTGCCTCAGAAGTCTGAGTTTCTTATAGTGGTGATTGGATAGGCTTTTAGGTCTGTGGAGATTGTTAACATTTTCTGGCTTGAGGAAGGAAAGCCCTGGATACTGTAGAATCCTATAAATTCTATCCTCTGAACGGGGAGAAGACTCACTTGTCCCCATTGATTGACACACCCCAGAACACTGAAGACAGACCACAATCTTGGACATACTGAATTCACCCTGGCTCTTGGGCCAACCTCACACCAGCCAGTCCTCCAGATAGAGAAATACTTGCACCATGTGTTCGTTAGGAATTTGTCCACCACCACACAAATACTTGTGATGCTTTGGGAAGGCCACAGGGCAGGATAAAATGGTTACTTACTTTCTCGTAACTGTTCAAGATGCGGTGTTCATGTCCATTCCACATTAGTTGTGCATGCAGCGCACGCACACGTGTCGGAAACTTTTTCCCTGAGCGGCTCCCGTCGGGCCGGCGGGCCCCCCGAGTGGCACCACTGTGCCATGCATATATACCCTTGCCGGCCCGACCCCCTCCAGTTTCTTCTTGCTGGTGACTCCAACAGAGGGGTAGGAGGGTGGGTGGTGGAATGGACGTGAACACCACATGTCGAAGAACAACAGTTACGTGAAAGTAAGTAACCGGTTTTTCTTCGAGTGCTTGTTCACATCCATTCCACATTAGGTGAATTACAAACTTACCTCTGGAAGAGGGTAGGAGACATGGAACAACTGCTCGGAGGACCGCTCTGCCAACTGCCGCTTCCTTTCTGGCCTGCTGGTTGACTGCACAGTGAGTCGTAAAGGTGTGCACAGAGGACCAGGTGGCTGCTCTGCGGATCTCCTGGATCGGGACCTGTGTCAGGAATGCCGTGGAAGTCACCTGAGCCCTGGTTGATTGGGCCATGACCGTCAGGGCCGGAACACCTGCGAGCTTATAGCACACCCGGATGCAACTTGTAATCCAAGACGAAGTTCACTGTGCCGACACTGGGAGGCCTTTTATCCTCTCGGCTACAGTCACAAACGGCTGCGCGGATTTGCGAAAGGGCTTGGTGGCTCCAAATAGAACGCCAGCGCTCGACGCACATCCAGGGTGTGCAAGCTGCGGTGATTTGGGTCCGTATGGGGTTTCAGGAAGAACACCGGCAGACAAATGTCCTGGCCCAGATGGAATTGGGAGACCACCTTAGGGAGGAACTTGGGGTGCGGCCGGAGTTTCACCTTATCCTTGTGAAATACTGTGTACGATAGCTCAGAGGTGAGGGCCCTCAGTTCAGACACCCTTCTGGCCGAGGTAATGACAACCAGAAATGGCACCTTCCAGGAAAGGTGGAGGAGAGAACAGGTAGCGAGGGGCTCAAAAAGGGGTCCCATGAGTTTAGAAAGGACCAAAGTTCCATGGAGGGACTGGGGGACGGGAGTATGGAAACACCCTCTCCAACCCCTTAAGGAACTGTCCCACCATTGGGTGAGAAAACACCAAGCCCCCCGAGAACCCTGGATGGAAAGCGGAGATAGCCGCTAGGTACACTCTGAGGACAGGACTAGCCCTTGCTGCTTCAGGTGCAGGAGGTACTCCAGAATGGCCTGCACCGGGGCCTGGCCCGGTTGCACCTGTCAGGGTTCACACCAACACAAGAACCTTTTCCACTTGGCCATATAGACCGCTCTGGTAGAAGACTTTTTACTGCCAAGCAGAATCGACTTCACAGGAAGAGAGCACTGGCTCTCCAGGGCATTTAGCCACAGAGCCTCCACGCCATCAGGTGCAGTAACTGCAGGTTGGGCTGGAGAAGCCACCCGCCATCCTGTGTAATGAGGTCCCGGTGTAGGGGCAGGACTACTGGGGCCTCCACCAACCGCTCTAGGGGTGATGTGTACCAGTGTTGGTGGGCCCAGGCTGGGGTGATGAGGATCACCGCCGCCCTGTCCCTGTGCACCTTGAGCAGGACCTTGTGCACCAAGGGGAGCAGGGGGAAGGCATACATCAAGCCCCCTCTCCACGGGATCGCAAACACATCCGCGAGTGAGCCCGGGCTGCAGTCCTGGAATGAGCAGAACCGCAGGCACTGGCCCTGGTGGCAAACAGATCTACCCGGGGAAACCCCCACCTGTGGAAGAGCGAAAACAAGATGTCCGCCCTGAGCGTCCACTCGTGCATGCTGTACGACCTGCTGAGGGAGTCCGCCAGCTCGTTCCGCACCCCCGGGAGATAGGACACCTCAAGGTGAATTGCATAGGCTATGCAAAGGTCCCAGAGGAGGAGAGCCTTGCAACAGAGTGGTGAGGAATGAACCCCGCCCTGCTTTTTTATATAAAACATGGTAGTAGTTATCTGTCAGAACTGTCATGCTGTGACTCAGAATGGCATGAAACGTCTGGCAGTCGAGACGAACTGCCCTGAGCTCCTTCACGTTGATATGGAGCGACCGCTCTGCTTTGGACCACAATCCCTGCATTATGAGGTCCCCCAAGTGAGCCCCCCATCCATGGTCTGACACATCCGTCACCAGCATCAGGTCCAGAAGTGAGGTAGCAAAGGGGATGCCTTCGCAAACCACATGCTGGGACTGCCATCACAGCAGGGAGTCCAGCACATCCCTTGGGGCTATCACTACCAAGTCCAGAGGGTCCCTGCCTGGGCGGTACACCCGAGCGAGCCATGCCTGCCGAGTCCCGAGTCTCAGTCTGGCATGCCTGACCACGTGCGTGCGTGCGTGCATGCTGCTATGTGGCTCAGCAGCCGCAGGCAGCACTTGGCTGTCGTCGTTGGAAATGGGCGCAGGGAGGCCACCGCTTGCTGGATATCCCGGAATCGGGATACTGGAAGGCGGTGCAGGCCAGGGCAAGTGTCCAGGACCACCCCTATGAATTCCACTCTGCATGGGTACAAGCGTGGACTTCGGGACGTTGACCAGGAGCCCCAGTTTGCGGAACAATCTCAGGGCCACCTCCACATGGCCCCGCACCTCCGCCTCGGATCAGCCCGCCAGGAGCCAGTTGTCAAGGTATGGGTACACCCGGATTCTCTGCCTCCGTAAGAAGGCCGCCACCACCGCCATGCACTTCGTGAACACCCTTGGGGCCACGGCTAGACCAAATGGGAGAACTGCAAACTGGTAATGTTCTTGGCCCACGGTGAAGTGTAGGAACCGTCGATGTGCTGGGAAGATGGCAATATGAAAGTATGCATCCTTCATGTTGAGTCCATACCAGTCCCCTGGATCCAGGGAAGGGATGATGGTGCCCAGAGAGACCATGAAGAACCAGGCCTTGACCAGGAATTTGTTGAGCCTGCGCAGGTCTAGGATTGGGCGAAGGCCCCCTTTGGCCTTGGGGATGAAGAAGTACCGGGAGTAGAACCTTTTTCCCCTTAGGCCGTGAGACATCACCTCTACCGCCCCTGTCTCTAGCAGCGAGCAGACTTCCTCCTCTAGAAGATGCTCGTGAGAAGGGTCCCTGAAGAGGGACGGGGAGGGGGTTGAGAGGCAAACTGCAGCGAGTACCCGTTCCACACCGTGTGCAAGACCCAACGGTCTGATGTAATGGTGGACCACGCATGGGAGAAACAGGACAGGAGGTTCAGGAAACAAAGGGACAGATTCAGTGACTGGTCTGGTAAGCTGACCTCAAGCGCAACTTCAAAAGCCTGGCTTAGTGCTCGGTTGGGGTTTGTGCTGGCCTTGGTTCTGGCCTGGCACATTATGGTTATAATTGTTATTGAGCCATCTCCTGTTATCCCTGCCTCACCTACGGTAAGGCTCATGCCTATGGCAAGGCTGGTACTGGCGTTGAGGGGAAGGCTGAGGCTTAAAGGGCTTCCTCTGGGTAGCCAGGGTGTGCGTACCCAGCAACTTGAGTGTAGCTCACGAGTTCTTGAGGCTATGCAGCCTCGCGTCTGTCTGGTCTGAGAAGAGCTCGGACCCTTCGAATGGGAGGTCCTGGAGTGTATTCTGGACCTCGGGGGGCAGGCCTGACTCCTGAAGCCACGCCGAGTGCCTCATGACCACCCCAACACAATTGTTCTAGCCACCGCGTCTGTCAAATACAAGGAGGCCTGGAGAGAGGTCTTGGCTACTGCCTTACCCTCGTCCACCAGGTCCGTGAACTCCTATTGGGAACCTTGCAGGAGGTTATCCTTAAACTTCCTCACCACCGCCCAGGAGTTGAAACTGTGCCTGTTGAGGATGGCCTGCTGGTTAGCAATCCTCAACTGAAGGCCCCCAGATGAGTATACCTTTCTGCCAAAAAGGTCCAGGCGTTTCGCCTCCTTGGCCTTAGGGGCTGGGGCCTGCCGACCATGGCGCTCCCTTTTGTTCACCGCCGAAACCACTAGGGAGCATGGACTCGGGTGGCAGAACAGGAACTCATAGCTCTTAGATGGAGCAAAGTATTTACGCTCCGCTCCTTTAGCCGTTAGAGCGCTGGAGGCCGGGGTCTGCCATATAGTCTTATGGTTAGACTGAATGGTCTTAATGAGCGGGAGCGCTATTCTGGATGGACCTTCAGGGCTCAAGATGTCCACCACGGGGTCCTCCTGCTCAACCATCTCCTCGGCCTGCAACCCCAAATTTTGGGTGACTCTGTGCAGCAGTTCCTGGAGGGCTCTATGGTCTACCAGCGAAGGGCCGGACACCTCTGTACCCCCCACCGCCTCATCGTGGGAAGACGAGGAGGTTAGCTGCTGCTCGACCCCCTCTGGTTGGCCCTCCTGCTCCCCATCTCCTGTGATAGGGGCCTCCAGCTCAGGTTGGGGCGGGAGTCCATGGGACGGCATCGAGCTCGGTGCCAGACTCTCCAGTCTATGCTGGGGGGATGCTGAAGGCCTGGATACTGCTGCCTCCGGCACCGTCTGGTGTTGGTGCGGAGACTGGGACCACTGCACCAAGTAACTTGCCCTGGACAGGGCCCCTTGGTGCTCCTGATAGGCCCAGGGGTCAAGAAGGGCCAATGGCCTGGCGGCCCCCATTGAGGTTGCCAGCTCCCCTGAGGGTCCCTGCTTTCTGGGCCCCGGTGCGGGTAGCTATAGTGGCCGGAGCCGGACTGTGGCGATGCCAATCGCAAAGGCCATGGCGGTGCCAACGATCTGCACCGTCGGGAGAACAAGTGGCTCCTGGCTGAGCAGGAGCAGGAGCGCTACCGGTATCCCTGGGACCGGGATCTGGACCGGGACCATCTGCAGGATGGCGAGGGCCGTCTCAACTCCTCCCGGTGCCGGTCTCTGGGCGGTTCCGGCGAGCAGAGTGCCCTTTCTGGTGCTTCTTTGTGTTGACCCGCTTTCTGGTGTCAACCTCCTTCTGGGCCGCTGGTAAGTGGGAATCTGCAGAGTTGGAGCTCAACCGGGACCAACTCCAAGAGCGGTGCCAGGACGGTGTCTTCGCGCGGCAAACCATTGCCGGCTTATCCCTCAATGGCACCCGAGGCATGGGTGCCAGAGGGTTCTCCCCATATGAGAGGGGGCTTGCCACTGACAGCTCGATGAGGTCCTTTGCAGCCTCAAAGGTGCCAAGCGTAGAGGGCTGATCCGTTATGCCCTTGAGCCCATCGTCCGCACTGAGCTCACTTAGGTCTCGGCTCGGTGGGGCTTGTGCTACCGGGACCACCTTTGTCAGTGCCGGTACCGCGGCCTTCCCGTTCTTGTCAGCGCTCAGGGCCTTGGGAGGTGCCAGCCTCCTGTGCAGGGAACGATCACGCCTTCCTTTAGGCTGTGCCGGGGGCTGCACCGGGGAGGACGATCAGTGCCAGGGCCTAGCCTGGTGCTCTGGAGCCGACAGTTTATGGTGCTTAGCTTGCTCCGGGGCACTATGCACCGAGGAAGCCTGAGCCAGAGTTGGGCGCTCCAGGCCCAGCGCCTGCAATGCAGCCTCTATTAACAGTTGTTTTAGGCAAAGGTCTCTTTCTTTCCTTGTCCTTGGCTTAAACACCTTGCAAATCCTACACCTTTCAGTAGGATGTCCGTCCCCCAGGCAATCTAGACATGAGTCGTGGGGGTCACTAACTGGCATAGGTTTGTGGCACGTGGCACAAACCTTGAAGCTGTGGGCAGGTCCAACCTCCTTGCCAATGATGAGTGGCCATTACAGACTGCAGTTTACCCCAGAGAAAGGGGGCTAGATGACTGGCAGTAGCAACTGAGGCAAGGTGGGCATAGGTAGATCGGGGGCTCCCCAGGAGAGGACACCCAGAGTGTGGGGGCACTGCTGTGGGGCAGCGCCCCAAGACAAGGAGGCCCAAAGGGCCTGAAATACAGTGGTGGAGGATGAGGAAGCAGGTACCGGTAGGGAGATACCAGCCAGCAGGAGGCGCTCTGAGGCTGGACTGAGCTAATTCCTGGACTGACCAGCAGGAGGCACCGTGGTAGCAAGTAACCGCCATGTTACAGGGACCTAGAGGGAGGAAGAACCTGGTCAGAGGAAATCCCCATGGGTTCCAGTACTGCCAGTGGTAGAGCATAGGATCCCACCTCTACCAGAGGAAAGATCTGGATCCCTAGACCATGAGGGGACCTTTGCCTGGTACCGAGGGCAGAAACCTCTTAATGCAGGAGAGGCACCTTCTAGATTGAGAGCAAGTGGCATAAGAGCCAATTTCCAATTCTGACTAAGAGTCCAAGTTGCGAGAGCAGGGAGTTGTGGTACCCTGCAGCGCTAAGGACCGGTCATGTGTCCTTGGAGACATCAATACTGATGACAGCATGCTGGGCTTTCCTGTGGTGGCACTGGGTGAAGTAGTGCTGGACAGTCTGAAGTCAGCTGCAGTATTGAAGGCTGGATGCTACTCACAAGTATGCCTGAAGTCTGGGGATCAATCGGTACGAGACAACTTGTGTCATACAGTTGGGAAATCTGGTACCAAAAGGCATAGGAGATTCTCTGATGTCAGTGCTGAGAGGTTCCATGGTATTGCTGATGTTGCACTGAAGGGGTCAACCTCAATGGCACAGGCACTATTGCTGGAGCAGAGGACCTCCTGTGAGACAAGGCATTTCTTCTTCAAGGACAGTACATCCTGCCTTCCAGCCTGTTTGCTGGTAAACTGTACCAGGGACCTTGATCTTCTGGAGAAGGTTGGCTCCTTTGAAGCATGCTGTCTATGCTTCTTACGCGGTACTGCTCCCCTTACCTGATACTGAATCTCCACGATGTCCAGAGTGGCACTTCTGAGTAAGGTAGAAGTCTTTGGTGCCCGCCCCAAGCAGGTAGGCTCTGATAATAGACAACACCGTCTCCATGAGAAGGTGACCTCTCTATCTTTCTTAGTCCGGGGCTTGATGTCTCTACAGATCTGATACCTGTCCCAGATGTGACTAACTGAGGCACTTCAAAAACTTGGAATGCGGGTCATTCACTACCATTGACTTTTTCAGCCATTGCAAGAGTTAAAGCTCAAAGACCAAAGCATTTCCCAGTACTGTTAGCCAGTACCCAGAACAAACAGAAAACTAAGTAAAACAACAAAAGAAACTTATTCTAAAGCTCTACTATCTGATGAGTACGCTAACTATATACACAAGAGAAAAATTCCCTGAAAGGGAGAACACTTGCAAATCAAGCCAACAAGCTCTGACTTCTGATCATGGGAGGTAAGAAAGAAGGAAGGCGGGCTGGGACTGCTTTTGCCCATGATGTCATTGTGCAACAGTGGATGCAGGCACCGCATGAATGGGCACTGCTAAGGTAAAAATTTCTGGCTCCAGTGCACTGGGCATGCACACACTTGAAATTGAAATTGAATGGACATATTCAATCACTCGAAAAAGACAGATTTATCATTAAAAGAAGACTCCAGCATTGTGGAAAGATGTGTTACTAATGCAATCTTTGAAAGTCGACATACTTGTAGAACTATATATTCCTTTAGCTTTCAAACTCAGACATGAAATTCTGAAGTGGAGAGCAAGCAAAAAATTAGAACCCCTGGTAAAATCATGTGACTGGAGGGTCTTGCTAAATCAGAGCCAGATGCCAATTCCCTTTCAACCAATGACCCCCATGACAAGAATCCTCCCCCCACAAACCTACTTTACCACACAGAATTTCTAATTTTTAAGAGGAGACTCCTAGATTAGCATAATTACTTTGAAATTAAGAATTTCAGGCACAATAATCCAATCCAATCTCCTGCAGACTACCATATATTGAGAGGTCTCCTTATATTACTAAATATTTAGAAATGAAAAAAGTAGTCAGGAAAAACATTTCCCAGGGAGACTAGAAACATCATTCCCTAGAATGTTGGCATAGTGTAACCCAGGGGTTCTCAAAACTTCATTGCACCGCGATCCCCTTCTGACAACAAAAATTAGTACATGACCCAGAAGGGGGAACCGAAGCCTGAGCCTGCCCAAGCTCCGCTGTCTTGGGTGGGAGTGGGATCAAAGCCGAAGCTCAAGGACTTCAGCCCTGGCTGGGGGGCCTGAGCCCTGCCAGCTGAAGCCTGAGCCCTGCTACCCAAGGTTGAAGCCCTCAGGCTTCAGCTTTAGCCCTGGGCCCCAGCAAATCTAATACCAGCCCTGGCAACCCTATTAAAATGGGGTCGCAACCCCCTTTGGGGTCCTGGCCCACAGTTTGAGAACCGCTGGTGTAACCTATTTGAAATATCTATGCTAAATGAAAACATTAATATTTCTCAACAGAAATTGGCAAATAAAAGCAATAAGAAACTCATTTCCAAAAGACATTTTCTCATGCAACTGGAATTTTTTAAAAAGAGTATTAAATTGAAAAACAGTAGAGCAGCCCTTGGTATCATATGTTTGGAGATCCTCTAGACATGGATAAAATTACATGCCCAAATTTTTCAAACCTAGGTGACTAAAGAAAGGCTCCTAAGTTCAGAGTGGTCTGAATCTCAGATGTACTGAATCTCTACAGCTCCTACTGGAGTCCATGGTAAGAGGCAGAACTACCTTTTCACACCCTGAGGGGGTGGTTCCTTCCAAATAAGGGTTGAAACATTAGCAGTACAATGCTGCAAAGAAGATAGTACTGTTATCCGCTGCGTTCCTGTTCTGTGGATAGCAGACTCTAATGCCTCTGATGCAGCATCAAGTTCACTAAACACACCATGAACATTGGGGTTGTAAAATGGCAAACTAGTTTTCAGAGAGATTCAACTTCAGAAATTATTTTGCAAATTAATTGTGGGACTTTTTCCTCTACATCTCTATAGCTTTTTAACACAACAGATAGACTGGGAGCTACAGGGTTTTTATTTGTATGAAATTCACAGTCTGGAACTCTGAATTCCAAATTGTAGCGGGGCAGTTACCCCGCTCCTGGGGAAAAGGTAGGCTGATTGGGGAAGCGGTCACTGCTGGGGCCACACCCAATCAGGCCACAGCTGGCTCTGATAAAAGGGCAAAGGGAGGAGCTGGGTTAGTCTCACTCCAGCCTTGGAGTGGGAAGGACTTAGCTGCCTTAGAGCACAGGGTACCTGAAGCAGAGCAGTGCTGGGGAATGGCAAGAAGGAGCTGGAGAGATCGAGCCTGGCAACTCCCCAGGCTGAGGCCTTGTTAAAGGCTTAGGGAGGTACTGGGACTGCAGAGAAAGGCAGCAGGTCCAACCCCCTTGCCAGTGATGAGTGGACATTACGGACTGCTGTCTGCCCCAGAGAAAGGGGGCTAGATGATGACTGGACAGACTGGCAGTAGCCACTGAGGCAAGGTGGATATAGAGGGTTGGGGGCTTCCCTGGGAGGGGAGACCCAGAGTGTGTGACTGCCGTGGGGCAGAACCTCAGGGTAAGGGTCATGGGTCCGGGAAGGACATGGGGGTCTGAGGCAGGAGAGACACACGCCAGCAGGAGGCGCTCCGAGTGCTGGAATTGAGCTAATTCCCGGACAACCAGCAGGCGGTGCCGTGGCGTTGAGTGCTCCATCTGCTACACAAATCTTTTGGACGTTGATTTCTAGAAGTCAGGAATATCCCCACACATCCTCATTTCCAAGACAGCAATATAGAACCTGGTAGTATTAAATTCCTAAAGAGAGTATCCATGTACATGGGTTTTCCAACCTTCATGGAATACATCTGAATATTAATTTGGGCAGGCAGCACATGAAAGTATATGCCTCAACTGAGATTATCTACTTGATCCCACCAAATCAAGCCTCTGTTGGGAATTTTATCTTGTGGAACCAAACAGTCCGAGATGGTTGTGACCTGAGTCCATAGAGTTGTCCTGGTTGAATCCAAAAATTCAAAGTGGAATACTCCCATTGTCTTTGAACAGGTCATAAGGCATTTCATAAGCCTTATGTGCTGATCCGAGTCCAAAATAGGCACACAAAATTAAAGACGTCTCCTGTGACTAGCATATGCCTCATTCTTATCTGGTTATGCCAATATGTCCATACATGCCTATTGCATGTAATTATTTCAAAGGAAATGCTGCTCCTAGAAAATGAAGACTTGTTGTGACAACTCACTAGGTGACCACGCCAAGTTAAAAAAAAAAAAAAAGCCTTATTGCAACCTATTATTGCACCACATAAGCCATGGAAAGCACAGGTAGTTCACAGTGCACCAGGAAGTGTCAGCCTTTTGGTTCCAAAACCCGTAAGTGTATCCTCAGCATAGGAAGCAGGAACAATAAAGTGGTGTCAGTGCTTCAGTGCTACTGCAAGAAAAGTGCACGGAACTGCGCTTAGACATTCTGATGTTTACTGAGCTGAGAACGCATCAGAACATCTGCATACACCAGCATGTTAAGAAAAGCAATGAAGCCAGCACAAGCATCAAGATGTATTGGGCCATCCATCTAAGAAAGTGCTAAGTCAGGCTAAGGCAACACCACACCTTGCTATACCTCAGCTGGAGAAGATGATGACCTGAGAAAAATGTTGGCAACCTTTGAGACAGCATGAAATTTCTTCACCATTCAAATCTAATGTGCCTCTCCGTATGAAGTCCCTGGCATTCAAAGGAGATCTTCCAGATCTAATCAATGCATAGTTTAGAACTGCATGCTAACGATCCAATTTCAGCTGGAAGATGACAAAGCAATAATGCATCAGACTGCAAAGGAGTTTTGCAGATTGTGACAAACTAAAAGATGTCATTTATGAATAAGGTGTATGGCTATGGGTGTTTGTTGGTTGGGTTACTTGCTATGCTACTTCAAAAGGTGTGTTAGAGGAACCAAGTAGGAAAGGTAAAAACAACAGCCAAGAAAAGGAACATCCCACACAAACAAAACAAAAGCCAGAATTATATCAGGGAAAAGGCAACTCCTTGGCCCCAGCCCTGGTGACATAACTGTTTGGCTAAAGCTGACAGGAGAGGGATCAAAGGGAACACTAAAATATTAGAAAGCTTCAAAGATCCTAGAAAAGGGAGGCGGTTGTATTAGCTGGGGAACATTTTCAGGAGGTGGGGCTCAGTGAAAAGAGTACAGACGACAACTGAGACACACAGGGTATATCTAAACAAAACAAACCCCGTGGCAGCAAGTCTCAGAGCCTAGGTCAACTGACTTGGGCTTGCTGGGCTCACACTATGGGGCTAGAAACAGACATTTGGGCTTGGGCTAGAGCCCAAGTTTTGAGATCCAGTGAGGGGGAAGGGTCTCAGAGCCTGGGCTCCAGTCCGATCCCAAACATC
Source organism: Dermochelys coriacea (assembly GCF_009764565.3). Taxonomy (NCBI): domain Eukaryota; kingdom Metazoa; phylum Chordata; order Testudines; family Dermochelyidae; genus Dermochelys; species Dermochelys coriacea. The sequence continues at coordinate 164,816,329 of NC_050068.2, forward strand.
TATGTGGCTAATTTTAGCCTCACAGCCTGAGACCAGAGTCAGTTGATCCAGGCTCTGAGACTGGTGGTTGTGGGTTTTTTGCTTTTTTGTTTTTGCTATGTAACATGCCCACCGAGTCAGAGACGTTTGCTGCAAAAGTGCAATTTGCCTTCTAGGCCAGAGCAAAAAGCTGCCTAACTAAGCAAGGACAACCTGATAAGTTAGGACACAGTTATACATTGAGGTTTGCTTTACCATTTTAACCCAATGTACCTAAAGACTGTATTCCTGTTGTCTAATAAATATCCTGCTTTGAAAAGGCTGTCCTGTGTCAATGCAAAACATCTGCTGTCTGCATAGCTCCCAAATGGCTAAATTTCCAACAGGTGTCCAAACGCCTTTGGACTTGCTGAATGGCAGGGTGAGAAAGAGGTGCTGAAGTCAGGGAACCAGTCTTAGAGTAGTGGGGCTTTCTGTGGAAAAAGTGGAGGCACAGGACCTATCACTAAGAATACACCTTCCAGAAAGACTGCACAGAAGTCAAAAAATTAACCATTACAGCTGTGATTGATCCCTTAAAAGGGAACAGGCCCCGTCCATCTGTGGTCAGTTAAGTGCCTCCTAATGGGGGGCATGCATCATATAAAATCAGATAGTTATTCAGAAGAGAAAGCTGAAACAAAGTGCCGGCATGGTGGGGAAAATAAGTAATCTTGGGATCAGTAAAGGAGTCTGCCTCTGGGGACAGCCTGAGGAGGCACCATGTGGGAAGGGGGGGTGGATCTGCCATTTATTCATTTTGCTGGGGACTGTACTTAATACTGTCTGACGAAAAAGAGCCCAGGAAGAGCAGATTTAAAGAGGATCTGTGCATTATTGGTTTGGCTTGGGACTATTCTTAAAGTGGTCTTAGAAAGAGGAGGCTGCAGAGGGCAAAAGTCCCAAGGGCCAAATTATTCTGGCTGGGCAGTTGGGGAATCTGTTGGGGAACTGGAAATTTACACTTGTGCCAATAAACAAGCCCAGGTAGGGATCTGAGAAGGGGGAAAACTGAAGCAGAGCTGCTGCACTGGTGAAAACCCAACCACAAGGGGGTGCTACAGAACATCTGCTGCTGTGATATTTAAAGTGATGAACAGATCAGCAATACAATGAATGTACTACCAAATATCCAGTAGGATGACACTATAGTTCAAGTTTGATATACACAGGTACAATACCCACTGAAGTCAGAAGAAGTTGCCTAAGCTAGTCTTACATCTGTAACTTTCAGAAATTTTTCAGCCATCAACAGTTTGATTATTTACAGTGAAATCCCTCATATTAAACACAATAATCTTTGGAAAACAGCTATAACACATGGAGCCAACGAAATCTGTCTCGCTAGTAAATGATCCATTTCCAAAAGTAATACTTCACCATTAGCCATTGAAATATCAACTGAAGTATTCTCCTTAGAAGAGAAAAACAAAACAAAAGGAAGACTATTTACAAAAAATCCCCCAAAATGGAAGAATGTGTTCCAGACTTAAATACTGCTGAAGAAATAGGCTATGATTAAGAAATGCTATTTTCAAAATAACTTTTTTGGGGGAAAGTAGTCCCAGGAGGTACATCTACAGCACAAAGCACTAATGGCTGCATAAACAAGAGGACGAGATGCAAAACTATATCAAATTACAATTTGCATGTACGACACAGTTTTATAGCTCCTTTAATCTAAGGCTCTCCCAGCACCGTCACAAACTGAGGTACAGCTAGTAAGTGATTTGCTCAAGGCCCCACTAATTGATAAAACCGTACATTTAACGCAGGCAATTCTGACTCCAAGTTCCCTGTTCCAAAAAGGAGCCAACACTGTCTTTTCCAAGGCCACAGTTACCTGCAGAAGTTAAAGGTGTTTTCTCTTCACCTGCTTCTTGAACATTTTTTTTTTTTGATCTAAAGCCAAAAATGTTTGTTGTAATAGAGCCAATTAGGTGATTTAGGAACGTTTTATGTCTACTTCTAAAACATTTGGCGCTGACCACCACCAGACACAGGAGGCTGGGCCAACGAATGGGGCAAAGACTGGGCTATTCCAATGCATCTCTTGGGAGCTACAAATTAATCTCTGTGGTCTAGCCACCACTAGTGACAAAGTGCCACATGAGGTAGGCATGGCTTACACATGTATCCTCCTATAGTAAAAAACCAAACTATTCAAAAGCTCAAGGGATGTCTGGTTATTTTCAATTTACCTACAATGTTAGGAAACAAATTTGCCAAACGTTCACAAGGGCATTAAAAAAAAAACAACCCACCTGATGGGGGGGGCGCAAAGAGAAGGGAATGGTAGAGGAGAGGAAGACACAAGAAAAACATTTCTACTCTGCTCGAAGTGCCAAAAGGTAAAATAATGAACGTTTAAATCTACAAGTAGTAAGAGGAAAATTCATGTCATGTCCAAATGCTGTATTTTCCTTTCTAACTACAGGTTATTATCCTAAGCAATCCCAGCCTCACTGTCACATTGTGTACTAAGCAGAACTATGCTGGGGGGAAAAAAGACATACTATCCTGTCCAATAAGTATTGAGGATTAAGCTGGGAACACCCACTTAGATCTTACAGATCAAAAATATTCAAATTTTGACAGACACCAACAATCACCTATAGCAAGTTATAAATTTACATGAAAGCTGGAAGAGTGTGTCCTGGTTCTTACCCAAGTCAACTTTCCCCATAAAACAGGAATCTATTTTTAAAATCCCATATGACAAGAATAAGGGTGGAAAAATTATCCACAAGACTGGAGTAAATTTTTTTCAAGTGTCAGTGCAGAATGCATCATGTTTTGTATAAACAAGAGCCCACTGATAAAGAAAGATCTGAGCTGGAAAAGTTTGTAAATGGCGAATATTATTGCTATTGTCAGTCCAGAGGAATTATAAATCAAACTAGTAATTGCAGCGCAATCATAATGAGAAAACTAAATTTACCCCAGCAACATACAAAAATCACTGCTTTAAATAATTCCTCTGTGTGTATGCTTCAAAGATGATTCAACCATACCAATATCTAGATATGTAATTGTGGCACCACAACATTAAAATCAGTTGGATTCAGGTTTATAAATTTTAGCAATCATTTGGCTCTATGGCGGGGGATTGAAAGGATCCAGTTTTCCAAAGCCACTTCCATTTGATGGTTGTGTTTGCCCTTCATTTACGATCAGTAGGAATTCAAGAACAAGTTGAAAATAAAATGTTTGTTATTTTCAAATGTAGGAGAGAATTTCACATTTAACTACATCTCAGCTGTGGGTAAAAATGTTACAACTTATGGGCATCTGGTTACTAAACAGACACAAGTATAAGCTCCCTAACTTGCTTTGGCATTAAAGTGCATAATAGAATTTGTTCCGTTCTTACAGGGCTGAGATTTTGCTTTTATGCACATCTAATCTGGAAGATCACTGTTTTATTCTGGATGTAGTGCTTGTTAGGCTAGAACGATCAAGACAAAGTTGCCCAAAACTATTCTTACAACAAGCATCCACTATTTTCCTTTAACTTCTCCAGCTAATATTTACCTGAGAAAAATCCCTTTTCTGTCTCTACCTCTGCATGTTAGCTGCATGTTTTTGATCTAAAGCCAAAAGTGTTTGTTGTAATAGAGTCAATTAGATGAATTAGGGATGTTTTATGTCTACTTCTAAAACATTTGTCTAGCTGAATTGTCTCGGAGGAGGGCATATTGATAGTAATAAGTTTAAAGTTCACAGAATTGACACGAGCACATACAATGGACAAGTGGCACCAGGAGTTCCAAGAGCAGGCTTAAGGAAGCTTAGCAGAGTTTTCTTTTGAGACCGCTGTCTACATATGTTGGCATCTACCACCAGCAACATAGATGGGCAAAGATTGTCTTTTCTGCGGAGACATCACAGGACTTTTGCTGATGTTATCAGGATCCACATGGTAAACAGAAAGACTAGTACTAAATACCAACCAAACTGGTATGTCAGAAGAATATCCTTTTCCTGGAGAAGCAGTAGTAATATTTGTTCCTCACATTTACGTAATTTTGCACTACTAAAAAGCAAAACCGGAAGCTTTAGGACCAACAGTTTGACATCATCCTGCCTTTGTCAGGCAAAGACTCTTCCATATGTAATGAGAACAGCAAAATGCTAGTTAGGCTGCCAGTCTCAAGTCTGAGGTTATGTTTAGTTATGCTGTTTCCTGTTCTAGCATTTCTTATAACACTTTAGTTCCAGAAGTATCATCATCATTAGAATAATTTCCTGAATCTCGAGTGCTCTGTTTAGAGGGTTTGTAGTCTTTAAAATCAGTTTGATTTGTTTCCTCTATAACAATACTCTCAATTATACAACAATTTTCTGTTGGCTCCTCTGAAGTTGACAGATACGGACTGTTGAAAGGTTGTCCACCAAGGCACTGCAGATAGGGGAGAATGGAAGGAGAGAGGAAAAACAAAATGATTAGTTATAAGCTTAAATATGGCTTTGGTTAATGCAGCTCTTTGCAATCTTGTTCCCATTATATTCTGTAGTACAATGATGTCTCTACTTATGGTATGGCACCTTTTTTTTTTTTTTTTTTAAGGCGTTAATAACTTAACCATAAAGGTTGCTTTGGTATGTAAATACAGACAAGTATTACAAAATGTCTCTAGATATGTCCCTAAACTAGTGTAAATGGTGGATTCTTGATAACTTGAAGTCTTTAAATCATGATCTGAGAACTTCAGTAATTCAGCCAGAGGTTATGGGTCTATTACAGGAGTGGGTAAGATTCTGTGGCCTGCAATGTGCAGGTCAGACTAGATGATCATGGTGGTTCCTTCTGGCCTTACAGTCTATATGGCCATAACTAATTTTTCTCTCTCTCTCTCTTTTTTTTTTTTTAAACTGTGCTTATAAGTATTAACCACTTACACAGTGTGCTCAGCAAAATATAAAAGAAAAGATTATACAGACACTCTAGCCTTTTGGAGCAGGGAGCTACTACGTCAACACCACAAGTACACACTTTGAGACCCAGAAGAAAAAAAAACTTAGCGCATTTGAGGACAGGGAAGTGGTGGTAATAGGTAGGTACATTTTTTTGTTTTAAACTGATGGGGATTGGCATTTGCATGCTTTGCAAGGGGAGAAAAGGTTCTGAGGAAAAATTTGAAAGAGAGAGACAGTGGGTGCTGGGGCACTTAGATAAGGGAAGGAGTTCCATCTAGTCTTATGCCCCTCAGTACTTTACAAATAGTGAACTGTTAACTCAACTCTAGACTAAAGTATTTAAAATCCCTTCCTATGAAGGGGACACTTATGAATAAAGCATTACATGAACTGTGTTGCCAGTCTACAATTGATGCAAACAGCTGAAATTTTGCCTTACAATTCAATTTACAGATAATTTGATAGTAGATATATTGTTTAAGTTACAACTTGACTGATACTAATGTTTGTAAAGCAGTATGTACTGTATATGCTAAGGGCTCCATTGACACAGAAGTGCACTGGGAACAAGGTACACTGTCCAAGTGACATGCCACCTTGTCAACAATATAACGTTCTCAGAGGCAACTGGGAGAGTACTGTGAAAGCTGATTCTTGCTACACTTTAGTATTTGAATGCTGTGAGCCATAATGTGTGCATCTTGTGAAGGTGCATGTGGAGGGAAAGGGCACTCTCAAGCAAACCTAAGTTTTATGTGAACAACAATACAACTTTAAAAAGTATTTCCATACAAACACTACCTGAATATGTACAGACTGAAGAGAGTTTATAGGAACTACCCCATGACAGTGGGAACTATTTTGAGGTAAAAGTGGAGCTTATGATTTGGAAGGAAGAAAAAAGGCTTCCTTTTGTTCCATGACTACTTGCATACAGTCCTCAACGTAGTTACCCCTGAGCCTCACCTACTCCTGATTTCAGTCACTGCAGCTTAAATGACCACAGGGTTATGGTTTGGGTGGGAGAAAGTGCCAGTGGCATCCCTCCCTTACAAGATATTTGTGCTCCATCATTTCTGATGTTACTAGAAGACAGTGAGGGGATGTAACCACATTCCTTTCATCATACTGTTACATAACTGGACGGACGGGTGAAGTCAAAGAACTTCGTCTCATTAACCCTGAAGGGGAAAATGAAAATTACTACTTGTAACTGGAGTTTGAGATTGATTCTGCACATTCACACTCTTGGGATGCACTGACTGGTGCAACTTGGACAGTGGACCTTCTTGTGGCAGTGCCAGAGTGCTTGTGTGCCCCTCCTAAGCCTCACATCAGCATTTGAGCATGTTCTGAGAGCGAGGCTATAAAAAGGGACACAGTCCCTTTATAGAGCAAGGAATTAATTAGGATTCCACAAAAGGGGGAAGGTGGGCAGGGAGTGAGAATACAAAGAATCCATATCAAAGACCTTTGGTTACAAGTAACCAACCTTTTTTGTTGAGTTTCTGCTGAACATTCCCTCTCATGAGATTGTTAAATACTGCTTGCCAAACTAAGGATGGAGGCATATGGCGTCCTAATTACATACAGATTGAAACACTGCTCTATCAAACTGAGCATCAGATCTAGATACCATATTTAAAACTGTAATGTTTAATGAAAGTGAGACATGAACCCCAATTGCAGCTTACATATTTCAAAAAGAGGAACATGCCTAACATGCCACACAGGTACCAACCACTCTAGTTGAGAGAGTTCCGAGACCAGCAGGAGGTGAGAGAGAAGAGATCTTAACTCTACTCTATATGCTCTCTAGCCCATCTAGACAAGGACTGTGCAGAAACAGCTCAGCCCCTAAAGTTTCCAGCACAGGAAATGAACAATTTGGGAAAGGCCTAAACTCCTTAGTTCTAGCCAGACAACAATAAAACTATGTCTGAACACTAATCTACACTCACCCTTATGAGCATGAGATCCAAGAAAGATAACCAGTATACTGATTAACATGAAAATCTGAAATTACTTTGGGATAAACTTTGGGTGAAGTCTGTGTACAACCTTGTCCTTATGAAAACAAACAATAGAAAGAGGGTCTACCATCAAAACATGTAGTTCCATAATTCTTCTAGATAGACTAACTCCTATTATAAAGTTGTTTTTATTGAGAGAGAGAGGTTTGAAGGGTGCACATAATTGCGTTAATACCAAGTTTAGATCCTATGGAGGAACTGGATTTCCTACTGGCAGATACTAGTTCAATAAACCCTGCAAAACCTTTTAACAGCCATATGAAAAAAATAGTTAAATGAAAAATCGCTATTGCTCCCAAGTGGACTAAGTGAGGAAACAGATAAACCCATAGATTTTAAGTGTAGTAAAGATTCTAAAATACATTGAATAAGAATGGATACAGGATCAATATCCTAGTCAGTCAGCCATAAAACAAATTTTTCCATTTAAAATCATAACATTTCTCTGGTCTACTTTTCTAGAATTGATTAAAAACCATGTTGCACACCTACAGAACAAGCTACAAAAATTAAGCTCCTCATCCATCAGCCACAGTGCAATTAGGAGTGTTGGGTGGCAGAGGAGAAGGGAACATGAGTTGGAGACTCAGAGGAACTCATGGGAAAGGAGCACTCCCCATGAACTTTCTTCATTCTCATCTACTCCACTTATTCTTTATGCATCAGCTCTAGAGGATGCAATGTCCCATAAAAAGTAGGTTTTTTTTTTTTTTTTTTTTTTTAAAAGCAAAACCTGAAGCTTGGAAGAAAAAAACATTTGCACAAAGGCGTTCCTTTATTTAAAAATAAAATTTGATACAGGCTTTTCCCTTCTTTGGGTCAGCTTGACAAGGCAGAAATCCTAAAACATTATTTTGTAATGGCTTTCAATAGGCTTTCCCCTTTTTTCCATACAAATTGAAATATCTGTTTATCACAGATTTAGAGAAATCAGTAATAATCACAAAAGAGATCAGACTAATTCACATACTTTATCATTAAACTCTTGGTATCTAATCCTGGCAAGTCTCCCTGACACTATGAAATACAGAGACACTATTCTTTAGAAAAAAGAAAAGGAGTACTTGTGGCACCTTAGAGTGGTATGATGTCCATCTGTTTGCATTTGGAGAGGAAGATGATGTCTGTCTGTATCTATGCGAGTTTTTTCATGAAGTTGACAGATTTCCACTCTATACGGCTAAATTCAGTGTCTTGCATAATGACAGGTTTCAGAGTAGCAGCCGTGTTAGTCTGTATTCGCAAAAAGTACTTCTTTTCTTTTTGGGAATACAGACTAACACGGCTGCTACTGTGAAAACTATTCTTTAGAACAATGAATCAGATATATTATGTGATGACATTCTACTGTTCTTTGATCCTTGAATAGTTACATTCTTGGAAAGATAGTCAAAATCTTACCTCTATGTTTGAAGGAGGTTTGCATGATGGAAAGAACGCATATCTGATCCGTCTAAATATATAATATATACCAAAAATCAAAAATGATACAAAAAAGAAGAAGACAATCATGGCGATTACAAAGGTTTTCAAAATAGTCCAAGGTGAAGTTTTATCTAAAAAAGAAAGGAATAATCATTAATCTATCTAGGTATTCATGAAGGGTCCTATCACCAAGATCTCTATATTTAAAGGTCATATACAATGTAAAGGCTATACCATAAGACTTTACATTTACAGTGTTTTACTTCTTGAAAGCATTACATGAATATGAATAAATTCTCACACCATCCCAATAGCTTAGAGCATTCTACTGAAACAAAGCAAAAAGGTTTTAGGCACCAAATTTAGGTAGATAGAAACTGCCATTTTGGATCAAAGCCAAGGTCCATCTAGTCCAGGTCCCTGTCTGACAGTGGCCAGTACAGATGCTCCAGAGTAAAATGTAAAAACCACACAGTAGGCAGATGTGGGACAGTCTGCCCCTCACATAGGTGTCTTCCTGATTAATAGTTAAGATTGCCCTAAACTTTGAAGCATGAAGTTTAATATCTCTTCCAAAATTTGACATCATTAATAACTCTGGATATTCTTGATATCCAATCTCTTTTGGAAACTTGTTAAATTCCTGGCTTCAATGACTTCCTGTGGCAACAAACGCCACAATAATTTAGTTTAAGCATTTATGGGACAAACATATTTTAAGAAATTCACCTACTGAAGAAATACAAACACTTAATTTTTTTAAAGTTTAAGCTCAGATGGAAAGGGGTAGCAGTGTCTCACAGCTCTAGGTATCCCCAGCAGCTTGTCACAGGACCATATTCTGCTGCCTTTAATCAGGATATTGTTTTCTCTATTTAAGGCTTCATCTTGTCAGGTACCTCAATCAGCAAAGCACTGCAGTGTGTGCTTAACTTTAAGCAGGTATGTAGACCACTGAAAGAATCGGGGCCAGAATTCTCAGCCCCCTGCAGGATCAAGTGTATTTTCCATTGGCATCAAGTAGATTTGTGGAATAAGATACTAAGTGTTTTAACATGAGTAAGGCTGGCAGAATCCAGCTCTTAATTCCAAAGAATTGTAAGCATCAGAGAATAATCTCTTTTGAGGAACCTGGAATTTACTACAAGTGTTTCACCCATTCTACTCTGGAATACGATCATTTTCTTCCATCATCTTTTCTCTCTTTCATTAGCTGTCTGCATTCTGAATATACTTTCAAAAGCTACAGGCAATGCAGCCAGTACTTTCCACTTCCAGATAAGTGATGTAAAAACAAAATCCTACAGCCTGATGTATGGGGCATTATGTGCAAACCAATGAAACAATTTCTCTTTATCGAGAGTGTTGGTAAGGCATGCTTGGATCCTGATTACAGATGTAGGCTCCTTACTGCGGAAAAAAAAATCCAAAGAATAGTAAAATGGATAAGGTCTGTCATATGAAGAGAAAAAAAATCCCACATTTGGGGATTATAAATGCCAGTATGTAATAGGTAATGTTCATATGGGTGATAGTTTTAAGACAACTCCATGTTACTCTAAGACAATTTTAATATTTGAAAACATTTCTAGCCATAAGATCAGTTAGAAATTCTACAATCATCATCCCTTTGTGTTCACATAGGACAAAAGTAATCCCCTATGCTGGCCATCTGTACATGGATGGGATTTCACTCAGTGATGAGCTATACACTTTGCCCCCTTTTACCAGTACAGGATCTTTTAAACTCTCCAAGAATAGATAAAGACACAATACAATAAACTTGAAAGTATCACATACAGTATAATTCATACTTTTCTAACTTAATTTTGATTTGCATTTACTTTTATTTTCATGGAGCATCCCACGTAACTAGTGTAAGTTAAATCATGCTGATTTTTGATGTCTCAATTCACAATAGTTACACTTCACATTTTACAGTATATGGAGAAATGTGTCTTTCCAGGGGTAATTGCATATTTTAGGTTAAGTCATTTTATTGTAGCCTAAATTATAAAAATTTTTGAACTGAGTTTCAATATATCCCAAACATATATTTAAACTTTTCATACCATTAAGTGTTTTAATACATGCCACATCACTAAAATGACCATCTTTTTTATATGCTGGTGAAAATGCTTGCACTTTCAAACAGTACAAAACCAAGGGTGTCAAGTTAGAGATTGTGAATAATAACTGTTCTTCTTCTTTGATTTTCTCCTGAAAGAAAAAGAAATGCGAGTTAAAAAAACAGTAGAAGATTGATTCAACTGTATTAAAATTGTAAGCAATGCAATACTATACTGAAAAAATATTTTTTGTATAATTTTAATTATACTTTACTATTTCAAATCAAAAAAAAGTTTCAATTTCAAAACTACATTTAGATAGTAACTAACTAACCATTTTCACTATTTTGAAAAGGTGCTTGCAATAGTACACTTCAAAGTTTGTGCTGTACATACAGGAAACTTTCTGGTATTTTTAAGTGTTCTGATATCTTTTCATGTGTGCATTCTTATAGTAGTCTTGTAAAACAAAGTTAAAGAGTTTATTACACAAAAGTTTAAAAATGGAAAATCACATCAAAATGTCACCTAAAAATGTGCAAATTCATAAATGCAGAGAAATTCAGTCTAACCTTAGCTCTGAATTAACTAGAAATGCCATACAAACTTCAGTGCTGAGAATTTAAAAGGAATATTTTTAGATCAACAGGGAAACAACTGAATTAGTGTTATGCCAGCTTTTTTGTCCCTTCTTGGAGTAACTGATATAAGAATTACTGTTTTTTGAACTGAGTGGCCATAAAACTGCCAATACAGAACTTCAGAAAGAAGTTATACTGAAGTAATTTTTTTCTCTAAAAGCCTGATCCTGCACCAGTGAAGTCAATGGGAGCTTTATCAATGACTTCAATGTGCATGGGGTCAGGTCCTAAATAAACTGCTTCCAGAGAGCCATGCAGTCAACTACTCAAAAGTGATCCATTAGCAGCCATTCATGCAAGATTCCTAAAATGACTGTACAGAGGCAATATCATGAAGGATAGCTGCCATCAACAAACCAATATTACCATCTCTTTGCCTACTTCATGACGTAAAATCTTGCTGGGATGTATATATTTTATGTGAGCTCTGCAACAAGAAAATCATATACAAGACTCTTTGTGAAATTAAATTTTTTAAGAGGGAAGGTCTTAGTGCAACATTAAAATCATGTTACTTATTATACCTTTTTAATTAAAGACGTTTGAAAAAGTTTTTCTACCTCAGTATCTGAAGAATTTTTCCAGTACAGAACGCGGTAAGATAAGTCATAAAATTCACTCATGGACTTATTTTCAGACTCTCCTGGAGGAGTGAGCTGGATACGAAGCGAATCCTCACTAGAGCTTACTGTTATGTTTGGAGGGCCAATTTCATCTTAAAACAATTACACACACACACAAAAAAAAGTTAAAAATCTGTTGGCTAAAACATGTAAATAAAAAGTGTTATGGCTGTGATTAAACCCATAACAAAGGTTTTCAGATTTATGGCTAGAAATCTGGCCTTTACTAGTACCTTTACATAAACAAATAGTGGGAGATGGGAAAACAGGCACAATGATGTAAACGTTTAACCCTAATGTTTCAGCATTAATATTGTATTTGTTGTTTTTGAGCTTTCAGTCACACTGTGAATGATATTTGAAGTTGTGATATATATCAGTCAAAATACAGCTACTGAAATTTTAAAACATGCATTGCAATATCTACTTGATAGTTTAATTTAATAGGGAGAGCTAATGAAAACATGAAAATAATTTTATTTATATTAGCAGGATAAAAACATGCAAGAGTCACCAGATGGCACTGTTAGTCTTAGTTATTTTTTTCCTTAGTGTGCAAACACTATCCATTCTTTGAAGAACTGCTGTATTATTGTTAATTTTTGAGGAAATGTATGTAGTCTGTTGGGGGAGCTGTTGCAAACAGCAGGAGAGTTTGCAGTTTGTCTTATTTCCTCTGTCTGACGTCAATTCTTGGGGCAAAGCTTCTTCCTGAGAACCAGACACTAATCTATAGACTGTGATTTCTAAAAAGGGACTACATGCATGCTATTTGTGATCACCTGTGTTCAAAGATTGGCGTGTATAGCATAAAACAAGTTGAACTAATATACCCAGACTCCATACCACCAATTTATTCTCCAATAGGAAGCCCACATGCAAGCCTCTCATCTACACCCAGCAACCATTACAAGAACTATGACAGTCTTTGTGCTTCTTAAACTGATCAACTGGATCAGGAAGCAGTTCCTCTTTTACCTCCAGAGGTATAAGCCAGGTGAGAAGCATTATTGATTTTCAGTCTTCAGTAAAGGGGTAAGAAAAGCAGTGGTCTCCAACTTTTTGAATTTAAGGGCAACCTAGGATCTACCCCGCCCCCTCCCCAAGGCCCCGCCCTATCCCAAAGCCCCACCCACTCCACCTCCCCCCTCCATTGTTCCCTCTCCCCCACGCTCACTTTCACTGGGCTGGGGCAAGGGGTTGGGGTGCAGGAAGGTGTATGGGGTGCTGGCTCTAGGAGGGGGGGTCAGGGCTGGAGGGGCCTGGGGTGCTGGCTCGGGGGGGGTCAGAGTGGGGCTTGGGGTGTAGGAAAGGACTGGGGTGCAGGCTCTGGGTGCAGGAGGTGGTTTGGCTTGCGGCCTCCCACCAGGCAGCGCTTACCTCTAGCAACTCCCGGTTGGTGGAGGCTGCCTATCCTGGTTGCACACCACTCCCAGAAGGGGCCAACGCTCCCCTGCGGCCCCTGGGGGGCACGTGGCTCTGTATACTGCCACTCTCTGTAAGCACCACCCCACACAGCTCTCCCAACCAATGGGAGCTGCAGGGGTGGTGCTTGCAGGCAGGAGCAGCATGCAGAAGTAGACCTCTGCTCCACGCCCCTGGGGCTGCACGTCTGTGCTGGCCGCTTCTGGGAGTGGTTTGGGGCCGGAGTAGGCAAGGAGTCTGCCTTAGCGGCAACCACATTGCACTGCTGGAGATCGCAATCAACCAGTTGGTGACCACTGTTATAAGGTAATGTTTTCTCAGCCTTTTCAGGTTGAAACGCCTTAACTCGAAGTAAAAAAACACTTAATTTTTTTCAATACCTTTACATTTACTATAAAAGTAACAATGATAAAGCTGATAAGCCTATATCATTTGTTTGTGCATTGAAAGGCTGACAAAATAGAGGACACTGAAAAGTAACATGTGCAAGGAGTGCCAGAGCAAGATTTTCTTTATTGTAGATCAGCAGTTTTCAAACTGTGGGTTGGGACCCCAAAGTGAGTCACGACCCCATTTTAATGGGGTCACCAAAGCCAAAGCCTGAGACCAACCACCTAGGGCTGAAGCCCTGGGACTTTGGCCCTCCACACCCAGGGCAGTGGAGCTTGGACGTTAGCCCCACCGCCTGAGGCAGTGGGACATAGGTAGGCTCAGGCTTCAGTCCCACCTCCTGGGGTCATGTAGTAATTTTTGTTTTCAGAAGAGGGTTGCAGTGCAATGAAGTTTGAGAACCCTGTTTTACATTGTAGTTAAGTTTTCAGTGCCTTGCAACCCTCTCCCCAGTTGTCTGTCATAACTTCCCTGGGAGTTGCAAACCACTAGTTAGAAATAAAAATTTTTTATTAAAGCTAATGTTAAAAAAATTATATAAAATACATAGGTTGAGAACAGAGAGTGTCTGTACATCTGGGTAGTGTACTCAGATTAGAAACAAACTTTGTATTTGTGGATAAAGTAATAAGACACACAGTGCATAACCAGCAATAACCCAAATTTAAGCAAATGAATTTAAGAATACAGTTTAGATATTTAGCATCCACGCATTTGGGTATATTACTCATGAAAAACGTTATACAGAGAGTTGGTGGTGGAAAGCAAAATATATCAATGAGTGAAGACTGTCCCTCAGTAATTGAGATTGAGTCCACAATTGACTGGTTTTCTAGTTTCCCCCTTCTCTGACACATCAGGAACTGGCCCTGCGTCCAAGGCAAATGCCGGATTAGAGGGACTCCTGCTATGATCTGGTATGCTAAGATTTACCTAAGAAAATGATTAATGTCATATAGTTAATGAATGAGGAAAGTTAAAGTATGCAAAAAGTGCACAAGATGCTGTGTATCTCAATTTTAGTAAGTAATTTGCCATTTTCAAGCCAGGAGTGAAATCCTGGCTCCATTGAAATCAATGGGAAAAAAACTCCCACTGGCTTCAGTGGTGCCAGTATTTCACCCCCAGTGCTTCTACAGGGAACTATAAAAATGAGAAAAAGATTAAAAATGAAAATGATTACACTGAATGCAGATACTAATGGTGTATAAACCAACTGAGAAATGAAGAATGGTGAAGAAAATATATCCACTTACTTACTACACAAGGATCCACTTTTATTTCATTAGACCAACGTGATTTATTATATCCATTCATAGCCTGTACACGGAGAAAGTAAGTTCCACTAGTTTCTATGTCAGATGAGAAGTCACACTGTGTAGTAGTGATGTTTTCGCATCCAGAAATAGTGTTCCATTTATTTGAATAGTCTTCAGGGAGACTCTTTAAATATCCACTAGAATAAATGACATTTTGTGGTCAATATGGACTCCCTTCTCTATCAAACTAACAATATTTTTCATTTAAATTTACAGTTGAATGAATACGTCCATTTCTGTTCACTGTTTCTAAGCAAACATCTGTAATGAATGCGTAAATTTATGTCAAAGACTTCTTCAAAGTCCAAAGCTATATCAGGCAGTTCTGCGTCAACTATTTTGCTGACATGCTCAAAGAATTCCATCAGAACTCCATCTTTTTTATTGAATGTTCATTCTTAATTATAATGAAGAGTGGGGAAAATGTATTAAATGCAACATTTTCAATTAAAATCTGAACAGATCAGGTTATTTAAATTTAGCTGAGGACAGCAACATTTGTGCACTCACTGCACATACACCATGTATACTAAGTTACACATTTGCAGCCTAATCATTAATGGTGTTTGAAAATACCAGAGTATGCGTAATGTTAAAATTTCTCTGAGGACTTTAATATTTGCATTTTCTGACTTTCACATGTTTAAGTTCTCACTTCAACTCATCAATTTCCTTGGTGTTAAGACAGATTAGGAAATGTGAGTGTTCATCTTATAGGAATAGTATCTGGCACACATTTAGAAGCCTAGCCTAGAGGTGTTCAAAACTTCCGAGAGAAACTGAGTGCTGTGAACTTCTACGATCAAACTTTGGTATTATTCTTGTAAGCACACCACATGGGACGACTGGATGAAGTACCCACTACCTCAATGGAGTACATCAAGATACTTTTCTTAATATCATACTTGAGTTTCTAGGAATATTTAACTTCAGAGGCCTAATCGAGGGCAATTTAGAACCGTCAAGTTTAAAGTCTACTTAAGCAGCAAAGCTTTAAAAACTATTTAACTTACCTGAGGTATTGTACCGTAAAGCTCACATTTTGATCATATTGATTATCCCAGGATAGAAGAAACTTCATGTTCAAAGCATGAACTTCCACATTCACTGGATAAGGTAGCACATTCCATGCTAAATTGCAAAGAAAACAAAACTCACCATCGTTGTCATCAAGAAGTCCTAAGTCATGTACACTTATTTTTCCCCACAGTAAGAACATCTGTATAGTATATTTTAAATAACTGCTTGAATAGAACTTTCAAATATTCTTTGATTTGCCATCATAGCACACAACTGATTAAGTCATAGGGGTAAGTAGCTCTCAGAGCGTTCTGTAGGAAAGCATCAGTTTTTAAAGAGATTATTAGGCAGCCCAAAAATGTTAGCATAGGGAAATATGCCGAGAAGCCAGTATCAGTGAGAATCTGGCTGGAATAACGTACATCAATACAAATTTACAAATTATATATTCTGGAAGATCTGCAAATAAAGAACGCTATGATGCAACTCATTATGTTCTCGTCATAGCATTATCTCAAATCTTGGGGATTTTATACAGTGCAAAATTTAGCTACACAAAAGTAAAGAATCTGGAACAATAGACTATTCATTTTAAGCAAAACGTAAATTGAAACTGAGGTTAGCAATATATATAATAAGTTTTGGATTCCAATTCCTTGGTTGCCGTCTGTGACAACCCAAAGTAATAGCATACTTTGAACATAAAATCATGAATTCCATTGTCAATTATTGGAACAGAGTAAGAAACCCCATACCAAACCAATAATAAAAGAGAGCATATAGTTAGTGGATTTTTTCTAAAGAGGTCACAAATTAAGCAGGATAGAACTTTGTCTGTACCTGGATGGGATACCAGCAAGGAAAATCTTGGTGCTACATGAAACTTTGTTGGTGATGTATTTTTTTTTTCAGGGACAGTTTTGAACCAATATTCAAAACAGTGATATGAGGAGGCAGGGCACTCTGGTGGAGGTACATAAAATCAAGTCCTGACCCTTGTGGTCATTAAAAGTCTCATGGCACTTTTTTGAATGATGCTATTTATTGGTTTTAAAGAAGTCTACTATACGTACAACACAATAATGCTGATAATTTAACCAAAGTTTACAAGCTAAAAAACATAAGCCATATACAGTTGAACGTTACCATGGCACTTTCTGCAAGAAGAGGGATGTTAACCCTATTCAAATTGCAAATTAGATAACTGCATTAGAAATTCTTCTTGTGAAGACAGCTCACTAAATAAATATTATTTCCTGGTCTCTTCTCTCTTACCAGAATGAAAGCAGCATTTATCAATATGTTAGTTTTATTTGTTCAGTAAGCCCTAACTCAGATCTACTATGTTTCCTGCAAGTTCCACTGAACTAGGGCATTGGCACTAAGAGGATAATTCTTTTTTTTAAACTCATTTGTTTCTGCTTTGAGGTAGCAGATTTAGTTACCGTTCTACTCCTGCTTCAACTGTTTATTTTTGTAATGCATGAAAAAAAAAATCATTTGGGTTTCATCAGTTACTTGAAACTTTTAAAATAAGCGTTTCAGGGATAAACCATCTCCAGCTACTGGAAAAAAGGAGGAAACCTTCTCTGGGGAAAATTATCCCATAACTGTCTCCAAAAAGATTTCTTCTACCTCTCCTGAATCGTCTGGGACCAGCCACCCTCTGACTGGATTCTGGACCAGGTGGGCCACTTGTGTAATTCAGTACTGAAATTCCTATGTTCCTACATACACAACATGAAGAGTACAAAATCCTTTCAATGTCTATTTTAAAAAAATAAGTCACTTGGACAGAGGATAAAGGCACTTTGCAAGACAATTCATGAGCTGCAAGCAAATACACTCTCAATCACTTTTTGGGGCTTCAGAACAAAAAAAGTCAGGGTTTGCACAAAAATAGCATGTTAACTTGGCAAAATCATGCATTTCAACTAAATGGATTCAGTTTTTCCACATATGCACAACAATATCTTACAGGAATTGAACTAAGTTTTATCCTAAACCAAACTCACAAAAACAAATATTCCTGTATTTGTATCTAGGACCACAACAGAATCACGATAATCTAAATGTAATGGTGGACACTGAATATGTTTGGGTAACTGAAAATTCCTTTCATTATCAAAAACCTCAGTAGATACTGGAAGACATTAAGCTGTCCATAACAGGGACTTTGGATAACTGATGTTCAGATTAGCAAGGTTACACGGAAATCAGTTGAAATGCTGGTAATTTTGCACAGTTCTACTACTTTGGAGCAAAGGATTTTGAAACCTGTCAAGCTAGTTGTAGGATTTTGATTACTAGATTTTTACCTTGATCTGTAGTTTTAATGCAGTACACTGGACTGAAGGAACCTACTTTTCTTTCAGAAGTTATGCGTGCTTGAACCTTCAGACAGTAAGTAGCCTCTGGCACGAGATCATAAATTGTTTCTCTGCGATGAATAGTTTTGCTTTTTGGCTGCAATACATAAACAAAACAGTTGTAAACAACATATTAAGGAAAAACTGTTCTTTCCCAAACAGCCTCAACTTGTGACAAAAAGTGTTACTGTCCTGAAGAATCACTGGACATCACCCACACACATGACATTTGGATACATTCAGACATTAGGGATAAGGTAATATTTATACTATATGTGATTTTGCACGTTTAATTTGTGGGAATTAATTGTGAACCATCTTAAGCTACAGTATACTCAAAACTCACCTGAAACTTACAAAGAGTACAGAATGGAAAGAAAAAAGCTTTAAATGTCTGAACAAAATAAACTGACTCCATGTTTTTGTAATGCTTTCTAAAATTTTCCAGTGAATTTAAATAGTTCCCCTATTTGATAGTTTGCTATAGAAAGTAACCCCAGCAATAGATTTTTTTTTCTTATGCTGTAGTATTTGTTGCATGTCAAATGATACATTTCTCTCTACTCTTAATGTTCTGAAAGGCAATTTCTTATCTGATAATTTAGATTTTCCCAACTTTCCTACACCAGTCAGACAAATTTACAAATCCTTTCCCTGCCACAAACCAGAAGATAGAAGACGAGGAAAAAGGTCAGCCTGTACTGTTCAGCAAAATAATGGTAACAAATGACCTTAAAATGCATAGACCTTCCATACACCCGATTCACATACCTCTCCTTTAAAAGATAAGAAATGGGATTTTCCTTTCAGAAGTGGTAAGATCTTGAGTCCTTTCACCCCGAGTTTTATGGCATGCTAGCTAGAGGATCTGTGCTCCAGTTTTCCAATGTGTAAAATGAGGATAAAGATACTTATTCTCCTTTGTAAAGTCCTTTGAGCTCTATTGACGAAGGTTCTGTCTACACTGGAACCTGAACAACAAAACTTTTGTCGTTCATAGGTGTGGAACCCCACACCCAACACCACAAGTTTTGCCAACAAAAAAAACACCAGAGAGCTCTCCTGTCGACAAAGCTACTGCCACTTGTTGGGGGTACAAGCTGTTTTGTTGACAGGAGAGCTCTCTTCTTCCGACAGACAGCAGCTACACTGTGCGCCTTTTAGCGGCATGGCTGTAGTGGCACAGCTGTGTCGCTAAAAGGTGCGTAGTGTAGACACAGCTGGAGAGTAGTGTTGTTGTAGCCATGTCGGTCCCAAGAGAGACAAGGTGGGTGAAATAATCTCTTATGAACCAACTTCTGTTGGTGAGAGACAAGCTTTCAAGCTTACACAGAGCTCTTCAGGTCTGGGAAATATACTCAAGTGTCACAGCTAAATACAAGGTGGAACAGATTGTTCAGTATAAGCCTTTAACATATTTCAAGGGCCCATTCAAGGTGAAGTTGACCGTTAACACCACTCCAATCATATGGTGGTGGGGCGAGGGGGAGGCAGCTGAGGGGTGTTACTGAATTATAGATTGTTGTAATAAGCCATAAAGTCTCTATTCAGTCCTTGATTTTTAGTGTCTAGCAAAGTTATGAATTTTAAGTTCCCTGCCTTGTCTTATTTGAGAGCGTAGTGATTGTCTGGCTTCACCCACATAATTGTTATTGGGGCATTTGGGTTGGGTTCCAGTGTGGGGCGGTAGTTGACAACTAGGGGTGTGCAGTCAGATGGAGTTTTATATATAAATCCCTAGTTGTCGCTTGCCACCCCACGCTGGAACACATAAGGGGTATCAAACCATCACCCATGCTCGATGGGAGCCCCATCCTGAAATTAATCTTTCCTGAACCCTCTCTTCTGGCCTTCAAACAACCCCCCATCCTCTCCAAGCTCATCATCAGAAGCAAGCTCCCCACAGACCAGGACACCAGCTCAGGTGTCAGACCCTGCCAGAACAGATGCAAAACCTGCAGACATATCTGCACTGCTATGATGATCAACACACCTTTCAAGATCCATGGATTCTAAACATGGCTACCACAATATATGGTGTACCTCATCCAGTGCACTAAATACCCCAACAACAACCACGTGGATGAAACCAGACAATCACTACACTCTCGAATGAACTCGCACAAGACAAATACCTGATTGTCTGTGGGTGAACACTTCACAAAGTGATCACTCTATATCTGACCTCTCCGTTCTCATTCTCAGAGAAAACCTGCACAATACCTTCAAATGATGAGGCTGGGAGCTTAAATTCATAACTTTGCTAGACACTAAAAAGGAAGGACTCAAGAGACACTTTATGGCTTATTACAACAATCTATAACCCACTAACAAATCCCACAAACTACCTTCCCTCCTTCCTTCCTTTCCCCCCATTACTGGAGGCCTGTTAACAGGCCACTTCATCTTGAATAGCCCCTTGAAACAAGTGTTAACTACTTATGCTAAACAATTTGTTTCACCTTTTATTTAGCTGTGACACGTTAAGTACCCTTCCCAGACCGGAAGAATAACTAAGCTCAAAAGCATGGGCTAGTCTACACTGGCAACGCTAAAGTGCTGCCACAGCAGAGCTTTAACGTGGCTTGTGTGGTCGCGGCAGAGTGCTGGGAGAGAGATCTCTCGATGCTATAAAAAAAAAAACCCACCTCCATGAGAGGTGTGGCTCCCAGCACTGGTGAACTGTTTACACTAGCACTTTACAGTGCTGAAACTTGCTGCACTCTGTTCACCGAAGTGTTTTCACATTAAGACTGGCTCTACCTTCCAATTCATTAACTATTATAGTAACAGAAAATCCACTCTTCTATAGAAAATATAGGCTCCATACTGAGGACAAGATTTACTGCACTTGTGTCACTAAACTTTTTAGTAAAAGTTCAGCTAACTGGATTGACAGATTTGTCACTCACCTTTTCTTGAATGCAAGAATGTATTAGGGAGGGCCTTGGGATTTTTTCCTTTAAAAATGCCCAAACACAGTAGGTCTCCCAAATGGACATACACATCTTCTCAGTATGTACCTAATCTGACCGGCACTCATTCTGGTACTGCTGTGTGGAGTGGGAGATAATATTGTCTATATTGATTCTATAGAATAGATTAATGATTGCTTGCCTCAGATCTGCAGAGAAACTGGGCAAAGTTTTCAAATTCCCTTCTTAAGCCTCACAAAGAGCTCTAAAAGCCTGCAAAGAGCTGTGAGCCCACCAGAGTAGCATTAACTTCATAGAGGGGAACTACACAAAAATGAGGAAGCTAGTTAAACAGAAATTAAAGAGGTACAGTTCCCAAAACAAAATGCCTGCAAGCTGCATGGAAACTTTTTAAAAACACCACAACAGAAGCTCAAATTAAAGGTGTACCCCAAATTAAAAAACATTGTAAGAGGACCAAAAAAGTGCTACCATTGCTAAACAAAGTTAAAGAAGCAGTTAGAGGCAAAAAGGCATCCTTTAAAAATTGGAAATTAAATTCTATTGAGGCAAATAGAAAGGCACAGAAATGTTGACACATCAAGTAGAAAAGTATAATTAGGCAGGACAAAGAATTTGAAGAGCAACTAGCCAAAGACTGAAAACTAGTAGTAAATTTTTTTTCTAAGTATATCAGAAGCAGGAAGCCTGCTGAACAATCAGTGGGGCCACTGGACAATTGAGGTGCTAAGGAGCATTCAAGGAAAATAAAGCCACTGTGGAGAAATTAAATGAATTCTTTGCATCTTTACTGTAAACGATGTGAGGGAGATTCCCACACCTGCCCCATTCTTTTTAGGTGACAAATCTGAGGAACTAGCTTAGATCGAGGAGTCATTAGAGGAGGTTTTGCAATAAACTGATAAATTAAACAGTAATAAGTCACCAGGACTAAATGATATTCACCCAAGAATTATGAAGGAATTCAAATATGAAATTGCAGAACTATGGTATGTAACTTATTGCTTAAATCAGCCTCTGTACCAAATGACTTGAGGATAGCTAATGTGACACCAAGTTTTAAAAAAAGCTCCAATAGCAATCCTGGCAATTACAGGCCGGTAAGCCTAACTTCAGTATTAGGGAAACTAGTTGAAAGTATAGTAAAGAACAGAATTATCAGACATATATATATATGAACACAATTTGCTGGGGAAGAGTCAATATGACTTTTGTAAAGGAAAATCATGCCATCAATCTATTACAAGTCTTCAAGGGGGGTCAACAAACGTGGATACGGGTGATCCAGTGGATATAGTGTACTTAGACTTTCAGAAAGCCTTTGACAAGGTCCCTCACCAAAGGCTCTTAAGCAAAGTAAGCAGTCATGGGATAAGAGGGAAGGTTCTCTCATGAATCAGTAACTGGTTAATAGATAGGAAACAAAGGGCAGGGATAAATGGTCAGTTTACAGACTGGAGAGAAGTAAATATAGTGGGGTTCCCCAGCAGTCTGTTCTGGGATGAATGCTGTTCAACATATTCATAAATTATCTAGAAAAAGGAGTAAATAGTGAAGTGATTAAATTTGCAATTGATACAAAACTACTCAAGATAGTTAAATCCAGAGCAGACTGCGAAGAGTTACAAAGGAATCTCACAAAACTGGGTGACTGGGCAACAAAATGGCAGATGAAATTCAAATGTTGATAAATGCAAAGTAAAGCACATTGGGATAACGTTTTCCAATTAAAAAGAAAAGGAGTACTTGTGGCACCTTAGAGACTAACAAATTTATTAGAGCATAAGCTTTCGTGAGCTACAGCTCACTTCATCGGATGCATTTGGTGGAAAAAAAACAGTTTTTTTCCACCAAATGCATCCGATGAAGTGAGCTGTAGCTCACGAAAGCTTATGCTCTAATAAATTTGTTAGTCTCTAAGGTGCCACAAGTACTCCTTTTCTTTTTGCGAATACAGACTAACACGGCTGCTACTCTGAAACCTGTTTTCCAATTACACATACAAAATGATGTTATCTAAATTAGCTGTTACCACTCAAGAAAGAAATTGGAATCATAGTTCTCTGAAAACAACTGCTCAATGTGCAGCGGCAGTCAAAAAAGCTAACAATTACAGGAACCATTAGGAAAGGGATAAACAGAAAACATCAGTCTCCCTATATAAATCCATGGCATGCCCACATCTTGAATACTGTGTGCAGATTTGGTCACCGCATCTCAAAAGAGATGTATTAGAATCTGAAAAGGTACAGAGAACGGCAACAAAAATGACTAGGGATATGGAACAGTTTTTATATGAGGAGAGATTAGAAAGATTGGGACTTTTCAGCTTGGAAAACTGAGGTCTAAGTGGGAATATGATAGAGGTTTATAAAATCTTGACTGGTGTGGAGATAGTGTATAACATTTCCTTATTAACCTCTTCACATAACACAAGAATTAGGGGTCACCCAATGAAATTAATAGGCAGCAGGTTTAAAACAAACAAAAGGAAATACTTCATGCAATCCACAGTTAACCTATGCAACACGTTGCTAGTGAATGTCACGAAGGCCAAAACTGTAACAGGATTCAAAAAAGAACTATGCAAGTTCATGGAGGATAGGCCCCTCAATAGCTATTAGCCAGGATGATCAGGGATAGAACATCATGCTCTGAGTGTCCTAGCCTCTGTTTGCCAGAAGTTGGGAGTGGGCGACAGGGGATGGATCACTCAATGATTGCCTGTTCTGCTCATTCCCTCTGAAGCACCTAGCATTGGCCACTGTCGGAAGAAAGGATATTGGGCTAGAGGGACCATTGGTCTGACCCAGTATGGCTGTTATGTTCTTAAGCAACTAAGCATGGACCAGCTTAATGACATTAGCAACCGAACCAAAACCTTGAGTAAGAGATGTAATACAGTCTAGCAAATCAATGCACTTTATTTTTTAACCTAAATGTACCAAGCTACAGGCAGAAATTAGGATATATTATATGTATAAAATAATAAAAAGCAGAATTTAATTCTAGGAAGCGACTAAGCAACTGAAGTAAATCAAACAATATTTTAAACTTAATTTAGAAAGTCAATCCCTATCATACCTCTGCATTTGATGAGTTTTCCCAGAACACTGCATTGTAGGTAAAACTTATATCGTTTGTCCACATTTTTCTGTTCTGATTTTCTTCTGGAGGGGAAATGTTGATTTTCACCACTCCATCTATGGATTCTAACTGCACTCCTGGAGGACCAATTTTAGCTGCAAAAATTAAACATTATCATGAAGCACAACAACTTTGTTGAAACACCAAAAGTTACATGTTTGAACAAGTAAACTACAAGGAACCGCCTACAGTATTTAATTTTCAGTTCTTCAGGTAGAATCTAACAGTAGTTTAACTGAATAAACTCCAAGTGTTATCTGGGACCGAAGACCGTTAAAGTAATACTTACTGGCTGTAACATTATTACAGTAACTTCCCGATTCTGAAATGAAGAGTCATAAATTTGTGGAATAAGGTTACAAGACAGACTTACTTTAAAAAAAGCCCATTCCCCAAGAACCAACCCAATATTTATGGAAGGATTCAGCTTTATATAGGTTATCATTCGTGGTAAATTAAAGGTAGACGGTAGGACTGCCGGAACGCTAGCTTCTCAAGTACATTTGCCAACATCAGCACTGGGGAAATGACACATATGGTACTCAAGGAATCAGCTCTCCCCCAATCCGGACCATCCTGCCTCTTCCCTAATGTAAGGAATGAAATTCATTGGGGTGGGTACAGCATAGAGATGGCCACCAAAGAAAACCATGACCTGCAAAAACAAAGAGCCCTACATCACACCACTTTACCACTGAAGCTCTGCATAGCTCAAAAGTTGGGAAGACTAACAGACACCATGAACAGTGGGCTCATCAGTCATAAATTTTCCATGACAATCACTTAAAGCTGCTTATAACATTTGATACATTATAGCAATGTTAAACTTATAACTTTAAGCACACAAGTCAGAATAGTCAGAGTTAAGGGTCTCAAAATAATCTTAACGTACATACTTCACAGGTATTTTGATTACTGATTAGATTAAACGTAAATATTTCATTACATATTTGATAATAGAAACAACATGGTCGAAGCAATACAAGTCTATTCACTGCATATTTCATAGTGCTATAATGTAGTAAAGGTTGGGAAATTAGCAATTATGGGCAAGATTTTCAAAGGCACAAATGGGATTTAGCCATCCTTATGGAAGAGGTTTGTACTGCTTTAGTCAAGTTATTTAAAACAGCACAACTTGTGTTCGGACAAGATCTCAGGAAAGTTACTATATAAATATGATCACTAAAAGCATAAAAAGGCAGTTGCTCTATAAAACAGCAGAGCCAATAATAATAGGGAATACAAATCTCTACACTGTATTTTATATTGAGCTGTTACACTGTTGAAATAATTGAAAATAATTGAAAAATTATTAACCTGTTTAATAAGAAAGTACATATGTAGTTCATACCTATTGAATATGGACTAAATGATAAAGTAGTAGACCACGGAGATTTTTCTTCCCCTTTTTCAGCTCTTATACGCACATTATAGAAATCTAAATAAGCTGTCATTGCTGAGGAGAAGTCACATTCTGTGACAGTGACATTCTGACAGCCAGATATCTCTTTCCAATCTGTTTCTTCTTCCACCTCCTCCTCCTCATAATCCTCAAATCTTCTGCAAGTAAAAAAATAAAATTAGGTTTCTATTGGTGATAAAAGATAAAACATAAACATTCATTTTGTATTTTGATCACCACCATCTGGTTGTCACAAAGCTATTCAACTGGTCTCAGAATTCTAGAATACCTGTCTAATTTAGGTTACTTTATGAATGCTAGTTAATTATTGAATAAGGAATCCCGAAGACATGCTGGCAATTTGCTCTTCTAGTCCAACACTTAAGCACAACAGAAAAAAAAATAAAGATCATTTCAGGATTATTATTTCTGGGATTAAACCCTGAGAGCACTAGCAAACTGGGGTGTATTTTATTACCCCTCAAGTGCACTGATAGAATAGGGGCTGCAAAAAGTGCTTGGAGGAGACCTAAGTGGCAAAGGAAAGGGATAGGAAAAAAGAGCAACAGCTCTGCATCCGATGAAGTGAGCTGTAGCTCACGAAAGCTTATGCTCTAATAAATTTGTTAGTCTCTAAGGTGCCACAAGTACTCCTTTTCTTTTTGCGAATACAGACTAACACGGCTGCTACTCTGAGCTCTGAATAGGAAAGAGTATAGCTGAGGGGAGAGTAGACTGCAGGAGGGAAGGAGAGAAATGGAGGAAAGGAGACAGAATAGGAAATCAGAAAAAACAAATGGGAAAAAGAAAACAGAATAAAATGAAAACACAGGAGAGTTAACTATTCTATCCTATCAGAACAGGGCTTCTCAACAAAAACCATCTGTCTTCAAAGAACAATTCAGACATCAGGAAGTGGCACAAATAAATAGGGGAGAGATGACTCTCCTGATTAAAAGTGGAAAAAACTGGAAAACTGAGAAATAACCATTAAAGATGTTGATCCTGTTGTATAACCACTATATTTTGTCTTCAGCAGGACAGTGTTATGTGTTTCTGAGGTAAACCCTGTATTTTTGAAGCCACCTTTTTCCCCACCCAAAAAATAGAGAGAAACACATCAAATCTTCATATTCAAATACATAATATGATTCTCTCTCTGACATCTTAATTACAGAGTTACTAATAAGCCAGACAAGTTTGTGCATTTATTTGTTGGGAAAGGGGCAATGAGAAACAGTAGCCAAATTAGAGAGAAGCAAGAAGCACAAACTTAAAAAGAGCTAACTGAACATAAGGATATACAAATAGTTTAATCTGATGACCAAAGTTTGTAAATTAAGAGCAACCAGCCAATGTTTCTCTTTCTGTGTTTATAAAGGCCTTGACCCGCTAATCAGAGTTCTGTACTGGGGAATATTCCCAAATCTTGTGTTTTTCAATTCTGAACCAAACAAATGATTTGAAACACACAAACATCTGCAAATCAAAAAAGGTATGGTTCTCAATGAAGCCACATAATCTGTTAAATGCATCTTTTACAGTTTGCAGTGTTACTATTGAATGTGCTCTTACAAGTTATATGCATGCCAATACTGGGGAACATCTACACAGGAATTATATGATTTGCAAGAACTATGCTGAGGTTGCTTCTTAGGTGTGCATCACTTTAGGATGGATTTTCAGACACTTAATTCTACTGTGTTTCCCAAACACAAAGAAGTACCATGAGTCAGTGTCCTAGCTGCAATGGAAACCATAATTTGGTGTTTTCATA
The DNA here is from genome assembly GCF_009764565.3 of Dermochelys coriacea. Lineage (NCBI taxonomy): Eukaryota > Metazoa > Chordata > Testudines > Dermochelyidae > Dermochelys > Dermochelys coriacea. Next base: position 164,843,846 of record NC_050068.2, read on the forward strand.
GTGAAATTCTCAAGTTTCTAGGATTTGCTATTTTTCACTTTTTCAATATGTTGAGAAGATTCATATCATCACAGCTACAGACCTACAGATATACACACTGATACATAATTAGGGCTCTACCAAAGTCACAGTCCATTTTGGTCAATTTCACAGTCATAAGATTTTAAAAGTAGTCAATTTCATCATTTCAGATACTTACATCTGAAATTTCAAGGTGTTATAAGCATGGAGGTCCCAACCAATAAGAGGTTTGTGGGCAGGGGTGCCACAAGGCTATTATGGGGGGGGTCGCAGCATTGCCACCCTTACTTCTGAGCTGCTGCTGATGGAGGAGCTGCCTTCAGAGCTGGGCAGCTGGAGAGTAGGGGACAATGCTGACATGAAGGTTGCATGGTATGGTGGAGGCCCTCACTTTGGGGGGGGGTGGCAGGGCCAGCATTATGGGTGGGTGATCGCCCAGGGCCCTGTGGTTGGGGGGCACCATGGCCTGTCCCCCCAAGCTGGCCCAATGTCCCTTTAACTCATGAGTGCTGGGCCTGGAGATGGGATGGGGAAGGGCTGGGGACAGGGTCCCAGAACCTTTTTTAGAAGTGGACGGGGGCCACCAGTGCTAGAATTGCAGGATCAGGAGCCATGTCCCCCCCCCCTTTTTAACATGGGCATAGTTTGGGGGCAGGGGACAGCAACTGCAGGCAGCAGGGGAGCTGATAACTGCGCAAGTCTTGCAGTTTGTGGGGGCAACACTGCCCTCTGCCCCCCAACCTATACTCACATTAAAAAGTGGAGGGGCATGGCCCCCTAGCCACCCCAATTCCAATGCTGTTGACTGGGGGTGCCTCAGCCAGGGGCTCCTACTATGTGTTAGGCTCTAGCTGCTAGTCTTGGCCGGGCTGGAGAGGGACAGGACTTCCTTTTCTCCTGCAGGAGCTGCTCCCAGGGCTGGGTCAGATCCACCTCAAGGAGCCACTTCCCCGCCACAGTCTGCAAGAAGCTCTGCTGCTGCTCCATGTACAATGACCCCTCCGCCCACAGCTGGGGAGTGATAGGGGAAGGAAGCAGAGTGGAGGTGTGGAGCTTCCTGCAGCTGGGGGAGGTTCCTAGAGGTGGGTCTCACTGGCCCCAGGAGCAGCCTGTGAAAGAGAAAAGCAAGCAAGTCCCCAGCCCCACCAGGACTAGCAGCCAGAGTCTGGTGCATGATAGGAGCGCAGGCTGGGGTGCCCCCAGCCCTGCCCCTGCTTGGTAGATTTCACGGCCGTGCGGGCCCCTACACATAAGTCATTCCATTATCCAACTGTGACCCTAAGAGCTCCTTTACGGCAACTGGCAAAGGGCACATGGTTATGTAATAATAAATCCCAACAGGTCTGATAAACTCACTACAACCAACACAGAATCAGAATAATTAGCCCAACAATGTCTTGTAATGTATCGTATGAAAACTAGTGACACACTGGTCATGAATATCATTGTGTGATGTATGTACAAGTTGTGTATAAGGAGTTTATTATATATAAAATAAAATATATATGCTGGAAATACGTTCTTAATATGCTCTTATGGAGGTTCGGTCCATCAGTGGCTAATAGCCAAGATGGTCAGGGACACAACTGCATGCTCTGAGTGTCTGTAACACAGTCCTTGATGGTTCCTTGCTCAGGCAGTGGGGGAACCTGACCACACCCAGTGAACTACACTGGATGGTCACAACCCAGGTCCCATTTCCCCACTATTACCAGGGGGTTTCTTCCTTTTGTGGAGCTCCTTAAGTCTCTCTGACTTGAAGATCAAAATGGAAGTCAAGAACTCCCACACATTCAGGGATACACCCTCCCTGCGATCCCAGCAAATGGGGGTGGGGGAAGTGGCAAGTCTATAGTGCTGTCAACAATCCTGCCCCTGCGCAACGAGTTTGGGGAAATTGCTCTGGCTTGGTTTCTGGGATAGGCTCAGCTTGTCCGTCTTGCCCTGTGAATCCACTGCACTCTGCTCAGGGTCAGTTTGTAGGTTTCCTGCCCAGAAGTTCCCTCCACAGCTCCTGCAGTCTGCTGCTTAGGGTGATCCTGCTCTTTCTCCCACTGCTGACTGCAACTTCCTCCCTTTTAAAAACCTCCTCCCTATCATGCATTATTGACAGGGCCAGTGGGATGGGTTTAGCCCTGCTACCAGGGCCTCTTTGGCCCCTACCTCATCCGTGTGCGGCCTTTACACCCAATCACAGTGTTCCTAAGCCTCCAAATGCCAAAAGCTGGGAATGGAGGACAGGGGATGGATCACTTGATATCTTCCCTGTTCTGTTCATTCCCTCCCGAGCATCTGGCACCAGCTACTGTCAGAAGATAGGATCATGTGCTAGATGGACCATTGGTCTGACCCAGTATGGCCATTCTTGTGTTAAAAATGTTGTGGAGGCAGTTGATAAACGAGCTTGCCCTAAATAAAGGAATGTGGATTTGCCTGTCTCTATGAATCAAGCTAACAGGCAGATGAGAAAAACAGTGTGGCTTGATTACAAGAAAAGGACAAATACATTTGCATCTAAGGTAAACAAAGTGATCAAGCCAATTGAGTAAGCAAGTTGACCAGAGGATGAAGAAGGGGCTTGGCACCTGCACCATGAAGAACAAGCAACAGGAGAGAGGAACTTTTTCTGGGTTTATTTTTCAAATACGTTTCAAAGGTTTTCTAGATTATAAAAGGAAAGAAAGAGGACTCCTTTGTTATCCATCACTTAAGAGACAAAAAAGGGGCCAAACACACTTGGAATCTGTGAAAGGTAGATCCCCCAATGCTGTGGGTTGAAGATGCTGAAAATGAACTGTAAGTGAGAAATTGCCTGAGACCAGGATTGTAATCTGTTAAATTATAGACATTAGGAAGGGTGTTTTATTTGTTTTACTTGTATCCTTTTCTATTTCTATTATCTCTGTTTAGTATCACTTAAATCTGTTCATTAATAAATTTAATTTTAGTTTTGCCATAATCACACCAGTGCTGTTATATTAAAGCAAAGTGTGCAATCTCAGTTGAGCCAACAGACTGGTGCGTAGTCTGTCTTTTTTGAGACAGCATACTTGGTATTTCTGTGGGCACCAAGAGACAAGGTCTGGATGCTGTAGGAGAATGCTTTTCCAGCAGGTTCAGGAACTGGGACTCTCTGAATTTTACCCCTCTGCCTCAGCAAGGAAGAGTTTTGCTGGAGCTTAAGCTGTGTGTCAGTTCCCTGCCACACCAGTCTATCCGCTTCACCAGCATACTCCTTGAGACTCTGCTAGTCTTAACCTTGCCTTGCATGTAACAGTGGCTTATGGTTCTGGGTACCCCGAAAATTGCAACAAACATGCATAGTCTACTGAGGACTACCGCACCAGCCAGAGTCATCACAGTTGATGACATTGACTAGGCACGGTGTAATGAAATTCCCAGAACTAATTCAATCCTACGTATCCACAAATCTCTAGGCAGTCCTGTGGCACCAGTTAGCAGTGCATGACCTGACCCTTCACATGTTGATGGACAGTGAGAGAGCATGGTGTGCTGGGGTGTTTTTGTCTGTAACGGTGGCACAACCAAAACGCATGCAACACAGCTTCACAAATACAGGATATACATATATAAATAAACTGTGCGCGCATTTGGTACTAAATATTTAAGATTAATCTGTCCATGCTCTTCAATTTGATATACTCAGGGATAGCCTTCCTTTAGATAAATTTGTGTTATGTCTCCAGGCTCTTACATCAATGTTTTGAAACTCTTGTAACCAAAAACAGTTCCAGATTTTAGGTGTTAAAAATGTGGCTACATGTTCAAACTAAGCAGTGATGAAAAGAAACACAAACCACTATAAAAGCATCACTTTTCTTGGATCACCAGTGTGCTCTTGTGCTTATTTTTAACAATTTTTATATCAATAAACAAAAAAACAAAAAACAAACAAACAAGCCACAGTGGTGGGTTTTTGTTTTGTTTTTTCCCCATTCTTACTTTCTGTGGAAATGGATGTCAAATAATTTTGGCTCACAGTAAAATAGTAAGCTTACCGTTGGTATTGAGCTGAAAATGTCACATTGAAGTCATTCTCACTATCCCAGCTCCATCTTAGAGTGAAATTTGTGTTTACAACATCGACTTGAACATTCTGAGGGCTTGTCAGATTCATTTGGCCTACAAAAATGTTGGGACAGGGGGAGAGATAGGAAGAAGTTGGAGAAAATGTTATTGTACACAAAGTTTAAGGATGTGTGACATCAGTTCCACAACAGTAATCTTTACATGTTAAAAATTAAAATAGAATACCAAGTTTAGTACAGTTTAAAAGTACTCAAGCCTATTGAAATAGCAAGATAATTCATGGCTTCTTAGCCTGTTAAGACAGATTTCTCCTCTATAACTGGGATTCAATTTTTTTCTCTTTTTATACAGAGTTTCAAGACTTAGTGCATGGAAGAATTCACTGGTTCTGAACGCACGTCAACCAAAGCATTTAAAAAGCAAGTGCAGTGGCAGTTTTCAGTGCTTGAGATCTCTGCTACAAGCTCTACTAGAGATGCCTCTGCTGCTCTGAACTACTTCACAGCTGTAAAATGGACCCAGAAGATCTATGACCTTTCTCCCTACTACAATATACTCCAAAATACAATCACCACAAAGACTTCTCCACACATTATGACCCTGGGATTCCTTTGCAGCAACCCAACATTTCCTCTTGAGCAAGAATAGTGCTGATTAGTCTCCTCCATAAAAAGGTTGGAGGATAAAGGGTAAAAATGCATCAAGACACAAACAAGATCGAGCAGAGAAGAGAGACTGAAGATGGACGAATACTCTGCATCTTTTTATTTCAGGATGATGGAGATTGTGGGGAAATGGGAATCAGTCTTGAACAGATTTTTTGTTATTTTGAAGACAGGAAAATGGTGGCAGGCAATGGGAAGACAGTTATTGTGTGTGCATAAAAGCGAAACTTGCAGACTTTTTTTTTTAAACACATGGTAACTTCAGACAACTGTTCCACTTTTTAATATTCCTTTAAGAAATGGAAGGAAAGACCATTACCTAATTCTATAGTGCAGAGCATGCCTGGCACACCCTGTCAGTACACAGGAAGTAGAGGATTTCCGGCAAGCTGCCTTCATTTTCAGATGTCAGAAAAAAACTGCATGGTTGATAAGTTTTGATCTGAAAACAGATTAGATTTTTAAGTATTTCTACTCTGAAGAGTGAGTGTGTAAAAATGTCTCCTTCCTCCTCAGCGATCTGCGCTCTGTATGAATACAAAATCATATGACCTCCATTTTGTGAAAAAGATCAGATTTTTTTTTTTTTTTAACTGTCTGCCCTGAAAAAGTAACATAACTCTGCGAGAATGAGAGATTATTTTCCTACTCGTGTAACATTACAGTGGGTAAATAAATTCCATTTGCAAGGCTACTTTTGCAACAGTATTGTCTTTGAATTATGCAACCCTCAGTGAAAGGAGTAGGGTAGCAGAGGTTTAACTATGGCCACTAATTGAAGACAATGCGGTCACACAGGTGTAATAGAGGGCAGCAGTTGGACTGAATATTTATTACTGGTAATAACCTGTGAGCTGAAAAGAACACAGCCTTGACTTTTGTCTTGGCTCCCAAGCTGAGGCAGCAGAGGCTGATAGGAAGGGCGGAGGAATGGGTAGGGGGAGACATGCAAATCTGAGCTGGAATTCACTGAAGCAGTAAAACAGGAATCTCAAAAAAATTCTCAGTCACTTCTCAGACTAGAACTGCACTTTAAGTTTCTAATGGGATACCAGTAATAAAGCTTAGTTTAATACACAAATATTAAGATTGTATCCCTTTTACTTTGTTATAACCATTTTTAAAATTTTAGCAAACATGCTTGTCCAATGTAAGTCATAAGTTCAATCAAGTATCCCATAAGAAAAATCTGCCAAATTCTTTTTTTAAAAAAAGAAAAAAAGGGCGGGGAAGTGGGGGGTGCTAAAGATGTCAAGTGCTATGAACAGAAAAAAGTGTTAACTCCTAGGGCCATAATTCATGAGATTACAGGAGTTGGAGAGAAAGAAGTTCAGTGAACCTTCATGGAGTATATCATTGGTTCTCAAAGTTTTGTACTGGTGATCCCTTTCACACAGCAAACCTCTGAGTGTGACCCCCCCCCCCTTATAGATTAAAAACACTTTTTTATATATTTAACACCATTATAAATGCTGGAGGCAAAGAAGGGTTTGGGGTGGAGGCTGACAGCTCACAACCGCCCACGTAATAACCTTGTGACTCCCAGTTTGAGAACCCCTGGACTACATCTAAGAAATTCTGCAACACAAAATCCAACTCTTTTCAGTTAGCCATATACAGTATGCTAAAAAGCTTATGTTGTATGATGATCACAAAGGAAGGAAAGGAGGAAATAATTTTCTTACTAATCAAACATCTGTGTAGCAGAGCAGCTCCAGCCACAAACACATGCTCATAAATTACTTTAGCTAGACACCATGTTATAGCAAAGACTTGTAATAGTTGAAGAGGAAAAACTGTAGCCGAAGAGTAACTGGATATTTCCAGGACCAGTCAGCAGAGGTGTAAAAAGGAAGGGCTATTTAAGATTTGGGTGGAAAGAACAACATGAAATTCAGTATATTGTTTTCTAACACTGTAAAGGTTTTACTTTTTTAAAAAAATAAAAGCATCGTCTATCTTAACACAAGCCGATTAAAGCAGTTCATGTGATCTTCAAAGAGACACTGTCAACTTTAATGCTTTTAAATGATTATTTTAAAAAAAACAAACAAACCTAGTTTCTGATAGAGGACTCTTTAAAGAGCTTGTCCTGATTTACGTTTCAAAATCATTCTCCTCTTAACGTTTACAATGCCTTTTCAGCTAAGGTGAAAATGACCAAAACCCCAGTTATGTAAACACTTATACACATACTTAGCCTCATGCACGTGAGTAGTTCCATTGAATTCACAACCAACTCAACTGGATACTCATGGTGTGAAGTTAAGCATAAATGTGAATGTTTGCAGGACTGGGAGCTAGCTGGCTATACAAGAGAATCAGTAAAACCAACTATACACAGTGCTGTCAAAAGCAAAACTAAATAGAAAAAAAATGTTTCATTCATTTTTTAAACTGACAAGTTACTCCCTAAGATTACTATAACTGTAGGTGGTACAAAACTCCAGACAGAAGTGTGATTTTAAAGTTGACCGTGTCCTTTTGATTTCAAAGGAACTGCCACTTATCTTACTCCATTTGTACATAAAAAGTCCCCAAACCATGCTCCCTTAAATTCACTTCAGAGAAATCCTCAAAGCACTTTCATAAACATTTATTTGAAGGTCCCCTTTCGTTCTCTCACACACAAATAGTTTCTTTCACTGGAAAATATTACAGTCAGACATGAACACATCATGGAAAAGAAACTTCAGACAACCACAAGAAACTATTTTCACATTTAAAGTTACCTTGTGTTTGTTTTCAGTCTCATCCCCAGTTTTAAAGGTTATTTCATCTATTCATATGATGACTAAAGAGTTTCATCTTTGTAAAAGAAGACACACACAAGATTGAGTGTGTCACCAAACACAAGTGTAGCAGCAATCTCTAAGGGATGTCACTGGTGGCTAGATTCCCAGATAGGCAGACTACCCTTGTCCACCCCTTTCCATATGCCTCTTTCCCCTCCTCATCCTTTCCCATAAACGCTCATCCTTTCCCATAAACTCCAACTTTTTCAGTAATGACCTGAGAATTCGCATTTCTTTTCTCCACTGCAACATAGATACACTCACAAATGCCACCACCGGTTGTATACTAAAATAAATTTAAGAAAAAAATAGTATTTTGTGTGATCAAGGCATTTTTTATTTTTCATTTCAAACTGAGTTGTATCTGCCTTTATTAATATAACTTTTTACATTAATAATTGTTCAGTGTCCCTATACGAACACTAGCTGAGAGTTATTTTACAATAGTAAGGCTCTTCACACCAGAGCCAACAAAGCACACAGACAGGAGTGCCAAATCATTAGAAAGAAAAAAAAAATCTGTCAGTCTCAGTCCTAATTCAAACAGATTGATAAATCACATGATGATTATCACCCTGCATTACATAACCATCCATGGTTACATGGATTTTTTTTAAATCCCTTCATCTGCTCAATCTATATTCAAATAGTCCCTTGTGATAAAATACAGCCAGCCCTATGTTAAAGTGCACTAGGAAACATTTAATGAGCCCCAGCGGGGTCTACATGGACAAAGATGCTAGTGTTCAATATGTTATCGTGGTTCAGAAATAACACTATAGTGTGCATTACCCCACCATGCACACAAGCCCTTGCCTGAACACAATTCAAAAGCCCTCTTAGACCACATCTACCCCAGGAAAAATGGAGTTATTTTTACAAGGTGATAGCTAGCACATGATAGCTGACACATTTTAAAACACTAATGCAGACCAAGCAATCTGTACCTTGATGTAGCTGGCTAAGGTGAACTGGGGGAGCGGGGGAAGTCAAGGATGTCTCCAATGGGGCTTCTGTTACTGGTTTACAGTGGACAGAGAGAATCATAGGGCTTGTCTACACAAGAACACTCAAGAAAAATCAATCTGAATTCAAGTGTGAATTTGAAATGCATTAGTTAAACCGCATTAAACCCCAATGTGGTTGCCCTCAATGAGAATTAAAGTGGCCTTAATTCAGTTTATGCAGTGGTATTGTAGACCTGTTGGTACCAGGATATTAGAGAGACAAGATGGGTGAGGTAATATCTTTTATTGGATCAACTTTGTTGGTGAGAGAGACAACTTTTGAGCTTACACGGAGCTTTTCTTCAGGTCTGGGAAAGGTACTAAGGCTTTGTCTATACTGTCAAGTTGACAATAAAACTTGTCTTTCACAGGTACCGCTCGCGGGGGTTGAAGTATTTTGTCAGCAAAAGTGCCAACAAAGAGCCTTTACACATGCCAACTTTTAGTGATAAGGCTGTGTTGACACAGCCCTGTAGCTAAAAGCTGCGTGGTGTAGACAAGCCCTCAGAGTGGCACAGCAAAATACAAGAGGAAACAGATTGTTCAGCATAGGTAGTCACCACATATTTCAAGGGGACCATTCAAGGTGAAGTGGCCTGTTAATAATTCTCCAGTCCTAAGGGAAAAAGGAACCAAGTTGTCACCTACCACCCCACAATGGAACCCATCTGGGGTATCAAACAATTAGAACTCATACTTCAATCTTTCCTGAACCTCCTCTTCCGGCCTTCAAACACCCTCCCCCCACCAACACACACACCAGAAGCAAGTTCCCAGCAGACCAAGACACACCAACTCAAAGCAGCACCAGTCCCTGCCAGAACAACAGATGTAAAACTTGCAGACATCTCTCTACTGGTACAATGACCAACAACTTCGACAATGCGCTTTTCAAGATCCATGGGTCCCACACATGCCTATCATTTGATGTACTTCATCTAGTGCACTAAATACCCAAACAACAACTACGTGGGTGAAACAAGACAATCGCTACACTCTCGAGTGAACACACACAGAAAATGAGAAGACAAAAATACCACATCACCCTATGGGTGCACACTTTTCACGAAGTGATCACTCCACATCTGACCTCTCAGTCCTCATTTTCAAAGGAAACCTGCACAACACCTTCAAAAGACGAGCCTGGGAGCTTAAATTTACAACTTTGCTAAACGTTAAAAAACATGGATTATATAGGGACACTGGATTTATGACTTATTACAACAATCAGTAACCTGCTAATTTTCCCCCTCCAGCAGCTTTCCTCCCTCCCTTCCCCCCCCCCCGCCATGACTGCTCCATCTTGCAATTAAGTGGGACACCGAGTACCTGTCCCAGACCGGAAGAAGAGCTCTGTGTAAGCCTGTCTATCTCACCAAAATTAATTGGTCCAATAAAACATATTACCTCACCTACCTTGTGTGCTGAGCCTGGCCTACACAACAGGACTAGGTCAACATAAGCTGCTTTGTGTTGACCTAACTGTGGAAGTGTTTTCACGTAAATTTGACTCCTGCCAACGTAAGCGCCTCTCTACACCAATATAGCAACACTACCTCCCTGAGCAGCATAGAGCAGGAGTGAGCAAACTTTTTGGCCTGAGGACTGCACCGGGTTTCTGAAATTGTATGAAGGGCTGGTTAGGGAAAGTTGTGCCTCCCCACACAGCCAGGCATGGCCCGGCCCCCTATCTGACCCCCCCTGCTTCTCGCCCCCACATACCCCCACCCCATCCAACCCCCCCCGTTTCCTGATGGGCCCCCCAGACCCCTGCCCCATCCAACCCCCCGTTCCCTGACAGCCCCCCTGTACCCGTCCCATCCACCCTCCCCGCTCGCTATCCCCTGACCGCCCCTGGACTCCCCACCCCAACTGCCCCCCACCAACCCATCCAACCCCCACTCTCCTTCCTGACTCCCTCTCTGGGACCCCTGCCCCATCCAACTCCCCCTTTTCCCTGACCGCTCCTGAACCCCGTCCTGTCGTTTGCCCACCTATGGCGTAGAGTCATGGTCGACCTAAGCAGAGGCAACACTTAACTCTTGATAGTGGGGTGGGCATAATTTAAAGGTTGGCGGGAGCACATGACTGCCTCACCTCTGGGCCCTTTCCCACTCCTCTCATGCCTTCCACAACGGCTCCAAGCTGGAATTAAATTGTCTCCACTCCCATCACAGCTCCTTCCTCACTTCTCCCCTTACCTCCCCGCTGCAGGCAGAGGCTCCAGCCACCTACTGCCAAGCATCATAACTGCAGCTGCGGGTGAGGAAGGGATGGGACTCAGTGGGCTTCCCTGCGCTCCCTCTGGCAGAGCTGTGCAGCCAGCCCAGACCCTCTTCCCTGTCCCAGGCCCCTCCTAGCAGGGCTCAGCAGGAGCGCTAGGTGCCAGTGCCTTTGCTAGGCATGTCACTCCAGCCCCGCTCAGCCCAACTCCTAACCTGGCAAAAACCTGGGGGTTGTGAGACACCCCCTCCCCCATCCCCTCAGGATGTCATTAGGGTCAAGGCAGCGTCGGTGTAGCCACAGCCTGGCTTATGCCTACGGTTACGGGCTTTCAGGAGCTGTCCCGCAGTACCCCCACCCTGACAACGCAACCGACGCAAGCGCTCCCAGGGGAGACCCTCCTGGCCAACGCAAAGCGCCGAGTCTGCGCACACGCGCTGTAACAAGCGCGGGGGGCCGCATGCCAACGTCAGCGAGGCGCTCAACTCCGCAGCGCAGACGCGGCCTGAGCCAAGTTAGTTTAATTCGCTTACAAGGAAACGGAACCGAGCCCCACAGGAAGGCCCCTCTCGCGCCACGGGGCCGCTTAACGAACCCCCTTGAACAGTCCATTTGGACCATCTCTCCTGGCGCGGGCGAGCCCCCGGTGGAGGAGCCCCGCCGCTGGACCGGAGGCCTTGCCCCGCGGCCACTACGGGGGCTGCTCTCGCTGGCGGGCAGACACAGCCCGGCAGAGCCGCCGGCGCGGGACTCGGGGGGGGGGGGCGGGGCTCCGAGGCCGCAGGCCGGACACGCAGCGAAACCCCGCGGCGGACACAGATCGATGGCGGGAGGGAAGCGCGCCACAGACCCCCCCCCCCCCCCCGCAATTGCCGCCGCGCTCACCTGCGCCGAGGGGAGCCGCCGCCGCCGCCAGCGGGAGCAGCAGCAGCAGCAGCTCCGGCGGCGCCATCCTCCCGCGGGGGCTCTAGCGACCCGCCGGCTGCGCGCCTCAGCGCCAGCCCCACCCCCGGCCAGCTCGCGGGATAACGGATATCAGCGGAAACCGCCCGGGGCCCCAGCCGCGGCCTCGAGCCACGCCCCGCTCTCGCGCGACGCAGCCACCTTCGGCGAACCAGCGACTCTTCCCCGAAACCCGGGCAGAGCTAGCGCGAGAGCCGGCGGGGGCGGCGTGGGGAGTGACGTCACAGCCGCAGCCGGCTGCCGCGCGCCTGCCTTCGCCCGCCCCAGCCAGCCGCTGGGTGTGTGTGTTCCGGAGCCGCAGCCCTGTTAGTCTGTATCCGCGAACAAGCACAGGCGGACTTGCGGCACCTTAGAGACTAACACATTTATCTGCGTGTCAGCCTTCCTGAGCTACAGCTCACTTCATCGGATGCATTGGGAGCGAGCTGTAGCTCACGAAGGCTTACGCGCAAATAAATGTGTTAGTCTCTAAGGTGCCACAAGTCCGCCTGTGCTTGGTTGTGTGTGTGGTTGCTGCCTACGGGCAGCGTGAAAAGGGGCATGGCAGGGCCCGTTTCTGGGTCTGTGTAGTTCCGAGCAAAATGCCCCCACCTCAGCCTGGTCAGGGCCTCTGAGTGCAGCTGCAATGCAAATAACGTGGGGCAGATTGGCCCAGACCGATGGGCACTAGGTGTTTTATTGCAAACCCATCACAGTAATTAATATGTAAGAGCATCATTTCTAGGGGGAAGGAGGAGAAGCTGCCCCTCCCCATTTCCTTACACCAATTGTTATTTCTGTTGCTAGCGCCTTGGGCCCTACTGTGAGTCACAGTCTGTGACAAAAAGAAAAGGAGTACTTGTGGCACCTTAGAGACTAACAAATTGATTAGAGCATAAGCTTTCGTGAGCTACAGCTCACTTCATCGGATGCATTTGGTGGAAAAAGCAGAGGAGAGATTTATATACACACACACAGAGAACATGAAACAATGGGTTTATCATACACACTGTAAGGAGAGTGATCACTTAAGATAAGCCATCACCAACAGCAGGGGGGGGAAGGAGGAAAACCTTTCATGGTGACAAGCAGGTAGGCTAATTCCAGCAGTTAACAAGAATATCAGAGGAACAGTGGGGGGTGGGGTGGGAGGGAGAAATACCATGGGGAAATAGTTTTACTTTGTGTAATGACTCATCCATTCCCAGTCTCTATTCAAGCCTAAGTTAATTGTATCCAGTTTGCAAATTAATTCCAATTCAGCAGTCTCTCGTTGGAGTCTGTTTTTGAAGCTTTTTTGTTGAAGTATAGCCACTCTTAGGTCTGTGATCGAGTGACCAGAGAGATTGAAGTGTTCTCCAACTGGTTTTTGAATGTTATAATTCTTGACGTCTGATTTGTGTCCATTCATTCTTTTACGTAGAGACTGTCCAGTTTGGCCAATGTACATGGCAGAGGGGCATTGCTGGCACATGATGGCATATATCACATTGGTAGATGCGCAGGTGAACGAGCCTCTGATAGTGTGGCTGATGTGATTAGGCCCTATGATGGTGTCCCCTGAATAGATATGTGGACAGAGTTGGCAATGGGCTTTGTTGCAAGGATAGGTTCCTGGGTTAGTGGTTCTGTTGTTTGGTGTGTGGTTGCTGGTGAGTATTTGCTTCAGATTGGGGGGCTGTCTGTAAGCAAGGACTGGTCTGTCTCCAAAGATCTGTGAGAGTGATGGGTCGTCCTTCAGGATAGGTTGTAGATCCTTGATGATGCGTTGGAGAGGTTTTAGTTGGGGGCTGAAGGTGATGGCTAGTGGCGTTCTGTTGTTTTCTTTGTGGGCCTGTCCTGTAGTAGGTGACTTCTGGGTACTCTTCTGGCTCTGTCAATCTGTTTCTTCACTTCAGCAGGTGGGTATTGTAGTTGTAGGAATGCATGATAGAGATCTTGTAGGTGTTTGTCTCTGTCTGAGGGGTTGGAGCAAATACGGTTATATCGTAGCGCTTGGCTGTAGACAATGGATCGAGTGGTATGATCTGGATGAAAGCTAGAGGCATGTAGGTAGGAATAGCGATCAGTAGGTTTCCGATATAGGGTGGTGTTTATGTGACCATCGCTTATTAGCACCGTAGTGTCCAGGAAGTGGATCTCTTGTGTGGACTGGTCCAGGCTGAGGTTGATGGTGGGGTGGAAATTGTTGAAATCATGGTGGAATTCCTCAAGAGCTTCTTTTCCATGGGTCCAGATGATGAAGATGTCATCAATGTAGCGCAAATAGAGTAGGGGCATTAGGGGACGAGAGCTGAGGAAGCGTTGTTCTAAGTCAGCCATAAAAATGTTGGCATACTGTGGGGCCATGCGGGTACCCATCGCAGTGCCGCTGCAAGATCTCTATCATGCATTCCTACAACTACAATACCCACCTGCTGAAGTGAAGAAACAGATTGACAGAACCAGAAGAGTACCCAGAAGTCACCTACTACAGGACAGGCCCAACAAAGAAAACAACAGAACGCCACTAGCCATCACCTTCAGCCCCCAACTAAAACCTCTCCAACGCATCATCAAGGATCTACAACCTATCCTGAAGGACGACCCATCACTCTCACAGATCTTGGGAGACAGACCAGTCCTTGCTTACAGACAGCCCCCCAATCTGAAGCAAATACTCACCAGCAACCACACACCACACAACAGAACCACTAACCCAGGAACCTATCCTTGCAACAAAGCCCGTTGCCAACTCTGTCCACATATCTATTCAGGGGACACCATCATAGGGCCTAATCACATCAGCCACACTATCAGAGGCTCATTCACCTGCGCATCTACCAATGTGATATATGCCATCGTGCCAGCAATGCCCCTCTGCCATGTACATTGGCCAAACTGGACAGTCTCTACGTAAAAGAATGAATGGACACAAATCAGACGTCAAGAATTATAACATTCAAAAACCAGTTGGAGAACACTTCAATCTCTCTGGTCACTCGATCACAGACCTAAGAGTGGCTATACTTCAACAAAAAAGCTTCAAAAACAGACTCCAACGAGAGACTGCTGAATTGGAATTAATGTGCAAACTGGATACAATTAATTAGGCTTGAATAGAGACTGGGAATGGATGAGTCATTACACAAAGTAAAACTATTTCCCCATGTTATTTCTCCCTCCCACCCCACCCCCCACTGTTCCTCTGATATTCTTGTTAACTGCTGGAATTAGCCTACCTTGCTTGTCACCATGAAAGGTTTTCATCCTTTGGATGCATCCGATGAAGTGAGCTGTAGCTCACGAAAGCTTATGCTCTAATAAATTTGTTAGTCTCTAAGGTGCCACAAGTCCTCCTTTTCTTTTTGCGAATACAGACTAACACGGCTGCTACTCTGAAATCTCCTTACAGTGTGTATGATAAACCCATTGTTTCATGTTCTCTGTGTGTGTGTTTGTATATAAATCTCTCCTCTGTTTTTTCCACCAAATGCATCCGATGAAGTGAGCTGTAGCTCACGAAAGCTTATGCTCTAATAAATTTGTTAGTCTCTAAGGTGCCACAAGTACTCCTTTTCTTTTTGCGAATACAGACTAACACGGCTGCTACTCTGAAACCTGAACATTTGGTGTTCTCTCTTGAGCTAAATGCCAATAAGAATACTTGTACATATGGTAATATCTATTGCTATAGATAACAGTCTGTTTCTTTTATTGTATGTATAAGAAAATAACAATTATATGCTATTGGCCCCAAATTGAGGCTTGGCAAAAATAAGCATTTACAAAATGTAATAAGATTGATAGAGAATTTCTTATGCATCTTTATATGTCATTGGAAAGGTTTAAACAAACATTCCCCCTCATTATTTGCAAATTAAACATTGTATCATCGTGCTAGAAAAATGTTTTGACTGGTGTGTTATGTCCCCTGGCGTGGGTATGTCTGAGGGTGGAGAGAATCACAAAAGGTCATGAGGGGGATAACCAGGTGCTGAATATTTTATTACAATCGAAACAAAGAAACTCTTACTTCCCCCATTCCCTGCACAATTTAACTCTTTAAGGTCAAGTTTCTCTGTCAAACTCTTGAAACACACACACAAATTAATTATGCAGATTTAGCATAATCACTTATGCTTATACAGTTAATGTAAGGAGTTTGCAACAATTTTGCCTTCAAATATGGGGTTGCTAACCTGAAAAAGGTGGAGAAACACTGTGGTAGAATGCAATGCCATAGCTGTTAAATATCTGTTCCACAGATGGGTATTGTACTTCCATTAGTACAAAACATGTGCTCATAACATAACATGTGCCTTTTAAAAAGATGTGGTAATCTATGTTGAATCTGAAATTGTTATAGTCTTAACAGCCTAATCTGGGTTAGTAACTCTTTAGAATGGCTCTCTTTAAAGAGTATCATCCATAGGCAAATTGCTGTAGACTTAAGGCTTTTAATGAACATTGCTTTGCTGAGGATGAAGCCATGTGGAGGATACAGTACACAGGTTTTGCTGTGGCACATAACATGGAAGGTTTTGACCAGTGCTCATTTTTGGAATTAGAGTTAAACCCTTTCTATACACAATTCTGCACAGCCGTGCATTTTCAATGTTGCTAGACAAGTGTCCAGCAGAATACAAACATCCACTGAATAAAACTTCAGAGTACAACCCTGTAAACTTATATCCTAGAAGTGATAATTATTAAATAGTTTATATATGACATGGGAACCATCACTGCTTCTCTGGGTTATCTCTTTCTCCATCATATACCTGATAATATAACTATTGGCCTTTAGGTAAAGAAGTCGAATTATGACTAGCTTGGAGAATCTGTAAGGTTGATAAAAATAGGGGACCTGCAGCTTGTCTTTGTTTTTTCTATTTTGACAGTTAAACAAATGTTGTGGTTGCATGTCTGTGGGCTTCTGTAAATTTGTCAAACAAGATAAACAGTTTTCTAGTATAATCCTTCTGCATGCAATTTCCTTGATTTAAATTACTGTACAATTATTGGCTGGGCTACTGCATGTGAGAAATGAAATGGAGCATTTTACAGGCAATTCTTCTCTCTCTAAGCATCAGTTTATTTAAAGGATGAGGTAGTCCTGAGATTACTCTGACAACACCAGCAATAGTATATTCCAAACAATCTGAAAGTTTAACATTTTTCAGAGGGTTGGAATTAAACTGGAGGGGTATGCCAAGATCTGTTAGTATTCTGTAGGTTTCTCCAATCTTGTTTCCCACCTGAGTGGTGTGGTGATCTGGCAAGATGACTAAAGCTGGATAATTCATTTCTATCTCATACTGGCTATACCATGCTGCAATGGGCATCTTTGCACCACGTTATATTGTGTTGCTTCTTTGCCTTTTAATTTTGGAGCACCGTATGTACTTGGTAACTGACTTTTGATGCTCATGTAGGAGATAGCTTAAATAGTCTCAATATATATAGTTTAATATGTATATAGTTTATGTATAGTCAATACTGTTTAAAAGAAAATCTTTATATGTCTTTAAAAATAGAGATGTCTTATGCCAAGAAAAGATTATGGCAGGACAGTAATCTCCACAAATTGAGCAACAGACAATACATTTCTCTAAAGTAGTTGAAAAAATAGTGTCCAGAGACTCGCTTCCTCTTTCTCTCAAGTGATACTGCTGCAGTTGAAATCAGCTGGGATGGGAGAGCTAAAACCTCCCCTGTTTAAATGGGAGGGGTTGGCATCTGGAAGTTCAATGAAGAGTCGTTGTGACCCAGTGCTCCTGGCCTCTTTGCTTTGCACAGACTGCTCAGAGATCTTCTCTTACGTAGATACCACCTTACAATGTTTTACTCAATTACCTTCTACATACTAGTGCAGTCACAATATTTTACAATGTTTTCCAGCTTTACTATCCCTTCTCCAAAGGAGGGGAAGTGTGTCTGCCCCAAGAATTCCCTTTTGCCAGGCCCCACTAATCCGCCTGCCCACCCTCCCCCACACACATTCCCCGGTGCTCTTTTATCCAGTGTCCTTGTTAATGCATAGTAGAATTTGGTTTGTATTTTTTATAATTTAGAATGAAGGATAAAGAATAATAAGATAATAATTTAGCATGTATTAAATGTATTGATGTATGATTTGACCATATCCTGCCAGCCACTCTTTTTGAATAGCAGAAAGGAATGGCCTAATATGCCATTGGTAGAGATGCATCAGCCAGAATTTCTTTGTGTCTGGACTGATTTCAAGGCAGTAACAGACCTTTGAGGGGTCACCACTTTGTTGTAGGTTAGCATTTTAAAATAAGTAAAATAATGCCATGATTGGTTTGTTTTTTTTGCATTGCACTTGATGTTCCTGTCAGATTGGTCTGTGTAAATTAATTTTGTTTGTGTGTGAATGTGGAATGGCTGTAAAGAGATAAGTGTGAAGGCATCGCTGAACCAGATGTTTCTAGGGAGGAACCGGGAGACAGATGCAAGAGCGCCAGGAGGCTGCAACACGCCTCTATTGAATGTCGAGGGAGGGCAGATTGACGAATCTAAAGATGAGACAGGCACCTATCAATGGGGACAAGATGACTGTGATCAAAATAAGCATGGGATAACTCCCTGAGGAACTTGATGAAAGAACAAGATAAAGGATGAGAAGGACAATTTAAGAAAACAAGCACTCATCAAACAACAATTGATTAAGGCATGACTCATTGGTGCAAAACTCATTGGTCCCAGTGAAGGAAAATCACTATATAAACAGGGTGCCTTGTCATGAAACTGTGGGTTCGTCCTGCCAAGACTTCCCTGGAGCATCGTGTTGCGACTGATGGAACCTGCCTCCTACCTACCTATGATCAACCTAGGGGGCCACTAGGTTGATCTGGGCTCTGGACTGGTAACTATAAGATCGACTGGTGAGACAGTGTGTGTGTGGTGTGATTGAATGCATATGCTAATTGTTGTATCTTCAATAAACGTGGTGTATTGCCTTTTCCACTGAAAAAGATCCCATGTGCTTCTTACAAGCATAACAAATGTGCTAGTTAGCTCATTAGCTAACCAGCCCCCAACCTGATCTGGTAATCATAGAATCAAAGACATGTAGGACTGGAAGGGACCCTCGAGATAAGGTGACCATATGTCCCGTTTTGCTGGGATAGTCTCTCTTTTAAGCCCTGGCCTGGCTCTCCCAGCTTTTTTGACAAAACGGGGCATTTGTCCCATTTGCTCTTACCAATTTGATCAGTTCAATAACTTGATCAGTCAATAATTAGACCGTCCCTGACAGGTGTCTGTCTAACCCATTATTAAAAATCTCAGTGACGGAGATTCCAACATCGTCCCTAGGCCATTTGTTCCAGTGCTTAACCACCCTGTCAGTTAGAAAGTTTTTCCTAATGTCCAACCTAAACCTCCCTTGCTGCAATTTAAGCCCATTGCTTCTTGTCCTGGTTTCAGAGGTTGAGGAGAACAATTTTTCTCCTTCCTCCTTGTACTTTTATGTACTTGAAAACTTTTACCATGTCCCCTCTCAGTCTTCTGTTCTCCAGACTAAACAAACCCAATTTTTTCAATCTTTCTTTATAGGTCATGTTTTCTAGACCTTTAATAATTTGTGTTGCTCTTCTTTGGACTTTCTCCAGTTTGTCCAGATATTTCCTGAAATGTGTCACCCAGAACAGGCCACAATACTTCAGCTGAGACCATATCAGCACAGATCCTCCCCAGATCCCGTTCTGCTGTATTCCTTCCTATGCAGTCATTTCCTATTTTGTATGTGTGGAACTGATTGTTCCTTCCTAAATGGATTTCTTTGCATTTGTCCTTATTGAGTTTAATCCTATTTATTTTAGACCATTTTTCCAGTTTGTCCAGATCATTTTGAATTTTAATCCTCTCCTCCAAAGCACTTGCGACCCCCCCCCCCCAGCTTGGTATCATCTGCAAACTTTGTAAGTGAACTCTCTATGCCATTAGCTAAGTAATTGATGAAGATATTGAACAGAATTGGACCCAGAACTGATTCCAGCAGAACCCCACTCAATATGCCCTTCCAGCTTGACTGTGAACCATTGATAACTACTCTCTGAGAACGGTTTTCCAACCAGTTATGCACCCACCTTATAGTAGCTCCATCTAGGTTGAATTTCGCTAGTTTGTTTATGAGAAAGTCATGCGAGACAGTGCCAAAAGTCTTACTAAAAATCATGATATACCACATTTAATACTTCCTCCCTATCCACAAGGCTTGTTACACTGTCAAAGAAAGCTATCAGGTTGGTTTGACATGATTTGTTCTTGACAAATCCATGCCGACTGTTATTTATCACCTTATTATCCTCTAGTTGTTTGCAAATTGATTGCTTAATTATTTACTCCATTATCTTTTCAGGTATTGAAGATAAGATGACTGATTTGTAATTCCCTGGGTAGTCCTTATTCCCTTTTAATAGATTGGCACTATATTTGCCCTTTTTCAGTCCTCTGGAATCTCTCCAGTCTTCCATGACTTTTTGAAGATAAATAGAAAAGGAGTACTTGTGGCACCTTAGAGACTAACAAATTTATTAGAGCATAAGCTTTCGTGAGCTACAGCTCACTTCATCGGATGCATTTGGTGGAAAAAACAGAGGGGAGATTGATATACACACAGAGAACATGAAACAATGGGTTTATCATACACACTGTAAGGAGAGTGATCACTTAAGATAAGCCATCACCAGCAGCAGGGGGGGGAAAGGAGGAAAACCTTTCATGGTGACAAGCAAGGTAGGCTATTCCCAGCAGTTAACAAGAATATCTGAGGAACAGTGGGGGGTGGGGTGGGGTGGGGTGGAGAAATAACATGGGGAAACTCATCCATTCCATTTCCCCATGTTATTTCTCCCCCCCACCCCATCCCCCACTGTTCCTCTGATATTCTTGTTAACTGCTGGAAATAGCCTACCTTGCTTGTCACCATGAAAGGTTTTCCTCCTTTCCCCCCCCCTGCTGCTGGTGATGGCTTATCTTAAGTGATCACTCTCCTTACAGTGTGTATGATAAACCCATTGTTTCATGTTCTCTGTGTGTGTATATCAATCTCCCCTCTGTTTTTTCCACCAAATGCATCCGATGAAGTGAGCTGTAGCTCACGAAAGCTTATGCTCTAATAAATTTGTTAGTCTCTAAGGTGCCCCAAGTACTCCTTTTCTTTTTGCGAATACAGACTAACACGGCTGCTACTCTGAAACCTGTCTTTTTGAAGATAATCACTAATGGCTCAGATATCTCCTCAGTCAGCTTATTGAAAATTCTAGGATGTATTTCATCAGGGCCAGCTGACTTGAAAACATCTAACTTGTCTAAGTAATTTTTAACTTGTTCTTTCCCTATTTTATCCTCTGATCCTAATTCACTTTCACTGGCATTGACTATGTTAGATGTCCAATCATTACTAACTTTTTTAGTGAAAATTGAAACAAAAAAGTCATTTAGCACTTTTGCCATTTTCACATTTTATGTTATAGTTTTCTCTCTCATTGAGTAACGAGCTTATCCTGTCTTCCTATTGCTTCTAATGTATTTGTAGAATGTTTTCTGGTTACCCTTTATGTCTCTAGCTAGTTCAATCTCATTTTGTGCCCTGGCCTTTCTAATTTTGTCCCTACATACTTATGTTGTTTATATTCATCCTCTGTAATTTGACCTAGTTTTCACTTTTTGGGGACTCTTTTGACTTTCAGATCATTGAAGATCGCCTGGTGCAGACAGGGTGATCTCTTGCCATACTTCCTATCTTTCCTATGCAGTAGGATAGTCAGGAACTTTCCTATGCAGTGGGATAATCAGGAACTCCTCTCCTTAATCAGCCCCCTCGCCCAGCATAATTGATTAAACAGTGACCAGAACGCTGGTTCTGTTGCATCCCAGCACTTTGTCACAGTCCTCCACTACTGTTCCCCCTAAGCTGTGCACGCACACACAGATCCTAAACCCCACGCACACGGCGAAACACCACGTGCACAAAACTTTGCACAGAAATATTTTGCGCACATGGCCTGTCAAAAATTAGAGGGAACATTGTCCTCCACTATACAATTTACTGCTTGCTGTGGTCTAAAGCAGAGGTTATCAACCTTTTTCTTTCTGAGCCCTGCCCCAAAAAAACATGCTATAAAATCTCCATGGCCCACTTGTATCACAACTGGTTTTCTGCATATAAAAACAAGGGCTGGCACTAAAGGATAGTAAGACGGGCAATTGCCTGGGGCCTCACGCCACAAGGGCCCCTGCAAAACTACATTGCTCAGGCTTCAGCCGTGAGTGGTGGGGCTTGGGGCTATCGGCTTCAGTCCCATGCATTGGGGCTTCAGCTTTCTACTCTGGGCCCCAGCAAGTCTAATGCTAGCCCTGCTTGGCAGCCCCCTTGAAACCTGTTCACTGTCCCCCGGGGAGACCCAGACTCCTGGTTGAGAAGCACTGGTCTAAAGCATGGCTGTGGATTTCTTATCCTTCAGGGATTGTTGCAAGATCTATTTTTCTGGGCCTTTCCTGGCTGGGCTGCAAGTATGGTGTTCAAAGAATTATTTTTTAATAAATATTGTACAGCTCCTACAAAGTAGGCTCCTTTTTATATATTTAAAAGTAAATAGATCTCTTCCTTTTAAATTACTGCTGCAAGTAGGCACCTGTCAAGAGAACTAAAAACCTGCTGCCATTGATAGACATGATTTGTTTGACATTGTCTCCAAAAAGCTATCTCCCTCCAACTTCCTGAAATCGGTTTAGCTGAAGGTGTAGTGTGGAAGCAGGGAAAAGGGAGAGGGGGTACAACAGTGTGAAATAGTTCTGTGTGACTTTCTTCCTTGCTAGCTGTAGAAGGTAGACTCTTTCATAATGAGTACAGTGAATATTGCATGAATCAGACACTTTTGTAACTATAGATTTTATTTACATATACTAGGTATTATTACTATCTTTACAAAATAAATCTATAAAATATATCATTCACATCTCTCATAATGTGAATCAGTATTTTACAAAATATTGTTGTTCTTCTGCACATTTAGATTACAACAAATACATATGAGAGAAGTAGCTCTGAGGGTAATTGATGCAAAACTGTCCCTGAAACAACATGCCTTTCTTTAATGAAAATGCCTCTAACCCTTCCTCCATTTCCTCAATATTTTGTCCTTTAATATTTTTAAAAAGAGACAATTTTTTTCCCAATAATACATTTGTATATTAAGCATACTATCATGTGATATGTTGAAGAAACATCAATTTTCTTTATTTTTTGTGTATTTTCTGAATTAGTTCTCTAAAAGATACAAATTTATCCTATCCCTATAATAAAAACAAAAATTAGGGCAATGAATTTTGCCACCCACATAACAAATTATGTTTTATACATAATATACTCATTGCAATCCACTTTTGCTGAGGAAAAAATTTGACTTTTTGCAGACATATAATACAGTACGTTCAGATAATTTTGCAGCAATTGAAGGATTTGTTTCTATTAAACTAAGACCAAACTTATACGCCCAATATTATTTTTCTTTGCCCATACAGCTATTATCCTCTTTTTAGGCACACAGCAATATAGTCTAGCTGCTGGCCATTTCTGAACTGAGTATTAATTAAGTTATATGGTCTAGCAGATTCATGGAGGTGTGTTTAATATTTAACCCCATTTCCCCATTTCTTTCCATTGACTTCTGTGATTTTGGATTAGGCTCAATGTGATTTGCTATAAGAACTAGAGGCAGATCCTTAAAGGGTGTAAACTGTCATAGCTCCATTGCCCCACTGTAAGCCAATGACGAAGTATGGCCCATAACTAATTTCTCACATTTAAAACATACTGAAATTGTTTGCTACTATTTTATTAAGGTAGTACCTATCAAGAATAACTTCATAATTTTAGTGTCATGTATAAATCAAATATAAAATATTTTACTCACTACTAGTAAGATTTTAAGCCAACCACTGAAAGAAAATACAAAGATTTTCATACTAAAATCAGTTAAATCTAAAGTTTTCTTGGAAAGGAAAAGTTTTCTTTGAAAACTATGCTGTGCTGTTCATAATTCTGATGAACTTTAATATTCAATAAAATAAATGTTTCGAATTATATATTTAATACTTACTTTAAAAGAAGTACCATATTATGGTGCAATATAGTTAGTGCCACAGGTTATAAATAAGCCATTAAAAATTGCATCCTACTTCAGGACTCATTTATAATAATGTTTCTCAGAGTTGAAAAATAAATATGATTGACAAAACTCTCTTTACACATTTTAAATCTGGAATTTTACCAAGTGGTTGCTGCTGCATTCTCAATTTAAAGTCACATTTAATTGTCTATTTGGGTATTTGTTTTCAGCCTAATCTGGTACAAGACTGAACTTGATTCCTTTTCAAAAGATAAAACTTTTTTCTGAATAGAAATCTCTTCTTGGGAGTCCTGAAGCTGCTCCTTTGTGTTGCTTGTCTCATCGCTACAGTTTTCAGATTCTTCTGAAATGACAGTTAACTTGTCAAAGGAGTGATCCTCTTCTGATGAGTGCGGTGAAAGAAACTGTGAACTGTAGGAAGGCTTGCTCAAAAACTGGAGGAAAAGAGCGGAAATAACAATCAAACTGTGCCTGTTCCTCTTTTCCAGCATCAGCAGCAGTTTTCTCAGCAGTCTTTAAAGACCTTGCACTGGTGACTCACTGTCTTAGGCCTCATCTACACTAGAAAAGATCTAGCTATGCTAGCAAACCCTCCTAGACACAGCTTATACTGGTAAAAGAGTGCTTTTGTCTATATGGCTTAAACCAGTTCCCTGAATGAAATATGCTATACCAGCAAAAGGACCAGCACCACTGCATCTATGCTAGGGCTTTAGATGGTATTGGTCGTTGGGGGTAGGGGCAAATAATTGCACCCCTGATCATAATAGCTACACCACCAAAAATTTTAAGTGTAGACTACTTTAAAGTGTATCTGTTAATTTTTACTCGCTATTCAACGTGCATTGAACCACCTCTCCTCCAACGTGACGTAATCAGATTCTCTTTATGGATACACAACGATGCTCATCCAAGAAGCAATGGGTACTCCAATGCACTGAAAAAATTCTCTCTGGAGTAACACCACAGTAACAAAATATAGAAAGGATTATTACCACTTTTAATAGATCCTTGTCAAAAATTCTGATGGAAACTATTTCAAAGCAAATCACATTAATCTGAATTATTACTCACATGAGGGTTAAATGCAGTGCAGAGCCATACCAACATTTTTCCTTTAAGTCATTTTTTAACATTTGTGAGAACTGTACAATGATAACAAAAGAAAAGTTTTGTCTGGTCTATTAACCCCTCTGGAGTTTCTAGCACAATTTTATTTGACTGTTAAAACATGGGCATAGCTGGGGGTGGAGGGTGCTGCCCCCCAAAACTGCAAGCCTCAGGCAGGAGTGGAATTTGCCCCCCTACCCCATGCATGGCCCTATTGGCCTGACTGGAGCTACCCTCCTAAACATATGCATACATTTTAAATTCACATAATCTAGGCAACTACTATTTTGCTGATCTCTCAAACTGTTGCTCAGTTTGCAAAAACAAATACCATCTACAGAAATGTGGTTGATTAGAATAAAGTAATTAAGACAAAAAGTACTATTTTCTGCCTGTATTAGGCTATTGCGACAGAATGTACCTGTGTTCACACCCTGCACACTATTGTAATAATCTTTGTACAAACTATGCCTTGTGAGGTATAATTTAAAAACTCATAATTTGCTGATCAATAATATCACAGCAAAATGCATGTGGCAGCATTATATGTGAAGTTATAAACATAAGAGGAGAGATCATGACTAAACTGTTTGTTTTCCAGAGAAGTCTGTGGAGTGGCCAAACCAGTTCCTCAGAGACAAAGGGCAAGTAGACACCTCAGTCAGGTGTAAACAAAGCTGATGGACCATTACTTGCTAAGTGGCCATTCTTTGGCAGGAAAGGGGGCAGGAGCAAAAAAATCTACATCTTAGCAAAGAAACATGGGAGTTCCCTTCCACGCAGACTACTTGTTTCCTTAGTCCCAGCTAGAAATGCTTCTCAAAGGGGGGATAGGACTATAAAAAGAAGGGGCAGATACCCCAAGTGGCCTCCTTCCTCTTTCTGACCATCGATTCACTGCACTGAAGGACACTGCCAACATAGCTACTCCCTCTTGTGGAGGTGGAGTTATTAAGCTGACGGGAGAGCTCTCTCCTATCAGCTTAAAGCATTTTCATCAGATGTGCTACAGCAACACAGCTACACTAATGCAGCTGTAAATTTCTAATGTAGACCTGCCCTTAATGTCCATAACATTCTGTATTACCTACAGTTTCTTGATGCACATTCTGATAAAGTGTAACTCAGGGCAAGTCTACACTACAAAATTAAGTCGACTGAAGTCACGTCAACTTACAGCCACTGCAGCGATTACATCACTTTTGCATATCCACACAATGCTCCTTGTGTTGGGGGTGCGCATCCTCACCAGGAGCACTTGCCTCGATTTAACTGTCAGCATGGGGCATTGCGGGATGACTTTTGAAAGGCAACAGTCGACATAAACGACGCAGCGTCTACACTGATACTGCGTTGACCTAACTACATTGACCTAAACACTACGCCTCTCATGGAGGTGGAGTTATTAAGTCAGTGTAGTGGATGAGTTACATGGGTGGGAGCTACATTTTAGTGCAGACACTTACAGACTTACGTCGACATTAGCTGCTTTATGTCAACCTAACTCTGTAGTGAAGATAAGGCCTCATTCAAACAACTCTCTGCTCAACAGAAGCCTGGTCATATTCCCTTACAAAAATGAGTAACATTCATTACTCTGTTTATGTGAAGGTTTCAGATACCTCTGAAACTCTTAGGTTATAGTGCAACTCAATTTAAGCCAAGAGTTTCAGAGGTATCTGACACCTTCACATAATCAACGGATTAGTGAATGTTACTCATTTTTGTCAGGGAACATGACCAGCCTTCTGTTACGCAGAGAGCAGTTTGAATGAGTTACACTGTATCAGAATCTGCATGAAGAAACTGGAGGTTACACAGAATATTATGGACATTAAGCAAATCATCTTATATTATTGCTGCACTGTTCTTGTGTCCTTCATTTTGGCTTATTTAATTCTCAACTGGAGTTCTAAAATGAGACACTGGAGGTAGTTCTCAATGGTTCCCCTCTCCCCCGCCCAAATTAAAAGAAAATAAAGTTACATGTTACCCCTCCCAAACAATTTTAGGATGCATCAGGGTGGATAAACATCTATGATTTAAAAAACAAAAAAAACAACAAAAAAAAGATTTTTTAAATTTAAATCAGATTTTTTTTGATAAAATGCTTTGAGGAAAAAACCTATCTAAAGATAATTTTAATTAAAATACATTACAGCTCAAAGATATCTCATCACGGAATAGGAATTATACATTCTAATTCTATAGTAGGAGACAATATATTAATGTAATGTTTAAGAAAAGTTTTGTAAATGAGTCCTAATAGTTCATGGATTAGGCACCCAATCTTACGTGGTTCCAGGGGTTTCTGTATAGATTATTTAGGTTAATCTTTCTATCTACCCAATGGGACTCAGTGCTCAGTCTAGAAGATGCCATCAGAAATTATTAGTTTTGCAGTTCTCAAACTATGGATGTCTCGAGAGGTAACATGCTTGTTAACAGAAAAAATTGTTTTAAATAAATAAATAAATAAAATAAATAAATAAAGGTAAGAAATAACAGACATCAACCCTATCGTCACTCTGCAAATTTGTACACAGAGTCAATCCCTTACGTCTCTCCAAAAGTGCAGAGTTTCAAAAATTTCAACGAATAGAAGATTGTTGGGGGCGGACTAGATCTGGATAGGGAGAAGAAGTCTGGAGATAAAATGTGAGAGGGGAGGGACAGGCAATAGAAACAAAAGCAAAACTGTTTGAGCAGCATATTCCAGAAGTCCTGAGGTCTTTGAGTGTAGCCTTCATTGATTTGAGTTCTACCATACCATTCTCTCACTAGAAGGGAAAACCTATAATGGCAGCAGGCAGGGCTGGCTCTAGGCACCAGCTAAGCAAGCTGGTACCTGGGGCGGCGCTGCTGAAGGGGCGGCATTCTGGCAGCAACTCTTCTGACTCAGGTCTCGCCATCGGCGGTAATTCGGCAGCAACTCCCTCCGACGTTCCTGTTCTCTCTGGCTTCGTCTTATTCGGCAGGATTTTTTTTTTTTCCTGCTTGGGGCGGCAAAAAACAGAGCCAGCCCTGGAAGCAGGCTGTAAGAGACACCCAGTTTGGGAATATTTTATTGAAGTTCCTCTACTGTGGGTAAGACAGGCATGCGTGCAAAATGCAAACAGTGCAACAAAGAAATGCAAGGCCTGATTATCCAAATGAAACAGTGCCCAAAGGAACAAGTGTTCCTTCTCAGGAGGAAGCTGCGTTGAAGATGATGAAAGGAACATGTAGGATCTTCAGGTTGGTAAACTTTTTTATTTCATACTTCTTTCTTAAGGACTGCCTGTCTTCCTTCTGGACTATTCTTGAATTCTCATGTTTGAGCAAAAATATAGTTGTTACTCGACGGTACTATCATTTGAGAGGCAGTTGTGATAAAATAAATAGCTAAAATAGGCAGATCTTCCTTTCACAATTTCACCCTTAAAGTAGTACTGAGTGTCAGTGAACGTAATGAGGAATACTAAAGAAGTAGTAATGGTAATAATAATTAAATAACTGCATTGACTTATTTTGTTTAGAAGAATCCATCCTCAACATACAGGATTCTGAAGACTATCCACCTTCAAGATCACCATCATTTTCTATAGTTTCAGAGTTATCTACCAATGATAGTGTTTCGGTCACATCAAGATTGTCACATAGCCACAATATATCACTGTAGCAAAAAGGAAAAAAAAAATTTCCATCATCTAGAAATAACCATAGATAAATTTGTGATAAGAACCAGCAGATTACAAAAAGGTAATTGATGAAAAAATTGCCCGGTTTGTTTATGGAACAAATTCTCCTTTCCGTATGATTGAGAACCCACACTTCATTAACATGGTTCAGTCATTAAGACAAGGATACAGTTCACCCAACAGAGCAGATGTCACAGGTAAATTGCTGGATAAAGTGTATGAAAGAAATTGAGCAGTGTGAAAAAGGTCTAGAGGGTAAAATTGTTAACCTGAGTTTTGATGGGTGGAGCAATGTCCACAATGATCCTGTTGTATGTGCTTGCGTGACAACAGAAGAAGGGAATGTCTTCCTTACAGAAACAATTGATACATCAGGAAATGCACACACAGCAGAATACTTACAAGTAGCAGCAGTAAAAGCTATAACAAACTGTGAAAAAAATTCAAATGTCTAGTACGCAGCTTGGTTACAGACAATGCTGCAAATGTATCCAAGATGAGAATAAATTATATAGAAGAGAGTCCCAAGCTAATAACATAGGGTTGAAGTGCTCATTTGATGCACCTCCTATCCAAAGACTTCAGTGTTCCAGAAATGAAGGCTAATGTTATTGAAATTGCAAAATTCTTCTGTAACAATCACTTTGTAGCAGCTGCTTGAAAAAAGTGGGAGGAACCAAACTAACTTTCCCACAAGATGTGCGATGGAACTCAGTGGACTGTTTTGAGCACTATATCAAGAATTGGTCTAATCTGATGACAGTTTGTGAACAAAATCGTGAAAAAACAGATGGCACTGTCACAGCCGAAGTTCTCAACATTGGGTTTAAGAGAAATATTGAAAACATGCTGCGTAACCTGAAGCCTATTTCTGTAGCCTTGAAAAAAAATGCAGGGAAATAACGGTTTTATTGCTGACGCTATTGAAATTTGGAAGGAACTGAGTGAGATCTTAAAAAGAGAAATGTGCAATGACAGAGTTAAGTTACAAGCATTAAAAAAAACGAATGGGACAAACACTATCGCCAGCTCATTTTCTTGCAAATATTCTCAATACTCGGTACCAGGGTCAAACCTTAACTGCTGAAGAAGAGGAGTTGGCTATGACATGGACATCCAGCAATCACCCCTCCATAATGCCAACTATAATAAACTTCAGCGCTAAGAGTGAACCATTCAAGAACTATATGTTTGCTGATGTTTTAAAGAAAGTCACACCAGTGAACTGATGGAAGTCACTTAAGCACTTGGTTCAGAGTCTGTTGAAGTGATAACTTCACTTTCAACAGCAGTAGCTTCTTCTGCAGGTATAGAAAGATTTTCTTCCTTTGGACTAATTCATTCCAAATTGAGAAATCATTTATGTCATAAATATAAAGGGAAAGGTAACCACCTTTCTGTATACAGTGCTATAAAATCCCTTCTGGCCAGAGGCAACATCCTGTTACCTGTAAAGGGTTAAGAAGCTCAGCTAACCTGGCTGGCACCTGACCCAAAGGACCAATAAGGGGACAAGATACTTTCAAATCTTGAGGCTTTTGTTTGTGTTCTTTGTTTACGTGGTTGTTCTCTCTTGGGACTGAGAGAGGCCAGACAGAAATCCATCTTCTCAACGCATCCTAATCCAAGTCTCCAATATTGCAACCAGTATAGGTAAACCAGGCAAGGCAGATTAGTTTATGTGAATTTTCCCTGTGTTAAGAGGGAGGTTTATTCCTGTTTTCTGTAACTTTAAGGTTTTGCCCAGAGGGGGATCCTCTGTGTTTTGAATCTGAATACCCTGTAAAGTATTTTCCATCCTGATTTTACAGAGGTGATTCTTTTACCTTTTCTCTAATTAAAATTGTTCTTTTAAGAACCTGATTGATTTTTCATTGTTCTTAAGATCCAAGGGTTTGGATCTGTGTTCACCTGTACAAATTGGTGAGGATTATTATCAAGCATTCCCCAGAAAATGGGGTATAGGGCTTGGGGGGATTTTGGGGGAAGACGTCTCCAAGTGGGCTCTTTCCCTGTTCTTGTTTTAAACGCTTGGTGGTGTCAGCCACACTGTTCAAGAACAAGGCAAAGTTTGTTTTTTTTTTTTTTTTTTTCTTTTTTTTTTTTTTTTTTTTACTTGGGCAAGTTTTTAACCTAAGCTGGTAAGAATAAGCTTAGGGGGTCTTTCATGCGGGTCCCCACATCTGTACCCTAGACTTCAGAGTGGGGAAGGAACCCTGACAGTTTGGGACCTGAAAAAGCAGGAAAGCTTTTTTTCTTTTCCAGATTATGAACAAACAGGAAAACGAAAGTGAAGACGACTGAGTTGGCTGCAGAAGCCAAATATTTTAAGTTTCTCATGTTGACCTGGCTGACATAGTAGATTTAATTTTTTTTTAAATATTTCAGTTAAACAATTTTAACAAAAACAAACCTGATTTTAAAAAACTTGAATGTTTAACTAAATTCAAAATTCATATGCTTGTTTTGTTATAATATTATATGTTTGCTGTTGAAGAAAAAAATCCAGAATACATAACGTTGTTGTTTTAGTTAAATAAAAAATTTAAATGTCTGTCTGGTGATATTCTCCTCCCAATACAGCATGGCAAGAAAATCCTCTAAATATTAATGATTAAACTATTGAATTGGAGATAGTTCAACCTCCCAATAACTTCATAAATATCTTCTTCAATTACCTTTGGTAAATGAAATAACCAAACAATCATTCATTTTTTGATATAGTTGTAAAACTAATCCGAAAAGTTTTCAAAATAAATCACTTTAAAAATGTAGAGTGTGTACCTTCTAAAACTGAAACCTACATCTATCTCTGAGTTGTGAAGAATATGTATTAAGGTTATAACAACCAACAAGAATGCACTTTTATGTAGAAATCCATGATTAAATAGAGTCTTCCTGACTAGTGATTTAAATCAATTCCACCCTGGGATATTGTTATATTTTCCTACAAACGTCTAACACAATAAAAATTTTTAAGGGTCTTCTCTTCACAAAATACATATCTAACCTCCTTTAACTTTAAGGGGCATTGTGTGTATACTGAGGAGAGAAAAGAACACCTAAAATGGAATTATGTATTTCTTCTAAATATTCACAGATTTCTTACATATACTTGCACTGAACATGGGTATTTTCAACTCACAAAGGGACAAGGCCCTCCTCCACACTGGGAAACATTTCATATTAACTTATTTTTAAAAATGAAGTGACCACGGAGCAGATGAGGCAAAATGTGATTACAAACCTCTTAGAAACATAAAGCACTACTTAAACATATGTTTCCTCCCTTCATTCTGGACAGTCTAAATCAGTGGTTTTCAACCTGTGGTCTGTGGACCTCAGGGGTTCTGCAGATTATGGTTAAGGGGACTGCAAACGGTGACTATAAAAATAAAGTTTCAGATCCCAGAAAAGGCATTCTATTTTTCTGATAAATCAAAATTATCTGAATATCCCCACCTGCAGTCAAAACCTGGAAGTGTTGTTGTTACAATCAAAGCCCGGTTTAGTGCCCTTTCTTACGCTGTGTCAAATGCTTTGCCAAACACATGCAACATTTATAATTGAAGACTTCTGTGGTAGGGGTCTACAGACCACAGATTGAATTTCCAAAGGAGTCCGCACCTTCATTCACATTTTTTTTTTTAGGTGTTCGCATATGAAAAAAGGTTGAAAACCACTGATCTAAATGGTCCTTGGCTGTAATATTAAACCAACCACAAGAGGCCAGCCTTAGGCTAAAATTTAGAACAAATCCACATGGCTTCTGTTTTGCATTCTTAACAGTCTTGAATAGAATTTATTTACTTATTTATTGAATTTAGGAATGGGGGGGGAGAAGGGGAGAAAACATGCAAATCAAAAATATCCAGTTTCTAAAGCATGCACATAATTTGTAAAACAAGGTTTTAAAATCACCAACATATGGGTAAATGACTAAAAAGAAGGAAAAAAACCAAACAAAAACAAACAAAAAACACACTACAAAAGATGAGCCTGGGAGCTTAAATTAATTACTTTGCTAGACTCTAAAAATCAGGGACTGAGTAGAGAGACAGGATTTATGGTTTATTAAAATAATATATAACCCACTAACAACCCTCCAACTGTCCTTCTTCGCCTCTTCTTTCCTCATTGCTGGAGGTGGGTTAACGGGCCACTTCACCTTGAATAGTTCCTTGAAATGTGTGTCAACTACTTATGCTACACAATCTGTTCTACCTTGTATTTAGCTGTGACACCGAGCACATTCCCCAGACCTGAAGAGCAGCTCTGTGAACCTCGAAAGCTTGTCTCTCTCACCAACAGAAGTTGGTCAAATAAGGTATTACCTCACCCATAGTGTCTCAGTGATATGGCTGAGCTTTTGAATGCTTCCTTTAAAGCATTCTGTTAGAACATATCAGATGAGTAAGATTTCATCATTTACTAAAAAGTGACACCACTCTTACTCATTCTGAGTAGTGCCATAGAAATCAACAGAAACGGACGATGGAGTAAGGTACTAGGTTATGTCTATGCTAACTAGGGTGACCAGATGAAAAGAAGAAAATATTGGGACACATGGGGGAAGTAAAGAAAAAAACCCAAAAAAACAAAACCAACAAAAAAAACCCAAAAACCAACCGCCCCCCCCCCCAAAACAAAACCACCCCAAATGCCGGAGCGGAAAAGCTGCAATATCGGGACAAATGGCGTCCTGACCGTGCATCGGTCGGGACGCGGGACAAAGACTAAAAATCGCGACAGTCCAGATTTTATCAGGATGTCTGGTCATCCTAATGCTAACAGAGTATATGCTGGCATAGCCCCCTAGATGCAGCGTACACTGACAGAAGGAGTTCTACCTGTATAAGAAAATCACATCCGAAAACAAGGTTAGTTATGCTGTTAGAAGCCCTGTACTGTTAGCATAGTTGCATTTACATGGGGGGGGGGGGAAGGATTGTCAGCATAGCTATGTCACTATGGGGTGTGGTTTTGTCACACCCCTGACCTACATAGCTATGTCTGTAATAATTTAAAGTGTGGCCCAGTCGCTATGCAGTGTGGGAGAAGGTTGTGGAATGAAGCCAACTGAATGCTGAATCAAGTCACATTATGTCACTATTTACACTCACTTGAATTACTGCTCAGTTTGGTCCAAAGTCTTTGGTAGCAGATTAATCAACTTTTGCAGTTGATTGAGGGTTTGAAATGATAGTCAAACACACAAGCAGTTTATCACAAGTGAACTAAAGTAACCAAAGATGACATAGCTTAAATAGATCATACCATACAGCTGCTAAGACTCATATCTATTATTTTGCAACATATACACTGCACCTGAGTTTTTAGCTTGCGCGCCTAATAACCAGCATTACCCCATATATTCACTTCAGGCAAAACCTGTGTAACACTAACACAGCCAGTTAATTATCCAGGTGCATGGGTAAGAACGAGGAACTGCTGTCAGAAGGTTCACATGCATTAATCAGAAGAGTTGCAAGCTTTTTGGGGGTCTTTGACAGACAAAAGGCTCTTCTGGAAGGCTTACTTAATTATTTTATGTAGAATACAAATATACAAACCTCCTTCAGATGTTGTGGAAAAGAATACACAGGGCAGAAGACATATCTGGCCTGTCGATATACATAAGAAAAGGTAAAGAAACAGGCAGGAACTGATACTAGAACAACCAACATTGATACTAGAAGAACAGTGACAGTTATCCACACTGGAGTTACACCTGCAAGAGACAACAAGAAGAATTCTTCTTAATCTGATTATTCTTTATTATTATTATGAAAATACAATTTTTAAAATTTAATTCTCGTAAGCGAATAAAACATTTTTTCCTCCACTTTTTCATATTAACAACTATTTTGATGAACGAACAAATACATTCTTCCTTTTGGGAACAAAAAATATGTATCAACCTTTGTTTTTACTTCAACCACTCAAGATATTCTTACTAGATAAGTTTAACCTACAGCCATGATATGTATACATTTACAGAAAGAAAAAAATTCTAGGTAAATGCGGGGAGGGGGAAAAGGAGGGTAACAACATGTAAACTCCCAGTATACTTATTCCTGGATGCTTCAAACCAGAGCACTGAATTCTGTTTCGCTCTAAAGGAAAAATGAAATAATGGTAACAAAAATGACAACTAATTTGGAGGTGGTGGTAGTCCAAAATTCCTTAACTTCCAAAATATTGTGTCTTCTGAAGCTTGGTTTTATGCACAGGGTTGTCACAGCATGTGATATGAATAAACATTGATCAAGGTATCACTTTAAAGCTGTCTATGATTGTTAAGCAGCCGCTTACTAATTAATCTGGGACTGCACTTTTCCTTTTAAATGAAAAACACAAAGCTCTCTTCTAAAAGGAGTCCACCTGACTGTTGGTGGCTATGGCCACCATAAATAGCTATTCCATAGATAGCTATTGAGGTGGAGTGGTTGGAAATTGGAGCGTTCAGCCAGTTTCCACTGTGAGGTTAGTGCTATAAAAAAAATGAAAGACTGGAAACTTGATTAGGCATTGCAGAGATTACACTGGAGAATTTTTTATGATTCGTACTTACTGGTATAGTTGCATAAAATAAATATTTAAACAAAGAAACTAGTTGTTTATACTGAGAGTTGATAATAACGGTAGCTTTGGATTGCACCCAGAGAAAAACATCTTAGGTACAATCTGAGTCCCACTGGAGACAAGGGCAAAACTTACATTGACTTCAGTGGATCAGGAATTCACTGCTTTGGAAGATCTACCTTGACTAATAAATTGCATGCTTTTTGTAACCATGAAGAAAACTGATTCTCTGGCATGCTTGCCTAATTAAAGATTTTAAACATGAGAACAGAAAAAGAAAGCATGACTGAGCTCTATCCATTAAAAAAAATAAAAATTCAACAATGTAATTCTGTTACAAAATGTAAACAGAATCAGACTTTGCAATATAGCGCCAAATTCTACTCTCAGCTATACCTGTGGAAGCCAAAGGGTTCACAAACAAATGTAAATTGGTTTATGGGTAGATGAAGTTTACGCCTGTGCAGAGGGGCCAGCGCAAGGCCTATGCACCACTTAAATTGCA
Organism: Dermochelys coriacea; assembly: GCF_009764565.3. NCBI lineage: Eukaryota > Metazoa > Chordata > Testudines > Dermochelyidae > Dermochelys > Dermochelys coriacea. Next base: position 164,879,569 of record NC_050068.2, read on the forward strand.
CTTAAATCTTGCTTTGAAGAGCTTTAGGGGTGCATGTGCCTCATCTGGGTCCTCTGCACTGGAGTAAATTTCATCTGTTGTGTATTACTATTTGTAGTTATAAGAGACTGAATTAAAGCTCTCCTTTTTTCTGGCATGAAGGTTTCAAATTTTTTTTGCAAATTAGAGATATGCTTGGATATCACAATGAACAATACGGAAGTACCAAAACATTTCTGAAGGTTTACATGCACGTTTTTGTTTCTTTTATGTCAATCAATGAGTGCCTTACAGTGTTTCATAATTAATCAGGATGTTTATAATGTACTGGTGTGTTAGCTATTACCATTATCAGTTGTCCTATCACAGAACTCCTCACTCAGTTCTCCTATTTTGTTCCATTCAGGAATAACTGCTTGAACTTGAAGGCAATATATTGTCCAAGGGTCCAAACCAGATAATATTTCTGAGTTATATTTAGTATCTGTGGTTTCAACCTATATCAAAGAAGAATACAGAAAATTCAAAGGCAAATTCAAGTTCCAATAAATGAACAAACTACAGCCTCTAGTTTCTAGTTACAACACCATTTAGTAGTCTTTGCATTTGTAGCTGCACTATAGATTGGATTTACACAGTATATAGTACCTGAAAAAGTGAAAGTTTAAAATATCAGCTGTTAAAACAGTTTTGTAATTTTCCATATTACTTACTTGACAAGAATCAAAGAAAAGTTTCCTTTTAAGAATTACTTAAAAAGGACACTGCAAATATTAAAATTAATCAGCTGACTTCAAATTCCTTTCTATTTTAGAACATCCTATTGATGGTGAAAATAATCACCTTCCAAAACAAAAGCTGTAACAGCATTGAAATCCTAGCTCCTAAGCTGGTTGACCAACAACCGGAAGTGGGCTCTAAGTTTCTTGTGATCAGACTTACAGTTAGTCTCTTTCACTATACCATAAAAGAATTTTCCAAGAGAAACACTGTAACAAAAAGAGGGACTCTAAAGCTATTATATAAATGTACACAGAATTTTAAATAGCAGTATTTTAAAAAAATCATGCAACTAACAAAACCAAACAAGTGTTCATGCAACACACTCTATTTAGGGTTATATATGAAGACCACTCATACTTTAGCTAACGTAGAATGTGACACACTGCCTGATTAAAACAGCTGATCAATGTATGTACTTTGTGCAATTGTTCACCGCACTGACTTTTTCCATCTTCTTCTGGGTACGTTTAATGGTATTGGTTTTAAGAGTATAAATCCTTATATGGTTAAGAAGGTGCTACCAAAAGAGATTGCCTCTCTCCCTGTGCAACATCACACTAGGTGACACCAGCTAAAAGTGCGGTTATTTATAGACATGGCTTACAGTAAACTAGGACACATTTTTTTTTGTGGTGGATCTTAGGAGACTTGGTTGCTTTGAGGGAATAAATATACTCGAACAAACTATTCAAGTACTAACTTAAAAAAAAAAAAGCGCTAATGAAATCCCATTGTCTGGCACTTCTTGGACTCCTCTTTAAACACTGAGGGAATCTCCCAGGTTTGCACTCTAGTACTGGAACCAGAGTATTCTCAGTGAAATCTCCCTTTGGGTAACTTGCTCCCTTTGGCAGTTTGCCAAAGGTTGCTTGACTATGTATGGAATCACTGACTTTCCCTACAGAATAAACACTCTTTTCCCCCTCTTCCTCAATTATTCATGAGCTGGGACTAATAAGGTGTTTGGGATGAGAAGATTCCTTTATTTCTGGAACTGCGTATTAAGTACTAGATTGGGAATTGTGAAGGATACCTAATATGAATCAGAAATGCAGCTGCACCAAAGTCTTCATGTATAAAAATTTCCTGTGTTGTACAGAGATCTAGTTATTCCCATTTTTCAGAGTAGCAGCCGTGTTAGTCTGTATTCGCAAAAAAGAAAAGGAGTACTTGTGGCACCTTAGAGACTAACAAATTTATTAGAGCATAAGCTTTCGTGAGCTACAGCTCACTTCATCGGATGCATTTGGTGGAAAAAAAAAAAGGTTTTTTCCACCAAATGCATCCGATGAAGTGAGCTGTAGCTCACGAAAGCTTATGCTCTAATAAATTTGTTAGTCTCTAAGGTGCCACAAGTACTCCTTTAGTTATTCCTATTGATATTGATAGAAATTTCTGTCTTTCTTGGATCAAAAGCAAGATTCTATGATACTATAATTAACTTATTATTTATTTAAAAAAAAATGTCCATGCATATAGTGTGGTGGAGTCTGTGGGGCTGTGGAGCATGCCCACCTCTGGGAGAGAATCTCTCTCTAGCTTAGGGGAGGGTGACCATAATGGAAGTGAGTAAATAGATTATGTCTGATGACAGGGAAGATGGTAGCGGGAGAGAAACTGACCCTATGGCAGCAGCCATGTTAAGCATCCAAAATCCAGTCTTTTTTCAAGCCAGTATTGTACAATAGATCATTCTAGCAAAACTGATTGAATCACATATATTTGGTTGCAGAACAGCTATTCATCACATCCCTAGATATTACCTATGTAGGCACTTTTAAGTTACATTTGTTTTTTTGTGCAGCGTGCATTGGTACTGTTGTGATGATTGCAGTATATACCACTGAAAAAATAAAAACATTGATGCATAAAGGGAATAAACCCTCATAATTTAATAACTATTTCTAACTATGGAAGGATAATTTATGCCTAATTTAGTCGGTGGTTACTCATTCTCTCTGCCAGCTTGCTACTGAATGCAGATTGTGACAATTACAAGTTCCTGATGACATTGTAACTTTCAGAGATCTTGTTTTTGCTTCAGCAATGTTATGTCTCAGAACATTATCAATATTGTGTTATAACTAGAAATGCTTGTTCAAAGCTGCAGCTGTAAAGCAGAGTTACACAATAGTCAATTCAGCAAAAGTTACCTCTTCACTATTGCTTTTTTTCCAGTATAGCACCCTGTAAGCCCAAGAGCCATAATATTTCTTTAAAGGCCACTTGTCCGACCCTTGTACAACAACAGGGCCTGTGAAATCTACATGCAAAGATCCGGATTCAGATTTCACTTTTACATCAGGTGGTCCAATGATTGCTATATGAGAAGAGAGGAGAAAAAAAAATCACAAAAATATGATTTCTCACGCTGTTCTCAGATTGATATTTTTATATGGCATACAGCACTACATCTAATCACTATCAATCTTATTTACTTGAAGAAAACTTTCATCTCAAAGAATCAAGGATAAACAAACTCTTCATTCACAGATGTGTCATAAAATGAATTTGTCTTTACACTTTAATAGATTATCTTCCATTGCTGTATACAGTATAATTGTAGCTGTGTTGGTCCCAACCACAAAAGTTGGTCTAAGAAAAAAGATATTACCTCACTCAGTTGTCTCATTTAAATAGAAAAAAGAAAAGGAGTACCGGTGGCACCTTAGAGACTAACAAATTTATTAGAGCATAAGCTTTCGTGAGCTACAGCTCACTTCATCGGATGCATTTGGTGGAAAACTCCAAATGCATCCGATGATGAAGTGAGCTGTAGCTCACGAAAGCTTATGCTCTAATAAATTTGTTAGTCTCTAAGGTGCCACCGGTACTCCTTTTCTTTTTGCGAATACAGACTAACACGGCTGCTACTCTGAAACCTGTCATTTAAATAGAAGACATTTTTGGTGTCTGTGCCTCCTCCACTCACTAAGCCACCCTCAGTTCTGTCCTGCCAGCTGCTTTTACTAATGGAAGAGGTAAGAATACTAAGGAACCCGCTCCCAGGGCATCTTATTGCCTGCATGTCCCCATGGAGATGCAGCTCAGAGACATCAGACTTCGCTGAGGAAAATTTCTGGTGAAGTGTTTTTATTGCTCTCCTCATTGCAACTCATTTGAGAAACTGCAACTCTTGAATTGCTTCTGAATTTATTAATTCTTTTTTACATCAAAGGATATATTTTATATTTTGAAACTGGCTACTTTACTATATTTTTGTTCCACCAAATATCTTAGTTTAGTGAGTACTTTAGTCCTCAGTTAGGTTGTGTCTACAATGAACTCTTTCATAAACTCTCCCAATGTTCCACCTGAACCACTGTATGGGTGCTTCTCATCTAAACCTGCACTCAGGTTGTAAAAATGCCGATGGTCAGTTTACACTAGCACTCCAACCATTGCTACCAGTAGTGAAGTTACACCAGGGCTACAGCATCAGTGAGAGATTTTAAGAAGCAGCTCAATGTAGACAAGGCTTTGCATTTTTCCAGAAATTCAAACTAGTTATAAAAACATTTCTGGCTGTGGCAGCCTTGGCTACATGGTAATTCCAACTGGTTAAAAGTTATGGAAAAATTTCCCCATTGGTGACTCTGATGTTCCTAGGCTGCATCTATACATTAGGGTCTGTAATTTCCCAACAACTACAACTCTGTTGGTGGTAATGCTGGTGGAAACTAAGATACACATATAATACACCTGGTTAGGTGCTCTGAGCAGTATTAAATAATACTTTGGTAAAAATGACACAGTGATTAAGAGTCCTATCTACATTGCAGATTTCACCAGTGCTGCTCCCTCAATTAGTTTTATACATAGACTCTTTAGTCCAATTATAAATTGGCTTTTGTTGCTTAGAAGTTAACTCTTTCCTTGAAATGTGAATCAAAATCCTGTTTTCAATGCAATTCTTTATAAAACTCTGACTTGTTAATGGTTTTGTTCTCTGATATGGGGGTTCATCCTAAGTAATACTCTTTCTGTCCCCAAACTCTCATAATATTTGTTAAATACTTCAATTTTCTATGTTATAGTTCAGCTTTTCTGGTTGGACAGTTTTAATTCTCTCCAAGTTAAGCTTTGGAAAAAACACAAACCCCCAAAACGTGTTCTCATTTTCCAAATTTCTTTTTCTTCCTTAAGTATTACATTTGCACTAATGTATGCAACCAACCTTTCCCTTGTAAGCATTTTCAGATTTCCTAGAGAGTAACTGGTCATGTTCTTGTCCTACTGTGAGGAATTTTTCTCAATTAATACTTTAAACTGATCAATGCTTTAAAGTCTTTTTTTAAAAGTCCTTCAAGAGTTAGTGCATGGATATGGGAGTGAGTTTACAGAGAGATGTCCAAGTGAAGAGATCAAAGAGCAATGGCTACCACATCTTATGAATTTGGAATTTAATATGGAAAAATTATGTCATAAACACTATCCTGATATAAATAACAATTGCACTGGGAAAATGAGACTGGAAACTTAAACTCTGAAAACCAAGGACTAGAAAGGTTAAGCTTTAAGAAAATCCAAACCAAGCCAGAGAAGAAGGGAAAACTAAGAATTGTTTCTAGAGGTAGAGAAACCAAAGAGGCCTCTTGCGTAGTTTCCCATTAACATCTGTGCAGTGGAGAAATAGAAGTTTTGGATAGTCTGACAACATTAGTGTTTTCTGATGGATGAAGTAATTTTGAGAATGCATTGACAAAGATCCTGTTCCCCCCAAACTCAGACAACAGCATGCTGTCCAAGATCTCTGCTATAAGGAAGTGATGAAGCGCCAAGTTCGACCACCTTTCATACAAGACAGCAAACATGGTACTTTCAAAATGATTTTTTTTAATTGAAGAGTAAATTTTTTCCCCTTGAACATGTCCAAATATAGGATGGGGTGGAGTGGGGAGGGGGGAGGAGAGTTAATTTTTTCCCCCGGCTTAGTAACAAGAAAGTGGCTGAACTGATTTAAATATGTAGGAAGTTAGAATCCTTGGATGTAAAGCACGCCTGCTCTAAATATTTGTATGCAATATTTTTTTAGTGGGGGAATATATAGCTATATCTATACGTGTGTGTGCGTGTGTGTGTGTGTGTGTGAGAAAATCCCTCAAAAGATGTCTCAGAATGGAAGAATAGTCAGTGATGACCTACATATACTTTTGATTTTACTACATTTTCTGTACTCCTGGGGGAATTCTGCACCACTTCATTTGCGCGGAATTAATGAGCCATGAATATTTTTAATTTTTTTTGCAGAAAAAAGTTTCTGCCAAAATGTTGTTGCACTTCTGCCTTTTGCCTACCAGAGGGCATTGTGGCAATAAAACAAAGCAGCAGCTCCCAGCCAGTTAGGGAAGAGAAAGAGCCTGCCTTCTTCACAGCGCCTGTCAGGCCAGGTCAGGAGAAAGCAGATATGGGAAGACAGACAGCATGGGGCTGCTGGGTGGTCAGACAGGGACTCATAAGGGCTAGTGGGGGAAGACAGAGTGGGGAAGGGGGCTAAATGGGAGTGGAGGTGCAGAGCCACATAGGAACAGGAGAGTGGCTGGGTGGGGGAAACAGAAACACATGGTGACAGGGAGGTGGGTTCAGGGCCACATGGGATGGGGGGGAGTGAGTGTCTACGTGGGGATGGACGGACACATGGACAGGGGGTGCAACACATGGGGGTGCAGGGAAACATGGACGGGGAAACAGAGGGAGTGCGTGACACAGAACGGAACGAAGGACGACGAGAGGCAGATGCGCTGACCGAAGGGGAGGCGAAGGATCAGCCAGGGTTTACATGCGGGAAGCTCCCTAACAATCCCTCCCTGCCTCCCACAAAAAGCTGTTCCATACTTTTCCCACCCATACCCAACCCTCCAAGTTCACCCAGACTCCTTCCCAGCAATTACTTCCCTCTCCCTGAGCTCCTCCATTACCCCTGACTCCTCCAACCCTTTGCACCGCTACTGAGGGGTGCAGGAAATACATTTCTGTATTGTAGTTTAAATGAATTATTACACAGAGTTCTGTATTAATATGCCTAGTAAGGAATCTATTTGCAAAAAACATTTCCTGAATTTTTGTTGTCTGTATTGTTACAGACATACTTGCTGACAGGTATTTTGAAATAAATGACCAAAATAATTGAAACTTGTGTTATTTTGACAAATAAAATATGCAGAATTTTGCAGAATTTGAAAATATTGTAAACAGAATGTTTAATTTTTTGGTGCAGAATTCCCCCAGAAGTATTTGTGAGAGCAACTCTCCTCTTCCCAAAAGTATACCAAATAGGACTCGGATATTTCATACTTTGTTTTAAATTTGCAAATTATTTTAAGTAATCTGTATTTTAATATCTCTACTTATTCAGATAAATTGCAATTTTATTTAATTAACAGTTCACTGTTAGTGGGCAAAAGTTTCCCATGTAGGGGAAGCCTTACTGTCATCAAGTGGCTTAAAGATTGTGTTCACCCAGTCAGACTCTTCGTTCTCTGATTCAGCTCTGACTCGCAAGATGTAGTTTCCATATACAGACAGAGAAGAGAAGTCACACTCCGTGATGACAATGTTCTCACACACATTCCTGTTATAAAGACTGCTGTATAGGAGGCAAAAGAATTGCATCAAAGTCATATATTAGGAACAAGAAATATCCTTCATTTCAGTGAAGCAGGTAAGTGGCAGTACTCACTCACCATGTATTAACATTGCTAATTATCACTCAGCCAAAAATCATTAGCCGAAAAAAAAAATAAAATAAGAACATTGATATATCTATCACACATACTTATATATAGGTATTAGACACATAATATCTATTAGGATAGTCCACTATTACTTTATGATAAAGATAGAGATTAAGGTGACCATTCAGCAAAAAGCATATTTTTGCTCTGACTTGGCACCTGCAAATCCTGATTGAGCAAACAGAAAATGCCTGATACCAAAGCCAAGTTCAACTATGCCTGAATTTTCAGTCTAATTCTCACCTTCTACAAATGGTCCTTTGGATAGGCCTTACACGATCCTAATCTTTCATTATACGCCCAGGTCTTGAATGGGTACTAGTTAACATGTGGAATGTTACTTCTGTTTTGTACTTAGAGCCCACCCCGGAATAGGAGCTTGCTATCCTGGCAGTTTGGGGGTCCCACACATCCCTCGTACCTTCCCCCCGCTGACCGACATAGCAGACACCCTTACTTTGTATTCTACATCATTTTAGAGGCCCTTGCTCAACAGGCACCCAACTGTCTGACATTCCCCCACCCTAAGGTTCTGCTCTTTCTTTGCCGAGAAATGAATCTTTTGACTCATTGGGGTAATTTGCTGTCTAGGCTTTGTTCAGCTACTGAAGCAGCCAGGAATCTAATATTAGACTAGAGGAGTCCTCAGCCTTCTTTAGAGTGCTCCCCACAAAATTCTTCCCCTCCCAATCAAAGACCAATCTGGAGTGAAACCTGGGAAAAATTCCTGACAAAAAGAGGCCTCAGAGTAAGCTGCTGAGAACCTCTGCTTTTGAGCACAGAGGCAGCAGACAGGGGAACATTCTTGCTGCACTTCACTAGCCATGTCTGTAGAGGGCCCTGAGAAACAGATTGCTCTGGAGAAAAAGTGGAACCTGTTGCCTGCATTAGAAATTGGCAAATGTGGGAGAATGCATAAGTACTAAGACTGTGAAGTAGTAGTTTCTGTGACAGAAATGTAATTTACATGTAGCTGACCGATTACGGTTAAGATTACAAGTGTTTCCCACTCCAGATGATATGTGACAACTAATGAATATTAAACTATAAAACATGGCCTCTAATATGATATAGCTCAGGAGAAGGTGTCTTAGGCATAAGCCAAAAGAAGGGACAGTCCACGTCTGGAAAAAAAAGTCACAAGAACAATACTATAAACTTAGTTTATCCCACGACATCTTGCAAAGTGTAAATACACAACGCTCCTAGCCTACCTTAGACTCGACTGTATAAGTAATATTTTCTTTGTTGGAAAGTAGGTGGATCCCACTGTAGAGTGCTATTCAAGTAACTGAATTAATTCTTACATTTTTTGGTTGCCGCACAATTCCAAAATGCTGAAAACAAACAAACAGTGTAATTATGTTCATCCAATGACTCAAGTAACAAATAACCCTTTTTGAAAACTGGAAAAGAGACTAGAAGTATTGCTGGAATATACACATACTGTACTGCTAACTAGTAGTTTCCGTGACTACTGAGTTATGATCATCATTTTGATTCTTTGCAGATGAGTTAGAAATTATACCAGTCAAGCCAGTTACAAAGCACAGCTCTTAGTGTTGTGCTTCAGAGCCGATTTCATTTTAAGTCACAGGAGAGAAACCAAATAATGTGCATGCTCTTTAAGAAAAAAAAAAAACTAGTTAGCAATTTTATGTGCATATTTTAGATGTAATAATGCATGAAACTAATGTGTGAGAAGTACACTCCATGCACCTGCACAAGACAGAAACTAAATTTTAATACAAGAACTCCATTTTAAGTACAGAGTTTACTTCCTCAAATGTGACCTCTTCCTGTACCCATAAAATTTCAGTCAGAACGTCCATTAAATTAGAAGAGAATGTCACTTATGTACATAATTTTGATCTAGAATTTTTGATTTAAAGAAATTCTGGTATTTCACTTTTCTCCTTGCCAAATGAGCTTGTGGGGTGAAATTCTGGCTAATTAAAGTCAATTGAAGAAGTCCCATTCACATCAGTGAGAACAGGATTTCATCTCTGGCCATCAAGCTATTTCCTGATCTGCTACATACTGAGGATATATTTACGCTACGGAGACTATACCGGCATTGCTATACTGGCATAGACCCATACTGCAGATGCAGTCCACACCAACAGAAGGAGTTTTTCTGTCAGTGTAGAAACACCACCACCTTGGAAGACGTTAGCTATGTAGATGGAAGCAATCTTTCATTGACATAGTTGTATCTATACTGGGGGGTTTGTTAGCTATGTTGGTCAGGGGTGTGGATTTTCACACCCGTGAACAATGTAGCTATGCCAACATAACTTTTCAATGTAGACCAAGATGAAGCTACTGTAAATGGACCAAGTTCAAAACTGTCTCTCTGTCACAAGTTATCAGTGCTGTAGAGGTGTTATGCTCAACCATGGGAAACAGGGAGGTACAGACTCCCATACACTCTACAACACCCTCTGTGGCCAACTCAAGAGTGCCACTGACTGGCTCCAAAGGAAATCACATCCAGTCCTCTATGGGGCCATCTATACTAGGGCCTTATTGGAACTAGGACATTGGTTACTAATTTTTCAGCAACGGCGCAGCTTCCCCAGTGCTTCCAAAGGGCATAAAGTCCAGTATAGACAGTTATTTTTCACCCCATGTCATTTTCAGAGCTCTACACCATTGCTGAAAAACTGGAAAGAAATGTCCAGTTTCCTAGTGTAGAAAATAATCTAAGAAAATCAACTGTTGCAGACAACATGAGGTAACACTGTTTTGGCAAAGCAGCCTTCTGTCTGGGTCAAGAAGCTTCCATTGTACCTCATTTTCTCCAAAGGGGCTACACAACTGTCCACACTCACGATTTCAACACAACATAAATAAAAGTGACCTGGAAAGGGAAGTGGATTTGTGCCCCTTTATACATCATAAACAAATGAAAAGAGGCGTGAAAGATTTTTGTTTAAAAAAAGTTCTGCTTGGTGATTTCCTCATCTCTCCCAAAAACCACATCTTGTCTGTCTGACTGGAGAACTAATTAGAAGATAACATCAACGGAGGCAAGAGTCTCAGCTCTCTGCAATTCAGAAGAGCAGGGATTTTAGACTATTTGAAGTTTTAATTTTTATTATCTATTGACTCCACTACCCAATGAATCCTTTGTTAAAATTTCATCACCCCACACCTTCAACTACATGTGAGAGCTCCACAATAGCACCTTCACAAAAGTCCTCCAGCAAAACCATAAAAGGCCAAACTTGACATGCTTGTTATTTGCAATGTGGAAACAAACAGATAACACTTAATTTTATTTGTAAAGTAAAATGGCCCTCCCAAATTATCCCCAATGTTTCAGGCTCAGATCCATTTAAAAAGAAATTCCTTTTCAGATCACTTTTAAGACTTAGTAAGATAGTCTTTCGCTATAAGCACAGGGCCAGATTTTCAGCTGTTGTAATTTGCGGTAGCTCTATCTGGCCATAGTATAAATGTTATTTTAAAATGTTTATTGTTCAAATTTCATTTAAAATATAAATATCAGCTCCAGTGCTCTCTCTTCACTGCTGTTTTCTTCAGTTGCTGCATGGAATCTGGGGTGTTTCAGTTATTCAGACATATTCCCCCTACACAAATCACATGGTCTTTGGCTGATCGATGCACTTAGATGTGGAGCAGGGGTGGGCAAAGCAACAGCATCCAGCCCATCAGACCTTTAAATCTGGCCCTTGAGCGCCCGCTAGGGAGCGGGGTCAGGGGCTTGCCCCGCTCTGCGCATGCTGTGGCTCTGCACAGCTCCCAGAAGCAACGGCATGTCCCCACTCCGGCTCCTATGCATAGGGAAAGCTCCTATGCATAGGAACTGCGGCCAATGGGAGCTGCAGGTGTGGTACCTGTGGATGGGACAGTGCGCAGAGCCGCCTGGCTGGTGCCTTTGCATAGGAGCTGGAGGGGGGACATGCCGCTGCTTCCGGAAGCTGCTTCTGGTAAGCGGCGCCCGTAGCCCGCACCCCTGACCTCCTCCCACGTCCCAACCTCCTGCCCCAGCCCTGATCCCACTCCCACCCTTTGAACTCCTCAGTTCCAGCCCAGAGCACCCTCCTGCACCTCAAATCCCTCATCCCCAGCCCCACCCCAGAGCCTGCACCCCAGCCAGAGCACTCATGCCCCCCTCCCCACACCACAATCCCCTGCCTGGAGCCCCTTCCCACACGCTGAACCCCTCAGCCCCAGCCTGGAGCCCCCTCCCCGCATCCTGAACCCCTAATTTCTGGCCTCACCCTGGAACCCGCACCCCCAGCCCAGAGCCCCTCCCACACTGCCCCAGCCTGGAGCCCCCTCCCATACTCTGAACCCCTCTGCTCCACCCCCAGCCTGCAGTCCCCCCAGCACTCCAAACCCCTCACCCCTGGCCCCACTCCAGAGCCCACACCGCCAGCCGGAGCCCTCACCCTCTTCCACACCCCAACCCCCAATTTTGTGAGCATTCATGGCCTGCCATACAATTTCCATACCCAGATGTGGCCCTCAGGCCAAAAAGTTTGCCCACCCTTGATCTGGAGGGTCAAATTATCCTTGTTCATAGTCTTTTGATTTCAATAGAATTATATCAGTGCAACTGAGAGGAAAATCTGACTCTTAATATTTAATTAATACCAAAGATCAGCTGAAGACCATTCTCTTTCCCTAATCATACATCGTGTAAACAAGATATTAGAATGCAGCAATATTTAAACTCTAGAGTAAATGTACACTAGACTGATATTTTGAAAATGAAAAGGTTCTGAATTGGCCAAGTGGCCCCAGCACAAGGGTTTTAAAGATAGGGATTTCTCAGATCTGGGCCTTTGGGAAGTCCTGAGAACCAAGCAACTCAGCAGAGTACTGGGGAAGTCAGGAATGAAAACCATACACTTAATTGCAAGGATCAGTCAACTCCTGATCCCGCTGCAACAGCCATTATATACAATATAGGCATGATTTTTTTTTCTGAGCATTGCCTGCTTTTTTTCAATTGGTAGCACTGAGCACGAGGGCCAGGGGTATGGTAGGAGTAAGAAAGACATGATAAGTAATTCTTCCACTCTATTGAGTGCTGATAAGGCCTCAGCTGAAGTAATGGGTCCAGTTCTGGGCGCCACATTTCAGGAAAGTGGACAAATTGGAGAAAGTCCAAAGGAGAGCAACAAAAAGGATTAAAAGTCTAGAAAACATGACCTATGAGGAAACATTGAAAAAACTGGGTTTAGTCTGGAAAAGAGAAGACTGGGGAGGGGGACGATGACCCGGATATCCGTTTTCAAGTACATAAAAGGTTGTTAAAAAGAGGAGGCAGGCCAGGGGCCCATGGCCCCGTCACTTTTAAAAGTGGGAGGCTATGCCCTCCCCCTTTTTACTGGCCATGAGGGCAAATGATTGGGGTGGGGGAGGGGGAAGAGGTGGAGAGGAACAAGCAGGTGGCGGGGTCTTGGGAGGAAGAGCCGGTGCATGGGAAGAGCCATGGTTCGGGCACTGGTGGCTCCCTACTTTTAGGGAGCTTCCACCACTCCTGGGAGGAGGGTGAAAAACAGTTCTCCTTAACCTCTGAGGATAGGAGAAGCAGCCATAGGCTTAAATTGCAGCAAGGGGGAGGGATAGCTCAGTGGTTTGAGCATTGGCCTGCTAAACGCAGGGTTGTGAGTTCAATCCTTGAGAGGGCCATTTAGGGATCTGGGGCAAAAATTGGGGATTGGTCCTGCTTTGAGCAGGGGTTGGAGTAGATGACCTCATGAGGTCCCTTCCAACCCTGATATTCTAAGGGCGGTTTAGGTTGGACATTAGGAAAAACTTCCTGTCACGGTGGCTAAGCACTGGAATAAATAGCCTAGGGAGGTTGTGAAATCACCATCATTAGAAGTTTAAGAGCAGGTTAGACAAACACCTGTCTGGAATGGTCTAGTTATTACTTAGTCTCAAGTGTAGGGGACTGGACTAGATGACCTGTTGAGGTCCCTTCCAGTCCTACACTTCTATGGTTCTATAATCAGTCCCCTTGGAGAACTACCCAACCAACCCCTCTCAACTCCCATAGTGCCAGGAGGCAAACCGGGGACATCTGTCCCGGTCCCGTGCCATGGACGTGTTTCAGCACCATGTCCTTTGTTGGGGGCTATGGGGAGGGGAAGAACACATGCCTGCCTCAAGTGGCTTGAGTCTGCAGCTAAGCCAGCTGAGCTGGAGGGAAAGTCAGGGCTGTGGAGAGGGGAAAGCCTGAGATGGTGTTGGCCAAAGATCTAAGTTTAAGGGCAAAATCCCGGCCCCCTTGAAGTCGATGGGAGTTTTGTCATCCAAGTCCGGGGGAGGGGGCCAGGAACTGCACCAAGTTCTCCCCCACCTAAAAATCCTCCCTCAAACCCCTCCTCCCAGCTCCCTCCGCGGGGCTGCCTACGGAGCAGGTGACGAGGGCGGGGCTGCTGGCGCCCAGTCTCGCCTGGGGGGCGCCCAGCCCGCCCTGGGGCTCTGCAGCCCGCCTTCTCCCTAGCCCCGCTCGGGGGCTGGAAGCTCGGCGGGGCGGGGCGGGGCCCGGCTCTGCTCTACGCGAGCCCAGCGCCCAGGGCTCCTGCGCCACGGCTAGTTCCCCTGCCGCGCCACTGGGGGGAGGCGCCGCCGCCGCCGCCGCCGCCGCCTGCGCGCTGGGGGCTCCCTTGGGAAAGGGGCGCTGGCGGGGCAAGTGCCGGAGCCCCGCTGTGGCGCACGTGGTCCAGGACCCGCGGGGAAGTAGCCCAGCGACCCCCCCGCTTCCTGCCTCCCTGTCGCCGCCCGGCAGGAGCCGCCCCGGCACTCACCCGACGAGAGAAGACAGCCGGCCACCAGCGCCAGGAAACGCCGGCCCATGGCAAGGGGCGGCCGGGTCCCCCTGGCTGCCCGCGGGGTGCGGCGCGGTGCGGCAGGAGCGCCCGCCTGGCTGCTGCCCAGCGGAGGCCCCCCGCTCGCCGCCCCGCAGTCCTTTCCCAGCCCGGCACCTGGTCCCGCCTCCGCACTGGGCGAGCTCGCCCGGCCCGGCCCGGCCCGGCGAGGCCAGGCCCTGCCCGGCCCTGCCCTCCTCCCTGCAGGTGAACTGTGTCCCCAGTGCGGGGCGCTGGGAGGAAACGCGCCGCCCGCTGCGCTCGCAAACGCCCCCGCAGCGCCGGGCCGTGCGCGCTGCAGAGCAGGAGCCGCTGGCCTCGAACTGGGGTAAAGTGAAAGCTCCGGGAGGCGTTTGCTGCCACCTTCCTCTATCCCGCTGGGGACCGCGAAGGACAAACCAGTCCCCCGCCATCTCCAGGCGGACCGGGCGCCCAGCCCCCGGGGGGGAGAAACCCATCGCCGAGATCATGCGAGTCACCCCACTGGGTGTAAGCGCGGATGACAGATGTCCTGTGTTTATAGGGACAGTCCCGATTAGGGTGACCAGACAGCAAGTGTGAAAAATCGGGACAGGGTGGGGGGGGGCAATAGGCGTCTATACAAGACAAAGCCCCAAATATTGTGACTGTCCCTATAAAATCGGGACATCTGGTCATCGTAGTCCCGGTATTCGGGGCTTTTTCTTACAAAATGCCTATTACGCCCCACCCGTGTCCCGATTTTTCACACCTCCTCTCTGGTCACCCTAGTGTAAATCGATCTTTTCGGCTCTCCCCTCGTTATCCACTCACGAGCTCCTTCTCCCGTGTGTGCCGGTGGGAATTTCTTGTGCTACCTTCTTGTAGTATTGTAGCAAAGGTGGTGGGCGGGAGTTTACAAGAAAAAACGGTTCAGGTTTGTCACTCTTAATGTACCACGGGGTAACTATCAAAGAGAAATGATACCTTCTTCCATTTATCCACCCCTGGAACTGGGGCAAAAGCTGTTGGTTGCTAATAAAAGGGGAAATATAATTCCCTTTACAAATACCTTACATTTTTTCTGGGACCATCTGTCCTGCTCTTTGGGATTTTTATATATATTTACTATAATGACAATCTTACCTAGTGCATATACATTTAAAAATATCTCTTAACAATCATACATTTGTAGCTATTCCCAGTGGGTCAGACCCTGTTTAGATACAGAGCATCTTCAGCCGCCATTGGAATCAATAGCAGAGTTAACAGTGCTCAGCACATACACCAGTATACATCTAGATCAGTGATTCTCAAGCAGGAGTATGTGTACCTGTGGGGATATGCAGAGGTCTTCCAAAGGCTACATCAACTCATCTAGATAATTTGCCTAGTTTTACAACAAGCTACATAAAAAGCACTAGCAAAGCTGGTACAAACTAAAATTTCATACAGACAATGACTTGTTTACACAGCTCTCTATACTATACTATACAATATTTATATTTCAATTGATTTATAATTATATGGTAAAAATGAGAACATAAGTAATTTTTCAGTAGTTGGCTGTGACACGTTTTGTATTTTTATGCCTGATTTTGTAAGCAAGTAGTTTTAAAGTGAGGTGAAACTTGGGGGTACGCAAGACAAATCAGACTCCTGAAAGGGCACAGTAGTCTGGAAAGGCTGAGAATCTCTGATTTAGATATTCCCCATCACTATAGTACCTGAGTGCCTTGCAAACTTTAGTGCATCTTTACAGATCTAGAGAAATATTATCTGCACTTGACAGAGGAGGAACAGAAGTACAGGGACATTACGGGTCTGATTAGATGTAAGTAGTCCCATGACTTCAGTCTTCTCAGGCCAGGTCTACCCTACACATTTACTTTGGTATAACTACATCACTCTGAGGTATGAAACCTATGTCAGCTGGAGAGATTCTTACAGTAGGACAGTAGAACAAATTGCCTCAGGAAGTTGTGGAAGCTCCTTTGCTGGAGGTTTTCAAGAGGAGGCTGGATCTATCATAGAATCATAGAAGATTAGAGTTGGAAGAGACCTCAGGAGGTCAACTAGTCCAACCCCCTGCTCAAAGCAGGACCAACACCAACTAAATCATCCCAGCCAGGGCTTTGTCAATCCGGGCCTTAAAAACCTCTAAGGATGGAGATTCCACCACCTCCCTAGGTAACTCATTCCAGTGCTTCACCACCCTCCTAGTGAAATAGCGTTTCCTAATATCCAACCTAGATCTCTCCCACTGCAACTTAAGCCCATTGCTCCTTATTCTGTCATCTGCCACCACAGAGAACAGCCGAGCTCCGTCCTCTTTGGAACCCCACTTCAGGTAGTTGAAGGCTGCTATCAAATATCCCCCCTCACTCTTCTCTTCTGCAGATTAAACAAGCCAAGTTCCCTCAGCCTCTCCTTAAAAGTCATGTGCCGCAGCCCCCTGATCATTTTCATTGCCCTCCGCTGGACTCTCCAATTTGTCCACATCCTTTCAGTAATAGGGGGCCCAAATCTTGATGCAATACTCCAGATGTGGCCTCACCAGTGCCGAATAGAGGGGAATAATCACTTCCCTCGATCTGCTGGCAATGTTCCTACTAATGCAGCCCAATATGCTGTTAGCCTTCTTGGCAACAAGGGCACGCTGCTGGCTCATATCCAGCTTCTCATCCACTGTAATCCCCAGGTCCTTTTCTGCAGAACTGCTGCTTAGCCAGTCGGTCCCCAGCCTGTAGTGGTGCATGGGATTCTTCAGTCCTAAGTGCAGGACTCTGCACTTGTCCTTGTTGAACCTCCAGATTTCTTTTGGCCTGATCTGTCTTGGCTGGTTTAGACACAACAAATTTTGCATCTTGGCAGGGGGATAGACTACATGACTCTTGCGGTCCCTTCTCACCCTATGATTCTATGAAGCAGGAAGGTTGGGAGAGATTCATGAAATCTCCATGCCTGGTGTCAGTACAGAGGAGACAGAAAGTCAGCTAAATGAAGATAAAACAGGAGATAATGGAACACCACTAGGTAACAGTATGGACAGAAAGGAGAAACAAAATATATTGATTGGCGTAGTAGGCAGGTAAGTGTTACACTTAGGGTATGTTTACACTGTATGCTTCTTTTGGCAGAGTGTAGAGTACCTACCTGGGTAGCCTCCCCGCACCCAGCACAAGTATAAACAGGAGTGTAGAGAGTAAGGCATGGCATAGGAGAGTAAAGTCATGCCTGAAGGGTGTGGATATGTACCTGAATACATGCCCTATATGGCTCTCTACTCTCCCGTGCCATGCCTCCCGTGGACACTGCTATTTGTAGTAGTGTAGTGTCCTGCTGCTGGAGCCTTTTCTCTCTTCAGGAAAAGACTCCAGCGGAGGGGAGAGGTTTTCAAAGAGGCAAGGCAGCAGAGAAAGGTTCCACCAACTCCTCTGTTGCTGAAGTCTTTCCCTGATACAGATACAGACTGGCAGTGGGGAAAAGCTCTGGAAGGTGTGAGGCAGTGGGGAAAGGCTTAGCTTCCTTTGTCGTTTCCTCCCTTCCAAAGTCTTTCCTTGCCACAGTGAAAGGCTCCAGCAGCAGGGAGCTGCTGAAGCTTTTCTCTGCTGACTCGCTCTGCCTGATCCTTTCACTGACACAAGTAGTTGTGTCCTGCAGTATGCCTTTCAGTGTGGCGTGTAACTACATGCACCCTACACGTCACCTCCAGTGGTATGTAGTGTAAACGTAACCTTAGTGAAACAACTTCATCCAGTCTGGGTAGAAAACTGGGTGAGATGCAAGAAAAACAAATGAAATGCTTGTAGTGGATGCAAAGGGTCTGGATAATAAAATGGAGGCACTGGAACTACTGGTGCAGGAGATCAAACCAGATATAGGGATAACAGAAACATTGTGGATTAGCTCTCCTGACTGGAATACAGGTATTGGAGAGTATTTGCTGTTTAGGAGAAAGAGGAATAACAGTAAAGGTGGTGGGGTAGTGTTGTACATCAATGAAGCAGCAAGCTGCAAAGAAATACAAAGTGATGCTATGGACAAGAGAGAATCTGTTTGAGTCAAAATAACTTTGTGGAAGGATTATAAAAGAAGTTCTGTTGGGATAATGTTAGGGGTGTACTGTAGACCCCCAAGGTCAGTCTCGGATATGGATAGTAATCTCTTTAGTATTATTAGAAAAATAAATCCTGCCAGGAATTGTGTCATAATATGGAGACTAGCTTCCTGGATATTGATTGCAGAATAAATGCTACTAATACTGGTAGGCTCCCTTATTCCTGTATGTGATAGATGACAGATTTCTTCCTCAAATTGTTACTGAATCAACACGAAGTGATGCAATTTTAGATTTGGCTTCCGTAAGCAGTGCAGACATCCTAGAATAGCTCATCATAGGAAATAAGGAAGGATGAGGTTGGGCTGTTAGGCTGTGTGGATGAGGAGTTTAAAGATAATCCATGTATGGCCCAAAAAGTAAATGAATACTTTGTCTTGGTTTTCAGTAAGGATGATTATATGAACCGTGTGCATGAAGGCAGTATGGCTGATGGAAATGAGTGTCTAGAAATGGAAATTACCACATTTGAGGTGGAAGAAAATCTTAAAGAGCTTAATGGGCTGAAATCAGCGGTATTGGATAATTCCATCCCAGAATACTGATAGAACTGGCATACGAGATTGCTAGTTTGATAGTAATGATTTTTAATAAATCTATTCGGGGTAGTACCATATGACTGGAGAATAGTTATGTCATACCTATATTTTAAAAAGGAAAAAAATGATCCAGGTAATTACAAACCTGTTAGGTCTGACCTTAGTAGTCTTTAAGGCTTAGAACAAATTATAAAGGAAAAAATAATTAAATTCATGGAGGTAAATGGTAAAGGAATGTAATGTAACATGGATTTACCAAAAATAACTGATTTTATAGATAAGGGAAGTGCAGTAGATCTAATATATTTTGGACTTAAAGAAAGTGTTTGAGATGGTAGTATATAGGTAATTATAGTTAAATTAGGGAAGATGTGGAGGATCAGTACAAAAACTGTATGGTGAATAGGAATGCGCTAATGAGGGAAAAGACAATGGGTTGTGCAGAAGCACGAATAATAGGACTGAAGGAAGTTACTTGTGGAGTTGCTCATGGATGGTCTTGGGGACCAGCCTCATTTGATATTTTTATTAATGACCTTGGCACAAAAAAACAGCAGAGGGCTAATGAATGTGCTGATGATACAAAGTTGGGAGGCATTGTCAGTACAGAGGAGGATTGGGAATATTACACAGGAAGATCTGGATGACCATGAAGACTGGGGAGGTGACAGAAATGGGATGAAATTCAATAGTACAAAGTGCAAAATCATCCATTAGGGTCTAATAATCAGTAGTAATAATACTGTTACAAGCTGGGGGTTCATCAGCTGAGAGTGACAGAGGAGGAGAGAGACCTGGGTATGTGGGTCCATCACAGGAAGATTATGAGCCACCAATTTGATGTGTCTGTGAAAAAGGCAAATGTGATCCCAGGATGTAACAAGCGAGGCATTTCTAGTAGAGAGAGGTATTAATGCCCATTTTACAAGGCACTGGTAAGACCTCATTTGGAATACTATGCACAATTCTGATCATCCCTGTTAAATAATGATTAATTTAAACTGGAACAGGTGCAGAGAAGAGCTACTGAGATGTTCAGGGGAATGGAGGGCCTCTCTTATGAGAGGAGACTGGAAGAGCTTGCCTTGTTTAGTCTAGCAAAAAGAAGGCTGGGAGGGGATATGATTGCTCCCTATAAATACATTATGGGGGATAAATACCATGGAGGGTGAAGAGCTATTTAAGCTAAAGGACAATGTTGGTACAAGAATCAATGGCTATAAACTGGCTAGGAACAAATTCAGTCTGGAATTTATTTCTAACCATCAAAGGGGTGAGGTTTTGGGACAGCGCTCCCAATAGGAATTGGTGGGATCAAACAACTCAATTAATTATAAGAGAGAGCTGGACAAATTTATGACTGGGAGTTGTGTGACAGTTTGTGATGGGGGGGGCAGGACTCAGCTGCTCTGGGGCTCACTTCCGGTTTGTCTCATATTTCGAAAAGCTCATGCTTCATGGTTTCATCTGGCCACTTGCTGGGATCTGGAAGGATCCCCCCCCCCCCATGTATTCTGTTTTGTTTTTTAAATCTCCTTCCTCTGAAGCATCAGGCATGGCCCTGGTGGAGATGGGACATTGGATAGGGAGGGTCCAGGCTCTGAGGTGCCACTGACCATTCTCTCTCTCAGGTTGCTTGGCTGTCTGGTTCTTACTCATATGCTCAGGGTCTAACTGATCACCCAGCATATGTGGGGCCAGGAAGGAATTTCCCCCCCAAGACAAATTGGCAATGAACCTGTGGGGGTAGGGGGGTTACCTTCTTCTGCAGCGTGTGGGTGCAGGTCACTTGCCAGGATTATCTGGCTATATCTCACTTAATCAATTTCCCTGCCATTACAGGGCCTTGGGCACTGGTGGCACCTCGGTACCTCCTATTTTGTGCCCATGGCACATAATAGTCTAGTCTCCCGTGCAGTGTTGTAATTCTTGTTCTAATGTTGGTGTTGGGTTTAGTGTGCAGGTGCCCAGTGATGTTGGTGGCCTGTGATATACAGGAGGTCTGACGAGATGATCTGGTGGTCCCTTCTGGCCTTAAACTCATCTATGACTCTAATTATTGGTATTTTATATAAATGATGACAAAAATTCATTATGTAACTGTAGGCATGGAGATTAGTGTACTAATGGAATAATTGCATGAATTGAAATAGACAAACACAGGACAAGTTACATAGTTCATATTCAGCCCCTTCTTAACCAAAACTCTCAGGGAAAGCAATGGGAGTTTTACCTGAAAAAGAATCTAAGTAAAAGTTATGGACTTCAGGATATGGTCCACAATGAATAGAATGAAGAATCCAACACCATTAGTATGATGATTTTTCATTCGTACTATTATAATCAATGCTCATTTTAGCGAAAAGACATTTGTCAATTGGGAATACCAGTCCTTTATCAGAGGTGGATCAGTATATTCTTTCTGGCTTGTGCAATCATCTTCAGTAATAAAAGAATCTGCCGGCCAAATTCTGCCTTCACTTACATCTGTATACTCTTATTGTCCTCAGTTATGGACTGGATTGCACAGGAGTAGGGTTGTACAGGTGTAAAGGTGTAAAGACATAATTTGAAGACATCATTGAACAGAGGGCCTTATCAATGGAGTAAACATAAGAATGGCCATACTGGGTCAGACCAGTGGTCTGTCTAGCCCAGGATCCAGTCTTCTGACAGTGGCCAATGCCAGGTGTTTCACAGGGAATGAACGGACCAGGGCAATTATTAATCCATCCCCTCTTGGTCCAGTCCCAACATTTGCCAGTCAGAGGCTTTGGGACATCCAGAGCATGGGGTTGCATTCCTGACCATCTTGCTAATAGCGGTTAGTGGACCTATCCTCCATAAGCTTATCTAGTTCTTTTTTGAACCTAGGTATAGTTTTGGCCTTCACAACATCCCCTGGCAATGAGTTCCACAGGTTGACTGTGCCTTGTATGAAGAAGTACTTCCTTTTGTTTGTTTTAAACCTGCTGCCTCTTAATTTCATCAGGTGACCCCTGGTTCTTGTGTTATCTGAATAGGTAAGTAACACTTCCTTATTCACTTTCTCCACGCCATTTGTAATTTTATAGACCTCTAGCCTTCCTCTCCTTAGTCATCTCTTTCCAAGCTGAACAGTCCCTAGTCTTTTTAATCTCTCCTCATACGGAAGCTGTTTCCTACCCTAAATCATTTTTGTTGCCCTTCTCTCTACTTTCTTCATTTCTAATATATCTTCTTTGAGATAGGGCAACCAGAGCTGCATGCAGTATTGAAGGTGGGTATATTCTGGATTTATATAGTAGTATTATGATATTTACTGTTCTATTATCTATCCCGTTCCTAATGGTTCCTAACATTCTCTTAGTTGTTTTGACTGCCACTGCACATTGAGCAGATTCTTTCAGAGAACTATCAACGATAACTCCAAGATCACTTTCTGGAGTGGTAACAGCTGATTTAGACCTTCTCATTTTGTATGTATTTTTTCCAATGTGCATTTCTTCGCATTTATCAACATTGAATTTCATCTCCCATTTTGTTGCTTAGTCACCCTGTTTTGCACAATCCCTTTGTAGCTCTTTGCAGTCTGCTTTGGATTTAACTATCTTGAGTAATTTTGTATCATCTGCAAATTTTGCCACCTCACTGTTTACCCCCTTTTCCAGATCATTTATGAATATGTTGAACAGCACTGGTCTCAGTACAGATCCTGGGGGAACACTGCTATTTACCACTCTCCATTCTGAAAACTGACCATCCATTCCTACCTTTTGTTTTGTAGCCTGATCCTTTTTAATGGTTAATAATTGTATTGGTTGCTGATAGATACTAATATAATGATCTGGGGGTAATAAGGTTCTCATCCCAGAATTAAAACTAACAAACTCAATATCTTGTAGGGAACCCTGGGGTATATGGCAAAGATAGTCACATCGAGGGCAAAGCAAAGCCTCAGCCACTTTTATTTAAATAGTAAGTAAAGACAATAAAGCTGTGAACCACATAAACAAATACCCCTAATACTGTATTACTTCTGTCTTTGGTGTCATTTCCTGCAGATGCTCATATATTTATATACTCACACCCTTCCTTGGAGACCTGGTGGTGACAAAGGACCAGCCCTGCCCCTGGCATGCCAAATGAATCCAGTGGTCCAGAACCCCAATGACCAAAGGTCGGTGGTAGATAACAACGAAGAGCTGAAGGGTCAATGATGGAAAGCTAGCTTCTGCTACATGATGGCTCAGGGCCTGGGTACAATCATGAATATTTGTTCAGATGCCCAACCTTCCATGTCCAATTCTAATTTCCTTGCCCTCATAATATTGGGGTATGCTTATCCTATAGGTTAACATATTAATGCAAGGGTGGGCAAACTTTTTGGGCCAAGGGTCACATTGGGGAATAGAAATTGTATGGAGGGCCATGAATGCTCACAAAATTGGCGCTGGGTGGGGCTGGGTGTTTGGGGTATAGGAGGGTGCTCTGGGCTGGACAGAAGGGTTTGGAGGGCAAGAGGGGGATCAGGGCTGGGGCAGGGGTGCGGAAAGGGGTTCAGGTTCTGGCTGGGGGTGTTCTGGGGTGGGGATGAGAGGTTTGGGGTGCAGGAGGGTGTTGCGGGCTGGGATTGAGGGGTTTAGAGATTGGGAGGGTTGGAGGGGGATCAGGGCTGGGCAGAGGCTCAGGGGTGTGGCCCCTGACCCAGCACCCCCCTGGAGCAGGGCCGAGCTGTGTGGTGCGGCCCCGACCCTGTGCCCTAGCCGGAGTGGGGCCAAGCCGCGTGGTGTGGCCCCGGACCCAGCGCCCTGCTCAGAGCAGGGCCACACCATGCGGCTCGGCCCCCGACCCAATGCCCCAGCCAGACCAGGGCCGAGCCGTGGTGTGGCCCTGACCCTGCACCTTGGCTGGAGAAGGGCTGCACCATGTGGCTTGGTCCCCGACCCAGCACCCCGGCCAGAGCGGGGCCAAGCTGCTTGGTGCGGCTCAGGGGCCAGCTTAAAACGGCTCGTGGGCTGTAGTTTGCCCATCCCGTATTAAAGCCTTTTAGCTCTATCACAGTGGTTCTCAAACTTTAGCAACCTGACGACCCCCACTTTGATTTAATTTTTTTCATGAACTCCCAAGTCCCCCTGCTCAGCCCCAGGTCCTGCCTCCACTCCACCCATTCCTGCAAGCCCCCCCCACCTCTTCCCACCCCTGCTCCATCCCTGCCCCTCCTCTTCCCACCCCCTCCCCCAAGTGCCCCCCATCCCTGCTCCCCTCGCTTCCTCCCAGTGCCTTATGCATGCTGAGGAACAGCTGTTTCCCAGTGAGCAAGAGGCGCTGGGAAGGAGAGGTAGGAGTTGAGGGAAGGAGGGAGGAGATCATCAGCGGGGCTGGCTGACCCCCTGGGGTACCCTCACAGACCCCCAGGGGTCCGCAGACCCCAGTTTGAGAAACGCTGCTCTATCATATACATCACCTATTGCTAAAGCACGTATGTGGTTAAACATCTGCCTGCAATTCTACCCTGAAATAGCCAAACCCAGTATCAGTTCAGTGTTCCTGCAGTTGCTTGGTATTGTTCTGGACCAACTTTCTCTCTTGATCAAGCTATTCCCAGTTCCCCAAAGTCTAGGGTAACTAGCCTTTAGCATAGATAACATTGCCCGACATAGGCTTACTTTACTTATGCTAACTTGCTTAAGCCAATGTTTTACAGGATTCAGGCCTGTGTTCCTTGCATTACATAAAAGGCTACGCTAGCTCTATGGGCTATAGTTTACTGTCTTTTAACCAGTTACTGATCCATGAGAGGACCTTCCCTCTCATTCCAAGACTGGCTGGCAATGGTTGCCAAGGGACCATAGTCATAGCTGGAGCACAGTGCACATGGCCATGGGACCTCCTTGTCCCCTATGCCAGAGTCAGATTGGAACAGGAGCTGGGTATGTCAGCTCTACATCAGCTAAAAGCTTCCCTATGCTGAGGAAATTCTCATCTGCTAAGAACTGGTGGCTTTCCAGTGGCACAAAGGGGCCGGAATGAAACACAGAATCTGACTCAAACAGTTTATCTTCATTCTTAAACCTATCCACAAGATTAGATGGAGCACATACGTAACATCACTAAATATTCCAGAGCAATAGTTACGCATTTTCAAAAACTTTATTGATTTTAAAAAGGCATTTACTACACCTCAAAAATACAATGTGGTAGCTGATAATTTTACAAAAATGTAAAAAATATATATATATATATATATATATATATATATATATATAAAATGTAATAAGGTAATTAAAATAAAAAAACAAACAAACACAAGGACATCCATTTCCACTACCAGTTAGGAATGACCTGTTGAATTTCTGGCACATACACAATTCCTGGTTATGTTATTACAAAAAGGAATATTTCCATGCAGCATCATACATTGCATTAGAAGTTCACATTTTAACTTCTGATAAAAGATTTTGTATCTATGGTACAAGTCTAAAGATGTTCTGTAGTATTTCTGAGTACTTTATACTATTTTAAACTGCTTTAAATTATCAAGTGAAATCCTGGCGCCAAAGAAACATATGGCAAAAGTCCCATTACAAATTTAAATTGACCTAACTTATGTCGGCATACAGCTGTTGCAATAATTACACTGCTTGTGCATATCCACACTTTGCTCTTTGTGTCGGTAGTGCGCATCCTCATCAGCAATACTTTTATGGATTGTACTGTCAATGTGGAGCATTTTAGAATGGCTCCTGAAAGACAGTAATAGTCAACATAAGCAATGCAGTGTCTACACGGACTCGGTGTTAACCTAACCACTTGCCATTTGTGGAGGTGGAGTTATGAAGTTGGCATAGCAGTGCAGTTAATGTCAGTGGGAGAGAAATATAAGTCTAGACACTTCCATAGCTAGGTCAATGTTAGCTGCCTTGTGTCAACATAACTGTCATGTAGATCAGACCTGAAGTGGGACCTAGATTTCACCTTCAGTGTTTTGCAATGAAATATGCTTTGTGGAAAAATAATACTGCCTTATTTTATACTTCAGACTTTTAAAAGAGAGTGCTCTTTCTGGGTCTGAACCCACCAAATGTGCTATGACCATCTACTAGCTGTCTGGTCTCTGTTTCACTATAGATTGAGGTAAATGCTGAATCTGTTTAAATGTTATCAATATAGGAGATACAGTTCAGAAACAATGGCAGTTTTCATTCTTTTCCCATGGTTTTCACTTAATCAGCTTTCTTTACATAAACAGCTTCTGTGTGGGATTAATTCATTTACAGGAATGCAGCATTACTCTATTGTTTGCAATGGTTAAACATATTTCAAAGTAATCCCCAATATAGAGCAGGCCTTCCAGAGACTGCTTGTGGAGATTACTTTGTGGTGAGACCACCCATCTGGTAACATCATTATTTCTGTTTCTCATGGTTAATTTTTGGTAAAGGTTTACTACTTATTAACACTTAAAGCGGACTTGTCTGTGGACCACAGTGGGTGAGAATTCACAAGTTTAATAACTGGGATATACTGTTGCTATATATATTTACCTTCAAATCTGTACTTTGCTTCGATGTGTGTGAAATACAGCTTGTATTGTACACTAAAAGCTTGTCTGCACAACGGGTTTAGTTTGTTCCAGCTGATGCATATCAGTTGGTGCACAATATATAAGTTGCTCTAACAGCATGTATACGGGACAGCTGTGCCTTCTTTCAGTTTGCATCATTTTGTACCCATGGTGGAGGCTTTGAGCATATTAAGCATGTGGCATTTTGGGTGAGTATCCGATGGTCCTTTGCTTTGCTGTTGAGCTGTGTGCATTCTGGGATTGTCTTGTTGCACACTGAAATGCATTGCAGAAACCAGAGGAATTCTGGGACTTAAGGTAAAATTCAGAATTCCATGTTTTGCTCCGTCTATCCTGATTCGATTCCTCTCTATCTGGGAAGGCTAGCATCATTTTCAAACTGCTGTTGGCCAGCATGGAGGCACAATGCTCCACACCACGATTCTGGCAACTATGATTATACGCAGAGGCTGTCTGGACTTTGAGCTCTCAGTGCTGGGTGGCTTTGGCCTCCAATCATCTACCAGCAACAGTAGCAGAGGAATGAGCGGGACATTGAGCAACTACTACTGTACTCTTCCTGGAGCAGTTTCACTTGGTGCTGTGCCATTTCTGGGCTCAGGAAACCAGCACTGATTGGTGGGAGAGGATTGTTCTGCAGACCTGGGATGACCAGCAGTGGCAACAGAATTTCAGGACAGTGAAGGCAAGCTTTTCCGAGATCTGTGCTGAACTAGCTGCAGTGGCACCATATCAATGTGTAAAGTCCCATAACCCACTGAGAAATGGGTTTCCATCACCATCTGGAAGCTGGCCACCCCAACTGTTACTGGTCCATAGCCAACCAATTTGATGTGGGGCAATTGACTGTTGGAGGCATTGTCATGCAAATGTGTGCTGCCACGCAGAAGGTACTGTTGCGCCAGGTTATAAATCTTGGTAATGCTCAGGAGATTATTGATGGCTCTGCATGCAAGGGTTTCCTGATTGTATTGGGCAACTGATGGGGCCCACATGCCAATTTGACCCCACAAAGCAGTGTAGGACAGATGTTGGAGGACTGCTAAAGTACCACGTAGCAACATTGTGCAAATATGAGTGATAGTCTGCACTAACTCAATTTTCACTGAACTTAGTACACTTTGAAGGAGGACTCCAGAATTTGCACCAAGAGTTAGAGTTTGCCTCATGTGTACATAGGTATTTTCATTCTGCACTAACTTGAGTTAGCCTGGACTAAACCCCTAGCCCTACACTACCACAACACTGTTAATTAATATATGAGTCCTGCATGCTTTTATAATGTACAGGCATATATTTAGAATTTAAAAAATGCAGAATTCATCAGAAGCTGAATTGTAATTTCAAACCAGAAAGAGATACTCTGAAACATGACCAATTGTTCATTCATGTTTTATAAAGTGGTTCTAGCTTTCACCAATTCATCTCCGTATGTATTCAGAATCTGATGCATCACTTTCATCTGAGACACTAGGTTTTTGCCATTCATGTGAGATGTTATGACAATTTGGCTTCTTAACATCTACTGTATTAGTAAACATTTTTGATTCAAGTGCATCAGAAGCACTAGAATCTTGAAAGTCAACTGCATCCTTTGGGTGAGAGATTAATGTTGCAGAATCATCCCAGGTCTTGTCAGGGTCTCTTAGCATCACAGTATTTAAGTTTATGTTAAAGCAAGCACTGTTACTTGACCCAGAAGTTGATGAACTGTTTACTTCAGATGAAGGATGAAAGAACACTCTACTTGTGCTTTCATTTTCACTAATGTCAGATTGATGCTCTTCAGAATTTTCTGCGTCAGAACCCAGAAGTTCAATTACTTGATTGCTACTCTCTGCAGATGGACAGTCTATAGTCTGGTGCACGAAGGTGTTTGATTTGGCATGGGAACTTGGAATTCTGCCCAAGATGCCATGTCTAGTATATTCACCAGAACTTTCACTATCACTTTCACTATCATCATCATCATCATCACTGTATTCCCTCTCCTTTTTTTTCATCTCTTTATACATGACTTGTACAGAGCACACTTTTTCAGGATCAGATTCATGGAATGAGCAATGTAATTTATTTGTGGTTTCCTAAAAAGACAAAAACAAAAACAAAAAATCACACACAAAAATTTACACACAAATAAGAGAATAAGAAAGTAATCTTGTTAGTTATTTACTTTAACAACTGCCTCACCACTTTGCACTTGTACTAGTACACAGGCAAAAAAGTGTTCAGAAGTCAACGGATCACCCCAATATAAATGTTTTGGCATTATCTTCAAAATAATGAGAATCCAGAAGTCTTCCCTCTCCTGCACTCAAAAAAGTTTAATTGTTTTAGTCAAAATATGTGAGGCAATGTACAATGTATTTCACCAATTAAATTTCCTTTTTTCTGCTAGTCTCACCATTAATCCTCAATCATGGATTTTGTCTTCATCTGTACAGTGACTGGAGACAGTTACTTTAAAGTCTATGCAGGGGATGTTGGCCCTGCCTACCAGGCCAACAACCAGAAGAGTTCTTCTAAACCTGTAAGTGTTTTCCACTTTGACACTTGGTAGTTAATGATAGATTTGGTCATACACTTGTAGTTGGCTATGAGAAAATATAGCCATTTCCTTTCTTCTAGTGAAATTTCCATTCCATTCTCTAGCATAAGCTCTCCCCTAATCCTCATTGATATAAGAATACACTAATAAATGATGAGAGAGAGAGACTGAGGGAGTAAGAGAGAAATCCTGAATCCTGTGGCATATCTATTTTGGAACCTCTAGTTAGAGCACACTTCTGACAAAGGAGGCATCTCGGGATGATTGCAGATCCAGTTTATAACATTTGGTATACAAGAAAACTGAAGGCCAGACTTTTTCTATGTATATCTATTTCAGCAAAGATGTTCTTTGCTTGGGAGACTGCTGTTGACATTGTAGAGCAAGTTCAGGTTTCCTAAGGAATGACATACCCCGAAGATTTGTATACTTCCTCAAAGCAACATCTTATCCACCTGGCCAAAGAAGCCCTTCATGACCTATCTCCTTCACACCCTGGGTGTAATGACACAAGTAAGATACTGGGCTCTTATTCAGTGTGAAAAGAAAAGGAGTACTTGTGGCACCTTAGAGACTAAACAAATTTATTAGAGCATAAGCTTTCGTGAGCTACAGCTCACTTCATCGGATGCATTTGGTGGAAAAAACAGAGGAGAGATTAATATACACACACACAGAGAACATGAAACAATGGGTTTATCATACACACTGTAAGGAGAGTGATCACTTAAGATAAGCCATCACCAGCAGCGGGGGGCGGGGGGGGAGGAAAACCTTTCATGGTGACAAGCAAGGTAGGCTATTTCCAGCAGTTAACAAGAATATCTGAGGAAGAGTGGGGGGTGGGGTGGGGGGGGAGAAATAACATGGGGAAATAGTTTACTTTATGTAATGACTCATCCATTCCCAGTCTCTATTCAAGCTTAAGTTAATTGTATCCAGTTTGCAAATTAATTCCAATTCAGCCGGCTCTCGTTGGAGTCTGTTTTTGAAGCTTTTTTGTTGAAGGATAGCAACTCTTAGGTTTGTAATCGAGTGACCAGAGAGATTGAAGTGTTCTCCAACTGGTTTTTGAATGTTATAATTCTTGACGTCTGATTTGTGTCCATTCATTCTTTTACGTAGAGACTGTCCAGTTTGACCAATGTACATGGCTGAGGGGCATTGCTGGCACATGATGGCATATATCACATTGGTAGATGTGCAGGTGAACGAGCCTCTGATAGTGTGGCGGATGTGATTAGGCCCTATGATGGTGTCCCCTTAATAGATATGTGCGCAGAGTTGGCAACGGGCTTTGTTGCAAGGATAGGTTCCTGGGTTGGTGGTTCTGGTGTGTGGTTGCTGGTGAGTATTTGCTTCAGATTGGGGGGCTGTCTGTAAGCAAGGACTGGCCTATCTCCCAAGATATGTGAGAGTGATGGGTCGTCCTTCAGGATAGGTTGTAGATCCTTGATGATGCGTTGGAGAGGTTTTAGTTGGGGGCTGAAGGTGATGGCTAGTGGCGTTCTGTTGTTTTCTTTGTTGGGCCTGTCCTGTAGTAGGTGACTTCTGGGTACTCTTCTGGCTCTGTCAATCTGTTTCTTCACTTCAGCAGGTGGGTATTGTAGTTGTAGGAATGCATGATAGAGATCTTGTAGGTGTTTGTCTCTGTCTGAGGGGTTGGAGCAAATGCGGTCATATCGTAGAGCTTGGCTGTAGACAATGGATCATGTGGTATGATCTGGATGAAAGCTAGAGGCATGTGTGATAGATCAATTGTAAGAGCTCTTTTCCACATTTCATCCAGAGTTTTGTTTTTTCTTATGAAGGTGCTGAATTTTTAGTGCCTCTTGGTCTCCTGTCCTCTTGTGGACAATAAAAAAAAAGTATGAAGAACAGCTCTGGGAATTTTTCTGGTGTTGGCACTCCAGAATGACAAGGGAAGAGATTTCCTGCATAATTAGCATGCGTCTTTCCTGACTTCTGAACTTTGGGGACTGGGACATCATAGGCTGGTATGGAATTCTAGGGCATATCCATACTGTACTAGAGAGGCACCATTCTCTAATGGGTAGGGCCTCAGATTGGGACTTAGAAAAGCTTGTTCAGTTTTTTTTACTTCCCCTCTCTGTGTCTGTTTTTCCTCCACATCTTTGTGTACCTTGTCTATTTAGAGTGCAAGATCTTCAAAGATGTCCACAGCTTTTAAATTGTGACATCATGCCACAAAGGCGCTAGCCAAACCAGCAGAAAATAGAGCCACTTTCAGGGCAGGTGATGAGTCAAATTCTTCTCTCAGGAAGCACTCTCTCTCTGTTAACAGGTTTTTCCTCTCTCTCTCTCTCTCTCTCTCACACACACTCTCCACCTGGGACAATACCTACATTCTTTGGCAATGAAACCACCTCAGTTTCAATTCTCAGAACCTTTGTGTTCCTGGATCTTATCAAGAGTTAAGGCTTGTCTGCTTAGCTGCTCACCTTTGTCTGGCAATGCCCATTCTAATCTTACCATATCCTTGAAGGAAAGTAAAAGTGCAAAAGCATGTCTAATTTGACTTTGCAGAACAGATAGTTGCCAGGGGGGCAGTTTGTTTCATCTTCTCAGAAACAGGTTTAGCTGGGTGTTTTTAAATGGCATTTTCTCTCTCTCTCTCCCCCCCCCCCATGGCTTCACACTCTTCTCTCAAGAAAACAATGTACAGACTAAAGTCTACTTTAGCACAGATAATTCACCATTCTCTGTGTAAGAGGAACCAGATGGAGAAGCTCTGTGCTTTTTAGGCTGCCCCTTGGGCTCCCTGAATTTCTTGGGCTTCTTAGATTTTGTTGTCCCCCACCTTCTGTGCTTTTTTTTTTTTTTTTTTGCAGGGGCCTCCCAAGTCTTACACTCAAACTTCTCTTCTACCTTGCATCTAGAGGATTTCAGTCTAAGTCAGGGGAGAGCACGTTGGCGCATGCTCTGTGGAGAAGGAGAAGGGAAAACCCCAGCCAAGAGAGGTCACAGTACCCATGTCAGAAGTGGGCAAGGGATGTTAGCATTCTGATTCACAAGGAAATGGAGCCTTAAAGTGATCCAAAGCACTGCTTGTTGTGCCTTTCCTGGGAGAAGGACATCAGAAATAACAGGTGGAATGGGGGCAATTTTCTGAGCTAGAGTTAAAAATAATGCTCCTGGTGGCAAATCCCAAAGATTTTCTCATTGAAGGCTAGCTGCAGCATAAAGAGACAGATGAACCACATCAGCGGACTTCAGAGTCCCATTTCCTAGAAGGATAAGAGTCAAAGGGCTTGGTGCAATGAAGGCAAAGGTCTCTTTCAACAGCTGGTTGGAGGACAGCTTCCTAGAGATAGACGAGTGCCTTTGCCATGTTGGATTATTCTGCTATGATGACAGAGTGCCTGAGGGAGGAGGAAGAACCTGTGTTTCAGGAAATGCTTCAGTCAGAGGTCCCCAAAGAACAATAGTTTCTCAAAACATGCCCCAGAAAAACAGAAATTAGAAAGGGAAGTTTTACACTACAGTAAAAGTGAACAAGTTAAACCTGAAAATCAATAAGGAAGAGAGCTAGGACCTCCAGGACTGCTTCTGCCAGCAGAGGTAGAACATCTGGAAGTTTGCCTAGTGGACAGGACCAAAGTTCTCTACGGCTCCTTTAAAGCATTAGACCTGCCCCAGTCTACATAGGGGGAAGGCAAGCCTGTGGTGAAGATATGTCAAAGAATGGGTATGTCTAGCTTGAGCATTAAATGGTTATCATTAAAATTTCCCTGTTTTTTTAATTAAGGGGGAAAAAAAAAGTTAAGGCATTCTTATATGTTGATTTACCATTACATGCATGCTGAAAGCCTGTATATCTACTTTAGTGGATCCTTGAATCCTGAGCAATCCTCAGAGCTTAAGGGCCTGATCTAACTCCCAGTGCAGTCAATGGAAAGACTCACTGAATGTAATGGGAGCTGGATCAGGTCCTTAGGCAGACCACAATGGTTCAAGCCTTAAATAGGCAGGGACAACAACATCAAGCTATTGTAGATCAAAACATCCCAAATATTGGAAGCTGCCCTGGCATGTTGTAAAGAGAGATGGAAAGAGTCTAGCACATTTGCAAATTTTCCTTTTAAAAAAAATTCCTAATTAGCACTTGTTAAAACATGGGCTTTTTCCTTGTGAGCTTTTTGTCCAAAAACCAAAACATTTTCATTTGGAATTGCTACCATAGTGGCTGATGAAAAATGTTGTTTGGGTATTTCACATCCCCATTCTCCTCTACAGGCTGGTTCCCTGGTTAGACTACATCCCCCCCCCCCGGCCCCCCGAGGGTGGGGGGTTACATCATGGGAGCCCGTGGCCATGGTGAGATCTAGTGAGACCATCAAGGGAGATACCATCTGGGCTGAGAGCCCAGCTCAACCCAGAGTGAATGGGGACATGAGGAAACCAAACTACAACTTCCATGAGGTACCGTGGAAAGATATCTATATACAAATATTTCAGTTTTTGAGTTTGGGATATGGATTTTTTGTTGAAAAAAAAAATAGTTTTCAGGGGAAAGCAGACAGTTATTTGCTAAAAAAATTGTTTAGTTGAAATTTCAATTTTTCTATCCAAAAAACAGTTTTGATGGAAAGTTTTCAACCATCGCTATTCATAACGTCAATAGTTATACTATGGAAACCATAATTTTATAATACACAAAAACATACGTCATGCTTATGTTCCCAAACCTATATGGTCATTTTCATATTCGAGATATTCCAAAACTCTGTGTAAATCAACAATTTATTGGAGAAGCCCTGACTCTATAGGTAAACTTGGCAGTAATTATATATTCAGCAATAGCTTACCAGCAGCTTTGGACATTAAACCAATGTTGGCTAGGGTGCCAGGAATATCTAGTAATCATAGCGTAAAGTTACAAGTGATCTTTTGCCCTACAATAGGACAAAAACCTCAGAAATGAGCAGAAGACCTTGATTTTAACTTTTAATCCATACCTTTATCAATCAACTATGTTAGTCAGTTTCAAATCACCTATGTTGTAGCAAAACTAGCAAAGAACTGTTTTGATAAAAATACAGCATTTAAGCAATTTAAGCTACAACATTTAGTAACCTACAGATAAGTATTTTGGTTCCCCCCCACCACCCCACAAGCTAAGCTACAAAATTGAATAATGAACATTCTTCCCACATTAGCAATATGTCCTAAATTTCCCAGGCTAAGAATGGCAGGTGACACGTCATTAGTTAAATTCTCACTCTCTGCCCTTCAGTTTCCACAAATGTCCAGGCTTCTTGTGATGCTCTGGCATTCACTATGCTGATGACACCATAACACCTTCTGAAAACCTTCTAGAGCAGTGGTTCTCAAACTTTTGTACTGGTGACCCCTTTCACATAGCAAGCCTCTGAGTGCAACCCCCCTCATAAATTAAAGACACTTTTTATATATTTAACACCATTATAAAGGCTGGAGGCAAAGTGGGGTTTAGGATGGAGGCTGACAGCTCGTGACCCCCCCCATGTAATAACCCCAGAGGGGTCCTGAACCCGAGTTTGAGAACTCCTGTTCTAGAGAACGGAGCTTGCCCATAAGGTGGCCAGAGGGCTAAGATGCCTATTTGTGGTTTTTTCAAAATAAAAATCCCTTAAGATGGAAAACATTTAAGAAAACAAAATCAAAAATACTTTATTTCCCCAGATATATCCTCTCTTTCTGTAGCTGCTTCTTTGGTCCAGTGAAGTTCCATGACATTTATCACATTTTATTCTACATAGGATCCCCACTATGATGCTCAGAGAACTGACATTTAATTGGGAGCCAATTTCAGAAATCATAGGAGTAGAAAAGGAAAAATTAAAAAAAAAAAAAAAAAAAAAAAGTACAAAAGTGAACGTTCAGGTCATTTACAGACCACCCCCCACCGCTTTGCGGGCACCTAGCAGTCTATATCTAAAGTGGATGGAATTTCTAGTTGCTTTGCAATTCACTTTTAAGGGAACTCTTAAATGCAAATATTCGTTGCTTAACTTTTATCTAACGAACAATATATCTTGCTACTTGCTGTATAAACATTATGAGGCCTTTCCTCTCCCCCACCAGGTAAATTAAATATGAAAAAGACATACCAAGACTTTTGGCCATGGTTTACTTTTCAAGCAAATGAAACCTCCTTTATACAGTCCTAGCAGGAAGGTGCCTATTACCAATGAAACAAGTCCACCATTTAGGATTGGAATTATACCATAACCTGCAAATGGAAAAAAAACATACTGAGTAAAACCCAATAGATGCAAGAGAGATTTCCAATTTTTCTTATTTTATATTACACACTTATTTAAGATTGAAAAGGACAACTCTGGATCACTGAAAACAATTAAAGAGCTATTTGTACAGCCAGCAGGATTAGCTAAAGATATCCAGTACCTCATATGTCATTTATAGGTCCAACCAAATGTCTATCAAAAGATGCTTTCCCTCTTACTGGGATATTTACCAGTTACCCTTTTCTGAAAATACTATTAAAAAACAACCAGACTGACAACCTGATCCCCTCCCCCACCAAACTTTAAAATATTTGATACCTGGTTGAGTGTTGGACCTGGTGATTATACATTTCAAGGCCGAAGGGATGGAATGATGGTTTAATGATGCAGCCACAGCAACAGACACACAATAATTTGTATATGAATGCAAGCTTCCAACAACATAGCTAAAGCTTTCTTCAGAGGTTTCATTCTTAATAGGAATCTGCCATGAAAACAATATCTTACTGAAACCTGTTTGTCTAAACACCAATTAAAAAAAACCTTGCATTTAATAGCTATTTTAATATCCCATTGTGAAGCTGTACAGTGGCAAGTACAACTGAGTTGTATAGTTGGGGGTGGGGGTAGAGTGGGGAGGAAGCATAGCACTTTTCCAGTTTTCGAGAGAAGGAAAGCAGTTACTAGAGTTCAAGGACTGACCCTACACTTCTGTCCACTGGATTCAATTAAAAGGTTATTACAGATAACTCAATCTTACAAGTTCTACATTAGCAAGAAGTTGGTGCACCATAAAATGGTACTTTTGCTGTTCAGTAGAAAAGCTAGCAGTCTTGTATCTACATTCCTTTTCTCTTTCTTCAAATGTATCTGTCTTAATAGTGGATTATTAGAGACTTTTGGAAAAGTCCCCTTCAATGGTTTTGATTATAATTGTTCATTACATCTGATCTCACAAGCGTAGCTGAATTGGGCTGGGTCAGTTCTTAGATAGGGGGCCTAGATGCTGCAGAAAACAGTGTAATTGAATCACTCATATTTTGATGATTAGACACCACTGTGACAGGCACTGTGTAAATACTTCCTGTAGGCAGTCTTGCACTTCTCTAGGAGTCAGTAATGAACCCAGCCCACATTTTCATCTGGTGACAATTCTTATTCAATGTCTGTCCCAATCTGTTGTCATGTAATATTGAACAACCGTGTGACCAAATGCCCCCTATATTCACACCCTACACACTGTTTTAATAATCTTTGTACAAAATATGCCTTGAGAGATATCATTTAAAAACTAATAACTGGCTTGTCAATAATATCAAGGTGAAATGTGAACAACAACATTATATGT
The DNA here is from genome assembly GCF_009764565.3 of Dermochelys coriacea. Lineage (NCBI taxonomy): Eukaryota > Metazoa > Chordata > Testudines > Dermochelyidae > Dermochelys > Dermochelys coriacea. The sequence continues at coordinate 164,916,250 of NC_050068.2, forward strand.
AAAGTTATAAAGATAAGGAGAAATTAGATCTGAAATGTGTTTACCAGAAAAGTCTGGGTAAACCAGTTTCTGAAAGACCAAGGACAAGCTAACACCTCTAGCCAGGAGGCATCAAAGTCCATGGGCAATCACCTACTAAGTGGCCATTCTTTGGCAAGGAAGGGAGGCATGAACTAACAAATCTGCATCTTAGCAAACAGCATGGACCCTCTTCACCACCAGACTCCTTGCCTCTGTCCTCACAGTGAGAATGAACGTTATTTAGGGGTAACCTTCAGGAAAATGCATTTCAGAAGGCGACTGAACTATAAAAGTGAGGAACAAAAACACTAAGTTCTCTCTCCCTATCCATCTCTCTCTTTCACCTAAGATGACAAAAGAAACAACCTTTGGACTCTGGGAGGATCCTGGTCTGAGAATTTGGTCAGCAATGTTACTAGAAACATGTGATAAGGGACTTCACCTTGAACCAAATCAAGTTTAAGTTATAGTACTAGGAAGCATTTTATCTTTATTTTTCTTGTAACCATTTGTGACTTTAATGCCTTATACGTGTACTCACTTAAACCCCATTTCCCTGTAGTTAAATAAACTTGTTTTATTCTTTAATCAAAAATAATCCATTGTTGTGAACTGTGTCTGTAGCTCCATTTAGGGTAGCAGACTGCTGTATACTTATCCCTTTAGAGGGGCAATGGACCTAATATATCTGGACTGTCCAGGAGAGGGCCAGATAGTACAGAACACAGGTTTTGTGGGAAAATCCAGGACTGGGAGTGTGTTGGAGTCACCCTGCAAGTGGTCAGCAAGGCTGGTGGAAGCGAGTGTGAGACTGATGTGTGACTGGCAGGCTACAGCTAAACACAGATATTCAGTGTTACCCACATGCTGCAAGGCTGTTTGTGAGCAGCCCAAGTCAAAGATACAGCAGTAAAGCATTGTGAGGCACCCAGAGTTGCAGGGCAAGGATGACACCACCCCACACTGGTTTGGATTACACCCTAGAATGTCATAAATTGTCAAGATTCATTTTAGAGGCAACTTCATTTTAATAGAGACGGGAGAAGTGATCTCCTTATTCAGTTCACTCTGGGATCTTTCAGGATGAAAGTGACAATGTAAACGTGTTATTTACTTTTCAGGTGAGTTGAACGAAAGGCCCATGATAATTTAAAATTGGGATGGGGGAGCTCCTAGAGGAAAAAAAAGGCACTTTGATATACTCTAGCACTGAGTTTAATTTTCTGATCAATAGTATGTGATACCATAAGAACTGACATACTGGAATAAACCAGTGGTCTACCTAATCAGCTATTTTGTCTCTAGAAGTAGCCAATGTCAGGTGCTTCAAAGGAATGAAGAGAATCCCCTACACTGCACCTACTGGGGAATACTGTATCACTGGGGTGTGGAATGAAAGGCAGAAGGATTTTCTCTGGTACCCAAATCATCAGCTCATACCTCAAGAAGGCTCACATTTATCCTGTGTTGTGTAAACCACTGACAATAGTCTTATTCATATAAAGATCTAGGATAAGATACGACAGAGCTCATCTTAAGCAAGCTTCCTTACTGCTCGAGCCAATTTATTTTTTATGCTTTGTATGTTTTTCTTTAAATCTTAAAACTACAAGTTACTTACCTTTTCCTTTCTATCAAATGATTCCACTGTGATCACATAATCAAGTTTTTGATATACATCAATTAAAGACCTTTCTTTTAAATAGGCAGCTGGAAGTTTCACTATCACATTTATGCAGGTTGGACAAGCAATAAGATTAACTGCTGGTGGACCCAAGTATGCTGTTTAAATAAAAAGAAAAACCCCAAAATATAACTACATTTATACATTTAACATCAGTTAGACAAGCTGTAAAAATCAAGTAAATTCCCAAGTGTCGGATGATTGACTAATTAATTGCCCAACAGAGTTTGAAATTATCAAAGATTCAGGGGAAAATTGTTCCAATTTTTTTTTTAGCAGAGGGAATAAAAATAGAGAAAAACCTAAAACAATCCAAAAATTACCATGGGAGAAAAGGTGATTGGGCAGGGGGGTGGGAAGAGAGGGGAGTTGAGCCAAAACAGCAGCATCCCTTGTTTCTCCAGCCCCATAGAAGCCCTTCTGTGTAAATTCTGTGCAACTGAGACTTTTTGTTTGGCTTGGAGGTGAGTACGAGCTGATGGGAAAGGGGTGAACATTGTTTTCTGAGGCAGCATCTTCTAGTAAAACACTTGAAATACCCATATGAATTAATCCCTGTGGGTGGCCCCTCCACACACAAATACCCCTTGGAACGTAGACAAAGGGACTAACTGTTGGCTGGGAACCACTGGCCGCAGAGCTCCAAAGGGAGATGCTCTCTCACAGGTGACTGTCAGGCAGGACCTGAGGAATATCATCCTGAGCCTGGCTTCTGTATGAATGCTTTTGCCCTCAAAACAATGACTGGAGAGCCTGTTTCTCAGAATACCCAGGAGTTTGGAGAGCCATGAGCCCTGACAATTTCCTGACTTTCAAAACAATTTCCTGACTATACAGACATTTTCTCCACTTCACAACATAGCAGATTCTCCAAAGCCTGAAGGTCAAAAGTTTTGCACTTCACTGATCCTTCTGCAAGTGCTGTGTTTTGATCTAATTAGTTATTGTCTACACAGTGCTTTGAAAAATCTAAAAAATGCTATGTAAGTGCTAACTACTTGTCTGGTTCATTATTATAATCATATAGGTAAAATAATTAAACATTTTAAAGAGGTGGAGTTCTGACCTTGCTCCAAACAGGAGCATGCACACACTTAATACCAGCCAAATCTTACTCCACACCTCTTCCTGTGGTTTTCCTGTTTAATTTATACAAAACAATAAACCTCAGCCTAAGCTTTCATCTGAACGTGGTTGTTCCCATGGTTTTTGGCTACAAGAGTCATCTATCTCTGGCTCAAATCCTTCTGCCAAGGAGAGAGAGAATCCAACCCTTCCTATTTTATGGGTAGAAGTAAATCAAATGCTTTAGGATAATGGATCAGAACAGCCCTGCATTTCTACTCAGGATCATCTTGGTTTAAATATGCACCAGTAAAAGAAAAGAAGGAGATAAGTTGCCTTTGTTAAAACATTTACCATTTGAGCTTGGCTCTTCAGTAAACTGATAATTCTTTTCTGCAACTTTACAAAACAGCAAACAGAGGTGGCATGGGAAAGATGCTAGTGCACCCTCATCCATGCAAATGTATCCATGTGAAACATGTGAAACAGCTGGAGAACACTGTTACAGAGTAATATTTTTATTTTTCTGATACATATCTATGAAAAATAGGTGTTTGGAACAATGAAGTCTGAATACAAGGTACAATTTACCATTTCCAATTTTTTAGAACAATCTCATTGTAAGGCACTATGTTGATGAGTCAGCTGAGGAAAAGTGTTACATTATTTTCAAGTTTAGGGTTCTCTGCTTCCCCAGATAAATGGGCATTGATGTTTGGACAGAAGAGGACAGGAACAAGGGTGTATGTGGGGGGAGCTATACAAAAGCCAACTCAAGTTGCAGTAAGGGCTACACTATTCCTGGAAGGCCTGCAAATTTGAGATGCAAAGTAGCTCAACCACTGTATTTAAAATTAATGGAGAGATATCCATTCAGGAAAATGTTACCCTGGCTTGTTAGCATTACAATTAAAGTATTTCAGAGTCTTTGAGCTGAGTGGATACTATTTCTGTAAACCTTGTACCTAACATTAGATAGTCTCCATGTTCAGTTTATCCACTTGATCCCCAATATAAATGGTCCTTATTTCAGGAGAGGAAAAAAAGAAATTAATGTGGCGACATTGTAAATAGGACTCCAGGGAGAAGCAGCCTCTAGCAGTATTAGACCATCATTGCTAATGAGCATCTGGTGTTTATATGCGACATACAAAAGAGGGTGGGGGAGAAATCAAGGTGACAGCTAGAATGGAAGCAGATACTCCTCCACCCCTGACCTTTTGTTTTTGCCTGTTCAACAGTTAACCAATTAACTGTCATCAAAAAATAGATTATGCAATTTATAAATGTAGCAATTTTTTTTTTTTAAATTTCTACTCTCAAATCCCCAAAATGATCCTACCACCTTTATAAAAGTCTGAAATAAATACACATAAAAGAAATTGATTCTTATATATGCACAATGGAAGGAAATCTATCCTAACATTTGCTTCTTCCTTCAAAACCATTGCTTGTTTCTATTCATAAGAACTGTTCAAGCCATGAATTTTGTATAGATAGCTTTCCACTGATTATAAAACATTAAATATACATTAGATGATATGTTAGTTCATAACATCACCAACTAAATTACTTTGGAGTTACTTGTAGCAGTGGTTCTCAAAGCTGGTCCGCTGCCTGTTCAGGGAAAGCCCCTAGCAGGCCGGGCCAGTTTATTTACCTGCTGCACCCACAGGTTCGGCTGATCGCCAATGGGGGCTGTGGGAAGTGGCGGCCAGCATATCCCTCGGCCTGCGCTGCTTCCCACAGCCCCCATTGCCCTGGAGTGGCAAACCACGGCCAGTGGGAGCCGCGATCGGCCGAACCTGCGGATGTGGCAGGTAAACAAACTGGCCCGGCCCGCCAGGGGCTTTCCCTAAACAAGTGGCGGACCGGCTTTGAGAACCAACGACTTATGGTACCATTATTAAAACACTGGTTATGTATAGCTGAGAATAAAAACAAGAAAACGAACAAAGGCAGATAAAATAGAATAGTAAGAACTTACTGGACATATATGGATTGAATTCAGATATAGATGAATTTAATACTCCATGTTCTGTGAAGCTCTGAACCATTGCTATGTAGGTAACAGTATAGTTTTCATATTCCTTTGTCAAGTTACAGGACAGCTGTGTGATATTTGAACATTCTTTAGCAATTTTCCATCCATTTTTCGATCTACGTTAAGTTGGAAAAAAAAAATCAGTGTTGTTCAAAAGGATCTTCTGATTTGTGACTGTACCTCTGGAGAATAACATGAAAACTCAGACATGCACTGGATGAAGTCATCTCTGCTCTCACCTTAAACAGTGTCAAAAATAAAACCACAGACTAGTAAAATCCAAATGATTTATTTAAAGTGTACCTACAGGGGGAGTGGAAGAGAGGGACATGTTTGACAAGGAAAATTGAAAAACAAAAACCAAAATCTCAAACCACAACAAACCAGAATGATTAAGGGATAAAAACAAAAATGATATACAAGAAGTGTCAGTCATAAGCTTTGCACAGGATCTCCCACTCACCTTGGCAACATAAAATAAACTTCCTGAAGAGGGACCCCACTTGCTTCTCTTCTCAAAAGGCTACCCCAATCCACTTACTCTTGTAGGGTTAATCTCCTTTAGGGTCATATTGGCTCCTTTCCTAGTCCATATAGGTTATGTACATATATATATACACACACACACACACACACACACACACACACTAATTTCTTCTCACCAAAAACACCACCACAACAAAATCTGAAAATTAACTTAATGTTTGCAGCCTCTCACATTTTTCACTCTGCTTGTATGTCATACTCTGCTTCTCCTGAACTCTTCATCTTCTCTATGTAAAATGTTAACTCACTGGGGCAAGGACTCTCTTATTATGTGTTTTCACACTGCATTGCAAAATAGGGCTCCAATCTGAGATGGCTCCGTACATACTACTGTATTACAAATAATAAACAGAATGTGGGAGAATCCTCTTTACCTAAATGTGACCTGCAAAGGATTATTTAAAAAAAAAAAAAATAGTTTAACCCTGAAAGTTGTTTGCATGTCTCAAGGCAGCCTGAGACAGAACAGCATTTGACATATAACATTGAGCACCCAGATGGGATCCCATTTCAGGTTCCTTCTCCAATGTCTCCAGTTCTGTGATGATGACACAGATCATATTGCTTTATGACAAAAATATTAGGAAGCCACATTGCATTATGGAATATCAAAGGTAAGCAGTATTTAAAACATGACATGGTATGTTCTTGAAAAGTTTAATTTAATTTATTTTATTTTATATTCTTAAGGTTATAAAATTGTTCTTTAAAAAAATATGGATGTCTCTCTCTTTTTTTTTTTTTAAACCATTTAGGTAACCTCTTATTGGCAGTGTTTGTTGGCGTGCCAAATTTCCTGGTATCTGTGATGGCACAGAATGAGGCATTCTGGAGTGGGGTGGGAGAACAAGAACTGGACAGTGTTATACTGGGGAAAGGTAGAGTTTGGAGTGAAATCCAAAAAGGAAAACAAAAAGTTAATTTAAATGTGTATATTTTTATTTATAGTTATCTAACCCTTGTTCGGTGTTGTTATATGCCCTGTATCCCAGATTATGTGGGGCACTCAGCATATATGTTATCACCAGTTTGAAAAATATTTGCTTTAAAGCTTAGTGTGCTCTGCACACATGCACTATCAAATATAGTATGGCTCAGCACCAGTCAGCCTGCCAATCCATCACATTTCCAAAGGGCTTGTGGCCCATCTGTCAGTTAAGGTACAGTACTTTGCACCTATGAAAGAAGAACAGAAATTATCAACAAAAGCTGAAGTTATCATGCCTTTGATAAATACAGGTTTCTTCCATGTACAAATTTGCTCTAGGAATTAATGTGTACTTGTTTAAAATTGTTCAAATAGCTACTCATATCCTAAAACCTAATTCTTTCCCTTGTATCTGATGAATGGCAAATTTCAGAAAAATCTTTTTGAAAAACAAAATAGTCAATCGAATATTTTGACTAGTAAGAAAAAGTACAAATTCACATATGGTATGAAAGGAAGCAAACCTGAAACCTATGTACATCACATGATAGTATGTTGGCATAGTTGTGTTACTTCCTGGTTCCCATGATAAAATGTGCTGGAAGTTCTGAGAGTTCATTGTTAACTTCTGAGGTGGATTTATCACAGATGCTTCTAGATTAAAATAAAAAGTTGCTAAGATTAAAAAGTATTCGAAAAGGACAGCAAATGCAATACCATTATACATGGTAATTCTACTCACCAATTAGTTAAATATCAGCCCCCAAAAAGATAAGAAAACTACAAGACTGAAGATGAAGTCATTTTAAATTGCACATTCTTGCACTGGAGGCACAAATGCATGGGACTGTCCTGCTGGATATTATCCATATAGATTTCTTACATGGAAATGCATAGTGAAGTCAAAAGGATGCCAGATGGAAGTATACACATCTTTTGAGCTATTTCAGGGATTTTGCTTAAAATACAATAAAAATTCTTACCTGGCAAGCTGAACAAAATAGTGGTCAAAATGCTGAGGTACACTGGAAATGAAAACGTGTATATATATTTATTCATTAGAGAAATTGTACGTGTGTTCTACAATATTTGTCAATGATAAATTAGAGTTCTTATTCATTTACTATTCATGATACTAATCTTGTTCTCTATCTCTATTATCATTTTCCTTTCAGATTATACCATTTTTTCTTGATGAAACTGCACTTGAATTATTTCCTTTCTGTATCAAATGCTTTTCCATTATTATTCTTAAGAAGGTGATCAGTGATAGCTCAGGTGTTTCTAAATTGCATATCATTATGATATTTAAGCACTATATAATAATTAAAGACAGCCTGTAGTGGGGCAGCTGCCCCACTCCTTGAGAAAAAGGGCTAGAATAGGCCAGGGAGGCTGCACAGACCAGCAGCAAATCAGCAAGGGCCTGTGGAGAGCCAATCAGGGCAAAAGGAGAGGCTGCCAATCAGGGCCGGGCTGGGTCCTATATAAAGGCTGCCTAGGAGCAATGAGGGTAGTCTCTTCCTGGCTAGCAAGGGAGGGGCACGGGCACGGGCAGGGGCACGGGCAGGGGCACGGGCAGGGGCAGGGGCACGGGCACGGGCACGGGCACGGGCTCCTGAGGTGAAGGAGGTAGCATCTTGGACAGAGCAGTGCTGGGCAGGCTTGGGGGAGCAGAGAAGAGCTCCAGCCCAGTTACCTGCCAGGCTGTGGTCCCTACTACAAAGGGTGAAGAAGGTGCATGGGGCCAAAGGGGAAGTGGCCCAGGGAAGATAGGTGGACAAGAAGGCAGGGAGAAGTTGCTGCTAGAGGGTCCCTGGGTTGGGACCAAGAGTAGTGGGTGGGCCTGTGTCCCTGTCTTCCCCTGCACCTGCCATGGAGAAGTGTGGCTGAGACAGACTACAACTTGCCCCTGAGGTGAGGCACTAGACTTTGGGGTTGTGGTTGGCCACTGAGGCAGGTGCTAGCTGAAGGACTTATCTTCTGGCCCCACTTCCCGGAAGGGGGTGAGATTAGAGTAGTGGGAAGTGTCCTGAAGAGGATGCCACTGTGTAGAGTAGCACTATAGGTCCCAAACCAGCAGAGCAGACAATGGGTGAGACACCATGCACAAGAGGGTGCCCTGCAGCTGGCAAGAGCTAATTCCCAAAGCAACCAGCAGGAGGTGCCAGCAGTGGTGAGTCCTGAACCCACCACACAGCCCCTGTAAATGGAAATTTTCTCACAGCCTCCCTTATCCCCAATATGTATGTGTGGGTGATTTTTTTCTTACTCTTCTTTCTCTCCTCCAATCTTCTAAAATGTGGGATGGTATTTTCCTGGCTCATTCAGATCCATGTACCCTGTCACTCAGGCTCATTTTGATCTCCCCTGCTAAGGTATTACTTAGCCATATTCCTGCTGCTGAAAATACGCTGCTCCATAGACCCAACAATCTTAGCTTGGGTCAGCCTAGTTGACAGGTTCTTTTAGAGCACTGTCATGGAGGGTTGTGACTGGATAATTGGTTTTTGAGGTAGCTCAGACCCCAACCTATTAAGTACCTGGCAAGTTAGTGCCCAGGCCTTAAATTCAATCTGGAAAGGGATACAGAGCCAGTACTACTTGAGGAATATTGGTGTGATATGTTCACATGTGCCTTGGTGGCTACATGTTAGGAGTGTGGATTTCTGAAATATTGTAGTTGGTTAGCAGTTGCAACATGTAATTCAGGGCTTTCATTTACCTTAAGCCCTATAGCCTTCTTTCCAAGCTAAAATCTCAGCTGTCTCTCTCTGGTATCTCCTTATGGATGTTTAGTTGTTAGCAGAACCCTGCGCGGATACAAATTTATATCTGTGGATGTGGATAGCCACAGATATAAATCAGTATCTGTGGAACTGCAGGGCTCTCCTGGGAACTACAGTGGCGAAAGGAGCAGAATGTGGGGCTGCCACTCCCAGGAGCCCACGCCGGCAACTCCTCCAGCATAGCTGTACCACTCGCAGCCCCATTCTCGGCCCTGCCCCCATCTGCATCTCCTGTCTGGAGGTGTGCACGCTGCTTGAACACAAGAGCGTGACCAGGGACAACTGCTGGTGAGCCTGGTGCTTGCCCCAGTGGGCAGAGCTGGAGGGTGGTACAGCTGCACTGGAGGAGCTGCTAGTATGGGGCACTGGCTTCTGGGAGTAGTGACCCCATGTTGTGCTCCTTTTGCTGCTGTGGGTTCTAGGGAGAGCTGTCTGGTTCTGTGGATACAGATTTATCCCCATGGGTATCTGCATCCACGGATCTAAATTTGTATGCGTGCAGGGCTCTAGCTGTTAGCTGAAGCTCAACATGGCTGAAATGGAGCGCTGAATCTTTCCACAAAAGCCATCCAGGCTCCCTCCTTTCTCGATCACTGTGGACACCACCAGCATCTTGCCTGTCAGTCAGGCCTATTACCTGGGCATCTTCAATTTAGACCTCTAGGTCCCCATGTCCCAGCTATATCTAAATTTTGCAGATCCTTTCTGCAAAGCATCTCTAAAATACAGCCTTTCCTTTCATGCACACATCTAGACTCATCTAGTGTCTCAACTACTGCAACATCCTTTACTCTGGCTTTGACAAAACACAATCTTACCCCACTCATATCCACTCAGAATGCTGTGGCAAATATCATTCCACTAGCCCATTGCTTTGACCATGTTACCCCTCTCTTTGCATCCTTTCTCTGACTCCCTCTTCTTTATCGCATGAAATGTAAGTTGCTTGTCACTTTCAGAGACCTTCACTGTCTATCCCCACCCTCCCTACCATCTCTCATTTACTATTCAGATGTCAACCCCCACCTCCAACTAGCCAATAATGCCAACCTCCACTGCCCACTTGTTAAATTTTCGAACAAGCACCTTTGTACTTTCTTCCATCCTGACCCTCGCACTTCAGGGATGTTCATGGGGAGCTCTTCCCAAGTTACCTCATTGTCCTTCAAATCTTTCCTTAAAACTCATTTACCATGATGCCTCCAAAAACTCAACGAGTAGGCTACTGTTGCACTGGTACCACTGCCTATCATGCTGACCAACATTGTTTTTTTTTTTTTTTTAAATACTCCTGCCTGTTGGTATCCACCTATTATACTTCCTATCTTATACTTAATTTGTAAGATCTTTGGGGCTTGGGCAACCTTTTTATTTTGTTTGTACAGCACCTAGCACAATGGGGTTCTGGTCCATGGCTAAGGCTCCTAGGTGCTACAATAAATATAACAATTTTAAGCTTTTTAACAAAAGTCACAGCATGGAAGATTTTGAAAGGAGTCTTAAAATACATGAACACTGAATAGAGGACTGCAAATTAAGGCAAACCCACCTTAATTCAAAGTGAGTTCAAGATTGTAGTGGGACATCATCCCAGGTTAAGAAGGGGGTTAATAAGCTTGGACACATTGGAAGGAATTATCCAGCACTGATACAAGCTAGTAACATATTTTGTATTTATTGTCTGAGTGTTCTATTAGTGAAAGTAATTCTTGTTTTAAAAGTTTCAGTCAATGAGTAGAGTGATATACAATTTAGCAGTGAAATAAACTACATTATCACAATGCAGACAAATGAGATACAAAATAAAGTGAAGTGTCCCCAGGTCTAAATTTTCTGAAATAGCAAATTTCTTGCTACAATTGAAAAGATAAGCTTTTAACTCAATCATGCATGCTTATAATGCTAAATGTAATACAGTATATTTGATTGTACATGGGGAAAGACTTTCCAGTCTAATGTTGGAACACTGATACAAGAATTATTTCCTGGAAATACCCCCAATTGCTCTTATTATAGTGTAAATGAAGTGTCCTAATTACTGAAATTAAATAATAAGATACGAATGTAGAATCCTTGAAACTGCAGACAAATGTATTCAGAGACATTTCTGTGATGTTCTTCACTATTGTAACTAAATGCCTCTCACATAATTTTATCCTCCCAGTATCCTTGGGAACTGACTCTCACACAGATTAAGCAATTTGCTCAAAACCAAACAATAAATCTACGGTGGCACCCAACAGAAATCTTCTCTTGAGTTCCAGTCTGTGAGTTAATCACAAGACATCCTTCCTGTCATAGCCCTTCCTCCTCCCTATGATTGCACAACAAAAATCCATTAGAACGATCATCAAAAACAGCAGAAAATCAAGAGAACTAGAATAATCTAATGCAGGAAATCAATCATCAACTATTTTAGAAAAGTTTGGTCAAGTGGGATGAATAGTAAAACATTGCTTTAAAAATAAATATTCTATAACTTTTATAATATGTAGCGTAACACAAGTTAATTTTAAGCTTTTGGGAGCAGGAACTCTCTCTTCCCAGACATGTAGCAGCTAGTATACCTTTTGGGTGCTTCCACTACACAAATAAGATATTACTTCTGCCTTGTTATGATACTGATCCAGTTCCCAATGAAATAAATAGAAAGTTTTCAAGTGATGTCAGTGGGAGTTGGATCAGGCCCTACCACTTCTGTAAGAAAAACACTACTGTTACAACTTTTTTTTTTAAATTTAAAAAAAAGTAGTAACTGAAACTACAGCTATAAAACAACTTTGTAGAAGGTTTAGTCTCTGTCCTCAGTTAATAATTTTTAAAAAATTATTATCTTCTCTGGCAAGCACAATGGGTGAAATTCCTATTCTGGAGCATTCACGTCACCCTCAACAACCAAGTTTTTTACATCAACAAACTTGGTGAGCCTTAACATTAAATCATATTTGTAAGCAATATAATAAGATTCCAGGAACGTCACTCTGAAACCTAAAATGTCTGCTGAACCAATACAAAGTGATGGAAGCAGCCACAAGAATGGCTGAAGACTCTTTGTTCAGAATATTACCAGGCTAAACCATCAGGGTTTTGCAGTCTTTTACCAGCCAATTAAGTTCTCAGCTATTCTGACTTTACAAATTATACAGTGTGGTGTACAGATATTGTACATTAAACTTGTGTGGTGTACCTGTATTCTACAGCTAATTTGCATGCAGCAATTTCATTAGTTTATGATGGAGACTGCACCATTGGTGGATTAGTTGGCCCACCCACCATACCTGTGCGCCAACTGCCATCCACACAAGTCAATACAAATCTCCCAGCACAGTTCTCTAGATGCCAATCAACACAATTACCCTGTGATGGAGTATACCAGATCCTCTGAGGCCCCCTGCTAGAGACCTCATGGCACTGCCATACCCCACCCCAAAAAGGGGCAGTAGAGTGGGTCCTCCAAGCTGTCTAGAGTGGCTGTGTGGGACACAGCCAATCAGGGCCCAGCAGCCTAGTATAAAAAGAGCTTCAGCGCCATAAGGAATTCAGTTACTTGTAGGAGCTGAAGGTGTATGGCTGGCAGGCAGAGCTACAGGACCTCGGATGAGGTACTGCTGCCAGAAGGCAGGGAGAGCAAGAAGAAGCCCTGAGCTGGTTGTGGGGCCTCCATCAGGACAAGGCCCTCAGGTAAGGGTGATGATAGCACAGGGCTGCAGGGAAGCGGGTCAGGGAATTAGAGCAGCAGCATGACTTAGATAAAGGGACACAGTAACAGCTGCTCTCTACAGTGTCCCTGGGCAGGGACCTGGAGTAATGAGCAGGTCTGGGTGTGTCCTGTGTTGTCTCCTTCCTTTCTCTCTCTCTAGCAACTGGGAGAAGTGGCCTGGACAGTGAGGCACCCCAGAGTGGGGAACTGAACTATAGTGGCCCAGCTGGAGAGTTGTAGCCAGGAAGCTCCAAGAGGGTGAAGATGTTGTTTCCAGAGAAGGGACAATCAGAGAGTGTGCAGGCGTGCACTCAGCCAAGGGGGTGCTCACGAGGTGAGTGCACCTTGTTACACACCCATATAACAAGGATGCACAATAATGCCAAACACAGAGACCCCCCTCACAACAGCATGTGCCCCTCATTCACCACATGAGCAAATAGCCCAGCACAACACACAATGACTAATGTCACTCTGAAGCTTAGAACATCAGTTGCGTTAGTGAGAAGTGATCAAAACAGCTACAAGCATGGAAGAGAGCTCTTTCTGATTAGGCCATCACCAGCTTTTGTCAATACTATTGCTGACCAACAACAGCTATCTTTGACTTAAAAAAACCCCCACAGCTTTACAAATTACACCTGGGCAAGAGTGCCAGCTTTCAGCTACTACTTTCCTTATAGAGTGCTCTTTCCTCAGTATACTTGTCAAGTTGAAGTGGCACAACCTGCTAATGTGGACACAGTTATACTGGTATAAAAGTGTCTACCACAATAGCTTATTCCTCTTCCAGTATGTGAATAAGCACTCTTATACCAGCATAACTGCATTCACAATGGGGATTGTACCAGCAAAGCTATTTCAATTTTTTTTTTTTAAAATAACACCCTTCACTAAAATAGTGATATTGGTACACAATTTGTGTGTGGTTCTGGCCTCAAATAGCAAGAGGAAAAACTGGAAGAAGCTGCATCTTGATCTAGATTAGGAGGAATGAGAATGCAAAGGGATATGATTTGCAAGTTAAACGGGGAATCTTCAGGGCAAATAAATTCACAGCTTATTCTGTTTCTTTTTCTATAGCGTTAAATGAATCTGCCAAAGCAGTTTCCTGTTAAAATGGTAGATGAGCCAGATCTTTTAGTTGTATAATGTTGTAGGAGCAGGATTTTATAATTGCACTAAAGTATTTAATGTAGGATTTGATTTCATCCTGCCAGCCACCCTTTTTGAATAGCAGAAAGGGATGACCCTCTGGGACTATGAAAGTCTGTTTTCCCATATGCATTACAAATTGGGCCCTCTTTAGTTCTTTGTTTTAAGGTTTAGTTAGTAAGACAGTATTCTGTCTTGTGTCTGTTAAGTAGATTAGAGGAACGTTGGAGGCCTGGGTCTCAATGTAAACTGTCTTGGTTATTGGTTATAAAACTTAGCAAGGTTTAATTTGCAATGCCTTTTTTGCTCTAGTATAAAATGCTACTGTTTGTATTCTCAAAGTCTCTGTAAAAGACTGTTTGGTCTCTAAGACTGTGTGAATGAGGAATGAATGCATGCATCAGGAAAAGATAAGGTGTGAAGGCCATTGTTAACCAGATAGTCAAGAAAGGAGGAGCGAAGACGCTTATCGAGATTTGTTGACGCCAAAGAACCATCAACATGCATCCATGGATTGAGGAAGGGCAGATTTGATGACCCTGAGGTGGAGGCTAGCACCCCTAAAGACAGGACAATTGATTAAATTGAAACCAGGACAGGATGACCCGCTCATAGGTGTCTTTGGAATGTTAACATCAATCAAGGAGTAACCAGTCAGAAACTGATACGGCAAAATCTATAGACTTCAACAGAGAAAAAGGACTATAAGAACAGGGTGCTTGGCCATGGGAGTTTGGGTTTGTCTTGCCTCACTCCAGGAACATCTGATCGCGACCGACAGAGCCCTGCTCCCCTCTGCAACCAATCTGGCTGGCCATTAGAGTAATCCAGGCTCTGGATTGGTAACTATACACTGACTGACACGTGTGTGTGTGTGAGAAAAAGATCCCGTATGCTGCTTATAAGTATAACAATGTTAGGGTATTAACCCTGCTAAATTCCAATGATTTAAAATCCTACAGGAATAGTGTACAAAAGTTTAGGACAAGAAATGAAAAATCCTCTATTCATCTGAAAGTACAGGGGAATTTAGGGATGTAAAATGCAACAAGTTGTTCCAGAGCATCCCTATTAAAAAATGCCATAGAATCTTTACTGACCACTAGCAGTCTGGACCTTTATTTTGTGTCTTAGTCAAAAGACAGCACTTCTAAGAGTACAGTTCCTTCTAATAGCATGATGGTACATTTAGGTCAGTAATTACTCAGAAGGAAGAGTGTTACTCAATGAATGATCAGCACTGCTATTTCTTTGTACTGGATACAACATTAAGTAACTTACCAAGTTGACAAAAACACAGTGGTACAATCACTACCGCCATAATGATTTAGAAGCACATCTTATTGATTGAAGCACTCATTTTACTTCTGGATCTGCAATTATACCAAGCAAAACTTCAGCATAATTACTGGATAATTGATACTACAGAAGCCCTGCTGTGCTTTTATAAGAGCTGATATCACACCTTTAATGTCATATGAGACCTGGAATGAAACAGTATCTTTAACATGAGAGATGCAGGGTTTGTAGTGTTTCAGATGAACATCAGCAAACATTTGTTTAAAGAATAAATATTTTCATTAAGAGTTTATATGAAAACAGTGTGACACTGACAATATCCTGAATGACCTTTATTAAATTAAGTTGAACATCTTTGGGGTCCACTGTATTAAACACAATTCTGTCTGTGTTGTGGGCCTGTATGGAAACTGACCAATCTCTGGAAGCTTTTAAGAAATTCAATGGACTTTTTGGAACAAAAAGTGTGTATCCTAGGAAGTACCTGAGGAATGCAAATGATCTACTTCCAATCCTCCATTTTTTTTTCTTCATCAAACTATACCATGGGGAGGAAAAACCCAGTGTCTACTAATTCCAAAAATTGTCACTAATGAGGTTGTGGAAGTAGTCACTCCAGAGGGATTAAAGCCATTCTTATTGCATCACAATTACTCTGGGCTGGATGGACATCACCAGGATGCCAAAGTAATTGCAGTATGGAAACTGAAATTGGGCAACCGCCTGCAAAGTGACCAGAAGAAATCCTTCAAGGACACACTAGAGCATAACTTGAAACAATGCAACATTAATGCTGAGACATCAGAAACAGATCACTCTGGCAAGCACTGGTCAATAATGGGGTTACCCAGTTCGAAATTAACTGCTGTAGGGATCTTGAGGCACAGAGGCTGAGCTGTAAACAGCAGCAGACTCAGATTGTAATCACTTCCTCAGTATTACACTATGTATGCACTTCATTCAGAAAGGACTGCCATTCTTTCCTTGGCTTTTTTAGCCACAATCGTACTTGGAAGACATAAAATAGCTGCAGGAGTCATCTTCGGTCATGAAGGACAAGAGGAGTTAACTCTAAGCTAATTGGCGTGTGTGGGTTCTTGTTTTAAATGTATTCTGTTTATTACCTTGAGTATAAAGTAGACTGTAGCAATTACCCTGTTAACGGTATCTGACGAGAAAGCAAGCAGGCTCTGTTTGGGCAGCCTGCCTCTGCTGAGGATAACGCAATGTAGGCAGGAAATGATGCAGCCTGGAAATACCCCAGTTAGATGGGAGAGGAACATGTCTCCATCCAATTGGGGGAACTGCTGTGGAACTGGGAGCCTAGAGTGGGTGCCCTTGCTGCAATACTGAGGGGAAATACCGGTGCAGGTGCCCTGAACTGTGACAGATGGCAGTTGGGAGCACTATGCCACTATATCCAACATAAATGGTTTGACTGTATGTGAAATACTATTAAAATGTGTGGCTATAACAATGAATCTTTTTGGAAAGATGTAGAACATGAGGGGAAATTCAAGATGCACAAAATAGACTTCATAATTGTATTGCTCTTGGCCATAATTATTCTACCATCTTAATATCGGTAATATTTTCAGGATGTAGCCTTAAATTCCAAAAGTTCCATTTTTTTGCAGCCTAATTGCTTTCAATGAACAGATATAAAAGAGGGCATAACTTGTTCTGAAGAAACCTTATTTCTGGTGATAATGCTTGAGCCAGAAACAACAGTTTTTGACTTATGTCTTGGGGAAGTTTACAAGTTAGACAGAGGAGAAAAAAAACACTTCCTACTTTTTAGAAATCTTGGGCTGGAAGGGACCTGGAGAGGCTATCAAATCCATACCTCATGCTGAGGCAGGATTAAGTATACCTAGACCATTCCTACAAGTATTCAGATATTTATCTACCCTGTTATAAACCTCCAAGAATGGGGATTACACAACTTTCCTGTTCCAGAAAACAACCACCTTTACTGTTTTTTTTCTTTTCCTAATACCCAACTTAAATCTCCCTTTACTGCAAATAATGCAAATTACTACTTGTCCTACCTTTGCTGAACAAACAGAACTGATTAATCAAATTGAACAACTTTTTTAACAACCTTTCCCATATTTAAAGAAATATTTTTGCTCCCATCCCAGGCCTTCTTTGGATTAAGCATATCCAATACATACAACCTTTCCTCACAGATGATGTTTTTCTAAACCTCTTATTTGTGTTGCTATCCTCCGACTCTAATTTGTTCATGACTTAAAGTATGTGCACCCAGAACTGAGCACAGTACTCTGAGGCATCGCCTGTGCCAAGCAGCTCAGGACAACTACTTCCTGGGTCTTACAGATGGTATTTCTGTTAATGCATCCTAGAATATTTGCCTTTTTTGCCAGAGCATCACACTGCTGAGTCATTCAATTTGTGCTCCATTATAACCCTCGGATCCTTTTTCTGCCATACTGCTGCCTATCCAGTTATTTCCTTTCTTCCTAAATATAGTACTATGCACTTGTCTTTACTAATTTCAGACCAATTCATCAAGTTAATTCTAATCTTGTCCTCCCAAGTGCTTGCAACCCCTCCCAAGTTGGTGTCATCTGCAAATTTTATAATCTACTCCATTATCCCAGTCATTAATGAAAATATTTAACAGCAATGAGCAAACTTCATACAGATGCCACTGAAAGACAATAAATGGAACCTCACAATGCCATTTTTACAGTCACTTTAAAGAGCAGAAGCACACTTTAGTAGCATGTCACCTCTTGAAGGATTGGATCCTTAAAATATCCATCTATTCAAAATGGGCTTCCCAAGACCACCTCTTTGCAGGATCTTGCCCCAAGGCCCTGATCCTGCAAACATTTATGCACATGCTTATCTGTACATATGGAGTAGTCCACTGAAGTCAGTGAAAATCCTAGTGTGCAAAGTCAAGCATAAATGTAAACCTTTTCAGAACCAGCCCCTAAACCCACAATGAAATGTGTTTTTGAAAAGTGATGGAATGCTCTTCAACAGAAAGCTTAGACATGATCAGCTATTGAATGAAAATTGTTCAAATTTGCACAACATCTGCATTACTGTGTCAACTTCCAAAACATGGAAATTTCTTTTAATCTTAATCCTTACAATAAATCACAAGATACATGCAAAGTACTGAATATTTAGTGCTATGCAAAGTAGATGTATTAGTTATCTTTAGGACTCTGTTCTAAATACTTTTGGTTATTCAGCAGAATAACAGGCATGTCTGTACAGTCATGCATATTATACAATGAATATTTATCTTTAAAATGATATGGGCTTGAAATCAAGTGACATGCTAACAAGATTTAGTACTTTGTGGTTAAGCAGTACAGCTTGTTGGAAAACTTAACTACATTTTTTCATCAGAACTAGCATTCATCAAATCTAAATGTTCTGTGAAGATGTGTCTTGATTAAATTCTGACAGAAACCAGGCAGATTTCCTGCCAGCCTGCCCATCTACTGGGTTGCTAGGACTCTGGGCAAGTTGGGGAGCATCAGAAACATTTTGAAAAAGTCAAAACAATGCCTTTTCAATGTTTCTGAAACAACTTTTTTCAGATCTATATTTTTGTGGAGAACTTTGAAATTTTGGTTTTGTTCCATGTCAGAATGAAATCAGATTTTGAAATTTCAAAATCCTCCTTAACTGAATTACTGTTCTCAGCATGGCTGCTTAATACTGCTGTTAAAGGTATATTGAAACTTTTTAATCCAGGGAATTAAATTACTTACACATGCTTCTGTAGCTGAAAGGTCTAAATACACATGCAAACAACCCTGCAGGAACGGAAGAAAAGAGAATGGAAAAAAGAAGCCTTTAGCAGACAGGAGAAAAACATATTACATGACACTGAATATAAATTACACTAATACAGAGGTAAATTAGTACAATGCTACATACCTGACATCACTGTAAATGTCATTCTACAGTGATACACTACACTCCAACAGGTTAGTATTGTACAAAGAAGAGATAAATGCAAGTGTCAAAGTAAATTCTTGCTTTCTAGAGTCCCTCCCTGATACTGACAGGTCATTTTAAAAACAAACAGGCATGCCCCAAGTATTGACAGAAGGTAGTTTCACCATCCCTATAACACATGTATTTCCAAGTATTGATGAAACAGTAGCAACCTAAGAAAAAAATCAACTAAATTCTTTCAGTTGTTTGCATTTAGTGTCTCAAACAGTCTGCACTTAACAGCAGCAGAAAACACTGTTTAGGGAATTATAGTACATAATTAATTATCTGTGATGTAGCGTAAGGGATTACATATGGCTAAAATCTGTCATCCTGAAGTTGTCAACCTGGAAAACTTCTTACTTAAAGGAATTTTATCTGGCCTCTTGTAAAATGGGAGAAATTCAAATCTAGAAAGACTAGTTACAGCATTTAATGCTTACCTACTTCACAGTTCATGAACTCAAATGGTCATGTTTTCAACATTTTATTTCTCTCTAGCACTTTCTAAATATTTTGTTACAGAAAAGAAAAACTCAGAAGTACAAGAGCAATCCCTCTGACAATATAAATTCTTACCAAAAAAAAACAAACAACTGAAGCAAAGGCTTGAAGGCACACAAGTGTTCTTACAATGCATATACTTTTAAATGTTATAATTTAAAAAAAAAGCCCACAACCACCACCAAATACTAGAAACTTAAAATTGCATATGTTGAGATGCATTCAAATAACAATTCTGCCCCACTAGAGTTGCAACCACATTGTTCTCTGAATGGAGCCGAAGTATTGCAGTATTACCTTTTTATAATTAAGCTTAAGGAAGTATATTTGTTGTTTTGGATCTTTTTTAGGGAGAGAAATCAATTGAAAGAGGGAAAACCTGCAATTTGTCACAATGACTTCATTTATGGATCAGTTTTACAGTTCATCTAAAACATCTGGCAGTGACTGTTTAAAACAAGCTGAAAAGAAGTCTGGAGGCCATTGCTGTGGACATCTTTAAATCTAAAAATATAATGGGAAGAGGCAAATACCATACTCTATTGGTTTCTTCAAGTCTGATTTAGCCACACATTATGGGCATAAAATTTTTGTTTAAGAAATTGCTATCAAAATGCAAGTTGACTTTGAAATTAAGCTTTGGTTAATTTTAATACAATTTGTAGTTTTTGGGATAAGGAATTTGTCAATTACCAATCCTTAATTTCCCTTTCAACTTCTAATACTCGAAAGAACAGAGCACGTGTCCCTTTTGAAAAGGGTTTTCCCTACAGTCACAATGACAGAATGCAAACTTGGATTTGGATCTGTATATGGACAATAAAACGCCAATGGGAAGAACAGTGGAAATAAGTCCCCCCCCCCCCCCCCACACCTCACTTCTACAATAGCACTGCAGTCACACTTGCTGATGACAATTGTGTCATGGAATACTGACAGTTATGTCCAGAACTGTGGAACTTTGCCTCAGGCTATGTCTACACTCTGAATGTAACACAGCTGCAGCTATGTTGTTGCAGAACAGTGTAGACACTCACTACAACAGGAGCGATTCTCCATTGCTATAGTCAATCCACCTCCTTGGGAGGCAGTAGCTAGGTCAGCGGAAGAATTCTTCCATCCATCTAGCACTGTGTACACCAGGGTTAGCTCAGCTTAAAACTACATCTCTCGGGGGGGGGGGGGGTGGATTTGACACTTTTTGGTGAAAATGAGGCCTCGGGCTTCACTAGGAAAGAACTAACACTCAAACGAGCCATCCCCTTAATCAGTGTCCTACTTGATAATTCAAACTTAACTCTGAATTTCCAGGTTTCTAATATTGGCTGTTTTTAACTTTAACAACCTTGAATGGTAGTATACCATATAATGAGGGGGGGGGGGGGAGGCAGGGGAGGAAAGGATAGCTCAGTGGTTTGAGCATTGGCCTGCTAAACCCAGGGTTGTGAGTTCAATCCTTAAGGGGGCCATTTAGGGATCGGGGCAAAAACTAGAGATTGGCCCTGATATTCTATGAAAACACTGTCTGCAATATTTCAGGCCAAGCTATCATGAACAGGAGTCTGATAGCTGGACTGTAAATGAAGTAAACAGTACCCCCATCACCCTTTTAACTGTCTACTCTTGCTTAAAGATATCCAGGGGAACAAAGATTTGCCTGCTGCAGACCTACTGAAGAGTCCCATTCCTCTAAACCTCTGCAGGCCCTCAGGATCAGTACATAGATAGGAAGGGGGTTCCTCTCAAGTTGACCTCCTAATGTTTACAGGACTGGGGCTCTCTTGCAGAAATGGGAAGTTGGATGGGAATATGCCTGGCAAGAAGCTTGGAGGATCAGCAAAATCAGGGGAAAAGTTTCTGTTCACATTCTGCTGCCCATCTCCCAAGAAGAGACTCTTGAATCCTTGTCACATTCCATCAGGCTACCTTGTGTTGCTCCTTAGTCCCCATAAAAGGAGTTCCAGCGAGTGAACAGTCCCTTTCCTTGCACCCAATGAAGTGAGCTGTAGCTCATGAAAGCTTATGCTCAAATAAGTTTGTTAGTCTCTAAGGTGCCACGAGTACTCCTTTTCTTATTCCCTTACCTGTTGCCTCTGACTCCCCTAAAACTTGTTGGCATATCTTGTGTCACTCAGATGTGACTAAATCACCTCCTGAGCACCGTAACTTACACAGACATAAGTGCTCGTGTGTCCAGCCCTATGCTGGTGGGAGAACTTCTCCTGCTGACATAGCTTCTGCCATTCACTGAGGTGTTTTTATTATGCCGAAGGGGGAGCTCTCTCACGTTGGTATAACATGTCTTTGCTAGATGCAGTGCAGCTACATTGGTACCGCTGTACTACTGCAGTGCAGTATGTTTAGACATGGCCTTGGTAAGCTCTCCAGCCCCTGGACAACCTCCTTATCTCTGTGAGCCTCATGAGGCTTGGTCCACCTTGGGCCCTTCAGAGGCTCATCATTTCCTCAACTCCCATGAGCCTTAGGTTGCTTAGCCACTCCTCCCCACAACAGTTCATTACTTTTAGTGACCCACAACCTCTCTTAGCTCATCAGCCCCTTGGCAAACAGTCAAAGATTAAACAAACTTAAGGCCCACGGGCCACTTGGGGTGGCCTCCATGAGCCTAAAGACTGGGCTACATGAGAAATTTAGATTAATCCAGCTATGTTGCTCAGGGCAGGGGGTGTGGAAAAATCCACACCCTTCAGTGATCTAGTTAAACTGACCTAAGTGCCCATGTAGACAGTGCTAGGCCGAGGAAAGAATTCTTCCATCGACCTAACTACTGCTGCTTAGGCAGCTGGATTAACTAGAGAAAGGGCAGAATCCCTCCCATCTGCATAGTTCCTGTCTATACTTGAACTACTACAACAGTGCAGAGACGTGGGTGGAAGCAGAGTATCCTCAGTATTTCTCCTAATGTTCGCAGGGGCTTCTCTTACAGTGTGGTAGACTTCAGGAGGGCAAGCCAGGAGTGGAGGTAAAGTGACCTACTTGCTTCCGTTCTTCAATCCTTCCTGCTTGTAACAGCTCTGTCCTCTGGAAGAGCTAAGGTCTGCAGCAGAGCAGAGGAAAATCCCAGACATCTCTGCTCCCCCACACACCTTGAACCTGAGCAGGGTCGGTGCCAGTGTTTTCCCCAGGAATTGAAATTAGGTGGGGGTGTTCAAAATATGGGAGGGGGGTGGTGAGGACCAATGAGGGGGTGAGATTGTTAGGGCAAAGGTGGTGGGCTATATTGCACCACAGTAAAAAACTGAAATGTTTCACGACCACTATACTAGTGTTAACTTTTTTTTTAAAATCACACAAATTAAAATTGGCTACACAAACCTACTATGAAGCACTATATCTACATCCTTCTTGGTTTCTTGTTGTAATTTTTGCACAAGTCTGTTAATTAACTTCTCAAATGCAGTGCATTCACTTTTGATGACTTATGTGCCCAGTACTTCCAGTCCTTCAAGATATGCTCATGATCATGCAGAAGATGCGTTCTTTCAGAACGCACGATTCTATTCAACAAGGAAAAAATGCTCAACTGTAGCTGTTGTGACTGGGACTAGAAAGAGATTAATTCCTACTACTTTCATCCCAGGAAACATAGCATAAAAATTGGGTCAAACCACTAGCGATGATGAAGCTGAAGTCAAATCTTCATTGGTTCATCATATGTATTCCACTTTGTGTTCAAACTCTCTATTCTGTCATGATCACAGGGCAGTCCCGTTGCAGGTAGTACCTCATTCCACTCAACTGTCGGTGTTCTATAAGACTGGCATCTGTAAAAACTAAGTTGCTGTTGTAGAGATGTAAGAATCAAGTCTGTGTATTTTATTTTTTTCAGGTGGTTTAACAAACACTACTTGTCCTCTTCATTTAAGGAGTCAATAGAAGTGCCCCAATTAGTCAACTTCTGAACTGAAGTCTTTGCTTCTTCCAGTATGTTTTCAATGGATCTCTCTAATTGATCCAAGCATAGCTTCCACTGTTGGACAGAGATCTACCACTGTTGTAGCAGATGCCTGGATGGCATTGTTTAATGCCCAAGCGGTTTCAACAGTAGACTTACAAGAGAGAAGGGAGATTGTCTTCTCTGACTTTAGTAGCAAAAGCAGTCCACCAGCCTCACTACTTAGATTTGTCCTGTCTTGATAGATACTTTCCAAAGTCAATAATAATGGCTGCAGGAATTTTAAGACAACAGCCAAGGATCACTCATGAGAAAGCCAGTGGGTTTCCCCAGGTTGGACTAATTTGAACTTCAGTCCCAATGCATCTTCTTTATTTTCCAAGAAGTTCAGTCCTTTTGGACTCTTGCTGAAAAAAGTATGATGAAGACATTAAGTTTATAGCTTTTTCAAATGCCTTTTGAAGATTCTGAAGCTCATAATAGTGCTAGTTGGAGTACATGGCCTCTCCATTGTGTATTGGAGAGATTAGGGTTACACTTTTGTCTGATCAAAGCTTGTACTCCACTATGTC
This sequence comes from Dermochelys coriacea, assembly GCF_009764565.3. Classification (NCBI taxonomy): domain Eukaryota; kingdom Metazoa; phylum Chordata; order Testudines; family Dermochelyidae; genus Dermochelys; species Dermochelys coriacea. The sequence continues at coordinate 164,940,463 of NC_050068.2, forward strand.
TTCCAGAGAAGTTTGCAGCTCCATCAATGCACAAGCAGCCATCTGTTCGGGATTCAATTTACAAGCATTTAATTCTTCTAAGACGTGGGTTGTCAGAGATACAGCCTACCACTGACATCAAGATAACATATGCAGTGACTTAATACTTGACACCCATTTGCACTGGTTCATTCATCTGCCACATATGCACATTTTCTGAATGCGGCGAGGGAGTTCATGTTTTCAGCAGCTGAGTCTTTCGCTGTTGCACTGCATGCTTCTAACCAGTCAGTTGAGTTTCTTGCAGAACAATAGTGAGCATTTGCTGGTCTTGGTCAGAACCAGTTTCCAACTTCAGGATTAACAAATGTTAATCAATGCTATTATCCAGGGTGGGCAGGGGTGCAATACCATGGTCTGAGAGCCTCTGCTTGCCAGAAGCTGGGAGTGGATGACAGGGGATGGATCACTCTAACTGCCCTGTTCTGTTAATTCCCTTTTGAAGCACTTGGCATTGGCCACTGTTGGAAGACAAGATACTGGGCTAGACGGACCATTGGGCTGATCCAATATGGCCATTCTTATGTAAAAAAAAAATTAATTTGTTTAGTACAGAACTCCAAGATAATGACCTCTCAAGATAACAACCCAGACAAATGTTTTGTTTTAAAAATCTTGGCCTATTAGGAAAGTGGTTTTTTTCCCCTCAGTCACAAAAATATAGCATTCTAGAACAGTCACTAAAATATAGTACAACAAATGTTCCTTTAACATGCCCCTTCCTTCTCCCTCTACCATACCCCACTCATAGTTGTTGTCCTTGGTCAGCGAAGACCCAGAGTTCAAAGGTGCTTTCTCACAAGTTCACTTCCCATCCTGGGAGGGGCGGAGGAGAAGGCACCTTGCTCATTCCTCCGGTTGCTTGCCATTTGCTCCGGCTGCTGTTGTTTGTCGTGCCACCATTCACTCCATTGCTGATGGCCCTGCACCATCACCTTCTGCTGCTACTGTGACCTCTGTGAGTCGGTCTCTTGAGGTTCCACCCAGCTCTCAGTGTGGGAACCTCATAGCAAGTGCAGGCTAGGCTGTCTTTTTTCCAGAGAAGTACTGTCCTACAGCAGGTCTAAGTGCTTAGACCTGATTATTAGTGATTTCAGCTCTAGTGGTCACTTAACAATAAGACACTTGGTGGCACCTAATAAGCTTTATCTTTAAATAGGGGAGAGATACAAGTCAAATAGTGCCTGTGACTCTTAGGCACAGCCCTTACCGCCAAGCAAAAACCCTGCCCGTGTCTGTATCTCTCCCCTCCCTCCCCCCCAGCTCCACTGGGTTCTGCCATCTAAACCCCTTGCTTATCAAGTGCAGTTCAGTTGAGGGTGACCAGTACTTAATTTTTAATAAAAGAGGTGCTGGAGCTCCAACAAGTTCTTTACTTTACTTTCATACTTTACTTTCAACTGATGTGGCAAGCCCAGAGGTCCCAGGGCTATTAACAGTCAAGCCTAACGGGGCCAAGGCTCAGCCCTGGCAAAAACTAAGCCTAGAGGGTGAAGCCCTCAATCAGGACAGACTAAGTATAGTTCTGCTGCCCTTTACTCATACAATTAGGATAACATTTCATGACCCCCCACATTCAATAGGAAAGTGATTTGTAACCCACCACCAGCCCAAATTGACCACTTGGGTAACACAGCTCTGTCTGCCGGATACCTAGGCAGGGTAGGCGAGTTCATGTAAATACAGGCGGGTCCTGAAGCCTTCCCCCCTCCCCTGGCTCATCACTAGCTGTCAGGGCAGCACTCATTCAGCCCTCGCTTACAGATCAGAATGTGAAAGAAGGGTGACCAACATTGCGGAAACCACCATGCGGAGGTTGTCAGAAAAAAACCACAACAGCTGGCTGAGGAAGCTGCTCTTTGTTCATACTTTTCAAACCTAGTAGCCTTTCCCAGGTACCAGTACCATACACCGCATGCGCTTTCAAAGTGCGCCTTTTAACGCTTCAATTTCAACTCAAATTTCTAACCACTGCGCCGTAACTAGCTGACCAGGTGGGGGGTGTGGGGGAAATGAGGGGAGGGTGCAGGGAAGTCCCGGGAAGCCCCCCAGCCAGCCGCTCTCCCGCGCCACGGCTCTGACTGGAAACAGGCTCCTTGCCCCAGCGACCGCCGTCCCAGAGCCCGGCGCTACCCCCAGGGCGGCCGCACCCCGGGGCCGCAAGCGGTGCGCTCGGGGGCCGCAGCTGCAGCCTCCGGCCTAAGGCCCCAGCCGAGCGCGGCAGGGGGCGGCAGCCCAGGCGAGGGGGCCGGCCCCTGCCCTGCTCCCAGCCGGGAAATCCGCTCGCCGGCTTCCCCAGCGCCCCCTATACCTGGCAGCGGCGCGGCCCCGCTGGGAGCCGGGGCGGCTGGCGGCCTCTCAGGGCGACGCGGGCCGGGCGAAGGCGAAAGCGAAAGCGAAAGCGCCTGGGCGGGATCTGCACCGCGGGGCGGAAACGAGGGTGGTGCCGGAGCTCCGGGCACCTGCACGTCCCTGGCCCCGCTGCCTTAAATGCCGCTGCGGAGCCGCTCGCTTGCCCGAGAAGAGCGCGGACCGTGGCCAGCGCGGGAACCTGCGGCGGGAGCCAGCCCCGCATATGCCACGGCCCTCCGCCCCCCACAACCCCTTGCAGCTCCCCACCAATCCACCACGACCCCCAACACTCCCCTAGACACCCTCTGACCACACACCACAACCCCCCTAATAGTTCCCCACAGCCCCCGATCATAAACCACCCCCCAGCAGCCCCTCCAACCTGCCCAACATCCCCATACACCCCCAATGACCCCATACACCTCTCGCTCCCCCCAAACCCTTGCCACTCAGCTAGTAACACCCTCCAACCCCCTGCACACCCACCACAACTAGCCCCCCTGTGCACCCTCCAGCCCCCTTCACCACACACCCCACCACACTCAGCACCCCCTCACACACACAGCCCCACCTCAAATCTTCCCTATTGCCGCACTTACATGATTCTAAGATTAGGTTGGAAGAGACCTCAAGAGGTCATTTAGTCCAACCCCCTGCTCAAAGCAGGACCGATCCCCAACTAAATCATCCCAGCCAGGGCTTTGTCAAGCTGGGCCTTACAAACCTGTAAGGATGGAGTTTCCACCACCACCTCCCTAGGTAACCCATTCCAGTGCTTCTTCATCACCCTCCTAGTGAAATAGTGTTTCCTAATATCCAACCTAGACCTCCCCCACTCCAACTTGAGACCATTGCTTCTTGTTCTGTCATCTGCCACCACTGAGAACAGCCTAGCTCCATCCTCTTTGAAATGCCACTTCAGGTAGTTGAAGGCTGCTATCAAATCCTCCCCCCCCCCTCTTCTCTTCTGTAGACTAAATAACACCAGTTCCCTCAGCCTCTCCTCATAAGTCATGTGCCCCAGCCCCCAATCATTTTCATTGCCCTCCGCTGGACTCTCTCTAATTTGTCCACATCTCTTCTGGGGGGGGGGGGGGGAGGGAGAGTGACCAAAACTGGATGCAGTACTCCAGGTGTGGCCTCACCAGTGCTGGATAGAGGGGAATAATTACTTCCCTCGATCTGCTGGCAATGCTCCTACTAATACAGCCCAATATGCTGTTGGCCTTCTTGGCAACAAAGGCACACTGCTGACTCATATCCAGCTTCTCATCCACTGTAATCCCCAGGTCCTTTTCTGCAGAACTGCTGTTTAGCCAGTCCATAGTGGTGCATGGGATTCTTCTTTCCTAAGTGCAGGACTCTGCACTTGTCCTTGTTGAACCTCATCACTTCACTTTGCTTCCCCGTTATATAGCCAGACTCTCAGCTGCACTATCAATATTCGGTGTATTTCTCAGAAACACAGTATAAATAGCATAACAGGAATTCTCAGGGCATGCAACATAACTTGGCTTAGCTACTGATGTTGCGTCTTCCTTTATGATGAGGAAGTACTATTCTGTTTGATCCCTAGCCCCTCGCCTCTCTTTTCAACTCATACATGCCTAAAACAGGAGATCTGTCTCAGACTAAGGCCTGGTCTACACCCAGTTTTTTTACCGGTATAACTGTTGGTTAGGGGCATGATTTTGACTGAAATAATTATATAACTCCCACTTTGGATGCAGTTAGATTGATATAAAGGGACCTTTCCATAGAGGTATAGCTGTACTTGTATAAGTACCTTTATACTGATAAAACTGAATCAATACTGGAAGGCAGGAGGTTGTATCACTTTAACTACACTGGTACATTTAAAACAGTACAGCTTTTGTGTTTAGACAGGCCAGCGGGGGGGGGGGGGGGTGGATTTTATGGGAGCTCTTTACCAAAATATCAGGAGCTCATAATTCTCTGTTGTTTTTAGTGGTGGAAGGAATACTGTGGTAAAGGGAGCTATGTTTTGGGGGCTTTTGGAAGGGCTTTTGATTGTGCTGCAAGGGTCTGAAGTCTCTCTCTCTCTTTTTTTTTTTTTTGTAGGGAAGGAAGCTGTTGGTTTATCTTTCCAGATATTAGTGTATGAAACAAGTATCATAAGCCACAATCTGGAACTTTATCATTAACATAGGACCTATTCCAGTAGTATTGTTTTACTTGTAAGTAAATTTGGTGCTTGTGATTGTAATGTTTGAGTGCCTCATGAGCATTAATAAATTAAGCCTCACAGTACCCCTGTGGGGTAAGAAAATATTCTACCTTTTTTACATATGGTGAATCTGAGGTACAGAGCATTTAAGAGAAATCTCAAGAATTTTCTGATTCCTAGTCCTGTGTCCTAATCACAAGACTGACATGTTTTAACTAACATGACAGTCAATACTACTTTTCCCTTAGTGGCGAAAAGGCTATGTTTAAAAACATATTAACTGGTTGTGGTAACCCTAAGGTGCCCCTTAGATCAGGCATCAGTGCAGGAGGAGCTCCTAAGTTTAACCGTGACTAGCTAACATTTTTAAACATGACTATCCTTGCCTACACTAAAGGCAAAGTAATGTTTAACATCAGGTTATTTAAAATAGATACCACTTCAGAACAGGGGAGAATATCTGGAGGAAGGCCAACATCTCATATATTTGTGTAGCCATTAATGAAAAATATTACAAAATATATTAGTCAATGGTAACTCACTCTATTTAAGCTCAGGAAAATATGTAAAAAAGGGAGTCATAAATACTGGAAAGGACGTGGAAGAACTGGGACCTTTCTGCAGAAAACACCCCCAAGAACTAAGGACCATTTCATACCTCAATGTTTTCCACTCCAAGTCACTTTTTTTGACTTTGCCTTCTCTAACAAACATATTGTAATAGCTACATTTATAATGAAACAAACATGCACACACACCCACACTCCCTCCCAAAACAAGATACTTCACTGCACATAGAAAAGGAGTACTTGTGGCACCTTAGAGACTAACAAATTTATTAGAGCATAAGCTTTCGTGAGCTACAGCTCACTTCATCGGCACGAAAACTTATGCTCTAATAAATTTGTTAGTCTCTAAGGTGCCACAGGTACTCCTTTTCTTTTTGCGAATATAGACTAACACGGCTGCTACTCTGAAACCTGTCATTATGCAATTCACTGCACATGCTTCTGCTTTTCGGGAGAGGATGGGAGAACTAACACCACGTGACAGATGTGTAGTCATGTTGCTTAATTCACTACTGGAAAATGTGCAGATTCTATGGTGATGAGCATGGTGTAAGAACCTATATAGAATAGAATATGGTGGGAATGCCCCAATAGTATTATGCAGAAAAATAACACGTTAAAGTTAGGCTACTCTCAGAAGTGGTTCTAATAGGTTACAGTCCAAATGAGGTGATTAACCCTTAGATAACAGGAAGGACCCAGGAAGGACCCTTAGATAACAGTCATAATTACTACTAGCAACCAGCTGTATGATAGCTCATATTTTGTGTGTGTGTTTTTTAAGTGATAGATTCTCCAACATCAGTGGCATGGAGAAATAAAGTATGAAAAATACTTTCAGTGGAAAAAAAAACAAAAGACTTATCAGAATCGAGTAGATTTTTTATAATACATGGTTGTTTTTGGAATTTGAACAAAATAAATGCATAGATAAGTTTGACCAAATACAAATTAATCTTTAAAGTTAATACAACGTACAAATAAGATTTCTTAATATTTGTATGGAAAGTTAATGTATGTTTACAATAAAATAGTTTCTTTGTAAATTGTTAGCTGGTGTGTTTTCTAACATGATGTATTTCCCCAGTAAGATCTCAAGTTCTAACTGCTGACATGCACAAGGTTTATCAATACCACTCTGATGCAACTTTTGCAGCTTTTCCAACATCCAGATACAGTTTAATCTGTTCTCAGGCTACTTGAAGTGGCAGAGACTAGTTCTCTGGTGGTTACATAGATCAAATGCTTACAAAAAATGTGAGCATAAACTGAAACCACTAATTCCAAATCGAGACAGTTTTAGTTTTCAGTCACCATACTGTTCTGTGTTGGTGTCACTAGCTCCTGGTGTGGTCTTTTGAGGGCTCTCTGCTGCTCCTGACTGGCCCTCCTTAGTATGTCCTCTATCAGGGCAGTTCTTGGACCCTTATCTCTAATTAAGTCTAGCAGTCTGCCTTAGTTTTTTGGTTTCAGAGTAGCAGCCGTGTTAGTCTGTATTCAAAAAAGAAAAGGAGTACTTGTGGCACCTTAGAGACTAACAAATTTATTAGAGCATAAGCTTTCGTGAGCTACAGCTCACTTCATCGGATGCATTTGGTGGAAAAACAGAGGAGAGATTTATATACACACACAAAGAACATGAAACAATGGGTTTATCATACATACTGTAAGGAGAGTGATCACTTAAGATAAGCCATCACCAGCAGCGGGGGGGGGGGGGGGGGGGGGGGGGGAAGGAGGAAAACCTTTCATGGTGACAAGCAAGGTAGGCTAATTCCAGCAGTTAACAAGAATATCAGAGGAACAGTGGGGGGTGGGGTGGGGGGGAGAAATACCATGGGGAAATAGTTTTACTTTGTGTAATGACTCATCCATTCCCAGTCTCTATTCAAGCCTAAGTTAATTGTATCCAGTTTGCAAATTAATTCCAATTCCGCAGTCTCTCGTTGGAGTCTGTTTTTGAAGCTTTTTTGTTGAAGGATAGCCACTCTTAGGTCTGTAATCGAGTGACCAGAGAGATTGAAGTGTTCTCCAACTGGTTTTTGAATGTTATAATTCTTGACGTCGGATTTGTGTCCATTCATTCTTTTACGTAGAGACTGTCCAGTTTGGCCAATGTACATGGCAGAGGGGCATTGCTGGCACATGATGGCATATATCACATTGGTAGATGCGCAGGTGAACGAGCCTCTGATAGTGTGGCTGATGTGATTAGGCCCTATGATGGTATCCCCTGAATAGATATGTGGACAGAGATGGCAACGGGCTTTGTTGCAAGGATAGGTTCCTGGGTTGGTGGTTCTGTTGTGTGGTGTGTGGTTGCTGGTGAGTATTTGCTTCAGACTGGGGGGCTGTCTGTAAGCAAGGATTGGCCTGTCTCCCAACATCTGTGAGAGTGATGGGTCGTCCTTCAGGATAGGTTGTAGATCCTTGATGATGCGTTGGAGAGGTTTTAGTTGGGGGCTGAAAGTGATGGCTAGTGGCGTTCTGTTATTTTCTTTGTTGGGCCTGTCCTGTAGTAAGTGACTTCTGGGTACTCTTCTGGCTCTGTCAATCTGTTTCTTCACTTCAGCAGGTGGGTATTGTAGTTGTAGGAATGCATGATAGAGATCTTGTAGGTGTTTGTCTCTGTCTGAGGGGTTGGAGCAAATGCGGTTATATCGTAGAGCTTGGCTGTAGACAATGGATCGAGTGGTATGATCTGGATGAAAGCTAGAGGCATGTAGGTAGGAATAGCGGTAAGTAGGTTTCCGATATAGGGTGGTGTTTAAGTGATCATCGCTTATTAGCACCGTAGTGTCCAGGAAGTGGATGTCTTGTGTGGACTGGTCCAGGCTGAGGTTGATGGTGGGATGGAAATTGTTGAAATCATGGTGGAATTCTTCAAGAGCTTCTTTTCCATGGGTCCAGATGATGAAGATGTCATCAATGTAGCGCAAGTAGAGTAGGGGCATTAGGGGACGAGAGCTGAGGAAGCGTTGTTCTAAGTCAGCCATAAAAATGTTGGCATACTGTGGGGCCATGCGGGTACCCATCGCAGTGCCGCTGATTTGAAGGTATACATTGTCCCCAAATGTGAAATAGTTATGGGTGAAGACAAAGTCACAAAGTTCAGCCACCAGGTTAGCCGTGACAGTATCGGGGATACTGTTCCTGACGGCTTGTAGTCCATCTTTGTGTGGAATGTTGGTGTAAAGGGCTTCTACATCCATAGTGGCTAGGATGGTGTTTTTAGGAAGATCACCAATGGACTGTAGTTTCCTCAGGAAGTCAGTGGTGTCTCGAAGATAGCTGGGAGTGCTGGTAACGAAGGGCCTGAGGAGGGAGTCTATATAGCCAGATAATCCTGCTGTCAGGGTGCCAATGCCTGAGATGATGGGGCGTCCAGGATTTCCAGGTTTATGGATCTTGGGTAGCAGATAGAATACCCCAGGTCGGGGCTCCAGGGGTGTGTCTGTGCGGATTTGTTCTTGTGCTTTTTCAGGGAGTTTCTTGAGCAAATGCTGTAGTTTCTTTTGGTAACTCTCAGTGGGATCAGAGGGTAATGGCTTGTTGAAAGTGGTGTTGGAGAGCTGCCTAGTAGCCTCTTGTTCATACTCCGACCTATTCATGATGACGACAGCACCTCCTTTGTCAGCCTTTTTGATTATGATGTCAGAGTTGTTTCTGAGGCTGTGGATGGCACTGTGTTCTGCATGGCTGAGGTTATGGGGTAAGCGATGCTGCTTTTCCACAATTTCAGCTCGTGCACGTCGGCGGAAGCACTCTATGTAGAAATCCAGGCTGCTGTTTCGACCTTCAGGAGGAGTCCACCCAGAATCCTTCTTTTTAGTTTTTTGGTGGTGTTTGTAGAGGCATTCTGATTTAAGGGTATTACCATTTTGCTGTCCTAGGCCTTTCTGCTTCCTCTTCTGTATGTGCTCTCTCCTTTATAGTGGGCCTTGGTTGTAGGCTTCACAAGGAACAACCAGGTTTCTGTTACTGTTTATAAATCCTGTGCATAAGAGTCACGTCCTACATTCGCAAAAAGAAAAGGAGTACTTGTGGCACCTTAGAGACTAACCAATTAATTTGAGCATAAACTTTTGTGAGCTACAGCTCACAAAAGCTTACGCTCAAATTAATTGGTTAGTCTCTAAGGTGCCACAAGTACTCCTTTTCTTTTTGCGAGTACAGACTAACACGGCTACTATTCTGAAACCTGTCCTACATTTGACTGGCTAAGTAGCTAGTGCATGCTTCTTTTGTTTCAGTATATGTCAGTAACATAATGACACTTTCACAGTATCAGTCATGCTTCACAACATGGTTTGTTGTTTCATTGTTACTTCAGTACTGAGATCAAGTTAATATATCAAACTGTAAGATCTGAAAATTAGACAAAAAGCAGTTTAATTTTTTTCTGAACAGATGTGTATGTTTCCTGCGGAGGTGGGAAAAGTTTTTGGCCTGAGGGTCACATCTGCAAATAGAAATTGTATGGCAGGCCGTGAATGTTCACAAAATTGGGGTTGGGGTGTGGGAGGGGATGAGGGCTCTGAGGTGGGGCTGGGGATGAGGAGTTTAGGGTGTAGGAGGGGGCTCTGGGCTGGGATCGAGGGGTCTTGAGGGCGGGAGGAGGATCAGGGCTGAGGCATGGGGTTGGGGTGTGGGGAGAGGCTCAGGGGTGCAGGCTCCGAACGGTACTTACCTCAAGTGGCTCCCGAAAGCAGTGGCATGTCCCTTCTCCGGCTCCTATGTGGAGGCGCGGCCAGGCAGCTCTGCACGCTGCCCCATCCACAGGCACTGCCCTTGCAGCTCCCATTGGAGTGCCAGAGGGGGCCATTGGAGTGCATAAGATCCAGAGCGGGGTCATGCTGTGGCTTCCAGGAGCTGCATGGAGTGGCCCCTGACCCTGCGCCCTGACTAGAGCGCTGGAGCGGGGCCATACTGTGTGGTGCGGCCCCTGACCCAGTGCCCCAGCTGGAGCGCCAGAGTGGGGCAAAGCCTGACCCCCACACCCTAGCGGGAGCTTGCAACCAGCTTAAAATGGCTTGCAGGCTGGCTGTGGCTCCCGGGGCATAGTTTGCCCACCCCTGGTTTACTGTCTGTATATTAGATACTGGAGATATATTCATATAATATATGTGGATATTTTCCTAATTTCTACCTCTTCCTGTCTCATGGCCTAATAAAAGGTACATTTACTTGAGACTCTGGTGAGTTTTTCTGTGTTTAATTTTTTGTAAAAGCCTAATTAGGGCTTATGAAAGGTATACGATGACAGTATCTGAGACTGAAATCTTCTGTTTATTCGGGGTCTAATCCAAGGTTGATCATGGTCAATGGCAGTTTTTCCAGTGACTTCAAGAAACGATGATAAGTGTGGTGTTCAGTGATCATTCAGAGCTAGGGAGTCTGACACAGATCAGCTTCATTCAGTGTTTGAGGGTATGTCTACACTGCAATTATAAACCCATGGCTGGCCCGTGCCAGCTGACTCAGGCTCATGGGGTTCAGGCAAAGGGTCTGTTCAATTGTGGTGTAGATACTCAGGAGCTTACAGTGTCTTAGAGCCCAGGCTCCAGCCCAAGTCTGAATGGCGACATCACAAGTAAACACCCCTTATCTTGAGCTTTGCGAGCCTGAGTCAGCTAGCCTGGGCCAGCCATGGGTTTTTAATTGCAGTGTAGATGTACTTTGAGTTCTAAATTGCTGTGCATAACAATAAGAAGAGCTTTACAGCACCCTGCCCAGACTCTTTATCTAGGAAACTCAGCCCATAAAGGGAAAGACTCCAATATCACAGCAAGGGCATGAGCACTATAAGCTTGTGTACACCACCAATGTGATGTTAGGTCTACACTACTAAGCCTATGGCAATGTTGCCTCCTGGAGCAGATGCAACATACACCAATGTAAGGAGGAGTTCTGCTTTTATGGAAACCTCTCCTCCCTAAATGACGTTAGTTGTTCTGACAGAGGCCCCCCTGTGTCGGCATAGCTGCGTCTATGCTGGGGGTTTTGTGGACATACTTATGTCACTAGGGGTGTGGTTTTGTCACAACCCTGACCGACCTAGCCATGCCAGCATAAGTTTTAAGAGTACACCAGGCCTGAGTCAACTTTGAGCTGAAGGGATCCTGCTCTAGGTGCGAGAGGATAGTTCAGTCTCCACAATCGCACAATATTTTATCATCTTGATGACATAACCAAAAGTCACCAGTTGTGATGTGGACAAACTGTTTTATTAAGAAATGAACTGAGACCACTAACTCACTTTACATAGGCCACTGAACAACTTTTGGAAGACAATTAATTTTGGTCACTATTGACTAGTAATGTAGAACAGAGTGGGTTATGTGGCCTATTTCATGAGCCAAGTCAGATTTTCTGAAATTACATTGGCACTGCACTTGTATTGGGTTATGTCTACACTAGAAATGCTATGCAGCAGCACAGCTGCAGTGCTGTGCTGCTGTAGTGTAGACACTACAGCCACAGAAGGGGTTCTTCTGTCACTGTAGTAAATCCACCTCTCTGAGAGCTGGTAGCTAATGGCATGTCTACACTACACAATTATGTCAACCTAAGTTACATTGGCATACAGCCACTGCAGTAATTAAATCACTTTTGTGTGTCCACACTACACACCTTGTGCTGGTGGTGTGCATTCTCACCAGGACTGCTTGTACCAACTGTACTGTCAGCACGGGGCACCAATGCAGCTGCACCGCTGTAGAACCTCTGGTGAAGACGCTCTAAGCTGACGGGAGAGAGCTCTCCTGTCGGCTTAACTCCACCTCTGTGAGAGTCCGTAGCTATGTCGGCAGGACATGGGTGACGAGTATAATAGGCCAGGAGAGGCTAAGCCTCCCCTGGTGCAGCTACTGCTGACCAGACACCTGGGCTGTGGTGGCCCTGCCTCTTCCGGTCCCTGCTCCGTCCCTTCCCTGAGGCTCCCCAGCCTGCTGCTGCTGCCAGGTGAGTCTTCCTCCTCTCCTCCACTCCACTCCACCCCCACCTCTCCAGAAGCCCCCGTCGCTTGCCGTGTCCCTCCTTATCTCCTCTTCCCTGCGGAGGTGGGAGAGTGAGGTGGGAAATGGTGAGCCAGTGGTGGGTGGGAGGGAGTCTGGCAGGGAGTGAGGAAGCAAGTGGCGAGCAGGGGAATGAGGAGGGGAGTCTCGTGGCAGGCAGGGGGGTCTGATGGGAGAGTGAGGAGGGATACAGCAAGCAGTGGGGAGGGAGTCTTGTAACGGGCGGGGAGGTGAGGAGGTACGTGGCTAGTGGCAGGCGGGGGGTGTCTTGCTGTGGGGGAGGGGTGAGAAAGGATGCGGTGAGCAGCAGGGGGGAGGCTGAGTGGAAGGGGGTGGGATTTGGGTGGAGCAAGGGTGGAGTGTGGGCGGGGCCAGGGTGGAAGAGGTGGGACAGGGAGCTAGCCTCCCCTAGGGGAAGTTTCACCCGCCATGTGGCAGGAGAAGCTGTTCCACTGACAGTCTACTCAGTGGGGTTAAGGTTGGTATAACTATGTCGATCGGGGGTGGTGGTGGATTTTTCATATCTCTGAACAACGTAGCTAGGTCAGCCTAAGTTTTCTGTGTAGACCAGGCCTTGGAGGACATTCCATACCATCTGTTAGGGAGACAAAGGAGTTAAGTAACATCTTGCCCCTCTTTTCCCCTAAATTTGAATTGGCTATGAATGTATTTCCAATTATAAGAGTATAAACAGAAGAAACGTAATCTCAAAGCATGCATTCCAGTTATGAATTATAGCAGGATGACTCTCCTTGTTTTATTTTTCCTAACTGTTTAGAGCTTGATCATGTATTCCTTGTACATCCACTGAAGTCAGAGGGAGTTTTGATTGTGCAAGGAATACAGGTTCACAACCCAGAATAAGAGCATGGCTACACTTGCAGATGTAGAGCGCTGTGAGTTAAACCAGCCCTCGGAGAGCGCAGCAGGGAAAGAGCTGTAGTGTGTCCACACTGTCAGTGGAAAGTGCACTGGCATGGCCACATTTGCAGCACTTGCAGCGGCATTGGAGTAGTTGCATTATGGCCAGCTATCCCACAGAGCACCTCTTCCCATTCTGGCACTGTGGCTTGTGGGAAGGGGATTGGAGGGTGCGGGGCATTCTGGGTCTTGTCCCAACGCCCCGTGATGCATCGCTTCACATCCAAGCATTCCCTGTGCTTCCGTCCACATTTGGCGCCATCTTTCAACGGTTTTTTGTACTGCGTGCTCTGTCTTCCCTTTCAGTCTGTGGGAATGGAGTCCGAAGTGCTGAGGAATATACTGATGAGTCTCACCAGCATGTCACATTTGGCAGTCGAGTTACTCCTTAAGCTACAAACTGACAGTGAGGAGTCAGACGATGATGTCGACTCGCATAACACACACGACACAAGATTGCTTGTGTCATTCACGGACCATGCTCACCACAGTGGAACACCGCTTTTGGCTTCGGAAACAAGCACTGAGTGGTGGGATTACATCGTCAGGCAAGTCTGGGATGATGAGCAGTGGCTGCAGAACTTCAGATGAGAAAAGCCACATTAGAGCTGCCCTGCTGATGGAGAAGCAGGTGGCTATTGCAATCTGGAAGCTGTCAACTCCAGACAGCTACCGATCAGTCGCTAACCAGTTTGGAGTGGGAAAGTCAACCGTTGGAATCATGTTGATGCAGTTTGTAGGGCCATTAATCGCATCCTGCTCAGAAAAACTGTGACTTGGGGTAACGTGCATGACACTGTGGCTGGCTTTGCACAAATAGGTTTCCCTAACTGTGGAGGAGCGATAGATGGGATGCATATTCCAATTCTGGCACCATCCCACCTAGCCTCCAAGTACGTTAATTGGAAGGGGTATTTCTCTATGGTTCTCCAGGTGCTTGTGGATCACCGTGGCCGTTTCACTGATATTAATGTAGGCTGATCTGGAAAGGTGCATGATGCACACATCTTTCAGAACTCATCACCTGTTCAGGAACTGGAAGCGGGACTTTCTTCCCAGACCAGAAGATCACCGTAGGAGAAGTTGAAATGCCCATTGTGATCCTTGGAGACCCTGCCTTTAATGTCTGGGCTCATGAAACCCTACAACAGGGAGCCTTGACAGCAGCAAGGAGTGGTTCAACAACAGGCTGAGTCGGTGGCAAAATGACTGTGGAGTGTGCTTTTTGCCATTTAAAGGGCCGCTGTTGCTGTCTGTATGGGAAGCTGGACCTGGCCAATGACAACATCCCCACGTTAAGGGTGAAGATTCACTTAGGCATGGACCTTGGAGGTTCAACACCTGGAGGTTGAATTTGAACAGCCAGAGAGCAGGGATATTAGAGGGACCCGGCGTGGGCTGCAGGATTAGGGATGACTTGAGGCAGCATCTGGCTGAAAGCCCCACTGATGTTGGTGCCCTGCACAGGCGGAGTGAAGTGCAGTGTTCCAATGTTGGTAGGAATCTGTGTTTGCTACAAATGATATACTGACTTGCAGTGCCTGTTTCTTCCTGGCTAAGGTATCTTTTACTTAATGCAATATAAAGAAATGTTTTCAAAGCCAAAAAAAATCCATTTATTGAAAATGAAAATTCATTTATTGAAAAGAAACACACTGCCTGGGAAACAGAAAGGGCAAGGGGGTAGGGTGGGAAATGTACAATTACAGATTTGCGTATGTCCTGTTATCAGTCTCGGGCTTCCTGTCTGGAGTGTTGTGGCAATGAATGCTGGGGGTTGAGTGCACTGGGTAAGGATCATAGTTTGCAGGGCTGGGTGGTGAAGCTACAGGTGTTGGAGGCAGCTGGTGGTGATAAGAACCCGGATGTGCGGAAAGAGGGTTTGAGGTGACATGGGGGGCACAAGGGGAAAGTGTATTGGGACAAGGCTGCAGGGTGGAGCGGACGTGGTAGTGCTCCGCCTGCAGTGCTATGAGCGCCTGGATCGAGTCTGACTGGAGCTCCATAATGTTAGCAGTCTCTCTGTGCTTTGGTGCCGGTGACCCTGCATTCTGCTGGCGGACCCTCCTTTCACTCCTCCCGCCACTTCTGTGCTTTTTGATTTTCATTACGAGACTGCTGCATTACTTCATGCAGCATGTCCTCTTTGCTTCTACATGGCCTCTTCCGAATTCTTTGGAGTCTTTTGGCTGGTGATAACATGGACGGCTGAGATCTCAAAGTTGCATCTGTAAAGGCAAAATGCAACACTTAACAGAGGCAGCATTGTTCACATCAGACAGAGCAATGATTCGGCCATACTTAAAGTAGACAAGCAGAGTCTACAAAATAGCAGAAATTGCCTGTCCCAAAGCGAGCACACATAATGGACAAGAGCCCCAAAATGGGAGTAAGCACAGGCAAGGGAGACTGATAGTTTCATGCCATACTGTCCTCTGGGTTTCTGTGCCTTGGGGAGAGCTAACAGCTGCAGGGGACCCCTATACTGAACACTGTCCCCACATTTTCCACAGGAGTTCGTCCTGGAAGATATCTTGCTGCTGAGGGTGACCTGGGAAGCAAGGGAGGGTCTTCTACTACAATGCGGCTTCTGCCCTGGCCCATATGCAGCTTGCCGTGTGCAGCAATGGTCCCCCGACCCCTCCCGGCACAGTAGCACGGACATGTTAGCTTTACTGGGACAAGAAGTACTGTAGCACTCCCAAGGAACCTGTGCAAGCGCATTGCACGGCTTCTGGATGAGACCTTGAAGAGATCATGAGCTGATTACCGCGATGTGAGAGAGCACATCAACGCTCTATTCTGGCATCTAGGCAGGCATGCAGCCCTAACCCTCCTTGCCCCAAGAGCCTGCACCGAACAGCTTCCTTCCCAAAAATGAAAGGCCAACTTACCGTGCACCTCCTCTGGTGTTTGTCCTTCCCCAAGTACCTGGCCGCTGTGACTGGCTACCTTCTTTCTGTCTTGAAAACAGCTCCCAGCTGCATGCATCTAGGGATGCTGGGCTGTCTCCCATCCTCTACAGCACCCTCGCTCCTGCTTTCCTCCCCTGCCTCCTCCTCCTCCTGCCTTGTTGAACTGGTCTCTGAAGTGTCTATGGTGGTCCTCGGAGTGGAGGTGGGGTCACCCCAAATATTGTGTCCAGCTCTTGTATGAAATGGCAGGTCGCGGGGGCAGCACCGGAGCGGCGGTTTGCCTCGCGGGCTTTGCGGTAGGCCAGTCAGCGAAACAGGTGAAGCCGCCCCTGGGGAGGAAGTGGTTGCTGGCGTCCCACTTGCTGGTCAGTTCGAAGGCTTTTACAAGGACTCTGGTTTTATGGCTCATTACAACAAGTTGTAACACTCCACACTGCCTGCTACCCTTAATTGCCCACTTCAAGCATAACAATCTAATCCCCAGTTGCCCACTTCACTTCACTTCAAGGGACCACCTCCGACCTGAGTTACCCCCTCTGCTTAACAAGCTGTCCCAACTTGTACTGAGCAGAGCTCAGATACTCTGCTTTCTTCCCAGACCTGAAGAAGAGCTCTGTAACTCGAAAGTTTGTACCTTCCCCCAACAGAAGTTGGTCCAATAAAAGACATTTACCCCACTTACCTTGTCTCTCTCATCTCCTGGGACCAACACAGCTACAACAATACTGCAATGAGCAAAAGCATGAAATACATATAAACATACAACATGTACATATAAACAAATCAACTTACGATAAAATGGTTAATATGAAATTAATCTAATTATCAGGTAAATTAAACCATATCAAATAGACCAACAATTCCTTATAATATATATCTAACAATTTGGAATGCAGTAGTCTTGACTAGCTAACAGCCCCAAAAGTAACAGGGCATTATTAACCTCAATGCTAATCAATATATTTATGGAGGCGATAAATTGTGCTCCTTGTCCACTGAGGACTGGACAAGAGGTAATGGGTTAAATTGTAGGAAGGGAGATGTAAGATGGACATTAGGAAAAACTTCTTAACCGTAAAGGTAGTTAAGCACGGGAACAAATTACCTGGGGAGATTGTGAAATCTCTGTCATTGGAGGTTTTTAAGAACAGGTTAGAGGTTAGATAAACACCTGTCAGGGATGATCTAGATAAAACTTAGTCCTGCCTCAGTGTAGGGGATTGGATGACCTATTGAGGTCCTTCTAGTCCTACATTTTTTTCCTATATTTCAGCCAAATAGCTGATACAGGGAGTGTTGAATCACTCCCAGGTTGAAACTAATGTTGAGATTACACCTCTGAGACTAATTAAAGCAGCCTACACAAATTATTGGTGGTTAGGTAAGAGCCAGTTCTCCCCACTCCACCAACATGAAACATGCCATTATAATTCAAGATGACACAGCTTGTTATATTTAATATTCAATGACAAAATTAGGGTAAACAACATGATTTCTCAGGATTAAGCATACAGTCCCTAACCTATGAAAAGTGTGTGTTTGTGATCTTTTAGACAGCAAGGTTGGTTAACCTGACTCAAAAATCGTTTAAAAAATGAAAAGTAGCAAAAAGTTGGAACTAAAATAATAGGAAACCACTGATCATGCTGTGGTGCTGGCAGACCAGGTTCTTGCTGACGCCAAGGCCCAAAGGCCTCACTGAACGCTGACAATGCATAGCTGGAAACCAGTCTGACTCAGCTATGTTTAGTATTGTTCAAAATAGGTATTAGATTTCTAGATATGTGTTTAGCGTTTGGACTTTATGAAATGCTTGTGAGTTGCTGCATGTATTAATTTCACTTATATTCCTTTTCTTTTTGCGAATACAGACTAACATGGCTGCTACTCTGAAACTTATACTATCTGTAACCCATGCTGAAGGAAACAGTTTAAGTGTTTCGCTTTGTAACCATAAAAGGTTTTCTATGAAACTGGAAACCCCCCACAGTCAGAATAGAAGCATTACCAAGTGTGAAATACTAGTTTACCGCAAAAGGTGTCATCCTCTGCCCAACAAAAGAAGGCTCATAGACACCAGATGAACTGTTGTGGAACACTAGCGGAGAAAAGACTTTTTTGATTGCTCCCTCTACTCCCAGGAAGAGGTGACTTGCACAAACCCTCGTCCCATCACAGTTTGAAGCCTGGGGAAGGAAATAAAAATGCCTGACCAAAAGGATCTGTATCACTGTGCTGCTTGGAATTTGGAGACGGCAATATTTCTAAGCTTATGCAGGGGATGCCCAAGTTCTTAGCTTGGATTAGCCCTTAAAGGACACACAGTGGTTGCATATTACAGCAGCTTCTGTTACCTTTTGAAATCTTAACTCATTAGTGTGTTTGTTACCTGCTTTAACCTTGTAAATACTTGCATTTCTTTTTCCTTGATACATCTTAGTTAGTTTATTACAGGATTGTCTACAAGTGTTGTCTTTGGCGAGAGATTCTAACATACAACTGACCTGGGGTAAGTGACTGGTCTTTTGGGAGGAAGAGTAATTGTTGTGATTTTTGATGTAAAGGACCGTTGGTCAGATGGCAGGCTTGCCTGTTAAGCAAGATAGACCAAGCGCCCAAAGGGACTGTCTGTGACTCCATGTTCAGGCTACTAGAGTGCTTGAGGAGTTCACACTTGATTGGTGGAATCTAATTGTAGGACAGCATCCATGTTTGTGAGTCACTCCAAGCAGCTTTCAGAGTAGCAGCCGTGTTAGTCTGTATTCGCAAAAAGAAAGGAGTACTCCAAGCAGCCTGACTCGTGCATCCCCCTCAATCAGGCACAGAGGGACAATTCTTGTTCTGTAGTCAACTGCTTATAACTTCTCTTTTGTATTTTGGTACTTAGTGACTCAACTCTGAAGAGCATTTTGATACACAAAGTCTAGGTGAAAGGTTAGATTTTAACTCTGTCAGAGTAAAAGTCTTTCCCTCCTAAAACCACAAGTTTGAAGCTCAGTTTTATATGCAGCTTATCTGACTCACAAGGGTGGAATCAAAACAGTGGCGGACTAAATCAGTTGAAATCAAGGCAGCCCCATTTTGCACTATCTGAAGATTCTGGAGGCTCTTCAGAGGTCACCCTTGTCCTCTGACATAGTGTCTGCAAAGTCTAAAAAAACAAAAGTATTGCAAGTGGGGGGCAGCCTTGTGGAGGCATCCATTGCTATAGTATCTAAAGGCTAGAGCTCCAAAGGGACTTAGATGTTGCAACAACTTAGGCACCTAGGGTCCCTATACAATGCACGTGGAGAATTAGGTGCCTAAGGGTGGGATCCAGAAAAGCCAGTAACTGAGTCACATAAACTAACCAGTAGGAAATGCTGAGAAGAGGTGTATGGCTTAAGCCAGGGGATGGCAAACTTTTTGGTCTGAGGGCCACATTTGGGTGGGGAAATTGCATGCAGGGCCATGAATGTAGGGCTAGGTTTGGGGCAGGGGTTGGGGTGTGGGAGGGATTATGGCCCCTGGGAGAGGGGGAAGGACAGAGGGCTCCGCACGCTGCCCTCGCTTGTGGGTACCTCCCCTGAAGCTCCCATTGGCCACAGTTCCCTGTTCCCAGCCAATAGGAGCTGTGGGGGTGGGGTGGGGGGATGGTGCCTGCAGGTGAGGGCTGCCCCTGAAATCCTCTGGCCCTGCCCCCCACCACACTCCCAGGAGCCACAGTGCGGGTCGCTTCCAGGAGTGGCGCTGGGCTGGCAATCCTGTGGGTCGGATCCAAAGCCCTGACGGGCCGGATCCAGCCCGTGGGCCATAGTTTACCCATCCCTGGCCTAATCTGTATCCTTCAGAAAGAATTCAGCACTTATCTCCACATGAGATTTGTAGCTGCAGGGCCAGCCCTAAACCAGATGGAACCTCAGGAAGGAGCATCTTTAGTGCTCCCCTTCCATTTGATAAACTTTCGAATACCTTATTTTTATTGCATTTGTAGCCCATTTCATGACTTTGATGCATGGTTTGCATTCATGATTTATCCCTGCCATATAAGATGATAAATTGGCACACTAGGATCTGTAAATTTGTATTATTCATGCCATATGTAAGCAAATAAAAAAAAGTTTCCTGTAGGCTTATAGAGACTTTTAAATTTTAAGAATAGCTGAAATGTACTAACATCAAGAAACTAATCTGTGCACCAACATTGGGTGGACCAGTATTAAATAGTGTTACAGTAGGTGACAGCCTTAGAATGTTAACCCTAGTCCGGTAGTTCACAATTACACAATAAAACAAGGTTCACAATATCACAGCTGGGCTCTCACTTCACTTCAGTTCATTCTTATATCTCACTGACTGACTGGCAATGCCCTGCCCCTTATATATCCACAAGGGCAGGGCTAGGAGGTTCGAGGAAAATGTAGTTCTCAGAAAGTCTGGAAGGTTCCATGAGATTCTACAAAGGGCCAGAACATTCTAGGAGGTTAGTGAAAAATGAATCCCTATACGGAATATCTGAAACATTTTACTTTAAACATTCTCTTTTTCCTTTTGTCATTAACAACAAAAGCAGTGCCCCAAGCCTGGCACCCCAGGTGGTTGCTTGGGTCGCCTGCCCCTAAATCCGACCCTGCATGGCTGCGTACCCTCTCCTGAAATTAGGCATTTAAGCCCTTTCTCACACAAAATTCTGGATGAGGTGGACCCCTCACTTATAACTTTTAGCCCAGTGGTCAGAGAACTCACCGAGGATGTGTATACACAAGTCAATATGCGTTGGAGCAGGGATTGGAACCAAGTCTTCTACATCCCTCATGAGTGCCCCACCCACTGGGCAGTGGAGTCATGCTTACTCTTTCTGCTCCAATTAATATTTAAATCTTTATACAAAGTGGATCAGCTTCAACAGGGGAGATTGAGGGAGCCCCACATGAGAATACCCCATTGTCTATTAATTAGGATACTCACCTGGGAGCAGGGGGACTCAAATTCATGCTTTCTCCACATCAGAGAGAGGGGAGAATTGAACCTAGGTCACCCATATCTTGAATGAAAACACTAACCACTGGGTTAACGGTTTCAGGGCAGAGGTGGGCAAACTACATCCGGCCTGTGGGACTGTCCTGCTTGGTCCCTGAGCTCCTGGCCGGGGCAGCTCCCGGCCCCTCCCCTGCTGCCCCCCCCGGACCCTCCCAGGCTTTCAAATAAGCCTGTCCTGCTGCTCTGAGCAGCCTGGTAAGGGGGCAGAGTGGGGGAGGGAGTCCCAGGGGGCAGTTGGATGGGGCGAAGGTTCTCGGGGGGGCGGTCAAGAGATGGGGAGCAGAAGGGTTGGATAGATGTGGGAGTCCCGGGGGGCCTGTCAGGGGGTAGGGGTGTGGATAGGAGTTGGGGCAGTTAGGGGACAGGGAGCCCTTTGGATGGGGTGGAGTCCCAGGGGTCGGGTAGGGGCGGGGGTCCTGGGAGGAGGCAGCCAGGGGACAAGGAGCGGGAGGGGGGAGGGTTTGTATGGGTCAGGTTCTGAGGTGGGTAGTCAGGGGGCGGGAAGTGGTAAGGGGTGGATGGGGGTGGGCGCTAGGTTGTTTGGGGAGGAACAGCCTTCCCTACCTGGCCCTCCATACCGTTTTGCAACCCTGATGTGGCCCTTGGGCCAAAAGGTTTGCCCACCCCTGTTTTAGGGGAACAATTCACCAACCCTGCTTCCTCCTTTGGCTGTTTTATGCAGGGTTAGGCATGCTCTGATAATGCTTAGTGGATAGGGCCTTCTGGGGTGAGTTAGTGGGGCGGGGGGGAGGGGGACCTAGTGTGAGGAGCCTACTGGGGCTTAAGCATGAGATTGATGCCAGGGTGTCTAGATTGAAAGGGCAATGAGCATGCTTACTGGCAGATTTTTAGGCCCCTAGGTGACTTTCACAGTAGAAATATTGGCACCTACAGAGTTAGGCAGCAGCTGAATGGGAGTTTTGAAGATCTCAGTAGCATCTAAATGTTGGATTCAGGCACCTAAAGGGGCTGTTAGGTAGTTAAGTCCTTTTGTGGCTCTAGCCCTAAGTGCTGAACTGATAAATTATATCTGTATGGCAGTGTCCATATTGGGCTTCCTAGAGGATCCCACCCTTAGGCCTTCCTATATTCTAGAAAAATCAGCTAGCTTAAAAAATAAAAGATATTCATTATGGTGTTTCTTTTTCTGGGAAATCCTCTGCAAGTCAGTGGGTTTGGCAGGGTGTCTAAAAGTGGTCAGCATTTGGCTTACTCTAATTTCTGCTAGTTGCTTGTTCCATAAACTAACTACTGATTTTTAGCTCTGGGTCTCTCATGGTTTAACCAGGGTTTTTAACGTGTATTAGCACAGGGGAGTGCAACTTCTCAGTGAGTTAGGTGTTGCAAGGTGGTTCTTATGATAGCTGAGTCCTTATGCACTGGAGGCCTTGAAAATCTGGCCCATGCTATTGGAAGTGAAGAAGGAACCAGCAGCGGGCACAGATGATAGAAGTGTTGTGCTCTGACTGAGCCTTCATGCACTGAAAATGCACTATTTTAGTCTTTCATATAAAGATCTAAAATATTCCACACTTCCTCCTATCCTTTGATATCTCAGACCTTCTCCTTCCACTCTATGGCCATGCTTACACTAAGGTATTAATACAAAAATCACACTGATTAGAGTTGGAAGAAAACCTGATTATTATTTTATTTATTATTATATAATCATAATCAATAATAATCAGTGTGGGTCGAACTGAAAAATACTGAAAATTTCAGTGAATCAACAAAAGTCCATTTGGGGTTGAACAAAATGTTTTGCTAGACCCAACACATTGTGGTTTTCAGGCATTTTAAAATAATTACATTCACAAAATAAGGGGGCTGGGGAAGGAAGCAATGGCGAGGGAAGCAGTGAGAGGAGGAGTTGGAACCCCTTCTCTAACTTTTAGCCCAGGGGTTAGAGCACTTACCTGGGATATAGGGGTCCTGAATTCAGTTCCCACCTCTGCCTGATGTGGAGAAGGAATGTAATATGTGTGTCTCCTACCTTCCAGAGGAGTGCCCATAACCACCAGGCTGTGGGGTATTGTGGGGGATGGGACTTCTCAGTCTATCCTGTTGAAGCTATTCCACTTTGTATAGTAATTGGGGCAGGGATGTGAACTTGGGCTTCCCACCTCCTAAATGCATGTCCAAACAGCCAGGCTATAGAGTTGTTCTTAGTCTTTCTTTTGATCTAATAACTATCAAAGTGTTCCATACAAGTAGAACAGCTTCCACAGGAGAGGCTGAGAGCCACCTACCCTGAATAACCAACGGTCTAGTGGTTAGTGCACCCTATTAGGAGGTAGAAAGCCCAAGGTCAAATGTCTATGCCACATCAAGCAGAGGGGAGAACTGACCCAAGGACTACCACATCCCAGGTGAGTGTACAAACCACTGGGCTAAAAGTTATAGCCCCCTTTTCCCACCTTTGTTTTGTGAATGGCACAAAAGCCACCTTGTGACTCTAGCCCAGTGTACCTTTATTGCAGCCTGCACCCCTTTGGTTCTCAAAATATGTTCTCGCATCCCTTATCAAAAATCGTTGAAGTAGGTCAGTTCTTTAAACCTGTTTGTATATTACAGTAATTATTAAAAAATGTACAATGATGATAAATACATAGATTTGATGAAACAAAGTAGTTATACTTACGTGCCTGTGCTTAATCTGTGTTTTCGATGATTTACCTTCTAAAAAAATCTGGCATGTCTCGCACCACCGGAAAGGGCATCTCGCACCCCAAGGGTGTGTCTGCACCCCAGGTTAAGAACCACTGCTCTAGCCCAACCATTTTTGGGGGCCAAAACTAATGGTGTGAAATTTGCAAGTCATTTTGGGCTAACCAAAACTCAATTTTTTGGCAAATAGAATATTTGTCCAAAAATGTCGCCAAACTTTACCGGTGATACCACTGGTTCATCAGAGCTTTAGTACACACAAGGCTTGGTAACTCTAGCATTTTTACTACTGAGTAAAACTACTGAAAAGTGTAGGAAGCTTTTATAATACTCTAGGGCTCCTGTCAGCATCAACACAGATTCAGGTGAACTAGTAGTTTCATCAAAGGGAAATTTTTTGTAAAATTCTCTGGTGTAGATACAGGCGTGTAACTTTTCCACTAACCCCTGAAGAAAAGGTAAAGATTAAATAAAATTTCTCCCTTACAATACACTGACACTCTTGTGTCTCTTTTAACTGTGAAAGTTGTTTTCATGCCCAATCATTCAAACATTCCTGAGCATCATCATCACTATTGTCCCTAAACTCCAGCAATTCTCAGAGCCAGATCCTCTACTACTGGAAATTAGGATTGCTCTGATGAAGCCAGTTTTGATTTATAAAAGCTGAGGATCTGGCCCTGCTTCTTTAGGCGGTCGTGTCTTAGCGAGAAAACTAGCTACAGAACTGCTGTTTTATTTACGTACATTGTTGGTCCTTTACTTATCAAACAATACTTGTTTGCCTCATCTATTGACTCCAAATGATACAGAAAAATAAATAAATACTATGTTGGCAGCAGATATGCCATCTTGAAACCGTTTTATTGTATTTATGTATGTATAAGCATCCAGATAATTCCCATGATTTTTCCTAAAATACTCTGGATTTGCCCTGGTATATGAGTGAAGAATACAGCACTAACTTAGAAAGTTATGACAATATGAATATATATACCAGCTTGTTTACTCTTTACACAAGTCTATCTATATTACATTTCATCTCTATTTATGTTTTTTTGTTTGTATTCTCTTTTGAGCCCAATTCTATAGACCATACTTGTGGAATAATTCATATAAGTAAGGGCCAATGGATTAGGCCCATTTCTTGTTCAATTATGTAAAATCAAACAATATAAACAATTTTAAAATATTGTCTATGTTTTGTGGTTGGGTCAGAGGGGAATAACAACATGCAGTGTTTGGGGAAGTAATTTCTAAATGCCTTCTATGAAGAGAAATTAGAATGTAATAAAAATATTTTTGTGGCCTGAAGGTGATGCTGTTGCTCTAGGAAAAAAGATATCGGAGAAGAAACATTTACTGAGCATGCTTTGAAAGTCACAAAAAGTACTTGGACTATAAATTTGACACACACTTATTTATGTTGTTGGAGATAGTTCAATAAGGGTCTCCATTTCTAATCCATGATCATTTTAGAGGACTGAGACTTTTCTTATCAAAGTTCAAAATGTACTATATTAAAACTTCCTGCTTATTACACATTGACTGGAAAGATATGATTAGGACAAAATCAATCACTCTTTAAATTATTCAGGCAGAACTTTTACTTTCTCCTACTGTTTCTGGATACGTAGTCTGGCAGCCTAATCTCCATTCCTGGTCTCATATATCTTCTGGGGGTCACCAGCTGCCTTGCTCTCCACTTCTCGTAGTCTTCAGGGGCCCACTAGCTAGATTCTGTGCCCCAAATCCCAGGAAGTTTATGCTTAGTGACAGAAAACTTGCCCCATTCCTCTCCTGCACTGGCAGTCCAGGAAAGGTCCCTACTGGCATTGGGGATGGAGTCTGGGATGCCCTAGATTCTTTTCAGAGTAGCAGCCGTGTTAGTCTGTATTCGCAAAAAGAAAAGGAGTACCGGTGGCACCTTAGAGACTAACAAATTTATTAGAGCATAAGCTTTTGAAATGCATCCGATGAAGTGAGCTGTAGCTCACGAAAGCTTATGCTCTAATAAATTTGTTAGTCTCTAAGGTGCCACCGGTACTCCTTTTCTTTTTCCTAGATTCTTTGTGTGGTAATTTGGGAAACTGTTGGTCATCTGTGGAGCACGGGGGAATCTAGGCCCAAGGAGAAGTTAGGCTGAGTCAGCAAGATCTTTTACTCCCTTGTTGCTGCTTAGTATGATCAGATAGCAAGTGTGAAAAATTGGGATGGGGGCGGGGGTAATATAGGCACCTATAAGACAAAGCCCCAAATATTGGCATTGTCCCTATAAAATCAGGACATTTGGTCACCCAATGGCTGTGGGATGGGAAGAAAGAGGGTGAATGAGCCTTGCTGGTGCCCACACAGGTTCACTTTGGAGGGTCGGGGTAACAAGCAATCCCTAAAGTACAAATGAACCAAAGAGGGCTGAAGCATCTCAGAGCCAGGACAGGCGCTTATGGGCATTACCACAATACAAACAATAAAAACCCAACACATGTAAGATGGTGAACATCTCATTAACTAGGACTAGTGAGTTTCAAATAGCACAATGAAGGACTATAGCTACACTTTCAATGATCCATTATGTCTTTTCCATCTCTAACATCTATGAGCATGTAGCAAGAAGCAAGAGAGTTATGGGTCCCACCCATGTTTGTCTCTCTTGTCCTCCTATTGCATCCTGTCTGTCATTTAGATTATGAGTTCTTTGGGGCAAGGACTATTCTTCTTGGTTATAGGTGTGTACAGTGCCTAGCACAACAGAGCCCTGATCCCTGATAGGGATTCCTAGGTACTACTGCAATACAAATGATAAACAATAATATTTCAACACTGCCTATGCTAGAGATCCTGATAATGCTTCTTTAAACGTTGCTACCTTAAATAAGCTCTGGCATGCTCTCAGGAGATGTGGCAGGGGCCATACTCTGAATCTTTGAATGACACGATCTGCAAAATCTAATTCAGACCCCAAAGGGTGGAAGTGTGATGTAGATAATCACAAATGGGAAGAGTGAAATTCTACTTTATCTCCTCGAGGGATACATGGGTGGGGTGGAGAGGGGCAGATGGAGCTCTAGTCCACTCCCTCAGACAGGCCAGTGAGTCAGAGAATGAAAGCACCACTGAACTCGGGTGGGAGGTTTTTGTTTGGGATGGGATGGGGGTTCAGGGCAGCACCTGAGTCAGAGTCTGAATTAATCCTTCAGTTAAGACATACCTATGTGGTTAGGTTTCCAAATGAGTTCAGCACATTGGACGCTGAGCTCTTGTCACATTGGGAGCTGCTGGGTGCTGGACTCTTGAAAATCTGGCCTCAGTTGGAATGCTTGAAAATCTGACCCTGAGCTCATTTGAAAATCTGGCTAAAGGTTTATAATGCATCTGTAAACAGCAGCAAATATAAAATTACAAATACATAGTAAATATAGTTCTCTTCAGCATTTCACAACAACGTGACTCTCCAAGTGGAAGTTATTATAGGTTCACTGCACATTTAGGGTCTGCTTCTGCGAGGATACATGTACTTAACTTTATGCATGGTGAGTAGTGAACACTATTTATGGTGATGAAGTTAACCACAGCCATAAGTTTTGGCAGGATTGGGGCTATAGGGAGATAGAAGCTTTTACTTTTGCCTGCTGCCTAATGACGCCTCACTTTATCATATGGTACTGGGGTTTCTGATAACTCATTCTCTGTAGATATATTGATTGAATGAGTCCAGATTTGAAAATACTACACTTTTAATAAAAATATATTAATAGGCAAAGGCAATTTTTGTTCAAATAAGATAATTTGTGAAACCTTAGGACCCCATCCTGAGAGTTGTTCTGTGAAGGTGGGTCCCAGGGCTCTGTGCAGTAGCTTGCAAGACTAGGACCCAAATCAGCACTTTGAATCCATTTTTAAAATGTTCACAACTTTAAGTTAAAATGACCCTCCCATTTTGTTAGTTAATCTAGTACAGGATACCCTTTCATGCCTTATTAGTTAGATATTTTCTCCTGGGAGTGAGAGGTTTACTATACTAATACAGTGGTCACCATTTTAAAAAAATGGCCATGACTGTACTGTGATATTTACCTTAGCCATGACAGCGACAGAATTTCTTACATTTTTAAAGTGTAATATCATGAATGCTGCAATAAATTTAACATTATGTGAAATTCATCTACATTTTTAGTCCTCAACATTACTGAATGTAAACAGAAACAAACCAAGCTGCATGATGACTCCCAATAGAGCACCCATTTTACCAGGTACTAGAAGACAGAGAGAGAATTGCGGTAGAGCTTTAAATATGAATTATATTTGGTCAAACAATCATTCCAACCATGTATTTTTTTCATATTAATCAGAAGCTATACTGATAATAAAATTAATTATGCTGTCTAGTAAAACGTTGAAAACACCCTATGTGTTAGTAATAAGGCATAGTTGCCCATGATCCTGATGATGTAGCATATATGAGGTCAGATCCTCAGTTGGGGTAAATTGGAGCAGCTCTGTTGAACTGGTTATCAGCTGGGAATCTGGCCCATTGTTTTCTCTTACTGCAGTACACTGCACAAATAATAATATAGTTATGGCACCTTGGTCCAAATTCTGCATGGATTCATGGAACCCCAATGAGTCAGACAGGGTGTAGATCAGTGAAGAATTTGGTTCCAGGTATTTTGTGTTTGTTAAAAATGAAGGCATATTGTAGAGTATATAGCATAGATGAGGAATACTAACAAACTCCTTCTACAACCTCTGAACTCTTGGAAACCACTCAGTCTTCCAAAACATATGCAGGTGACATCAACATTTGGGGGCTTTCTATTGAGTGATGGACAGATCACCAGGGTTAGGAAGGAAAACAGCAGAAAGTGCAGTCTTGTCGAGTCTAATAACATATTAGACTCAGTGTGAGACCATTAATGTCACAGTTTTCTCAGATAAGTTTAAACATAGGAGCATCTCACAATAGGTGTTACTCAAAGTGGTGTATGCCTCAGCTGGGATTTCACCGTCTGCAGTTTTTAAATTCAGTTGTGTCCCCAAGGGCTAATCAATATTGATGGCAATTATTCTTAGTACACAGACCAAGTGAAATGGGTGTTTTTCTTCTTTTTCTTGGGTAAAGTGAAATATAAAGTAAAAAATAAATCCCTTATGTACTGCAGTACATAATATCCCTTATGTACTGCAGGATTACATAATAGCTACAGCAATTTTGTATCAAGTTTTCTTTGCCCATAGATAGAGTTTAGTCCAATAATGAGTCCATTGCTTTAGCCCTTAGCCAGGAATGATGTGTGCTATTTATATAGGAGTGCACTGCACAATGGAGAATTAAAAAAACCACAAGCTCATCATGAAGCAATTGTTTTGAGCATTACATTAAGGCCATGACCACAGGTTTTATTTATATATTTCTGTTTCTAAGCTTTAACCTCTGGAGGACGAAGTTGTTTAGAGTGAACGTAGGGAGGTTTTCTCAATATACAATAGGTCTACATGTAAGAGGAAATGCAAGCAAACAATTATATTTTTGCAGAGAAGAAATTGTGAAACTTGCAGATTATCAAGGCCTCAATTTTACTTGCGCCAATAGTCTCATTGAATTCAATGAAATTACTCAGCTGAATACAGTTAAGCAGGTGCATAAGGATCAGTGCCTTAAAATGTTTTTTTTTAAGTGCTAAGTCTGTCATTGCTCAGTAATGGATTTTTCCATGTAATCAATTTGTAACAATATTTTAGGGTTTTGACATCATGTTTACATATATTTTTATTTACCAGTGACTAGCCCACTTCATGCATCTCTGGTGTTTTGTCTACTTTTGTGATTCAGCCTGTCTAAGCTTTGTGTCAAATTACTTATTACATAAGTATCACAAGAGCATTATTGGCCAGAGGGAATTCCTCAGAACAAATGGCGGGTTAGCTAGTCGCAGCTTCATACCAGTGATAAAACAAAACTAAACTGAAACAGCTGAGAAGGGAGGGGAGAATGGGAATGGATATGTAGTATGAGGGAATGGGTAAAGGGCCCATGTGATAAGTATGTTGTGGGTCCTGGGAGGTAGATTATGGGTATGTGTGTGTGTGCCTACACTAGCGAGCTTACAGCAGCACAGCTGTACTGAGGCAGCTGCGCCGCTGTAAGACCGCTTGCGTGGCCACTCTATGCCAGTGGGAGAGAGCTGTCCTGTCGACATCATCAAACCACCTCCACGAGCGCTGGTAGCTGTGTCGTTGGGAGAAGCTCTCCTGCCGACATAGTGCTGTCCACACCGGCACTTCTGTTGGTATGCTTATGTCGCTCGGCAGGGTGGTTTTTTCACACTCCTGCGGACATAAATTATACTGAGAAAAGTGGTAGGGTAAATGTGGCCATATGTGCGTCTTAATCTTGAGAGCGTGACTGCCATGGTCTCAAAGACTGAGCCTCACCATTCTAATGCTTTCCCTCTAGCTTTGCTTTTCTTCTTGTGAATAATCGCTTAATGGTACATCAGTGTCTAGAAAATCATTGCTAATATTATAATAATGTAATTTGCAGCTCAGCTGGCAATAGCTGATCATAGACCATGTTTCTACATGGAACGATAATTTTCAGCTCACCATGAGAAAGTATTTCCGTTAGCTCTGCAATGAAAAGCTAAAAGAAGAGTAGAGTTTAAATAGCAGCTCAGGGTAAAAGTTCATACTGAAAGTGTGCAAAGTGACACGTAAGTCATATGAAGGGGAAGAGGATAGTTAACAGCACAACTCAATGGTTTCTCCTGCTTACAGATGTAGTGCAAGACCAGATTGCTGAACTCCAGTGAACCCAAATTCCCAATTAGTTGAAGTTTGGTTATGTTTCCTGGGGCTGTTCTGGCTTCAGTTCTGCTCCTGAGGAACCTTAAGTTTCAGTCCTGTGGAGCTCCTATACTCTGTAGGACTGAAGCTAAAAGCTCCCGCAAAGTCCCGAATCTCAAAAGGAGTTGAGTTCCTCTTCAGTTCTGCTCCTCTTTGGGGTCTTCCATGGGGCCAGGATTTCATGCTAGGGGTACTGCAGGATGGATGCTCTCTGCTGGCCCCTGATTATCTAAACCCTTGACTTTGCTAAGGTTTTAAGTGTCTCCCAAGACTTTTGTAAAATCTGATTTCTCCCATACTTATCTGGAGGGACACATGGGTCATCTCAGCAAGACTGACATGGCTTTTTTTTCCCTGTATTAATTTTTGCTAGTGGGAGTTTTGCCTGAGTAAGGATTGATTAAGAACACCAGTGTTTGGCCACACATTTGTAACGAAAATGTTGACAGACCCTTTGTCTAGTGGCACTAGTGACCAACACTAAAATAAACGTGGAGATACTGCAAAATCTAATTCATAATCTGTTCTAAATCATATTTATATATCCCAAATTATGGGCCTAGTTCTTCAGCCTTTGTGTAAGATGAGCAGCATTTCGTCCTATAGGTTTTCTTTAGCTTTGAGAAATAATGTGCAGGTTAATTGGGAAATGGGGTTTGGAAACATTTGTTATAAAGCTCCAATAATTTGTATTTTATTTTGTAGCAACTTCTAATAAAGGAACCTGATTATGGTGGGGATATGCAGTTAATTAGCATTAGACTTCTGCTTTTGATTAATGCTACTAATTAGTTTCTGTCCTTGACTTTTTCCAATTAAGGCATAGATGCATTGGTGCTAAACACCTGGGTAGATTACCTAATTAGATGAAAGAAACATGTACACTGGTTTGCAGGTAATTATTTTAACTTTCAATACTTATTTTGTATTAAACATGCTAGGTTCTTTTGAGGGACTGTAGAAGCAGTCTCAAAGTTTGAGCAGAAAGCAGAACCTTGCACAAAAGTCAGGGCAGCTGGACGTATACCATTTTTTTTCTTTGGTTTTCATGGATCTGTGTGTACAGATGTAGCGGTAGGAGCAGTGGTCAGGTTCCAACTTCTGGCAGATATAGCAGAGCCTATGGAGAAACCTGCAAGAAGGGAGTAGAGCAGTGGCTCTCAATCTGCGGGCCACTTGCGGCCCAATCAGCACACAGCTGCGGCCTATGTGACATCCTCAGAGGCATACAGGTAGCATATATACTGTGTGGATGCAGCCCACATAACACACAGAGAGCTGCATATGCAGCCCACAATAGTAAATAGGTTGAGAACCACTGGAGTAGAGGATTCGCAAGACTGTGTGACTGACTGGGAATGGAATTCATAACTAACTTTCCTCTGGGTGGGGGCACAGAGCCCAAGCTCCTAATGCTACTGATGCCTGGAACTCTCAAAGTGAAGGAAAACCCTCTCTCCCATTGTACCATACTACACACTCCTTCCTGAAAGGAGCTGTGCCATCATTCTCATTCTCTTCTCTGGCCCAATGACTGTTCCACAGGGAAATGGGTGAAAGAGGAGGGACTCTGTAATCCAGTGGTTAGTGCGCCCACCTAGGAGATAAGAGACCACTGTTCAAATTCTTTCTCCCCTCCGGCAGAGGGGGGAATTGACCCTGGGTCTTCCACATCCCAGGCGAATGCGCTAAGCACTAATCTAAAAGGTATAAGGTGGCTGGTATCACCATCACCTCTAGATGGATTTTAATGGAACCAGAAGGCTCTGAGCATGCTGACCAGCTTGGGCCCGACAGGTGACTTGGGTGTTGTCATGAAGTCACAGTCTCGGTGCTCTGGAACTGCTCTGAATGAAGTCAGACAGGAATTTAGTGCAGAGTGTCTCTCTTCAGGGCACATTCTCACCAGGGCAAGCCTTCTAGGCTTCCATGCCTCCTGGGTCTGACCTCAGACCATTCAGCACTCCTGTTCACACTGTGAGCTCCCCACCCAGTGAGTCCATCTGACCAGGACACCTGGGGAAGCCTTACATGCCTCCCAAAGGGGCCATGCACCCAACTTCACAGTCAGCAGTGACTCTCAGCCATCATTGTAAAACAGAAGGTTTATTAGTCAACGGGATCACAGGGTTTCTTGTTAGCACAGAAACCAGGAAGTTACAGCAAAGTCCATCACGGGCCCCAAGCCCCAACCAGGAGACTGACAGCTTCTCACAGCCCAACCACAGTCACACCCTGCTGCCCTCCTCCTTCCTTTGTCTCTTTCCCAGGCAAACAGGTCACCTGGCCTCCACCTCTCTTTGTTCTCCAACACCTCTGGCTGATTCTGGCACAGGACGGGCCCCGGCCATCAGTTGCCTAGATACTGTTTGTGCCCAGGAAGCCAGACCTGCCCTCTAGGAGCCTTTGCAATGATCACGCACCCTTGTTCCACCACCTAGATACTTGAGTAATACATAGGGGAAATTGAGGCACACAGCATTCAGACAAAACATTAAGGAGATTTCCACTTCATCACAGGTGTTCAGCTGCTTATCTTTCCCATGTTTGTGCATTGCTCTGAGGCTTAGGCGGGAGATAGGCAATCAGTTCCCTAAAGGGAGGCAGCAGTGTGCCTGCCCCAGGCACCGAAGGAAGTTTTATCCTAAAAATTTAGGGGCCAAATGAGTTTGGACACTAACAGGGCTTGGTGGGAATTTTATGGATTGTAGTGGAGCCAAACTGGGACTTCAACACCTAAATACCTTTGTGGATCTGGGCCCCCAGCTCCCACTGGAAATCAATGCGAGTTGGGCGCCTGACTGCCCTTTGTGCACTTGAAAATCTTCCTTTGCGTGGTATGCCCCATTTTTTCTGGATTATCAAGGGAGATTCAGGATTACATAGATCTAATCGTGTACACCTGAAGGCATCACTTTAAATGTTTTGTTATAAAGTAAATGGAAACTACCTATTCACAAAGTTAACACGGTGACTCTATAATAAGAAGCTGTTGCCAAGATAATACCATCAGTCCACTGTGCAGGACAAATGCTAGCTGGTAGCAGAGTAACAGAAGTGTTCCTGTCCAGCCCACAACAGACATCTACTCAGGCAATACATCTCCTGGCTGTAAACAGGCTGCACAACTAACTGGCAGTTCTCCAGCCATGAAATGATTATCTGGAGAACAAAAGGAGCAAGTGTTTCTTAATTCTGAAAAGAAACTATAAACAGTATCTTGTTGTTTTTTTGAATTGATGGCCTCAGAAAAGCAGCTGTATATCAAATCTGTTTGACTGAAGGTACATAAGAAGCTAACAGGAACTAATGGTTCATTTAGACCTTTAGCAAGACAACATGTAATCCACCGAGCTATTGGGAACATCTGTAAAGTTACAACATGCAGGGAGCTGCAGGGGAGTGCTATACAATTAAATGTTGATTTGCATATAAGTCTGCATTTATTCCAAAGCAACATTTTTTGAAATAATTGAAAGTACAAAGTATTGACGTTAGGTTTAAACTGATGAAATACAGTATATTTAACTAAAAACAGGTGAAAATGATTGCAGAAACGTATTTTCGTAATTGATCCTGCAACATAATCTTGAAAAGCGAAAGTGTCAATTTAATCAAAGGACCGTGAATTCCTCATACAGAAGGCACTATCGAAGTACAATGTATTATCATCTTAATAATGCCGTTGTAGTGGAACGTCATGATTCTGCATAGAAAATCAGAAAACGATCATTTTAATTGTTTGCATAAAAGAACTCATTTTACATTAATAAATAATGGATGAAAAACCAGTGAGGGTTAAACTAAATGATGGAATAGAACACTCTGAAGGGCTGAAGCTTTACAACTCCTGGAGTTAGAGAAGAATGAACTAAACTTTAGTTAAGTGCTGTCTTATCAAAATCTCCTTGCTTTGAAGTCTTTCCATGAGACTAAATCTTACTCTAATCTACGTTTACACTTCCAAATAGAGGGTGCAGTTGGATCCACCTGCAGGGCTCCAATTGCAGGATTAGGCCACTAGTCCTCACAACATCCTCATGAACTGGATAGGTATTATCCTCATTTTACAGTCGAGGACACTAAGGCAGAGAGGTTAATAGACTTACCCAGTCTTACGGAAGAGACTCAGTGTTAGATTTGGACAGGACTGGCCCTAGTCATTTTGCTGGACAGGGCAACAATGCCCTCCCCGCTGTGTCTGAGCAAAGAAAAAAGTCTGGTTAATCAGTTAAACCAAAATGGCCAGCCAAGCAGAGTAGACCAAAAGCAAAAATTAGCAGCACATGTCCCTGGAAGAAGGAATCCAGGGCAACCTCCCTGCTTACCCACCCTTAGAACCAGCCCTGGACCTGGGATTGGAACTCAGGAGTTCTCTGAGCATGTCTGTCTTGTATTATATGAAGATAACACCTTTCTGGCAGTGTGGATCAAGCACCAGTCCAGGACTTGGGAGATCCAGCTCTGTCACTGGCTGGCTGAATGGCCTGAATGACATAGCCTCTCTGTGCCTCAGTTTCTCCTTCTGTAAAATGGGAGTAGTGTTAAGGATCTCCTTTGTAGAGCACTTTGAGACTTATAGCTGAAAAATGCCATACGAGAGCTAGGTATTATTATTATTATTTCAAATAGATGACTTCACAGATTAGACCTACAGCTGCAGCTGGAAACATGTCGATCCAATGGAAAACTTTTTATTTTCACTGACAAGTCAGCAGTTTCTAGTCAGAGGTGCTGAACTACCTTAGCTCCCAGTGGTAACTACGGGTGCTCAATACCTTTAAAAAGCAGCACACTAAAAACCCCTGCTGGAGTCCTCACCCACCCAAACTCCCGTTGACCTTCAGTGGAAGTTCTTTGCCCATTAGGAGTGCAGGCTCAAGCTCTGCGAGGAGTTGATTCCTGAATAAGCAAGGTTGCTCTTGCTGCTATACTCAGCTTTTTATTGTTGACCTATGGTAGCAGCAGACCAGATCCAATATTGAAAGGTAACAAAGTGACTGGAGAACTCATGTTTCTTCCTTAGTGGCTCATGTTTCCTGTGCATAAGCTGTATGAAGAAGGATGATTTTTCCTAATAAGAGTCCCTGGCTCCAAGAGGAGCTCAGGTGCAGAAGGGAGAGGACAGAGAGGAAGGATGGGTGCATGAATTCAGAGAGAAACCCTCTGCCATTTTTAACTTCCCTCTTGCTTCATCATCTTGAATGGTATGATGGGATAATGGGATTTTGGTAAGTAATTGATCTTTAAATATTCAGGGTAAATAGGCCAAATCCCCTGAGATGGGATATTAGATGGATGGGATCTGATTTACTATAGAAAACTCTTTCCTGGGTATCTGGCTGGTGAATCTTGCCCATGTGCTCAGGGTTTGGCTGATTGCCATGTTTGGGGTCGGGAGGGAGTTTTCCTCCAGGGCAGATTGGAGAGGCCCTGGAGGTTTTTTTGCCTTCCTCTGTAGCATGGGGCATGGTTGATTGGAGGGAGGCTTCTCTGCTCCTTGAAGTTTTGAACCATGATTTGAGGACTTCAATAGCTCAGACATGGGTGAGGTTTTTCATAGGAGTGGTGGGTGATATTCTGTGGCCTGCGCTGTGCAGGAGGTCGGACTAGATGATCAGAGTGGTCCCTTCTGACCTTAGTATCTATGAATCTATGAATCTTGGTGTGGGCTGCATGTGGAGAAGTGTGAGTGTAGTGATGAAGACTCAGGACCAGTTCAGAAAATATGGCCAGACCTGCAGCCTCTGGGGGCGCCAGATCAGTGGTGGCCCTGGTTCTGGCTGGGGGCGGGTAGGCACTGAGGTAGACCGCTGTAAGGCCCTGATGGTGTAGGGAACACTCCAGGAGCTGCAGCAGATAGTGCTACAGTCCATAGGGCAGCATGGGGAGGCTGCTATAACTTCAAGAGGACTCAAAAAGTTCTCTGAGTTATGCCAGGTGCCTCTGAAGAGCAACTCAGGATCAGGAGGGCACAAAGGTGCCTTAAAGCCACCATATCCTTCCCTGCTCCTGGGCTATGAGTAATTTGCTGTCCCTCTTAGATATGCAGCACAGAATCTTATCTGTATCTTCTCTATAAAAGGAAACCATTATCCAGTGTCCCTACCTCCCTGCACAAACACACGCTAGTCCTGTACATATTGTTATTCCCTGCCCCAGTCTCACATGGGACTAGCTCCCCTGAGCTGGCATAGAATGGGTGTTTAGCACAGGTAGGGGATGAAAGTGAAACACTGAATCCTGGGCTTTGCAGCCAAGGCACTCCACATTTACTTTAATTGCTTTCTGCACTGATCAAGCAGCTCCAATTAGGTGGACACCTGCATGGGCACAGCGCCTCATTGCCTCCAGTGGGGCTTCATGCTCACATGGGTCTGCTTGCATGGAGCAAGTTGCCGGATTCTGGTCAAGGGAAGGATGCAGCAATTCTCTACTTGTGTCATACAGAAAATAAACTAAAAGCAGCAGCCTCATGCCAAGATCTTAGCGCAATTTATTATTTCTTATATTCCAATAGCACCAAAAGGCTGCAACTGAGAGTGGGGCCCCATCACTGTGGCTGCTGTACATACCCATAGTAAGAGACTGTTCTAGCCGTACACAATTTATAATCTGAATAGACAAGACAGACAAAGAGTTAAAGAGGAAACCGAGGCACAGATTTTCAGCAGGTCAGTGGTAGAAGTGGGAATAGAATCCAGATCCCCCGACTCCCAGCTCAGTCCTATGCCTCTTGAAGAAATTTTGAAACCCCTCCCCAGCTCAAAACTTAGATTAATCATATTGTATCTATAATAAAAGGGCTAAGGAGTGCAGCTATCTCATTAGTTTACCAGCCCAAGAGATGTTTCTCCTCCTTAGAGCTCCTTCCCCAGACTGACTTGGGTAGACAATTTTCCTCTAATTTTTGTCCTCAGTTTTTTAAGCTTGTCATGGTGATTCCCATTTGTAGAAAAA
Organism: Dermochelys coriacea; assembly: GCF_009764565.3. Taxonomy (NCBI): domain Eukaryota; kingdom Metazoa; phylum Chordata; order Testudines; family Dermochelyidae; genus Dermochelys; species Dermochelys coriacea. The sequence goes on from NC_050068.2 coordinate 164,977,955, forward strand.
TGCCCTTGTTTAGAGTCTGAGGAAAGAAGTAACTTTCATTCTAGGTCCTTGCTTCCTTCTGTGCTTAACCTATTTGAACTAGTCAGATTTTGCCATTTCCTCAAAACCATAACCCTGTGCTAGGTTTAGAGCTGGTCGTTGTACTGAAAGGGCCCTGATCAACATCTTTAACAACCTTCCCATTGATAAATCTAATGATTCTTGTTCAGCTTTAATCTCATGGGATTCATCAGTGGCTTTTGCTATGAGTGAGCATCAAACTCATGACAACCAGTTCTCCCTATCTGAGGTTTAAACACTTGCACTTCAGTGACATGGACTGGAATAAAAACAAAACCTTTTGAATATTTTTGTGAAAACAGCATTTGTGTTGAAATGTCAATTTTTGGACCAAACCATGAGGATGTTTTTTTTTTTCAATTCAGAAAGGTGTATGTGTGTGTCTCTTTCTCTCTGCTCATGATGCAGCCATTGGCTTGGAATATGGGAGAAGCCCTAACCACCAGGCTGTAGAGTGTGAGAGTCCCTTTTCCCCCTGTCCCCTATGACAATGTCATTGAAACAGTCTCTGTGAAATGTTTCTGCTTTGATTAAAAAAAGCATATTTCAGCTAAATTAAATTTTGCCAAAAATATTCCAAACAGCTCTAGACCCAGCCACAAGCGAAGGCCCTGATTCTGCAACTAAATCCTCATGGGCAGAATTTTTCACCCATCTGGCAGTACGACTCCATTGGTAGGGCCCGAAACTGCTCCTCTTCACTCACCCATCCCTAACATTAAAATACAAAAGGGGTGTGTGTGTGCGTGTGTGTGTAGGTATGTGTGGAGTGCATAACAGTGCCATCACCTTCCTGGTCTTGAATCTCCACTGGCAGAGGGAGGTATAATGTACTAGTGACTCTGGCCCTCTGGATTCATATGCCACACAAGAGCAGTTCTGCATTCAGGAATAAGGGCATCATGCTCTTTCAAATTCCATTGTGAATGTAAGAGATTGATATGTATACACTGTAAACTGGAACGGCAAATGGAAGAAAAAGCACCATTCTGTGTCAGCTGTTTGGGGAGAGAAAGGAGTAGACTATTTGTGAAAAAGCTTTTCTGACCCTCCATGTGATGTATGAGTTGAACGTGCCTATTTAGTCAGTTAGGATTTTGCAAACACCGCTTCTGCAGTGCACACTTTACTTACAATATTGAAAATAGGAATGAGCCAGATCCAAAATCCCTGATCCCACTGAATTTTGGAGGAGTTCAGATCTGGGTCTGAACTCTGCGGCTCAGCCCCCTCTCTAGTTAAAGATACTTTTCAAGCTTTGCATTGTTCAGATTTATTGGCTAATACTTTGAAAAATTCCCCTATAGTTTCCCAGTGTATGTAAGGTTCTAATATCTTAACTTTTCCATGTTTCTGAAGGGAATAATTGTTGAAACAGCTTTCCAAGTTTTTTTAGAGAGAACTTGTATATCAACTATAATACAAGATCTCTTCTTCAAGGTACTTGGCCACATGTCTTGAAATCAAGGCACAAAAAATATACAAACAACTGGAGGGATGGAGGTATTTCTTGGCTACAAGGGCCAGAAGTTCCTTTGTCCTTCCATGTTGTCTCATGTCCTTGTGTAGTTTTCAGTTTATTGTTCCAGCTGGATTATGTCTCCCCACCATTTCTGCTGCTAAGGAAATTCTTCAGTTGCAGATAGGCTTTCCGCTGTATCCAAGGCTCAAGCCAACTGGTTGCTTAATCAGTACATAGCAATGACATAAAAAGCATATTCTCTTTAAAAGTTATTGGGCTACTAACCATAGAAATGTTAGCATACTGCACTCTCATTACCATACACAATGGAATCAAGGGTATATTTCCAAGGAGGTGTAAACACAATTTTGTGCACAAATCCCCTGAACAATACTGAGGAGATTTGTGCAGCACTCTGAAATTGTCCCCCATAGTATATGTAAGAGCATTAATGCCTCAAGGCTGAATTCATTATTGACTCTGAGTAAACAATCCTTTTAAAGACCATACACAGTGAACGGGCCAATAATACACAGCAAATAGGTAGACAAAGAATTACACTGTGACCATTAGAACAAAAGCTAGAAGGAGAGAGGTACATATAATGAATCATTAATGATCATGAGTTGTACAATGCCTTTCTACAGGTGCTGAGGAAGAGAAGTGGAAGGGCTGAAATTCTCCGATGTGTTGCAGAGATGCTAGTTTCTCCATGGTTAAAGTTGAAATAAGGCTTCACTTAAATCCAATTTTGACTCCACTCCCATGTTGCAAGTCTGAAATAGATCCACCTAAAATGTCATAATCATGATCTTACATCATAAATTACTCTAGAAAACGTGAGGCTAATGAGATAAGGTGCTTGGGAGATAAAAGATGTCCCTGAACTGAGATGGTCTGTCTTCCTGGACATATTCCAAATTTTGGACTCACTGGAGCTAAAATAAATAAATAAATAATTGACCTGTACATTTCACCTATGACTTGATACCTTTTCCCATGTGGGGTGTCCTTCCATAGCCCTGATGTATGCTTACATGTGATAAAGGAAGAGAACCTCTTTTCTACTGATTTTAATAGACAGGAAGGAGGAATATCCTGGATAACTTGATGGATTTGGACAAAATGAAGGAATTTACTAGGCAAAAAAACTTTATTAACTCTCATTTAGGGCTGAATGCTTCTCTCTTGCTTCAGCCAAAAAACCTTTAAGAATTGAACCTTTCTTAATAAAATCACAAATGTTAGCTTGAAAACTAAGGTTCCACTTTCTAATGTTTGGTTGGTTTTGGTTTTTTAAAGAAAGAATGCATTATTTAGTTAGTCCCCGAAGCAACCTTAATTATGCCCTCCATGTGGCTCAATGAGAACAACCAGAAATTTTGAGGCTACTTTATCCATTCATCATAACAGCTAACTAATCGGTGATTGCACAAACTAGAATACCTTATTCTTAATCATACACTAGTTGCATGAACTTCAGCTTCCTTTACGGCTATACATAGCATATGGAAAAATATGCACTTTCATAATCCTGATCAGACAAATACCATTCCAAGGGCAATGGTCTCCCACTGGGTGATGATGGCATGGCACTTGCAAGAGGAGAACAAAGGGTAGTACAGCGATTAAGTATCACACTTAGTGTCTGGGATGTAAATACAGGACTAGTTATAAAATCTGAGCTCTGTGCTTCACATTGCCCACACTCCATCTGCAAACTGTACAGAGAGAGTATTTTCAAATTTAAGTTGCAGTCTGTGAATGTGGATTTCTTAAACCTCTCCAAAAAAAAAAAAGATGAAGGGAATATGGGAAAATATCACAGAGACTTGGTGGGATAATACGCATGACTGGAATATTGGTATAGAAGGATACAGCTTGCTCAGAAAGGACAGGCAGGGAAAAAAGGGAGGAGCTGTTGCCTTATATATTAAACATGTATACACTTGGACTGAGGCTGAGACAGAAATAAGAGACAGACTTGTTGAAAGTCTCTGGGTAAGGATAAAACAAGTAAAAAACATGGGTGATGTCATGGTATGGGTCTACTACAGACCACCAAACCAGGAAGAAGAGGTGGATGAGGTTTTTTTAAGACAACTAACAACATCATCCAAAGCACAGGACTTGGTGGTGATGGGGGACTTCAACTACCCAGACATCCATTGGGAAAATAACACAGCTGGGCACAGATTATCCAACAAGTTCTTGGAATGTTCTTGGAAACAATTTTTTAGTTCAGAAGTGGAGAAAGCTACTAGGGGAGGGAGGCTGTTTTAGGTTTGATTTTGACAAATAGGGAAGAACTGGTTGAGAATTTGAGAGTGGAAGGCAGCTTAGGTGAAAGTGATCATGAAATGGTAGAGTTCATGATTCTAAGGAATGGTAGGAGGGAGAACAGCACAATAAAGACAATGGATTTCAAGAAGGCAGACTTTAGCAAACTCAGGGAATTGGTAGGTAAAATCCCATGGGAAGCAAGTCTTAGGGGAAAAACAATTGAAGACAGTTGGCAGTTTTTCAAAGAGACAAGAGCAAATTATCCCACTGCGTAGGAAAAATAGGAAGTATGGCAAGAGACCACCCTGGCTTAACCAGGAGATCTTCAATGATCTAAAACTCAAAGAAGAGTCCTACAAAAAGTGGAAATTTGGTCAAATTACAAAGGATGAATATAAACAAATAACACAAGTATGTAGGGACAAAATTAGAAAAGCCAAGGCACAAAACGAGATCAAATTATCTAGGGACATACAAGGAAACAAGAAAATATTCTACAAATTCATTAGAAGCAAGAGGAAGAGCAAGGACAGAGTAGGCCCATTACTCAATGAGTGGGGAAAGACAATAACAGAAAATGTGGAAATGGCAGATGTGCTTAATGACTTCTTTGTTTAGGTTTTCACCAAGAAGGTTGGTGGCAATTCGGCGTCTAACATAGTGAATGCCAGTGAAAATGAGTACTTGTGGCACCTTAGAGATTAACAAATTTATTTGAGCATAAGCTTTCGTGAGCTACAGCTCACTTCATCGGATGCAGCTGTAGCTCACGAAAGCTTATGCTCAAATAAATTTGTTAGTCTCTAAGGTGCCACAAGTACTCCTTTTCTTTTTGCGAATACAGACTAACACGGCTGCTACTCTGAAACCAGTGAAAATGAGGTGGGATCAGAGTCTAAAATAGGTCAAAAACAAGTCAAAAATTACTTAGACAAGTTAAGGAGTACTTGTGGCACCTTAGAGACTAACAAATTTATTTGAGCATAAGCTCCGATGAAGTGAGTTGTAGCTCACAAAAGCTTATGCTCAAATAAATTTGTTAGTCTCTAAGGTGCCACAAGTACTCCTTTTCTTTTTGCGAATACAGACTAACACGGCTGCTACTCTGAAACTGTCAATTAGACAAGTTAGACGTCTTCAAATCACCAGGCCTGATGAAGTGCATCCTAGAATATTCAAGGAGCTGACTGAGGAGATATCTGAGCCATTAGTGATTATCTTGGAAGATGGTGACATTCCAGAAGACTGGAAAAGGGCAAATATAGTGCCCATCTATAAAAAGGGAAATAAGGACAAGTCAGTTTAACTTCTGTACCCAGAAAGATAATGGAGCAAATAATTAAGCAATCAATTTGCAAACACCTAGAAGATAATAAGGTGATAAATAACAGTCAGCATGGATTTGTCAAGAACAAATTGTGTCAAACCAACTTGATAGCTTTCTTTGACAGGGTAACAGGCCTTGTGGATGGGGGGAAGCGGTAGATGTGGTATATCTTGATTTTAGTAAGGCTTTTGATACTGTCTTGCATGACCTTCTCATAAACAAACTAGGGAAATACAACCTAGATGGAGTTACAATAAGGTGGGTGCATAACTAGTTGGAAAATTGTTGCCAGAGAGTAGTTATCAGTGGTTCACAGTCATGCTGAAAGGGCATAACAAGTGGGGTACTGCAGGGATCGGTTCTGGGTCCAGTTCTGTTCAATATCTTCAATGATTTAGATAATGGCATAGAGAGTACACTTACAAAGTTTGCGGATGATACCAAGCTTGGAGGGGTTACAAGTGCTTTGGAGGATAGGATTAAAATTCAAAATGATCTGGACAAACTAGAGAAATGGTCTGAAGTAAATAGGATGAAATTCAATAAGGACAAATGCGAAGTACTCCACTTAGGAAGGAACAATCAGTTGCACACATACAAAATGGGAGATGACTGCCTAGGAAGGAGTACTGCGGAAAGGGATCTGGGGGTCATAGTGGATCACAAGCTAATTCTGAGTCAACAGTGTAATGCTATTGCAAAAAAAGCAAACATCATTCTGGGATGTATTAGCAGGAGTATTGTAAGCAAAACAGGGAGCCACATTTCAGGAAAGATGTGGACAAACTGGAGAAAGTCCAGAGAAGAGCAACAAAAATGATTAAAAGTCTAGAAAACATGACCTATGAGAGAAGGTTGAAAAAATTGGTTTGTTTAGTCTGGAGAAGAGAAGACTGAGAGGGGACATGATAACAGTTTTCAAGTACATAAAAGTTTGTTACACGGAGGAGGGAGAGAAATTGTTGTTCTTAACTTCTGAGGATAGGACAAGAAGCAATGGGCTTAAATTGAAGCAAGGGCGGTTTAGCTTGGACATTAGGAAAAACTTCCTAATTGTCAGGGTGGTTAAGCACTGAAATAAATTGCCTAGGGAAGTTGTGGAATCTCCATCACTGGGGATTTATTAAGAGCAGGTTGGACAAACACTTGTCAGGGATGGTCTAGATAATACTTAGTCCTGTCATGAGTACAGAGGACTGGACTAGACGACCTCTCGAGGTCCCTTCCAGTTCTATGATTCTATGATATGCAAGATTTAGGGCCGCCATTTTAAACATAAAATAGACATAAGTATACAGTGTTGTTGTAACCTGAAGAAAAGCTCTGTGTAAGCTCAAAACCTTGTCTCTCTCACCAACAGAAATTGACCCAATAAAAGATATTATCTCATACACCTTGTCTCTCTAATCCATATAGAACTTCTTTATCTACAAAGATCAAAATGTTTTACCAATAAATCATAGAATCATAGAATATCAGGGTTGGAAGGGACCCCAGAAGGTCATCTAGTCCAACCCCCTGCTCAAAGCAGGACCAAGTCCCAGTTAAATCATCCCAGCTAGGGCTTTGTCAAGCCTGACCTTAAAAACCTCTAAGGAAGGAGATTCTACCACCTCCCTAGGTAACGCATTCCAGTGTTTCACCACCCTCTTAGTGAAAAAGTTTTTCCTAATATCCAATCTAAACCTTCCCCATTGCAACTTGAGACCATTACTCCTCGTTCTGTCATCTGCTACCATTGAGAACAGTCTAGAGCCATCCTCTTTGAAACCCCCTTTCAGGTAGTTGAAAGCAGCTATCAAATCCCCCCTCATTCTTCTCTTCTGCAGACTAAACAATCCCAGCTCCCTCAGCCTCTCCTCATAAGTCATGTGCTCTAGACCCCTAATCATTTTCGTTGCCCTTCGTTGTACTCTTTCCAATTTATCCACATCCTTCCTGTAGTGTGGGGCCCAAAACTGGACACAGTACTCCAGATGAGGCCTCACCAGTGTCGAATAGAGGGGAACGATCACGTCCCTCGATCTGCTCGCTATGCCCCTACTTATACAACCCAAAATGCCATTGGCCTTCTTGGCAACAAGGGCACACTGCTGACTCATATCCAGCTTCTCGTCCACTGTCACCCCTAGGTCCTTTTCCGCAGAACTGCTGCCGAGCCATTCGGTCCCTAGTCTGTAGCGGTGCATTGGATTCTTCCATCCTAAGTGCAGGACCCTGCATTTATCCTTATTGAACCTCATTAGATTTCTTTTGGCCCAATCCTCCAATTTGTCTAGGTCCTTCTGTATCCTATCCCTCCCCTCCAGCGTATCTACCACTCCTCCCGTTTGGTATCATCCGCAAATTTGCTGAGAGTGCAATCCACACCATCCTCCAGATCATTTATGAAGATATTGAACAAAACGGGCCCAGGACCGACCCCTGGGCACTCCACTTGACACCGGCTGCCAACTAGACATGGAGCCATTGATCACTACCCGTTGAGCCCCGACAATCTAGCCAGCTTTCTACCCACCTTATAGTGCATTCATCCAGCCCATACTTCCTTAACTTGCTGACAAGAATGCTGTGGGAGACCGTGTCAAAAGCTTTGCTAAAGTCAAGAAACAATACATCCACTGCTTTCCCTTCATCCACAGAACCAGTAATCTCATCATAAAAGGCGATTAGATTAGTCAGGCATGACCTTCCCTTGGTGAATCCATGCTGACTGTTCCTGATCACTTTCCTCTCCTCTAAGTGCTTCAGGATTGATTCTTTGAGGACCTGCTCCATGATTTTTCCAGGGACTGAGGTGAGGCTGACCGGCCTGTAGTTCCCAGGATCCTCCTTCTTCCCTTTTTTAAAGATGGGCACTACATTAGCCTTTTTCCAGTCATCCGGGACTTCCCCCGTTCGCCACGAGTTTTCAAAGATAATGGCCAAGGGCTCTGCAATCACAGCCGCCAATTCCCTCAGCACTCTCGGATGCAATTCGTCCGGCCCCATGGACTTGTGCACGTCCAGCTTTTAAAATAAAGGGTTTAAGTACTATAACTCTCCATTTTTCCAGCTAGATTCACTCCTGGATTTCACGCCTCCAGCAGCAGATTGTACATTCTGGGTGCAGGTACAAGCAATGGTGCTGAAACACTTTTAATAGCGGGAATACTGAAAGCCAGCCCCTTTGCCCCTGTCTGCCTCCCACCAGAGCTGGGGCCAGGAGCAAGGCCGTGTCTCTGAAGTGGGGGGACCCAGAGAGGGGTAAGGGGGCCGAGGCTGGGGCCACAGCTGGGAGCGGGTGCAGGGCCAGGAGCAGAGCCCCGGGCACGGGGCTGGCAGTGGAGCCTCGCATAAAACCTCAGGGTGCTGCAGCACCCCCTGCACTCCTACTTCTTGCGCCTAAGTACCCAACAGATCATAGGCATTGAATTCCCTTATTCATATCTTTATCTGTCAGCTAGGCTTTTCTAGACATTCATCTCTAAGGACTCTGCATGTGCCAAGTCTGAAGTTTTCAATTTAAATTATCTGAGTGGGTTTGAAAGGTTGAATAAACACTGAAGAGTCTTTTTCCAAGCTTTCCGCAAACCAATTCCCTTTTGAGCAGAGGACAAGGATGAGAAATTTTAGCTTGAAAGGTAGGTAGGTGTTTGTGTGTGTGTGCGCACGCTCGTGGGTGGGAAAAGCCCCTGACCAGAGGTGCTAAGAATGAAAGTGCTGTCTCAACCATAACTAATAACCAGAAACAATCTCATTTTAAGCAATTACTAGACTGAAACATAGTAATTCGGAATAATGGCTGTTTAGCACAGGGTGCAGTGCTCTGAAGAAGGAGGCATGTGTGGTCCTGTGACTGAAGAAAAAATCATTAACTGGTCAAGTGAAAAAGCTGCCACATGCATGTCATTTTTTAAAAACAACAACCAAAAATTGCCTCCACCCTGGCAATCTGCTTTTGATCCATTTCAGATTAACTTTATATCTCTGACTTCTGGGAAGCTGAGGAAATAGATGACACAGGCATGGTGGGTGCCCTCCTATGAGAAAATGGGGAGGAGGTGTTTACTGGCAGGCTTTCAGGTTGATCTGTGGGATTTGCTTTGCACTGCAGGGTACCATACTTCCCCCTTGTTTCCTGAAAGGGAGTGTCCTGTAGTGTTGCTGCCTCTTCTTCAAAACACGGGATGCAGACTGTGGTGTCGGTACCAAGAGATGGAGGAGCAGCAAAGAGGGTGAAAACAAGTGACATGTTGGCTTGTCTTCTCCCCTTGTGCTGCTGTGATGAGTCCAGGACTTCTCCTGGCTCTGTGCTTGGCTTGCTGGGCTGGGGCTGCACTTGATTCCAGTGAGGACTATCCAGTGTGCCTCAGCCCTGGGTTGTTAAGTCATCTTGTTGGTTAATTAAGGCTGGTCATCTACAAAGGCTCATCTGTTCCCAGTTAAACTGTTTTGCTATTTTTTCCCCTTTGGCCACACACAGAGAAATCTCTCATCAGTTTTCCAAAGGATGGACGGACTGACTGTCTCACATACCAAAAGTTAATATCTTTTATTGGACCAACTTCTGTTGATGAGAGAGATGAGTTTTCAAGCCACATGGCTCTTCTTCAGGTCTGGGAAGCTAAACAGCTAACAGAGCTCACAGCTAAACACCAGGTGGAACAGATTGTTTAGCATAAGTAGTTAGTACATATTCTAAGGCAGCCTTTCTCAACTGATGGTCTGTGGCCCACCGAGGCGCCATAAACCATTTCAGGGGATCCGCCAAGCAGGGCCACTTGGAGTCCCGAGCCCAGGTGCTCTGCAGGGCTGAAGCCCGGAGCCCCCCAGCCACATGAGGCTAAAGCCTTCAGCCCTGGAAGAAGTCACGTTGTGGGGTTGAAGCCCTGAGCCCTGGCACCCCAAGCTCTGGCAGAAGTTGCCTTGTGAGGCTAAACCCTCAAGCCTCAGCAGAAGCCACCCCATGGGGAAAAAGTCTGGAGCCCCCCAGCCTCAAGGGGCTAAAGTCTCGAGCCATCACCCTGCTCCCAGGGGCAGAAATGGAGTTGGAGTGTGCGCAACACCTTTGGAAGTCAGACCTCGAGAGCAGTAGTGTTCTAGGGATTGCGTAAGAACGTCCTGCCTGCTTTACAACCTATTGCTGTACCAGACCCTTCCTCTTCTCAGTGAGTACAGCAGTAGCAGCAAGTTATTCCTTCCATCTACAGTAATTCTCTTTCAGCTTCACAACCCAGTTAACATAAGACACTTCAAAGTTTGTCCTAGTTCTTCATTAACAGCCAGAAGACAGTTGTGGCACTTTAAGAACCACAAGGTTCACTTGAACCCTTCTATGATCAGAGCATGACTATTTTTTTTTTGGAGGGGGAGAGGTCACATCATTACAGTAGATTAATAAAAACTAGAGGAGTTTTGCAATTTGCATTTTTAAAGTCACTATTTCATTTTAAATTTTAAACATTGCTAGAAGGTTTTGGCCAGTTCCACTGGCTTTTCTTTGCATAGCTAACAGGTTATGATGAATAAGGGATTTTTGTGTCAAATTTTTAAAATAGGGTCCCTGCCAGATGTTCTGAGAACAAATGCATTAAGTTATGTGTTTTTGGCAACTGTTCTTCAACTACAGGGAGCCAAGAACTGAGACTGTCCGGTACAAATTTTGAAGAGGGATCTTTTTTATATGCTTCCTTTGCAAAAATATTTTAGGAAAATATTTACATGGAAAAGTCAATGGCCCTCTGAAATGTAATAATGGTAAATTTGGACATTATATTTGACAATTAATGTGTGAAAGAGCAGAGTTTTAGTCCTGCTTTGCTGCCTATGTATTGCATAAAATCTTCTTTTGCCTTTATTTGAAAAAGTGTGCTGGCTACTTTCTGGCCCTTTGGGCCCAGCACAAATCAAATATATAAAAATATGAATTTTCCTTTTTTCATGAATTATACAGCGCTCATCACAATGCAACCCTGTAAAAGGGTTGTTTGGCTGTTTGTTTGTTTTTAAAAGGGAAGTAACTTTATTTTGATTAGTGAGGGGCCAATATATCTTTTATCTGCAATTCTGTCACCACTGTGTTCCTAATAAGTATGGGCACCTGTCCACGTCCATAAATGTTCCTAGAGTGAAACTTAGTCTGAGAACAGGACTGGGAGCCGGGGACTCCTGCTTTCTAATTCCATCTTGGGCATTAACTCCTCCTGTGAGTTTTGGCAATTGACAAGACTTCTTTTCCTCACTTTCTCCATCTGCAAAACGGGAACAATGATATTTATCTCCCAGGGGTGCTGTGCAGTATGTGTAATAACTAATGAGTCGATGTTGCCATAACTTATTGAAGATAAATGCATGTCAACTGGTGGGCATTTTCACCAGTCTAGGAAGGGAAGCAAACTCTGTGACCTAGTCCTTTTTAAGGCCCTTTCCTCAGTGCACAACTTATTGTTTATAACAAAGGACATAAACAATACAAAATAAAATGACTGAAATACTGGTCACTATCCCCAGAGGCTTTTCCCTGCCTCACCCAGCCAGGGAGAAGGGCACATGCACTTGGACCCAGCTTCCTTTTCCTAATATACCATACCCGGGCAGGGATCCTTCTTCCTTTCTCAGCTAATTCTTTATTCTGTCACAATTCAGCGGCAGTGAGCAGAAGTAAGCCGGGTATGCAGGGATTCTGAAACTGCTCCTGAATTTGATTCTTCTATGTTGCTGCAGTTTTTAAAAGATAGAAAGTGGGGGTTGTGATGAAGGAGCTGTGACCTTGGGGGAAAATTATATGGAAACAATGTTTTCAGATCGCTGTTAGACCCACTTCAAAGAAGAAGAAGAAGAAGAAAAAACAACTTCTAGAGGGTCAGCAGAACTTTATGTAAACAATCTGAGGTCCTGATTCTGCAAACCCTTCTTGCTCATTGGGACTACATGTAGGATTTCACGAAGGGGCCCTTCCATCCCCAAACAAGTGGAGGCTGTTTATAATGTATGCTGTAAAGACTTATTGTCCTTTCATATTTGTTTATTTCAGTGGTATCCTATTCATATGCCTGCTATATGGCAAACTGGTTTCAAAAAACTGGCCTTGGTCGCGATCATTTGTATGTAGTGACACCCAGTGTATTTTGATTTACTGAATACTCTACTGCTAATCATAAAGCATTAGGATTGTTTTCTTTTAAAAGGTGGGTTATAAAGTTAAAACTTCCTTCAGAAACACGATCAGCATCTCATTTTTTTCTCTTTGAGTTCTGGTCAAATAGTTAACTAAATTTTTTTAATGCAGATTTCCAGCTGGAAATCGGGTGTCAGTTTCAAAGAATATTTTGCTTTATTTTACTATATGAAACCAATAAACCTTTTCTAATGATTTTCTATTGAGCAAAAATATTGCACTGCACTAGCTTGTTTAAGGAGACATATGAAGGCCAGTGATGGAATATTAGGCTATGTGGCTTGGTGCAGCCTGGCCAGAAGGCTGCAATGAATCTAGCATAAACAGAGGCAGCTGGTCACACAGCATGGTGTGGCGGGCCCACGAAACATGGCAGATGCAGCTTCAGCTGTTGTTGGGTACAGAGCATCAGCGTCCAAGCCCAGGTCACATGAAGGACCCATTTTAACTGTGACAGTACAGTGTCAAACTGCCATTCTTTTTTTTTTTTTTTTTTTTTGAAGTCTGCCAGATCTTTGGAACAGCAAAATCCCAGCCTCCAGTTCACAGGCCAGGGGACAAAAAGATCACATATTTCAAGGATTATAAATTTCTTCTAGGCTTTGTGATTAGGGGACAGTTCTGCTTTTAGAGTTTTAAGACTTCACGCTAATTCAAAAAATCCCACTACAGAATTAATATACATACGCTAAGAGTGAATAAACTACTTACTGTTTTAAAACTCTTTCCACATTACTAATGCATTCATTTAATGCAAAATGACAAGCTTGGAATGCAATATATGTAATATTTTACAGGGAATTGTCAGTGTTCTGGAAGGTCTGCCTGAATTTTAGGCAACAAAAAAATATAGGGTTTTCAGTACTTTCTAATCTCCTTCTTATTTGCAGTAGCCTGCGGAAGCTAAAATTAACTAAAAGCTCATTAGCGGAGTCCAGTGGACTAGCCACTTGCATAAAATTCACCATTACTAAAAAGAATAAAGTATTTTGCTCATCGGTTTAGTTATGCAGTATACAAGATTGCCTGTTGATTTCCATAAATAAACACAGATTTATATGAAACCGTTTTTAAGTTGCCTGCCAGTCCACCATGATATCTGAGCATCATGTAAAAAAGTGTTACTTTTTGTGTAAGAATCTTAGCAAAATAAGACTAAATTTTGACCTGATATGATGGAATTTTTAAACTTTTTCTTGTATATGATCTCAAGTGGGAAGAGGGGAGGTGTAAGCTAAAATACTATATATATCTATTCTGAGGGGGCATTGCATGCTGAATTTGCAGCAAGGTACTGTATGATGTACGCTACTGTGTAGCAACGTGATATATCAATTCTTTTACTAAAATTTTCTGAAAGGTTTTTCAAAAACCAAATTGTCATTTTGTTTCTTTGTCAAGATAATCTTTAACTGGGTAAACAGAAACCACAAAAAGGAAAATAGTGAGAAATCCAAGAAAAGGCATAAAGAAAGAGTGCTGTGATGGGCCAGCAATAGGTCTATAACTTAAAAGGCAATTTCTTTAGATCTTTTTTGCATTCAAGAGACTGCGGTTCTATTTACTTAGGGATCAGTGGTAGGCATTTGTGAACCATTATGAATTGAAGCCTACAGCAACATTGCTTCGTGGCTAGGGGTATCTATAGAAACAGATGTAAAAAAGCGAATAGGGTAGGATGTGCAGAGGGTCTGTTGAGAGGTGCAGTGGTTCAAACTTCATTTTACAGTCCTGTCATTTCTGAAGAACTGGCACACTTTAGGTGGCAAATATATTAGTTGGTCTCAGCCTAGTCCCCAGTGCACATTCATCTGTCTCACAAAACTACCACACAATCTGGCTTGACTTTGGTTCTGAGAATGTGAAGATGTCCAAGACTGGAATGACAGAGGTACTGCAGGTCAGGACTGGTGCCACTGGCTAAATATTGTGGGGATGTCTGCAGGGATGTTGGAATCATTTGTATAGTGGGGATGCTAAAAGCCATTGAACCAAACTGTAAACCCTTGTATCTAATGAAAATCCCTTGAAGCCAGGGGGTGTGGAAGCACCCTCGTTCCAGCACCTATCAGAATATAGTTCTTAAAGTTGGATGCCTAGAATTAAAATAAAATTGGGCTGATTTTCAGAGGTGCTGAGAACTTTTCACTGCACAGCTCAGCACCTCTGAAATTACAACCACAGCCCAACCATGCCATTTTGCCATTCCATTTTAAACAACAATGTCACTTATAGTAATATTTTATAAGCAAGGTCTCACTGGATGTATTCATGCTCTTGATTGTTTTTATTCTCTAATCTTTAAACAAAGAACTGTGCTTTTTATTTTTTGTCACACAAATGAACTCTGACTGTTGATTTTTCATCCGCATATTAAATAGAACTCTGTCTAGAAAAGTGTCCACTGCAAAAGAGAAGTTAATGGATTAAAATTTCCCAAAGTGCCTAAGTCCCATTTTCAAGCGATTTAGGCATTTAGGAATCTGAGTCCCACTGAAAAATCAATGGGTTGTCTGATCTGGTGAATTGATTCGCATGGGCATATTTCTGTTCTGGACATAGCCTCATTGATTGATATCAGTGGCACGCTTCGCAGGCTTCGGCGTTTACATGCACAGATCAGCTTGCTGGATCAGGGCCATAGTTTAGTCATAGCCAACATTTTGGGAGATGAAATTCAGATCTAAAGAAACAAACAACAACAAAAAATCAACCCACAGATCAAATGAAATCTTCAGTGTTTCATGGACCATTATCTAAAATGAGACGCTGCCCTCTTGCTCGCTTCTAGAAATGGATTGCCCAGAAGGGTGAATTATAAAAGTCATAATGGATGATGTCTGTGGAAAGATGCAATCGTAAATTATGGTGGCACTTCAAATGGGAAGCTGCATCTTGATCCATATTTTAACACAACACTAATGCGCATGTACATCACCTACCATTGTGTCATTGCAGACCCAAGAAGGCTTGTGCTGTAACAGAGGGGAGCCCTCTGCAAGTGGGCACATGTCTCCTAAAAACTTTCACTTACTCTCCTGGGGCTCAAGCACAGAGGCCAAACTGCTTCTGCCCAAAGACACAGTGAGGTACCTGTAAAGAGCTCATAAAGAGCTATATCATGGTCTTATCTGAAGCCCTGAGTAAGGGGCAGTGCCTATACAGGTGCAACTGACTTCCCCCTCCACGCTGGCCCAGCTGGAGGGGGAAGTAAGCGTTCCCACTGAGGTGAAACAAGACAGGGAGTAACAGCCCCAGGACAGCTGTCCTTGTTCCCTAGTGTACAGAGCAGCAATGTGGATAGCCAATACAGGGGAGCAAGGACCTCTAAAACACCCGACTCTCTTGCCCAGCTGTATAAGGCTGAGCCCAACCTCTTTTCCTAGGTATCCTGTCAGAAGAGTGATGTAATGGTCTGGTTTTTTGTTTGTTTGTTTCTGCTGTTAGATCAAATATGTATTTGGAAGTAACCTTAGGAGAAGCTGATTGTTTGGGGGAAAAGTATTGTCTGCTGCTTTGAAAGGAGAATCCTCTGTCTCCCTTTGAGAGGCCATGAGAGACATACAGTGTTACCTGCCTCTCAAAGGGACACAGTTATGGTCTCCACTCCAAAGAGGGGCTTAGAGCGGGCTGGGTGGTCAAGGAGGGCTGAATGAACTGAAGCAAGCAGGTATCTTCACAAGCAGGTACCATGAATGATCTTAGACTTGCAATACATTAGCACAGTGGGGTGATGTAGAAATCCCTTTTGAAAGCAATGGGGGATTTTCCTAATTAATGGCAGCATCAGGCCCTGAAAGTTCTTGCTTTAAGTTATTGTTATTTATACAGCACCACAGGTGTGTGTGGCACTTTACAGGCAAACACAATGAGATGACCCTGCTTTGAGGAGCTTACTATCTAATATATACCCCAACCCTTCACTGAGAACCGCATGGAGGGACCCCTGCACCGGTGCAGGGCTTGATATAGGGCACATAGAGCTTCCCACATGGCTTTCAGTGCAGGATCACGGCTATTGATTGAACACGGCAAAAGATGACTGACAAAGGGAGAAGGGGGGGAGGGTGATAAGATGAGGGTAATAGATCGTGGGGTGTTTCATGATATGTATTCACTTCTCACTCATCTTGTATGGTTGCTTTTACAACCAACAAAAGGTAACACAGCAGGGTTTGTGGACAGGATGAGTCTTGAGGAGGGAATGAAGTTGCATGGTACTGTGAATAGGCAGGTGACAGCAGGGAGAACAATTATTATATCTTGCCATTTTTTCAGTATCTCTTCTTGTGTGAGAATTCCCTTGTTTTCTACACTTCGGAACCACCATTGAGAATTCTGTTCAGGGATCAAGGGGAAAGTATGGCCCTCTAGGGGTGGGGAGAAATTGATCCCTATGGAGGAATAGTGTATCACTGGATAGTTAGCAGCCCAGTTTCAGTGCACTCAGTACTGATGTCAAAATGCCTCGCATTGATGTGTATGCACATTATTACTCGAACCAGCCCTTTGAGTCATCAGAACGTCTTGGCCTATATTTACAGTTGCAGCTCTAAAACATTCTGGTGATTTCAGTGTCTGTGGATTATTAATTAACAGAATAGATCACAAAGGCTGCTTCCTAGAACACTTAAGAGAGCTTTACTATATGGCACAGGAAAAAAAGTCTTGAAAAAAATCCTGACATTAGCATGGAGTGCCCAGAACAACTCATTCACTCTGCTTGTCTGTTACATTCCTTTCCTTTTTCCCTCTTCAGTGTTACTATTTATTATTATTTTGTCTTTTATGATTGTCAGCTCCTCAGGACAGGGATCTGTTTTATTATGTGAATATAAAGCACCCAGTACATTTTTGGGTTCTAGACTATTAACAAATACACATCCCAGAGCACTCATGTCTAAAAGGTCTTCTGAAATGTTGTGAATTGCTTTTCACCTGCTACCCCTTTTTCTAAGATTAAAAAATTGCCCCCGTTTATATTTACTCAGAGTAAAATACGCAGTGGCATTGGTTTAATCGTAAATGTTGGAGATGGCAAAGAGTTAAGAGGTTGTTTTAGCCACCCCCTCTTCCCCCACCCATGTAGTACTGTCCCTGTGGAATGCTTTTTTGCAGTGCTTTGTCCTGTCTAGTCTTAAATGTTGCAAGTGATGGGACTTGCACTGAGGGATTTAGGCAGTAGATTAATGAGCTGCACAACTTCACATATGTTTAAATCATTGTCCTTGGTCCCCCTGTTTATACCTAGCTTGTCAATAAGGTAGTGGAGAGTCTGCAGTATAACAATTTACCATGTAGCCTTGTACGCAAGATATAATTATACGTATAAATTAATGTCTGACATGATAATAAACATCAAAGCTTTAGCCCCTGATGTTAGCACAAGGTGCCTTTCCTCTCAAAACATCTGGTCCCTTGATAAATTGTTACAGTTACCATTCCTCACCACACCACTGCTCCCTAGAACATTACAGAGCCCTGCACCACACGAGCTGCTGTGGATCTGTTCTCAAGTTGTTGCAGTGAGCCTGCCGTATGATGACAATTAGAAGCAGTTAGTGTGCAGATGAGACTCGCGAGTGGCAGGTGGTGAGAATGGGACTCAATTAACTAACATGCACAAAATCCTTTGCTAATGAGGCTGGGCTACCCCAGATGAGCAAGAAAGCATGTGTCACTGACAGTAACAGAGGATTTGAAACTGAGAGGGAGAAAAATTGGTCAACAGGTATCATCAGCTGGAAAATAATCCTTTCCTTCACTGTAGTCAGATTAGAGGATAGATTTAAATTTATATACACCAAAGGTCAGCAAATGATGCATCTGTTTAATGAAAAGCTGGAAATAATTTAATTTCCCCCCATAAATCTACTACCATCTATTTTTCATTTTGTTATTCCAGTTCATATTTTGAGTGGAACTGCTCTTATGAAATAGCTCTGGCAACTAATAGGATGTTTTGTAAAACAATATATTGCCTACAAGAAAAATATATGGATTGTATTGAAAGGTAAATGAGATTAGAAAGATAATTAATGGCAAATATACTTTGAAATTAGCTAGGTTGTCAAATCCAGTTCTGGGATAACAATGCAAAAGCTGTTTTTGTGATGTGGTAGCTGAGAGTCTGATGCCAATTTACATGATAAATTCTTTGTTTCTTTGTGGAAATAGTTTACATTTATTCACTAGTGACTAATAATTTCTTTGCAGTGTCTCATAATTGTTTTGATTTGGACTGAAACTTGCTATATAAGTTGTCAACATGAATGTAATTTCCCCATTCCTTAAATACCACTTCTCTTTATTGTTGTTTATTTTTTGAGTGGTTGAAAGGGTAGTTTTCTATTGCAAGTTTCTGTGTTTTATTTTTGACTCTGTAGCTTAAAATGGTTTGATGCAAAAAGCTGAAATTTTGCAGGCCCATGTTTCTTAGGGTGAGCTTATCTTCTGTTGTTCCCTCCACAGATGTTTTTAAAGTAGGCATATTCTCTCTATTTGTTTGAGCTAAACTGTGACTAAAAATGTTCAGTAATTCATTCTTGAATATTTCTTTGTAAAGGGAATGAGATGGATCATGAAATTTAATGGTTTAAGTGTTGCTATATCCTGCCCCAAAGACCCCCCAAAAGTTTAGCTGATTATATCCTTGGCGGTTCCTCATGCATTTACATTGACCCATCGTTGTAAAATCATTTTAGTGGCAATTAAATATTCCCTTGAAACAAATTATTATTGCTTTTATTGCTATGCCAGAAACAAACAAAGCATATGCTTATACCAAACAGAAAATCCTGCAGCAATCTGTAAACTAAAATGACTGTAAATTAAACTGATGATAAGGAGGAAACTCAGGGATGACACGTGCCCTTTGTTGTGTTCTGCCTGGGTATTAGAAAGCACTCAAATCAGTGTCATGTTACAGCCCATATCTACCATAGTGCAATATCTAGAAATAATGAGGTAAATTAAGGATGAAGCAGAGGCTTGACTGAATTTTTCTCTAATCTCTTTGAGACCCTCAACATAATTTTCTCATGTGGGGGTCTGTGTAGATTTCACTGATGTGTGTTTTTCAAGTAATATGGTGTAACTATGCTTAAAGCAGGGGAACTCTCAAGAAACAAAACAAAAAAATCACTGGAGAGTGTCAAAAGGCAACAATTCAATGTAATGATTAAAATGGAGACTTGGTTTCACCTGTTTCATGTAATTCTGAAAGGATTTCTAATTCCACCACAAGGGCTGGAATGATTTGTTACATTTTCTCTTTGTACAGTATTATGTTATGCAAGCAACACCAAGCAGTTTTGCATGTTGTCCAGTTAAAGCAAGGCACAAAGATATGATTATTCTAGTTCCATTGGAAACAGCAGCTCTGTAGATTTCTCCATATTGGTCTTTCTTGCTGAGTTTTTGTCAAAACTTGGCTCTGATTTCCCTCTTTTTCTCTCTATCCCTTTTTCCCCACCCCAAATGGAATTCAAGTTCTTAAATCAATATTAATCACAAAGTGGATTCCTTTATCAGTGTGAATGTTGAGTTGTATGCAGCATATAAATGTTCCACTAAAATATGGTTAAAGCCCATGTACTTGTCTCATCAGTTCAGTGGCTGAGAGTCTTCTAACGCTCTTTATCTTGGACACAGCCAAGGCACCTTGTACTGTGAGGCTATCAGACCTCAAAAAGAAAAAATGTTTATGCTGGGAATCATCAAAGGTGGTGTAGCAGGAAGTGTTATTGTGGTTCAATATGGTGGCATGCTTTCTTTGGAGTCAGTACTAAACATTACTTCACGGTTCTACAGGGTGCTCTTCTGCTTTTGGTGGATAAGAGGTCTGGACCACTTGTGGCTATTTAAAAACTACATGGTACTCTTAGTAAGAGTTGGTTATCCAAGACTATCACAATCTATCTAGGTTGTGATAGTCTATCTAGTCAACTATAGTCAACTATCTAGTCTAGTATCTTGGAAAAAATTTCAACCCCAAGTAACTAAATTCCCCTTGTAAATTGAACTGGGTGGGGGCTTTGTCACTTCTTGTCCCCAACTCTTTTATATAGTGTTGCTGACCAGCAGTTTAACAGCCTCATGTTCCACCTCAAAGGTAGCTGCGTTTTTGTGGTGGATGAGGTGATCCTGTGTGTGTGTGTAATATATGCACCTCATTTTCAAAAATGCTGAGCATGTGTAGCTTGCACTAGCCATCAGTGGGATTTGTGAGCACTCTGCAGTTTTGTAAATCAGGATTTTGTGTGTGTGAGGGAAAGAGAAAGTGCTAAGTACTTTTGCATATTTTCCTTTTTGAGGTTAAAATATACAATGCTTTCAACTCAATAATAGGCCCTACATTCGTGACGATATTTATAATCTTTTCACCCTTGATCCATACTAAAAAATGAAATGACTGAAGATGAGTCTGAAATAGTGACCACACTCTCCCAAAGGGAAAACGGGAAACCCCAGAGGTAGGCCCAAGGTTGCCCTGCCTCCTGCCCACGTGGGGCCGGCCCAAACCCACCTGCCACCCACCCACGTGGGGCCAGCCTCAGACTCCCCTGTCCCTCCCGTGTGTGGCGTAGCCTGAGCCCCCCTGCCGCCCACCAAGGTGGGACCAGCCCAGCCCAAGCTGCTCTCCTGAGCCCTCCCTCCCACACAGAGCTGGTGTTGCCACTCGCCTGCCCTGCACATTCCTCCATACCCCACTAGGGCTCGCACCCCCTTTTTTGGCAAAACTGGGCATCTGTCCCATTGGCTCTTGCAAGAGCCCAGATTTGCCAAAAAAGTCGGGACAGCCAGGACAGGGCTTAAAAAAGAGACTGTTCTGGCCAAAACTGGACGTATGGTCACCCTAGTCTGAAACATAACGCCAAACTTTTTGGCTTTGGAGAAATCCAGATCCAGATCTGAACTATGCAACTTGGATCCAACTCCGGAAATATGCCCTCTTCGGTTCAAATGCTACATCAGTCTTTGTGTTTTGGAACTGACTATCACTCTTGACTCTGTCACAATATAAGCACTTACAAATTAAATAGTAAAATAACTATGGAAGAATATTGCATAGTAGGACACTTTAAAAAGTAAAACTCTGTGTCTAAGAATGGAGGGCGAAATATTTGTGGGGAAAAGAATGCCCCGCCATTGGAATATTAGCGCATTTTGCTACTTGGTATGACAACTACATACTAAATAGGTCCAAACATAACAAGGGCTGAGAATGTGCTGCTTTTGTCCTTTTATGTGCAGAGATTGCTCATCTAATAGAAAAAGAGGTAGTTCCATGTACATATCTATTGATGTGAGGGAGTGAGTGGGCAGCTGAATGGGTGTAAAGGAAAGCTACCCACCAAACTTCAAGGAAATCAAAAAGGAGAGGCAGCAGGGTGAGCAGAACGAGCAGGTGTTGAGAGAAAGCGAACTCCCCAAAGATGCTGTGTGAATAATGATACAGAACTTTCCTGGGAGCATAGAAGTCTGTGCCTGGGTGCTGCCCCTCCTGAGAAATCTGGTGGCTACTTCTCTGAAAGTGAAGCAAGACTCAATTGGGGAAAAAGCCCTGCTGCTTGCTAAGTGGAGGAAGAATTGTGGAAGAGCACTGATGCTACTATGGCTGAGGAAAAGGGGGGAGGGAAATTGTTCTAGTAATTGTTCTCCTTTACTAGAGCCATGAACGGGGGGGGAGGGATAGCTCAGCGATTTGAGCATTGGCCTGCTAAACCCAGGCTTATGAGCTCAATCCTTGAGGGGACCATTTAGGGATCTGGGGCAAAAATTGGGGATAGCTCCTGCTTTGAGCAGGGGGTTGGACTAGATGACTTCCTGAGGTCCCTTCCAACCCTCATATTCTATGACTTGTCCAGGAAGAAATAATAATACCTGAGTACAGTAAAGGAGTGCTCTCAAAGAAAGAGGGTGATAGTGTTCAGATTGCTGCAATGAGGATGTATTGCACACCTTACTTGAGATCTGCAAATCACACCAGGAGATTTAGATGTACACCTCCCATTCATTTTGACAGAGTTGTCCCTTAGACTGCTTTGAAATTCTCAACCCTACGCCTTTGACACCCTTCAGTACAACCCACTGGGATACAACAAGAATAGCTTGAAGTCATGCCCCTCTCTGCTGGATAGTGTCTGATCCTGTTTTGACACACTAAGCTTGAACTAAGGAACCTTTTCTGGAGATCAGCGTTTTCTTTACAACAGGGATTCAATGTCCTTAGTGGGTGGCAGATGTGCAATGGACCATGAGAAATTTTCATAGTGTTGAGATTAAAATAACTTTCCAAGCTAGAAGAAACATAACTCTAATTTATAACCCATTTGTAGAAAATACTAATACACTAGCCACTCCACCCACATAGAGTTTATATCCACTCTCCCCCCAGCCTGTTCTATTAGAAAAGAGAAGAATAGGGCCCCACATATTTTAAGGGGAGAAATGAGTTAATATTTGTTCAAATTGTTTTTTAGAGGACATCTGAGAAAGAGACTTTTTACTGTAGAGCTGTCAAGGTCTGGACCTCCTAAAGCATAATTTAGAAGGAAAAAATTAAAAATTGTGTAATTAGCCCACTGGGCTGAAAAGCAATGGGGGGAAGATTGGTATGAAAATAAAGTGTTGGTTAAGAGCAAATAAAGGCTAAAAGTGATGAAACGGTTAAAAAATCATGTACTAAAGAGAAGCTAAATTTTAAGGACCAGATCTTCAGCTTGTGGAAATCAGCGTAACCCCATTTATGTCAATGGAGCTATGCTGACTTACACCAGTTGTGGATCAGAGGCCAAATAGTTTGAGAACTCTTGAGCATTTAAAAAAAAGGGGGGGGGCATATTTCAAAGTATGATTATATTCTATACATTGGTAGTAGATAGTGAGGGGCTGGCAATAAATAGCTGTGATGCGGTAATATGAAATAAGGTGGTGGAAGAGGAGTTGAGGCGTACGTTTAAGGGGTAAAACCAAATGGACAAATCTAAGCCTCTGAGGTTAAATTCTTCCTTATGGGTGACCTGATTTCGGTTTCCTATATTTCAATATAATTGTTTTTGGTAAATATGGTCTTTGTTTCTGATTTGGGACCCCCCAGTTTTCAATGTGTACTCTAGCAATCCTTACCCATACTTATGAACCTACTTTTAATGGGCCCATGTTTTGGATGCTGATGGTTAGCTTTTGTAAAAGCTGTCAATAAATCCAGAATACAATGTAAAAAGAACATGATCCAAAGCTCATTGTTGTAAATGGAACTGAATAACAAGTCATAGTTTTTACGATTTCTACTCTTGGTGAATGGAGGAAAGGGAATGAAGGTGGGTGAATTACAACATGTAAAAAAAATTATGGTTGCCCCTATACAATGTGCATTCCATACATAGAAAGTTTCATTTCTTGCCTGTGAGAGAGCTGTCAAATTATCTTTTTCGGAAACGGTATGGAGGTATTGTACTTAATTGCTATGATAATGCTCGCATTTGACAGTGACAATACTTGGTTCAACGTGGCTGCTAACAAAAAAAAGTCAACCATTAAGCATGTTTTCTTAAACAGTGACTGATAAGTTGTTATCTTTCAGCATCTCCACTAATTAGACGTCACAAGTCAAAGTTAATTCGGTGGAAAACATTTCTCGACTTAATGACATTTATGGGCAATTAGGCACATTGTAGAAAGGAATACACATTTACATTTCAGCCTATTTCCAGTGCTTAACAAGAATCCACCTCTTTCTCCACTGGAGATTTCTCACTCTCTGAGGAATACGTTCGATACAGACATCACGGGTCCTCTTGTTATTCTGGAAACCAGAATTGTTTGCATGAAACAAGCTACCACACAGTAATGAGGCCCAGACAGAGATAAAATGAGGCACAATAAAAGCCTTTATGTTGTTTAGACCTTTATCTTGTCATGACAAGGGCTGTGCTTAATTCCAAGGTAGTTAAAACTGAGAGATTAAAATCAAATTTAGTTGTTGTTTGTCCCCTCTCTCTTATTTTTCAGAATTGTCCATTATTCTCCTGCAAAGCCTTTACAGGCATTTAAGTACAGAATTTGCAAATTAACTGTTCATTGAATTTCCATTTATTTTATTTATTTATTTTTCAGATTTTCTAACTCTTCTTACAAAAACTCGTCATCTGTGGTCAAACTTCACTTTTAAATAATAAACCACGCCCCCCCGCCCCCGTCACCCTTTTTTCACCAGACCTGAGAGCTGAGCTTTGCTCAGGCAGTTGAAACTGAATTTGGATCTGTGCATTTCCAGTGCTTGCTTAGTTTCATTTGAAGTGTTTTTAGGCCACGTTAATTTCTGCTTTGGAGTCTTAATGTGGTTTTTATTATGCTTGGGGCAACGCCTCCTGAGGTTTATACCAGAGAGTAATTCCTTCCTTGTTAAGGTTTTGGAATGAGGTAGGTTGGGAGGAAAGGGAATGGGAAACTCTGGATACGTCTATACTGCACACTGCTTGCACTAAATGCCCTCCCCCCCCCAAGCATGGGTATAAGTGGCAGCATAGATGGTGAGGCACTGATTAGGCAAGTAAAGAGATATCTGAACCCTAATAGGGAAAGACTCTGGCAGCGGGGAGGTTGCCAGAGTCTTTTCCCGCTGAATCCCCAAACCAGAGCCTTTCAATGATTATGTGTAGCTACCCACCACAGTGTGGACACAGCCTGTGTCCCCCACAGTGTATAGCTACATGTACCTTATCTGCCACCACCTGTGGTGTGCAGTATAGACATAGCCTCTGTAGATTTGCACCTGCACCGTGATTGGCAGTTTGCCTGATTCTCCTCTCAGCTCCCCACAAGTGGAAGTGGTTGAGGTTTTGGCCACCTAATCCAGCGTAGCCCTTGTGAAATGGCCCTGTGTCATTATTAATTTACTGGCTAATGTCCTGAAGAGGTGCCTGTCCCTGCTCTTCCGAGCCCCCATGAAGGGCCTTCCAGATTCAGGGAAGGGGAGCAGATTTCATCTTCCACACCTTTCTATCAGAGTCTGAGCTTTTGTCTGTTGCCTTTGGAAATAAGGAACAGAGACCCATTGTGTTTGTAAAGTTATGTAGCCATGTCTAGATGCTGTGGACACAGGCACCTTAGAAATGCTGCTAATAACACTGGTTTCAGGCCGGAAAGTCAAACGGTTACAAAACTGTTCAGTCTTGGTCTGTGGTGAATGCAGTCTGGTTACTGTGTGGCTCAGTGTGGCCTATGGCCTATTGTTTTGGACTGCCAAGATCACTTTTCTTCAGGCAAGCGGTTGATTGAAACAGTGTCCTGACTAGGTGATCACTTCATTAAGGCACTCAACTTCCTAACAGGCACATGCAAACCATGGAAATTTGTTTGTGCTGCACCACCATTGGTGTGCATGTGGAATGGCTGCGTCAATAGAGTAGCAAAGCCACAAATGCATGCTCTATGAAAGAACATGCTCATATGACTGTTAGCCCATTCTGCCCCACACCACTTGGTTTTCACCTACCTGTTAGATTTTGTTCTAAGCTTAGGCTGAATCTGAAATGACCTTTGCGTAATGGATCTCTGGACTGGTGTGAAGCCTCACTGGAGACGAGTGGAGTTCATTTTAGGATCAGTGACCTCTTTGGACAGGGAAAGTACCTTACTATATATCTGAACGATATGTAGTACAAGTGGAACTCTGAACTGATTGGCTGCTCTGTGCTACTGGAATATAAATAAGAAGAAGAATTGCAAGCAGGGGTTATGCCATTTGCCAATTCATGGCTTTGCCTTGACTACACGAAGGGTTTACTCTGCTATATCTGGCCCCTGATGGCTGAGATGGTGTCAAATTCACAATGTAAACAAGATCTAATAATCTTGGCTTGGGCTGCAGCTGGTAAGAAGCATTGCTGCTCCAAGTGCAGTCACCAGTTATTTTGGGAGTACAGTCTGAAGACCACTGGAATATTTGATCTGAAATGTTTTTTGGCAAGAGTGACACAGACAAACACCTGAAAAAGCATGTTCTTCCAAATACTCTGTTGTTCCAAATAGGTAACATCTGTACAGACAAACTGAGCCACAGTCTGGTTCTTTTTTATTTTTTCAGGTTCCGGGGTGTTCAGATCCAAAGTTTAGCTTCAGGCTCATCTCTATTTGTCGCACTTCTTGTTTTGTTACCTCAGGCCGTCTCTATGGAACCAAAATAACCCTGCTGAAACATGGGTGTAACCATACAGTGTTATATAATCTGGTTTATTATTGCCTGGATGGACAGAAAACTGCTGGGGAACTGTATTTTAGCCTACGTATCTATAAAAGTAAGGAAAAGCCATATTGTATCTAGACTTCATCACAGGCATGTTTAAACATGGTTATTTTTGTGGTGTAGACAGGAACTAATTCTGTATCAGTGTTATCAATAAGAATATCACTAACGATTAATATGTAGGATTAATATGTTTTTTTCCCATTGATAATACTAATACTGTATTTGATTTTAACTAAAAGGATTGAGTAGCATACAGCAGGATTATACTGGTACTTATTTACTAGAAAATGACAAAACATGGCAAAACAGCATTTGTGAATTATACTTAGTGATCAAACCAAGGACTTGTTTAAATTGGCATGTTTATCTGTGTTCTCTTTTGTAAGGTGAATAGTGGATATTGCCCAGTGCCCACAGTGCATTTAGCTCTCAACTCATAATCCAGTTTTGAACCAAACAGGGCATATGTTGTACCTACATCTGTACATGTTTGCTCAGCTTAGTCTGTTTTGTTTTATGTAAACAAGTAGCCTGGCACCACTAATTAATTAATATAGTGTATTTTATACAACCAGGCTTATTTATAGAAGCTCTGTAACCAAATTGTAAAATGCCATTGTCAATTATTTTTTAATGACTCAGCCCTTTGGCATTATCCTTTAGAATTCTGATTTATTTCTCCTTTCAATTAAACATGTATCTGACAAAATCCTCTTGTAATGGAGTCTGATGTTCCTCTGTTGTTCCTTATTTGTTCAGACCACGTAGAATGTATTTATGATTTTTTTCCTGTCATGGGGGAAAATAATCCCTAGATGATAGAACTCTACACCAAGTTAACTCTACCAAGACTTGGTACAAGATTGCAAGGTATTCAGGACCCTTGAGCTGGGATTTGAAGGACTGTTTATTTCCCCCTTGTGTTCAGAATGTTACAGAAGTTTGGTAAAAGTTCTGTTTCAAGTTCTGAAGAATTTTTTGGGGGGGGAAAGCAAATCCTTTTCTTCCTATACCCAAGTGACCAGTAAGCGGCGCTGTTGATTGGGAGAAATGAGTAGTCTGTGACTGACTAATTATCTAATGTAAGGAACTGTTGGTGTTCCCAAATGTCAGTTATAAAATGGTACTCACAAAAGTAGGAAACTGAAAACTCCAAGCTCTGGTGAGAGGATGTAAAGAAGACCCATTACTAAGTGCAAACACTGATAAGAAACAAAATGTGATTATTTTTTTTCTTCCACAGCTTAAAAAGAAAACAACTTTCAGAATAAGCTGTTTTCTAAGCCATGACATTCCAGGGAGAAGCTGTAATATGTGAGTTCCTCACACTAGAATTTGCTGTGAGGTATGAGGCCAGACGTTCTGTTCTGACTGATATTTTGGAGTAACCGCTAATAGCTGAAAATGCTTCATATCAGCAGGTCTTGGAAATACTAATAGCTTGTCCCAATTATGTGGCGATGCAGACACAGTCTGTCTGTGACTACATGTAATAATCAATTGGACTTTGAATCAGTTACCAGTTAGTCAGTTTAGCATTGGACGGGTCCCCAGGAATGAAGGATTATTCCACTGATGCTACTTTAGAAATTCCCAGGCATATCTTTAGTATTTATGTGCCCCCATCTCACAATAACTCTGGGGGGACTCAACTGCTAAAGACACACTGAGAATTTCTTGCTTGGGGGACTCCAGCAAGGTTATTCTGGGGTCAGGGCCTCTTGCCCTCAATCTCCTCTTCTCTGTGACCAAATCCTCTCAACCTTGCTTCCCTCCTTTGCTCCATCTTTTTTTCTCCTTTCTTTTTCCATCCTCCCACCATGTATTTCCCTCCCCCAGAGTGTGCTAGCATAAAGTAGAGGATCAATCAGTGCACTCGAGGACTGAGCCAACAACTGTTAAAGCTAATGTGAATCTTTCTATTCACACCCTCGGGAGTTGGATCAGGCGCTGAGGCAGTAGCAGGCTCTCCCTTAGCAAAAGGTTTTGTGTCCCAAAGGACTGTCTGTGTTGTCAGCACTATGGAGAAAAACCATGCTGAGGAAAGCTACAGTCTTTTTGCCACTTACTATTTTGTATCACGTAGTTAGTTTGTGTAGAAAATGAATGAGAATAACCAGGACTCTTCACACCTTCAGAACAAATGCAAAACCCACTGCTCTACACTAGCTTTACGACACACAACTCGGTGAAGTTGATGATAAATCCACACACACACTTTCCCAGTGCACCTTCAGGCAAGTGGCAAGTATGGTTATTTGGTTAATGCACTGGACTGGTACTTGAGAGTTCAAGGTTCCATTTATGATGCTGCCACAGCCTTCTTAGCAAGTCACTTAATCTCGCTCTAGCACCTCAATTCCCCATCTGTAAAATGGGCATCCTAATACCTACCTCACACAGGTGGTATGAGGATCAATTCATTAATATTTTTAAGGTGCTCCACTAATGGGAGCTAGGTAAGTATCTAGTTAAATAATCTTTCATTATTTCTTTGGTTTTTGTAACTTTGGGCGTGCTCAGATAGCAAGGTGATGGGCACATTATAAAAACCTAGTGAGGGAGTACAAGACTTGTAAAATATATCAGAGAATTATATCTTTAGTTTTACGTATCTCCTACGGAAAGGAGAGTTCTATGATGAAGTGCCTAGACACCACAGTGACTGATGCCCTGTCAATGTATTAGGTCAAGAGGAGATCTACATTCTCTGTAAGGGTGGTTCTGATTTGTCGCTGGCAATGAAAAAGTTAAAACTCCTAGGGTTATTCATCAATTCTGCTTTTTAAAAACGTGTTCCATTAAAATGCAGATTTAGTCTTCCATTTGCAAAGAACACAGTTATTTCTAATTCTGTATGGGAATCCTTTTTGTATCTGTATCTTTTGGGTAGAAAGTCCAGCTGCCTCTTGTGAGATTGCACATATCTCTTCAGATGTCAACAAATCATTGAAAAGTGTCAGAAAGGGGGAAATGAAAGATAATTATTTAAACCATGGAGAGCTACTTTGAAAGTGAATAGAATCTGTCAGATAGTCTTTTGAGAACACAGTTGGCTGCATGGATTGGTTATATCAAATGGACATATCTGGAGGCAAGTAATGTTTTAGATTTTGATCAGTTTACGTTGGGGTTTTTTGGGGGGAAGCTAGAACACTAGAAAATATCATGGGGGATTTGTTGTGAAGGTGTTGTACATAGGTGCTGATGTCAAAAGATCTGAGCTTTGTAAATAAAATGTAAACTCTACCAGTTAAATAAATCTTTACATTCTTTATTATGTTTTAAAAAATACAATGTGTAATAAGATTGGAGCAAGGTGGGACTTGCTAAAAATGTCTGTAGTTTGGTGGTAATGTAAAATACAGCTATTCCCAAAAGAAACAGGTACCAAAAAAGTCTACTTTTCTTACTGTAGCTTGGAGGATTCAACATTATAGGTGGCTCTGAAATTTAGTGAAACCATTCCAAAATCGACCACTCCACTGCTCTGATAACAGCTATGTAAATCTAGCCCTTGATTGCGTGAACACATGCATATGTGGTAACTTTACATATGTCCAGTGGGACTACTTGCATGCCTAAACTTACCCATATGAATAAGTGTTCAGGAACAGGGCCTGTGTCAGTAAAATAAGTAAATTTCACCTCCTTTTTCCAGTGGAAATAAAATAGCAGGTGAGGGAAAGAGAAGAGCAGAGAAATTGTTGTACAGCATTAGATGCAATGTAGAAGAAAACTTTCTAAAACAGCCAAAAAGCAAGTATCTCCCAAGACAGTGGTGTAACAGTCTCACTGTAATGCTCCAAAATGCGTGAACAATCTTTTTGAGGAATATCTTCAATGTGTAAAATCTTCAGGTTCAAACTAAAGCAATACAACCAATTTTTAAGCAGACATGAGTCCACACACACAGGTTGCACTGGTTTAACTAAATTGGTATAAGTTAAATTGGTGCAAATTCTGCGTGTAGACAAGCCCTTAGACCAGTGGTTTTCCAACTTTTTAGGGTGCATACCCCTTTCCAAATAGTGTAATCTATGGTGTACCCCCATCTGAGATAGGGCCATAATATTCTTAGGATTAGCTTGCCAATTCTTATTAAATAAAATGTGTTGTCCGCCATTACAGGATTTTTCTTGCATACCCCTTGATGAGAACTTATGTACATGTAGGGGTACCCCAGTTTGAAAACCACTGCCTTAGACTAACTGAAAGATTAGGGAGAGACTTAAGGGAATGGAGGTAAGAAATGAAATTGGTCGGCAGCCAATACCCTTCTAAGTTTTACAGAAACTTCCATTTCTTTGAGCATCCTGCATCGTGCGCATTTTCATTGGGACAACCTGCAGTCATCTTTTTTTTTTTTTTTTTTTGTTTTGTTTTTTTCTTACTCTCTTACTATTTCAGCACATGCTAGGTCAGAACCAAAGGGGGAAAATCCTACAATAGCATTAAATTACATGTGCTTTTGGAAAGCTTATTCCCTTGGGGAAAGAGACTGCTTAACAGTACACTTCTTAGGACTGATTGGCATTTCCACCTTTATTCTGGGGGAAGCTGCTGCTCTTCCTGTTTTTTCTTCCTCCTTTCCCCATTTGGAATAAAAGCACTTTGTGCTTTCCCTGTAAAACCTCAAAGAGTGCCAGGTACATCACCTAATGAAGGTAGCTCTTAATTCTTCCCTCTAATGAGAAATGAATGCTTCCTACCTCTACTTGAATTCCATCTTTGTGCAAATTTCTAGGTTAGCTTCTTATTCTTTTTAAAAGCACATTGATCAGACAACAAAAGCAACATCAGTAGCAAAGACAGATTCCATCTCTATATGGTACTTCTAACATGAGCAGAACTAATCATAACCCTCTAGCAAATTACAATGAATTTCAGAGCATTTGGTCCATCTTATTAAAAACCCTGAATTAAATTGCTGATTTACACCTATGTGCAACCCCATCCATTTCAATGGTGGTATAATAGGGATATAAATAAGATTCCCATAGTCTGTTAGATCAACTAATATGACATACAACAGCTATTTTCCAAGTAGCAATGTTTTTCAAGCTTTGTAGTATGTATTTTAAAGCCACTAAACTAAACCTCATTTTAAAAATTACCTTGCAGTTGATGTTTGAGGTAAATTTTCTAAATTGTCTAACAAATAGCAGTGTGTTGTCAAATCTAGATTTAGTATAGTTAGTACTAATCAGCATTTTCCCCAAAAAATATATAGACAAAAGGACATTCCCATAATATTTGCATTAGTTACTGATATGTCTGGGCAACAAAGTTCAAATCCAAATCTAAATTCAAATAATAACTTTTCCAAAAGTTAGGGATGTTTGAGTCTCAAGATCTGATTCATGCCATTGTATGTGTAAACAGGGGCCTGCTGTGAAGTCGAGAACTCCCTCAAAGTTTGTGTGTGTTCATATCCAGAATTTTGATTCAGGACCATCTCCAGTAATACTCTTTATTATTTCTGTCCCACAACTCTACAAATGCATTTGTGCTCAGCTCTGATTTAAAAAAAAAAAGTGTGTGTGTGTGTGTGTGTGTGTGTGTGTGTGTGAGAGAGAGGTGTGTGTATATAGAGCGCCTTGGAGTAGGCAGGAAAATAGTGCAGAGTCACTTTGTCAGCATCTGGAGAGCCACAAGCTTAGTGGGACAAAACGTAGGAACAGATTCCATGAACTGAAGGAACCAAACAGGTGGGTGCTTATGTTTCTTGTCACATCTATATATATACGCATGCACCAGGTTTCTAGCTTGGTTTTGGTAATGAGAATTTTGGGGCTGAGTGCCGCCAATCTCAACTGGTGCTTTGATCTTTCAACGCTTACTTTTTTAAAAAATTGAAAAAGTAAATATAGAATCTTGGGACCTGTTATCTTCATCTCCCACTCACCTGCAGGAAAGATGTAAGATTGAAAAGCTAAATTATGCTCTGCATGGAAAAAGAACCCACATGAGGGTTCTGATTTATGCCTATATAAGGGAGAAGAGATTTAGGCCTCAAATCAATACAACATTTCAGAATGATGGCATTCTTTTTTTTAAAAAAGAAAGATAAAGGAAAATGTTCAAATGAGAGAATTTTTTAAGAAACAAAAAAAAATGTTGTCATTGGGGAGATGTGTATTTTCTCAGGGAGTTTTGCTACTGGATAATCTCTGAGACTATGGAATGAAGTATTTAAATCTCCATTTAAAGACAGGAAAAGTGTGAAGAACCAGCTAAAGGCAAAGATGCCTCCTCTCTGAGAAAACAACTCTACCTCTGATGTTTAACAAAATAAGTGTGATAATTCTGCCTTCAGTGAAGAGCCTTTTAAATTTAAATTTAAATTTTTTGCTGATTAAACTGCCTTTTGGCTTTCTGTATTCTAATGATTTTTGTACCTGATCACGCTGACTTAAGAAAAACCCACTTTAAAGATGTGTTTGGGGTGTATTTTCATTTTAATAGGTGGTTCTATCCATGGGTGCATGAACTAGTGAAATCACACACACACTATATGAAGGGCCCCCTATAATCCTCAATTCAGTGACTGGAGAATTGTGCCTCAAGATTTAAGCTTGCATTTTAAAATGGTCTGTTATTACTTTATCATGATTGTGCCTAGGTGCCCCAACTGAATTTGGGAGCCCATTGTACTAGGCACTAGGTACATCAGGGTGACAATGTCTGGATCTGGAAGATTAAATCTACTAAAGCAGCTACACATAATGGAGCTACACTTTAATGGTCATGCAGGTTTTTTGCATCCACATCCTTTGAGTGAGAGGTTATAATTCAGCTGTGGATTATGTATATTTACATGACTGAGTTTGGGCACATGCAAAGACTCAGATTTGTGTGTGCAAACTGTATTGCCACATGAAGGATATGCAGCATCTCAACCTATGAATGGAAATGTGAAGGGTATTTTTGTGGGTGGCACTTTGTACTCCTTGTTGAGGCACGCTGTAAATTTGGTCCTGAATTAATGCAGATAACTAATAGTCTGGAGAAGATGCACTGGAAATGTCATACATACACTGCATCCTTTTTAGGGTTCAAAGCACTACTGATGGTGAATCCACTAACAATTGCTGTCATTTGGTTTCCGAGGAAAAGCTGCTGAGCCAGGGCAAGGTCAGTGAAATGTATTTTTCAGCGCATGTGCCCCAAGTTTACACTGACATGGAGCCATTAATGTAGTGGAGAAAGTACCTTTATCGGGCTCAGGAGAAGTCCTACTTCCACTAATGGAACTACAAAACATTCTCTGGTACAAACAAACAAAAGCCGAGGAATTCCCTAGCACACCCCTCACCGTTTCTACCCTCCCCTATAATGCTCTGTCTTAGGTTTTCAGCCATAAAGCTGCCTATAAACCTGCCAGTCTGATCCTACTCTAATGGCTGGTAACGCCTTAACAATAGAAGTAATAGCCCTTGTATAACACCAGCGCAGCTTTCCAGCATGCAACTCTACATTGATCTCAGCATGTCTATCAAAGTAACTTTCAGCCAGCTAGACATTCAGCTTAATAAAACAGGAGTTACTTTTATTGGGAATGATTAACAGAAGTCTAAGTATTCCCACGCATCAGCAAATATTCACACATCACTGGTATTGTCACTTTAAAAGGATTAGTCTCTTTAATTAGATCTATAATTCCTCTTCCTAAACTTTCTTTAAAAGATACAGTAATGCGAGCACTGTATCCCCAAAGATAAATTGCCCTTTTTAGAGAATGACATTTCTTCCATTGAGATGGGACTTTTTTCTTGGGGTTTGTTTTGTGTCCCATGAAGCTGCCATTCAGGTAGAGCAGTGCTGAGAGTGCCTTGTTAAAGCTAAGAAACTATTTGTAAGACTGTGGCAGACTTGGACATTCCAGTTGGCAAGGAGGAGAAAGAGCTGCTTGTTTCTGGGGTATCAGAAAAAAGGCTGGTGCAGGTGGTGATCCATCAGTAAAACATTGTTGGAAGAAAAGCTTGCAGGTGCTGACTCTGAAAATGGATGTGTACTTCCTGGATCTAGCACAAGCTAAAGAGGACTGCCAATACAACACAGAACTGTACTGTTGCCTTAAGAGTGAATAAAAAAAGATGTTTCAAGGCTGTAGTTGAATCTGGATGGTTTGCTACAGAGGACAAAAAGTCTCCTATAAAATTTGATTTAAATAGTCCTATCTCACTTGTGCTCTTGGTGACCAGATTCAATTGTGCTGGTGTCTCCTATGCAGTATGATATCATAGTTTCAGAGGAAGGCTTTATGCAGAGGTCACATTAGTTTGTCCTGTGGATGTAATCATTTTTTGTGTCACGGACAATGTTTTACTGTGAAGATATGGGCCAGATGGCTCAGCCACTTGCAGTCCAGAGCTAAACAGTGTCTTTATTGTTGGTGAATAAACAGAATCTATTGTCTGTTGCTCATGAAATTATAGTGTCCATCACTGTTTAAAGATGAAATATTAAATTATTGTGGCTAAGTAAGAATATGTAAAACAAGACGTAAAAGAGTGTGGGCCTCAAATCTATCCCTGTTTGTTGGTGATTCTTTTGTCTTTATGAATATCTATAAAAATATCAGCAGTCATTGCCAAGGATATTATTAAGCATCCAGATTCCCTCCTAGCCATGTACCTCCATTAGTTCACTAATTTGATCTGCAGCTCTTGTCACCAGAGGCAGGAAGAACAAAACAAACCCACCCATAAAATCTGTCTAATATTTTTTCTTAGTCATTTTATACTGTTCTCAAATACAGCAGAAAGTTACTAAGTGTTTGTTTAAGCAACAAACAAAGATTAAAATCTTTTACAAGTTGCTTTTCAGAAATCTACAGACAGAAGGTCCCTCCTTTAGTTTTGAGTATTGAAAGAACTGATAACATACACAGCACTCTCTGGCACCTGCTTGTAGAAATAGATTGTTCATAAAGCAAAGACAGTGAAATCAGTTTCTCTTTCGGTTAGTTAGTGTTAATTATTTTCTGGATAGTCACGCCTGCCCTCATAGTCCTTATGCTATGGAGAGGGAATGCATATTCTTCTAAGAAAACATACATTTTCTATTTAAGATTACCCCAGCTGTGCTTTCTTATACTGCAATGTCAGAAGTATTTCTTTCCTCTCTTTAATTGCTACCAAAGCCAACCTTGACTGGCAAGGAGAAAGTCACTGACAGGTTTGGGTTCAGTCCAGACCTTCTCAGAGATTCTGTCAGCCAACTGTTTGACAGTATGCAAATATATGTAAATTTGGGGACATTGGATGAACACCTGCAGAAAGTGGCCATCCTCACTTATGCTATGCTCTACCTCCTATGTAAGAGGGCTTTTTGAAATGTTGCTCGGTCTCTTTCTGTCAGTTTATTATGTATTTGTCAGCAGAATGTTGGGCTGATAAAAACTGTACTCTTTGTCCTGATGAGCTGCAAAGCTCCATGTGGAACTGCAAGTGCCTGGAATAGTGAGATGGCTCCCGTCCAGCCCTTGTGAATCCTTCTTTCTGGCTCTAGGACCTTAGTTTCGGTATCTGAACTCTTGTGGGGTTGCCATGTCAAGGAAGGCCTTCTGTTTTCCTGGGAGTAAAGACATAACATCAGTGGAGTCTCACCAAAACAAAAAAGCTCGTTCTATCTCGCAGCTGGAACTTAGGACTCGAAGAAATACAGTTGATCGCTGCATAAATCTGCATCCGATTTGTAACCGCTAGGAATAAATGAGAGACACCTCATGTGAAAACAAAGCTACCAGCCACTGTACTTTTTACAGCTCTGAATTGTACAATGGCTAGGAGAAGCCTGAGGGTTAGATCCCACACCCATTAAAATCAGTAGGAGTTTTGCTATGGGCTTCACTGGAGCAGGATCCGGTCCTGAATATCTGTATAGTTATCATCAAGTGACTCTTTCTTGCAGATTCCTTTCCCCATATATGTTGTAGCTCTGGATGCAATACCCAAACAGCAACTGTAATTGAAAGGAATGTTTTAAAACTCTATTTTCAAAATAAAATACAGCAAATAGAGGAAGGACAATACCATCAGGATTTCCACGCTCTGGTTAAAAGTTTGATGCACAATGATTACTTAAGGCAAAGTACCTCGTGATTATCAGTCTCTGCCTTTGGTAGTCTTAAACTATGCTGGGTTGTGATTAGATGTGATCAAAGGTAGAGACGAGGCTGAATCAAGGCCCTGGATTCTAAAACCCCTGAAATTTGAGGAAATCCAAAATATATGTCTTAAGTCAACTTCCAGTCAATGAGGGGGATGTATCGTGTCAAGATCTTTGCAGTGGGTCTTTTGGTTTTAGGTTACTAAACACTTTGGCTAATGGCCACTGTATTCAGCTTTCCCAGTTTGGGTTGAGGTTTGGACAGGAACATGATGCTTCCAGCTCCCAATGGGTTCTCTGGCATTATCTGTGGTAGAGTCACAACCTGAAGTCTTAGTTTAAAAGTGGAAATGTTGTAAGGGCAGCTTTCCACTTTTACTGCCAGATCCTGTCCTCTTGATTCATACCAGTGTAACAATTACTCCAGTGAAGCTAATAGAGTTAATTTAGACGTACACCCGTGTGTCTGATTTCAACTGTATTCAGATTTTAAACTGTAAGAACACCATAGATAGATGTTGATCATGTGGTCAAACTACATAAGGGGCACCCAAAGCAATGTGTAGGAGCTTGTGAGCCAGATCATCGCTGTCCTAAGAGAATCCTAAACAATGCATGCTGACATGGAACTTGGATTTCTCTCAGTTGCTTATCAGGTTGCAACCAATGTAAAATAATAGAGAGCAATATTTAAAGATTACAGGCTAGATCCTTAGCGATCTTACAGACTCCACTGAAGACATGGCATTTATAGTTTATATGGTAGTTTGTTTACACCAGCTGAGGATCTGGCCCTGCATCATCAAAGATGAGTAAAGTACAGAACTGATTATCTTTGAAGAATGATACAGTTGATTGAACTTGAATTTCCAGTGGGCTTAAAAATTCAGTACCTGTTTTTTTGCTGAATAACAAGTTGGATATGCTTAAACCTGTCATACAACATAAACCAGAATTTAAAGCAAGTGGTGTTGTTCCTATGATTTATTTCTAGGTGGGAGGAGGTAAGAAATGGGCTCCTAGCATTCAGGTAGATGAACAGTTCCTCGGTTGGCAGCCAGAGTTCCACTGGCACTTGATTTTTCATCTTACTGAACATAAGAATGACCATACTGGGTCAGACCAAAGGTCCATCTATCCCACTATCCTCTCTTCCAACAGTGGACAATGCCAGGTGCCCCAGAGGGAATGAACAGAACCGTAATCATCAAGTGATCCATCCCCGGTCGCCCATTTTCAGCTTCTGGCAAACAGAGGCTAGGGACACCATCCCTGCCCATCCTGCCTAATAGATTCATGGCGGGATAGGTCCATCAATGGCTATCTAGTTCTTTTTTACTGAGTGCAATGGGAACTCAAGAGTACCAGTTCTAACTCACAATCTAGTGCCATATCCCATTTAAACTCATTTGCTCTTTCTCTTGAAAGAGAAAAGGAAAATACTCTGGATATTTTTTCCCCTAACACTTTGAAGCCCAAGGTAGTTGCATTTAAATAGCTTTAATGTCCTTTCACTGCTGCTGTTTGCAGGGTTGTGGTCACTCAGGCAGCAGTAAGTTTGAAAAAATGACCCGTCTACACCCAAACAATAACAGAATCCCCTTTTTTATGTTGGCAACGCCCACTGCTTTCTGTTCATTTCAGGACTCCCCACGTAGACGCAACTGTTTGACCAGTCTTCTTCTGAACAACTTAATTAAGCAAAAGGAAAAAGTGTCAGTTTCTGCCAGCATCACAAAAACAGAACTGTGGGGGTAAAAAGGGTATGCAGCATTAACCCACATTCCTCAACTGGCTAACTAAGGGAAAGCTTTGCTTTATAGCACTGCCAGGAATATTCTAACATTGGGCTGCCATTCAAAGTATCAAGACGTATTGTACATCACTCCAAACACAATTAAAGCTGCAGTAATCTGAATCTTAGCTGCTGGTATTTGAGTTACCCTGAGAATTACAAAAGCTGGTGACTGCAAGGTGTGTGTACACATCCTCTCTCATGTCACTTTAAAACTAAGCCTGCAAGTCCAAATAGATTTTTAAACCACGTGAAAACAGACAGGAGATCTTTTCTCCCCACTTCAGGAAATAAATGCACCATGGACGCATACAGTGTGTTACACACACTCCTTGCACAGAGCTGGATGAACTTTGGTTCCTCGTTCTTCTCTCAATACTGGAAATGCCCAGATTTACTGCTCCTCAGGTGATAATTATATACCTGAACTTTGAATCCTGCCAACAACAGCAGGTAACTATTATCTCCTTTGTTTCGAGACCTGGGCTAATCTTTGAGGGGCAGATTTTTGTACCTTTCTCAGGCTGAGTAGTATCTTACTCCACAAATGGTTCCATTGACTTCAATAGGACCACTCAGGTAATAAAGCGCTACTCAACCTGAGTAGAGATACCAGAATCTTGCCCTGAGTATTCTAGGGTCTGATCCTGCCCCACTGAGTTAATGGGAGTTTCACCATGAACTCTAATAGGAGAAGAATCAGGCCTTAACTGAGGAGGAAACTATGAGGTGCTGTCTGGGCTAAATTTTGCCCCGAGTTACACGCTTGCATCTCCCATGTGCCCTTTTTCTTTGTCTCCACTGAAAAAGGAAACTAACAACTTCTGTTTTCCTTCTGAAACATTCCCAGCTTCTTGCTGAGCATGAATTCAGCGTTAGGCCCAAATCCTGCAAAGGCTTACACACATGCTTACGCTCATGTTTGCTTTTATACACTGGGCCTACTGCCATTGCAGTCATTGGGACTTCATAGTCCATATAGTTAAATATGTATGTAAGTCATGGCAGGATTGGGGCCTTATTTTGTAGACAGTTAGGCTTGAACGGCTTGTATTCGAATAGACTCCTCCATTTGTGCTTCCCTGCCCCTCAACCTCCCTACCCCTTTTTTTAACTGCATTTTGCAGTGGGGAAGTTTGTATTTCTGGGCAGTGACCTCGTACTCAAAGCTCGTCAGTAGCCATTCAAATAAGTCATTAAACAAAACACTGACTCGAGCTCTTGTTTTAGATGCTTTGTATGTCTTACTGAAATCGTCCAGTTCTGTTGCTTGTAATCTATAAACTGAGCATAATAAAATCCCAGTCTCAGAAATTAAATACATAAAACAGCTGTGATCTCCTGTAACCTTAGGTGTTTTTCTTCTTCAAATTTGTAGAGTCAAACAAATATGGGCAAACAAGATATGTTATGGTGTGTGCTCCCCCAGTGAGAAAGCACAGATGTGATGGGAAATGGCACTCTAGACATGAAACACAGCTTAAGAACAACCCCAAAAAGCATTAGCACTAGCCCCCCCATAGTCACTTGGTATTGCAGCTCCAGGATTTAGGACAGTCGTACTCTGTGCCTGCTTACAACTGGCACTGGGTATGCTATAACACTAACTTCAAGGTTCAATCAAAAAACATTTGCACCTGAATAAATGGCAATGGATAGAAGACATAACTTTTCCTGTTTGCTTTAGTTCAGAATAAGCTATTGCCTATGTTATGTATGCTGGCTTTTCATTGGATTAGCCTAGAAGGCAAGGGGTGTTCGGCTGACATCAAGGCTGTAATGAATGTGAAATGACAACTGACCCAATATTAAAAGGAAAGAAATGAAAAATCTTTTTTGCAACCTCTGACTGTTTCATTCTTCCAACACAACGGTACAGGAACCATAGCCTTTATTGTGATTCATATCGGGGAGGCTTCTTAACAAGGCCGAGCTTGATAGGTGGCTCTTGTTGGATGAAATTTATGGCCTGGTACTTCCTCAGTAAGACTTCCCACGTCGAACTGTTGAACATTACTGACCCTGATGCCCAACACAAGGGGGGTGGGGGTTTACACAGATGTCTGGTAACTGTGGAAGGTGCAAAAATCCAGAAGAACAACCTGCATCACATCCATTGGAAGTGGCTGGTTAACAAAGGTCAGGGGGAGGCCTGAGCCAGTGTGTGAGCCTCAGTGTTTTGGTGCAGTTTGTTTTTTGATTAGTGCAGTTCATGACCGGGCCATCCCACCTGAATAACAATCAGTCTGATTCAC
The DNA here is from genome assembly GCF_009764565.3 of Dermochelys coriacea. Taxonomy (NCBI): domain Eukaryota; kingdom Metazoa; phylum Chordata; order Testudines; family Dermochelyidae; genus Dermochelys; species Dermochelys coriacea. Next base: position 165,018,666 of record NC_050068.2, read on the forward strand.
AGCAGGCCTGAAGAGGGCAAGGATGCTTGTGGAGTTGTGCATATGGAGCTGAGCCCTGGGAAGTTTAGAACCTTCCCAAACCCAGATGGTTCTGTATGACACATTTGGCAAAACCCCAGAAATAGCCTATTATGAGATAAAATCATCAGGATGTTGACCTGACTGTATTTTCAGAAACAAAAGCCATAGGGGAAAGTTAGTGCCGCTGTGGATTAATGAACATGGATGAAATGGAGATTTGCTGCTGCAGTCATTAAAAATGAGCGTCTGTAAATTTTTGCTTTCTTATAGGACAATCACTTCCCTAACTATAGTTCTTCTTTCTCGATATAATAAAGTGCAACAGCCCTTTGGCGCTGCTACTGGATGGGACAGCTACGCTGGGAGCCCAGGCTAAGAATATTAATCCTCCAAAGCAACCTGGGGTAAAACATTCAGGGATTGGTAGAGAGAACTGGGTGCACAACTCCCCTTCCTTGCTATCCTACAGTGCATGCCAGTAAAAATCTCCATCTTTCCAGTGATTATTTTCTACCTATGATGTTTACCTAAGCCTACAACTGTACTAGTTGGATTTCTCATATTAAGTGGGTCAGGGCTGGGCTGGGTCAGTATATATCCAGGTGCTTTGAGGAGTGGTGATCTTTTGACGCACTGGCAGAGAACCAGCACCACAGCATGGTGTTAGGGTTCACTGTGTTGGCAGAACTGCTGTCTTAGATGAAATGTAAAACTGAATTCCTGGCCACTGGGAGTCATTTAAGATCCCCTGGCACTTTTGTGTGTGTGTGTGTGTGTGTGTGTGAGGAAAAATAGGGATCTTAACTGTGGGGTCCTGGCCAAATTCCAGTTTGGGAATGTAACAAGCTGTCAGGTTCTAGGATCCTGCACAGAGCTGCACAGTTCTGATTTACCCTGGCGTGCAGACCAGCTGAGTTTGATGAGCTCCAACACAGGAGCTTGTAAAAAGGGGGTTACAAGCAGAAGTGTGTGTGTATATTTTGTGTGTGAGTGAGAGAGAGAGAAAGAAAGAAATATGTTAGGAGCAAGGTAAGACCACTATCTGCTTACAAGGTAATAGTATATTCTGACAGCCCCATTTCCTTACTCTTTCAGCTGGACACAGCATCTTCTTCCCTTCCCTTCCTGTACTGTTGTTATGTTACTCTCTACTTTTAAATCAGGTGATGCATTTCAGTGGGGGATAAAATGTGGCTTGAGTACAACTTCTTTTTAATGTTGTTGCATGTTAAATTCCTTCAGGGTGAAATGCATCATGTAAATGTGAGTTAATATATTATTACCCGCCCTAGGACCTGAAAAACCAGTAGAATTTTTAATCCTGGATTTCCAAACATATGGAACAAGAGGACACTGGGCCAAATGATTAGAAACAAATCCTGTCACAAATAGTTCATATAATTCTTCTTTGAAAACTGTGCTTTAAGTCTCTCTAGTCTTATGAGTATTCATCACATTTTTCAATAGTATATTTCAAATAATCTAAAAACTACTTCCTAATGAAGGTTCAAATATCAATTTAAATTATAGTTTTCTTTGATCATTTATATATTCCAGACTTTAATGAGCCTCAGTCTCCTGCATATTCATGTTCTTGGGATTATTTAAAGACATTTACTTGCATGTTTGTCAGCAGTAAATAAAAGTCTTCTATAATATATCGAAACCCAGGGAAATATTCAAGCTTGAGCTATTTTCAGCACTATTATTTTCGCATTATTATGGGCCTGATCTAAAGTGCCATGAAGTCAGTACTAGTCTTTCCATTTACTTTCGATCACCCCATGTCAGAATGAGCCAACAGATTCATTAATTCTTGGATTTTTTTTTTAAATATTTTTGGCAGCTACAAAGGGGAAGATACTGCAAACCCTTACTATTAATACAGACATAACAATGAGCATATGCAAAGTGTAGTGGAGTTGCATGCTTTCAGGAATATTAATATTTTCTGTTTGCATAGTCCTTGATTTTAGATTGAGAATTAGATCCTTCCACTTAATATATGATTAGGGGCTATAATCTGTCACTCTTACCAATGCTGAGTAGTAATTTTTCCAATGAGTAATCCCACTGAAAGTATTGGGGTGTCTCATGGAGTAAGGCTGGTCTACACTTAAAATGCTGAAAAGGTGCAGCTGCGCTTCAGTGAAGGTGCTACCTATGCTGAGGGAAGGAGTTCTCCTGTCGATGTAGATGATGATCCACCTCTTTGAAAGGTGGCAGCTATGTCGACAAGAGAATTCTCAGATTGACCTAGTGCTGTCTGCACCAGGGAGTCTGGATGGTTTAACTATGTCGCTCAGGGATGTGAATTTTTCACATCCCTGAGTGACCTAGTTATAACAATAATTTCCTAGTGTAGTTCAGCCCTTAGACACTTATTGTGAGTAAGAGTAGCAGAATATGGCTCTAAAATAACTAGTTTGGAAGCATCTCTATTAAATTCCACTATCTTTGGCTTTAATTAAAAAAAAAAAAACCTATTTTCTGGAGGGTAAAGAAAAGCTCCAAGTACTACTGCTTGACCTCAGCTGAATCAGGACAAAATAAGCTGACCTTCACATCACTAAATATATATTCAGAGTTAAACCACAGTATTGCATGAATGTGAATTTGATGTGCATGTGACACATGAAAGTTGTACAATTTGATACAGAAGAACGTATTTATCTGCACTCAAGCCTACTCTTTGCCCTTCTTTCTTTCCTCCCAAATATTAAAGGCTTTTGTTTTTCATTAATGAATTTTCAGCACTTGCTATAGGATTTTTCCTGCCATCCCAAAAAAGACTCTCTGGAAAGAATGTCCATCTACCTACAGTACTTACACCTCAAGCCCCAGAACACCTTTCCTTTGGTTTAGCAATGGAGAAATCTGAGTTCCTTCTCACTTTTGCATGTCCGCTTTTGAAAATTTGAACCTTATCTTAGGATTAGTTTGGTCACTTCAGACCTTTCAAAGGTAACTAGCACTCAGATGGGACAGTTTAATATTAGACTAGAGGTTGGTGTGTTGCATGCTTGCTGTAGCAAGACAAAGGCTAGTATTATAAATGTCAGCTAAAAATCGTAAGTACAGATACATAATTTAAAAGGTTGTAGCAAGAATACTTGTTGCGTGCTGTCCATGTTCCAAGTGCTAGGCATACATTAAGCCTCACAACATCTCTGTGAGGTAGCTAAGTAGTATTATCCCATTTTAGAGATGGAGAAACAGAAGGAGAGAGATTATGGCCCAGATTTTTAAAGGCAGTTAGGTGTTGTTCTGGTCAGCGTTGCAATGGCTAAATTACTTAAACTCCTAGGTCTCATTTTAAAAGTGACTTAGGCAGGTCTACACTACAGACTTATCTTGGTATAAAAATCCACACCCCTGAGTGATGTAGTTATACCAAAGTAACTGCCGGTGTAGCCTATGCTACATTAATGGGAGAGCTTCTCCCATTGACCTAGCTACCACTACTTGGGGAGGTGGATTAACTATGCCCATGGGAGAAGCTCTATCTTCCGTGTACTAGCATCTTTGCTAAAGTTTTCCTTGAACCTCCATTGGTGGTGCAGTTCAGAGGACTCCAAAGTTTGGAGAGCTTACTAGGAGAGTTTTGGGGAGCTTTTTAAAGATGGCTAACCATCTGACTCACTGCCGCGCTCGATAGGGTCTCTACCTGTACGCGAATGCTGGGTCCCTCACCACACAACTGCTAATAATCTCTATGGTACCATTCTGTGATGATCTACCCCTTAAATAGTACTCATGAACAGACATCTCAATCATTTTCAGTACCTGCTGTATCAATGAGCGGATACTTCCCCTTTAAATTTTTCCTGAGCTCAGTTCTTACAACATTACATAGATAGACAAGCAGAACCACACAACAATGCAATAGCATGCATAAGCAAGAGCAGGAAGCTCTCTCTCAGTGTAAGCATAACAGTCCTTTTTACCTACATGACATGATTTGTCATCAGTTAATTACACCATAAGGTCTAAAGTGATCTTTCTTTCCATTATCTTCTCTGTGCTCTCTAGAGCGGCACATTGGGCGCCATTCTGTACGTGACGACAAGCCCTTTGGCATAGCAATGCTGAGCAGAACAAGGCCTAACTGCCTTTAAAAATCTGGCCCTATGTGTCTTGCCCAAAGGCATGTATCAGGTCAGCTCTGATCAGAACCTAGGAGTTTCTGGATTCTAGTTCTATCCTCTGTCCACAAGACAGTTACTGTCTGTCTAGTACTCGCTTGTCCATCTATAATACTTATATAGTGCCAATCACTCTAGCATCTGTGTGCCAAATACACTATTTAGATAAGCATAAAAATTGTTTGACGTGGACTCTCCTTTTGCTGTTGGAAGGTTCCAAAAATTATACTACTTTTCTTTCCCCCTACCATCATTATTCTTCGGTTCCTGTTGCTGCCGGTAGACAGATGAAATAAGATGCGTCTGCTGGCCTCTGAAAACAGTTAGACCAGGTTCCCTTCTGATTGCTGACAGGATGTACATAGGGTTGGCCCAAGCCCCAAGAATTCATGGCTTCTGTGGAGTTTCACCCGAAGCAATGAGATGAGCCTTAAAGAGCCCCCAAGGAGCAGAGTGCTTGTTTCTGTGGGATGTGGCTGGAGAGTAATGGGATGATATACTGAGACTGTAAACTCTTTGGGACAGGGATCATCGTTTTGTTATATGTGTGCATAGTGCTAGCACACCTAGGCCACAATCTCTGCCTGAGGCATCTGGATTCTACTGCAATGTAAATAATAACAAGGAAAATGAAGGAAGGGCTGCAATAAGCTCATTGGATGTCGGGCAAGTTTTTCATTCAGGGTTGGGAGGGTGGGAAAGAAACAGCAGGTAATGAATAGTGGAGTCATTGGTGGAAGTCTCCCTAGCTGTCTCATGAGGGGGAATTGTGACTTCACTCTCTGCATGAGTTACACCTGTGATAGGAATCAAGCACAGGAAAACAGGACTGGCCTGGGAGTTCCTTGGCCAACTACATTAATGATGTTATTTGGTGCAAAGAAAGATTAAGAAAATCTTAAACTAACTCATCTTGTCATTCATTTGGCAGGGGGAAGGGGTGCAAAATTTGGATGAAGTACACTTTATGGCTTTTTTTTTTTAAGCACAGCCTCTACCTGGCCATTAATTTTACCGGTGCAGTTCTGCTCCTGCAATTAATTGTGCCTATGAGATGCCTCGAAAACAGGCTGTGTTGAAGTGGATCACTGTGCGCTGATGCAGCATAATGACTCTTTCCCCTACTTTCTAAAGCCCCTGCCTAGCTACACAGCCACCAGCACCATGGATCAGTAGGAAGTGAACAGAGGAGAAGACGACCTTCATAGGAGCTGAGGCAATACCATAAGTTTCAGCAGCATTTAGCCAGTAGGTAAAGGAAACTTTGTAATCATCCTTGGAGAGATGATTATCCTTGGAGGGAAGGGCCCTCGTGATAGCATAGAGAAGAGGACGGGACAGTGATATAGGGATGGGTGCCACAGGTAAGTGCATGAAGGGAATAGAAGTAGAGAGCAGGGAAGTGAAGGAAACAATATGTAGATAGGGAGAAGTCACAGAATTTAATTGTGTTGCATTTTAAAGATGCGTGTTTACAAGTGACCAGCCATTGTGAAGATGAAATAGCTGGAGTATTAATTTTTAATAGCTATAAATCACAAATGGTATTTTTATCGAACTATAAATGACAAAATATTAATGAGTAGTTAAAGGCTCGACCCTTTGCTTGTTGCATTTGATGCAATACTGATGTCACACAGACAATGCGCCTTCCATCCTTCAAACCTCTGGAGTGAGAGTCAGTTGGTATGGCTGTTGCATTCCCTCTTCAGTTGCCTGAGAAACGTTTTGAATATCCTTACCAGCATCTCCTGTTTTCTAAGTCCCCCTTCTTGTACTTGAGTTCTTTACTCCCTGAAGCCAGTGTCCAAAGGCACAGACTGAGGTTAAGACCTTGTTCCATATCCTGTACTACTTAGCAGGATCCCTCTTCAGTGCTCTAACCCCAAGCAGTAGATGATAGTGTTTAGTGACCTGTCACTCTGGTACTTCAGTCTTTTGTTCTGTGAAATTGGCCTTCCTCTTTTTGATGTGAGAGAATTTGGACTGTTTCGTTACAGCCATCAGCTTGCCTGGCAATACATCATGGTTAATGGAGCAAGGAGAGAAAGCTGTTTCTCCATGAGCACTATCAGGTCTGAAATACCTAGACTCCTTTGAAACTTGGGTTCAGATCCCTTCAGGATTGAATTAGCTCTTCATGCTCCAGAGGTAGACAAAGAAGGTCCAGGCTGCTTACTGTGTGGCGGTCCTTTGGCAAAGGCTGTAAAAACCAAGGCCCTATTTATTCTACTTGGATATATAAATCCAGATACGGATAGCTAGATCGATAATCACAGTAGTATCTTGGTACCCATTAAAGAACCAAAGTGTCTTCATTTTCCTATTAGGCATGTATTCTTTGCTTCATCCTTGTTGTGCTTGTATTTTGTAGATTTTTACCTTGGGCAGTGGTGGGGAGGAAGACTGTTTGTTTGTAAACCAGAATATCTCACACTACGCTGGCTCCTTACTGAGGATCAGATCCAGTTCTATATCTTGTTCCTCACAAACAAATCTATCAGAGGCCTTAAGGGCCTATACTATATTTTTAAAGATAGGAGAGGGACAACTGCATTTTGAAGCAGCTGTATTTATTGCATGGCTTTGCCTTGACTGTCCCTTGTAGAGACCATGGCAGTAGAGCAGGGGTGGCCAACCTGTGGCTCCGAAGCCACATGCAGCTCTTCAGAGGTTAATATGTGGCTCCTTGTATAGGCACCGACTCTGGGGCTGGAGCTACAGGCGCCAACTCTCCAATGGGAACAGAGGGTGCTCACTGCTTAACCTCTGGCTCTGCCACAGGCCCTGCCCCCAACCACCCCCTCCTCTGAGCCTGCCATGCCCTTGCTCCTCCCCCAACCTCTGAACCTCCTGCACGCCATGAAACAGCTCATTGGGAGGCGCAGGGAGGTAGCGGGAGGCCCTGATCAGTGGGGCTGCTGGTGAGTGGGAGGCACTGGGAGCGAGGTGGGGGGAAGGGGGCAAAAGAGCTGATGGGGTGCTGCTGTCTTATTACTGTGACTCTTTGGCAAAGTACATTAGTACATTCTGGCTCCTTCTCAGGCTCAGGTTGGCTACTCCTGCAGAAGAGCATCCTCAAAATAACAAAGGTAAGAGGATTGCTGTGGCTTGGCCTTCATCTGTGAGGAGTGAGTACTGACTTCTTACCCCCCCTTGGAAGATGAATTCTGCCAGCTCATCAAAGTACTTTCCTTTCCTCACCGGCATTGACTCCAGCTTGCTTGGCTTTCACTTGGGACTGTTGTTACTTCGCCGTGTGGAGGTGAACTGGGGAGGTGTAGTGGTGGTGCCACTTGCTTCAAACGAGCAAGATGTTTACATAAATGCCCATGTACCATAAGCATATTGTTGACAAGAGCTGGTTGGAAAAACAAGAGGAAATGTTCTCAGATTCCCCACCCCCATCCATTTTGCATTTGCAAAAAATGCTTTGGATTTTGAACTATGAAAATATTTGACTAGTGTCATTGTTGACATCGAAGCTAGAGCTTCGGTAGATGTTCTCTTCCTATTTCATTTTGATATTTAGCTGTGTGGGACTCTGTATATGAAGGTTTCAGAGTAGCAGCCGTGTTGGTCTGTATTCACAAAAAGAAAAGGAGTACTTGTGGCACCTTAGAGACTAACAAATTTATTAGAGCATAAGCTTTCGTGAGCTACAGCTCACTTCATCGGATGCATTTGGTGGAAAAACAGAGGGGAGATTTGTATATATATATACACACACACACACACACACACACACACACAAAGAACATGAAACAATGGGTTTATCATACACACTGTAAGGAGAGTGATCACTTAAGATAAGCCATCACCAGCAGCAGGGAGGGGGAAAGGAGGAAAACCTTTCATGGTGACAAGCAAGGTAGGCTATTTCCAGCAGTTAACAAGAATATCTGACAGGTTTCAGAGTAGCAGATGTGTTAGTCTGTATTCGCAAAAAGAAAAGGAGTACTTGTGGCACCTTAGAGACTAACACATTTATTAGAGCATAAGCTTTCGTGAGCTACAGCTCACTTCATCGGATGCAGTGAGCTGTAGCTCACGAAAGCTTATGCTCTAATAAATGTGTTAGTCTCTAAGGTGCCACAAGTACTCCTTTTCTTTTTTAAGAATATCTGAGGAACAGTGGGGGGGGGTGGGGGGGAGAAATAACATGGGGAAATAGTTTACTTTGTGTAATGACTCATCCATTCCCAGTCTCTATTCAAGACTAAGTTAATTGTATCCAGTTTGCAAATTAATTCCAAATCAGCAGTCTCTTGTTGAAGTCTGTTTTTGAAGCTTTTTTGTTGAATTTTTTTTTTTTTTTTTTTTTTTTTTTTTTTTTTTTTGTTCAGCCCCCAACTAAAACCTCTCCAACACAGCATCAAGGATCTACAACCTATCCTGAAGGACGACCCATCACTCTCACAGATCTTGGGAGACAGGCCAGTCCTTGCTTACAGACAGCCCCCCAATCTGAAGCAAATACTCACCAGCAACCAAACACCACGCAACAGAATCACTAACCCAGGAACCTATCCTTGCAACAAAGCCCGTTGCCAACTCTGTCCACATATCTATTCAGGGGATACCATCATAGGGCCTAATCACATCAGCCACACTATCAGAGGCTCGTTCACCTGCGCATCTACCAATGTGATATATGCCATCATGTGCCAGCAATGCCCCTCTGCCATGTACATTGGTCAAACTGGACAGTCTCTACGGAAAAGAATGAATGGACACAAATCCGACGTCAAGAATTATAACATTCAAAAACCAGTTGGAGAACACTTCAATCTCTCTGGTCACTCGATTACAGACCTAAGAGTGGCTATCCTTCAACAAAAAAGCTTCAAAAACAGACTCCAACGAGAGACTGCTGAATTAGAATTAATTTGCAAACTGGATACAATTAACTTAGGCTTGAATAGAGACTGGGAATGGATGAGTCATTACACAAAGTAAATTATTTCCCCATGTTATTTCTCCCTCACCCCACCCCACCCCCCACTGTTCCTCAGATATTCTTGTTAACTGCTGGAAATAGCCTACCTTGCTTGTCACCATGAAAGGTTTTCCTCCTTCTCCCTCCCCCCCCCCCCGCTGCTGGTGATGGCTTATCTTAAGTGATCACTCTCCTTGCAGTGTGTATGATAAACCCATTGTTTCATGTTCTGTGTGTGTATATCAATCTCCCCTCTGTTTTTTCCACCCAATGCATCCGATGAAGTGAGCTGTAGCTCACGAAAGCTTATGCTCTAATAAATTTGTTAGTCTCTAAGGTGCCACAAGTACTCCTTTTCTTTTTTTTCTGTGTATGAAGAATATTGAGGAAGCAGAACACTTCTCCAACCAAACCTTTGAGTAATAAGTGGAACTCTCTGACAGGGATACTCTTAGCTCCGGCTTGGAATTGCTGGGGGCCCAGCATCTCTGGGTTATTTCTGTTGAAGGCAGCAGAGGGATCCAGTAGAACCAGTGCTGAATGTCTTACTACTGTCCCTTTCTATTACATCATCCATCCATCAGTGTCACTAATATTGTCAGTCCATCAGCAACCAGTGCTGTTTCTTTGCCAAAGGCAGACCTGGAGCCTGCCTGGGATAGGTTCAGGATATTGAACTATTGCATGCTTCTGGGCCTCTGATAAAATGCCATGCTTGAGGATCTAGTGGTGATATATATTAGGACAGGGCTAAAATGTTGATCCTTTGTCTTCAAGGATTAGTTTGTACATGGAGGCATGGACATTCCTCAGTGGTCTGAGTCTCTTCCTGCATGATTGGACTAATGTTGGATAGATTTTGTATAGGTGCTTCAGCCTGTTATTGTTTCTTCAGTTCTGGTGGGTGAGTGCTGCGTGGGTTTGAGGTCAGACACAAATTTGGATTTGTTGTTTGTTCGATTGTCTGGAACAGGTCTGCTGATCATCATTTGGTAGCTCTTAAGTTAGAGGTATAATAGATTTTAGTTTGTTTCCTTTCTAGTGCTGGCAAATGTTTTTATGAACTCTCTCTGCTTTATGTGATCCAGTTCTGAACCACCATCTCTGCTCTAGGCTCTTTCCCCCATGTTCCAGTTGGTGCAGGTATTTGATTCCATTGATATAAGCCCATGTTCATATTGTGGCTAAGGCCCTCTCTATGCTACATAAACAATTGTGTCAGAAGACGCAATTACAACACAATTGCCCTCTGGCCCAGTTACAGCATGATTCCATGTTGTATTATGGATGGGACTGTAACATTATTTCATATTCAGGCTAAAGCATTGAAAACCGTTTCCAAACTTGGTTTAAAATGGAGCTGATGACTAACTCAATATCCTGGATCTCATACGCTTGAACTCGACAGAAGTCCAGATCTGTATACAAACTTTAAGGCTCAAGTCCATTTCCAGAGTGCCTGGAATGTTCTGGCTACTAGTTGTTTGACTAGGTGCTAGCTTCCACCTCAGAAATGGATACATCTAATTTGGAGTTGGGTTTACAGCACAACTTCTTCCCACGAGTATGGGAGTATGTATAAGCTTCTTAAGCCTTAGGCAACTGGCAAGCAGCGAATGGTCACCTACACAGAAGGGGAAATAGTGCAAATTCTGAGTAACTCCACTGAAGCTAAAGAAGTTACTCTAGATTTAAAGGGCTCCAGCAGGGTAGAATTTGGTCCAGGAACACTTATAGCTTCCAGTTGATTTGGTCCCAGGGATATATGTTGGCTAGTTTTAGATTTAGAGTCAGATCCTTCAAACACCTCAGCATTTGTGTAACATTATTCATATGAGTAGAGTTTATGCACATGCTTAAGCATTTGCAGGTTTAGGCTCTTAGAATGTTGTTTTTGGTCATTCACATCAAAATAAACCTATGAGCTATGAAATGTAAACCTGCTCCGCCCCAACCAACTCATGAGCAAGTTAAGGGTTTGATCCTTGGTATCCTGAAGATCTGATTTTCAGAGGTGCTGAGGACTTGTAACTGCAACTGAAGTTAGTGAGAGCTGCAGGCATCTCTGAACATCAAGACCAAAGGAACTCAGAATAACACCGGAGGAAGATTAAAATTGTCTGAACATTTCAAAGAATCTCCATGTTACTCTACTGTATAAACTAAAACTTTGAATGCTTCACAAATAGGATGAAGGGAAAATGCATTTCTTGTAAGATATCAGGCTTGGAACCTGCAGTGGTACCTCTGGGGCCAGATGAAAAATAGGACTATAGGTCACTCTAACAGGTTTCTGTAGCTATCTGATTACAGCTCTTCTGTTCTTGTTGACCCTTTGCTGCTGTGTTTTTTGTTTTTGTTTTGTTTTAGTTTTTTTACTTGAAAGAATTAAAAAGTACAGCTTCCATGAATAAATATAACTCTTAGCTCCATCTTATTAACCAAAAGCAATTTAGGGATAAATACAGTGAATGTTAACAAAAAGCAAAGAATAGAAAATTGTTTAAGTGGTCAAAGAAACTTTATCCCATTGTGATGCAAGCCAAGCTATGCCAGCTATATGTAAATGTATGCAGTAGCCTCTGTGCATGTGTCCACTTTGAAGTTGCCATCTGAATTTAATTCTGCCTTTGTGATTAAATCAGGCCATTACGTTTAATCTCACTTAATAGTAAGAAACGCTCTTTGTTGTTTTCTATAGGCAACATATTCTGCCCCTAACATATACAGCTTGGCATTCACACTTTACTATTAATCCCCGATGGCTGATAATTGCTTCATCTCCAAGTTCTCTGTCCAATTCACAAGGGAACTGATTGCAACTATTCTTCCCCTATACATTAATGCACTGTTTTGGTCTTACTTCTTTGGCTCAGTGAACCCTATCAAGCTGTCCACATTTTCTGGGCATGTGGGCGTATTGTAAGTTGTTAAATTAAATTCTGTGCTGACCCCCTAAACACCAGAATCTATTAGCACTGCAAGTTAGCTGATTGACAAGTGGGGCTACTTTTCCACTCAAAAACCTGAAATAAAAAACAGGCTAAATAAGCTGAATATTAGTTTTTCTAGTGAAAATCTGAGGTCTTCTGCCTGCTGTCTTTCTACTTACATTTTCATTACTACAGCAGGATCAGTTGTATTATTACCATAGTGTTGCTTCATTAATCTTACATATGTCAGTTATGGAGAGGAGGGGAAAAAGACCAAGTCGTTGGGACTTACCTTTATTTTTCCTGAATCTAGAAGCAAATGTGGAAATTTCTTTAACTATGTTCAATAGAAGTTATGGTTGTTGCTGTTTTTCCAGAAGACAGTTCTATTTCATACTTACTGAGCTGCTACAGTGTAGCCCCAGACTACCCTTGTTTTCATAGAAATGTAAAAGAATTTACACAGATCCCTGATGAGAAAGCTACTCAAACATAAAATGAAATTCTGAAGCAGAAACAACAGCTGTTTAAAATGTGGTTTTAAATATCTCATTTGCTTTCCCCTTCCTTTATCAAGAGTTTCACATTAAAACAGATGTATAGGCTTTTCTGCCAATAGAAAAATAGGCTGATAAAGTGAAAAGAGACTCAACTATGGAAAAACTTCTATTAAGTTCTGCAGTTAGGAAGATCAAATTTTGTTCTTTCCATGGCCACTAAGAATGGACATCAACTCCATGTTATTAAGTTACGATGTAATAGCTATTTACATCTCAGTGTTGCAGCTATATATTTCTTACTCATGATCTGGTTTTTATATTCTGTTCACTATAATAATAATAATAATTAATAATTAATACTTCTCCAGAATTTGTCATCCAAAGATTTCAAAGTACTAAGAAAATATTGTTTAATTAGGCTTCACAACATCCCTGGGAGGAGAAGGAGGAGACAATGGATTTAAAAAAGGACATCAGCTATTTTTATGGATAACAAGAAGATCCAAAGGTATAACAGTAACAATTTTCTAAAAAAGACAACTGTTTTGGAAAGGCTATAAACCTTCATGCTTCAAGGCATAAGCCAACTTCTAACTAATGAAGAAATAACTGCAGAGTGCCACTAGACCCTTCACTTGCCAAGTCCTGCAAGGATCAATTCTCTCTCCAGTCCTGTTCAACATCTACATGCAACCACTAGATGAACTAGTTAATAAAATAACATGGACTTGAGTGTCAGTAATATGCAGATAACACATAGCTTTATCTATCCTTCCCACACATGACCACCAAGATAGCCCAGTGCTTGGATGAGATCAGCTCATGGATGAAGAACAGCTGGTTGGAGCTGAACCTAAGCAAGAAAGAAAACAGGCTGATGGGCAGAGGGAAAGCACTGTGAACAGTTTGCAACCACAATGCAGTTTCCTTTGGTTGAAGGCATACACCTACAATTGGTTTATTCAGTCTATATCTTAGGAGTGCTGTTGGATTCTTCACTGACGCTAAGCTCTCACACAGGAGTATTCCCAATGCTTTCTACTGTCTCTAGTTGGCTAGGATAACCCACCCCACCCTTGCAGACAAAAACCCTGATCTCAGTTATTCATGGCTTCATCACCTCTTGTCTGCACTACAGCACATCTGGGCATGAAACCTTCAGCACTTAGGAAACTCCAACTAGTATAGAATGCTGCAGCATATCTCAGCAACACAGGCTAGTGTAAGCACCTCAGCCCTGTCCTCCACTTTCTACACTGGCTTCCCATAGAATATCGAGTCAGTTCAAGGTCTCAGTCCTTATCTTCAAGGTGCTCGATGGCTTGGGTAGTCGAAAAGATTACCTAAAGCTTCAGGATGAAACCCGTGGTCAACAACTTCACTCCTCTGGCACAGGCCAGAGGGTAAAGCTTGTCTGTTCAGGAGACAGAGCTTTCTCTAGTCTGTGGAATGAACTCCCCCAGGAACTAAAGAGTGTCATAAACCTTACCATATTCTGCTCCAAGTGCAAAGTGACCACCTTTGAGCTGCCTTCTCCCATATAAACATAACACAGTGTGTACATTTTAGAAGAACTCAACAAGGAGCCATCACTGTGGAACCTTCCCTCCCGCAGACCACCTCTTGTGGGTATTTTCTGAAGGTGGGGATCATCCAGACCAATGTTGTTTTTAGTAAACATCCACCCATAGGATATAGAAATAATTATCTAACATATTAATACTAGTGAATTTATGTATACTGCCTGCCAACCACAGCACAGTAAAGGTATAATAAAACACAATTTTTAAAACAGTGTTGAATAGTCGCCTGTCTCAGTTAAAAGCGTACTAGGAGTATTTTGGGATATCTCCTATGATATATTTCCCCCCCCCCCAAAAATACCCTCCTCCCCCTCAAGCTAACAGAAAATTCACAGAGTGCAATAGAAGAGTATTATGCAATCTCTTTTTCCTCCATGCTTATAAGCTTGAGCTGTACTAGTCTCTTCACTTATTTCCTTGTCTTCTCTTTATTTCTTGGCCTTCCGTGTAGCATTAAATCCTATATCTGCCTCAGAAATATTCACTTTCTGATTCTCTGTTTTAGTAGGAATGCTGGAAGACATGATGCTCAATGATCAGTCTGAAATCAGTTAAATTTATTAGCTACTTCTACGCAGAACAAAGCACTGTGACCAAAAGAATTATTAGTTTTAAAATGTAGACTTGGCTCAGAAAGTTGTATCTTGCCATGCCAGCTCCCATGATCTGCTGAGACTTCTGCAGTTAATGCTGAATGATGTACTGTATTTCCATAAACATGAGGGCACATATGCTCTGGAGCTGAATAATTTATTCAGAGTGAGTCTCTACCCAATGATTTTCAATAGTTCACTCCAAATCAGTGTCTATCAAATGTGGCACAGATGCTTGTTTGATCCCATTTCAACCATCTCTTTTGCTAGTAGTAACCTGATTCCTGTGAGACATTTTTAATTAATGAATTAATCATTTTCATGCTCAATACAGTGTCTTCAGTGAAAATCATTTTATTTACATCATAAAGCAATCATGTCCAAGCACACAACGTAATCTTACTCACTACAACCAAATAAATGGTGTCTTCAGTGGCTGAAGACCCCACTCTTAAAATAGAAATCTGATTCAATGAAAGTACAAGATTTTGTCACAGTGGTTTCCAGGGGCTATTCTAAAGAAAAATGATAGGCAAAGAGATTAATGGCCTAATTCAAAAACCTGGCTAATTTTGTTGTGAGAGAGATTTCTATTGCAATGAGCACTTTGGAACTTCTGAATCCCAAAGGCGTTTGAATTCTGTTTAAGAAATCAATAATGTCTTATTAAATTATCTGTCTGTCTAGATACTTATGACCTTCATTACTGTTCTATCTGAGCTGTCCCATCATTATTGTTAATGATGTTACTTTGGGTTAGACAATTCATTATAGATAGAGCTGGCAGTGGTGCATGTTTAAGGTTGCCTGACACTTCCCATTGCAGTTATATAGAAGGAACTTCAATTAAAAATTGCCTCCATATGATGAGATTTTAATCAAAATGTCAATGCTGATGATAATATACATTTCAGAAAATAGATATGAGAGATTTGTTTGCAAAACATAATCAACAACAAAAACCCAAACCAAACAATAGTTCTATGTTATTTCTGTAACTAGATTTTGAATATTTAGTACAGTTTTTAAAATATCACAAGATGGCCTTTCTGGCTACCCATTTTACACTTCAAAATCAAGCAATTATGCTACAACATTGCTCAGCAACACTGGGAAAGCATCATTTTAAAAGTTGGGTATCAGCTAAGTAGTTATATTTGCTAGTTTATTTTAATTGGACAACTTGCATTTTTTCCTAATAATTTTTTTTTTTATAATGCCTTCCAGCCGAGGATCTCAATGCACTTTACAAACATTAATGAACTTAGCCTCACAGAGTTGCTGTAAGCATTTTTAGTCACATGAAGTCTGCACCCAGAATAGAAGTCAGATTTCTTTACTGCCAGTACTGTACTTAACCACATTAGTGTGAAATTCACACCTGTGCAGAGGGACAAGCACAAGTTTATATACCACTTGAGTCCTATTTAAATTCTCAAAATAAGTTTTAAGTTAAACTTAAGTTGTACATAAGCCTTGTGACTAGCCTTCTGGTCTGGGGTGAATTTAATCCTTCTAGAAAGCTATGCAAAACTTCAGTAAAACCTAAAACTCTGCCTAGGTTTGTGATAAACTTTTGTATGAGTTTTGGGTGCTGGGGAAAGGTTCTGGTTTCAAGTGGAAACCAGGCAAAGCTCAGGACATTTGATGGGAGTTTTGCTTCATTTTTTAAAATTTTACCTTTTATTACTGAGCAGAGTTTCAGAGGGACACCTTATTCCATGCATCACATCACCTAATTTTTAAATCCTTGGTCTGAGTTCTTTCCTCAGCTTGTCACTTGTGACCTGATATTGTCCTGTTGCAATTATAGCCATTGAGACACCAGTTGAAATTAAGAGCAATGAGTTAGCTAGAACCTTTCCTCTTGGCCTTTCTCTTTTTTCCATTCCAGACAATTGCAATGTAGTAGAAGTTTCCTACAGCATCCTTTCTATTCAAGGCACAATCAATGCTCCCCGCACATGTCATTCTTTTCTGTTCAACTGTATTCCGCTGTATGTTTACTATAGAAACGTTTTCCAGTCTAGGGTTTGTAAGCGTGTTCATACGAGGAGCCTCAACCACCTCACCAGCTCCCATCTATGTGTGGTAGAGCACTGGATTTTGAATCATAGATGGTAACATTTAGGCTGGGATTTTCAAATGAGCCTAAGGGAGTTAGGTACCCATCCCCATTGGGAATTTGGCCTCTAATGCCCTTAGATGCCTTTGGAAATCCAAGCCTTAATAATTAATCTCTTCTTGCCATGGGGTCAGTCTTCCCTCTGTTGTGGTAGGTCCTCCTTCAGTGATAGCCCTGCCAGCTGAACTATAAGCAGCCTCTTATGTTCTCATATTATGCTCAAGTAATGTTTCCACCACTTAGGGCTTGTCTACACTTTTAAAGTGCAGCAGTGGTGCCGCGGTAGCACTTCAGTGAAGATGCTACCTGTGCCGATGGAAAGTGGTATAGGTGCTTCACATCCCTGAGAGGCAGTATCTAGATTGACTGACAAGAGAGGTTCTCTCATCGGCCTTGTACTGTCTACATTGTCCTTCTCCTGCTGCACCTCCCCACACAGCCCCACTTGGCTCCGACCTCCAGGCAGCTGGATCTGTGTGGGGAGTAGAGGGGGCGGTATGAAGCTGCTTCTCATGCCGGCTGACTCCACTCAAGGTCACGGTCTGTGAGACAGCCTGGCTTGGGAGGAGGCAGCAGCAGCAGCCCGGGCCCAGCAGCCAGGCCAGGAGCTCACTGGGTGGACTGCAGCCGCCTCCCTAGCTGGGCTCTCTCTCTCTCTCTCTCTGACAGCTGCTGCACACCGCACAGAGTGGCCACCCTCAGCCGGCATGAGAAGTGGCTCCGTCCCACTCCCTGCCCGGGCCCAGCTGCCGGGGACAGGGACTGAGCGAGCCAGAAACCATTTCTGGGTGTGGTGCAGCAGGAGAAGGTAACTCTGGTGGGGAGAGCATGGTGGCCCCAGGCCGGGTTCAGGATCACTGGGAAAGGCTCTGGGAGCAGGGTCCCTCTGCTCAGCCGGAGGCAGGGGCATTGCCCACACCCTTCCCCCTGCTGAGGTATCCGTGAGGTTGCAGGAGATCTAGGGAGACACTGTGGTGCTGTGAGTCTCCCTGGACCCCACCCCAACCCAGCCCAGAAGCACATGTTCTCCACCCCAACCCAGCCCAGAAGCACATGTTCTCCACTCCTGTGGCCCCAAATGCTCAGGAGCTGGCAGGATTGACTGCCCTTGCCCAAGGAGATGGGGCTGGAAGGTTCCTCCCAGAGGCGACAGGTGGGGAAGCCTGGGCCTCCGCACTGGCCGCTGGGGAAGTGGCCAAAGCCCCGAAAAGGGCCAAGTTTTGTTTAGAAGGCCAAAAAAGTGGCTGGGAATTTAAACAGGCCCAGGGATGGGGCTGAAATCCTGAAGAGGTTCAACCACTCATTGAACTTTGTTATCCCCCACCTCCCAGAAAGGGACTGAAGTTAAGAAGTGATCTGGCTGGAGAGCTGGGAAACCATAAAACTGCTAAAGGCAATGAGTCTCCAGGGAGAAAGCCGTGTGGGTACTGCTCCATAACAGGACAGGGCCAGACTTAAAGACAACCCAGACGGGGCTGAGGACTGAGCCCAGAGGCAGGGCCACAGATACCAACAGGGGCACACTGATAGGCCCTGGTGGACCTTTGTTACCCTCAAAGGGGTTCCTCACTTTTAGACTCTGTGTGACTTAGCCGGAGGGCTGAGCCATTAAAGAACATCCTGATAAGGGCTGACGGGGGCACTGTGAGGAGAGAGAGAGCAGGTTTGCACCTAGCCAGCAGGAGGCACTCATGAAAAGGGTGTTCACCTGACACATAATGGTAATAGGCCTTTTAAGCCATCATTGTGGTCCACATATTCCTGTGGCAGCCAGAGGCCTATCCAGCCCCTGGCATAGTTTAGAACAGCCTCCAGCATACCCCACAGGCCACTGGCTGCTGAGACTAGCTCAGATGCACTGTACATTGGCCTCACTATGACTTTTATTCACCTCTTACTGCAGTGGAGCGGGAGGGCCATTGTGGTAACTATATGCCAGCCAGTGAACTTTTTGGCATAGGGGTTATTTCCCGGGGACCATTTCTGCCCAGTATAAGTTTTCTATGCTAGGGCACAAAAGAGAATTGGGCCCTGGGTTTATTCTTTGGTAAGTTAACAAAGAAATTCAGTATATGGACAGTTGCATTCTCCTCCCAGCCTGACCAAATTCCTTTAAGTATTTAGTACCCACTCCTGCCCATCAAAAAATATAGATATGTTCAAAGTTAGTGCTGCCCTTTGTCTCCAAATTAGCCAACATCCCATCAGTCCTCTGGCACAGCAAGAATTAGGAAACAAAGCTCAAGCATTTAAACATCGAATAGTTTAAACAATTTTTTTTCTCCACCCTGTATCATCTACCATATTTTAAAACAATCTTCCCATCCTTAAAGCGATGCCAACCAGTGCTGGTTTTGTGTTTATGAAACACAAATTAGGAGCTAGGACAAGACCCACATGGTTAATTTTAAAGTTCATTTGAGTTTTATACTGAGGTTATGACCAATATTCCTCTTGTTTATACACCTATGCACGTGCTTTGTTTCAAATGGTTTTAATTTGTTCAGGGTTAAAACCGAATATTGTGCATGTCTTGGAGATCTTTTGGAAACCACCACTAGAAGGACAGAATCATAGAATATCAGGGTTGGAAGGGACCTCAGGAGGTCATCTAGTCCAACCCCCTGCTCAAGGCAGGGCAGCTCCCCAATTTTTGCCCCAGATCCCTAAATGGCCCCCTCAAGGATTGAACTCACAACCCTGGGTTTAGCAGGCCAATGCTCAAACCACTGACCTACCCCTCCACCCTGGATTGTACCATGTTTAGCTGATGCTGTGAATTAGAAGAATCTATTCCTCTCCTCTCTTTATTCCAATTTATTTTCTAAAATCTGCCTTGAGGCTACAATGGAAGCTGTGGTTCTGTCATCCATTCTTACATAGAAGTTATGGAAAGAGGGAAGCTATCGATTTCTATTGCCAATGAGCAAATATAGAGGGGACTTTAAGAAAGTACTATCAATTTCTGTAGGAAGTTGCATGGGTTGAATACCTTTCTTATCCATGAAGTGGCCTATTTCAGCTAGCCTGTGTTCATCTTTTTGGCATCATGGTGCTGTTCAGGTCAAATGTCCCGGTCAGGTGAACCCATGGGGAACAGAATAGTAGATAGAGTGGGAGTGTTTTCCAGTCACAGCTCAAATAAACTTCTGGGTAGCCCATCCAAGATCAGAGATGTGATTTTTAGAAAGCCAGTGCATGCTCTGATTAACACATAGCCTAACATCACAATCCTTAGTGTTTTCCATAAAAACGTGAGCTACTTCCATCACCCGACTGATCATATTACAGCATTATCTTTTAGAATGAAAGCTTTCGGTCTCTTACATAATCAATAACCTGTAAAATGGGGGAAATTATACTTTCTCTCTTTGTAGAGTGCTCTGAGACCTCTGGATAAAGAGCCAATATAATAGCTAAATAGTGTTGCTATTATTATTAGAGTTTTCTGCCTAAATTTTGGGTAAAATAGTGGGGGGTTTATTTCCAAGCTTTACTTATCCATCAACTTTGCTGTCAAAACATCGCAGTATCATAGTAAGAATATAGTCAGTTTATAAAATTCTACTGTGAAATGCTTTTAGCAGGAGAAAGGTGATTAAAAACAGATTTACAAAAAGCATAGCAAGTTTGGCTTTACAGAAATATTTTTATTTATTTATTTTCATAGGACCTGATCCTGCAGTCTTACTCATGCAAATTCCCCTTGGAGTAATGACTGCAAAATTAGGCCTGAAGACTTATTACTTTGAATGTGATGTGACTAGAACTCTAGACTCTGAGTGGTGTAGTGGTCACATCCAGGGGCAGTAGTGCACCTAATATCAGTAAGTGATTCTAGGCAGTGAGTGAATGTCTTAGCAGTCATTTAACTTCAATTGTTAGTGCCACCAAACATACAGACTTTACACTATCACCATGCAAGTTGTGGAAGAGTCATTCTTAAAGCCTGGCAAATTAAATATAACTTACTAGATATGGCCGAGTCACTTTTCATAAGGCTCACATCTTTAATTGGTAGAGCTTTGTCAATAACTGGAAAAGATATATTGACTAATGTGTCTCCATGTTGTTGTTACAGGAGATCTCTAAATTGTCTTTTTTAAAAAAAAAAAAAAAAAAAAAAAAAAAAAAGCAAGCAGACTTTAACAAACTCAGAAATTGGGTAGGTAGAGTCCTAGGGAGAAGAAAATCTAAGGGAAAAAAAAAAGTTCAAGCAAGCTGCAATTTCAAAGAGACATATAAAAGCACAACTGCAAACTACCCGATGCAAGGAAAAGATAGGAAGAATAGTCAGAGGCCAATATGGCTCCATCAGGAGTCTTTAATGAACTGAAAATCAAAAAAGAATCCTATAAAAGGTAGAACAATGGATAAATTGCTAAGGAGGAGTAGAAAAGAACAGTGCAAACATGTAGGAACAAAATCAGAAAGGTAAGGCACAAAATGAGTCACACTAGCAAGGGACATAATAAGAAGCAGCTCCTTTCAATACTTTGGGAGTGAGAGGAAGACAAAGGAAAGCATAGGCATTTTATTTAGTAGGGGAGGAGGGTTAATGATATCAAAAAGGTTGAAGGTGTTAATGCCTATTTTGCTTCAGTCTTCACTAAAAAGGTTAATTGTGACAGATAGCCAATACAATTAATATGAATAACAAGAGGGAAGGAATACAACCAAAACAGGGAAAGAACAGGTTAAAGAACATTGAGATAAGTTAGATGTATTCAAGTAGGCAGGGCCTTATGAAATTCATCCAAGGGTGCTGAAGCAATTATTGTTGAGAACTCATGGAGGATGGTGAGGTCCCAGAAGGGAAAACACAGTTCCTATCGTTAAAAAGGGGAACAAAGAGGGACTTGGGGAATTAGAGCAGTCAACCTAACTTTGATACTTGGAAAGATATAATTTGTTCCTGTTAACAATTAATTAATAAGCACCTAGCGAATAATAGGATTATAAGGCATAACCAGCATGGATTTGTCAAAGAACAAATCATTGCCAAAGCCAGCCTAATTTCCTTCTTTGACAGGTTTACTGGCCTAGAGGTAGGGGGAAAACAGACATCTACCTTGTTTTAGTAAGGCTTTCAAATTACTACCCACATAACATGCTAATAAGCAACCTAATGAAATGGGGTCTAGGACAGGATTAGAATTCAAATGGGAGAACTGGTGTGAATTCAACAAGATGAAATTCAATAAAGAACTTTGCACTTAGGAAGGAAATCAATGCACACCTACAAAATGGAGAATAACTGGCTAGTTAGGTGGTAGTACTGCTGAAAGAGGATCTGGGTTTTAGTGGATCACAAATTGAATGAGTCAACAATGTGATGCAGTTGTGAAAAAGGCCAATAGCATTCTGCAGTGTATTAACAGGAGTGCTGTATGTAAGACACAGGAGGTAATTGTCCCTCACTACAGGGCACTGGTGAGGCCTCAGCTGTAGTACTGCATCGAATTCTGGATGCCACACAAAGTTGGAGAGAGAGTCCAGCAGAAAGCAACAAAAATGATGAAAGGTCAGGTTTTCTAAACCTATCAGGAAATGTTAAAAAAAAATTGGGCATGTTTAATCTTGAGAAAAGATGACCGGGAAAAGAGCTTGATAGCCATCCTCAAATATGTTGAGTTATTAGAGAGAGGACTGATCAGTTGTTCTCCATATGCACTGAAGGCAGAACAAGCAGCAGTGGGTTTAATCTGTAGCAAGGGAGATTTAAGTTAGAGATTAGGAAACACTTCCAAACTATAAGGGTAGTTAAGATCTGGAACAAGCTTCCAGGGAGGTTGTGGAACCCCCATCACTGGAGGTTTTTTTTTTTTTTTTAAAAAAAAAAAAAAAACCACACAGGTCAGACAAACGCCTGCCAGGGATGGGCTAGGTTTACTTGGTCCTGTCTCGGTGTAGGGGGCTGGCTTGATGACTTCTGGAGTTCCCTTCCGGCCCTCGATTTCTGTGATTCTAGGATTTCTTTAGATGAGTGGAATCCAGATCTATCTTGTTTGCAGGAACAAATTCTTAATTAGTTATCAAGTGTTAGTTATTTTATGCCCTGAACATCAAGTACTAATAAAAATTTTATCATTAATAGCTGTAGCCAGGTAAATATTGTCAAATGGCTAAGAACATCTTGTTCCGTCATATAACAAGACCGCTGAACGGATCCAGGGAATCGTGATTTTATTATGACTGTACATTCCAAGTAAAAGGGTGACACAGTGATAAAACACTACAGTTAAAATATGCCATTAAAATAAACTACACAGCAACAAAACAAGGAAAATCATTCCCAGAAATAAGTGTATAAAAATCATAAACATGGCTTTTAAATGTACATATCACTTGTTTAGTATATGTATTGAGGATTCATGTTCTTTGCAGTGTCTTTTACTAATGTACAGGCTGGCTATGAAGAAACCCTCTGCTTTCTTTACTTTTCAAAACCTTGTTAAAAGTGTTTTCAGAATTGACCTTGTCTATTCTTAGAAATCTGCAGTAATAACGCTGCCTCTGAAAGCAGCATGTGGATTAACACAGTATGGGATAGGGGGAGCAACTTTTGCTTTCCTAAAATAGTGGTCCTACCTTATTTTCCTCTATTAGATCGGTTAATTGATTATCTCTCTGGATTAATGCATATCGTCAGCAACGCATTCCCTCCTTTTTAGTAACTTGTGGTCCTTATTTGTGTTCAAGGTGGCATTATGTTTTGCAAGCAACGCTCAAATGTTGGTGGTTAAACCAATCTAGAAATATAACAAGCTGCTCCCCCGCACAAGACTTAAAACCCCCCCACCTGGTTCAGTTCTAAAGATTCAGATTCCTAACGATGGAGGTCCCTTTTCCAGTCCTACATTTCTAGGACTCTAAATGAATCGCAAGTAGGTAACAAGTTGGATTCTGCTTCGGTTAGGCTACTGAAAGAGAAAGTTACTGCACAGAAAAAGTAACGTCTCCTTTAAACCACTGCCTAGTACTACCTTTAACTCTACATCTTGTTTAAGACCGGTTACTTTATTACCCTGAATGCTAGCTCAGGAAGCCAGGGTGCAGTTCCATCTACAGTAATGAGACACTCTCCTAGCTAAATAAAACATTGTAGAAGATGCTCCATTAAACGGGTCTTTCATCTCTTCGACTCGAGCGTCCAAACGATCTGGCCTCGCCTCCCCTTTCACCTGGGGGATGCCTGCAGGGGTCCCGGGCAATCGCTGATATAGCGACGCGAGGCCAGGGCTGGCACAACCCAAGTGAATCTCCCGCAGCTCCACGGGCGTGACACTCGGCCAGCCCAGCCCAGCAGCCCAAGCCCAGCAGCCCGTAGCGCGGGTTCTCCCCGCCGAGGGGCTCTGGGAGCTCGCTCTGCCGCTGGGCTCCGCTTTGAAAGCGGGCCCTTGCACACACGCGCCTGCAGGAGCGCAGCAGGCCTGAGCCGCAGAGCGCTGCGCAGCGGCCCTTCCCAAGAGGCAGCCAAGAGCCGGGCCCGCCTTCCCTCGCAGCTGCCCGGAGCGCACCGAACCCCCCCCCCCCAGCGCGCCGGAGCACGAAGCTTGCAGTCCCCGGCCTGGCCCCCCCCCCCGCGCCGCCCCGCGCCTGCGATCACTTGGAGAACTGCTCTGCACGGCGGCTAGGCTGAGGCCGGAGGGATGAAGTGGGGGCACTTGCAGACCGCGCAGGTGCACAGGCTGGCGCCCCCGGCCAAATGCAGCTGGCTGCACTGCTGCTCTCCAGGGACAGCGAGAGGTATTTGTTGGCGGACCGCAGGCTGTCCGGGTGGTTCAGGTTGCCCGGGGTGAGCAGCACGGAGCCCGGCGCGGCGAAGAGGGGCAGCCCGGCCAGCAGCAGCCTGGGCCCGGAGCCGCTCATCTCCCCGATGATCCGCCTGAGCTCCTGCAGCGAGCTGGCCCAGCAGGAGGATGTAGTTCCTGGCCAGGAGCAGCGTGGCGATCTTGGAGAGCTTCCTGCCTGGGAGGCTCTGGCAGTGGGCTGCCGAGTAGGGCATGATCACCTCCCGCAGCGCGTCCATGGCCAGTTCCGGTCCTGCATCCTCTTCCGCTCCCGGCTGTTGATCTTTCGCCTCAGCTGCTGCTGCTCCTTTTTCTGCTCCGTCTTGCCGCCGCTGGGCGCCGCCCAGCCCCGGCTGCTGCTCAGGAGCAGGCTCCGGCTGGTCGTGCACTTGCTAGGGAGCAAGGCGGAGGAGGGCGGCCGGTAGCCAACCAGCTCATACAGGGCTGTCCCCAGCTGCGCCTCGCCTGGGCGTTGTTGCCTCAACATGGTCCTCCCGCCGCGTTCAGGCGAGGCTGCGCACCTTCATGGCGAGGGCCTGACGGGCACGCGGCAGCGTGCACGCGAACACGGGGCTGTCCTTCGCCCTAGAGCCACGTTAGCGGAGGCGGAGGCGGCCGCGGCGGGTAGGCGAGGAGGGAGCTGGTCGCTCAGGTCTGGGGAAGGGAATGAGCTCGCCGGGGCCCTTTAAATCCATTTCTCCCACTTTGGGCAAAGGGATGGCAGTGGCAGCCAATGGGAGCGCAAAGCGGGGCAGAGGCGGCTCTCATTGGCTGCCGCCTGCTGCGGGGCGGAAGAGTTGCGCTTACAATAAACTTCTCCTTCGCCAAGGTCGGCTCGGCCGTCCCGGAGCCGTTTCCCTCCCACGGCTCCCCTGCTTTGCCAGGCACCTTCCTTTGTTATGCGGAGACGCTCTGTTTTCTCCCCGCTCCCCTCTGGGCTCGGACTGCTTTCCAAGAATTTCAATGTCTGCCAAGGGATTGAAAAGAGAGTTTGTTTCTGACGGACTCTCACCTTTCAGAGCACGTAAAGCAGGGTCTGGTTTGTCTTTTTCTTTGCTCCCATAGCTCCTTTTAAAAAGCCTTTCAGGATTCCCTCTTCCTCCAGTTGTTGTTGTTAGGGATGGGCTGTCTTCCCTTCTCTCCCCCCTCCCCCAAACAAAACAAAACAACAACAACAGAGAGTTGGACCCGACTGCAAAATTTGGAGGGTGGATGAATACCCCCTCTCAATTCTTAGATCCAGAATGTTTGCTCAGGCCCATCTCTACTTACTGAATTAAGTTTACCTTTGTGTCGTGGTATTTCTTAGATATGCATTGTTGTAGCATTGTGTCCCATTGTGTGCATTGTGTTTGTCCTAGGATAATGGGGAGAACAAGGTGGGTGAAGTACGTACTTATTGGATCATCTGTTGATGAAAGAGCAAGCTTTGGAACTACACAGAGCTCTTCTTCAAGCTGGAAAGCCTGCCTCTCTGTGTATTAGATAGACAACTGAGCAGCTAAACAGCTCACGAAAGCTTATGCTCTAATAAATTTGTTAGTCTCTAAGGTGCCACAAGTACTGCTTTTCTTTTTGCAAATACAGACTAACACGGCTGCTACTCTGAAACCTCTAAGTTCTGAGTTACCTTAGTGATACTTCACAGTTTTTTGCATGGCATACTGGTCATTCTGTAGCCATAGTTTAAGACTAGCAGTTTAACAGTTGCATAAAAGCAGAAATAGATAAGTAGATTTCACATATTCTACGAATCATAGTAAATTTTCAATGGTTTTAATATAAGAAATATGTATGTAACCAACAATTGGGACAAAATATTACATTAATTCTTTTGTATTTCAACGAAATTAATGTAATGTGGTGACCTAGATATTCCCCTAGTACAGTTTGATCTGTAGTGCACTGAACTCAATGAGAGGTCTTTCCATTGATTCTGTGGACTTGGGATCAAGCCCTTAATGCTGTTAAGGGAATGGAAGGGGAGAGGAAAAAAAAAAGCAGTGGAAGCCAGTGTGTCTGATGAGAAGAAATATTCAATGGAAGATCAGTTCTACTTTTTAAAAATGTGTTTACGAGAATAGCTTTAAAGACATTCATTTCTAGGTCACCTGTTCAGATTCAGCGCACAAACATCAGTGAGGCAAAACTCATTACTCTCTGAAAGTTATTCATCAATCTATAGGAAATGAGTCGGTGGGCCTCAATGAATGTTCCCTTTATATATTTTTTTTTCCTGATGCAGAATGAACAGCTGCAAGAGCACAACTTATGTGCTGGGAAAAGAAGTACACCAAAGGTCAAGGATATGGTAGTGACAAAGAGAGTCTGTGCTTATATCAGAAGTAGTATGAAGTGGAAGTCAGCCTATGTAGGTATAGCTTTTGGGAGATAAACATGGAACCACAAGAGTGATGTGTTTAAAGGGTTCTTGTAGAGCTGCTTACTAAAATTCTGCCACGCTACTGAAAGACAGGTTGGGATAATTTCCCTGTCGTCAAAAATTTTCCCCTGTAGCTCATAAAATACTTCTAAAGAGCAAATGTTTCTTGTGGAACAGGTAACAGAGCTCCAATGTATCCTTGAAATACTTATGGGGGGAAAAAAAGAGCTGTGGACATCACTTCTGCCCCTATTTCAAATTACCCAGTAAAACACGGCACACTGTTGGCCATCTGCTCAGCATACTTTTCAGGTGCAAAGTAAAATAATTTCCAAACAAAAGGCACTTCATATGTTTTTGCGCCAGTGCTGGTGCTTCCCGCCTTGCTTGTGAGGAAATATTTTTTGTTTCAAAGGGGAAAACTGGTTAATAGAGCCTCCAGTCTCTCAGCCATTCTTTGTGAACACGCACAGGGAAAGCACATCAGAAACACGCATATACACGCACCTGATTTTCAATAATATTTTGAAAATAGAAATATTCTCCACATACCCCAGTACTTCTTACAAAATATGTATATCAACTTAACATCTGGATAAACCCAAGAAGCTTTGTACACTCTAGAAAGGATTGGAAGAAGGTATGAAAGAGGCTTCTGCTTCCGAAATTAATGCGGTTAGTCTTTTGTTGGATGAACTGGCCATGAAATTGATGGACCTGCTTTGGACACAGTCAGAAAACATGTCAGGATATCGACTAAGAGTCCATGTACTCAAAGAACTGAAAACTATGGTGACTCTTCCCCTAGGATCATTTCTATAAGGTAGATGAGTAAGCCCACACTTTGTGATGCTTGGTAGAAATGACCACTTTTAAACTCCATAGGAGTTAATATTTCCAGAAGAGTTAATATCTCTTTTCCTGTTCTTGTAATGAAGAGGATGGGAATAGCCCCTGGGAATATACCTCATACTGAAAAAGCTCTGTGCCAGCCCTCTCCCAAGCCCTGCCATAGGGGAGCATATCAGGGAAAGGTGTGTGACTAGAATGCACCACACTCCAGCTATTCTCACTTGGCAGGTGAGCCACAGGAGGCCATTTCAGCCAGAACATATGTTAGAGCAGCCCCTAGGCTACATGTGCCAGGCATGGGCAGGCCCTCAGCTATCCCAATGATACAAGGATGCAACAATGGCTTAAAGCTACCTTTACTGCTGCCTGCTCCCTTACAGTTGCTACACCAAGCCCAGGAATGGAGGAACAGGGAATCGGGTCCTGTTTTGTAACCAACTCTCCTCTCTTCCCATCTGATTCTCGACCAGAGGAGCCATTTGTCAAGAATGGGGCAGAAATTAAATCCTTTTCTGCTTGTACTACTTGAAGTTAGGGAGGGAGAACATTTAGAATGTACACAAGTTTCTTTATTCCCTTCCTCCTCTTCTTCCTGTTTCTAATTTTTCCTTTTTCCATGATTATTATTGATGATTATTTGTATTGCAGTAGAGCCGCGATGTCCAAAATCATGTCAGGACCCTACTGTGCTAGGTACTATACAGGCATGCACACGCCCACGCACACACACACCCACACACACACATCCCATTCTCCTTTATCTTCTTTGGAAAGATAACTGGCCATGGTAAAAACAAAGGAGTACTTGTGGCACTTTAGAGACTAACAATTTATTAATAAATTTATTAATAAATAAATTTGTTGTCTCTAAGGTGCCACAAGTACTCCTTTTGTTTTTGCGAATATAAGACTAACACAGCTGCTACTCTGAAACTGGCCACGGTAGTAATTCAGTATAACACATCAGTCTCAATGCTGTTGAATTACTGCTTAGACTTCTTTAATAGAAAAGACTCTGATAGGTTTTTCCATGAAAAAAAACATTTTAAAACTCAAGAGCGGTTCAATTTCTGAAATTCAATCCTCATCCTTTTAAGACTAATAAAACAAACCCAAGGGGGGAAGAGAGCGAGAACAGCAGAAAAGAAATGCAATTCCTCTCTCTGACTCTCTCACTTTGCAGTGTAGCTGCTGGAATCACAGTATGCACTTGTCAACTTTTATCAGAATTCCTTTATAGGTGCAAGGGTGGATTTGTTGTACCTGGCTAAGCTGGACTCCTATTAGACGGAATGCAAGCAGAAAAGATGGGAAAGAGGAGTAGAAATAGGGAAATGAAACATAAGAAATGGTGTATAACAGACCTTCATATTTAACATCACAGGTGTTGCATAGGATGTTGACTTGATGAAGGTTGTGATGTCATTTGTTCTCTCTTCTTGTTCAGTCTGGTCAGAAAATTTTTCAGGATAGGACAACCTATGGTGATTGTGATGTGAGAGAGGAAAGGATTTCTGGGGCTCCCCCGCCCCCAATCCCACTTTGCATAGGGAAGGGAAGACAGCTGTAAAGCTACTGTTGGTGGTGCAACTTCTTCTTCTGGGACTTCCCTTTCCCCACCTGCTGCTGCCACCACCAGTCAGGTAAACAGGTTAAGGGAATGTGGTGAGGGGCAGAGGGGAGAATAGTTGACAGATTGGGTGGGGGATGTAGTGTGAGAACAGCTAGTAGATTTGGAGCGGTTTGTAGTGGTGAACTCCACTGTCTTTAGTGAAGTTACTCTTGATTTACACCTGTGTAAGTGAGAGTAGAATCATGTTCACCATCTATAACAGCCATAGGCAACCTGTGTAAGGGTTCTGTGATGGGACAGAACTGTTGCACAACAGCCTAATGCTACCTTTTGTTCACACCAACTCCCACCAAGACATACTGTAGAGTGTGTTTCTGGGTTTGTGTACATATTAATATAAAATACATATACTGGATAAGTCAACCTACCTTCATTGTCTGGGAGGGAATCCAAGATGATGAAAAGGCACCAGAAGAAGATCTGAGTCATGCTAATTATTCAGACAAAATGCATGTAGTTAGTAAGCAGAAGCCGGTTATTTCCCTTCTTTGATCAGAGCAATATGTTGCAGATGAGCAACAGACTAAAATACAGCTTTTGATAGCAAGAGGACTGAGTTTTGAAAGTTCACAGAATAGATTGTATTTTCCAGCAAACCAGGTTCTTCAAATCCCATAGCTCGTATTTAGCAAATTTGATTTTTTTTTACATGAGGTTTCAGATTAACATTCCGTTTTCAAGACACATTTATATGAACACAGTAGTAATCCAATGAATCAGTTGAAAATGATTCCTGATTAGATCACATCAGTTATTGATTTTTATTTTAAATATGGCTATTAAAAAACCATATACTTATACTGAGAGCATTTTTTATTTTGCCACAGGCATCAGTAGCTTCAAAACCCACACAAATAGAAAGTTAAAAGCAAGAATATTTTACTCTGCAACAATTAACTACTTCTCCTAATATAAAATGTCTTAACTATTCCAATAATATACATAGGAATCTATTTTCTCTTTTTTCTACTGAAATCCAATATGACAAGGAAATTTTGCAGAAAGAAAAATAAAATAAATAAAAAATAAAGGTGGCAGTTCCTTTTTCTTCATAACAAACAAGTTTAAACTAGACAATAAAATGTTCACTTTAACTTCAACATAATTGGAAATAAAAATTGTTCCTCACTAGAAAAATATGTGTTGAGTCTCTCTTAAGTCAGTAGCCGAAGCCAATGCTATAGAGGCTTACACTGATACAATAAAAAGGGACAATTTGCTTGGAAGTCTGTGGCTAGTTTAGAACACAATGCCCAATGTCACAGTCCGTTTTGTTGCAAAAAATTGGCAGTTTAACTCGGAGTCTCAGTTAGCCCGAAAAAGATGTGAGTGATTCTGGCTGAAACAGCTTTGCTTATTGGATGTTCCAAACTGTTAAAACAGCCCTTTCATAGTGATACATGGCCAAGTGTGTTCAAAGAAATGAGGGGGGAAAACAAAGGTAGCTCTGAAGTCATTTCCCTGCACTGAATCCAGCCATCCGGTTTCACTCTTTCCCCATTGAATGGACAGAATGCAACAGGAAGAACAGGAATGAAAGAGAACAAACAGGCCGAATGTACTGGCAGAGAGACTAGAGAGAGAGGGAAGACAGGGGCAGCTAGATGCTAAACTTCTATTCTTTGTTCTTAGAAAGGAAATGAATGATTAATTATAGAAATCCAAGAGGTAATAAATGTGCCTAACTGAAGTACTGTGGCAAGTTCCTAGAACACCTGCAATAACAGTAGCCTGTGTAAATCAAGTACTTCTCTCTTTATGGAGAGTAGACAGGATACAGGGGACAGAAGGATACTGTTCAAAATTTCACCTGGTTTGCTTTCTGCTGGCTTGAAATCCTTGTCATCTATCCCTGTCTGCTTGCTTTCTGTGGGAAGCAAAACCCCAGTCAGCTAAGGAAGAAACCAGGTTGTTCCAAGTGCCTAAAGAGGGTGGGATCAGGCTCTGACATGACTAAGAATGTAATTTTACTAATACATCTAAAATTGCTTCCCAATCAATGTTTGTATTTAAAACAATTTTTCTTAATGAAACATACAAAAACAAGTATTTAATATGCAGTATTTATCCACAAAGATGTATACTGTGTAAGTATTACAGTTAGGATTTAAATATAGCCTAAGGAAATTAGGTGCATAAATCCCATTACAATTTCAGTGGGATTGGGTGCTTATCTCTTTTAGGCCCCTTTGGAAATTCCATCCTACAACACTGTGGCCCACAGTTCAGCAAGGTACTTAAATAACTGCCTGTCTTTAAGCATGTGAGTAGTTCCATGGACATCATTGCTTAAAGATAGGCACCGGTTAAATACCTCGCTGAACTGGAGCTTTAATGAAGGAAGGTTCAAACGTTTTTTCACAAAAGGGTAATAATAACTGTTCAACTATTTAAAGAAGTGATATCTATAAAACCTACTAGACTGGAAAACCTGTAGTTGATGGAGTTAACAAGACCAATTAGGGCTTAATTAATCCCCCACTGCTCAGGTTCATAAACATGGAAGCTCCCAACTGGAGAGTTGGATTCAAATTAGCTCATTTTTGTCTCTTGTTTCACTTTTAAAGTCTAACCCCTTTCTAATGTGACTGATTTTTCAGACCTCCCATCCTCATGTGTCTGAACTGTGTTCTCTCTTACATGTGCGATGTCTTGGATCAGACCCTGACATACAGTACTGATTTACTGTAAGTGTTAATCGTTTAACTATGTAGAATCTTACAGTGGCAATTAGGCACTTAGGTAGCATAAATCACATGTAATTACAGAGAAAATACATTATTGCTTCTATCTTCCTCCTCCTAGCAGCGTTTAGATGGTATACTCTGTATGGTATTTGAGTATTTCTAAGCTGCTGAGTGGAGAGAAGAGATGTTGCCTCTGCACCCCCTAACTAAAAAGGTTGGAGTCACAGGAAGGGAGAGTCAATCAAGCCTTCCCTGAAGTCCTTAATCAATCCATCACTTCTTGCACCCAGGCTGGGCCTGGTACAATGTCTCTGATTGTTTTTCCCTTGTCCTCAGAATGGCCCATTTTACATTTAACCATTGTAGGCCTGGTATTGTGAAGTGCTGAGAACTCTCAACTCACATCAATATCAACAGGAATTTGAACTGAACAGCACATTGCAAGATCAGTCCTTGTGTGAGTTTGGTGTCTGTGAAAGAGAAAATATAATAGTGCATCGTTTCTGTGCTCAGAGCTAACAGCACAGCTCTGCCTATGCACCACAGTCCTAATGTATGACACTTCTATAGCATCCTGGCTATACCCTGAGCTTCAAATCATACAGGGAAAATTGGCCTCTCCGAGATGCCTCTGTAGTTCCTTTTTCCCTTGGGGTGCTACCATTGTTGTCAATGGGCTTTCTAATCACAGAGAAAAGGAGTACTTGTGGCACCTTAGAGACTAACAAATTTTAATTTCATGAAGTTGACAGATTTCCACTCTATACGGCTAATTCAGTGCCTTGCATAATGACAGGTTTCAGAGTAGCAGCCGTGTTAGTCTGTATTCGCAAAAAGAAAAGGAGTACTCTAAGGTGCCACAAGTACTCCTTTTCTTTTTGCGAATACAGACTAACACGGCTGCTACTCTGAAACCTAATCACAGAGAGAGATGCTGAGTGTGCAGTAGAAATTTGTTCTTTGAACAGGAGAGACTCTGGCCCAGATTTGGAAAGTATTTAAGTGTCACTCCTCTCAGTGTTGCAAGGCCCTAGCGACTTGGACAGCTATGTCCATTTTCAAAAGTGACGTAAGCACTTAGGAGTGTAAATTTCATTGAAAGTCAATGGGACTTAGGCTCCTAAGGCACTTTTAAAAATAGGACTTAACTATCTAATCTTTTAAGCCTTGCAACACTGAGTGGAGCAATGCCTAAATCACCTTTAAAAATGTGGACTTTTGCCCTATATGCAGTCGTTTTGTAATGTGCACAAATTCCCTCCAAGAACTGCAATTGGACTATTATGGGGAGAAAGTCTTTGGGATAACAAACCAGATACCAAACATTTTTAATAAAATGCAATGAAAAAAATAATCCATATTCTTTTCATGAACATGTACCAAGAAGGATTTGATAGAGTATGGAAAATAGAATGCACCAAATTGCTAAATCAACAACACCACATTGCTGCGAATGCACTCTGGGGTTTCCTATTAGTTGTCTCCCAGAATGCAGTGCACAGCTCCCACTCTCTACCAGTAGCTGACTCTCTGAGATTTGTCCTCACAGTGACGCCATGGCATGTTTGCATATGAGACACATTTGTGATGGATAGATTACTTATCAGTCTCACAAGGATAAGTATTACTTCACTAGTTGGATGCAATAATAAAAATTTCCTGAAAATCAGAAGCATAAAGCAGCAAAACTCACATTCTTGATGTATTTCTTATTGAATTGACTATAAGGATATTAGACTTGTATGCTGTTTGGTATTAATTAGCTACATATAATCATTGAGAATGTAGACAGATTGGAAAATAATGGTTTGTTTTATTTTTTCTTTGTCTTTTTTATTGTGTGTGCCTGTGTATGTAATATATAAACAGTATATATGCACATCTATAACACATATGTACACATGCATTCCTTCTCTGTGTGTATATACACACACATACTAGAGAAATAAATATTTTATTTAAAAAGCTTGTTGGGCTTACCAACCTGTTTTTGTTGGGGTTTTTTGGCAAATTTTGTTGCATTACTTGGGTATTCAAGTTTGTATATTTGAAAATGAAAATAGGGGTGGGTGTCTGTGTCTGTGTAAAATGCTAAGATGAGAAGGAGCTGATTTTTTTTTGTATGTGACATTATGACTTAGTAGCACCAGATGTTATATGTTAATGATAGAATGAAAATTGACAGTGGCTGGAAACTACTTCGGGGAAGCTTTTCCAGCATCGCAAAGAGCTGCTGTCATTTTGCATGTAGAGAAATTAAAACATGTTAAACTTCTTCTCCTGAAGCATTTGGTTAGTTCTGCTGAGAGCAGAATTCCTTTTGGCTAAATTAACAATAGTGTATTACAAGGAAGAGGAGTGATTTTTAGCAATTTTATATTGCAGATGATTGATATGTAAAGCAAACAATACCAGGGGGACAGCATGGCATAGCACAGTACACAAACCTCACACAGAATATAGACCAATTTGGTATAATAATTAGCAGCCACTGTACCATATGAGACCCAGAATTCTACAGTAAACATGAATTACCTCTCCTATATACTTAGCGAGATCTCAGTTCAGCCAAAATCACCTATGGCCCTGATATAGTAGATCATGTGGATTAGTTCTCATTGTATCCTACTTTAACAAGTCTTCATTAGGGGATAAAAAGAAATTTAGTTTTCCATCTACAATAAACCCACATTTTGATTGTGTATTTTTTACTTTTGATAAAGGTGTCTGGAGTATGTCACCTTTGTATGTATTTAAATATGAATATAAATCCAAGTGAAAAAAAATTATTGAGCCAGAAGGCTAATGTAAATGTGTGATCTCCTGAAAGCAGTTATCAGGATATGCTAGTACAATGGTAGTGGTCTCAGGGAATGAGTTGCTTCTGTCTCGTTGGCCTGGGCTGCTGATATCTCAAGGAGCAAGAGAAGACCTCAACAAGCTGGCTTCACTCTTGGCCATTCTATGATGGAGCAAATCTTTAAAGTGTGCCAGGCCATCTTATTGAGAAGGCACAAGAATTCAAGCACCTCATTCTCTTGCATTTGTGGATATCAAGGAAGCCTTTTGACCTATTGACAGGGAATTGCTTGGCTGATCTTGAAACATGCAGGCCTCTCTGACAAGCTCTGTAGAATGTTCCATCTCTGTATGCTCACAATTCAAACTGCAGTCTTGTAAAATGGAAAATAACTGCCCTTATTTTAAGTTAGATCGGGGTATTTGGCAAGGATGCATTCCACCCAGAAGTTTCAATGTCGTCGTAGATTATGTGCTTGATCAGACACGAAGTAATGAGTGGTTAGGCATACACCTTCGTGATGATATCGTCACCAATGTCAGCTTTGCCAACAATATAGCACTAGTTATTGAATCACTGGGTGAGTGGTTTGGTGGCATTTACAGCTCTAGAAACTCAATAGGAAAAGTTGGCCTGAATCAAAATTCTTCTTTTGGTGATTTTAAACTTGCTATGGACTCCTTGCTATGGGCAACCTTAGTGGGCAACCACCTAGTTGAGATTGTTGATAACAAGGGCTGCCCGAGAGAGGACTTGAAGCTCACAATGCAAAAGCATCATCAGTAATGGGTGCCTTGTCAATAATGTCTTTTTGCAAACCAAACATCCTGATAAGTACAGAGATGAAGCTGAAGATATATGGTGCCACAGCAATCAGTATCCTGACCCATGGGACTAAAACCTGGCTCCTTACTGTCAAGATTGAAAAGAAATTGGTCACCATCCAAATGAAGCATCTTCAGATGATTGAAAATATTAAATGGTATGAATTCAAGTGAATGAAGAGATCTGTTTCTGACTAACCAAGTCCTGATCCTTCAAACAATCACCAATACTCTCTCAGGTGGTATGGGCATCTGCATCAAATGCCTACCAATTCCCTGTGAGAATCCTCTTGGCTTGACCCAGTGAAAGCAGGAGGGGAAATCCCCTACAGAAGACCTATTATCCCTTTTAGGCATCAAAGGCATGGTAACTTGTAACAGACCAGATTTGGCTCAGGGCAGAACATCATGGAGGTGCATAATTCATTCAGTGACTTCTGTGCAGTCCAAGCCACAGCGGTGAGAACTAACCATCCAATCATCACCTTGTTTTAAACAAGGTCTGTAGAATGTAGTAATAATAATAATTAAAAAGTTATTATTGGTGTTTAATCCTTTATCTTGTCAACTCTCAATCTAGGTATCCAGAGACTGTATGTTGTTTAGGCCTGATCCAGCACCCATTGAGGTCAATGGAAAGTTTCTCATTGACTTCAAACAGTG
Organism: Dermochelys coriacea; assembly: GCF_009764565.3. Lineage (NCBI taxonomy): Eukaryota > Metazoa > Chordata > Testudines > Dermochelyidae > Dermochelys > Dermochelys coriacea. The sequence goes on from NC_050068.2 coordinate 165,055,140, forward strand.
CTGGAATAGCCCACAGTGGGGTGTATTTTTGAGGGAAGGGAAAAAAGGGTTAATGTAACGGTTAACCGTTAGAGTTAGGATTTTACTTCATGAGTTACCAGGAACAGAATAATGGACATCCAGGGTTTGAATCCACCCACTCTGAGATGTGATTCAGATCAGTGACTTTTGTTGATTCTTTGTTAGAGGTGTAGGAGTTTCTTACTCTGAACCCCTGAAATCTGAGGGTGCTCAGATCCAATCTCTCGTTTGGAATAATGATTTTATGGATTTGGTACTTCAACCTCAATTACATTAATGACAACATAAAACCTTTTTAAAATGTTACCCAGTTAAAAATCACAGGTTGACTCCTTTAACACAATGTTTTTTCTCATAAATTGACTGTGACAGTAAATCAGTTAAACACAGAAAGGTCCTTTTATGCTGGGATAAACCCATGCTAGAGACAAACATTTGTCAAGCGTGACAAACTTTTCAGCACTGTTGTAGCTAGTAAGGTTTCATCACTGTTTGTGTCCAACATGTATCAGGTTTTAAAAATCAAGAAAACCTGCTATCAGAAACCACACTGTAAACTACTTACTAGCCAATCCATCTCATGGCTGCTGAACTCAATTGTAGCATGGTTTATAACCATGTTATGTGTAGACCCATCCCGTTACAACCATATTTGGCTGTAAACCATTCGAAAACTGTTTGAACATAGGCCCTAATTCTGCTTTGGGCTCTGTCCAGGCACAGGGATCCATTGACCTAATTGCAGAGTCAAGGCCGTATTGTAAGCCATTGAGAGTACTGGATCTAAAAGACAAGCCCAGTATCAAAATGATAATATGCAGGGCATCTATGTCGATAGAGAGATAAAATCACATTCCACTGGTCTAAGACTTTGCTCCTTGACCACAGTTGGTTGCTGTCAGCAAGCGTCTACTTTCCTTCTGTCACCAGCACCCTATATGAGGCCAGCATTATTTTCTAAAAACAGGCATACCATCTCAGGAAGATGCTGATTTCCTCCTGAAGCAGGCAAAGTGAAAGTATACTGGAGACTTTGGAGGTAGTTTTTAGTTGCTGAAAATGGAGGGTTGGCCATTGAAGATGGGCTTTGGTAAGGGTTTTGCTCTACATCTTTCAACATATTGTGCAGTCTTTTTATCTAGTGACAGACAAGGACATTTAAATGTCATGGAGTTTGGTTTCTTTTGTAATGGAAGCAATTTTATATATTCTCAAGTTTTAATTTGTCCATTTTTTGAAAACATGTATCTAATATATAACTTTCCCACATGGGTAGAGGAAAAAGTAGCAGCTATAAGTTAAAAAGAGAGAAGCCTACCTCTGACATGGGCAGGAAGGAAAAGGCTGCTGTGAATTATTGGAGGCACCATCAAACAATATTCATCTGCAAGCCCTAAACAATCTATATATTTGTTCTAGCATTTGATCTGAAAGACGCTTGCCTGTGCTTAGCACTGTGAGTAGAGCCATTGAAGTCAGTGAAACTGCTCCCAATGCTTAAATTAAGTATGTGTGTAAGTTTTTGCAGGATCAAAGTCAAGTTAGATGCAAGTGTCTGAGATTTACTGGGGCAGCTGGCAACCTCCTGTATCATGTAGTATACAGTGAAGACAGCAAAACTCTCATGATATTATCTACGGTTAGATTTTATCAGAATTTTTTAATGAGAAAAATGTGGGCAGCAAATACTGGTTGAATACCAATGACCCAGCACAACTAATTTCTTCTCCCTGAGAAGATGGCATTTTGAAATCTCATCAGTACATAATTTTTCTCATACTGTTTCCCAACTGTAGTTTGTAATGATGTAAACTTATCTAAAAGAACAAAGAGAAGTAACAGTAGATATTTAGATCATGTTTTGATGGCTTTATGTAGATTTCCCCCCCCCACTGAGCAATCATGCCATTTTTTAAGTAATAATATTTGAGTTGGAAAGAAAAAAAGCCAATGCATAACAATATTAAGAATATAGATTCATTACTGAAGAGCAATTGTGCTATTTTTTGGCAGTTGCAGGTGACAACCCTAACCAGTCCTCAGAAGCAGATGAGAAGTTTATAGGCTGTTAATAAACTGTAACCAATCAGTGAATGCTGGCTGATTGTGTTCAAGCTGTTTGGGGCCACAGGTCCTTGGGAGAGCTTGCACTTGCTCTGTCTTTATTTCAATATAGCAGAAACATTAAAGCATGTGGCAGACTCTTGATGTTTGTTATAGTGAATAGACATATGTCCCTCACACTAGCATGTAGAATATCTAATTAAGTTACACAATGATAGCTTATACCCAGGGGCAGTTGCAAACAAGACACTGTCACACTCTTTGGAATACAAACAAATGAAAATGGCTCTTAATGCATTATAATGAATATATTTTCAACACATTAAACTTCATTAAGCACATACAAAAAGGCTGAACTGATCTCTGCTAATATAATTTTAAAATTATTTATTTTGCAGAAGTGTTGTCTTGTATAGTTAGGATTAAGGACAATTTTGTTAATTAACTGCTGATATTTTTTCCTCTTTAGTTGTCTCAAGAAATGAAATCTTTATTGTATGTTTATTATGTCATCATAAATCAATCCGCAGTATTGCAGTTCCTAAAGGCTTCTTTTAAGAATAGTATCTTGCTTTTGTAAAATGTGTATGTTGTTGATTCAAAAGTGTGTGTGTGTGTGTGTCCCAGACCATCTTTTTCATTAGTAGTTTTACACACTTATACAAAAAAAGAGAAAGCCATTCCAAATCTGAATGGTGGTTGTAATTATTTTTTAATACTGTGGATAATATTGGAGAACAAATTGTGCTATCATGGATTTGGGGTCCAATTCTGCCACCCAATGACTAAGGTTTGATGTGTGCACAGTTTGTAGTGAAATTATGTTAGTCAGGGGTGTGATTTTTTTTAAAAGTGGTATAGCCCCTAACATGGATGCAGTTACACCTGTATAAAGTTGCCCTCTATTAGTATAGATTATTCCTCTTCCTGTATGGTCATAAGCACTTTACCACTATAACTGCACCCACACTTGGGAGCTATACTGCTTTACATGAGTATAGTTAAAGTGGTATTACTGTTGTGTGTAGACAAAGCCTCAGAGGTAGGAACTCCTAATGGCTAAAGTTTCTTTTTTCTTTTTCTTGTTTATTAAGGTGTCCAAATATACCAAGTACATCATAATACACAAAGTAAGTTAAGAGGGTCAGGATAATGGGAGGGGAGTGGAAGTGACCTATCTATCTTCAGGGCCTTTCTTAAGCACAGACCTCTTAAAAAGTCAGATGCTAGCGTTGCCTGAGATTTCACACATACCTAAATTATGAGGTACTGTTCTGATACCTAAAGTAGAAATGCAGTTTGCTTCCTCTTTCCAGACAGAGGCAATCACTTCCATCTCATCTCCACCCTCTTCAAACACAAGAGCCAGGAAGCAACTTCTAAACATAGGATTTCCTTTTTCCTTAATCTGACTCTGTTCAGCTCTGCTCCTTAATTAAGAGGTTATTACTTAGGGATGGATCCTGCCATCTCAGTGCAGCCAAGATCTGCACTAGCATTGGTGCTAGGACTGAAGAGAATAGCAGTTCAAGTCACGAGGAGCTTTCATGGAACAGTGGTAAGAACATCAGAGCCCTGTTCACTCTAGAATTTCCATCATTAGTGGCTATGGTGCGTCTGCACCATTGCTGAAAAATGCATACTGATTTTCCCTGTGGAAATGCACCCTACTTGACCCAAAGCATTTGTAACATCCTTTGTGCTTGAAAAGAGACAGGGCTTGCTTGTATAGAATATTTAGAGAATTTTGAACCCACCCAGGAGTTTGTACTTTTCTCTGGCTCCCTCACTCCCAAATTAACTAAAGGCAGCCAGTGTTGCTCTATGTCATGACACAAGGACTTACGTTTTCAGAAGTGACTAGTGATTTTGTGTGTCTGTTTCTGGTGCCCATCTTCAGACACCTTAAATAGGACTGAAAATCATGCCTGAGGTGTCTCAAGTCCAGCACCCAGAAATTGAGGCGCACACACAATTCGTGAAAAGTTTGGTTCAAGTGATTTGCCCATCATCTCAAAGGAACTCTGGCAGAAGCAAGGGTAGAACCCAATTCAACAGGGCTATGTTCTTGACCTTAACCACCAGACCATTCTTTCTCTTCCTGCAGTCTCCTGCAATTCACAACACACCTTCTAACTTCTACCACAAATGAGGCGGGGTCCTACAGACAACAGCCTCCTTCACTACACAACCCTGGTTCATCCCCAGAGCAGATTCATCCTTTGCGCTGAATGAGGCAGGGTTCTCTAGGGAAAAAAAAGTGTAATGTAATGAAAGACAATATCATAATGCATATGCACAAGGAGGTTGATTAAGGCTGCTTAGGCAACCTTAAATCTGGCTTTTCCTAACTTTTGAGAGCTTGGCATTGCAGCCTTAACTTTCTTTTTAACCATACTTTTTTATGCAGTAGATAATATTTTAATGAGGAAAATTATATAGCATATACTGTAAGTAAATCTGCACGTGGCTACAGCTCAATAACCTAGCCCCTTTGCAGCCTTCCTAACCAGGACCTGTTGCTTGGTTTCATCTCTATTCAATGCATCACCACTTTCCTAGTTACAGTACCAGTAGCCACAGCACCACAAAAGCACTGAGAAATTTCTGTAGCTTTTATTCTGTGCTGTGCCTCCAGGAGGTGCAGATCAGGGGTGGGGAGAGTGGGACGAGGAGAAAAAGTGGCTTGAAGTCACCTTTGCACCGTCAGGATTCTGGGATGCTCAATGTAACTCTAGTTTATGGCAGCTTTCTGAGGGCTGCCTATAAGTTGCCCCATAATCCAGAGCAGTCCAGAACTCCAGTTGTGCCATATGCTATGGCCAATGCTGTGTCCGTACTGGAGAAACCTGACCACCATATTTTGTGTGTGTGTGTGTGTGTGTGTGTGAAACAAAGGAAAGATCACTTCTCGACTTTTCTAAACTGAATTTGAAACATCAGAACCATGTAATTTAGTTAGCACCTTAATATATTAGTGATAGATTATTTGCACTAATATAGCTTTTGCTACATTAACTACCTTATTTGGAGTACTGTATATATAACTTTTGCTCCTGTAATAAGGATACATTCTATTCTGTTTCTTTAAACATATAGGGGAAAATTCTGCTTGGTTACATCAACAAAACCCTGTTGAAGTTAATGAGATATTTCTGGTGTAACTGAGAGCAGAATGTGGCCCATGCTTTCTAAGTGAGTGAAAGGGCATGATTTTTTCAAACAAAGATGTACATATTTTATTAAAAATAGAATTTAACAATTGCTTTCTGCATTTGTAAAAATCTCAGACAGTCCTGACAGTGTGATCATTCTGTAGGCTGGTGATGTTTGGTGACATTGATTGATTGATTTTTTCCTGTTAATAGGATCAACACTGAGAATATATTAAACTAAAAGGCACACTTCTGACTTTCAAGAAACACTCTGTGTATTGGGCCTGATCCAATTGTATTGGTTTTGGCAGGGGAATACAATGATTGATGATAGCCAGAGAGTTGAGGGCTGCTTAGAAGACAAGTTTGATTCCCTTGTCTTAGAGGTCTCTCCATGTGCATGACACTAGTCCCCTTCTAGGAGAGGGACATGCATAAGAAGGGACAATGGAGCCGGGTGGCCCATCCAGATAACCCCTTTTAATGCATATGGTGAGATCTGACCTGCCAGTTCAAGAAGAGAAGGCAAATGGCTGATGGGAAATTAATTCTCAGGAGTTTGTCAAGACATCTCCAACAAGTGAAGATAAATGGCAGAACAAAACTTCTAAAGATAAACCAAGAATAGGGATGAATGAAAAAGAGAAACACTGTTTTGCATTTACATCCATCTTTTGGGTTGGGGGAGGCTTGAGGTGAACTCTGTGCTTACGGAGGATATTGATTTATGTGTAATAACTTTATACTTTTCATAACTCCAGATACATTTGAACATCATTAGATTGTCAGAATGGTTTGTGTGATACATAAGCACACATTAGTCTCTTCCAGTGTTTTTGTTCAAGCCGATGATGAATTTAGCATTTACAAAACTCTGAATCCAATATTGAGCCCATTGAAGGCAATGGCAAAACTCCTATCATCTTCAGAAGTGTAGTCCATATAACAAAAACATTTTAGTTATATATTAGGTTTTCAGCCTGGAAAAGTTACTTTGCTGTGTGGGGCTTGAATGCCATCCTCCTTTTTATTCCTATTGCTACATTTATTGATTTCCTTTAGTGCTTACTATCAGAAACACTTAAACATGTTAAAAAGTGTTTCTTTTATTAAACTTATTTTTTCTGACACCACAGGACACTGGAGCCTTTGCAGGCTTAAACAGGTATTTTTAAATTCACTACATCCTTAAAGGGACATAGGGGCTGGAATTTTCAGCGATTGAGGCCAGGTTTTCCAAAGAGTTCAGCTCCAACTTTAGGCACTTAACTAAGTGGCCAGATTTTCAGAAAAGCTTGGTATGTTGGCTGCTGAGCTCTTTGGAAAATCTGGACATGTCATATTGGGAGCTGCTGGGTGCTCTTTTGAGAACCTGGCCCCCAACTGTGGCTCCTGAGTACTTAAAAATCTGGTCCTAGGCTCTTTTGAAAGCTTGGGCCATGGGGTAGGAGTTCCCCATCCCAGCACTTCCAGAGAGACTTGCCTGTGAAAGACCCCTTCTTTAGGTAGAAAGCTGGGAGCAGGTACTAGTGTCTATATATGCTCTGGCCTAATGGCATTATCAGAGCTCATCTGCAAGGAGATGATACTTGTTGGGATGATGGGTAAGAAGGGAAAGTCACCACCTCTTCTCTCTATGTGTGGGGTGGGAGTGTCAGTTCCTTTAGAGGAACATATTAGAGTATTATTTGTATTAAATATAGAACTATATTAAATATAGAAATATAGACTATTTAGCATAAATAATTGTCCAGTACATCACCTTTCATCTATGGAGACATGAGTTCAACTCCTGACTGTTAGGCCACAAGGAAAAATGAATCCAATGGTTTGTGCCATAGCGACATAGTCAAGTCCTGTGGCTTCCCTGTCTCTTTGTTGTGGGGCATCTCTTATTGCATGTCATGTTGAATGCTCTGATCCTCATACAGATGAAAATCACATTGACTCCCACCAGAAGTTCGTCTTCTATAGCATCTACATGATCAGGCTCTCAAAAGGGGGATCAATATGGAGTTTGTCTCCAAATCCTGCATGCAATAAATGGGGCAAAGTGTCACTGAGGAGAAGTTATGGTACATCATTGTGATGGCTGTCAACAAAATGCTTTTACCCAAAATCTATGTGCCTGTACTTCATATAACCACAACATAATATGGCCCAGTACAGTGTAACTAACAGCTTCTGATCAGCATAGGCTATGGGAAAAGAATTGTAACTCTAAAGATAAGGCTGATATTTAAAAGCTGTCTGAGGGGATTTGGACATCCATTCCCATTAATTTTAATGGGAATTGGGCATCCATATTCCTTTAGACAGCTTTGAAAATCTCATCCAAAATATTTAAGATTAATCACTAAAGAAATATAGAGTAAAGAGACAAATTATATTTTAATTTAAAAGGTACAGACATTTACTAAATGCTGTTGATTAATAACAATATGGAGACATGTTTTTAGAACACCATAATCTTAAAACTTTTTTTTTACCAGATTTTTACCAGATAAAAATCTACCCTGGGTCCAGGTGGGCCATGCAAAGTTTATAGAAGATCAGTTTCTCTTGGGGGATTTGGGGTCAGAAGTGTGTGTGTGTGTGTAAGAGAGAGAGAGAGAGAGAGAGAGAGAGAGAGAAAATTGTCTTAGAATGTGGAGTTAGCTTCAACCTTAACTATGAAACAACTACCATTGTGTAAATTGCCAACAGTATTAAGCCTATCACTCTGAACTGGTGAATCATTTAGGACAGTACTAGTTTTTTTTTGTTTTGTTTTTTTTTAAGGTTCTTATATATATATTTAACTATGCTGCCCTATGCCTTAGTTTCAAATGTTCTTCCTACACATATTATTTTAAGGTGTGTGTGTGTGTATATATATGCACATTTTGTTCTCCAGTCTTATTACCAAATGACCTGATAGGAAAGAGAGCCCTAGACCATGTTTCATGCCTCATATAAGCTGTTTCCCCATAATCAGCCGCAAACTATGCAGATGTATGGGTGGACATTGTCAGGCGTCCCCCGGGGCAACCAACTTCCCCGTTGCTAGCAAAAAGGGGGAAAAAAAGAAAACAAGAAAAAAGTTTGACGGACTCGTTTGAAACTGGAAACGCCGCAGCACTGATCTCTGAGCCCAGCATAACCAGCAGTGTCAGGATGGATTCTCGCAACCATCTGTTGCAGACAGAAATGCATTAGCACATTAACAGCGTGCTCTGCCTTAATATCACTCTGTATGGAGCGAATGCAGCAGAGTTAACAAAAAGAAAAGGGATGGGTTTTGCATAAGGCCGCTGTTTCGACAGTCCCCAAAATTAGAATCTTCCCATAACCCGCACATGCCCCCGATTAACGTATTTCCAGTACTTGGTGCGCTTACACCTACTGTATTCATAGCACTGGTCACAGCTTAATAGGAAAGGGCTGTTTTATGCTGGTGAAGAAATCTTAGATTCTTCAAGCGAGCACATCCGATGGATTGTTTATCACGTTCTAGTCTAGCTATTTTTCTCTTGCTCTTGATCGGCAAAATGGATTAAAAAGGGAGTACCCAATTTTAATTCCCTTTAATCTTCAAGTGACTGCTACGGCTTGAGGTCTTGATCCTTCTTTGCGCCCCCAGAGAATACTAAGATTTAAAGAGACCTCTATTGACCGCGGCGAGGGCAATGTTACTTTTTAAGCTTTATGAAATGCGGGAATGCTGTCAGATTCGGGATTTCATTCTCCCAACCGCACTCCCGGCACCAACAGCGCCAGACACATGCACGTCGCGATCAGCCTGGCTGTTGCTTGCTTGGTTGGTTGTTGTTTTTTTCCGGGGTGGGGTGCGGGGAGAGGGAAGTATATTGCTTAGAAGGCTTCTGCTGCTGTATTGATGAAAGATTCAGACGGAGAGATTCTGGAGGAAGCTGCTGTTTGATTTTGACAAATGCTCACCCCGCTCTATTCAAAGAAGAGAGGTCGGTAGGGTCTTTAAACTGAGCTACAACACTTATCACCCATCAGAACGCCTTGGAGTGCAGTTAGATCGGCTCCCAAAAATGGGGGGACCGCGTCACTCCGAATTCAAACAATTTTCATTCCTCAGAATTTGAAATGGATCTGTGTTCGGTTTCCAGGGCTTTCCATTACGTTTTTACCTCCATTGGGTTTTTTTGAGGGGGGGGGAATAGTTTTTAGTGAGAAAATAAACGAGCTGGAGAAAGGGGTAAACAGTGAGGTGGCAAAGTTTGCAGGGGATATTAAAACGGCTCAAGATAGTCAAGACCAAAGCAGACTGTGAAGAACTTCAAAAAGATCTCACAAAACTAAGTGATTGGACAACAAAATGGCAAATGAAATTTAATGTGGATAAATGTAAAGTAATGCACATTTGGAAAAAATAACCCCAACTATACAAACAATATGATGGGGGCTAATTTAGCTACAACTAATCAGGAGCAAGATCCTGGAGTCATCATGGATAGTTCTCTGAAGACGTCCATGCAGTGGCAGTCAAAAAAACTAACCGGCTGTTAGGAATCATTAAAAAAGGGATAGAGAATAAGACGGAGACTATTTTATTGCCCTTATATAAATCCATGGTAAGCCCACATCTTGAATACTGCATACAGATGTGGTCCCCTCATCTCAAAAAAGATATACTGGCATTAGCAAAGGTTCACAAAAGGGCAACTAAAATGATTAGGGGTTTGGAATAGGTCCCATATGAGGAGAGATTAAAGAGGCTAGGACTTTTCAGCTTGGAAAAGAGGACACTAAGGGGGGATATGCTAGAGGTATATAAAATCATAAGTGGTGTGGAGAAAGTGAATACAGAAAATTATTTACTTGTTCCCATAATATAAGAACTAGGGGCCACCAAATCAAATTAATGGATAGCAGGTTTAAAACAAATAAAAGGAAGTTCTTCACACACTGCACAGTCAACCTGTGGAACTCCTTGCCTGAGGAAGTTGTGAAGGCTAGGACTATAACAGGGTTTAAAAGAGAACTGGATGAATTCATGGAGCTTAAGTCCATTAATGGCTATTAGCCAGGATGGACAAGGAATGGTGTCCTTAGTCTCTGTTTGTCAGCGTGGGGAGATTGATGGCAGGAGAGAGATCACTTGATCATTACCTGTTAGGTTCACTCCCTCTGGGGCACCTGGCATTGGCCACTGTTGGTGGACAGGATACTGGGCTGGATGGGCCTTTGGTCTGACCCAGTATGGCCGATCTTATGTTCTTAAAATATTGTGAGTTTTTTTGTTTGTTTTAGTAAATAATTAAAATGATTTTGGTAAACATCTGAATACAAATTCCTGTAAAAACATTGCAGGAACTATCACAAAACTCGGATTTTTTTAAAATGTCAGCAATTTGTATGAAAAGTTTCATTTTTGTAAAAAGGCCATTTTCTCGGGGAGAAACAACCCCCAGCCTTTGTGAGACGTTTTGACCAGCTCTAATTGTTCTTGCCCGGGTAGAGGCTGCAGGAGCAGGTTTCACTCCCTGCAATACAGCGTTTATCCTGCATTGCAGTACAGCCACCTCTGGGGTAAAACACAGCCGCTGTAACCTGCAGCTGTAGGCCAGGAAGTCTCCCTGTCTCTCCCTGAAACTGCGGGCGGTGAGGGGTCAGCTACCTAATTCTGCCCAACTGTCTGAGATGGAATGGAATTTGTCTCATGTTAACATTCCCCCCCCCCAAAACACACACACTTCTGCAAAACCAGACACACACCCTTTAGCGATCACCAGTGGTGGGGACCTTTGCGTTTACAATTTAGGCAGAATGCTGAAGAAATCTGATTTTAGTTCCGACTGATGATACTCTGTCGTTGGCATGATTTTCTTACATAATTCCCTGTATAAATGAGAACAGGATAGCTTTATATAATGAGACTTTTTAAGACAAGACTTTCCGAAGTCCGATAATCACGGAAAAAGAAAATAAAAAGTGCTTTTTAAAAATCCTGTATAGTAATCGTTGTAAAACCCTAATGTTCGCTAAAACCCCCCTGCTGCATATAAAACGAGCACTTCTTGCTGTAGATATAGACATCCAGTGCATCTGTGAAGACTGATACTGAGATATATATCTCAATATGGCATGCCGAAAGAAAGGTACTGCAATGTTTGTATTGTAAGATAAATATCTGGACTGAGTTTACTGAGAGGAAGTCGCCAGTTTCTGGTGCATTTAACAAAATTCAATCTTTGTATACGCCTGGAAGGGGAGGGGTCTTGTGTGGACTTCTTTTATTCCAGGACTCAAAACAATCGTGTCTGACTTTGAATATGGTGGTATCAGACAAATCAGAAATGCCAGGTTTCTGATTAACATCCTCTACTCAGTGACAGGGGCTGGAAGTCGTGTTCTTCTGTATATTTGTATTTGCATTGCAGCTTCTGAGAGAGAAGGAGCCAGCTTCAGGCAGCAAAAGTAATAACCCCAAGTGGCTGATTGGTATAAATATCCTGTGCTTTCTGCGTCCCCGCCACTGCTGGTTTGCTCACATGATGGCAACCAGAGCAAAAGCGATGATGCTCCTAATTGGAGACAGGCTGCTTGCAGCCTTGCTACCTGTCCGAGCTGGAGGTTGAAGAGCTTATTTACATCTCTCTCTGGAGAGCAGGCACGCTGCTGTCCCTGCCTTTATGCAGCAAGCTTTAATTCTAAATCGCTTCCTTCCTGGCCTTACTAAATAGATCAACCCTCCGTCTTCATTAGGTTCCTTCTTTATCACATCCTCCGGGGCAAGGTGGGAATCCCAACGCACCTTCGGCCCCCTCTTTCCCAGATCAGTGCTTCCCAACCTTCATTGGACTGTATTGGATACACTTACCCAATCCGCGCACACAGTGAGCTCCATTTAAGCACAAAACTCACCTGGTGCCCACCACTAATATTTACCAAACTATATTTCCCTGGAAAGGAAGGAGTTTAGATCAACTCGCAGTTTTTCTTATCTATAACAACCCGTTTTAGTCGATGTTTAAATATATTTGCTTTGGTTATTATATGGTAAACATTGTATTAATTCCCTTAAATATGTCTCTTTTGGGAGGCTCTGGCTCCACTAATAATTAGGTTTCAGAGTAGTAGCCATGTTAATCTGTATTTGCAAAAAGAAAAGGAGTACTTGTGGCACCTTAGAGACTAACAAATTTATTTGAATGCATCCGATGAAGTGAGCTGTAGCTCACAAAAGCTTATGCTCAAATAAATTTGTTAGTCTCTAAAGTGCCACAAGTCCTCCTGTTCTTTTGGCTAATAATTGGGATTATTAGAGATCATAAGTAGCATCTTTGAGCTCCCTTCATAATGCACAATTAGAAAATGTCGGGAACGTATTACGCTATGATATCCTACCTATGCCAAGAGTAAACATGGGCCACCGCTTCGTGTCATCAGTTTGGACTTAGGGGTCCACCGAGAAGCCTGCTTTTGATACTACTCCTGTTGCATCCGATGAAGTGAGCTGTAGCTCAGGAAAGCTTATGCTCAAATAAATTTGTTAGTCTCTAAGGTGCCACAAGTACTCCTTTTCTTTTTTGCGAATACAGACTAACACGGCTGCTACTCTGAAACCTACTCCTGTTAGGCCACTCCTGCGTTTTATCCTGACTGAATTTTAGTGTCATACCCTGAGAAGCTGTCAGGAAGTACTGTACTACATCGAGTTAGAGCTTCCAAAAGGTGTGTGGGGAAACTGCTCGTGTGTGACCTTTGCGGTGTTATAACCAGCTCATCTAAAGTGCGAAAAAATACATCATTTCCCTAGCTCGTTTGATAGAAGGATGTTAAGAAGGGATTAGGTGGCTCTTTCCAGTAAAAGAAAATGGTATTTGTTCAGGTATAAAAGTGGATCATCATTCCCATCAATAAAACACGGCTTAGATCAGATCCGTTTTCTCAGAAGAGATTCTACTCCCAATGGCTTCACTGAATATTCCTTACGATTCTGATCAGGAAAACCAGGATTTCCTCTTCCCTACATCGTCTAATTGTACAAAGGCGAGAGCTCAGCCCCAAACAGAAGCAATGCTAGCCTCTCTCTCGCAAATCTCAGTATAAAAGGGTGCTGGGCATCGTAGGAGGGGACAGTTATTTGGAAAACCAATAGGGCGGTACAACAGTCCTTTAAGAAATCTGAACATTTGAGAAACCAAATAATTCTAAGGGCAGGTTTATAACATCTCTTTTCAGGATATGTCACTCTGGAACCTGTAATCTTCTGTTGCTCTTCAGCACATTTTAAATGACTAGCTGCAGGTGCATGGTTAGATTTCGCCCGATATTGATCAGAAATATACAGCGCACCCAATCCAACTGGCTGCAAACGATCAAAGGAAACCGATCCCCCTGCACCTTTTCTGGGAAGTACAACTAAAACTTTTAGATTTCCGGCCTGCACCTCATCTATGCCCATTGAAACCATCTTGATATGGAGCGATAACTCGGATGTACTAGCGGTGAAATCTAGACACACACGATTGTTCTCAACTCCGTCGGATTTACTGTCGTGCTTGATTCTGCTTGAGATTTCCCCTTTCAGTTCACCTCCCCCGCCGCAGCACATATGAACGTGTAACTTGGTCCCGCTAAAATGGCCATTCTTCAATAAACCTCAGGCTTTGTCAGCCAAGGCAGAAGAGAAATATGATCCGTCTTAACAAGGAGAAAGCAATTTGCTGGTTATCTAATGGAGGCTTGTTCTGTGTGATCTTAAAACAGCAATGCACAGTTTGCAGTGGATTAGTGTGGGGCTTCCACCATTTCATTTAAATTAAAGGTTTATACGTTACCGGTTTTAACTTCAACAAAAACCCTACAGGTAGGTTTTCCTTTCGTATCAGATTCTAGAGCTCGGTAGCTTGCCTGACTCCCATCTGATACTGGGGTGATTCTGAACAGAATTATCTGACGAATTCAAAAACCAAACTCAAGCTTGTCACGTTTCCTTTCCATGTAACACTTCAGGGGCTGTAGTGGCAGATGAAAGGATCAAAGAAACTAAATAAGTGTTATTCGCGCCCTCACCCCCGAAGTAACGAGATGTAACAGTCCCCAGCTAACTGCATCCTTCCTCCAGTACAAGCAGAGCTGTCATTTTTGTATCCCACACAAGCCTGGAAGAAGTCACTGTCATTGTCTCTTTCCCCGGAGGCGATGGCATATTCTGCTGAGGCTGCTGTACATTTAGTAGCTTCAACGTACTGAAGTGCTGAGCCCCTTCCTCTTAACGACTTATCCAAAGCCCGTTGAAGTCTCCGTGGGTGTCTTTGAACTACTTTAGTGGGCTTCGGATCAGGTCCATACTGGGCGCTGCAGCGTGACTGTTACCAGGCTAGATCAGAAATCATAAGTGAATTGAAGAGCAAATGCACTGTTCGTCACATCTCTGGGTCACACCATGACAGGGAGATAGGGCTGCAGCTGGGAGCGGAGGGCTCATATGCTCGCTAGCGAGAGACTGATCCCAGTGGAGCTACTTTGATTTACACTAGCTGAGGCTCTGGCCCTCGTATTTTTGAGGCGCATCCCCAACAAGTTCAGGGAACACACACGCTCTAGGAGCTGGCAAAGGTGTCACTTTCCCTCGAGCCCCAATGGGCAGATTTTGTGCTTTGGGCCCGATCCTGCAGCTCTTTCTCAAGTGACTCTAGTGGGATTCCTTACCTGGGGAAAGACTGAGGAGCAGGGCCATTTGTGAGGCTTCTGGAAACATTAGAAAGTTAGGACCAAATTTTGCTCCTGTGAGTTGTCCAATTAACTTTCACTACTCCCATGAATAAAGGACGCGGGGCTTGGCCCTTTTCTCTCTTCATTCTTAAAACGGACAGTCAGTGAAACTGAGGCCTGCAGAATTGAGGACAACTTATAAATGAGAAAATTCTGAGCCCTGGAAACGAAGCACAAATGGATAATTTCTGAAACAATTTAACTCGATTTTTAACAGCTTTCGTGGTGAATGGGATGAAATGAAATTGGCAAAGGAAAGCAGATGGTTGTGCAGTGGTGGATGCCACGTTGCTACTAGAAGAATTAAAAGCTGAGAACTACACATTGTATTTTCCATTAAATTAATTAAATACACTGGAATACATAGTAGGATCCCGCATAGATTTAGCTATTAAAATGTGAACCAACTCCTGGGTTCTGCAAAAGATTACTCGGTGCATAACCTGTGGAAGACAAGGGGTGACATCCTGCCTCTATTAAAGCCAATGCGAATTTCGCCGTTGACTTTTAAACAGGGCCAAGATTTCACCCAGGAGGTCTATTCATCCGTACAAAGCACGTGGGTACATCTTGGCAGGATGGGGCTATAAGGCCCACCCTGGCGATCCTTACCTACGGGTCCATACCCTTCTCCGCCCTGTTGTATCGTGGTCCTTTCAGCAAAATACCCCCACTTTGGTACCAAGGAATGGATTATTGTGGGGAGGAGGGGGACGGTCAGGTGCTTTTCAAAGTCTTTACAGCTACAATATCCAGAAATCTGTGGGCCGCATCTTGGAGCCCAGTTGAGAGCCTAAACGGAAACTGTACGATCCAACCACAGGCTTTAGCTTTCTGGATAAATGAAACTTAGTTTTATACGATCTAATCATATAATGCTCTGGAGCCCAGGGCAATGGTATGAAAAGGGAAAAAGAAACATTATTTAAAGTGTATTTGTATACAGCTTCCCTGGACTGACATTCTTTTTCCCTGCAATGAGTATGACCCGTTAGTAGGTTAGATTAATATTAGCAGGTCTGAGAAAAGGGAGGCGATTTGATTTAATTTGCTGGGAACCATGTCCAGGCCTGATCGAAAACCCACTGAAGTCGATGGAAAGGGGTTCTTTGGCTTCAAGGAGCCCTGGCTTTAGAATGTCCCTGAAATCCCAGGGCCCAATCCTGCACCGCTTGCACTCCCATTTAACCAGCGGCCTTTGGGGTGAGCCGGAAATGCAGGAAGGGGCCCAGTATGGTATTGGTGACTTGCCCCAGCCTGTGGTTACCTATTTCATCCATCTCTAACTTCTGTCACTGAGTCTTCTCTTCTTTCCTCACCTTTCTAGAGCAGTGGCTCCAAATTACTGTACCCCTTTCCGGAGTCTGATTTGTCTTGTGTACCCCCAAGTTACACCTCACTTAAACTATTTGCTTACAAAATCAGGCACAAAAATACAAATGTGGCTCAGCTCATTATTACTCAAAAATTGCTGACTTTCTCATTTTTACCATCTAATTATAATATACATCCGATGAAATGAGCTGTAGCTCACGAAAGTTTATGCGCAAATAAATGTTAGTCTCTAAGGTGCCACAAGTCCTCCTGTTCTTTTTATCAATTGGAATATAAATATTGTACTTACATTTCAGTGTGTAGTATACAGAGCATTGTCTGTATGAAATTTTAGTTTGTAGTGACTTTGCTAGTGCTTTTTATGTAGCCTGTTGTAAAACTAGGCAAATATCAAGATGAGTTGAGGTATCCCCTGGAAGACCTCTGAGTACCCCTAGTTTAAGAACCACTGTTCTAGGGGTTTGAAATGCATCCGATGAAGTGAGCTGTAGCTCACGAAAGCTTATGCTCTAATAAATTTGTTAGTCTCTAAGGTGCCACAAGTACTCCTTTTCTTTTTGCGAATACAGACTAACACGGCTGCTACTCTGAAACCAGGGGTTTGAATGTTGCAGTACGCATGTGGGAGTTGGTGTAAAGTAAATCTAACCGGGTTTATGTAGAAGCATATGGACAATCCCACCACTACCGCCAACTCTGTAACTCTATATGAACCAAGCATTGGCTTAATCTACAGTAAATGTAATCAGTGGAGCCCTGTGGGGCATTTGCCCGTACACAGCCAGCAGGGGAACATATGGGCATAGCATAGGGTTGACGGGATTGGGGATAAAAAAATCAGCTAATTTCATTGGCAGGTAAAGTGAAAGGCAATGCGGGAACACCGAGCTGGGAAGAGAGTCACTGAACAGCTGGCAACTGGATCTGTGGGCTAGTCTTGAGGGGGTGCGGTGAGGGGGAAAAGAGCAGGAATATCCCGCCGGTTTCTCCGCTCCAGGCGTTACTGCTGATGTTCAGCAAGGAAGCGGGGTTTTCTCTCTCTTTCTCAATGGCTACACTCTTTCCTGTTGTTATATTATAATACTTTGCACCCTGGCGCCATGCAGCCTAGAATCTGATAGTCCTACAGACGCTGAATCAGCCTCATAACAGCCCTAGACTAGAGAAGTGTTATCCTATACTACAGACTGGGAAAACAGAGGCAGGAGAGGCTAAATAGCACATAAGGAATCACGGACAACAGGCTTCCTAACTCGCTTCCCAGCCTGTAAACTAGGGCTTCCTTCCTCCTGGGCATGGCTCCTAGGGGTGCCCATTTATTGCAGCAGGGAGCCCGATCCTGCAGCCCTTCAATAAAAGAAGTAGGATTGTTCAGGGGGATAAGGATGGCAGGGCCAGATCCAGGGAAGATGCCTTCACTTCCTGAATTCCGGGCCCCTCTAGAAGCTCCCTAGCGGAAGCAGAAGGGCGTGAGCCTTTCAAATCAGCGTCTCCTCCCTCTGCACGGGATCCTGCCTCGAATGTTTCCTCCAGTTTGTAGGTTCAATTCGGTGTATACAGGTTGGCGCGAATTCTAGGGGGCAATTCTAGATACCTTTCTGGTCATGTAGCTTCACAATACTTTGGTTTGGTTCCGTCCTTCCCACCCCACCATCCAGTCTGTGTAAAGTGAAGTCACCACGTCAAGGAGCAAAAGGAACCATCTCAATGGTCATGGTCGGGATCAAAAATAAATAAATAAATAAAACAACAAAACTGTCACTATCCCATCAGGGATGGGCCCAGGACTAGTGCTCTTTGTAAGAGCTGCTATTTGATTAAAAGCTTCCCCTTTCAGTTTGATCTAGTGTACTACCCCCAGTTTACAAACTCTTAGCTGACCTCGTCAACAAGATCAAGAGAACACACCCTCAAACTGTATTTTTCCCGTGTGTGTGTATGTGTGTGTGTGTGTGTGTGTGTTTTAGAGCGACCTGCTTCTTAAGCGTGACATTCTGTCCCTGTCCTATATATGTTCCTTCAAAGATGCTGCTGATCTTGTAAATCCAGGTTTCACTGGTCTGGTTCCGTTGTTAACAACTAAATCTCATGGAAGAAACGGAGTGTGCGCCGGCTAAAAGTCTTGAGTTCCAGTAAGTATTTTTCAAAACAGAGTTTATTGAGTAGAAGAACATTCTTCCTTCTGTGGCGATACTTGTTCTTACACAGCCCTTTTCACCCGTACAACTCAAAGCACTTTACGAAGAAGATATAATTGCTTTAATTTTTACAGGGGCGTGGGAATTGAGGGACAGAGATGGAACAGAACCCTAACTCCCAGTCTACCACCTTATAGCCACAGCGTCCTATTGATTTCTGGGGAAGCGGTTCTGGCTTTTACAAGGAGAGAAATGTATTTCGCTGTTGATTTAGCTGAGTTACTACTAGCTATTTACAGGGTGCAACCTGATGATCTAGCCGTAAAGCCTATTCTAAATGACTTGCTCATTGTATTATTTTTTATTAAAATAGCCTGGAGTTGGATGTACATTGACAAGTATCTCTAATAACATGGGGGATGCTTATTGAGGAAAATACTGTTTCAGGTTGGATGATGGTATTCTGCTGAGGAACATTTAATAGGCCGGGATATATGAAATCATACTACATCTTTACCTCGGTGAGAGTACCTCCGTGCTTTGGGATCTACATCCAACCAGTCACTGTGCTGTAGGCCAGTTTTTTCCTTAGTCACTGAAGAAAAGTATCAGTGCTATGAACAAATTCCATTGCATGAACACCAAGAAGTGGGACTGTAACCCAGCTCATAAAAAATTTAACTGTTACCACGAGGCAAGCCAATTAAAGCAAGTAACCTGGTCACAGGGTCAATTAGTGTTAAGCGTGGCCTGCTTCACTCAGAGAGAGACAAGGAAGGGAGACAGAACCTTCTTGTCAACTGTCTAAATGGGCCATCTTGATTATCATTACAAAAGGTTTTTTTCTCCTGCTAATAGCTCATCTTACTTAATTAGCCTCTTACAGTTGGTATGGCAACTTCCACCTTCTCTGTGTGTGTGTGTGTGTGTATATACATATATATATATATATATATATATATATATATATATATATAATCTTCTTACTATATGTTCCATTCTATGCATCCGATGAAGTGGGCTGTAGCCCATGAAAGCTTATGCTCTAATAAATGTATTAGTCTCTACGGTGCCACAAGTACTCCTGTTCTTTTTGAGAATAGGAATTGTAAATTGAGGATCTTTCCACGGCATTATTCTACATCACTCTTCCTAGTGTGGTATGACATCTCCATCCCCCGAGCAAGAAGGAACATGGTAGGCAACATTTCAGTTTGCCCCCCAATTATCTCCTCCTTTGCTCCACCTGTTAGTCTTAGGGAAAGGCCCTCTGGGTAGAAGCGAGCGATCAGCGAGACAGCCGTGTAGCTTTAGTAGCTTCTGGCCTCTGCTGAATCTCTGCATCTGTCAGGGTGCTAATTGTTACCTTTAATAGAGACCAAGCACAGTTCCTAATGGTGCTCCCTCTAATTCTCACCTGCTCCTGAGCTTCCCGCAGCATCACTATCTCACAAGAGAGGTGCTAATTGGGAAAGCTGCTAAATAGTGTCAACGGGAAACGCATCAGGGTTGGGATAACAGTTTAGGTGGGGAACACATGGCGGGTTAATACTGGAGGTAACAAGAGTCTTATCTGGAGGCGTTCAAAGGAGCTACTGAAGTGGCTGTCTTGTACTGGAGTCCAAAGGGGTGGTAGGGGCGTGATTTTTTTTAAGAGGTGCTGAGCATCCACAACTTAAACCGGCTTTAACGAGATCTCTAAAATGTCAGGCTCCTAGTGACCTTTCTAGGTGGAGGTTTTTTCCGGTATCGTATCTTCTCTTATCACCCGGAGCCAAGCTAGACTGCTTTGGATGACCACATAATAATCCTGTCTCTACCTCCTTTAAAGTGGCGGCTGGGAACTGGCTGTTTGCGGCAATGAAGGCAGCAGCTTGGGGCCCGATCCCGCCCTCCTCCCTCCCTCCACTCTGTGGGAGTGTAGCTTGCAAGATAGTTGCGGGATCGGGCCATTCCTGAGAGCGGTGCCCCTGGGACAGAAGGGTGATCTGCTTCCTTCCCTCCAAAGAAGAGAGACTGTGCCTTACCTGTCCTGCACAATACACTGCCAGGAAAGGGAACGAGAACAAGGACCTTAGTTGCCAAAGCTTACTTTGAGTGTCTGGCGTTTGTAATACCCAGCTAAACTCGCATTTAAAGCAATGATCAAGTGTATATTCATATTCACTTGTATATTCAAGTATATATATATACTGCGAAGTGTATATTCAAATATATTGCATGGGCTAATCTTGAGGGCCAGCAGCATCGGTGCAGATGGCGGCCAAGAGAGCTCAGAAAATAGAAATTCACCAGAGTTCACGCCAGCTACCCTCTGATAAACTGGGGGGTCTTGCCTGCTAAGGGCAGCTAACACCTTCATAAACACCTGGAAATGCTGTAGTGGGAAAACCCAGGGGCTGCTTATTCTTTCTACTAAAGCACTGAGCGATATTTGTTCTAGAAACCAATCCCATATTTTCCACACTGGATGCCAGCAAACGAACTACTGGGTTAAACCTTGGCCCCACGGAAGTCAATGGGACCAGGATTTCACTCATTGGATCCTGTATTCCGTATAGAGCAGTCTGCAGCTTCATGACTACATAACGTGTGACGAATGGAAGTAACTTTGGGCTATGTGATTGAGCCCCTACTCTGGAGACACACTCATCTGCCTTTGGTCTGGTGCTTTAGCCCGCGTTGTGCACAGGGGCAAAGAGAGCCTTCGGTTCCATCACTCCACAGTGGAGATGTCGGTCACACCAAATGGTTTTATAGCTGATATCTTCTTCCGATCCCTTTTCTGCTGGCGCGAATAGCCCCATAAGGATCCGTTCCTTTCTGCTGCTCCTCTGAGAAGTTTGATGCTTAAATAGCTCACAGAGTGACTCGTGAGTGAAGACGGTGGTGGGGTGAAAAATTGAAAAACGAAACTTATTTTAAAACAAAACAAAACTAGCTTTTTGGGCCGAGGGGGGAGGCTGTTCGATTTGATTCCCCCCTTTTCAAACAATTAAGGGAGAATACACGTGCAACATTTAAAAATAAATGCCTAAGGGCGTGGGTTATTTAAGGAAAATCCTTCCTAAACCGTGCCCTGAGAAGAGAACAGACAAGACTCGTTTCTCCGATCCAGTCGAGAGGGATGGGAGAAGGTGCCGCATTCTAACCCAGGTGGGTGAGTGTGGCTGCGCGTGTGTCGCTAAAACTCACTATTGATCCCTCGCCGTATCTAATGAGCACCTTTGGTCTTGCACACAGGAAATCCCAACGGATGCGCGTATCACCTTCTTTAAGCAGAGCGCCACATTAACGTACGGAAGAGCCTCTGGTTGCACTCGTATAGGAAGCAATCCAATTATGTGTGTGTGTGTGTCGGGGTGGTGGGGGTATATCTGGGAGCATCTTCCGAACTGCTTCCCTCCAGAGACTCTTAGGGGGACTTGGGGAATACTATGTAAGGAGAGATTGGCTTCACCAGGCCAGCTTGTGTTTGAGACTGTATCTGCTGTTCCGAGTAATCCTGGTCAGAGTAATAATTAGCACAGGAAAGAGCGATCGCCAATAGCAATTGTTAGTATTCTCTGTCTGCATGTTATGTTCCCGGAGCCCCGGTGGGACCCTAATGGTCTTCTCTTGCTATGCCAGTTTTTCACTACCAAATAAAACACTCTGCCAGCCGCTGAACGCAGTGGGAATTTAGCCACGGTCTGCAATGGGGAACAGGATATGGCCCATCGCTTTATGTATGGGTAGAAACTAACTTAACACAATGCAGCCAGTTTATTTTTTCGGCGCGGGGTTGCTCAGTGGTTTGAGCATTGGCCTGCTAAACCCAGGATTGTGAGTTTAATCCCTGAGGGGGCCATTTAGGGATCGGGGGAAAAAATTGGGGATTGGTCCTGCTTTGAGCAGGGGGTGGGACTAGATGACCTCCTGAGGTCCCTTCCAACCCTGATAGTCTCTGATTCAGTTCCTAGCATGGGGTTTAAAAGCGATGTCTGCGCGCAGGGAAGGGCAGCGAGTTGCTCACATTTTCCAGTGAGTGCGATCCTTCACGTGGCGTTTGTGCTGCAAGGTTTTCCTTGACAAAGTGATAACATTAACAGAGAAGTTTTAAATTCTCTCTCTCTCTCTCTCCGTCTCCAGTAACACCCATTAAATCTGTAAGGCTGCTTGCACTTATTGGAGTGGGAGAATTTTAGCCCATCAAACGAGTTTACGTCTCTCGTCTCTGTTCCGCAGACTGGTTTTTAGTCGAGTCCCGTTCCTCCTTGACTGAGAGAAAGCGGTTTGTCTGGAAAAGCAAATTCGGAAAATTCCAGTCTTTTTTAGCTGTCCTGAGCGAGGGGATCGAGTTGCGTATCAAAATAGCTCCTGGCAAATCATTCAGCACGTTTCTCGGGCTCTGTGCTCTTCCTCAGAGAGACACCCAGCCCCATTCCCCCATACCGAAAGGGTTAATGTGGAGTTCCTCTGCCAACTTCGCAAGGCTAACTCGCTTTCTCCCAATGCTAGATCTCTGTGTAGCCTATAATTTATCATCTTAAACCCCGCTCCTTGGCTCCTGCTTCAGCTTCATTTAAGCACGTACTTCAGTGTTTGTAGGACCCGGGCCTAACTAAGGGTGGTTTAGGCTACCAGGTGCCCCACATGTTTAACGTGCCTTAAAGGGGGGATAATATTAATGGCTGTTATCGATCTATAGAAGTGCTGTGATCTGCCTATAGGAAGTAAGAAAAATTAGCCCTGCCCGTGGGAGTTCAAAAAGGGCTGATCCGTAGTGGAACTCAGCCGCAGTGCTCCGAAGCGAGTGAAATGCCCGGTGTGGATAGGAGCCTTCCCCTGGGTCCAATACCTCGAAAGCTGCAGGATTCTCACGCTAGTTAAAACTAAGATCCCCACGCACATGCCGAAATCTGCTTTGGGCATTGCTTCAAAATATTCACATCTTGAATAAAAATGCCCCAAAGAACCGAATTCACTTCCATTCCCTGGCAGGTTTTGGGGGCACAAAAAACGCCTGCTGGGATATCTTGGGGTCAACACCAGGAGTTTTTATGTAATTTTTTAAAATGGCTCCTGAAAAGAGACAGGACTTGCCGGCCAGATGCGGTGCACCTTAGGGTTAAAGTCCATTGAAGTTTTGCCTAAATAGAAAGCTCAGGATCGGGATCCACTGAAGTATTTGCACAAATAGAAGCAAGAAACTGAGATGGGGTGTGCAAAAATACTATTGCTAAAGAATTTCTCTACACTATTTAATAGAAACGCGTGTTATTGTGGGGAAAGTGCAGTAACATCTAGAAAGTTAAGCGAAGTAGTAATAAAGCTGAAAACACTAAGGAAGAATTTAATGGGAAAATGAATGCCCGATCCTGCTCCTATGGAAGCAGATGGGATTGCTGCCATTTCTTTCAGCGGGAGTAGAATCGAGCCCAGCGTGTGGTGTCAGATGTTAAGCATATTAACAACCAAAGCAAAATTGCTTATTTGAAAAGTGTATTTGCCTCTTTTTTTTTTTTTTTGCTAAGAAGGGGAGTTAATTTTTTAAAAAGTGAAGAAATAAGGCGTCTTTTTCCGTGCGAACATCTCCTCTTACCTGCCCTTTAAATCAATTAAATAATTTGCTTTTTTAGAGCTGGAGGTTTAAAGCGCAGAAGAACTAAAATTTTGCTCCAATATATTGTTGTGTCTGAATATCTCAGTTTAAATAGGCAAATACATGGATACACAATGAAGCAGAAATCATTTCATTTTCAGTTTTTTGTCTAAAGTCTTCTCTTTTGAACTATTTAAACATGCAACACCAACCTGCGTTTAATAACCTGCGTTCCTTCTCACAAGCAATTCCTTAGCTTTGCTGGATACTGAGTTTTGTTTAAGAAAATCTTAAAAGTTTGGACTTCATTAACTAGGTTAATTGATCATTAATCTTGCCACTTAGAGAACTGATGGGAAAACAGAAAAGGAGTACTTGTGGCACCTTAGAGACTAACAAATTTATTAGAGCATAAGCTTTCGTGAGCTACAGCTCAACTGTTTCAATTGCAGCCTTGTAAGACAGTTAGGAAAAAAGGCTGGAAGTATTATCTTTAAAATGTTCTAAATCCTTTTCGATCTGTTTTTTGGTCTATTTAACCATGATGCCATATTAATATTTCTGAAAGTAAATGTGTCTTGTTCTTCTTCACCCCGGGCTTCAGCCACTAGACTTCTCAAAATATAAATGGATGGAAAAAAGCAATTTACTTAAAATGTTTTTTATTTAAAATCTCAACAGTGGATCACTCATTTTGTTTTTGCAACCAAACAAGTAATAAATATTATTTAGCAACTTTTTTTTACAAAAATAAACAGATGATAAAATCTCTGCAAGGGGCAGTAATAGGAAAAATTGTTATTTCAGAAACAAGCCCAAGTTCTCAGTATTGCAACACAGGCAGTGTGGAGTTCCTACATAGAAAGCACATTAAAGAGTTTTGTAACTTTGTTAATGGTGGCAGAAAAGAAAAACGTGTTATACGATAAAACAAAACAAAAAATCCTTTACCATTCATAAGGTTTCCTGTACACAAACAGAAAGCTCAAGCATAACGGACTTACATAATCATTGGGCAGCATATTTACAAATTCAAACCCCAGAAAACTTTGCAGGCTACATTTACATCAAAAGCCTTCATTCTTGCAAATTATGTTGGTAGGAAGGTACCAGCCCGGTGCTCAGAATAACCACTTTACATGTCTTAGGATTTGAACTAGAAAATGTTGAAAGGGATTATGTAAAAATAATAGAGAAAAACAAACAAAATATCCTATGCCATTTTGGTTACTTCATTCGAGGAGAAGAGGCTATAGCTATTTTCAGCTCCTATCAAAGTTTAAAAAGATGCACATATATTTATTTAAAAATGCTCTGTGGGTTTACACACTTGCTATTGAGATTGGACAAAACATCAAGTACTGTACGTAACGCTGGCCTCCATTCCCTGCTGGAAATGCTGGAGGAGAGAGGATCAGTTCTGCGTGGAGTCGTTTGCAGGAAGAGGAACTGGGTTTTGTCCCTCTTTCTCACTGGTGGGCTTCAGTGATTGAGTGTCCTCAGTCTATCTCAGTATGGAACATGCCTGAAGGTGCCCCGGGTGGCCTTGAGACCAACCTGTAGTGAGGGGTGGCGGTGGGGAGGGTGTGTTTAAAAAACGTGGCTGAGACCGGTATGTCCTTGTAAGTCCTTGTATGTGTCTGTGCTCTTAAGGGAGGCCCCCCATAGAGTCTGTGTCCCCAAAAATGTGCCCGCGTTTCCTCGGGGCTTGAAGCTGGAGTCTCTCTCCCCGTTCCCCACCTTGTTTCGGCAGATTCTCTCCCCCTCCCTTGCCCCAGTGGCGGCGGGCCCCGCGGGGCTTCATTTGGTGTCGGTGGTTAATCTGGGCAGGCTGGCTGTGCTCATGCTGGAGACGTGGTGGTGAGGCGGAGCGGGCACCTGGCACATACTGCACGGGCAGGGCATCCCTCCCCAGTGCTGGAAGCTGCTGCCCAGCGGGGCCGAGGCGGCGGCGGCCGAAGGCGACTTGAGGAGCCCATGCGGGGGTCGGATGGAGCTGACTGCGGAGAGGCCGGATCCGGGCAAGGAGGCGCTGGAGACGGCAGCGGGGGGCAGGATGGGGTGGTGCACGGGGTGGGCGGCGGGATGCCCGGGGTGCCCCGGGAGCGGGGCGGAGTGGGCGGCCATGCCCCCCGGGCAGGCGGAAGGGTGGAAGCCGGCGTGATGGCCGCCGTAGATCTCGCTGACCAGGCGCTTCATCTCCTCCAGCGAGTTGGTGAGCATGAGGATGTAGTTGCGCGCCAGCAGCAGCGTGGCGATCTTGGAGAGCTTCCGCACCGAGGGCCCGTGCGCGTAGGGCATCACCTCCCGCAGCCCGTCCATGGCGATGTTCAGGTCGTGCATCCGCTTGCGCTCCCGGCTGTTGATCTTCAGCCGCAGCTGCTGCAGCTCGGGCTCCGTCATCTGCTTCTTGTCCTTCTTGGAGGAGGAGGAAGAGGAGGACGACGAAGAGGAGGAAGAAGACTTGAAAGCCAGCTTGTCCACCACCACCACCCCGGCCGCGCTCATGGCGCTGCGCAGCTCGGCGCTCAGCTCCGGAGGGGAGTCGCTCTGGGTGGAGCTGGACACTGTGCCCCCCGAGAAGCCCCCGCTGCTGCCTTTATTCCTGGCAGAGAGGAAGAGGTCATCGGGCTCCGGGGAGGAAGGTCTGCTGGATACCAGGCTAGCGTCGGAGTCCATGTCCCCGGCGAGGGGAGAGCGCCGCGCACCAGGCTGCCTGCGAGGAGAAGAAACCAGAGAGCGACCCCAACTCAACGGGACAAGGAACTGCGCGACAGCCTCAACTTCACCTAGCTAATGCTCCAGGCAGCTCCTAGCCACCCCTGGCCACTGCCCAACCTCTTCCTCCCTGCCCCCGGCAGTGTCTGCGAGATCCTTCATATGCGACCTTCCCAGCAGGATCGGAGACCCTCCATTCCCCTCTCCAGCGATCACACGCCTCCACGTTCAGCAGCAAGGAAATCCCCAGTCCGCTATTGTCTCCCGGGCTACTTTCCAACTCCCGCGCCAGAAGTAAACGCGTTATTCCACCCTGTCTCCCAGGATAGTTCCCGACCTGGCCTCGCCTCCTCCCCTGCCCTCCCTTTCCCCACCTCCCGCGCCAGGATGCTCACCAGAGAATTGTCACCGGGATACCATCCAATTACTCCCCATCACCCGCCAGCAAAACCCTGGATCTCCACCCTACTCCTCACCCCGCCAAACAGCACGATCTTTTAATATATGAATCTTGCACGATTGGTTTCCGAAGGGTCACAAATTGCGCCCCAGCTCGGGACAAACCGCTACAAAAGGAGGCGGAATCCTGGTAAAGTGACTGGAGTCGCGGATGGGGTCGGGTCGGGGAGGACTGGGGGAAAATGAATCATATTCTCGGGGAGACCTTCCTAACCAGATCAGTATTTGTTTAGACACTTAACACACACCCCCGTCTGCCCCCGCATCTGTCACCTCCCTCCCTCCTCTATCTTGGGCGAATGAAGAAGTTCATTTCAACCCGGAGCAGCGCCCGCAAGCAGCCCAAAGCGGTGAGAATCGGAGACAGAACCGGCTGGGCGCACAGTTCCCTTTGGGGAGGGGCGGGGTCCTGTCCATCCCCATTTATTTATTTGGGGTTAGTGGGTCAGGGCTACTAGGGAGGCTGGCGGACGCCTCTCTTATAAAGTTAGCTGCCGCAGCCCACAGGAGTTAGGGAGTGAATTTGTTTGGGAACTTACTGTTTGCAGAGTGATCCCTTTGGCAGGACGGACCCGCTCCAGCGCCGCTGGTGGTTGTCACAGATCACAATAATAATAAGCACCTTTTGGCGACTCGATGGTGTTTTTATAGGCACATCGGCAAGCAGCGCCGGGTAAGAACAATGTTATTGTCCTGGAGGGGCCGCTGCACCAATAAGCAAAGTGCTGCTAGGGGGCTGGGAAACTGATGTCATTCCGGCTAATTCCGCTCAATGAAACTGACTAAGACACGCTCCTTTGCAGCGCCAGCCAATGGCGTTTGTTAGGAGGAGAGATCCAGAGAGACAGGAGGGAGAAAGAGAGAGACCTTTGTCAAATCTATAATAAAATGTAACAATGCCAGCGTTAGGAACAGCTGTTGGGGGGGGGGGGAATAGACCAAACAAACCTTAGTCCCAGCATAACAATATCATTTTGAAAGGAATGGCCCTAAACTCCTAAGGCACTCCACCGGGCTCCGCCGCTTGAGAGTATTAATAGGTTTCACAAACACATCGGCATTTCTCTCCTCCAACCCCCGCCCCCCCAGTGTAAACACTCACGAGGCACAATGCAACCCTTCCCACACTTACTTAACCACTTATCTCTGGTCTGGGCAATCTCCCACTGCACCCCGGACACACATACATCAGGGCAATGAAAGACATATAGTTCAAGGGGGTAGGGGGTGTTCATAGCAGTCTAAAACCATTCCTAATGACCCCCGCTTTGCACTCCTCGGGGGAATGGCTGACGAAGGAAAGGTGATTTAGTCTTTTCTCCGCTTACTTCAGTAAAGAAAAAGAAAAGTGATTTTTTTAGCCATCCCAGTTTTTGTGTCAAAGGATTTACAAAAGAACAGATGCGACTAGAACACTGCGATCGGACAGCGAAGTTAGCCGGAATCACCACGCCGCTAGCTCAACAGAGTCCGATATTTCTGTTTTAAAATATTTCCTTCTTTAAAACCCCGCTCACAAGAGCAAACCTTTGCCACGATAAGGCTTTTGTGTTGCCCTAAAAATGCACCTGTCCTTATTTACAGGGTATTTTTGTTAGCTCTCTCTTAAAATAACATGCCCACAATATCATTTCAAGATAACTCCTCCTGAAAACTGAACACTTATTTTAAGTAATGGCACAGTTTGGGAAGCGAGGGAGCTCTGCTTCCTAACTAGAAACTTTTATAATTTCTGTGCACCTGCCACATCTTGGGGGATGGGGGGAGAATTAACCTTTGGAAATAATGTTGGATTTTGCGTCCAACGCCCCTCCCAGCGCCTATCAAGTAGTGCCTGGTGTTTCTTCACAGCTACAGGCTGGCCCTTTCTTTCCATGAGTTTAATTCCTGGGTTTAGCGTTTCCTCTCGTTTGTATATATCCTTGTCCTCTCCTTCCCTACAGCCTTGCCGCCTTTGTGGTATTATTTTTATACCCGGGTGTTTCCCAGCTGGCTCGGCAAGCCTCAGTCATCCGTTAAATGTGTCTTTAAAACCTTAAGAAGTGAAGCGTGGAAATGTGTTTCCTAACGGCTATGAGGATGATCCATAACAGTTCAATTAGCAAAGTCTGTCCCAGGGAGCCCCTGCCTCGCCGCTTGTGTCTGTCCGGCTCGCTGGGTCTGCGTCTGCGGCGTGCGTCCCCGGGAGTGTGCCTGCGCCCGGGTTTGTAGCAGGGTGAATGGGCAGGCGTCTGGGAGTTTGCTGCTGGGGGTCTGCGTGTGATGGCGGTACCTGGCGTGGCGGGCACGGGTGCCGAGCTTCAGGCAGAGAGAGCGCCTGGGGTGAGGGGGTGCGTGTCTGAACTGGCCAGGGGGGCTGTGTGCGTAGGTTTAGGGGCATGATTGTTGGGTGTGGACACCAGCCAGTGCGGCGCGCGAACGTGTCTGTGTGCGTGTGTCTGTGCCAGTGAGGACAGGGGGGCAGGAGGAGAGAGGGGGCACTGGGATGTCCGTGTGCCTGGCTAGGTGGGGCAGGTGGGATCGCGCTGAGGGGAAAGCTGGACAAATATGCAAACGTTGCATTTCAGGATAGGAAAGTAATTAATTAATCGGCAACAACAACCCTGTCCTGCCCTTTGACGGACCACTCTACTGCGCGTATTGTGAGAGTCCCATCAAACAGGGCAAAATCTAGTCAAATCAACTCAGCCGAGAAGCATTTCACCGTCAGGCAGACCGTGGCCAGCGGATGGCCAGAGACACAATGAGCGATACTGGGGAAGGGCGCTGCAGACCAGAGGTTTTCGAAGTATTTCTCAGTCTAGATTCACAGAACGGCTGGATCCGATCCCCAGTGAAACAGAAGGAGATTGAAGTCTGTGTCTTATGGGGAATAAGTGAAAGAATCATTCTCTTCCTTGTCCCTTTCAGTCTCTGAAAGCTGCTTGATTGAGTGTAGTCATTAATGAATTTATCGATATAACGGGACGTGTCCTAGGCGGGTTTTAGGTTGCCGGCTCTAGTAGATAAGCCTGGGTAACCCAAACTAATTACATTTTCCACTAATCCGTGTTTAATATCAACACCTGCCACCTAGTGGCTGCCGGATAAAAGCTCCAGAACTTCTCCCAAACTTTGCCCCGATGAGCTGGTGAAATATGTAATTTAGGGTTCGAAAAAAAGTCCTGTTTCCTTCTTTCCTTCCTTCCCTTTACCCTCTCCTGTCTTCTCCCTTTCAGTCCTTCTCTTTTAACTCTCCTCCTTTCCGTCTCTAAAGCTTTTACTTTACCACTTATTTTGAAATGATGTGCAACACGTTTCCGTTCTCCAGAAGCACCCAAGCTTTTTAGTGATGTTTCTCTGTACAAAGCAACGTGAGTCCACGCTGCAGCTTCGGGGGCTTTGATCTGTTTGCCTTTCGCGCCGGAGAAGCGGGTCAAACTGGCTGCTATGAACCGGAGACAAGCGATTGGCCCGTTTGATGGAGGCAGGATAAAAGTCGCTCCGAGTGCGTTGGGATGGATGTGTGCGACTCCGGACGCGTGCGCCATTCCCTGGGCTGTGAATGAGCTGGTGGGTCTCGAAGTGTGTGCGAGGGAGGGTGTGTGTGTGTGTTTGGAAAAGGTGGCAAGGAGAGATTCACATTTTCCAAGGAAATGACAATCCGCCCCGGGACTGGCCATGGACGCCAAGCGTTAGTGATGGGCAGTGAATGGCACACGAAAACATACCTTCCATTATCCATTTTTGTGTCAATGTTAATAATCCAGGAGCCTTTTCAGATTTTTTTTGTAACCCACAAACACAAGATTATTGAGCCCAATGTTTTTTTTTGGCTTGTGCTACTGAGCCAGCATCGTGGAGGTTATTACACTGGAGCAGGAGAGATGGCACAAATCCAGTCGATGCAGAACATTACTCCAATATTTCATTTCAGGCGGTGAAGGACCAGAGGAATGACGTATGTCTTTAAAATACATTTAGAACCTTAGGTAACATGTTTCCGAAGGCTGATTTTTGAAGCTGGACAAAAAAAAAATCCGGTATATATCTGGTTTGAGCTTTCATATCCCAACACTTCAGCACCTGGGCTTTTTTCGGACTCCTTTTCTTCTTTCTGTATTATGTCGTGGTTTTAAAATTGGCTGTACAGTTTCGATCCTGCACTTCACACTCAGCCAAAAGTCCCATTGAGAATTTTCTCTCAGTAAAGATCTGGTTCGCACACAACATATCAGGTGTACATCATACACAAAATGATCAGTTAACCCCCCCCATTCCTATCACTATTATTAATTATTATTATTATTTGCAATGGACCAGGACCCCCTTGTGCTAGGCGCTGTACAGATATCTTTGTATTCTGAATTGTGCCGCTATGTAGATCTCTGTCTAGGTGATCTAAATTTTCTTTGATGAATGTATGGTACCACTCTACTATGTCTGACAGACAGGGCCGGGTTGCATTATTTGTAATTAAGGTACTGAAGAACAGGTTGATGGGGTGACCTGGATGGTTTCTTTTGTAAAATGGAGAGCCACATCAGCTTTGGAAGTGACCGTTTACGGTGTTGCCATGTTTAAGGGAGAGTTCAGCCCACTCTGGACCTTAAATGTTCTGTGAAAATGTCTTAATGATTCGGCTGGGCTTGCAGGGATTCGGATTTTACAGGTGATCTAAGCATTGGCTTTGTCTTTCTATTACTTAAACTCCCAATCGGAAGAGAACCCCTTTAATGTGGCTAGAAGGCTTGTAACTTGGAAATCAAACTCCCCTTCCTGCAGGCAAGGTCCAAAGCCTTGTCCTTGCAGTCTAGCTCCAGATTTGCTCCCATCCCACATAATCAGCTGTCATTTTACTATTTCCGTTGCAAACAATCGTCAAGGCAAAACCCATCAAACCCGAAGCTGCTGTATCCAGATCACAAGCAGAAGAGCTGTGCTAAATAAATGAATCCCACCCTTAATGTGACTTTGGCGAGGTCCCTCAATTCGCAGCCGTTTGCCACGTGGGCTTCTTAGCAGGTTCAGACCAGTGTAGACAAAGGAGGCCGGCCAAGAGGCGCTGAGCTCCTACCATCCCCGGCTTCTTTTGAGAGCTACCTTGTAACAAATATTTCTCTGGGGACCTGACCGCGCTGGGCTGAGAGCACCGGCTGCTCGGGCCAAGCGGGACGCTGGGAGCAGGAGGAATGAGTTCAGGGCTGCTGCAGAGAGCAGAACTCGCACTGCGTGAGGCCCAAGCACTGAGCTTCAGGCGGAGACGCCGACTGATCGCGAGAAGGAAGTTTTAATGCCGACACGCAGAGCCGATGCACCCCTGCAGCCCGGCTCACCTACCCAATGGATTCAACGGAGCTGGAGTGTAGGGCCTCCAGAGCGTGAGTGTGCAGGGCAGTTTTGTGACCCCCCCCCCAGCTGTGTCTTGTTCTGTTTGTGGGAAAAGATCGACCATAAAATAAATGAGAAGCCAGGGTTCCCAATCGTCTGCTGGACCTTTTACTCGGCCGGCTCAGAACATACAGACCGAATCTACTTTTTCAAATATCCGGCACACCGATCCGAATCGTTGCATCCACGCTGGGGCGCATCCTTCCCTTCAAACCGTTCGCAGGGGGTTCTCCAGCGATGGGGACATTGCTGAGCTTGGAAGGAGAAACCCGGCACCGCCAGCGAAGGGCTCTGACAGTATCTAACGCCCGCGGCTTTCTCAAGCGGTGCTATTGGACTGTCCCGAGTAATCAGTTCGTACAGTCTCCCGGAATGTAAAACATGACCGGGGTCGATTTCGGACTCAGATCTGCGGGCTGAAAATAACAGGGCCCGTTTGTCCTGGCTTCGCAGAACAGCTCTGCAGCGAGAGAAACAAATCCCCTGCCAATCCACACGCTGGCTGTTGGTCGGTAGCAGAAAACCGTTCTTCAAAACACCCCGATGCAGCTTCCTGGCGAATTAGGACGGGCTCTGTCAAGAATCCCGGGACATTTCACTTTAACAATCGATGAAGTATCATTTCACGGCAGTAACGTCATGCTGCAGTATCGTTTCACTGTCCAGGAAAAGTGCAAATGCATGCCACGGTTCACTAAGCCTTTAACACTTAAACCGTGCGGAGAACAATTTTGTGGGGATGAGACACTGCTAAGTATCAGCAGTAATGTCCCCCAAATGCAAAGCCTACAAAAACCCGACAAGCCAAAACCCGATTTTCCTGTTAACTGACAGAAATAGAAAACAGTGTTTCTTCCCTGGGCATCGAGAAAGCTCTAAGGAGCAACGAGTGGTGGGGATAGAAAACTTCCTTCTGGAAAACCTGATGGTGCAGCCGCAGGAATACCTCGACTTTGGTTAGAAAACGCTGCCAGGACTGGAAACCGTTGGGACGTTTGCCTGGAGTTCTGTACAGTGTAGGAGCAATGGTTTTCCCACTGGCATTTGAACTCTCATTTAACAACAGATAATTTCATAGTGTTCGAGTTGTGGAGCAGGTTTGTTAGAGAAAGCAGCGTTTAGCCAAACCGGAGGGAGATCCTATAATGCTATAAGGAATAAGAAGATTTTATCTGATTCCCCACTGGTGAAATATTCTCTGCTGCTTCCAATTTGCTTTTACTTTGTGGCAAATAAAACATGCAGGGAACTGTATTTTGTGTTTTTCTGTTAACCAATTCATATAATCGGCCCCTGTCCAAATCCTGGGTTCAGTTCTGTCCTCACTGAAGCTAATGGCAAAATTCACATAATCTTCCTTGTGAGCAAGATTGGCACTCTAGAAATTTAATTTACTAATTTTTCTAGTTCAATGGGGCCCGATATTGCAAACTCCTCCTCTTTGGAGGGGCTCCACTGAAGTCAGTAAAAGGATTCCTGGAGGAGCCATTCACCCCAAGTTGGTTTTGACAATAAAATGTGGAATTGAGCATACTTTATTACTTATCAATTAGGGCTGTCAAGCGATTAAATACATTAATTGCGATAAATTGTTCAATTAAAAAATTAATTGCAAGATTAATTGCACTGTTAAACAATAATAGAATACCATTTATTTAAATATTTTGGATGTTTTCTACATTTTCAAATATATTGATTTAAATGACAACACAGAATACAAAGTGTACAGTGCTCACTTTATATTTATTTTTGATTATAAATATTGGCACTGTAAAAAACAAAATAAAAAGAAATGTCAATTCACCGAATACAAGTACTGTAGTGCAAGCTCTTTATCATGAAAGTTGAATTTACAAGTTTAGAATTATGTGCAAAAAAAAACCTGCATTCAAAACAAAACAAAATAAAACAATGTGAAACTTTAGAACCTACAAGTCCACTCAGTCCTACTTCAGCCAATCTCTCAGACAAACAAGTTTGGTTACAATTTGCAGGAGATAATGCTTCCCATGTCTAGTTTACAATGTCACCTGAAAATGAGAACAGGCTTTCACATGGCATTCTTGTAGTTGGCGTCGCAAGATATTTACATTCCAGATACGCTAAAGCTTCATATGTCCCTTCATGCTTCAAGCACCCTTCCAGAGGACATGCGTCCATGCTGATGATGGGTTCTGCTAGATAACAATCCAAAGCAGTGCAGATCAATGCATGTTCATTTTCATCATCTGAGTCAGATGCCACACCAGCAGAAGGTTGATTTTCTTTTTTGGTGGTTTGGGTTCTGTAGTTTCCGCATTGGAGTGTTGCTCTTTTAAGACATCTGAAAGCATGCTCCACACCTCATCCCTCTCAGATTTTGGACAGCACTTCAGATTCTTAAACCTCGGGTTGAGTGCTATAGCTATTCTTAGAAATCTCACATTGGTACCTTCTTTGCCTTTTGTCAAATCTTCTGTGAAAGTGTTCTTAAAATAAACATGTGCTGGGTCATTATCGGAGACTGCTATAACATGAACTATATGGCAGAATTTGGGTAAAATAGAACAGGAGACACCACCAAGAGGTTCAATCACAAATTTAATTAACATATTATTTTTTTAACGAGCATCATCAGCATGGATGCATGCCCTCTGGAATGGTGGTCGAAGCATGAAGGGGCATATGAATGTTTAGCATATCTGGCACATAAATACTTTGCAATGCCGGCTGCAAAAGTGCCATGTGAATGCCTGTTCTCACTTTCAGGTGATGTTGTAAATAAGAAGCAGTCAGCAGTATCTCCTGTAAATGTAAACAAACTTGTTTGTCTTAGCAATTGGCTGAACAAGAAGTAGGACTGAGTGAACTTGTAGGCTCTAAAGTTTTTACATTGTTTTGTTTTTGAGTGCAGTTATGGAACAAAAAACTCCCTACATTTGTAAGTTACACTTTCAGGATAAAGAGATTGCATTACAGTACTTGTATGAGGTGAATTGAAAAATACTATTTCTTTTGTTTATCATTTTTACAGTGCAAATATTTTTAATCAAAAATAATAAGATAAAATGAGCACTGTACACTTTGTATTTGGCAATAGACATCAATATATTTGAAAATGTAGAAAAACATCCAAAAATATTTAATAAATTTCAATTGGTATTCTATTGTTTAACAGTGCAATTAATTGTGATTAATTTTTTTAATCGCAGTTAATTTTTTGAGTTAATCACGTGACTTAACTGTGATTAATCGATAGCCCTATTACCAATATTTAGTCTTTTTAGATCAGATCTGTAGGTAATTAAGGCAAGAATGAAGACTCTCAGGGAATATCATGAAGGGAGTAGCCTAATAACAATCAGATTATTGATTTCATGCTGATATCACTTGGAAATGCCATTAGATTATTATTTTAAATATTTAATATATGTATCAAGGTAACTCTTTGAAGGCCTCAGTCACAATACAAGTCATGCTGGGTGCTGTAGCCTTGCAGTCCCTGCCCCAAAGAGTTTACTTTTTATGAATGTTGTTTTAGGACTGGAAAATTGTGAATAAACAAAATGAATGGTTTTCTGGAATTTTTGGAGAGTCAAACTGGTTTAATGGATTGAGCTTGGGAGGAGGAGCTAGCTATTCCTGATTTCTAGTACTGGATCTAGCAAGGACATATTGTGTGATCTTGGGCAAAGCACTTAGGGTCCAACTCACACCTGCATATGGGGACCAACACAAGACCTATACACAACTCTGAGTTAAGTCCTATTTTGAGCCAAAATATTGTGCTGGCCATTTGCCATGGGTGAGTTTCACCCCGGAAAATGATCTGCAAAGTTATGGGAGAAAGGAAGGGGTCTACGGGCCTGATCCAAAAAGGAAAGACTCTTACTGACTTCAGTGGGCTTTGGATCAGACTTGTATCGGTTTTTGGTGTACAAAGAAGGCCTGAAAGTTTTCCATCTTCCCTGGTTTTCTTTTCTGCTGTTCCCCCAACCCCCTGGATAGACAAGACCTGAATTTATAATGTAGACTTTACAACTGAACAATTAGTAAATTTATGACATCAGTGATACCAAGGAAGGGAAACTTGGTTAACTGAGTGGGGAAGAAGTTTTTATTCTGATGGTTTAAATCAATGGTTTATTTTTGTTAACACTTATGTAACACAAATGTTTGATAGAAATACTCTCTGTGCCAAAGACACAACACACCTACCCCTACATTGAAAGGCTGGCATAGCTCCCAGTCCACATGGGTATCATACAAGGAGTCTTCCAACAAAACTGGGGAAAACCTGATATTCTTGATTTTTCTAGGGTAAAAGGATGCAGGAAAAACAAACAATCTTTTTGTCTTGTTTAAACAGAAAGATAGCTCTGATTATAGTTAGAGCTGGTTAGAACATTTTCAAATAAATGAAATTTCTCTGTGGAAAGTCTTGGGAGAAGTTGCATTCTGTAGCCCAGTGGTTAGGCCACTAACTAGGGCTGGAGAAGATCCAGGGTCAAATCCCTGATTTAGAGCAAAGCTTTTCATCCTAATTCAGGCTGAATCTGGGGCTCTCCCATCCCAGGCTAGGCCCCAACCACTAGGCTCTACACCTCTCTTCCCAAATTGAAAAACTCAAGTTTCAATCAGAAAATGGA
This sequence comes from Dermochelys coriacea, assembly GCF_009764565.3. Classification (NCBI taxonomy): domain Eukaryota; kingdom Metazoa; phylum Chordata; order Testudines; family Dermochelyidae; genus Dermochelys; species Dermochelys coriacea. Next base: position 165,092,347 of record NC_050068.2, read on the forward strand.
CATTTCAACACAATTCCATTTCCACACAAACATTAGAAAGGGTGTAGTTTCATTCCAATGTGAAAATAAAACACATTTTAATCTAAAAAGTTGCTGCAAAACAGAGTTGTCATCCTCTGACCCACTCTAGTTATAATACACCATTGACTACATTGATGTCCACAACAAAATAGATTATTGCATCACTTCCACGGCAAACCCTGGACCATATTTTTCTCCCTTTACTCTCTTTGGGACTGATCGGAAGTTGGTAAAAGTAGTGCCATTTACTTCAATTGGACAGTGAACGTGAGTAAGGCAAAGAAGATTTGACCTATTGTTTTGAATAAGCTTTTATCTAAGCCTTAAAATTCAATTCAATCTGAAACTTGGACTAAAAGATATTAGTCCAGAATCTGTTTTACTGTTTAATTTGGAAGTGAAGGGGGTGGGACAAGAAGAGGGGAATGTCCAGGTGTAATGATTAAATACATACTAATTCTGATGACTATTTATATAATTTAATGCAAGATAACTTTTGTGCACTCCTATAATGTAAAACAACTTCATTTAAAAAGTTGTAATAGTCAAGAAATAACTCCTTAATTGCCTTTGCAAAAAAAGGTTTAAAGACTGCTAAAAAAAGCAAAGTTTGGGAAGCAATTTACAGTAACTGGTTTCTTTCAATTAACATTCTCTAAAGTTTATTAACATGTGTGCTAGTGCTCCTTTCTGATGATGCATCTCGGGCAAATTCACAGGCGGAGACAGAAATGACTATAGAGCACAGTCCTAGAAGTGTTTTGTGCACAACACTGCTGCTGAAGTCAGTGGGAGTTCTGCATTCAGAGGGTGAAATCCTGGCCCCATTGAAGTTAATGAGAATTTTGCCTCAATTTCACTAAGGCCAGGATTTCACCCAGAATGTCTGATCCAAAGCTCATTGAAGTTAATGGAAAGACTCCCATTGACTTCAAGGGGTTTTAGAACTGGCCCAGGGTGTTTTCAATATTGGGGTCACAGTCTGTCTCAGGTCTTTTATGTGAAAAGAAGGATCTAAGCAACATCTATCTTTATAGCTGCATAAGCATTTTTAATTTAACTATCAGTAGGATGTCTTATAATAATTCTGAAGGAGTCTTTTGAGGCTATTAGGTAAGAAAACTCTATTGGCACTGTTAATTCAGGTACTGAACTAATGTCTGTGTCCATAGTTTGTAAACTCGTTGGGGCAGGGACTGTGTTCTAGGCTATGTTTGGATAGAACCCAACACAACTGGGCACTGAACTGGAGTAGGGCCTCTTGAGGCTACTTGAATTTACATAATAAATAATTATGACAATAGCAATCATAAATAATATGTGAAATATTCATTAGGCTTCATCATGCAAGTGCTCCTGGTGCAAACGCCTATTAACTTTACTACTGGAAAAAAACTAAGGAAATTCACAGACACACTCACAGTGAAGTAATTGTTACAATTGTGTTGTAAACTAACTGACAAAGGCAAGGAACCAAAATTAGGGCTAAAACTCAGTCCTTAATTTACCCAGTTGTACCTAGTTTTATAGCATATAGGGAGTGGAGCTTTCAAATGTTCTCAGCTTGGTTTAACTGTGCTCCTGTTAACTTTAATACTGAATACTTTGGAAAACCCCACCCAGGGTGTCTAATCTATTTTGCTAGTCTCAGATTCCTACATCACCTGAACACAGCAGAGTGAGTTAAATATAGATAGAAGGCTAAACTGAGCCCTGGTGCAAGCTGCATGTAATTTCACAGAAGCCAATGGAATTGTACTTGTTTACAACCAGGGCTGAATTTGGCCCAGGAAGCCATATTCTACCCTCATTTCCATGAGTGCAGCCCTATTGCTTTCAGAGTGGTTTATCCCATGTAATGGAGGGCAGGACATGGCCTAGAGTTTTAGCTTTAATTTTGAATTTCCTGTTTGGCTGATGAGTTACAATTTTACCACTCTCTAAAATGTCCCCTTTTGTCAGTATGTTACACCTTTCCCATTTTAGAACTACATTTTAACTGAGCACTATGAGGCACTTTTAAAGGTCCTCATTAAAGATCAAAATGAATGAGGTTTCAATAAGTTTGAAAAGATTAATATATAGAGAAAGAGGTATTAGTGTGTATGTGTGTGTGTGTGTGTGATTTTTCACATTCACACTCATTGGACAGCAAATTTTCATCAGCCAATTGCTTTGTCCTTTCCCAGGGAACATTTCCAAATTGCTTCCTGTATGCCATGAAAAGCTGCTTTAAAAATCCTTTAAGTTACCATCTTTATAATATATTAATATATTTGTTTCATTTAGTCTACTCGTTTCTTTTATTTCTGTACTGAATGGTGTCCAGTCCCCAGGCCATGTCTTTTTAGCTTGTTCAGTGGGGTCGTGTGTTTCTTTTAACATACAGCCATCTTTCCAATAACAACAACAATTAATAACGTGCTCATCATGATCATTTCATTTGTAAACTTTACTTCAAATGTCTTGACTGACAGGAGCTGGAAGTTTCTAGCCAAGCTGTTCTCTAATGTATGATAAAGAATGAAAAATAATGAATAGAACCTTGGTATAGAAAGGCTACATTAGATATCTGGCAAGATTTCTCTTAATTTGTCAAAAATTTTGGGGGGCTGTAGCCTTGGCATGTCATCGTGGGACTTGCATTAATGGAGTAACAGCTGAACTAAGTGTTCAGAATGAACATATCAAAGACCAGAGTCTGTACGACACCATCTCTTGTATTCCATGATGTCAAAGGTTGCTGCAAATGTATCCCTTGCTTTCTGGGTGGCATTGTTTAGGATAGTGGCCCCAGCAGATGGCCCAAAAACGCACCTCGGCCTAGCAAAGAGGGACCACATGTGATGAAGCATAGATGTCTCATTAGCAAACAGGGGAGGAAGGGGGGGGGAAGCAAGGATGAGAAAAAAAGATAAAAAGAATACACAAAGACATTTACATATTTACATTGTTTCTCCCTCATTTTAAATTCTCCTTTAGCTGAAGTGTCAGTGTGCTTGCTTTTCTCCTTCTGTTTGTATGTTTACTTGTGCTAAATAGATTATGATAATCAGGCACATAAATGCATGCAACTGTTATTATGGCATTTTAATCACAGAGTTTTTCACTGGAAGCCTTCATTAGAATTCTCATAATCTCACTTGTTAGTGTAACAAACAGTAATAAATGCCAAGGAACTTGGATTAAGTCAGAGACATTCAGACATTAAAGGAGGAAAATGGAAATGTTGTCAAATCTCTGCATTATTTACTGAAATGTCACATAAACAGTTCAGGACTCTAAATATCTTACTCATTATAGGATAGGGAGCAGTGCAACCTGAAGACAGGAGTTACATTTTTTTATGGAGAACGGTAACCATATGTGTCTCATAGATTCTTTCTAACTTTGCTGAACTAACTGGATACTCTTGCACTTGTTAATATTTATTGATTTATTTTTATTTACAAAATCATCATCTGAAATACCGAGCAGTGGATGCTTTGCCTCCAGAAGACTGAACACAATATATAAAGCCTAATTCTTAACCTTTATGCTGCACTTTTACATTTTCAGAGTTCTGTACAATTGATCATAATTGATCATAACCAAACTTACCATAACCATAATTGATCATACCCCAACACTCCTCTATTTAAAAAATAGACATCTGAAGTGCTCCTAACATTTTTTATTAAATACTATTTTGGAAAAGAGGTAGCAAATAATTGTGAGCTGTCATAATTCTATAGGGCCAGATCCTGCTTTCCTTACCACACACAAAGTCCAACTGACTTCAGCTGGACTACTCAGGGGAGAAAGATAATGATTTGCTCCTTATTTTTCAGCTTGCGTCCTTACTGCATGACGTGCTTCCATAAAACTGCCCACTGAATTATAGCACTTGTTTGTAACCCATCTATTAAAAAATAGTTATACTTAGAGGATAATGTAGCATCACTGAAAAATGACAAGTAACTGCTCCTTACAGGGAATTGTAGTTATATTTGTTACTTACAGACAGAGCCACATTCTGCTCCTGCATATGAGTTGCCCTATTGGAGTGACTGACACTATTACTGTGAGCAAGGCAAGTGGGATTTGGCCCAAAGCCAGGACTGAAGTGCCTATAAAACACTTTAGCAGCGCAGTGATTTAAAAGTTATTTTTCTTTCATTTTTTGTCTCCCTTATGAAATAGAGGGGAAATTAAATTAAAAAAAAGTGTTAATGCAACAGTAAGTTACAAAATCAAATACTCATCAGAAATTCTATTGGTTACATTTTCTATCACAATATGGTAACTCAGTCACACGGTAATTATGTTGTATTTTCTAGTTCTGATTTTGTACCGAATATAAGACTTAGTGTATGTGTGTAGATTTAATCTGTACCTTCACAAATAACAGGAAAAATCCTGGAGCTTTGAAATATCATGCATTTTATGTATTTGATTTCAGTTCCTTTAACTTTGCCTTAGTGCTAGATTTTGCATGAGGGGGACAAAACCAGGTCCGGTTGAAGTCAATGGCAAAACTCCTGTTGACCTCAACAGGACCAAAATTTGACCCTTAAGGATTAAGAAGAATCCAGCTCTTGTGGAGACTCCAGATAGCATAGGAGGATTAATTGAATCAATATTGGAAGTTAAGTTTGATTCTCCCCTCTAAAGAGAAACAATTTGACAGGGTACCTTGGATACCTTCTGTTTTGAATAAAATTCAGAATCAGAATTCCTTGCCCAAAGTGGGATTTTTTTCATTCTTCTGATAAGGATAAACTCCTATATTATGATCAGAAAGAAAAAAAATATGTGGACTTTATACACAGTACAACTAGTTTATATGCTTTATAATCTCTGTAAATTGACACACAGGAGAAGGAAAAAGATGGACTTGTTAAAAGTGAAAATATTGCCACTTTGATACTGATGTTTCTGTAATATCTCTTCTAAATGTCTATAACTCAAGGAGGAGTTATTACCGCATCATAGTTTGAGAACAGTGAGCTTTTTAAATTTCAAACTGCCTACTGAAAATTATGGGAGAGAAACTTTAATACCACATTGTAATGATGTTATACAGAAAGCAATTATTCCACAACATGATGCTGTAAACTCCGTGTTTATAGAACTTCTATACACCTGTAGAATCAGGCCTCCAAATTTTGTGTCTAGTAGTTTGCGGGACTCTTGCTTTCTCTTTCTCTCTTTGCGATTATTTTATTGTCCTTTCCTCAGTTTGAATTCTTTAAAACTAACCCAAAGACAGTTTTTCAACAATCTGTTGCTCTAGAGAGATATATTTTGCAGTTGGCAGAGCTTATTTGTCATTTAAAAAAAATCCTTTAGTTATCACTACCGTAAAACGCTGGTAGAAGTTTTGATCTTTTGTATGCCACATTGAATTTATTATCTTGAGTTTCTTCTCTTTAACTGCCTCCTCATCCCTTGACTTAAAGGGGTGTTTTGCTGGCAGACTGAGTTAGGGCTTCAGGATTTTGTGCAATATAGTTTGTGACAGGAATCACTTTGCCAGTGCTGTGGATCCCTGCTGTGAGATTTTAAGCACATGTTCCTTTTGTGGCGCTCTAACGAAAAGTTCACAAGTGAAAACGTAACTGCTTTACACAAAGTAACTTATTTTAAAAGTTCTCTATGGAGCACGTGCCTGTCAGGACATCTATTATGCAAGTGAGAACCCAGCATTCTTTGCCTAAACTCTTCATCCTCCAAATCCCTCTCATCATCTGCTTTTCACAGGGTAAGTAGGATTCTAGCTGGCCCAGGCAGAGGGAGGAGATGGAAGCACCTGCTTTCCCATGCAGAAGGCCCAGGAGTGTCTCTGACAACTCCCTCATATAATATTGGCACAGCCTGGAATGGAGGAGAGTCGATGCATCCAGGTTCGATGCTTCCTTCCCCTCCCTGCAGGGGGTACTGTGAGCAGAGATGAACTTTTGTCCTCTTCCAGTTTCATTCCTCCTTTCTGCAGGCACTTGTACAGGACAAGAGGAGAGAAAACTGGAAGGGAGAGACAGAAGATCCCAGGGGGTGAGCTAGGATAGATGGGAAGGGAGAAGGATAAAGAGGTGGTGGAGGGACAGAACAGAAGGCTCAGAGAATGTAATGAATTTAATTTAGGGAAGAAAAAGAGGATCAATTGGGAGGGATGGGAGGTGGGGGGGTCAGGAGGAGGGGAACAGACAGTCAGGGGGAGGGGAAAGGGGTTGGCAACAGACATTTCTGGGGATGGACAACTGTGTGCAGTAGAAGACTAGAGGAAGGGACTGAGGCACCATAGCACCAGGAGAGAGCTGACAGAGAGCTGAGGAGAAGACAGGAGGGTGAGGACAATCGTGGGGAAGGAGGGTGGTGGAGAGAAAGAACACTGAAGATTAAAAACAGTACATAGCAGGAGACATGCGAAGCCAGAAATAATAGAATAGTGGGCCTGAGCTGCAGACTTTGGCACCAAATTGTGATTCCTCTCCCTCCTCTGCACTGCAAAGCTTGGGGGCTATTGGGTCTGGGATTCAAGTTCATTCCATTGCAGAGATGGGGAGCAGCCATGAAATTCAGCTGTAAATCCAGGTTCTGATTTGGAATCCTCCCCCAAACATTTGGGAATGTCTAGATCCAGTCTCTTAAAAAAAAATACTGGCGAAAGAAAAAGAAAAAGGTTTGAGCAAAACAATAAATGCTGTGAAAGGCTGGCAAAAGATAGGAAGTGAGTCTGAGGGGAAACACAGACACCGGAAAAGAGCAAAGAGAAGAAGCACTGAGATAAGGACAAAACAGTGGTGCCTAAGAAGAGAAAAGAAGGCGAAAAATGTATAGTAAGTCATTTGTGGTTTTCCAGTCTTTACAAACTTCCTTTATTCAAAGTGTGGGTTCCATGGAATTAATGTGTGCTTGGCTGTTTACTATGAAAAAAAAATCTGAAAAAAATGCTTTTTGGTTAGGCTCAGTTGACCCACCATCACCAGACCGAGGTTTTCTCAAAAGCTGACAGGTGTGGAAATGTAGTTTTGTGTTACCTGTGACGTATTTCAGCACATAAAAGGGGAAATACCCCAGACAATACACACAGAGATTATTCTGTACAGTGCCTAGCACCGTGGGTTTCTGGTCCATGACTGGGGCTCCTGGATGCTATGGTAATACCAATACAGAATAATTATCACTACAATCCTCACACCATTTTACACTCTGTGAGTTACAGCCTGATTTCAGTGACTCTAATGGAAGTCTGGTGTAACACTACTGCCTACAATGAAGTCTCACTAGGCTCACATTGGTGGATGTGAGAGTAGAAGTCAGCCCTATCTGCTTCTCAATGAAGCTGATGTGCCCCTAAAGCCTGGTGAAATCAGTTTTTGTTTTAAACCCTAGGGGGGAAAATGCATTTTGAAACAAGCATGATTTTTAAATCTCATCTCAGTCAGAGTTTATCTGGGGAACTAAGCTTTTCATGAAAAAGATCCCACGTGTGCAACAATAGGCTGAGTGCACCCTGGAGTAAACACAGATACCGATCAGATCAAATTCAACAGTGACTTAAACTGTGGTGAAAATTATGTCAGGTATAAGTGTTCATAAGTACAAAATAGCATAACTTGCACTGATCTGGCAATCAGGGAGCATGCAAGCCAAGTGTAATTGGCTAAGGGCTAGACTGTAACTTTATAACCTGCCCTGAGTGCAGAAGCACATAGCTGCTCCGCCCACAGAGCAGATCAGAGACTGAATGGTGACACTGTTCTTCCCCTGCTCCCATCTCACCCTGGGGGATGAGTAAGTTACTTCACTCCTTTTTGTAGAGCAGCTTCGTCCTCTGGGTGTTATGTCAGCTGCAGTGGCTGGCAAATGGCGGTGGGGGCATGTAACCAGGCCTTCTCCAGCTCCCCATGGATCTGGCCTCTTCCTGCCCACTTACTCACAACAACAGATTGTATCAGGTGAACAGCCCCTGCGGTCCCCACCTCAGCCAGAGTCTCAAACAGATCAGGAGCAAGCGGGGAGAAGGGGTCTGAAGGAGTGCTGTCATAATCTAGCCCACGGCCAGAAGCACTTCTGTCCAGGTATAGGATATTAGCCCAACGGGGAATTACCTTTTTTAAACCAGCAGTTCTGAGCTTCCTGTTGGTTGCCACAAGAACAATCTGCAATATTTTTCTGCAATAAAACTTCATCGGTACCACAACTTGCTCGTGTTTATCCCTGGCACTGAATACTGCACCTGCTCAGAGGTGAAATGAATTAGCAGAATTGTTTCAAACCAGATTTTCAAAGTGAACTTGCAGCTCTTGGAACTGATTCCCATTTATATTAAGACCTCTTTATAGCACCCAGTGGAAAGGAGCCTTGAAGTGAATATAAACTACACGTATGCCCACTTTAAGGCAGGTTTACACTGTAAGGGGCCATAGTGTTAATGAGAATCAGAGCTCATGAGTGTACTTGTGTGTACCCAAGCTTACTTGGGATTTGTATGTGCAGCTAGGCAACCAACTGCCCATGTGAATGAGCAGAATACCTGATTTGCACGTCCATATCAGGCACTGGTGAACATAAATTAGGCGTATGCAAATGCACATACGCAGCTGCATGCATCTAACTTTGAAAATCTGGCCCATGTAGCCCAAATTGATAGTATCAGGTAGCAAAAGTCTAATCCAAACATCTCCTTGGGAGAGACATTGATTTTTTTTTATTTGTATTATTTATTGCCAACCAAACTGTTTCAGGGCTTACATTCACATATGGAAATCTCTCTCTTGGGTCTGGAAACCACAGAGAAGCCTATGACTGTGTTAATGAAACAATCCTTCAAACATGACTGATGACAAAGGATGCTATGAAATGACGAGGAAGAGATGTAATTTTGCTAAACCTAAGGTTGAGATTTCTGCAGCATGTCGATATTCACGGCACTGGATCTGTTAAATATTCTTTTAGTTGGTGGAGTGTTCTTCACTTTCTTTAGCCAGGAGGCCTCTCTCTCTGCACTCAGTTTTCTTGTGCTTCCTGGGTGGTGGTGGAGTTGTGATGTCTTGAATACCAATAGTGAAGCTGAACATATGTGAACCTTTCCTAATCCTGCTAATCTTCCTTCAAAAACCTTTCTGAAAGTGTAGGCAACATCCAGATTTAGAAGAAAAAAAAAAGCTACTGAGCATTTTAATGACAAATAATCTTTGTAAAGGGGGAGGGGGTTACTGCCTCAGCTGGAGATGGAGCTTATGAACTACAGCAGGTAGAAATAACTGCTGTATTACCTCATGTAATCTCCGCTATTCAGGGTCAGATTAGGCCTGAATGCAAGACGAAATAGACTTCTCTTTTAAACCGGGGACTTTGTCCCCACAACGGCTATTAGGCAGTAATTAGTTGTGACACAGAATTACCAGCCACACAATGGTAACTGGAGCCTTACACGTCCTTTGAAACTGATGGGAGAAATTGAATAGATTCTACTTTCAATTTTTAAATTCTGTTCCATTGTAAGAATTATTTATGTTCTCTGCTCCCCGCTCCTCCTTTGGCTGCATAAATGTTATACCTACCAGACAAGGGGCTGGTAACAGTATAAATACAGAAACCTCCTGTTCAGCAGTCCTGGTGGCTGCACACAGCTTTTAGCAAGCCTGATGAGATAACAACTTTATCTTTGATCTCATTAGCTGTGATATTGTTAAGATGACTTTGTGGTTGCATTGACACTGTAGATGCTTTGAGACTTCCTCCTAGTGCCTGGAAAGGAAAATGAGAGCTAATGAAATCAGTAAACTTTGAGGTACCACCGATTGTGGCTGTCCATTACTTAATGAGTCAAGTAACTGAATAGCAAAGCATCTCCCTGCATACACTTTCATACAAAACACATGCAGGCTATGTTTCCAAGCAGCATCCAGATAATTTAGTCAGTGGGGTTACCTCAGATGTACACTGATATAAGAATCAGGCCTGTTTGGTTTAGTTTATAGTTTTATATATACCTGCAACATTTAGGAGTTGTGAAACTAGTGTTTTCAGTAAAGTTAGAATGAGGCTAAATCTCACTATCTTTTGCAGTGTAGTAATGAAGTAAGGCTTTATCTTGCTGCTACATCCTCAGTATAATCAGCAACAATAATAACTAGATTACAGCGAGCCCTCTATGAAGCTGCTCTTTGCAAAATGTTTATTCAGCAGTGAACATTAGCAAACAGTTTTAGATACAGAATCTCTATAGTAAAACACAGGTATCATGCATATGCAATGATAAAGTAAAGGAAAGCTTTCAAAACCTTTTCCTTACCCACCCAGACTTCGGACACGTGGCACGTTTCACTTCCCAAGGTCACAAAGATACTAAAAGGAAAGAAGCTGGTCTGACTGAGGTCAAATAGCTCTCCTCTTTTCTGAGTTTTCATCTTCCTTTTGGAGCCGTTTTCTCCATTGTCTCCTCTGAAGACCAGAGACTAGTCCAAAGCCCATTGAAGTCAATGGTAAGATTCCCATTCACTTCAGTGGACCTTGTATCTGGCCCTATGTTAATGACACAACCCAATGTCACTAGGAAAAACAACAAGCTTCATATAAGGCTGACAGTGATGGTGGTTCATATATATTATGGATACCTAATATAACTGTTTTATGTTATTTCCAGTTTCTTCCAGTGAATTCCTATGGAAACCTGAAGATCTGGGGAGGAAGGAAAAGAATTCTTAATGGTATCTATTGGAGCCATATTTAAGGAATATCAATTTCAAAATTCAATTCTCATTATTTTAATTTGCAAAGCACTCCCTAAAATCATACACTATTAATGCACACCAGTTAGCACTAGGTTATTACAACAAGAAATACTGCTATAATGTGCACCTTGGGTGTGAGTACTGTAAAAATAAATGACCGCACTACCGAACTACATCTGCTGGTAGCAAAGAAAAACATAATAGAAAGGAAATTTGATGAACATGTTATTGTGAGGGATTCAATGGCAATTTTATTTCCATGATATAATCTTCCTGTGATTTATATGTGCATGTGTTATACAGTATATTTTGGTATTTCACTAGCTTTACAGATATTCAAGCATCTGAGCACCTAAAAGCCAATAAAAGATGGGGTCAGAAACTGTGAGGCAACACAAATAGCATCTATTTCTTGTGATCTGTAGTTTCACTAGAACGTGCTGTCCAATAAAAGTTATTCATTGTGTTCAGCAGTCAGACTATTAGTTTACAGTTCTGTCATGTATTGTAAATAGCTTTAAAGGTTTCATGCCATAATCTACCCCTATTCCCAGTATCTCTTAATATATTATAGAGGCATGGTATTTCTTCTACATTAATAAGGATTAAGTCTGGCTTCAATTTCATGCACACGCACACACCCCAGGGTCCAATAAATGCCTGCCAAAATGAAAATAAATAAATAAATAGTGCACTGGCCTCATAACATAAGGAAACCCTACGCATTTTTTCTTTTAAACACCAGAAGAATATTTCCCTTTCTTTACTTCTGCAGCATTCCATACTCCTTGTCCTGTACTTATCACGCCTGGTTAACATTGGAACATAATTCCAAAATTGCAGGTAAACAACGTAAAGCAAACAAACAAAGAATTCACACTAATGCGGATCAAGCACATGTTTCAATACTAGTTTTTCACGTTTCTTCAGAACATGTTGCAATAAGGAGCCTGAGTAGTTAAATTAAAAATAGAGAATCAGGTTCTATCACCTTTACTCATGCTGAGTAGTGCCTTCCGCCATCAGTAGTCCCATTGATTTCTAAGTCAAGTAAAATATCGTGAAAGAAAGATGAACAAAACTAGATGTTATCTGTCAATATTCTACAGTACTTGGGTACGGTAATTTCTTAATTTTTCGCAGTAAATTCATTAGAATTAGGATCTTTGATGCATGCATATATTAACATAAGATATTTTTCATTAAGTATTGATTTCAGAATATTCCTAAACTTCACTGTGGATGAAGTGAAACTGTGGTGAAGCTATTCCATTTCCTAGAAGAGAAAAATGTTAAAAATAGATTTTCAAGAATTGTAAAATTTAAGTGCCCCCTTTCAGCAATGATTGTAAGGTGGACTGCTCCCATTGACATTAATGGGAGTTTTGCCATCCACTTCAATGGGAATGGGATTGGGCCCATTCTTAGCTGAGAAGAAAGCTTTTCTTCTAGCTAAAGTGTTTATTCAAATTAATGATCAATTTATTGGAGCACTTCCTGATTCTCAGCATTCTCCACAATGTAGGCATGCTCTTAGGGCAAAACCTGACCTTGTGGCAACCTCTAGCCTTGACTTACCCACATTAATCTTGAAATCTCTTGTCTTTGAAAAGTCATTTAATAGAACTATATCAAAGCATTAACATAGAGACATGCTTTCGAGCTTACACAAAGCTCGAAAGTTTGTCTTTCTCACCAACAGAAGTTGATCCAATAAAATACATTACCTCGCACCTGCTCTCTCTAATGTCTTGTGAATGACATGGCTACCACAGCACTACATAAAGCAGTAACATGTTGAATTACTAGATTTTCCCTGCCATATGCCTATTTTGTCTCATACTTAACATTATTTTGATTTAATTGTTAGCTGCACTATTTCTTATGATTTTGGGCAACATGTAACATCTTCAGAAAACCTTCAAGTTAAATACAGTGTAACTTTGTAACTTTAAGATAGCTAATAACCAATACTTAGCACTTGTATAGGAAATTCTATATAAGAATCTCTATGCTCTTCTCAAACACCTAGAACCAAACTTTCAACTGGTGTAAATGAGTGTAGTATTATTATTTATTATTAGGACCTACCTTGATTTACACCAGCTGAGGATCTGAACCTTAATTTACTAAGTCTTACAATATTGTTACAATCATTATCCCCATTTTATAAAAGGGTAACCTGAGGGACAGAGAGGTTAGGTGATTGTCTGTCACAGCACTGGTTAGAACCTCAGTCTCCTGACGGTAGCTCAATGCTCTAACCAAGAGCACAACGTGCCTTCTATTATTATTTATCAACAGGATAATAATGTGTCACAGACTGAAGCAAGAATTCAAGGATCCATCAGTCACAGGTTTTGTTGATCTATGTTTACTGTAAATCTGTTAATAATAATAATATTAATAATAATAATAATACTCAGCTCTTAGATAGTGCTTTTCATCAGTAGATCTCAAAGCACTTTACAAAGGAGGTCAGTATCATTATCCCCATTTTATAGATGGGGAAACTGAGGCACAGAAGGGTGAAGTCACTTGCCAAGGTCATTCAGCAGACCAGTGGCAGAACTGGGATCTGAATCTGATATCAGACTCAGTCTCTTATTCTCCTCTCTGGTAGTGGTTTGGAATGTTAAGAAAATTGTGTCCTAAATAAAAGAGGTACCAGATTAGAAGTGTTTAAGAGAGTTTTGTACTCTTCCTATATGGAAGTATGGAAGTATGGGGCAGGAGGGAGTGTGTGTGTGTTTGTGTACTCTTACTGGTGGGCATGTGGCCTTGTTAAGCAGTAGGACTCCAGTACATGGGAGAAAAATCAAAGGAGAACTGTCAGCTTTTCTGAAGGTTCTGGTGAAAATTTAGCAGCTTCCCCAGACCACAAGGTAATGTACAGATTCATAGCCTTTGGTAGGGTCAGTACACATAGGCAAACATCCTTGTCTGTGTGATTTAAGGATATTAAAGTATTATATATCATAGAATAGCAGAAATATAAAGCTGGAAGGGACCTGAAGAAGTTATCTAGTCTAGTCCCCCACACTCAGACAGGACTAAGTATGCCTAGAGACCATCCCTGACAGTGTTTGTCTAACCAGTTCTTAAAGGGTTTGTCTAACCCTCCACAGATGGGTATTCCACAACCTCCCTTGTAAATCTATTCCAGAGCTTAACAGCCTTTATAGCTAAAAAGTTTTCCCTAATATCTAACCTAAATCTCCCTTGCTGCAGATTAAGCCCATTGCTTCTTGTCTACAGTCATTGAACATGGAGAACAATTGATCACAGTCCTCTTTATAACAGCTCTTAACAAACTGGTTTCATGGTACGCCAATGATATACTTGAGCTACATCAATGATATTTTCATCCTTGAGACAGACGGCTTAAACTCCCTCATAGATTTCCACCACAACTTCAACAACCACTACCCATCCACTAAAATCTCTCTCCCACACTAGTATCAACTTCTTGGACACCACAATCAGCTTCAATAATGGAACCCTACAGACAACCATATACAAGAAACCCACAGATCACCACATCCACCTTCGTAGATTCAGTAACCACACCCCAACACCCCAACAAATCTATTATCTACAGCCAGGCACTCAGATACCACAGAATATTCATTGAGGAGGAAGTCCAAGATATACACCTTAACACATTTAAAACCACCTTCACCAAACAAGGACATTCCATCAGAGAAGTAGATTGCATCATGGAACAGACCATCCAAATACCCCAAGAGACCCTATTTCAATACAGAAACCCCCTCTGACTTCCCACCTCTAGTTGTCACCTACCACCCCACACTGGAACCCATACGGGGTATTATCAAACAACTACAACACATACTCAACGGGGACCCCATTCTGAAAGAAATCTTTCCTGAACTCCCTCTTCTAGCCTCCAAACAACTCCCCAACCTCATCATCAGAAACAAGCTTCCCACAGACCAGGACACATCAACTCAAAGAGGCACCAAACCCTGCCAGAACAAGAGATGCAAAACCTGCAGACATATCTCCACTGCTACAATGATCAACACCCCTCATAATATGCTTTTCATGATCCATGGACCCGACACATGACAATACAACATGTTATATACCTCACGCAGTGCACCAAATGCCCAAATAATAACTATGTGGGTGAAGTGAACTCACACAGGAAAATGATAAAAGACAAAAACGCCACATCATCAATGGCTGAACACTTTTCACAAATTTCAGAGTGGTAACCGTGTTAGTCTGTATCAGCAAAAACAAAGAGGACTCCTTGTGGCACCTTAGAGACTAACAAATGTATTTGGGCATAAGCTTTCGTGGGCTAAAACCCACTTCATCAGACAGGCCAGTCCTTGCTTACAGACAGCCCCCCAACCTGAAGCAAATACTCACCAGCAACTACATACCACAGAACAAAAACACCAATCCAGGAACCAATCCCTACAACAGACTCCATTGCCAACTCTGTCCGCATATCTATTCAAGGGACGCTATCATAGGACCAACCACATCAGCCACACCATCAGGGGCTCGTTCACCTGCACATCTACCAATGTGATATATGCTATCATGGGCCAGCAATGCCCTCTGCCATGTACATTGGCCAAACCGGACAGTCTCTATGCAAAAGAATAAATGGACATAAATCAGACATCAAGAATTATAACATTCAAAAACCAGTAGGAGAACACTTCAATCTCCTTGGACACTCAATAACAGACTTAAAAGTGGCAATTCTTCAACAAAAAAACTTTAAAAACAGATTCCAATGAGAAACTGCAGAACTGAAATTAATTTGCAAACTGGACAACATCAAATTAGGCCAGAATAAAGACTGGGAGTGGATGGGTCACTATAAAAAATAATTTCCCCCTGCTGATATTCCACCTTCTTGTCAACTATTTGAAATGGGCCACCTTGATTACACTGGCCTCATTAGCACTACAAAAGTGATTTTTCCTCCCTTGGTATTCATCTTCTTGTCAACTGTTGACAATAGCCCACTTCCACCTTAATTAAATTGGCCCATTAGCACTGACCCCCCACTTGGTAAGGCAACTCCCATCTTTTCATGTGCTGTGTATTTATACCTGCCTCTTTATTTTCCATTCCATGCATCTGATAAAGTGGGTTTTAGCTCATGAAAGCTTATGCCCAAATAAATTTGTTAGTCTCTAAGGTGCCACAAGGATTCCTTATTGTTTTTACTTTTCACAAAGTGATCACTCTGTATCTGACCTCTCAGTCCTCTTCCTCAAAGGAAACCTGCACAACAACACTTTCAAAAGACGAACATGGGAGCTTAAATTCATTACTCTGCTGGACATAACAAATAATGGACTGAATAGAGACACTGGATATATGGGTTATTATAACAATCTGTAACTCACTAACCCCCTCTTTTTTTGTCCTATGTTTGCAGAGGTGTTAATGGGCCACTTTGCCTTGGATGGTCCCTTACAATATGTGCTAACTACTTATGCTAAACACTCTGTTCCACCTTGCATTTTGCTATGACCCTGGGAGTACCTTTCCCAGACCTGAAGAAGAGCCCTGTGGTTTGAATGCTTGTTTCTCTCACCAACAGAAGTTGGACCAATAAAAGATATTACCTCACCTATCTTGTCTCCCTAATGTCTTACATACGACACTCCGGTGAATACATCAGAGAATTATATTAGCCTTTTATGCAACTGAATCACGTTGTTTGCTCATATTCAATTTGTGATCCACTATAACCCCCTACATACTTTTCAGCAGTACTGCTGCCTACCCATTTTATAGCTGTGCATTTGATTGTTCCTTCCTAAGTGTAGCACTTTTCACTTGTCTTTACTGAATTTTCAACTTGTTGATCTCAGACCAATTCTCCAATTTGTCAAGGTCATTTTGAATTTTAATCCTGTCCTCCAAAGTGCTGTGACTCCTCCTAGCTTGGTGCCAGCCACAAATTTTATAAGGATACTCTCTATATCCAAGTCATTAATGAAAATATTGATAGTACTGGAACCAGGACAGACCCTTGTGGGACCCTACTAGATATGTCCTCCCAGTTTGACAGCAAACCATTGTAATTACTCTTTGAGTATGGTCTTTCAACAGTTATGCACCCACTGTGACAGACTGACAATATCCCATAACATCCTGGACAAACCTTATGGAATTAAGTTAAACTTCATTGAATTAGATTTAATAGCTTTGGGGTCCATTGTATTAAAAATGCAATAGTGTATGTTTATTGTGGAATTATATGTATGTATACCTTCTCTGGTAAGTAGGGGGATGCTAATGTACTTCCTCCATTATCAGTCCTTTGAAGCCATCCCCCCGGAGAGATTCACATATACCAGTTCAAACTGGATTCTAAAGTGACTAACTGACAAAGAAAGGGTTTTCAGATAAATAACCTGGTTTTAAACTGGCTCAAGCTCTTTATCCTGAGCCGGCAAACAGACTGGAACCATGGTCCACAAAGGGCCCCAATCCTCAGGATATGGTTGGATAGGACATAAGACCGGGTGCTAGTTCAGCGCTGAGACTGTTATAAACTTGTGACCACAGAAGAGACCCCTTTTGTGGGGTTTTGAAGGACTGCTCCTGCCAGAGCCCATGCCAGAGTTGGGATGATCTCTGGTTAATTTGTTAGTCTGTGTGGAGGTTCTTTTATTGTTTTCTATATGTTTTTTCTGTACTACTTTTACATTAAGAATAAAGTAAGTGTGAATAGAAAGTGCTGTTTGGATAACTTATAACTGTAGTGGTTACACCTGTTAACTGTGTCTGAAGAGAAAGCAAGCAGGTTCTGCTTGGGCAGCCTGCCTCTGCTGGCATAGCAGTCTATTAAGCATGGAACTGTGCAGCCTTGAAATACCTCCATCAGAAGGGAGTGAGCCAGGGGTCTCCATCCAAGAAAGGCAACAGCTGGGGAGCTGGAAGCCTGAGAATGGATGCCCTTGCTGGATGAGGCGAAATACTGGTCCAGTTGCCCTGAAATGAGACACCCATTTTATAGTAATTTCATCTAGGCCACATTTTCTACTTTGCCTATGAGAATGTCAAGTGAGACTGTCAAAAGCCTTACTAAAAACAAGATATATCACATTGACTGCTTCCCTGCTTCCCACTAGGTCAGTAACCCTGCCAAAGAAGGAAATTAAGTGTTGTGATTTGTTCTCGACAATTCCATGTTGCCTGTACCTATTACCATATTATCCTCTAGGTGCTTACACACTGATTGGTTAATAAGTGGTTCCAGTACCTTTCCAGGTATCAAACTTAGGTTGACGGGTCTGTAATTCCCAGGGTCCTCTTTGTTTCCCTTTTTAAAAATAGGTACTATCTGGGACTTGAAGAACGAGACCCTCCACCTCTCCAAGGAAACATGCACATCTGTATGAATACAGTGGTTTCCTTTTACAAATATGCTGAAAAAATATTAAGTATGCCATTTTAAAAGTGTTGTAGTTCTCTAATTTTGAATCATAGTTCTAACAACTGGCCATTGTTTCTATCTTTACATATGTTCTGAAATCTTAAATTAAAACAGAGATTGACTTTAATTAATAATCAACCGTACCTTAATTTCCCATATATATGATCTAAAAATAATACCTAGCTCTTACTTAGTGCTTATGATTTGGACTGTGGCACTAGAAATTAGAATCTCATTGTGCGAGGCATTATTAAGGAACATAGGGATAAGGATATAAGAACAATAATCTGTAACCAACTGTTGTTATAACAAGTTCTTTGCTTTCTGTCTTAACGGGGGCATTGTGGACCTGATCCAGTGCCGACAGAGGACAATGGGAGTTATTTCATTCACTCCAATAGGCTTTGGCTTGGGTCCCATGTGATTTATCTATGTCCATTCTAGATGTTTCCATTGTAAATGAAACCCCAGACATTCCAAACTTATATTCTACCTTTAATACTCAAACAGGATGGAACACTTTTTGTACTTGCTGCCGTGGAGTTTTCTTTCACTGAACAGATATTAAAAATATCCAGATAACTCAGTCTCAAACCTACAGATGCCTCTTTTTGCACCTGCATGGTGAAAGTCAAGCAAGCTCATCGGTTTGCATGCATGGATGCACTTGCAAGATTGGTGCCCTAGTATTTATTTATTTACATAATCTTTCTTGACTCACCCTAACTTGATGTGTGAGTTTCCATGACTGAAAGACCCCTGCATCATATTGTACACTGACTGATATAGAGAAGTTGTCCCCTTTTGCAGCTGCCAATAAATATGTTATCAGGTGGCTAGTACTACTGTATGAAGAATCCCTCATTGGGATTCCCTATTGCTGGATCATTTGGAATAATACAAGTGTTACATTAATTTTATTTTTCGCTAATCTTAGTCCAATCGTTTTTTCTATTTATGCTTGTCCAACATATGAGAAAATACTAGCTCTTCCACCACGTTCTGCATCTGTCTCCACAATTTTTTTTTTAATGTTGAAGCTGGTCTGGAGAAAAATGCTGTGGACAAAGAATTGTAAATTAGGTTTCTCTTATAGTGTACAGACTGAGGCAGTTTGTCCTCTGCACCCTCTTATAGTGGTCCTCTGCACCAAAGCTTTTGTTTGTTTGTTTTGTCCTCCCACAGACTAGCCCTCTTAGTGTCCTGATCCCATCTTTCATACAATTAGTTTGTTCTTTCATAAGTAGGTAACATTTAATGTATATTAGAGATGAAACCTTTGTTATTTCCCTGAATATTTGCTTGAACTATGGGCGGAGTCTATTAATCTTCGCTTTTCTATCCCTTTGTCACACAGTGTGAGGCAAACCCGCCACCACACCAGGGCTGCTCACTGAGGTGACCTGATTCATCTTCTTGCAGTGACTCAGCCCTCAGACATACTGCAGCAGCCTATCCCTGGGCAGGGCGTGGATCAGGTGACCCACAGGTGTTTCACTGACCCCGCCAGAGCTGCAAGTTAGTCAGCACAACAGCACTACTCAGCCAGGAACTCGCCTGCTGTCTGACAGTGTTACAGACTCATCAGGCTTCCAGCCCACCTTTGGTCCAATTCCTGCCCCTGCCTCGTCTGTGCCCTACCCTGACCTTACTCCAGGCCTGCACCTGCCTCCTGAGCCCCAGATCCCTGGACTGACCCAACCTGGCTTTGACCTTTGGCCTGCATCAGCTTCCAATCCTTATTCAGCTTGTCTAGGGACTCTGATTTCTGTTCTGGCCCCCGTCTGTCCTCGGACCCTGGTTTCAGACCTGCCCTTGGCTCGGTCCCAACTCTACGACTGGCTTCGACCTTTGGTACCTGTTCTTGACCCCAGCTCTAACCATCAGGTCTGACTGACTAGAACCCAGAGCATGACACAAAGTGCCTTATCTGTAAATATTGATAAAATCAGATAAATTGGCAATTAAAGTTACTTCTAGTTTCATCAAATTATGTAAAACGCCCTAAAGTGAAAATTTCTGACCTGAGGAATTTTGGGAGCAGCTGTCTAATGGCTACTTCTCTACTAATATTTCTGGAAGGTGGGTAAATGAGTGGGCCAACAGAGGTGGATTTATTTACTTACTAAAGTGATGGCCAACCCTTCTGGGTGATGAGACTTCCTCAGGCATATATTTATTATTGATGTGATTAAGAGGCCATATCAACTATCCCTACACCAACATATTTGATGCACATACATAGTCTTTTGGCTGAATTCACTCATGCCCATCTGTTAAGATGGCATAGTGCCCACTCCCAAGTTGTTCAGAGGCTTGCCATAGGGCACAGATCCCAAGTAACTGTGGGTTTACGTGGGCAGCCTGCATAACAATGCAAGTGCTATCTCTTTTGTAGCACATCTCACCTGCGGGCCAGCGTCGCCACAACAGCACCACATTCATCTTCAGACTTGATCTCACGTGCCCACTGTTTAAAACGCACAACAGACGGCTGCCTCAGAGTGCAGAGAAGAAAGGAATGGGCAGCACGTTTGCCTGCCCTTGAGATAGTTTGCATTGAAGTAAACACGGGGAATGTCTGTGAAGATTAGGGCATTATACCGGAGTGAAAAAAACTGGCAGATAATCTGTGTGCTGCTGATTGTGGCACAGGGATAAGGGAAAACTTAACTGCAGTGCAGTGACTCCATTTGTCCTGGGTACAATATTGAGAAATAGATTCAGAAAAGGTATAACTGCGCAGCAAGGGGGAATGTAATAACTGTTCGTATGGGGCAGAAGAAAACATGTAAAAAGACTGTACCTGTGTCACCTGCTGGTCAGGGTGTGTTATGTGTCTCCCTTTGTATCTGAGCCACAGAGGATGGGAACCTGTTGCAGCGCCAGGGATGGAGCCTTGCTCAAGCTGCAGAGATCCACGGGCCAGCTATACACAAATTTTAGTTAAACTGGCTCAACTTATATCAGCGGAGACCTGGCTGTGTTGCTTTTGCTGTAAACTTAGAGGTGTTGTAACTGTGTTGATCTCAAGATATTGGATAGACAAGGTGTGTGGGGGGGTAATATCTTTTATTGGACCAACTTCTGTAGAGAGACATGCTTTTGAGCTACACAGAGCTTTGCCTCAGGTCTGGGAAAGGTACTTACAGTGTTCAACACCCCCCACAACACACCTTTCAAGATCCATGGGTCCTACACATGCCTATCACAACATGTGGTGTGCCTCATGTCATGCACTAAATGCCCCAATAACAACTATGTGGGTGAAATCAGACAGTCACTACGCTCTCAAAGGAACTCACACAGGAAAACAATAAAAAACCAAAACCCCATATTGTCTGTGGGTGAACAATTTCCACAAAGTGATCTCTCTATATCTGACCTCTCAGTCCCCATCCTCAAAGGAAACCTGCACAACACCTTCAAAAGATGAGCCTGAGAGCTTAAACTCATAACTTTGCTAGACACTAAAAATCATGGACTGAATAGAGATACTGGGTTTATGGCTTATCACAACAATATATAACCTACCAACAACCCCCCTTCTTTATCCCCACTTCACCTTGAATGTTTCCTTGAAATAACTGCTTATGCTAAACAACCCTATTCCCCCTTGTATTTAGCTGTGCCATTCTGAGTACATTTCCCAGACCTGAAGAAGAGCTCTGTGTAAACTCAAAAGCATGTCTCTCTCACTAAAAGAAGCTGGTCTAATAAAAGATATTACCTCACCCTCCTTGTCCCTGTAAATTTACACAAAGTTAAAACAATACCAGCCAGATGTAAAACAATTTAAGAATGTCCACACACAAAGTTGCATCAGTTTAATTAAATTTAGCACCTTTAGTTAAATCAGGGCAGCTTTGTGTGCAGACCAGGCCTTGTCATGCTTGTAGCTCTGGAGGTCCCTGGTTCAATCTCTGGCGTCAGCCAAGATGGTGACTGTTAGTTTTGTTTTCCTCCTCAAGAATAACCTTGTTTATGTGAGCCAGGCTTCTACTCTGAAACCAGTAGGAAATAAGCACATATAAAGTCTCCAGGAATGAGTCTGTGGACAGAAGCAGATTAATGCAGCTGGATGGCAACAACACAACATAGAACCTAACAGCACCTATTGACTAGGTGACCATATGTCCCATTTTGGCAGGGACAGTGCCTTTTTTAAGGCTTGTCCCAGCTGTCCTGACTTTCTTTGGCAAAAGTGGGCATTTGTCCCATTCATTGGCTCATGGCAATTTGATCAGTTGGCAAGAGCAAATGGGACAAATGCCCACTTTTGTCAAAAAAAAGGGGTGCAGTGTGGGGGAATTTGTGGGGGAGGGGGCAAGTGGAGATGCCAGCCCCTTGCGGGGGAGGGGAGCAAGCAGGCTTGCAGGGAACAGCAACAGTCTCTTGTGTGTGTGTGGGGGGGGGACAAGTAATGTTCCTGCAACCCCAGCCTGTTGCAGGGCAGGGCAGGGTTGCAACAACCCGAGCCTCATGAGGGGCGAGCCAAGTAGGGTTCCAGTGACCCCAGCCTAGCGGAGGGGAGGAGAGAGGACTTGAGCCAGCCCCACACGGTGTCCCATTTTCCCTTTGGGAAATATGGTCACCCTACCATTGACAGAGAGCTGTCAGAAACAAACACAGAATCAGATCTGTCTAGCTTCAAGGTGAATCAGCTACCCTATTGCTGTTAGTCCTCCACTGAGAACCCATCTGTCCGTTTCAGAGTTTTCTCTGCTCGTGTTCAGGTGAAACAGTCTGAGATCATGAAATGACAGTACCATGATGAGGGGTTTAATCCTAGAACCACTGTAATCAATAAGAGTTTTGTCATTGACTTCAGTGGGAACAGGCTGAAGCCCAGAGTTATATCCTGTAACTAGAGGGGATTACTGCCATTATAATGAATCAATTTTGCATACTGACTCTGTGCCGTGAGAAATCTCTCTGAAGCCACTGCGGCTCCTTTACAGTCTATGCAAGTCAAGCCTTGAAGTGCATCAGCCAACATGACAGCAGATGATTCACTTATATTAGCATGTTCTTCAGACAGTCAGGATGACCGGCTTCCCATTAGTACTCAGATATTACCATAAGTCAGTGGATATTCAGTCATTAAAAGGACATTGTCAGGGTACTGTTCAGAAGTTACAAAATAACAACCATATTTTTCTCTACACTGAGCACCATTTAAAAATAAACCTCTGCACCTTCCAGAGTTGACCTCAATGTGAGGCAGAAGGAGAATCCTAGAACTTCCGGAGCACACAATGGTATGGCCTGGAATGTCTTACTGCAATTATGAAATAAGATATTAGAAAAATAAACTTTCATATTTAAAAACATGATTGAAATCTAACTACAGCAACCAACATATGTAAATAACTGTAATGAGACCATCACAGGAAATACTCTATGGGCCAGATCTGTAAACTAGCATTGCTCTGCAGAAGTCACCGAAGCTGTTCTGTTCTACTCTGGTTCTTATATCGCACTCATCTCTGGAGTATCTGATCTCCTTCTGTTAGCACATTGAACAGTGTAAGTAACATCTGTCATGTGTTTGTCAGCTTCCAGCAGAGGATCTGGCTCTGTACATACAACATGATCTAAAATATCAATTTTTTACAATTAAGCATTGAAAAATAGAATGTTTTTAGCTTTACTTCCGGTATTACTGATTTGGGATGGTCAAGGTTTATAGGTCGCATGTTGTCTAAAACTGCAACAGATACAAAAGAATTCCGTCATGATTCATTTTAACCTTTAGTTTCATAGAAACTGACCTGTGATCTAGAATTCTAGAGCAAGAATTATTTAATTTTAGAATTTAGCTCAGTGGAGTTATGCTGATTTACACTAGCTGAGGATCTGGCCTGTAAATTGTGGTTTAGGATGGTAACTATCCCACGTGAACAAACTACACCTCTTTTTCTATACTAGCCCTTCCATGCTGGATCCTGCGCAGTGCTTTCCCGTAGCGTTAACCAATCTCTGAGACCACAGTGATCTTCATGTTAATTTTTTAAATTTGAAATCAAATAATTGCAAGAGATTAAATGTTCCGTGTTTTTGTTTTTCAGAATGTTCAGTGACAAAGGCAAAATGCTTTTGGTGGGCAGCTAGTGAAAAAGTACTATCAAACATCATTATTTTAATCTAACCCATGTGTTGATATAGTGCTCACTACAGTTGTCAGCAGTGCTTCATGTTCCAAGACTTTAAACTTTAAATCCAGATAATTGTGCCTCTCTGTATTTAGGTTTTTCTCCACAAGGAAAAGTGAAAGTTAACGGCCCACTTTTGTGTTTCTAGTGCACCCAGATCCTCCCCCTGACCTCTGTTTATGATCCCTTCCTAGCAAAACTGACATTCATTTTCTTTTTAAAAAAGGAAACTGTTTAGATTCTATTGCTCTTATGTGTAATGAATTATGGTGCTTCTTCCTCTTTTTCTTTCCACTGCTGGCATTTGCTTTCATTCATGCATCCTTAAGCTCTGGTGAGGCCAGAGTAACATATTTTCAGCACAAAATACCTTTAAGTGCTGTAAAAATTCAAGAAAAGGTTTTTTCATGTAATATGCTGGTGCAATAAAATGATCAAGCTGCATTCGTTTCTGTGCAAACTTCTTCCACTGCAAGCCTGCATGCATTCTTCCCAAAGTCTGCCCCAAATGGGAGCCAAGAATCCTAATTTATTGGTGGGGTGCTCGCTCTGTTTTTGTTTTATCAGTAATTTACAATGTGGAATGCCCCCATAGTCACCTTTGCCTCTTCTCAAGTAGGTGAACACAATGTAATTGTCTTGGTTGCAGAAAAAAGGATGCTTTCTCCAAGGCCCCATTAATTGGAAAACAGCACACAACTGACAGGAGTGTGGTGGGTGTGATTATCAGCACCAGATGAGAGCCATTAACAAAATGGAGAGTGTCATCTTCAGAGCACAAATATTTTCCCTAACTATAATACCCTCTTAAGGGGACCTGAAGTGGACATGCATTGTCACATGTGCTCCCAATCACACCACCAATCATTTTTTACTACTGCTAGGGTTTTCAGAGGGAGAGCAGAGCAGCCCAAGAGATCTTAGCACTTAGGCCTATTGTACTTCATCCTTTAGACAAAGAAGCCACAAGCCTTTCTCTACACGTCTCTTAAGCTTTGTCAATAACTTAAAGTCCAAGTAATAATATTCAGACTTCATCCAGGAATCTCAGAGAAGTGTTTCCAGGATATGGAAGATTTTTAGATTAACTCATTTTGTTTTAATTCTTTCTCTCCCTGCTTTCCCTTTTTGTTCAACTCCCTGTGGAACAGAAGATGGGTTTGTAGCCCTGAATTGGTAGAATTGTTTCACATCATCAGCCTATTCATTCTTTCCCCTCCCCTGTTGTAAAACACAAGCTATTGCCAGTGGAACAGTGGTGGCATTGTGCTGCAGCACTATACCACCCAGATTTTACCTCAGCGCTCTCCGATCCCTTTTTTTGTTTTCAATCAAAAGAAAGCATTTGCTCAGGGGAGGGGAGGGAGTGTTCCTATTGCTTCCACTAACATGGAGGTTAAAGAAAAGATTGATGGGAGAAAGTTCACCTAGAAAACCAGGATAAATTTCTTGCTGGCCAAGGCCAGTTGTTCCATTGTCCAGGGGCCATGTTTTTTGTTAATTATCTCTCACTCTCTCCTTTTATCAAGGAAACTGGCAGCAAAGCTCTGAGAAAAGAACAGGATATAGGGGTCAGGGGGTCCCATTTGGCCACCTAGGTATTCCATTTTAAATGCTACGGGTGGGTTAGACACAGAGTGAGTTTTGGTAGCTTGGAGTTGGGGAATTGAGGACCATCAAAATAATAATCAATTCAATGCATTTATTTATACCTAAAACTCTCAGCCCCATCATAAAAAAAATACTGCAAAGGGACCTTTTAAAAAAAATGAGGGAAAGTTGCTTCAGACAAGAACATGTTGTCAAGGAAATAAACCTTCATGAGAGTAGGCATTAAACACACAGCTGCTAGATTTGGCTGGGCCTTAGACACTGGTGGTAATGACAATGATTCTTAGTGGCA
The DNA here is from genome assembly GCF_009764565.3 of Dermochelys coriacea. Lineage (NCBI taxonomy): Eukaryota > Metazoa > Chordata > Testudines > Dermochelyidae > Dermochelys > Dermochelys coriacea. The sequence goes on from NC_050068.2 coordinate 165,118,588, forward strand.
GCAAACCAGATCTAAACATAAATAGGACTGCATGAAAGGAAAGGAAATGGAACAAAACAGTTCCTTGGGTACCACTGGCAGAGGAATAACATCAATTTTGATTAAAAAGCAAAAGAATCCCCCTGTTTCCACACATTAGTAAAGGCATGCAAATTCATAACTCACCAACAATGTACCTTTGAAATGCAGCTGCACCCCACAAACAGGGCCTTTTTTCCACTCAGAGAAACAGCCCTATTTCAAGCGGAAAGAAAACCACTATTGAAAAAGGCACAAGAGACTGAAAAAGTGGGGAGGGATGGTCGGGAGGGATGGAGGGAATGGTTTTCGTGTTGGCAGATGCCATAGATCAGCGTTCCTAATATAATGAAGCCTTCTTAGCTGGTTATGACGAAAGTGAATGATTGTTACACGATCCCCAGGATTCTCAGGCAGGTTACACTTGGACAGCTGTTAGCAATGTAGAAATGAACTGGAGAAATGCCATGTGTAATTTCCATGTGCCATATTCCCACATAGGGGTTTAAGATGGTGCCTCGGGATGATATCACAAATCCGATTACCCAAAGGGAGGCCGTCTTCCATGAGGCCATTCCTTGAAGGACTTCTCCTCACAGTTATGCATTGGAAGGGTGGTGGAGGGAGAGGGGGGGAAATGATTTCACAGTGTCAAGTAGCTTTGGCTAACTGATGTAGCGACTTCAGTCCAGAACAGCTGTCTCTTAATTCTCTTAGTTCCAGGAGTGTCATAAAAAGGTACTAGACAGTAGTTCCTGACATACTTGCAGATAAATTGTATGTTATGGGTGGCTGCGGCTAGCTAGGCCAGTTGGGTATTTCAGCAATCCCTCCTCTCGGATGTAAAATGGAATTGTTTAAAAATAGATAGGAGAAATGCAGTAGTTTAATGTCTAATGAACATCCTTCCTCTTGCTGTTGCACTTGGGGTGATGTCTGACAAAGGCAATAATAAAAATAAGTAACCACGTACCTATTGTGCCTCTCATCTGAGGCTCTCAGAGCACTTTGTAAATTCTAATGAATTAAGCCTCATCCTGCTTTTGCAAGGTAAATATGTGGCATTATCCAAGGGCACCTTTAAGCACAGGCTGGATAGACGATCACAGTGAGTGCCAAATTTCAGTGGGGCACCGTGAGTCTGGCAGGAGTTTCCACTGCAGAAAAAAAATCATCTAACCAGATGACCCACATACCCAGGGTCAATTCTTCACATGTACCCAACAGGCAGAGAGTTAGGTGGCTTAAAAACCTCTCTTCGCACTGCCCTGATCCTAGTGCTGCTCTTTATGTGTTCTTACCCCTGTGGCATGCTAGAGCAGACTGGAGGCTGCCAGTCTATAATGGCTACAAAGGACCAAAATGTAGCTCAGAATCAGTGCGGTATGGAGTGGGGATCTTCTCTTTTATGCCCAATTTTCCCCACTATGGTGCAGGGATGGCATGTGGTGTACCAACCCCTGTGTTGTCTACATCATTTTAATGCCTTTGAACAATTTTTTGTTTTTTTTCCCCCTAAAATCCAACTTGCTCAGAGGTTCATCAGACTTATGGTCCCTGTGGGACGTCAGTGAAAACACAAGAGAAAGAGAGAACATAACATTTGGAAACTCACCTTGGCAGTTTGAAAATGGCTCACTTTTCTTCTGCTTTTAAGTGTCAGCTTGTTAATGTTTAAAGCCATCTCTTTCTATATGTGCTCGCCCTTCAGGAACATTTCTTTTTAAACCTAAAAAATTCAGGAAACTGCCTGACTTCTAAAAAACTAAAAAAAAATTAAAATGGGTTTTTAAGCTGAAATGATCAAATACTGTCTCCAGGGGCTTGGGTTCTTCTACCTTCTACATCTTGAGCAGTACCTTACTCACTGAAGTAAATGGAATTACTTGAGGAGTGTGTCAGGGTAGCACAATCTGTCTCTTGCACGGTAAGTACAAAGGTACCAAACACCTGCTGAAAGACATCTAGCAAAGCGCCCCAGAAGGTACAACTTGATTCAAGATTCTTCACTCAGTCCTGACATTCTTATTAAGACAAAAACTCTCATTGACATCAGTAGGGTTTTTGACTGAAGCTGAAATACACTGTTGAGCTTTCTGCTTAATGCGTACACTGGGTCACTTCTCTTGTACCATTTTACAATTGTGGGAGATCATCCTCACTAATTAAATATCATATCATGCTGTACCTGTTCTATGAACAGAGAGAGGACTTGAGCTTTTATGAACCCTTCATAAGTCCTAGATTCTCTTAAAAACTCCCCCCTAAAAATGGCATGCTGAACTGATTTTGCCGGAGTGGGAGCCTCATGATTTTACTCATTCTTTTTAAGGAAGATTTGATTTCTGCCTCTTAAACATTGCAAAAACATTTGTAAAATAAAATATTTGCTACCAGATTTATCCTTCCTCACTTGATATACATTGTTTTGAAAAAGGACAGGACAAAGCCTTGGAAAGACTGTCAGAAAACAGAGTGACATTTATTGTCATGAGACAATACTATTATTATTAGTTGATAGCAAAAATAGCCATTGCCTGTTGGTGAGTCACTGCTTTTTAGCTCCTAAACTGATTGAAAACTCTTATCTTTTCTTACTGTACACCATGGTGACAGTTGGATCTCCAACTTTGGGCCTATTGTCCCTGGCAACATCCGACAGCTCTTAATCAATCAACAGTTTTGTTGTTGAATGTATAGAGAAGAGTAACTGTGGGGTCATTGTATAGGCCTGGCAATATGAGCTAGCAGATGTGAGGTGCTTAGTCTAGTTAAACATGTAGGGGACATGTTATTGAAAACTCTGAACATAGCTACAGAACCCAACAAACAGATTTCATGACAAAGCCCTTGTAGAAAATACAATCACAAATCTGTTCAAGTGGGACAAATACTCATGCAGACACTCATTTTGGGGATGCATATAGGGTCTGAACTAGCACACACTGAAGTCTGTAGAAAGATTCTCACCGACTTCAATAGACATTGGATCAGGCCCATGGTTTACAGAGAATTTCTGAAACTGATTCCTGGATTTATTTATTTCTGAAAATGATTCCTGGCCAGTAGATGCATGTGTGCAGCTCCTGTGGAAGTCAATGGGAGCTTCTCTTCCTTCTGAACAAAAACCAAATCATGGACCCTATACAAAGCCCAAGTCAGTGAGTTGTGTGCAGCAGCAAGGGACCTGTATGAAGTTGGAGATTGCACAATCACCTCCCTTGAAAATCTGGGGAGATTATATTACACCTGTTCAACACTCCAACACTGCTGCTCCAGCCTAGAGGCCTTCACTTTTTTCCCCACATCCTACTGAGGAACTTTCGGCCTGCTTCACAGAAAAGAGCATCCACATGCAGACGTAGCTGAATCCTAGGAATTGGAGGCAGTGCATCAGAATGCAAATGAAATACCTCACCATCCTTCACACAATTCAAGGAGCTACAAGTTCTCAAAGTCTTGAAGGAAATGTGATCCTCCACTTCTGACTCACCTTTGTTCCTCACAGCTGGAAAAAAGCAGTGGAAGAAAGACATATGGCATCTTTTTTGACCATCTTTGGCTGGTCAAGGAGCTGCATCTCTCTAGGCTTAATTATGGCAATCCACTGAGGGTGAAAGTAAATACCGCCAAAGCTGCAGATGCTAAAAAATGTGACAGTTTATCTTTTGAGTAATACAGGGGAATGACATCACATCACCACGGCATTCCACACGTTGCTCTGCTTCCCCACCAAACACTAGATGCAATTTAAGGCTATGATACTGATATCCAGGGTCCTCAGTGGATTGAATTTGTCTCTGTGACAATACCATAACTGCTCTGACCAGGGATGCTGTGCCTCTTCTCAGCCAGACTAATCCCCACTAGCTCTGCTGCACTGGAACTGTGTTCAGATTGCTGGAGCTAGTGCTGAAGGGGGAAGCTTGAAGGGTGGTTAGTTCAGTTTGCTGGACCCAATAGGTTGCTCTTGCTAGATTTCCTTCTGTTGATTAGCCATGACTCCCATGTTCACATGCTAGTGCTATCAGTTATATAGGACCAGGCTTTCTACAGCCCATTACTCTGTCTTAGCAAGATTGTGACATTAGATTGTGGGTGAGATTGCTAGCAATAAGGGGGACTAGGATTTCTTGGCTGCTAGATTGTAACGGTAGTACTCCCTTATACATCATAATGGCCATAGATCTTGCCATGTTCAAAGTAAGATATAAGCAATATCTCTTAGCAATAGGTTTCTATCAATAACAAACCAAGAATAGCTTGGTTTCCTTATTAATCGCCAAGCATGCTCCAACAGTGTGTATGGGGAAGGAGTGGAGAATACAGTCTTTCTGACTTCTTATCTACTTCATTTTTGTTAGCAGTCAGGTACCATGATGATGGTCATATTATAAATACCTAGCCAGCCAACCAAATTGCATTGTGATACATTATTTGTGACTACCATGTGCTTTAAGACACTATCCAGTGAGTCTGAGTCTTTTTTTCCTCCTAGTCCATCTCTTAAAGACATTTAACAGTGAAAGCAGGTGGAGTTCTGGGTTTTGGCTTCTCTTGCCTTGTGACTACTGTCTCTGTACAGTCTTAATTTTCATACATATTCATCATTGTAACAGGGTAGCTGGCCCATTAAATGAAACTGGGCTCAGGTCTCCTGTTCCAGTCCAGGTGCTCCCAACTGAGCCAGTTAAGAGGGTGGGGCAGTACCTAAGCTATAAAAGGTCAGCCAGGTGCTGGAGCAGACTGTTAGTGAGGAGAGAGGCAGGAGATGAGAGCTGCTAGAGGGAGAAGGTAGTTCCTTGGTGAAGGTTAAAGTCAGGAGAGCAGAAAGAGAGATTTGCTGGCTAGCGTTCCACAGCCAGGGCTGGAGGGTTGGAGAAGACTGAAGGCAGGAGGAGCAACAACAGAGGAAGATGTCTGCTAGCTCTAAGCTGGAGAGCCAAGGACCTGAGAGGGCTGAAGGAAGGGGGAGCAGTCACAAAGGGGCCTACTACTGACATAGCTGGGGCCAGAGAACTTGACCCTGAAGAACCGTGAGAGGGCCAAGAGGAGTCAGCAAGGCTCCCCTGGCAAAGATGCTCCCAGTAGAGAGGCTGTGTGGCACCCTCTGGGAAGAGTGGGCTTGCATCGCAGAAGGAAGGGCTGGGTTGGAGGGATGGAGATATGGCAGAAGACACTGGGGTATGGGGAGAACAAAGCTGGGTTTTAAGGGTTACATGGACTGGGGATGATATGGATTATGTTTTTGGATTTTTGTTATGGACTATTTGCACTATGTTTTGTTAATAAATGATATTTATGGACCATGGGATAAGCTTGCATGGCATTACTGGGGACCCCAGAGGGAAACTGAGGCAAAGAGCCATGTGCAGGGCTGGGTACCTCAGGGTACCCAGGAGGAGGCCATTGCTTTACAATCAGGAAGCAAGTATAGCTTTCATCTATGTCTTCACTTAACATTGATTTATTTTCTCAAATAACTTCCCACCTCATGGCAGTTGGCGGTTGTAAAAATTACTATATTTATACCTGGTAGCTCCTGTGGTGCGATAGGTGCTTTCCAAACAGAAGAAGGCTTGAGCGCTTCCCCAGGGTGCTCACTGTCTAAGGAATGCTGAGTTCAATCCATCATTACTCTAGCAGTAGAGTGAACTTTGGGGAAAATATCCAAGTGCCTGGGAAAAGCACCATTACTTTACTCTAGATTTTTAACAGCACTATTCCAGTCTCTCTCCCCACTGCTGTAAGCTGTGTGACCAGCTTTTGAAAGGGGTTCTAATTATGGACTGCTTCCTCCTCCTTTTGGAAGTCAGCTGCAGTGTTCTTTTCACCCCATATGCTTTTACCTTTTTATCTTATAAATGCTTTTCTCTTCTTACATAGGGTGTCTTCACTGTCTGTATTTTCCATTCTGAATGCCACAAAAAGTGATGAAGCACCATATGTAGGTCTGACAAATTTTGTAGTATGGCATCTAGAGCTGCTCTATTTTTCACAATGCGTTATCTATCGCTACGGGAAAACATTACCTGTTCTTCCTTACACCATCTACTGGAGTTTCCCTTCCTTTAAAATAATAGGTATTATTTGAAGTTCTCTGCTCACTTTTATTCCTTCACAATGTTAACAAATCCACTACATTTATACCTCTTCCTTTCTTGGTTGCCTTGCTCTGACCCACATAGGCCCTGGTCCATCAAAGCACTTAAGAGTGTGCTTAACTTTAAGCACATGTGTACTTCTATTCACTTCAATGGGACTACTCATATGATTAAAATTAAACAGGGGTTTGTGCTTGGCTGGATTGGGGCCCTATTTAATAAGGTTATATGGATAGTGGGCTAGATCCTCAGCTGCTATAAATCAGCAAAGATCCATTGAAATCAATGGAGCTACACCAATTTCTGTAGGCTTAAACCCCTGTCCAAGATTGATTTGAGTGATTTGTACATGATGACTATCATATATATATATATATATATATATAAAATACACACACATTAAAGGGAATCTGTCTTTGAAAGAGCCAAATTTTGATCTAACTGTTAGTATTTCACTTTACAAAGTCCACCTAATTGTTTCTCCCTATTTTGTGTTTGAGAACAAAAACTTTTACTTTTATCGGGGGAAAGAATTAATGAATATTTGCAGGTCAGTATTACTGAGTATCCCTACGCTAAAATAGAGATTGTATGGTAAGGAAGCAAATACTTCATCTTACAGTCTTTGGACATATGAAACTATTGTTTCAAAACAGCTCTCTAACATTACACATGCAGTTCTGCATGCCCAAAGTTTTATCCCCACAAACAGTAATTACACATGCATATTGGTTAGACATCTGACTACTTCAGCCAATGGGACTACTCATAGTGCAAATAAAGTTAAGCCTGTGCACAAGTCTTTGAAAGATCAGGGGCTTAGTTTTCTTATGACAGGAAATTCTGAAGAAAATGTTTACTGTTATTTATTGTTTCTGGAAGTGCTCACAATGTACTAGATGCTAGACAAGCAAAGAAGGCCTGGGACTGCCACAGACCAAAATAGACACAGCAGAGAAGGCTGAGGGTAGAGGAAAAGGCAACAACAAGAAGCAAGGTGGTCAGGAGGTGATTAGATATTCTGATAATACAAACTTTTAATTGCATACATTTATATACAGAGCAACACAGATTTGCACCAGCTGAGGAACCAGCTCAGAGAGGTATAATGGCATATGGACAATTCCAAATTACCCTACTATTATAGACATTTCCACATTTTGCAAATTACACAAGACAAAAGAGGAGGATTGTCTCTCAACATGGCAGAGAGCCAAAACATTGTCTTCATAGGACTGGCTATTGTGGTATTGTGCGAATAATTTCACCTCGGAGAGCAATGTGTTTATTTTGTTATAAGAACACTTACGTGATAACAATTAATATTTCCCCTAACAAGCTTCTTTAATAGTACATCAGTAATTTTGCAAATTGCTTCCATTACTTTTCATACAAACTTGTATTACTTTATGTCTGGCATTTTCTAAATGGCATTTTAAATATAATTTTGCATTTTCATATCAGATGGCTGCATAGAAAGGCACAATAATAGTCTGATTGATAAAAGGACATTGCAACATAATCCAAAATCTTTCCAGTTTGCTTTTTTTTTTTTAAACCACCCAGTTACTTCTGTATTATGTACATTTTAAAACAAGCATACAGGGAGATCTAAAAGGCTAACAGTCTGGTTATAGCCTCAAAAATGACAAAGTACTCTGTAAATACTTTATCTAGAAATGCCATCCTCTCTGCAACTGCTTCTCTGGATAAGAGAATCAGTATATTTGCCTAGATACTTAAATCTATTTAGTATAACACAGAAGATTGAGAAAGAAGTTTGCAGCTGCACTAGCTTCTTTGCCTTTAGTACACTTAAAAACCCCCATCTGATGCCCCCCCACAGCAGATAGCATTTAGCTAGGGTTAAACCATGACTTCTGTGCACAAAAAGTATAGCAGTGAATAAAAATGACTAAGTGCAGCTGTAAATCTCTAACAATATTATTCAGAATGAACAAATCATAAAAAGGAAAATCATCCAATCAAGAAGTCTTAAAGCATATTAGACTAGCTTCCAGCTCTCAGTGTGGGAGAGAAATCTAGTATATTATCCAAAGTGCTAAGGAGATTATCAATGGATTTCACTCCTGCATCCCTTTTACATCACCCGTCTCATTAGAATAAATAATAAAGTGATAAATGACATCATAGAAAGCTGTGATTAATCATAAAAGCTTGCTGAAATTATGTTCGTTTTGTACCTAAACATTCAATACCACTTTCTGAAGTTCATCTTTAGCTTTGATTCTACAGCAAAAAGTTTTAGTATCAAATCAAACTAACATTATTATTATGCAAAGCTTTTTTCCTGTACTCTGCTTTGCTAAATGACCCCTATTAACATGCAGATTGACTGGGGATTACCAGAAGGTCTCCCAAAATAATCATCAGAAAATGTCTTTATAAAGGACACTTTCATCTCCTGCATGCTAGGCTACAACCACCAGAATACATTCCATAAACTTCTCTCCTGCTACTCACATGTACTGTTCAGGATAGCTACATGATGGAGGTAGCAAGCCTAACAATCTAAATAATTTTGTTTTTACCAGCTAGCAGGGTCTATACTATTGGTAGGCTCTGTGAATCCCAGTAGAAATAAAGGTGAAATCCTGGCCTCACTGAAGTCAGTGAGAATTTTGCTGTGTGACTTAATACTTTTGCTTTGAGCTAATACAAAAGTTAATGAGCAGAGTCCAGAATAGATGTGATCTTAGAGTGAGGGACTGCTTTCCTTTTTTTTTCATTTGAATTGTCTCTCTATATATAAAATGTGGATTTTACATAACTAACACAATCCATTTTTAAATGTTTAGTGATTTCATTATTTATTAACCTTTTCCCTTTAAAAAAATTACTATATATTATACCTAATGGCCTATTCGTACTCACGTTTACCCACATGTTTTACTTCAGGCACTTGAACATGCCTACCAACTTCATTCAGAATACTCACGTACATACCGTTAAGCACATATGTAACTGTTTACAGGATTGATTGAAAAGATGATGGCTGTTTAGACTAGAGAAGAGATGAAAAAGGGAGCTGGAATAAAGCTATACCAGGTTCTCCTATTTACTGTTTCTCACAAAATAAGAACAAGAGGCCGGGGACATCAGTGAAAATGAAAATATAACATTTTAAATTGACAAAAGGATATGCCTTTTTATACAATGTGTAATTATCCTGAAGAATTCATTGTCATAAGATATCACGGAGTTAGCAGGGTTCAAAAACAGATCAGACATTTATATGGATAATGAGAACTTCGATGCTTAAATAGGATACAAAATGTGTAAGGGATATAAACCCTCATGCAGCAGGACATTAGCCATCCACTGAACAGCAGTTAGGCAGAAACTTCCCTTATGGGCAAGTTATTTCATTATGAGATCTCTTGTGCTGTCCTTTAAAGAATCTGGCACTTTACAATGTTGGAGACAGACTCCTGGCCTAGATAGACCATGGCTCTGATCCAGTGTGGCAAGTTCTATGTGGCTATTGGGGCTTTTTGTCAGGGGAAGAGGGAGGATCTTTCAAAAAATTTACCAACTCATAATGTAGCAGAAAAGGCAGCAAAGGTGAGATTTTTTTTTTTAACCAATAACTTTCCAGATTAAATTTGGGGCCTAGGGAATGTTACATTTGCAAGTAGGCTATATCTTTCTTTCAGTCTTTCTCTGAAGATGTACTTTAGAATCACTAATTTGTAAATCATTTCATAGAACTCCTTTTGAGCCCTTTAGTTCAGCAGAAGTTTGGGCAGTGGATATGCAGTGTATAGGCGTGTTTCCTCCTGCTTAGAAAGAGAAATGAAATAAATCATAAAATAATGACAAAAATACGTCACATTCAACAACAGAGTGAATACAGAGCTTTGTACCTGAGGATCTGCTTAAAGGGAAACTTCATTCCAATCATTTTAGAATTAAAGGCACGTCCTGAATGCCTTATTCAACAAACTGAGGTAGAACGCACCCTTTCAGTATGCTGAGAATGCACTGCTCGCACTGACTTCTACAGAAGTTGCATGTGCTGACTACCTCTCAGGATCAGACCTGGAGTTCTTAAAACTCCTGTTCTGTTGGTTATGGTGTTGTCTAAGGGTGTGTCTACACTGCACTTAAAAACCCAGGCTCATGCCAGCTGACTTGGGCTAAGGAGCTGTTTAATTGCGGTGTAGACATTTGGATTCGGGCTAAAACCTGGGCTTTAGGACCCTGCTACGTGGGAGAATCCAGAGCTTGGGCTGCATCCCGAGCCAGAACATCTACACCACAATTAAACAGCCCCTTAGCCTGAGCCAGCCATGGCTTTTTAATAGCAGTGTAGACATACCCTTAGGGGTCATTTCTTCCCTCAAACGTGCCTACGTCACTTCCACTGACTTCAGCAGAAGTTGTTCTGGTGTGTTAGAAGGTTCTAGCTTCTATTGATGTCAGTGGAAAGGTTCCTGTTGACTTCAATGGGAGGTGGATCGGGCCTTTGGTTTGGCTAAATTCTGTGGCTGCCTCCTGATAATGAGTCCTAATTGTTCAAATCTTTTCTCTGGCCACTAAGATGTTATAATATACAATTCTAGTTTTGAAAGCTGCAGGAAGATGATTCAATTATGGTTACAAAGCAAGACAAACTTTTCAGTGATTTTAACTAAATTCTTGTTCTTCCTTGATAGCAGGAGTCAGAACAAATATAGAGGAGGTTCAGATCATGTCATTCCTAATGAAATTTATATGCTGCTCTGTTATGTGCAATGACAAATGAGTAGGGATATCCTTCATTCAGGAAATCCAAAACTTGACACATTACAGCAGGAAGAAATATGGGTCAGATCCTCAGCTGGTGTAAATCGAAATAGCTCATTAGGAACGATGGTGATTTACACCAGCTTGGGAAGTGGCCCAGACTACTTTTGGTGAAAGTGCAAACCCTATTGCCAGATCTGTAATCATCCAAAGACGGAATCAGAATCTGGTATGAATTCCACTATCCCTGATCAAGTATAGTGACCTGGTGAACTTTCTGAGGTCAATCTCATGTATCTTCAAAAGGGCAGAATCAAGTTCAATTGCTGGGAGGAGCTTTTATGACTAAACCTCTTTATTATTTTTTATTTTGTTTCCAGTAGTGCCCACAATGTGCAAGGTGCTTTCCAAACGTAAAAGAATGCACAATGCCTGCCTTGAGTAGATCAGTCTATCAGAAGTTTAGAATACAATCATCAACTGTAATTCACATAATCTTAAAAAACAAACAAACAAACAACATTGCTACCCCCTCCTATTTTCTGCTTAGAAATCGGAGGCACTTGGCCTTCACTATCATAATTAAATCACGAGAGGCAGGTTTTACAATTGAAAGCAGTCGATTTAATATTATTCTTCCAGCTACTACAGTGATTGAATAAACAGACGGTTTCTGCTTTTCTAAGATATTTGCAGAATATCCATCACTATAGGAGCTAAGTGGTAAATCCCAGCACAGAACAAACGGGTAGAACTTCTCTAGCACCTCACTTTGTAACATATTCACATTTAAAAAGGACAGATGAACTACTAATTTCTCAGGCTCTGTGTTTCTGTTTGCTTAATGACTAGCTCCCAAATGCCCTGTGTTTCTCCCTCAGAATAACATAGGTGTTTCAGTGGATACATTTTGTTGACCTTTTGTCTGTCTCTGTCTTCCCAAGTTTGAGTAGTTAATGTGGTTTGTAAATAACTTGAAATTAGACTAGTAAAGAAATCAAATTGAAAGAGTTTTCACCAGTCAGTGTCCTCTTGCAACAATTTCCATCTGTTAAAAAGCAGACAGATCTGCAGCTCTCATAAACCACCTCTGAGCCCCTAACAATGGACAACTCCCTGCAACCCCAACAAACCAAGAAGCTGACACAGCCTGCAAAAAACAGAATACATGGGGAAATAGAAAGGGTTTAGACACAAAAGCATTCCACATTAGATACTGCTAGTAAATAATTCATGCTGTGATAGCGGGACCGCAACAAACACTCCACGTGCAGACAGTCCATTTTTTGTCTCTGAAGGTTATTTAAAAATATGTTTTATATTGTAAAGTGAATCCTTTCTGCTCTATAGCAGCTTTTAAATATAGCCTTTTCCCTTGATAGTTTTTTTGTTAACCATTCTTAGACCTCAACTACTACATTTTTTTTTCTTTTATGATATTGGGTAAATGTTCATGCTGGATGGCCCTTGTGATCTCTCCCCCCGTCCCCCCCACCAAAAAAAACCTGAGTAGTTCCAACATACTGGTAAAAAACTCCAAGATCAAATAAATAGAATCTCTGTTATAGAAGCATCTCCTATTAAAAGGAGAAATGTGTGGATGGTGAATTACCCTGGGGCTTTGAAAGAGGAATCAAAGTGTCCACTTATGGATAACTATTCTGTTCTAGAAGGTTCTCATGCCACCCTCAACTGTAGTGTCTGAGCACCTTCCAGTAGTGCATTAGGAACATGACTAACATCTTTCATGTATGGTTTGCTCTCTCTCTTAGCCTCTCCCCAAAGGGAGATCTGTGTGCAGTGTGTGATTGGTTATGGAAGGGTTTTGATTCTGTGGGTTTTTTTAATGTATAGGTGGATCTGTGTTTATGTTACAGAAGGCAAGGTCAGAAGAATGTACATTGCACTAACAGTGCAAGGTGGTGAGGCATGTGGTAGTCCTTAGAGCCTATGGCAGTTCATTCCACAGTCTGAGACCAGATCCCGAGAAAGCTCTTTCTCCTGCACAGATGAGCTCTCCTCTTATTATAGAAGGTTCCATTGTGACGGAGGAGCATAGCCATTGACCACAGAAGTCATCCTGGAATTTTAGGTGATTTTTTATATATGCTAGGCCCAGGCCATTGAGCACCTTAAAGAAAAGGACCGACACTGTGAACATGACTTGATATTCTATGGGAAGCCACCGGTGTAGAGAGCAGAGGATAGGTTTGATGTGCTCGTGATAGCCCATGTTGCTAAGTTAATTTAATGTGAAACAAAAGGATAGTCCTTGCTGATGGTGAATCATTAGGTACTGTGACCATATATGCACCAAACAGGATTGTTCTTGGAGAACTCAGCAGTCCCCTAACTTAAAAGTCTGAAATACTTTAAAACTAATGTTATTTCTTTAATAACCCTCCTTTACCGTGCATCTGCAGTTGCTATCAGACAAACATGGTAATGCAATCTGTTCCTTCCGTTTTGTTAATAGGCCATCATGCCATTTTAGAGATGGTAGTTAGTAATGTAAAGAGGCTGTATTGTTTGTTTAACAGTCAAGTGACAAATTATTTAATTAGCACATATGCCATTTGTCTCCACAGCTGTGTTCATCATTCTAATTGCAAAGCACTCTTAATTTATTACAGAAATATTGCTCCCTAATACTAACACAGTAATTATATGCTTCCATTATCGCACTGCACCCTGTGTAAAATTACTCATTCCTCCACACAGAACATATCTCCCTCCTAACAAAATGTATACACGTTGCTTTCCAAGAAAGGGGACAGTCGTGTGCACATTTAAAAAGATAGAACTTCCCTGGAAACTTTTACCTTTAAACTTTTGTCGCTGGAGTGTTTTTTATTTTGTTTTATGGGAAGCACACAGTCCTGTTTTGATATCTCCACCTACTGGAGAAATCACACCACACACTAAGAAATCTGCTCCTAGCTTCTTAAACATACTCATCTCCCCACCATTCACTGAAGAAAAAATTCCGCTTACACCCTTCCTCATTGGGCCTGCCTTCTGGGCCAGAAAGATAATTGTGTAAGCAATTTACTGTTCACCAAACACATTTTACCTTGATAGATTATAAAAGAGTGTCATTGATTGCAACTATCATACATGTTTATTATATACAGAGGAAGGTATTGATTCTGCCTCCATATGTGAGCAAGTATGAATGAAATTTGAGCATTATGTCTTTGTCGGTAACATTTTACAATTTTGGTAACATTTTTTATATTTTGGAAACTAGGCCACACTAACAGGACCTTTCTTTAATAGAAGAAATAGTTGTGTTCCTGACATCATTACATAAATATAACAGAAGGGGCTATGTTGCTCTTTATACTTTGCTTCATAAGAGAGAGAATAGTTGGCCTTGTCAGGAAGTGATTCTTCCCCAACCTGAACGGCAGGAAATACTGAATTCCTATTTTTCTTTGTAAATTTAATTTAATCAAATAGTTTCAGTGACAGTAATATGCTACTATTTTCTTATAAACACCAGTAGAAAGATTCATCTTCTGAAACCATCTTTGTATTTCTAATGTCACTATCCCCAGCATAAAAGACTTCTATTATTATTATTATGCAACTGTCAAAGCCACATCTAGTTGTATATTATTCACCTAGAATGACTGACAGGATGGATAAAATTTCCCCTGAGGTAATGCAGACCTAAGAGAAAGGGGGGAAAGGGCACAGTAGATGGGCCTTGTCTATGCTTTCAGGTGGCAAACAGTCAGGGACTCCTCCAGCAATGCCTCCCTGCCAGACGCCAAATTCAAAACAGCAAATGCAGCTCTATTCTTTCCCCCACCCCGGCCTTTTTTTCAATGTGGAATACAAGGCCACTGCCAAAAACATATCCAGCACAATCAAACATCAGATGGTGACTCCTTTCCCACAGCTTGTGTGAGTGAAAACACTGAAATTATACCCATGTTTTAGTGGCGAATCCCCTGGTGTTCAAGCAAGGCAAGCCCAGCACAGGGCTCTTGTTCTCCTGCTTTTTGTTCCTGGACTTGCACTGTTTTTAGCACTGGACACCATTCAGCCTCCATTCAGTATTGTATGTCACTTCACATATGGTTCATCCGCTCCAAATGTGTGCATGTACCCAGAAAATGCAGCTTTTCATTATGTATTCTCTATGTAACCGAAAAGATTAAGATGTAAGCCTACTGAATGCAGCAGGAATTAGTTGGACAGATGAATAAGGGAAAAATGAATCTAGAATGATGGCGGATTTAGTCTAATGATTGTGGGAGGGCGTTCAGAACTTGGTGGTAGGTTTCAGCCCTTTTAATCCCAGACTGTGTGTGTATTTTGGCAGGAGAAATGTTTCTTCAGAATTACATCTAGAGGGATACAGTAAAAATACTTTTAACCTGATACAGAAGGAAGCCATCAAAAATGTCATTCAAGGTATTGAATCCCTTTATTAGACTCTTTTTTTTTTTTGGTTGTTGTTTCTTTTGTTGAAGACTTAACTTTTCAATAATCAGATTTTTTTGAAAAAATAGTTTACTGAAAGCATAGCGACATCCTTCCTGCATTTAGGCATTTCATTCTGTTTTTCCCTCTTTAAATATAATTTCTATGTAACCTTCCAGTGAAAACCTGAGCAATGACTTGAATTCTAACAGGAAAACAAAACTAATATGCACTAAAGTTTCATTATACTCTTCATATACAAATAAAGCCGCGTCAATGCTCCTGAGGTTGTGTAAAAGGTATTAAAAATACAGCAATTCAAAATGGAAGTTATGGAAGCTGGGAACTGTGATGATTTGAGCAAACAGAAAAGCAGTTACTCTAATATCAGCCATTTTTATTGTCTTACAGAAAATGAGAAGAGGGGAAAAATCTTAACCTTCAATAGAAAAATTTGGAGTTAAGCTTACTTCCTACAACAGTTTTCACAGACAGATACTTTTTTTCAACCAATTTTGATTGAAAATCAACATTTGCATCACAATAGAGATATTTCAAAAGTACAAACACAAAAGGCTGCAACTTCAGAGACGACTTAATCAGTTGTGTTATTTAGCTTCTAGTACATCATCTCATAAGGGCCTCAGAAAAGAGATATTTACTAATTCAGAACATCAGTAGGTATTCTGTTAACTGCTCGTTGCGAAAATATCAGCAGTTGTCTCCTTTTGGTAACTTATGTTCACTCGTTCAGTGCTGTGAGCAATAATAAGTAAACACTTTAGGTGTGAAGGATGCTATTTATTGAGGTAATTCAGTTATATTTTTGGCGAGTGCATTTTATTGTTAAAATGGTCTTTATAAAAATGAAGCTTTCTACAGTACAAAAAGAAAAAGAAAAAAAGAGGGAGAGTCACTAGCAAAAAATCATGATAAATTATTGTGCCTTCTGGTCAGCAGTGCATACATTCTGACACATCTTAGGCACATGGTGTCCTTGGATGGCTTGAAGCATCTGTCTAGCTTCCCCCATGCTAACACCTGACAACTTAAAAATAAGAAAATAAAAGCCCTTTTTTGTACCCATTCTACATCTTTATGAAAAAATGTAAAACAATTTCCTTTAAATGTCTATTTCATGTGCAACGGTACATTTATGGAAAGGCCAAGTTAAATTTTGAAGAAAAAATATAGTACTACATAGCCTTTTTAATAAAGTTGCCTTTTTCAGACTCTGGATTAATTTTGCTTAGCAGTTCAAGTAAGATGTAATTTAAGGCCCAATTCTGTGATGTCCTGAGCACCTTCATTTCTTTTTTGGGTTTGGCCCTTTGTTTCGTTGTTAGATCCCAGTCTGCAAGCACTTCATATATGAATAGCTTTATTAGCACTGTCAACCCCAATAGTTCAAAAATAATGAGATAGGCTTACAAATAAGAAATATTATTAAAAGGGTAGGCTTTTTATTTGCCTTCTCCTTTTTGAGCCTTTAGAGTTAACATTTTCAAGCTTTTCTTTGCAAACATAGCAACAAGAAATTTACTTTTTTCATATGAAAGCTGTGATGCTCATGTAATCACATGATTCCAGGAGCTGTAACCTGCAGAAAAACACCAAATGTCATGCAGCTTTCAATAAAAGTGTAAGCATTGGGTAAACTGCTATGTGCATCTGAACAGTCCCACTGAAGTCAATGGAGTTACTAGTGTGCAAAATTACTCACATGCATAAACCTTTGTAGGATCAGGCTATTAAACAGGAATAATTTTAAAGAATAATAGTTTAAGTATCATGAACATATATATGCCTGAGTATAGTGCACTCCACAGAAATTATCAGATGAAAATATTTTTCTTTCCCATCTTCTATATGCTAATTATTTTATTTACTTTTTTTGAGAAAGTGGGGAGAAATGCTGTTAAAGAAAGAAAGAAAGAAAGAAACTATAATTCCACCTATTGTCATTATATTATTTTTCAAAATTAAAAACAAAGCTTGTTCAGTAATAATCCCTTTTAAAAACTGACTAGTAACCTAACCAGTTACTGAGTGTAGAAAATAAATATAAGCTATTTACAAGGAGAGTCAAGTTTCCAGTCACTTCAAATAAGTTATACCTGTTTGAACTCTCAAATTAATTTAATTTTTAATTGTAAAAGATAATGTCATTCAGGTACATGTTCATTATTGTCAAGCTAAAATAGCACATAATATACTTATTTCTGAAATCCTTACGCACCCACCACTCCCATTGGCTTCAATGGGAGTTTTGCCTGAGTAATGACTGTAGGACCAGGCCCTTTGCCAGTAAATCGCATGTAAACCACTCTATAAATTTTTTCCTTTGGATCCAGTACAAGTTTCACAGTAGGACATGTTTTTCTCCCATTAGAATAACTAATCTGAGATAATTTTCACTATTCTTTTGCTGCTTTCCCAATAGGAATCATGCTTCATTTTGAAACTGTTTTGAAACTAGATTACTGTCTAGGTAATAAGCTCTCTTTTTTCAGTGAATTTAATTACATGGTAGAATCTAAATAGAAATTACAGCATTCCAATAAACAAAAAAACGGTGTGAGCACAATGAATGGATCATAATTTGCCTGTAGGAACAAAACAGGCATGCCCTGTGCTTTGTCCTTGTGTACATTTAGGGTTATTATCAGTGTCAGGGCTTCTAAAGTATCTTTCTGTGATAAATACAGGGCTGGACCATGGAAAATCAAAAAACAAACTCCCATTTGGAGGGGCAATAACTTTTTCCTAAGAGGGGAGGACTGGGCCTTTTGCCTATTATCTCAGACTTACTTCTGGTTCTGTACCTCTTCCAAGGTAACAGGGAGAGAAGGATCACCCACATCACTCAGCTACCTTAAGTCTTCCCGTAGCAACAAGCAAGAGAGATCTTCTCATTGTGAATCAAACAGAGAAAACAGTTTGCTTCTAAAAGCAGTGTTCTTTCTGATGAAGGCAATTCAATGCAAATTACCTGTGTCGAGGAGGTCAGTAATCCGAACTCCCACAATTGCCTTCTCTTTCAGCGAGATCACAATGTTTTGTTGGGATCATTTTTATTATATATTGTATGATAGTAGCATCAAGAATCCCAGTCAGGATCATGGTCCTATTGTGCTAGAACGCTGTGCAAACAAATATGAAGAAATGGCATTCTAGTTTTGGGCCTGATCCAAAGCCCATTGAAGCTAATGGAAAGACTCTTACTGACTTGAATTGATTTTGGATCAGGGCCTAAGTAAAGATAACAAATGAGTTAATGACGCAAATGAAAGAATGGGGGATGGAGAAGAAGAGAAACAGTGATAGGAATGTGTGGTCACATAGATCAGCCATATGCATGACTTGATGGTTTAGAGACATTTAATTTTTTTTATCAGAAAATACATAGAAACAAATAAAACAGATAGCAACAATCCAGCTGGCCGTCTACTTAGCCATTGTTGGCAACTTTCTTTATGGCTGTCAACAGAAGTGAGTCTTGAGGATGCATTTGTAGGCAAGGTAATGGTAATGATCTTATTTATGTTGTTGTAGAGGGCCCAAACCAAGACTGGGCCCCCTTGTGCTAGGCACTGTATAAACACAAAGAAAATAGACAGCCCTGACCCCAAAAGCTTACAGGCTACATTGACAAGACAGGCTAAAGGTGTGAGGGGAAGATGATGCAAAGAGAGGTGAAATGACTTGACCAAGTCCAGTGGGTCGAGCGAGGAAATAACCTAGGTCTCCTAGTGCCTTATCTACCCTATCAACTAGACCACACTGCCTCCCTAGGAAGATAAGAATATAACAATTTCATCAAACATGGGCTCAGATTCTGCCTTCAGATTCATATACATCACTTCTGTCTTCTGAGAGAGCTCTGCATATGTATGTAAGGTAGAATTTAGCCTGAGAAAATGAACAGTGCTTAAAATATAGGCTCCTACATTTATATTTAGACACCTAAATATAAGAGGTCAGACTTTCAGACATGGTGATCACCCCCAAATCCCACTGACATCAGTAGGAGCTGCAAGTGCTCAGCACTCTTGACAAGCAGGTTTCTTTTCTGTCAGATCTAACCATGGATTTAGGAGCCTACTTTAGATAGCAGATTTGGTATATCTTGCCATTGCTTTCTCTTTGATCTGTGTAGCATATAGATTCACTTTGGGAATGAGACAATTTCTCTGAGCAATTATTTCCAAGCTTTCCCCCCACTTTCTACCTGGCATTTTACTGTTAAATCTAGAGTATTGTTATTTCACCAATATAGGTCCTGCTCCTCAAAGAGGCGGATCACCCTCAGCTCTCTGACCAGCACCTCTCATACTCAGGCTGATCCTGCAGTATTCAAATGACTTGCCTCATGGGTAGAACTACTGGCACGGGTAAGGGGCTGCAAGGCTTGGCCAATGTATTTTATTTTTGGGTACATATTTATTCACATGAAGATTTATTTTACTACAGTTTAAAGGCAGACCCATCAATACACAGGTATAGGCCAGTCTCTGCGCAACTGACACTTAGTATATTTAATAATGATAAAGACCTTTACATTATAGAAAACCATGTTAAAGGTGTGTGTATGCCTTTAAAAATAAACTATAATCATAATTTAGAATAAACCAGCAAGATGCCCAATTAATACCAGTGTGAGAGGTGAGGGCATGATTCTACAACCCTCATCAAATGACAACTCCTTATTCACACAGTTTCATTGA
This sequence comes from Dermochelys coriacea, assembly GCF_009764565.3. Classification (NCBI taxonomy): domain Eukaryota; kingdom Metazoa; phylum Chordata; order Testudines; family Dermochelyidae; genus Dermochelys; species Dermochelys coriacea. The sequence continues at coordinate 165,138,620 of NC_050068.2, forward strand.
AGTCAAGGGAACTTCACAAAAGGGTCAGAAATGAAATCTTGGCTCCAGTGAAATCACTGGCGAATCTGTTTCAGTGGGGTTGGGCTTTCACCCCAGTTGTAAAAGTAAGGGTTGCAGGAACGGGTCCAACATCTGAAAACCCGACATATACAAGATGACACTATTCAGTGCACAGATATAGCATAGAAAACCAAAAGACACAATCTGACAACTCTTTCTGTGGGAGCGGAATCCTGCACCCGTGAAGAGATATATGGGCTTCTACAGAACTGGGGTCTAAGAAGGAAGCAAAAAAGGTCTTCAGCCCCAAGGATGCCACCAATGTACTTTGAAATAAGAAGGCAGTACGTGACTCACTATTTTTATAAGTCTGGCTCTTCATAAGCCATTTCCGCTGAATATTATCTAATATCCCCAGGCAGCCAGAGCTACCTAGTGTATTGATTTAAATACATAAAGTACAAAATCTGCTTTATGGAGAAGAAGAGAAAGCCACTATTCAGGGAATACTGAGCATGCCACACGAACTAGTTTAGCTCAGTAGCATCTTGGCATGTTCTTTATGTCCCCCAAAATATTCCTATACACGAAACGGGTTTAAAATTTTTTTGAAATTTGTGTCCTTTTGTAGGTGAAAGTTCAGATGGGGACAAGTTGACATGGAAACAAATTATTTCTCATTCCTAGGTCAGGTTAGAGGTCACTGAACGATGGTAAGAGGAAGAGGCAATTTTGGTAGCATGCACTGTATATGTCCCTGGCCAAAGGGAGGAGAACTTATGAAAACTCAGTCTATCCTTCCACTGCCCTGCTGGGCCCATGCCACCTAGAAGAGTTCTTACAGCCTTAAAGCTATATTAACTTCATCTATGGCCACACGGAGCAGATGTTCTCTTGTCAAAACAAAGGCAACTTTGTGATTTTTCTTTTCAAAACAAGAACTCATCTCTGGATGGGATGGCTGAGGGACTCCTGCCACCCTCAATGGAGAGACCTGGCAAACCCTTCATTTGCTGTTCCTGGGATTTGGGGAACAAGGTTAGTTTCAGCCTGTTAAGTTCATTGCTGGTTTTTTCTGTCTAATAGACACACAACTGATTCTTATCAGCAGGCTATATGGACGCCCTTTAAAAGTCTCTCCCAGTACGGGTATAAATCTGTCCCAGACAGCCCCTGCAATGCTTGGGGCACATGAGAGCACAGATATCATGAATGTAGGAGTGGCTTCTGCACAGAACAAACATTAAGATCCAGTAATTGGCCCTCCAAAAGTGAATTGAGTGGTGGAGGTGGGTGGGAAGCAGCAGAGCCATGAAAGGGGACAGCACATAGCCAGCAGCAGACAGGCCTTCAGGGACATTCATGTGAACATTTTTAGCTGCTTTCAGTTGGTCAGTTAGGTTTTAGAACAAAGCAGCAGATTCACTGCAGGAGTTCTTTTTTCCGGTGTTCATCATTTCTGTAAATGAAACCAACAGTCCAGCCAAAGCCAACAGAGACCAGCTGAAGAATTATACTGAGTCTCATGGAATTGCCTCTAGGTCAGAGAGCTGCTGAATTTCCATCCTTGTCTCAGGAAGCTTCCTCTGCTGTCATGGCAGCTACTTTGAACCCATTCGCTCATATGCCTGTCTAATGCCCTAACTCCCAGGTCCTGTGATGGCCGCTAGTAGCAAGCCATTGAAGCAACACATATGGGGAATCAGCCTCCTGACCAACCAGGGGAGTGGCAAGTAGTGTGGTTTCTTTTGCCAGGTCCCAAAAATTTAGTACATGGGCAGAGAGACAGTGGGATGGGGGAGGGGAACGAAGAAAGAGCCAGAGACACCAGCAGGGAGGGGAGGGAATGTTCCACCAAGGGTTTAGGGTGAGAGCGGAATAGAGGCCACCACTATCAGAGACTTTGGGGGAAGTGAAGAGGAAAACAGAGCCTCCAATGGACTTGTGCATGGGGGTGGGGGAAAGAGTGAATGGATATTTTGGGGGCAAATAATCAGCCTGGCCTTCACTGAGCCTCCTATTTTGGATTTGCAAAATTGTAGGTGTGAATAACTGCAGGCACCATTTTGCACCTGTAGCTACTGCCACTTCAGCATCTAAGTACCCTCCTGATCCACAAAGCAAGTCTAAAGATGTCCAAGTAACCTTAGGTGCAAATGAGTGGGCACAAAACAGGACTGTTCGAAAAATCTTGTCCTTCAAGGAGGTGGTTAAGAGGGAGACGGTGGGAAGAGGGGTCACTTTCAGTGGTGTTGGAACAGTTTTTATAGTGGGGGTGCTGAGAGCCATTGAACCAAACTGTAAAGCCTGTCTGTGATGGAAACCACTTCAAGCCAGGGGATGCAGCAACACCCTCATTCCAGTACCCTGGTCACTTTGAATTTGTCTTAGCAGGCCTATTTGAATAACAATCAGCAATTGTACCTTATTCCAAGTTGGGATACCTGAGGAAGTACAGGGCTACTCAGTGTGATAGTGCATTAGGCATTGCATGGTCACTAGTGAAGGGAAGCACTAGGCCAAAACTGGGAGCCACCCAGATGTCCTATGTAGTCCAGGAGATCCAACGACCCTCTATAGGCCAGTACCACTGAGACTATCTTCTTCATGAGCAGGGCCTGTATTAATACAGAGACAGAGTTAATTAGTAGACTGGGACCCAGACCCATTTGCGTTTCTTCTCAGCTTTCTCACTGATTTGGAGGGTGACCATAGGAAAAACACTTATCCATGCTGTTTGTAGATATCATTATTCTCAGTTTACAGTTGGGAAACTGAGGCACAAAGAGGTTATCTGATTTCTTTAATATTACACAGGAATCATGTGTCAGAGCGGGGAGCACAAACCAGGTCTCTTGAATCACCATCTCTTGCATTGACTATAACTATAACTATCCTTCCTTTCTATAAATCCATAAAGATTATATTGATTTTCCTGGTTTTAGTCACAGGGAGTTTTTTAGCCATTATGTAGCAAAAAGATTGAAACCCTAGTTGGCTTATTTAATTTTAGTAGGCAGAAAATTCCCAGCAGATTTGAAAAACCTGATGCATTTCATTCTTTGAGTCCAGATAGAATACAGTTAAAATGATGACAGGAATAATTTCCCTCTTTAAATTAAAGCCTCTGTATTATAAGTGTAGTGCTGACTAAAACTAATGAAGATCATTTCATGGTACCAAATAATTTAAGCACATAAAGTCCCTGCTCCATATTTAAAGTTGTTTTTATTATAGGTATTAGCCAGTAGCATTTACTTAAGAAATAAGGATAGAATAGAAAAGCAGCTGCTTCCATAGCCAGTGTCTTTAGCTGGCCAGCAATAGAAAGCCATGCATCAGTCAAATAACCCTCTCTCCTCTTTTGAGACTCAGGAATTTCCTCTATAATACACAAATTGTTGTATAATGTAAAAATCCATTAAGATCTTAAACTTATAAGTGCTCAAAATCACATAAACCACCAAACCAGATTCCTTTATTACGTAATAATTGTATATCAATAGTTTTTTTCATTTATTAATGTAATTTTCATTTTGATTGACACCATCATTTTGGCTGTTTATTCTTGTGATGAGGTGGACAAACCTCTCACTAGACGAGGGCAAAAATGGGTTAATGGTCTCCCTCAGCACCTGCTTGCAATATCAAACCTAGAGGGAACATGTGCTAGGAAAGAGGGAACAGCAGGCTTCAGACCTGTGCTGTCCAGCAGAGGGACCTTAGGTTTGTGGTAGAGAGGACCTAGGGGGTGGGCTGAGCAACCCTGAGCTAAGGAACATAGGAGAAGCCAAGCCTGGGAAGAAGGTTGGGCAGATTTTATGTTGTCTTATTATTTATTGGTTTGTTAATGTTAAAACCCAGAAAGAGGGTGAGTTTTGACCCTACCTGGTGCCTATGGACTCCGTCTTAAAGCAGGTAGGAAAGTCACCTGCTCACAATTCTTGAGGTGCTAGCGAAATACCATCAAACAGAAGGAAACAGCAGTGTTGTGCCTTTGCATCTTCCCCATGGGTTCCCCTCAGTTTTGATCTTCTCCTCACAGCTCATTGCAGTTCAGAGGGGGAGCAGAGATGCCATAATGGTTAAACTGTAGCCAATTATTTTAAACAATCACAACCCATGAATCTACCCAAACACTGCATCCTAAAATCATCTGTGAGATACAACAATATCTCCCTTTTCTCAATTTCAGAAGCCATGGGCAAGCTGCTGTGCTCAAGGCTTTCCTTTTAAAGTCCTACCTGCGCTAGAGCGTTCTGGCAACTGCCCTCTGTAAGAGGCACATGAGCAACAATGGACTTGGCTCCTCCCCACTGACCTTCAACAGCAAGGAGATGGATGGGTCCAAAGCACAAGCTGTAGCATGAAGGATTCCCAGCATCTCTCATAACTCGGTGAGTCGCAGTGGCCTCAACTCAAGCAGAGATGACCTAGCTTTTAGCCCTTCAAGATATTACCCACAGTAGCAGAGGGCATTGATGTTACATTCTCAGCTAGTGTTTGTGGCAAGAGTGAGTTTAAGGGCTGGGATGGGGGAATGCCTTCTTGGGTGGAAATTGTAATTTTTGCTCCCTTAATTCTGCTCCTTTCCCTCAGCCCCCTGGCCCCAGTTTGATTTCTCCCAGTTTCCCTTCCTATTCACATTTGTCTTCCCCAATCACTTTCTCCTGGATTGTGCTCCCCTTGCCTGCAGCAAGAGACATTGTGTCAGCCAGCAGCAGCCACCACCTGCTTTTCTTTCTGCCAACCAGCCAGCAAGGAAAGAGGGTGCTGAGCAGTGAGAGGAAAGTCAGTCTGGCTGCCTGCTCAGCAGGCAGTGCTGTGATCCCCAGGGGCCTGGACGAGCAACAACATGCAAATACCTGAGCATCCTGCTAAGATGCACACAAATGTGGTAGAAGGCTGCAGGTATGAATGTTGCACAAGATATATGATACCTTTAATTTGATCAGTTTTATTACAAAATAACTTCTTAAAACCAATTAGCACACTGAGACTCAGGGCTTGTCTGCACAGTGGGGCAATGTGCATTATGGGGGTGTGATTTCTAAAGCGCACTAATGTGTTGCACATTAGTTTGTCCATGTAGACCCATCCGGTGCACACTGAAAGTTCACAGTTGTCTTTAATGTAGCACTGTTAATAGTACCGCTAGTATTGTTTCAAACAGCATTGCGTTAAAGTGTACCAGCGATAGTTTAGTGCAGGGTTTACTATGTGATGGGCTGGACTAGGCCCAGAGACCCCTTGCTGGAGGTCTCAGTGTCCTGCCACACCTGACCCAGGAAAGGAGCAGTAGAGGAGTCTTCCAAGTAGCCTAGAATGGCTGAAGGGAAAGCACCCAATCAGGGCCTAGGAGAATCATATAAAAGGAGCCGCAGAGCCAGATGGTCAGTTCCTTGCTGGAGCCAGAGGAGTACAGAAGGTGCTCCTGGATGGCCAAAGGGGACTGTAGCACCATGGACAGCTCAGTGCTGACTGGGACTGGGACTGGGACTGGGACTGGGACTGGGACTGGGGTGGTGAGGAAGAGCAATGGTGGCATGAGATCCACTCCAACAAGGAGGAGTGGATACAGATGCAGTTGGGTCACACCACATCTGGGAACCCAGTTGGAGATGGGACTGGTGGTCAGTTGTCTCTGGGCTTGGTGAAGCTCAGATGGAAGATGACCCTGAGGCCTTTCACCAGACTTTTGAGCAGGTGGCAAAGGCAGAAGACTGGAAAGAGTCAACTTGGGCAGCCCACATAGCACCATTCTTGATGGGTGAAGCGCAGGCAGCTTACTGGGCAGTAAGTGATGAACAGGCAAATTCCTACCTATTGGCTAGGGCTGACATCACAGGAGTACAGGCACAAGTCCCGGATGGAATCATTCCCACAAGGGGCACTACCTGGGCTGTAGTGCAGAAGTTACAGGACCTGGTGACACACTGGCTTTGTCCAGAGACCAGCTTGGTGGAGAAGCTCCTGGATCAGGTGGTCCTAATTTTTTTTTAAGGCCCTGCCTGGAGGGGTGCACAGCTGGGTGAGGTGTTTCCAGCTGGCCTCAGTGGGGGAAGCAGTTGAGTGAGCTGAGGCCTACTTTGAGGCTGAAGGAGTGGAACAGCCCAGACTGACTGAGAAACTGATAGGGATGCACCAGAGGGTAGACCAGGAAAGCTCGCAACAGGGAAAAGCCACAAGGCTTCTAGATTCTGGGGGTGCACTGTGACCGCTAGGGAGCCCTGCAGCCTGTGGGAAGGAGCTCGGAGACCCAGTAGTCTGCTACAGGTGTGGCCAGCCCAGACATATTAAAAGGAACTGTGCAGTAATAGAGTGTGACTACTTAAACTGTTACAGTGGGACTAATCAGTGGGGGTCTTCTCCAAAGATCAGGGTGGTCCTACTTCGGGTAGCGACAGTCTGGCTGGGAGGAACTATAATTAAGGGTCTGGTAGACTCAGAGTGTGGGTACACTTTGGTTTGGAAAGACCAGTGAGAGCAACTAGTCTGGACTGACACCTCCCAGTATACATTTCCTGTGTACATGGGGAGACCCAAGCCTATCCCACAGCAGAAGTTGAGCTGGAGGTACAGGTCTGGAGAGCTCAACTCTGTGTCAGTGTGGTTAAGGTCCTGCCATGGCCCATAATCTTGGGAAGAGAATGGGTGGGCTATTCCACCCTTGTGCAGGAAAGACCAGAAATGTGATCCAGGACCGAGGGGGTACAGGCCCAGCTGTGAAGGGAAGCAGAGGGGCTGGGAGCCAGGATAATAGACCTGGATAAGAGCCCAGAGGTGAGCGCAGAATGCCCAAGACGTGAGGGAACAATGGTTGGCTTTGCAGGAAACATTAGCCCAGGCCTAGAGTGAGAAGACTCAGAGGGCCCAGCAGAATACCACAGAGACCCACACAGAGACCTGGGCCCAGCAGGGTACCATGGGAACTCAGCCTAAAAGGCCCAGTGTGCTAACAAGCACAGAGACCCAGAAAGTATCACCTCTGCAAAAAGAGGCAAAAGAGGCTGTGGTAGAGAAAAGGGCCCATGGATAGGGAAGGGAATAGTGCAGGCAGGATTTTTGAGCTCCCTCCTAAGAGAGGATGACCTGGCAAAATGTCTGGAGGCAGCCGAAAGGGAATGGAAAGATCTCAAGTTCAAGAATGAAGATCCCCCAGTTCACCAAGGATGAAAAATAGTGCTTGCTTCACATGGTGTATAATTATGAGACGCAACTAGACACTCACAGTACAGACACCCCAAAACCCTGGAGAAGAAAATGAGTTAAGACCACGAACATGCTCTCCAGATAAGAAAGACCCTGGGAGCATAGGCCCTCAGATACCAGAACAAAGACTGGGTAGAGGCTCTCAGGACAGAGGTCTGGGAGAGAGAGAGCCCTGACTGAAAGGGGTAAGGACTAAGATAAGCTCTCAAGGAGAAGAGGCCTGACAGAGAAGGACCCTGAAATATTGGGACACACAGAGATTATAACGAATAGCCCTCCAGACAGAGGTCTGGGAGGGAGAAGACCCTGCTAGAGTGGGGGCAAAAGAGGGAGTAAAAAGAGATTACCCTCTATAGGACTATAAACCCAATCCTCTTAGGGAGGGGAGAGGTGTGACAGGGTGAACTAGGCCCAGAGGCCCCTTCCTGGAAGCCTCAGTGTCCTGCCATACCTGACCCAGGAAAGGAGCAGTAGAGGAGTCCTCCAAGCAGCTTAGAATGGTTGCTTCCCCTGCAGCCAATCAGGGACTAGGAGGGCCATATAAAAGGAGCTGCAGAGCCACTTAGTTCCTTGCTGGAGCCGGAGGGGTACAGAAAGGGCTTCTGGATGGCCAAAGGGGACTGTAGCAACATGGACAGCTCAGCACTGGCAGGGACTGGGGCAGTGAGGAAGAGCTCCTGGCTGGCTGCTGGCCCTGAACTTAGATGAGTCCTGAGGTAAGGCTGAAGCTTTGGCAAAGGCTGGGGCTGCAGGGAAGTGGCCCAGGGAACTGAAAGCAATGAAGCTAAAGGGACATAGTGGCATGTGACTACTATTCTTAGGGTCCCTGGGCTGGGAACTGGAATAGTGGGTGGGCCCAGGTCTCCCTCCATAGGCCACTGGGGGACTGGCCTACAACTGGACAGCAATAAACCCCCAGAAGGGGATCTGAACTACTTAGTGGCCAAGCTGAAAAGCTGGGGCCAGAACAGACAGAAGGTGAAGGTGAAACCATTGTCTCCAGGGAGGAAGCCTTGGGGATACTCAGTAGTGGATTAACCAATGGGGCCTGTGCCCAGGGGCCCTGGCCAATTGGAGGGCCCTGGAAAAAAGGGTGCCTCCACGCCCTGACCTGCTCCTGCCAGGGAGTGGGGCAAGCCCCTGTGCGCCGACCCTGCTCCCCAGCAGGAGTGCTGAGCAGGGAGGGGTGGGGGTGCACGGGGGCAAGCCCCAACCCCATTTGCCCAGCAGGAGCAGCGGATGGGGACTTCAGGTGGAAGTCGTGGAGAGGGGCCCCCACTTGCTCTGGCCCAGGGCCCCACAAAACTGTAATCCACCTCTGGGGGTATGGCCTGATACCAGGGCCAGAACTACTTAAAGACCACAGACACATGTGACCAGAAGGGGTGCTCATGAGAGGCATAGGAGCCAACTCCGTGGGTCCTCCGCGGCTGGAGCACCCACGGGGAAAAATTGATGGGTGCAGACACCCCACCTCCCCCCTCCAGCTTGCCTCCGCCTCCGCTCCGGCTCCTCCCCTGAGTGTGCCACATGCCCACTTTTCCCCCCAGCTCCCAGCGCTTTCACCGTGAAACAGCTGTTTTGCGCAGCAAGTGCTGGAAGAGGGGAGAAGGGGGAATGCAGCACGCTCGGGGAAGAGCTAGGCCTGGGGGGGAATTTGGGGAAGGGGTTGGAATGGGGGCGGGGCAGGGGTGGGGAAAGGGTGGAGTCGGGGGGGGGGAACGAGCGCCCCGCCACCAGGGAAAGTTGGCGCCTATAATGAGAGGTGGGTACCATGCTGTTACAGACCAATTAATATGTAACATATTGGTGTGCTTTAAGAATGACACCTTAATGGTGTGTATTTCCATACTGTGGAGACAAGCACTTAGAAGATGCCTTGGGGCCTTTCCCCAAGTTGGCTCCCTCAGAACTGTAGCATAAATTTTTAAAACTTCCTTATTATGCAGTTGGTCAGATCCATCCCAAGACTTCTGCCACCAGCACTCTAGCCATCTTCCCTCCTGCTTCTCATAAATCGCTAGGCAACTATGGTGACCTGTGAGGATGAAGAAAAGAACCAGCTTGTGGATGGTGGAGGACAAAGATTATGGTAAAGTTCTATCATCCCCACTCAGAGTGGTTTGTTGGAGGAACAACATTCCCCCAAGCCCTCCAAAAGCACTCAAATTTAATTCACCTCCAGAAATAGACCATCAGAATGGAATTCTTGCACTACAGGTAAGATGCACCCCAACCCCAGTTGCAGGAGGTAACAAAATAGGTGGTACTCAATTGTTCTGCAGCCTGCCTAGCCCTGCCTGAAGCCCACACACTCACAGGTTCCCTTTGAGTAAAAATTTCTGTAAATTTCCCAGGTAAATGTCCACAATGGACATGCTCCAGCCCAGCACTGAGGAGGACTTTCCCTGCAATTACAGCTTTGAGCTGCTGCACGCTGTGTGGATATGGGGCTGAACACCTGACCTGAAAGCAGGGAGACTCTCTCTCCTGTGCTGTCAGTGACCTTCATGCTGAGCCCAGGTAGCATGGAGAAGGAAGTGGATTCATTTGAATGAGAGGGGACAAGACCCAGACCTATGGGAAGGCCAGGTGGGGGGAGTAGATTGTGAGCAGGAGCCTAGGGTATGTGTGGGAGATGGGACTGGGACTCTGGAGGATTAAGACTAGGACTTCCCAGAACTGGGATAAGAAGCCTGAGGAACTGAGAATGGGACTGGGATAAAGAGCTGGGGGAGGAAACGGACAAGACTGGGACAGGAACCGGACGGGATGGGGCAAAAAATGTCAGACTTGGGAAGAACAGGCAGAAGAGTCTATCTAGTAGAGAACGCTCCTCTACAGCGCCTGGAATGGAACCCAAGATTCTGAGGCTACTGTCAGCAAACATCTGTGCAGCCCATTGGCAAAGTGCCCCATCTCTAATGGCGGTCTACACAGAGAGTGATCGACTACTGCTGCTATCAGTTACTGTGTTAGTTCAAGTGGCAGAGGTCTGCGTGGTGGTTTCATCCATTCCATGTGGGTATCTATATGATGCTACATGATGGAATTTTCAGGGAGTGGGTGTTTTGGTTTGCTTTATAAAAAGCTAGAAAAATCACACACTGAAAACATTAAGGTTGCAAAGTCAAGCACTCAGACTTAGGAAATGCCAAAATTAAGGTTATTTATGCAACAAGAAAGAAAGAGAATATTGATTTCATCCTGTGCATTGAATGTGGCAAGGGGCTGGTGGGAAAAAATAGTATGTGATTATGTAATTAAAGGTACAGGTATTAGCAGAGGGGCTCTGTTGTGACTGGAGCCCCTGGGAGAGTGGCTGCATTATCATTTTCGGAGAGGGTGCAGAATACTCCCAGCTGAGCACCGTGCCAGCTCCATGGGCTGGTGGGATGAGGTAAGGTTCCCCTTTTGGAAAGATAGCACCTGCCAGAGCACATGAAAGGATTTGCTTTCCTACAGGATAATGGCCAGCTCTCATGCAGGAGTAACACAAGGGTTAGGAGGTGCCATCTGCATTCCCCATCTTTGCACACCATTGCAAGTCTGGTGAAAATGTTCCCCTAGATAAAGAAATACCTTTTTTTTTTTTTTTAAACCAAGCTAATGTTGAGAAAATTATGCCCAGAAAGGTGAGTATTCAAGTGGGCACGCATCTCATATCTCCCAAAGAAAGTGATTTTCAATAAAGACAAGTGCTAAGTGCTACACTTAAGAAAGGAAAAATAAAATCCCCAACTACGAAATGGAGGAATAACTGGCTAATGACGTGATGGTACAACTGAAAAGAATGTGGGGGTTATAGTGGATCAGAAATGGAATCTGAGCCAACAGTGTGACACAATTGCTAAAAAAGCTAATATCATTCTGGGGTGTATTAACAGAAGTGTTCTGTAAGACACTGGAGGTAATTGAAACACATTAGTCGGCACTGGTGAGGTCTCGGCTACCGTATTCTGTCCAGTTCTGAACTTCACACTTTAGGAAAGATGTGGCCAAATTGGAGAGAGTCCAGAGGAGAGCAACAAAAGTTTAAAAAGTTTAGAAACCCTGACCTATCAGGAAAGGCTAAAAAAGCTGGGTATGTTTAGTCTTGAGAAAAGATGACTGAGGAGGGACGTGAGAACGGTCTTCAGATATGTTAAGGGCTGTTATAAAGAGGACTGCTCAGTTGGTCTCCATGCTCACTGAAGGCAGGACAAGAAGTAATGAACTTAATCTGCAGCAATGGAAATTTAGGTTAGATAGTAGAAAAAAAACTTCTAACTATAAGGGTAATTAAGCTCTGGAATAGGCTTCCAAGCGAGGTTGTGGAATCCCCATCCTTGGAAGTTTTTAAGACCAAGTTAGATCAGTGGCTCTCAATCTTTCCAGACTACTGTGCCCCTTTCAGGAGTCTGATTTGTCTTGTGTACCCCCTAATTTCACCTCACTTAAAACTACTTACTTACAAAATCAGTAATAAAAATACAAAAGTATCACAGCCCACTGTTACTGAAAAACTGCTTACTTTCTCATTTTTACCATATAGTTATAAAATACATCAATCGGAATACAAATATTGTACTTGTATTTCAGTATATAGTAGATACAGCAGTACAAACAGCAAAAAGAGTCAAGGAGTACTTGTACACGTACCCTTCGTTGAGAAACACTGGGTTAGGCAATCACCTGTCAGGGATGGTCTAGGTTTATTTAGTTCTGACTCTGTGCAGGGGGCTTGACTTAATGTCTTCTCAAGGTTCCTTCCAGCCCTACATGTCTATGATTCTACAACAGAAATGGTGGTGCAAATGAGCTACACATATATTGCAATGGGCTCAAGTGGTAAAGTAATGTAATCTGCACTGATTTGGCTTTCGGTTGGTGTGCAACAGCCACCAGTAGAATGGAAGGAAGGGGTATCGGAAAAAGCAGCTACCCAGAGACTAAGGGCCAAATTCTCTGCTGGTGGTGGAAGTGGGCACAACCCCACTGACTTCAATGGAATTTCATCTTTTAATGCCAGCAGAGAATTTGACTGTAAGTGTATATGGAAAGAGCTGTTTTTACCTATTTATTTTTTCCAGCTACAATCCCTTCTGCCCACAGACCTAAATTCACCATAACTGGGACTGTGATGAATTTTAATTTGGCCACTGACACACAAAGGCTGATCTATACATAAGCTTTGTGCCAACTTAACTGTATCTGTTTAGAAAGTAATACAACTGCTTAGGCCTGGTCTACACTATGTGGGGAGGGGATCGATCTAAGATGCGCAACTTCAGCTATGAGAATAGCGTAGCTGAAGTCGACGTTTCTTAGATCGCCTTAGAATCACTTACTTCGTGTCCTTGGGGCGCGGGATCGATGGCCGCTGCTCCCCTGCCAACTCCGCTTCCGCCTCTTGCCCTGGTGGAGTTCCAGAATCAACAGCAGAGTGATCGGGGATCGATCACTACCTGCCGATCCGGTGGGTAGCGTAGATGTGGCCTTAGTGTGGATGCAGTTATGTCATACAAAGGGTATAATTTATATCCATGAACTTACCATTTCTAAACCAATAAAGTGAGAGCACTACAAAAACTGTAGATAAGCCCTTACTTCCACTCATTTTACATAACCACATTGGTTCAAGACATGCTGTTTTGTCACTTAAAACTCATCTTGCATCTGACATTCACCTTTTACCATTGTTTAGATCACAGGTGAGTGTGTCCAATTGGAGTTGCAGTCTCTGGGCCTGATTCTCCATTTTGCTGCACTTTGATGTAGGCATTTGCTCTACTGCCAAATGAGTACAAATCTCAACCATTTTCATTTGGCAGCCTTTTACTCCCTCTTTGCTGTGGTATATTCAAGGTGCAGGGCAATGGAAAATCAGACTTTCCTACACTAGTTTATATTTGGGGCTGAATTTGGCTGGTATTTTGTAAAAATCACAGGAGTATGGTGGGGACTCGCTAAAAATAATTTGCTTCTGCAAACCTGCTTGTATTGTAGCTATTTCCCTCCATCTTCGAATAGCTTTAAAACCAATCTGATAGTTCTCCAGTAGTGTTATTGCTACAAATTGACTGTGCTGGTCAAATTTATTATTGTAGTTATTAGTGTAAATCTTGAGTTAGACCTTTAAGGAAATACATTTAGAATTGATACCTCAGTGTAACACAGCTCTGCAACTTGGATAAGAGTTAAGGTCATGATCTTATAATGGTCAGCCAACCTGTTAGTTTAGCAATGTGGAACTCAAATGTCATTTCAGCACCAGTTGGATGCTTGAATTTTTTACACAGGAAACCCCTTACTTGAAAATAATAGAATTCTCTACCAGCTGCTAAAAGTCTCCTTTTTAAAAATAATAACTACAAATCTGCACTTAAAAAGTTAGCTACATGTTCTTTAAATGCTAGCATGACCTGTGTCGAGTGAGTAGGCAGAGCAGGTACAGTAAATAATTCAAACCTGTAGGCTTACATGCAAAAAAAAAAAAAAAAAATCAGTCAAATTTAAATAATGATCCCATTAAATAATTTTCATTCAAACCCTATATTGCACATTTTTCAGATTTTGTGACTGTGTCTTACAGAGAATAAATTCTGTCTCTTTATTTCCCCCCACTGTTAATCTGTGATATTCTGTGATAATTTTAGTTTTAAAAAAAAACTGACCAAAAAAATCTTGCTGTATTCAGTCCCCTGAGAATGTTGGGTCGAGTTTTTTGATCCCTGTTGCTCATTGATTTGAGGGCTGATGTAGTGCAAGGGGTCCTTATTAGTGGCGTCTGTCACTGCTGTAATGTTTTTGTTATTTTTCCTCATTTGTTCGCTCTGACATCATGTCATTACAGAATGGTGCTGTTCAGGCCCTGCCTTGGCTGTTCGTTAGCGTGTGTTTAATGAGCAGCTTAATTGAGCTGTCTAGTAGGCCACCTGTCACCCTCCGGACTTATTAACATACTAATGGCCTGACATTGTATTCTCTGACAGGCAACAGGGTTTACTGATTTGATGTCTGGACATGAGGATTTTATGCAGGAATGAGAGAGGATATTGGGAAGGAGGTTTAAAAACGCAAATTAACTCTTTGGTATCTATGTATTTATGGCTTGCTTGTAAAAGTTCAACATAGAGTAGAGCAGGGGAGCTGTCCTGCTTAGCAAGTCCCATTTTATCAGTGCAATTGCAGGGCTTTTCAGTTCTTCAGGAGAAAATATGCTCAGTGTAAGAAGTGCAGGCTTTATTTCTTTTACAGTAACATTGTTGTTACTACTTCAAAGGCTAAATCTTCTTAAGTACAGAGGACAGTTTTGTGACTAGTCTTTTCTCTACTGTGGCTAAACAAATGAAAGGCAAGAAATTTCCAGTTAAGGGATTTAAGTGCATTACATTGTTCCTACCTTTTAAATCCAGATGAAGACATTCACAGCCAGCGAACACTGTGCTGAATTGTAAGGGTTCAAAGAAATGGCTTAAGTGCATGCAAGTTTAATAAAAACACTTGTTGTGGTTTTGGTTCTTCAGTAGCAGAGAAGTAGACCTTCTGTCACAAGAAAAACTAGGGTTACCAACAGATAAGAGATCCAGATGGGATAGCTTAAAGTCCAATGCTACAGCAAATTCACTCCATATGCATACTGCACAAACATAAACAGGGCCATGTCCTTCCATAAAAAGAGTCTTGATGGTGGATCTTGCGAGACATTTGCACAGAACCTTTCCCAAAGGGTGAGCCCACCTTCGTCAGCATTCAGCAAAAGCAGCATGAAGACACCTCATGAAGAGGAGCAGAACCTTATTTCAGCCCCTAGGCAGTTCTGTGGTTGGCAGCATCGCCAGCACAGGAGTCAGCCAAGAGACCAGACAAAAATAAGGAACCAGTCAGGGAGCCATCAATAGCCCCAGATGCCATTGCTAAAAAAATACATTCCAGAACTTGGCATTTTGATCCTGCATCTGCCAGGCATCCTCTTTATGTGTGTCCATGGGTTACTCTAGTGCTGGAGCAGAGAGCAGTGTAGCAAATGGAACAATCTTCTGCACTGCAGAAGGGGGGAAAAATGCAAGTTAGCCTTAAAACCATCCCAGATAACACATATGTCTGTCTATCGTGCATGTACTTTCAGAGCATTAGAAAAACCTCAAGCATTGTTCTGTGACTATAGCTAGTCAAATTTAAATCTAGTAGGAAAAAAAATCACACTCAGAGTAATAAAACTGAACCATACAAGATTTTTTTTTTTTTTTTGTAAAGACTGGTTTATTTTGGCGAAGCTTTTTCAGTAACAAAAACTAAAACATCTGTGGTCCTAATGGGTCAGCATCTGGACCTGATTTCTTTTGCTCAAACCACATATAATCATGGCTTTTAAGGTGAAGGAATCATTAGGACCATTAGGACTGCCCTTCTGCCTAACACTGAACATAGTGTTTCACCCAGTGATTCCTGCATTAAGCCTGTATTGTGTGGCTGAACAGCTAGACCATGTTGTCATGAGGTGTTTTTTCCAGTGCCTGGGTGACAGGGAGTATGGTGACCAGGTGTCCCGATTTTATAGGGACAGTTCCAATTTTTGGGCCTTTGTCTTAAATAGGCTCCTATCAGCCCCCCCCACCCCATGTCCCGATTTTTCACACTTGCTGTCTGGTCACCCTAACAGGAGAAGGCTAGACTCAATCTGGATAAAGCTGCAGTGGCAAAAGTGGGAAGGGGAGGTAGTTGGAGTACTTAGTGAGATTATAGCAGCTCCTTTGATTGAGGATGTTCAGCTATCCCATCTTTCAAAAGTTTGCAGCTTAGACTCTGGTTAGACCGCCAGTTGCTGCTGCACAAACAGAAGCAGTGACTAAAACTGCTATTTGCCAACTGTCTTCGACAAAGCGATTTGCTTCCTTTTCTCTTGCTACTGGGATCTGTGCTTTTTGTCTCCTCTAGACTGGACACTTGCAATGCCCTCTGCATGGAGCTACATGTTACATTGATTCAGAAGGTGAAGTTAGTATAAAATGCAGAAGCTGGTTTATAAAGTATATGATGTCAGCACACCATGATCTGTACAGGTTATCCATTGGCTCACAGGTAGAAGAATGCAAGGTGTAGTTTTTGACTTATAAAGCTCTAAATGGCCTAGAGGCTTCCCACCTGAGAGACCACCTCTCTCCACTGCTGAACTGTCACAGCTGAGATCAGTGGAAGTGCACAAGCTGGAGCAACCTCAACAGAGAAAAAGACCAGCTGGCAGGCGTTCTCTGTGAGAGTCCCCGGGTTTTGAAATTCACAGCCCATTCCTTGGTCTGACCTAGCATGACTCTCTTGATCTTCAAGAGATGTTACAGAATTCATCTCTTTGAGCAGGTGTATGAGGGCTTAGGAGTTTGTGGGTGAGGTTTCTTTTGAAAATGTATGGGAGGGGAGATTTTGCTTTGGTTTATATTGTGTTTGCGGCGTATATGAGCAAGAATGGAATATTCTGCTGTTCTATGGCCTGATATTTTTCAAAGGTGCTTGAGCATCTCTAACATCCCCTGATTTCCATGGGATTTTTGAGTGCTCTGCACCTTTGCTTCTTAATGATTGTGAAATGGACATTGGAATATTAAGTGCACCTAGAGCCTGGATGAGGCATTTTGTGTGTATTAAATCTAAACGTTTAAATCAAACTGAAATTAATCAATGTAATTTGAGAGTTTGAGCAATATTTGCTCATATATAATGGGGACACAATGTATTTTTTCCCACATAACTCCATGGGGTGCATTAGGAAATCACTTCTGAGCTATCATCTCAGGGCCACAAACTAGGGCTAATTTCTCACTGGTATAGCTGCACTGAAATAAATGTGGATGATTTTTGATTGAGTCAAATTCTACTCAGTTACAGCAGTGCAATCTGTAGAAATTCTGTGGAAGTCTGTGGAGTTATTCTGGATTCACACTGGTATGAATGAGAGTAGAACTTAACCACTCATTACCTTTTTTTGCATTGTTTTATTGTCATTTCAATTGTATATCCTTCCTTTGTCACTAAATAGCAATAGTCTCAAAATACATCTATCACATGTTTTAGATCAGATGGGTATGTAAAGATGGCCATGAAACAGAAGAAGAAAATATATATTGGACCAAATTCCCCTTTCATTTCTGATTGAAGCCCATGGCTTTGCACCAGCCAAATGAAAAGCAGAATTTATTCAACTCAGTGCAATTTGACATGACTTTCTGAATCCACGGGGGAAAGATGCATATCGTCAATTACTTCAGTGTTTGTAGGAGAAGCAATGAAAGAGCTGACTCATGTACAAGCAGCCTATGCTGGTAGTATATTAGCTCTAAACTGAAGACAAGTGGATGCATTTACTAAATTCCAGCTAAAAGTCAAAGATCTTAATTCAGGCCTCATAACTGAAGATGAAATTCTTCGCTATTGTGCACCAAAAGCCACATTGCAATTCCATCACCCTTCTGTCAACAGTCATTCAGTAAAACTGCTCACCGCCTAAACAAGAATCTTTTGAATGTAATGTTGACTTTTATTTAGTTTCTTCCAGCATATATATATATATAGTTTCTTCCTGTCTTAATGTCTCCTATAATGTCTCCTGCTTGTTAGCGGGAAAATGGCCTCCATGAATAAGCTCAGACAGACCCTCTCACAGAAAAGGCGAAACTTCAGGAAGTATTTTAAAATAGTATTTTGTTTTTAATATTTTATATATTTATGTTACTATGGGATGTATGGCAGTAAATATATTTCTGAATTTCATTAGCCCACCTGGAGGCCCCTACCGAGTTTGAAGTTGCCATGGGGTTAGGTGCTGTACATGTACATAGACAGAGGCAGTCTCTGCCCCACAGAGTTTACTGGCCCCTATCATGCAAACACTTACAGATCAGCTTAACTTTACTCACATGAGTAATCGCATTGACTATCTCTTTCATTTGGACTTCCATGAGACTACTCTTGTGAGAAAGTTCAGCACGTGAGCTTGCAGAACTGAGGCTTGAGTAGATGAGACGGGCAGAGGATGGACGACAGGAAGTGCTACTTTCCCCATTTTACAGACAAAGAACTAAGGCCCAGAAAGATTAAGTGACCAGCTTTGAACCCAGCTCTCCAAAACCGCAAGCCAATGCCTTAACCACAAGACCAACCTTCTTCTCTGGAGTTAAGCTTTTTTGTTTTTGTTATAATATTTTTGTTAATGTTAAAAAAAATACCAGGGAGCGAATGCATATAGGGAACTATATGTAAAGTGAGATACATTTATGTACTGTCCTTATAGCTAGTTATGTACTATATAATCATGACTATAAATGATCATGAAGAACCTCTAGATATATACAAATGTGACTGTTTTAGTACTTACCAAACAAGCACTCTCCCGTCATTTTATATTAGCTTGGCTCCCTACATTCCCACTCCAAGCCAATCTGTGTCTAGAATTTTTAACTATTTTCAGTGGGGAAAAATATACTGGATACTAATTCCTTAAATAACATAAGAGAATCTACAAAGCCAAATAGGGGTTACAGTGGGAATCTCATAATTCAAGTTAAACTACTGCCTGAATATGTGTCATTTTCACAGAGTGGCTTCCTTTAAGAAATGCTAGCCCCTATTTCAACAACCAAAGAGGAGAATTCTCTAGTCTATTTCTCACAGAAAGAGTAAATAGGATTCTGCTTCAGCTGATCCATTGTGCTCCAAATACTAGTGATGAGTATGTTATAAATGAATATATAATTAATTTTATTATAATTATTCAAAACCTCTGGACATTGAAACACAAACTATAAAACAACCAAAAACTTGATTTTGTGACAGCTAAGGTTGTCTCTGGATATACCACACCAGCCCCATCCATAAAGTCATGGAAACAAGACATTAAAAGGAAAAGCTTCCTGCATTTTTTACCACTTTTGCATTGCCTACAGTGAGCTAACAAGCTCTATAAGGCTTTCCCCCAACTTCATCAAACGTACATGTTTATGCAAAGCATTAAGCACAATCTCAGATACACTTGTATCAACAGATCGGCACATCTGACTGTACACTACTCCATACATTGGGAAAGTATTCTGCCATGACATTGCTGATATCAGTACTAAGGTTTTATATCAGAGTGCCAGTGTGTGGGTGTGTGTATGCTGTTGTGACCAGCTCCAACACAATACAAAGTCCTTCACATATATTCTTAAAAATCTTTCTTACTATTCTTTCTGACCAGAAGAAATAAGATAGGACAGCATATGGATACTTCTTTAAAAATTTTGTTTGAGAAGAAACTTTTTCCAAATTTAGAGGAAATCTAGCTCCAAAAATGATGTGTTGGGCTATTCAAGTGCTCCTCCAGTATTTTTTTCCCTTGCCATTAATGGAGATGTATCTTGGCTCACCAGCTTGAAGAACTTGAGTATTTGTGAGTACCAGGTGGGTTTTACAAGCCCTACAGAAAAATGAGTACGTATTGTGGGTTGGTGAACAGGACTAGACATGGTCCTGATGGCTACATAATTACAAGAGGGTAAAGAAATGATACAATTAAAGTGGCAGTGTAAGTTCTGTTCATTTCTTTATTTTCTGAGCTACTCTCAGTTGACCAAAGTCCTTTTTTTCCTCCTGAAATCTCATACCTCAAAGAGGAGAAAGACAAATAAATTGAATGAAAACAGGAGTAAGATCATTCTCTTCTCTGTCAACCCTCTTCACTTACCAGGGAACCTTGCCCTAGTTGTCTTCTCTATTGTTTCATTTTGTCTTGTTATTCTACAAATAATTGTAATGAATTAATACATTTTTTTCCAATGGCCCAGTGCAGTGAATTTAATTTCCACTTTTCTACCAGGACCTCCCTCTCATCTCAATATGAGAGGGGCAAGGTAGTTGTGATCCCTTGACACCTTTTTGTAACCAATCTGAGGGTCATGACCTCCAAGATGAGAACTCATGAGCTAGTGCTTCTGCATGGGAGACATGAGTTTGAACTCTAACTGCAGTGTTTTGTTTCACAAATGCTGGTTAGCTGGAGACAGGAGCATCCCAGAAGTGACCTTCACAGCTCAAGAGGAAGAACCCAGTAATATTTAGTGATGTTATCAAGGCATGTCTATGGTGCTGTGAGATTCTAGAGTGGTACAGTGTTTTAAGGGGATCCTTATGCTAATAAGTTGCTTAGCTACACCTCTTAGCCATTGCTTCTGCTACTAGACAGGAGTAGTTTAGCAGTCATGTAGCAGCTCTTTTATTAATATAGGCTGTGATGAGATCCACACATCTCCACTATTTGCAGGGATCTCCCTGTGTGCTTGGTAACCCACTGAAACTTTTCCTATTGTCACATTGCAAACTGCATAAATCTGCCAGTCATAAGCTATAGCCCTGAGCATCATTAACATGCTCTGTCTGTTCTGTAATAAGCTATGTTGTTTTCCTTCCTCTCTAAGGTATCAGTCATATATGTTTGGCTTTACCCTCATTTCTCCCACATTTCCACCAGCCAACTTTTCATTTGTACTTTTTGAGGCCCTGTTAGGGTTTGTCTGCCTGAGACCATGCCTGTGTTGTAAGTCGACATGGCATTCTACCAAGTGGGAGGTGTTGGCTTGTGCTCAGGATTTCAAAGCAGTTTTTGTAGTAAGTTGCTATGCTTTTCAGGGCACAGGCCATGGGAACATATGGCTCCTACTGATTAAAATGCATATTTAGGAGAATGAAAATTAATGCCGAATTTACACAGAGCCTCCAAGTTGTCAGATAATCTAGAAAAGGGGAAGACAATGTCCAACCTTGCAGATGAACATTTTTAGACAAGTGTGAGGATTTTCTCCATAAAAGTTGGAAGAAATGTAATTATTATACAATGCATAATGGCCAGGTTCTTTTTTAAGGAAAAATGGGCCGTATCCTGTGGTCCTTACTTGGGGTTATAGTCTGCCACCCTTTTTTGCCTTGACCCTACTTTACTCCCTGATTTGATTACTTCAATACGACTATTCAGAAGTAAGGGACTACTTAATGTGAGTAAAGGTAGTGGGAAATCTCTCCCTCCATTTTTACTGACACTTTATTCAGGCAAATCGCTCACCTGTGCATAATGCAACAGTTCTTTCCATTTTCATAATACATTTTTGCCCATGTATTGTCAAGCTGTTGAGCCGCTAAATGGTTTTCTTGTCAAATTAGATCCTGAAAGAGATGAGCGGGATACCAGGAGGGGAAGTGGTGATAAGTAGGTTGTTTGGGGGTATCTTATTTCCAGATTTCCCAATAGTTCTGATTGTTGGGAGATTTGTTTTTGTTTCAGGGGGATCTAACTGAATTTCCTGACTTCGATAGTTGTTTTTAAAAATTACAAAGTGCAACCCAGCTCCCAGTAGCCACTGTCATTTTAATCTTCATGTCAGCTAGACCTGCTCTGACCAGGGTTACACAATACAGTAGTAAAAACAACAGTGCCCCGCTTACAGTAATGCTTTCCCATAACTAGCACTGCCAGAGCTGCCTGTGGTTGTGCAACAGTGGGAAACACTGAAAAAAATGCTAGTGTAGATATGGCCTTTGACTCTCTGAAATCCTTCGTCATGCTCCTGGGCTGTATTTGTTGGATCACTTTTTATTAGGGCAATCCACAGTGTTTAACTTGATTACTTATTGCCAGTTCCTCAGAATGGTTCTTTTAGCCACTTAGCTTAGCAACTATTAATTCTGAGGGTAATTTAAGTCCATAATAAGTTCCAGATTCTAGGAGCTCATAGGATATCACAATTTAGAATGTGTTTCCAATAGGAATACCTCTAACTTATTGCCCTGTGTATTATCTTGCACACTTACAGGAGAACATGCTCAATTCGGTTCTGATGCAAATCCTATTGAAGTTAATGGAAGTCTTTTTATTGAATCATAGAATCATAGAATATCAGGGTTGGAAGGGACCTCAGGAGGTCATCTAGTCCAACCCCCTGCTCAAAGCAGGACCAATCCCCAACTAAATCATCCCAGTCAGGACTTTGTCAAGCCTGACATCAGTGTGCTTTGGATCATACTATGTGATCACTGAATGGGTAATGATAGAATATGGAGGATGACTGTGTGTGTATAGATAGATAATAGTAGTGTATATGATCATTGGAGGTGTATTGCAAAATGCATTGTGTATAATTACATTTGATAAAATATTATGGATAATAACTAATATGACTCTTAGAGCAACAATAAGGAAACTACTAGAGTAAATTCCATAAAATCAGTGGAGTTGCCCCAATTCACCTCAGACATAAATAATAAAATATCATTAACAAAAGTGTGTCTGTGGGGATTTGGGGCGTGGGGGAGGAAGTGGAGATAGTCAGAGGTTTAAGTTCATTATCCTAAAATGGAAGTGTACGTTTGTCAGCCAATAATAACTTGGACACTCCTGAAGTGGCAGCACTCATAAACTATTCAACAATGAGATCCAGCAAATCCTTAAAGAAGTAGGCCTGAAAATTAATTTGTGGATTTAGTTATAGCAACTGATATGTGGTCCGAAGATGTGCCTTTAAAAATGGTCAGCTGAAGTAAGTTGTGTTATTTCATAGAGTGACTGCTTGTTCTAACATTTAACTCACTCAGAACTAAGGATGATATCCTGGGGCCAACAAAATCAGTGGCAAAACTTCCACTGATTTCAGTGGGGCCAGGATTTTCACCCTCAGTTCTCAGTGAGTTAAATGTTCAAACAAGCAGTCACTCTGTAAAATCAGATTTATCTCACTTGGAACTGAGGATGAAATTCTGGCCCATTAAAGTCAATAGGAGTTTTTCATTGACTTTGCTGAGGACAGGTTTTCACTCAGAACATTTTTAATATGATTTTTCCTACTTTTATTTATTAATTCTAGAGATGGGCCGAATTCATCCTCCCACTCTCTGCAAACTTATAGAAAATTTGAATCCAGATTTGGCTCTGAACTTTGCAGTTTGGGCCAGTTTCTAACACATCCACACACCCACTCCATTACATTTATCCATTTCTGCTGGCGTCTATCATTAGAAGTATATAATCTGAGATTCTCAATGTCTAGCCATTATCTATGCTCCCTTGTCTCTCTTTAGGTCAAAGTTTTGACACTAACCCAAGCTTTGGTTCTGTTTTTTCACTAAAGTATTGTTTCTTTTGCCCGTGATCTAATGGTTTGCCTGAACATCTTCCATTGTTCATTGCCCTGTGCAATTAATTTTTATTTTTGGTACAGGTCTCACATAGTCCTCTGATAATTTCTCAACCACTTTTTGCATAGCCAAATGTTTTAGGTTTTTACCTGCTTACAGCCTAGCATCTTGTTTCCCCATTGTCCAGAACCCAGGACACACTCTGGCATTTATGATCAGCATAACAATGAAGCTGCCTGAAAATTTTCCCTAAAAATCAACACTGACAAAATCGGTCCTTTTTTGTCACTTTTGGCAATGAATTAAACTACATTTTTCTCTTTGCTTCCCCCTCATCCCAATGTGGAGCCCCTTTCAACAAAAAGAATAAATAGTTAAGGATTTTTAGATGGAACTTGTGCCCACCGGTCCCATATGTAGTATTTTGTTCTGCCCCTGGTGTCCATTTTATTACAACTGAGTATATCAAATACTATGCCTGCATCTTCTTAGTCACACTGTGCCTTTTAGGATCACTGCTCTCTTTTCCAGTTATGTAAATTCAAATCCCTTTATGCCAAATATAAGGAGTTTAGGGTTGAGGCAAAAGGGCATTTTAAAACCTATTTGCAGGTGCAGTTTCTTAATAGATTGGAAGTCTTTTGTCAGGTGACCATTAATGGTTCATTTAACTACCTGTATTAGCCATTTCTGGTGAACTGCAATGCTCTCCAAGTTCTTTTGTAAAATCGACCAATAGAGGAAAAATGGTATTTATCCATTGTTCAAAAATGCAATTAGTTTCTATTTAAATAGGAATGGAGACAATTATGCCCATCTACAGAACCAGAGAAATCGGCGCTGCTTGCTTCCTGGTTACCTACTCAATTTCTGGCTTCTCTGAAATAGACTGTCAGCATAACAACCATACACTCTCCCAGGTGGGGATGAAGTATCTCTCTTCTCCTTGTTTGGGGTAGTTGTGGTGTCATTCACTCTGCCAGAAAGCCTGCAGCTCAGATTTCTCACCAGGCTCTTAGAAAGGTCATTTTAAATGCTACATCCCTTTGTCTTTTAACTTGTAGCAAACCCTTTTTCCCAAGTCACCCTGGAGTTAAGTTTGCAGGATGATGCTCTTGGAAAGGGGAATGAGGTGTTCTGAAGGGGGCAGCGTCTTGTGTAGACCATATGTGGAGGTTAATGGCTAAATTGCTGTAGTCTCTGGTTTGCAGTGGAAGGATTGAGGAGGACTTCGTCTCCCTGTCTCTAATTACTGGTTGTGTTTAATGAACAGTAAGTAAAGTTTTCTTTGGGACAGTGGGGATTTGTGGCCTTCTGGTGGGGAGTTAAGAGCTCAGTCATGATTCTGCACCCCAAGCCCAGAGTTGGGGCAGTGCATTATGTCACTGCCCCGGGAACAATCCAGAGCAGGCCCTCAGAATCACAGTCTCCCTCCTGGTGCTCCAGGGAGGGGATCATCTGACACACTGGTGCAGTTATGTTGCCTGGTACATTTGGGGAGCAGGGGAAGATCCAAGGCACCACGCATTCCTGCCCAGCTCCGCATCACCTGTGTGAGAGTAGGACATAGCAGCTCCACATGGCCTATTTCTCCTTCTGCATCACCAGCAGCCATAGGGGTAGCTGGCGCAAGGGAGTAAGGGGATGTCTTATGTACTTCCTCTCCTATGCTAATGCCGGACCACAGTCTGTCCCTAAGTGCGAATCTTCTTGTCCTATCTAATGTGCCGGACCACAGTCTGTCCCTAAGTGCTGGAATCTTGGGGCTTGTCTACATGGGACACTCAGGAGAGTTAGTTCTATTGTCTATACCGGGTGTGCCCTGAACGTACAGTTTTCTGTCGTATCTCCATGCAATAGATTCATTAGGTCAGGCTGCACTGTTTCTTTCAACTAAATCATCATTTAACAAGAAATCTTCATTTTTCCCAATAACACTGTTGTATAAAGATCCCACCCTGCTGACATGCCGTATGTTATATCCCCCCATTCTCCTTCCCCATTCCCACCCACCAGTTCTCTGAGGTCTTTTTTCTTATGATGTTGAAGATATAATCTTGCCCTCTGCATGCCAGATGAGATGATCCTACCTCCAGCCTATGACCTTAAAGTTACCATAGGTGAAAAGATCATACCAAAAAATCTATATGGGTGTTTGCTATAGTCACTCTTCTTCAGAAAGCTTTTGAGCTCTTTTTATTAACAGTTGCTGATTTTACTCAGCATCTATTTTGAAGATGGTAACCTTATTCCACTAGGTAATTCTATGCCTTCCTGTTTCTGTAGGCAGGATGAACTGTTTCTGGGGTCATGGCTCAGCTCTCTTTGTCTACAGGGAACTCTGACTAAGGTCATGCATTTAGTCTTCAGCACGTCTGTAACCAAATGGACATTACACTGACCTCTGGGCGAGAAACCAGTGCCAAAAATGCTACCTTCACTAACTAATACTAACTTGTTCTGATCTTCAGACTGACCAGTTACCAGAGCAGCTGTCAAGGGCAACTAGGGCAGATGGTCTTGAACCCTCCCCTGCTGACCAGTTTGATTTCTCAAAGTGTGAGGACTCTTGCTTACAGGTATTTTTGGTTTCTCCCTGATTAAAACTATCATTATCAAGCCAAAAATAAGTCTTAGAGTGCCTGCACCTACTGAGACAAATGATTAACAAAAAATATCTAAAAAGCTCCTTGGTGTTCAGATCA
The DNA here is from genome assembly GCF_009764565.3 of Dermochelys coriacea. Lineage (NCBI taxonomy): Eukaryota > Metazoa > Chordata > Testudines > Dermochelyidae > Dermochelys > Dermochelys coriacea. The sequence goes on from NC_050068.2 coordinate 165,164,671, forward strand.
AATTGACAGAGTCTTACCAAGCACATGAATTGGAAAATGTCTAATGATAACATATTGCGTTCTTTTCTCGGTCATTTTCAAATAGTCTTAGGGCAACACCCAAGGTACAGAACACGAACATTTTTAAGCTCTCACTCTGTTGTAAAATAAGTGGATTGCCATATCAGTGTCAGATGATAGGTGGTTCTACCAGTCCCTCCTATTATTAAGGTTGCTCTACATGTCCCATTATAAAGCTTTTTAACAATTGTTTAGAACTTTGCCAAACTTTAACCATTTATGAGGAAATATTCCTTGCCAGGTGGCTGTCTCAGACTGATTATTTTTTCTTAATTTCAGCCAAAATGATTCAGCTGTTTCCAAAATCAAGGCCAGGGAAAATCACATTGTTTGTCCATGTTAAAAAATTCTGGCGACCTTTAAATGGAAAAGCTCTAGCGCCTCTGTGCTTTGAAACTGGTACTTGAAATTTGGCAGCAGGGTGGCCTTTGTCAGGAATGTACCTTTGGTCATCCCCATGAAAATCCATCTAAGTTTGGCCAAGTTACAAACCCTGAAAAAATCATAGTTTGTATACACTCAGTAATAGATTTCTTAAGTGTTGGCAGGTAAATTCCCCAAAGATTCCAGCTGCACTAGGCATGCTCCCAGCCCAGGGCTTAGCAGGACGTTCCGTGTAATTGCAAGCTCTGGGCTACTGAAGGCTCCACCAAGTCTGGGCGCTTGAACTGGGCGCTTGACTGTCTCTCCTGTGACCCCCTCCCACCTCACTCCCTGCTGGTCCCAGGTAACCTGGAGGAGGAATCTGCTTGATTTGAATGCAGAGTAAATAAGAGCTGGAACAGTGGGGACCTCTGGGCACGGGGTCGGGAACCGGGATCCCAGGCACGGGGCTAGCAGCCTGGGTCCTGGGTGTGAGGCCAGGAGCAGAGCCCTGTGTAAAATCTGGGAGTGCTGCAGCACTCCTAGTTCCCACGGCTATGGCCAGGGGCGGGGAAGAGACAGGACTGGGACAGGACAGTTGGAGGGAATGGAGCAAAAAGGGTCAAGCAATAGGTTGTCAGTGCCACCTCTGTAAAATGGGGATAATACTACCCACTCATGTCACAAGGGTGTCGTGCAAATATATTCATTAATGTTTGGGAAGCATTCAGATGCTGTAGTGATGAATGCCATAGAAAAGCCAATGAGAAAATTGTAATTCTGTCTCCAGGGCAGGGCTGGAATAGAGCACAGTGAATGAGGCCTGGGGCCACGTAGTGAACAAGGAGAGAACAAACTATTGAATAGATGCTCATTCACAGTTCACCATCCAGTTTATGCAATGAAGGAGGCTAAGGGTCTGTGGAAAAAACAATGCATGATCATGGAACTAGAGATGACATCATAATGTATGTGCACACCAAGGGGGCTGAATTAAAGTTGCACAGGCAACTTTTTCTGGCATTTCAGAAGCTTTTTGAAAACTTAACTGTGCAACCTTTACAAATGTTGTTTCCATGCAGTTCTATGTGTAATTTTAACTAGCTTGCAGAAATCCTCAGTTAAGGTGTTAAAAAAAAAATAGACAAGAGGAAGTTGGGAATGGGAGACAGGGGATGGATCACTTGGTGATGACCTGTTCTGTTCTCTCCCTCTGGGGCACCTGGCACTGGCCATTGCAGGAAGACAGGAGACTGGGCTGAATGGGCCTTTGGTCTGACCCAGTAGGGCTGCTATTATGTTCATTTTCAGGAGTCCACTTCAGTTTAGCTAAGTCCCATCCAGCTATCTCCTGTTATTTGATAAAGTACTGAAACAATGATTAGTCCCTACATGACTTCCCAGCGCTTTCTTGCCCCAGTACGGCAGGCCCATCCCATTCTTTTGACATGTTAAGACACAGCAGAGCTGACGTTACTTTGGGGCAAAGCTTTCCCAACATCTGCTTTAGTCTGAGGCAACTGCACATCAGAGAAGAGGGACGAATGAAAGGGGCTACATTTTGAAGACTGGTCCAGCTCTTTAACCCTGTGTGCCACTCCATATGCATTCTAGCTGCCAAAACGGGGCTTCAAGCTTTCCAGAACCTGGTTCATTGGGTCCAGCTCCATCTTCAAATGCTTCAACTTGACAGCACTCAATCCCTTATCTGGCAAAGAGAGTTTACTGAGAGAGGTCTGGGAAGGATGCAAGAGGGTGGAGCTGGAGCATGCTGTCCTATGGCAAGCGTAAGCTTGTGCAGCAGTTCTAGGTGCCTTGTGGAACGGGGTGAATATTACCCATTATACCAGGCAGTAGAAGGTTACCGTAGTATTGTTCTTTTCCTCCTTTTTTAATTGCAAAAGTAACTGTAAAATGATGCTTCACAAATGCTAACCACTGCAACCCTAAATTCATATTTCACTTGAAACACAATTCAGTTATAGGCAATTACTGTGGTGGATCAGATGATTATTCTGTTACCCTTGGGTGCACAAATAAACTGCTGAATGCGAAAAGGCTATTATCAACAGCAACACAAAAGAATAGATGTGCACATGATGGCTTTTGAACTTTCTCAAAGTTTTACAGTTAGCCTTGTTTCACGGCACTTGCTACACTACCCATATTTTCATGTGTATAATACGGGGTCAGATCCTCCTCTTGCATAACTCCCTTGGGGTCGGTGGTGCTATCCAGATTGAGACAAAGGTGAGTCCAGAATTGGGTCTCAGGCTCTGTGTTCATGACTTGGGTATACATACTTGTGTCGCTGTCTCTGATGATTTCCCAAAAGCTTGGAGTGATGAAGCATGCTTTGTTTTAAAAGATAAAACAAAATATCTATGCACATCCACATAGTCCTTATTAAACTACATGGGAATGAAGATTAAACCATAAAGGAACTGTAACAGCTGGGAAAATCACAGAAATTAATATCATTACATGCATTTGGTTTGCAAGAAAATTAAGATAAGGCCATAAGCCCTTAAAAAGGCTAGAAATTATAAACACTGAGTGAGGAGATTAAGAGAACACCCAAGCAAAGTCTACATAAAAATCTGTAAAGTGACCGATTTATCCAGGGTATGTTATGTAGTGCTGTTGGGTCCATGGTTAGCAGGAGATGGCTTAATGGTCTAAATGCTGAGTTGGGAATACCTAGACCATCTGAACCCAGAGGTTAAGTGCAGCAGGGTTTTCCAAACCTTTCCTTCTCACACAGTGGATACGCTGAGCACCATGCAGTTTACTGTTGTTGTTCTTAAAACTCACAGCACTTTACAAACATAGGCCACCAGCCTCTAGGTCCCACAAAGTATCTCAAGGAGCTGGCCAGGAACTGCGGGAGGAGCCAGCTGTACCATCTCAAGGGCCAGTGCAGCTTGCACTCGCCTGCTGCACACTGGGGAATGGTTCTGCCAATAGGAGACATGGTCGCTCAGCACCTCTCATGAATGGGCTCTCATTTAGCTCCCACCAGATATAAGTGAAGAATGACGGTTCTTTAGGTGGCTGGTTTGCAGGTGTTACAAAACACTCTGAACCTGATTTTCTGTCATACTAAAGCACTTTTGCATTGCCCTGGTGGTGAATTTAACTTTAAATCCACCTCAGTGTAACTGAGGATTCAGGTTTATGGGCTGATTTACATTAGTTGAAGAATCTGGGCCTGTATTTTGTGAAACGGAGAGGGACACCAGAGCAGATCTGGAAGAAACAGATTTTCAGAGACATGCGGTCACCTTATTAGAACCTGGCGTGGTCAGAGATGGATGCCAATAGAGAGTTTTGAACAGCGGTGACATGCTCTGAGTGGCTGGAGAGAAAGATGAGCTTTTGGTTAGAGTACTTTGAGGAGAGGTAAGTGCTAGGGAAGAGATCACCATCATTAAGACAAGAAAAGACCAAGGTTCGTATTGTGAATGTCTCTAAACTTTAAAAAACAAGAAGAAAAGGAGTACCGGTGGCACCTTAGAGACTAACAAATTTATTAGAGCATAAGCTTTCGTGAGCTACAGCTCACTTCATCGGATGCATTTGGTGGAAAAAACAGAGGGGAGATTGATATACACACACAGAGAACATGAAACAATGGATTTATCATACACACTGTAAGGAGAGTGATCACTTAAGATAAGCCATCACCAGCAGCAGGGGGTGGAAAGGAGGAAAACCTTTCATGGTGACAAGCAAGGTAGGCTAATTCCAGCAGTTAACAAGAATATCAGAGGAACAGTGGGGGGTGGGGTGGGAGGGAGAAATACCATGGGGAAATAGTTTTACTTTGTGTAATGACTCATCCATTCCCAGTCTCTATTCAAGCCTAAGTTAATTGTATCCAGTTTGCAAATTAATTCCAATTCAGCAGTCTCTCGTTGGAGTCTGTTTTTGAAGCTTTTTGTTGAAGTATAGCCACTCTAAGATCTGTGATCGAGTGACCAGAGAGATTGAAGTGTTCTCCAACTGGTTTTTGAATGTTATAATTCTTTACGTCTGATTTGTGTCCATTCATTCTTTTACGTAGAGACTGTCCAGTTTGGCCAATGTACATGGCAGAGGGGCATTGCTGGCACATGATGGCATATATCACATTGGTAGATGCGCAGGTGAACGAGCCTCTGATAGTGTGGCTGATGTGATTAGGCCCTATGATGGTATCCCCTGAATAGATATGTGGACAGAGTTGGCAACGGGCTTTGTTGCAAGGATAGGTTCCTGGGTTAGTGGTTCTGTTGTGTGATGTGTGGTTGCTGGTGAGTATTTGCTTCAGATTGGGGGGCTGTCTGTAAGCAAGGACTGGTCTGTCTCCCAAGATCAAAAAAAGATCAAAAAAACAAGGTTATACGTACTCTGAACGGACATTAAAGATCCAGTGGCATACTTCATACCAGCAGGACTAAGCCCTGGTGCCCTTGACCAGAATCTCTGCTCTTCTTTCACTACCCCACACTAATTAGTTGTGAAGCCTGCTGTGTTCTGATGGATGGCCATTTCCCACCCTAGAGGTGCTATGTTTTAGTTGTTCTTTTATGTGCATAATTTGTGAAGTGCTTTGAAGGCCCCTTAGGATAAAAGCTGCTCTACAAGCACACAACAGCATGGTTTTTCAGTGGCTGCTGTTGCATAATGGAAAGTCACTGCACCTGAAGCTCTTCCCATTGGAAACAATTGTTTAATACTATTGGTAGTAACTGATCAAGTATTTCAAAACTTTGATCTGTAATATTTGTAAGCACGATTAATGTGACTAAATTGGTCTGGATACGTGCCTTCACAAAGGAAGGCCCAGATTTAATTCCAAAGATGCGTAAATGAGGCAGACAGCCTGATGATAACAATTCCGTATTCTGAATGATGCTAGCCTTTCAGTTCTGTCATAAAAAGTATGTATGTAAATGTAGGTAACTCTGAAACTCTCAAGCTGCTGGACACAAGTATTTTTATACTGATGTATCTCTACACTGATGGATCAACATTCATGGCAAGATCAAACTCCCATGCTCCTTCGTTTTCAGAATGGTCAGTTAGTTTTGTTGGCATGTCTTTAAAATATATATAAATTAGGGCTGCTGTGATGGTCCATTTTGTTGCTTACTCCATGAATCACTTTTTAACAACCCTGAAGTGTTTTTTTGTTTTTGTTTTTTTGGTAATAAATAGCTGATTGTAGAAGTTGCTTTGTCCAGATTTTAAGCCTCAGATGTTTCAAAATGTCCTAATTAGAAATCCGAGATCTTGCTAAGGCACTCTGTATAGGGCATTATTTTATTCTCTTCTAGTAGATCTCCTAAACAAGGTTCGTATTGTGAATGTCTCTAAACTTTAAAAAACCAGGTTATACGTACTCTGAACGGACATTAAAGATCCAGTGGCGTACTTCATACCAGCAGGACTAATTGTTCGCAATAAAAGCCACCTATTGCAGTAGCCCGGCTGGTTAATAATGTTAATCATAGGGATATGCTACAAGGAGTCCTTGATAGAAAAAAAGAAACTTCCAATATGTTCAGCAATTTTATCCCTTGCTGAGAAGGCCTGGCAAGTGGCTCTTATGATAGGATGCTGAGCTACAACAGAGCATAAAACCATCAAAGGCAAGGAAGCCAAGGGGAGTGCAGACACAATCAACTCTTCAATTTCCAGCCGACCAGGCTTCTACGTTAAGGAAGCTGATTGCCTCCAACATATCCTTTACAAAGCTGCCAAGTTATTAGGGGGTGCTCGAGGGAAATGGAGTGCAGAAGGCATTCCCAAAAGCTTAAAATGATATTGAATTTCCTTGAATTTGCAATCAAGCTCAACTTATTTTACCCTGAGTAAGTAGCATTATTTATGTGTGATGCTAGATAGTTTTAGTTTAAATTAGTTGGAACTAAATATAATTTTAATTTCTTTGTGATTTCACCTTTTTCCCACATGTGAATTACCTGTCAGCATCACCATTTGATTTGCAAAAGTGTTCTAACCTTTTGCACCAGCCTTCTTTTAGTGTACACGTGTGAAGATTTCTTACTCATATGATCTTCAGCTTTCTTTCATGATGATCCATTTTCCCCTTCTATGTATATGAGAGCCCAAGATGTGACGTGTTTACTCTTGCTGTCAAATCTTTGTTGGTACTGTGTGCGCATGTTCATATGGAAGATGGTCTAGAAAAAGAAGTGGCATTTACTGTTATCTTAAGAGGCAGAAATACATTGAAAGCCAAGACCAGAGCAATGAGATTAGCCTGAAGGGAATATTTGAAATGGTAAAGTAATAATAGGGTAGTGCTGCTTAATCTGCAAGGATCAGGGCTTTCCATTTATTATTTGTTATTAATATTTTATTAATTGTTTGTATGATGGTAGTACATAGGGGTCCCAATCAAGATGGGGGCCCTATTGTGCTAGGTGCTGTACAAACACAGAGTAAAAGATAGTCCCTGCCCCCACAGTGTTTATTGTCTGAATCGACAAGAGAGGTAACGGATGAGAGGGGAAATGGGTGTAGTGACTTGCCCAGGGTTACCCAGCGGATCAGTAGGAGAGCCGGGATCAGAGCAGATGCTGAGAGTGAACCATCCACACAAGACACACAGCAGAGCACATGTCAAGGCGGTCATGAGTGCAGATTTATAGAGTATGGCAATGTGAGACAGAAAGGAGAGGCTGGGCTTGAAAAGCTACAAAATCAGTGACCTGAGGGAGTGCAAGGGAGGCCAGAGCTGGGAAGGGACCTGGCTGAATTAGATATGGGACTGAGAGCACTTCTCTTCCTATGTAGGAGGATGTCTGCTTTATTCCTATTTTTGTTCCAGTACTGCCTAGATGCCCCTGTTGTACCAGGCACTACTCAGACTCATAATAAAAGAGAGTCCCTGCCCCAAAGGGCTCACGTTCTAAATAGACAAGACAAAGGGTAGCTAAAAGGAACTTTTGTTATTTTCCATTTACAACTGGGAAACTGGGGCACGGAGAGATTGTGACTTGCCCCAGGTCACAAAGGAAGTGAAGAAGAGCCGACCCTGGAATGCTGAGTCCTAGGCCTTCACCTTAACCACAGGACTTTTCTCCCTCTCTGTCTTGGTGAGGCTCAGTTGTAGAGGGATAAGAAAGAAATGTGTGTTCACTGTTGGGGGAGAGGGAGCCAGAGGAATGGGGCACTGACAGGTTTAAAGGTAGGACCTGCATTGGTGGAAGCTGGAGTTCAGTTGTGACATGTGTCCAATGGGATGTCCGTGATGATGAAGTAAGCACTGACACTTTGGGACTACTGGCTTCACTGTGTCCTTTCTTTCCACATCCACTAACAAACCCAAGGCTGGATTCTGTCAGGTCCCCTTAAAGAATCAGGATTTAACCCCTGTGGGCAGGAAATTCAGTTGTAGCAAGATCTCCTCAAAGAACGCAGAAACGGGTTTCTCACTCCAGCAGGAATACAGACTGTTGGCATGTGCTCACGACACAAGCTGTAGATACAGGACATGACACAGGACTGAAATCTGTGACTTCTATTATTAAATTACTTATTTTAGCTCCAGTGGGCTAGACTCTCAGCTGATGTCAATCTGCAAAGCTCTGATTGACACCAGCTAAGGATTTGGCCCAACATATTATTCTTTTGGCTGCTTTCATGGAGCATTTTCACAGGGGTAACTCTCCGAGCTGTATGTCACACTACCTATTTTCTGTGATAACTTCTGAGTGCATGCTTTGACAGCATGATTGCTTTTGAGTTGGCTGGCCTCCAGGTTCAGTATAGCTGAAAATAGGCCTACCAATTTATCGGCACACGAGCCTGCAAAATAGCTACTGAAATATTTCATTTTCAATGAAGGGTTTGCAACAGTTTGTCACGTGGCTGCTGCCTGGAGGGGTGAGAGAAAGGCAGGGAGTAGGGCATTCAGCCTGCAGAATAGTAACTCACACTAACATATGGTTAAACACACTGACTTCAGATAGCAAAATCCAACCTGCATGTGTTTATAGGCTAATGACTGCTGGAAACCCCCCTTAGGAAAATTAGGGGGGTTGTTTTTGTGTTTTGCTTTCAACAGCCTTGCACATATTGGCCCCAGTCTTCGACCCTTGTTGTGCACGTCTATCAGGTCTAAATGTTATTAGGCTAGGACAAAAACCTCAGGTAGCCTCTCCCTCCTCTACAATGGCAGCAGTTAGAAAAGCTAGACTCCTGCTGGGAGTAACAAGGCACCCTGTGAAGGGAAATAACCAAGGTCAATGGTGGGGATGCAGGCATCTGCAGACAAGCACTTGCCCCCATTCTACACTCATGGTCATTGTTGCTTTCCACTGACCAGCTGCCTGCGATCCCTGGACCAAAAACAAAATGGGTAACACAGCCCCCATTCAACTGAGATTAAATGCCTGAAATGAGCCACACCTCTGAACAATTGCTTCCTATAAGAGGAACAGCATTCAATAGCCATGGAGCCCCATTGATCAGTGTTATAAAAGAGGTGAAGTCCTGCATGAAAAAGGTTTCACTCCGCCCCTTAAACTAGCTCTGATTCTTCTGAGTCTCCCTTCTTTCACATTCTGACTGTCCATTTTGAGCACATTGTAGTCAATATCTATCACATCCCAAGTTTCAGGCAGAGATCTTAAAAATTCACACACACTCACAGTAAAGCATCTTATTCCTCACTGATCATATTAGGACCATTATCCCATACAACTTTACTACTTTAACAATTAGTTACTATCATTCATACTGTTCAATCAGCTGTTAAATCCTCATTTATGTTAATTTGAATGTAAATGCACTGCTCAGTAAAATGTTAGATTGCCATGTTTACAAATATACTACAGGTATTTAGAAATGTAGAAGATACAAAACATACTGTTTAAGCTATTTATGATGCCATCTTAAATAACTTAACTGTATTTATCAGTTACTTAGCAATTCTTTTCACATACTACCACTTTTCTGCATACCACCCTGGTCACCCAAGACAAAAATGTGCTATCTTTTTAAAATAATTGAATAACTGGTCATCTCCACTATAGAATTTAATTATACACAAGTAGTATAATTTAGCAGGAACACATTTTTCTAATCCATGGAGATATTTTTTAAGGCTGCTGAATTTACAAATAAGGGGAAAATAATCTCTCTAGTCTGGTAGTAGTAGTAGATGTACTTTGGGGTCTGTACACATGTCAACATTAAAACAATTGTTCTAAAATGGGCCAAACCAGTTAAATCTAATTAGTCCAAGAATTAGTTTCAAGTTAGTTTACCTTCATACATTATCTTCTCTTTCTATATCTCTATCTTGTGACAAAGAGTGCATCTTATTTCTTCTACTTATTTTTTTCTAATGTACTTTCAACAGGATTAGGTCACTTAGATGCATAAAGTCTATCGTCAGTCTATATTATGGAAACTATTCCCCATGTACACACTGGCTATGTTCAAAACAGATTCCATTTTCAGATGTATGTGAAACCAAGTGGGAAGGGATTGCATTGCTTTCTGGATAAATCATTGCCTTTTCATCTGTAGCCCTGAGGTCAAGGCCATCCTGAGGTCCTAAGTCAAATGAGTTTGGCGGGCCTAGCTCTAGTAAATAGTTGCCCAGGTCACACACCAAAAAGTAACATGCTTGCAATTCTCTAGTTGGGAAAATGACTAGCGTGAAATTGACAAGGAGACTGACTTGCATCACACCCTAGAAATGGTTGTCTCTCCAAGTAAAAGTGGAGGTCACTTAAAAGGTCATATGCAAATATTTGCACTCAGGATGCCTATACTCTGCTTTGTCTCTTGATAAATGAAGAACATCAAGTTCCAGTTTTTGTATTAATTTTGGTCACTAGGCTATCATCTCCACAAAACAAAGAATCATCATAAGTGTAGATTTGTCACAAGAAATAAACTCATATTATCATTATATGAATCCATGGGTTTCTATCCTCACATAGCTACAGGCCTTTCAATGCCAAAGCAACCCAAAATCTCTGTGTATGAGAATCTGGTAATAGGTAGAATTATACATCCAACAAATTTTATGTAAGGCGTGGGGGAAATTTTTGATTGAAGATAATATCAGAAAGTCTGGTTGAAAAGGTAACCTGGCAATGTCTGCTCAGATGTACCAAAAGTCTGGTTGTCATGGGTGGGGAGGTAGTTGGTCATCAACCCATGCCAGCCCCTGCTCAGCCAGGGCCACCTCCTACCTGCATCTCATGAGCAGGCAGACAGCAGGCTCAGCATCAGGCTGCAGCTCCCATTCCAGCCCCAGAGCAGAGGGAGCCCAGCTGCGGGGTGAGGGAAGAGGAGAGGATTGAGCAACAAGGAAAGGGGACGGGGAGAGCAGTGAGCAATGCGCGGAGAAGGGAAGAGGAGCGAGCAGGGGCAAGCCCTCAAGGGAAGAGGCGGAGCATGGATAGGTCCTGGGGGAAGGGGCAGAGCAGGGGCGGGGCCTTGAGGGGGGGAGAGGCAGGGTGGGAGGTTCAGTTTTCAGAAATTAGAAAGTTGGCAATCTATTGGCAGTAGTATCTCTACTAGGAATGGAGAATACTGTAAATATCATGGGAGGTTCAGTTACTGTAGATAGTGGTAAATGTCCAGTTTTTAATGGTGCCCACTGTTTAAGTGCTCGGTCTTACTACTATTACACAAGAGGTACAGCTCAGCTCAGAGAAAAGGTGAAGGTCTCCAGTGTGGATGTGCATGGAGCAAATGAATAAAATGCACTGGACTAGATCCCACAGTGTGGTGAATGGGATGAGAATGTTATATTCAGAGACAACAATGTCAAGGAGACTTGTGTAATTACTGAGGGTAGCAATTTCTCTAATTGTTTTATGAAAGCCAGATCATAATACAGTCATTCTGAATTCTTTGGGGTCCTTATTGCTAGAACAATTAGGAGATGTGATTTATTGGAATGGGAAAAAAATCTGGCAACGGGGAAGCTGAAGTAACTGTAATGTGGTGGTTTAAAAGTTTTACTCTACAGTCCTCAAGAAGTTTAGGAAGCCCTAATACTACATTTATAATGGTGATAAGTTTGCAGCATATTTGGTATCTTTTTGTCTACTTTAATTCTATATTGTAATTTTTTCAAATATAAACAAGAAAAAAAGGATTATAGATAACATTCTCTCTCTCAGTCTAGAAAGAGAGAGTTATCTATGAAGCTATTGATAGCTATGGAGAGACAGAATGGAAAATTGTGACCTCTAGAAGTATTAGATGGGTGGAAGTGTCAAGACCTAGGCTCTAGATCATTCAGTGGGATAGACACAAACAGACCTTAAATGCTTGGCTTCAGTGGGACCCCACGTGCACTTAAGGGTCCAATCAAAGGATCCCATTGCAGGATCAGGCCCAAAAAGGAGAGAAACTTTATCAAAGAGGTGGCATTAGTAAGCGTAATGAAGCTAACCTGAACAATGGAAAATATAATCTGGGTCTCAGGGAACATTTCCTGACTGCAGAATTGTCTCCCAAGAGAAGTGGGGGAGGCCATATTAACTGAATAATTTAAAATTAGACTGAATAAATTCTCAAGAATATATGTGAGGAAACAACTGTGCGTTGGCAGTAAGATGGTCATAATGACATCAAAGGTTTTTCCCATCTCTAATTTATATTATTCTGTTTCATTAGACTTATTTAGCGTCAAGCTTCAAGGTAAATATAATTGGTGATGTTACTTCTCGAACAGTTAGACTATAGTTATTGGTATATACGATAGCTATTATCTGTGGACTGATGTATCAATGAAATGGTACCAAATCCTAGAAAATTCTAATTCAGAATGAAACATATATACACTGCCTAAGTTTAGAAGGTTACATGTTGTCGCCTTAATTCTAGTGCTGAGAGGGATAGCCATTTTTCTATTTTGAGAATTTTTTTGTACAAATTTACATTTGGAACACACCTTTAGGTCCTTTTAGCAGACTCCCTCCTATTTTTTCATAAGGGGACAGATGACTGCGAAACAAATGTGACTCTGATAAGTAGAATAGTAGTAAAGATAGTGGGCTGAAATCTCTACAGAAAAGCTCAACAGAGCTGTTCAAGACTTACCCACTTAAGCCCCTCCCTGGACCTCCTACAACATTGGGCCGGACCCTCCGCTGAGCATATTTGTACTTTCATACTTCTGAATGCAGCTGAGTATTCCTGTTAGACTACCAGATAAACATGTTTATTACATTTACTTAAAGGTACAGCTACCTTAAAAATAAAGCTTTTTGTATGATGGAAAATTGGTTGTCTGGACAATCTTCAAAGTGCTCGATTTGTATAAAATCTTAATCCGCAGGAACTTGATTTTAGCTACTCTCAGTGTGGAGTGTTTTTCCCCCCCAGTTCACACACCTTGAGACAAAGGCTATAGTTCAGATGAGGGGAGGGGGAGGGAATAGTTTTTTGTGCAGGATGCATAACAAATTTATTCCAGATATAGCCTGAAATAGGCTGCACAAAATGGATAGAGTGTCTTCTTGAAGAAAAGGCCTCTAAGTAAACTCCACTGCCATTCAGAAGATTTGCTCTGACACTTAACAAGTGGTGAAGGAAGAAAGAAAAATCTGTTGTCAGGTTTGGGGTGTTTATCAGCTACCCTCTAGACACTTGACCTGATGCCGTGGACCCCCTAATCCGCTGATCTGCATGCTGCAAGTCTTGCAAGATTCAGGCCCACAACTGCTGATGAAATTGACTGGAACACTTGTACTAATACACTGATCCCTCAGTACATTGTGTGCCACTCACCTACTCCCGCCTCTTCCCCCCTGTCACCATACAACTCCCCCTAAATTTAATTCTACTCACAAATTGTGAAATACGTTGTTTGGGCTGGATTTGTAGAGTGAATTGTTCCACTAATGAAACAGTCTGTTCATTATACAGTTGTAGAAGGAAGATTTAGCGCTCCCATACCCCAAGACCCATGCAGGTTAACGTTTTTAGACTGACAATTGACAAAAGAATGAATAGCCCAACGCTGTCAAATCAGGCTTACAAACAGCTTGGCATACAAACAGTTACTACTTGTGTGCATGTGGATTTAGGGTCCCCAGTCTCTTAATGGCACAGATTTGTAAGTACAAATCGGTCAGCCTTCAAACTGTTTGCAAAAGGAATAAAATGACCAAAAATTTGTTTGTTTTAGGCTTGTTCCCTCCCCTCTCCAGCAAGTAACCTATTAAAAAGTGGGCCATGGTGTGCTATGGTAGCATCTACTTTTATGTTTTCTTGAGGGGAACATACCCAACTAACCAGTTTTTGTCATTCATAAACTATTGTGCCCCCCTTTCCTTTCAAAGCCATGGAAAGTCCAATAGATTAATTTTAAGATCCGAATATATGAAGCGTTCATTTAAATTATTTTAATACCTGCTGGTTAAAACTGTTTGCAATTTTCCCCCATTTTTAATTGTATTAATCATTAACTATAGTTATTTAGATTTCTGAACTCTTCTGTTAGGTAATTATGTATGAACTAGATAAAAACAGTTTGATTTTCGTAAGCTAGATTGACTTATTTTGACTAATGAATTGAACTAAGCAGAAATCATACAGTGAGAATAAATGGTGGGAAATTTTTACCAGATTTATCACCAGAGGGACACTTTAAATCTGGATCAGTATTAGTAAATCTTGCATGTATTTATTAAAGCTGGAGCAGAAACAATAGCCATACACAATATCACACAAGAACTATCATTCTAAAGCAAAAGGCAAAAAATAGTAAGCCAATTTTTTTTTAAAGGATAAACTCTAAACCTGTTTGAAATAACTTGAGAGCATTCTTCTGACCAGATGCACATTTCAGAAATGAATATGTATTTTTAAAAAACCTCCATCTATGCAATTTTCATGAGGAAATACTGTTCCTTCATGTTGTGTTAGAGGGTGCCTAGTGTCAGAATGTTCACTTCAGAAGAGTTTGTAGTAACCCCTATATTAAAATTTCCTTACATTTCCCCTTATCCTAAAGAAATATACTAGTGAAAAACTAAGAAGATGCTTTTGAAAGAAAGGTGACCTGCAGTTATGAATGAGTGGATTGTTTTAAATCAACACAATTATTTGATCAGTCTGCTTTATATTAAATATCCCAAATGTGTTTCCAATCCTGACCTGATATTATTTCAAATACATTGGACAGTGTGTAAAATTTATTTAAACAGCCTTGTGAAATTGCCATGAAATGTTACCAGCAAAGGGACAAAAATCTAAGCTTCTGCTCTTGACCATGACAACTGTTGAAAATGTAGGCTGGGATTTTTAAAGGAGCCTAGTCATACAGCTAACTCCCTAAAGCCCTTTTGAAAATTCCTCCCAAAAAACCTAATGATCTCTTAATCATCCATCAAAAAATGAAGTGGCTTGCCTCGCCCTGAGCGGGTGGAAAGTACAATTTTGCAGGGCTATACTGACAAGTACTTAGAAAATGGCCAGTTTTATTGGTGTTTAAAATATATTGGGCCAAATTCTCCATTTGGATATGTGTGGGTAATTACCATTGGCTTTAATGGGAGCCATGCACGTGTATGGGCAAAATTTACCCCATAATGTGATACAATGGCCTTGATGCCCCACTGTATTGCACCAATTGTACACTGATGTAATGTCACCGATTTGCATGTGCTTTGAGAGCCGGATGCTAGATTACACTCATGCAGCGCCTCACATCTCAGAGGATCCCAGAGCACTTTCCAGACTGCACATGAATTTGTTTGCAGTGTTGTGTGTTAAGTGTGCAATGTCAATGAGCTATACATCTTAATAGCTTTTAGACTGAGGGCCAAATTCTGCTCTGTCCTATGTGCGGAGCTAGTGGGAGAAGCAGGTGAGCTAGTATGAGCAGGAAAGGGACAGGCATTAATGGGTTTGTGACTGGGAGGCAGTGTATGGATAGCATTTTTGAGGGGTAAAACTGTGAAATTGATGGATTTGGGGTGGACTGGGGTGTGGATGGACTTGGGGTGAAGGCAAGTATTTTACCCAGAGAATGTCACATGTATCATTGGTTGAGACAGAAATTCCATACTAAAGTGTTGTCATCCCATTATTCGCCATGTCACTGACTTCAGTGTGAGCTGTGGGTGTTCAGCATCTTGGAAAATCAGACCCCAGGTGACTAAAATTGGCCACCCAAAAACTGACGCAATCAAAATGAATGGACTCACCGGAAAACATAGGCCTGCGTGACTTGCCCCCAGAAACCCTGTGGTGCAGCTAGGAATAGAACCCAGGTTTTCCACAGCCAGTCTTTTGCTTTAACCACACGGTCACCGTTAACTATACCGTACATGGGGTGGTGTGTCACCCCATATTCTTTATGAAAACATGCTTATGATATGAATGACATAAGTGAGATATACTTTATGCAAGATGGGCCTTGTGAGATATCATTGGAAAGGTATAACTTCTGTATCTGAAGTTAGGAATATTGACTATGCATCTATATTTCCACTCTGCTACTTTGGGTGATGCCCATGGCTAACACTTCAGGTACAACAATGGAAAAGCCAGGCAGGGCGGATGGCCCATCAGCGAGGACAATGGACTGTGAAAAGCTTGGCCTTCCTGTGGACACTGCATACTGCCACTGACTCATAGACACTGTGATACTACAGAGTCAGGTGGTTTTGTCACCTGATACTAAAACATTACCTGGGACTTCTTGTACCTTTCCACTGTAAGGGAAGGGGAGTCAAATTTCGGAAACAAAGGATTCCCACCTTATGTAAATCCTATTTAAGGGTGGGGAGGAAGTCAAACAGGACCAGGGCCGACCCGGGGGGGAAAGTGGGGCAATTTGCCCCAGGCCCCGGGCTCCACAGGGGCTCCCACAAAAGTTTTCAGGGGCCCCCACGGGAGTTTTCAGCGGCACTTCAGCGATGGGAGTTCTTCAGTGCCACCGAACACACATTGAGTGAAGGACCCGCCACCACTTCTTCCGCTCAGAGTCTTCGGCGGCAATTTGGCATCGGGGTACTTCCACTCCATGTCTTTGGTGAAGTGCCCCGAAGACCCAAAGCAGAAGGACCCCCGCCGCCGAAGACCCCAGGCCCCCTGAATCCTCTGGGCGGCCCTGAACAGGACTCCTCCTCTCCATGGCCTATCTGCCCAAGAAGAAAGACTATAAAAGCCACCTGAAGAGAAGGCAAGGGGTGGGGAAATCCAGACTGAGACAGGGGTCCAGTCTGAAAAGGGATATAACTGGAACTCTGAACCACAGAAACTTTGCAAACTGCCTGCAACAATATCTAGGGTGAGAAATACTATTTGTAACCAATTTCTTTAGTGCAACTAGCTTAGTTTGCATGGTGATTTCATTTGTATAGTAATCTGCTTTGTTCTGTTCATTACCCCTTTTACCGCTTAAAATCTGCCTTTTTTAGTTAATAAAATGTGTTTTGTTTACTATTAAACCCAGTTTCTGTAATTTCTAATTGGGGGTCAAGAAGTGTGCACACCTCTCTCCACAATGAGGGAGGGGGCGAATTTCCAGAGTGTTGGAGCAAGTCCCTTAAACTGAGGGCTTGTCTACACTGGCACTTCACAGTGCTGCAACTTTCTCGCTCAGGGGTGAAAGACTACGCCCCTTGTGGAGGTCGTTTTATTAGAGCACTGGGAGAGCTCTCTCCCAGCACTCTGCCATGACCACACAAGCCACGTTAAAGTGCTGCTGCAGCAGTGCTGCCATGGCAGCACTTTAACATTGCTCGTGTAGACTAGCCCTTAGTCTTCCCAGTGCTGATCTGCAGCTGGGTGTGGCCCTGCCTTTGTGTGTGTTAGAGGAGGCTTTAATAGCCTGGCTCAGCAAGACAGGTAAAAGGGGGCCCATGCTGACAGAACAGGTAGACTCAGTGGTATCTCAGCACATCAGGTGGCTTCCCAAGGGGCATAACCCGTCACACATGGCATGAGATGGGTGGTAGACTTACAGCATGTGACATGACTTCATCATTCTAAAAATGCTGGTAGGAGCTTTTACGTATTTCAGACTTGGT
Source organism: Dermochelys coriacea (assembly GCF_009764565.3). Classification (NCBI taxonomy): domain Eukaryota; kingdom Metazoa; phylum Chordata; order Testudines; family Dermochelyidae; genus Dermochelys; species Dermochelys coriacea. The sequence continues at coordinate 165,182,124 of NC_050068.2, forward strand.
TTCCATATAGTAGTGTTAATGGCAGTAAGTACATTTTGTCTAGTATCATGTTAATGAGAGAATATGGAGTTTGTTTTTATAGTTGAGAGAACAGTGCATCAAAGCAGTACAATAACATGGACTCAATGAAAAGTTTTTGAACTTTTTTCCATGTCAATGTTGTTGGGCTTTTCATCATTTAATTCCAAACATTCAAACCCTCTTGCCGTATATTACCTTCTATTCATAGGCTTTGTGCGATCAGTAGATATCACTAGGAGCTATAGGTACTATTTATACACTATACTATTAAAACAGTGGTAAAATATACTTTTAAATGGAAAGACAATATAATCCCATGTAACTACTTTATGATTATTAGTGTGAGGAAGAATGGAAAATATGAACCTTTATTCAGCCTCCGTTAAAGGTCCATGAACAGAAGTTCAATAGTAAGATTTAAAATTCAAACCATAAGAATAAGCAGCACTTCATTGCAGAGTTGAAAGATAATTGCACAATTAACTGCCTGGGGTCAATAATGCCAAAGCTGGATGCTTCTGAAAGATAGGGATAATCAATGCCGCCTCTGTATAAAAGATGTGAAGGTAGCAATGGAAAATAATATAGCAAAAATGTTTCAGTGTTATAATGAACACCAGCCAAATCATTATTGATGTTTTACTTATTTTAAGTGTTCCTGTGCAAGTATCTACTTTGATTAAATGTAACTTTAGAATATTGCTGTAAATTCAGTATTTATCCTGATCTAAGCAAGGACATTAATTTGGAAGCTTAGCAAGGTATTCCCATTTCAGTTTCAGCATTTACATGTTTCAGAGTAGCAGCCGTGTTAGTCTGTATTCGCAAAAAGAAAAGGAGTACTTGTGGCACCTTAGAGACTAACAAATTTATTTGAGCATAAGCTTTCGTGAGCTACAGTAAATGCATCCGATGAAGTGAGCTGTAGCTCACGAAAGCTTATGCTCAAATAAATTTGTTAGTCTCTAAGGTGCCACAAGTACTCCTTTTCTTTTAGCATTTACATGTGTAACTGCCATAAAAGCTAACAGGAATTCATGTCCTGGTTTCTAGAGGTGCTGAGAACCCGAGCTCCCACTGACTTCAGCCGGCATCCAAGTTTGAAAATACTGGCCCAAGTACATAAATCTCATGGCATCATGATGAGAATGTATTCCAGGAAGTCGCTTGATTACCCCAGCTTTATGGGAGTTAGGGAGGGAACTGTGGATATAGGGCTTAGGGGAAGTAAGGGAATTCCATCACACATCCTCTCCTACATAATCAAACTAAATGTCAAGGGATACAGTGATACACACTGCATATTAAGCCTTAAAACTTTCCATGTAAAAGATGAAAAACATAATTATAGTTTCACAAGATGTGATATTTATTCCTCCACATTATGATTTGCTTTTACTCTCCTCAATTTCCATGTTGTATAAGTCATCCCTCCAATGGATGGCTTCTTCCTGAGCCAGTCTAATCAATTCCCAAAGTCACCTAGGAAGAGGGTAATGAATGACGTAAGGAGGTATTTCAGTAAGGCATTTGATATTGTTTCACATGGGAAATTATTAGTTAAATTGGAGAAGACAGGGATTTATCTTAGCTAACATGTTCATTAATGACCTTGGCACAAAAAGTGGGAGTGCATCAATAAATATGTAGATGAAACAAAGTTAGGAGGTACTGCCAATATGGAAGAGGACCAGAATATCATACAAGAAGGTTTGGATGACCTTGAAAACTGGAGTAATAGAAATGGGATGAAATTTAATAGTTCAAAGTGCATGGTCATGCACTCAGTGACTAACAACAAGAATTTTTGGTATAAACTGAGGAAATATCAGTTGGAAGCAACAGAAGAGGAGAAAGATCTGGGTGTACTGGTCAATCACAGGATGACCATGAGCTGCCAATGTAATGCTTCCATGAAAAAGCATAATACAATCCTAGGGTGCATCAGGCAAGGTATTTCCAGTAGAGATAGGGAAGCGTTATTACTATTCTGCAAGGCACTGGTGGGACCTTATCTGAAATATTATATGCATTTCTGGTATCCCATGTTTAAGAAAGATGAATTCAGAGAAGGGCTATTAGAATGATTAAAGGAAGGAAGAACCTACTTTACAAGAGGAGACTTAAGGAGCTTGGCTCATTTAGTGTAATCAAAAGAAGGCTGAGGGGAGATATAATTGCTCTCTATAAATACATCAGAGGAATAAACACTGGAGGGGGGATAGGAATTATTTCAGTTATGGGCCAATGTTGGCACAAAAACAAATGGATATAAACTGGCCATCAACAAGTTTAGGCTTGAAATTATATGAAGGTTTCTAACCATTAGAGGAGTGAAATTCTGAAACAGCCTTCCAAAGCGAGTAATGGGGCGGGGGGGGGGGAACCTAACTTGTGTCAAGACTACACTTGATACATTTATGGAGGGGATTGTATGATGAGATTGCCTACAATGGCATATGGCCCATCTGTGATTGCTATAAGCAAATATCTGCAATGGCTGGAGATGGAACACTAGATGGGGAGGGCTCTGAATTACTAGAGAATTCTTTCCCAGGTGTCTGATTGGTGGGTCTCCCCCCACATACTTAGAGTCTAATTGATTGTCAAATTTGGGGTCAGGGAGGAATTTTCCCCCAGGACACATTGGCAGAGATCCTGGAGGGTTTTCACCTTCCTCTGTAATGTGGGGCACAGTTCACGTGGTAGTTTGTAGTAGAGTAAATGGTGGATTCTCTGTAGCTTGGTCTTTGAATCAAGATTTGAGAACTTAAGTAACTCAGCCAGAGGTTATAGGCCTGTTACAAGAGTGGGTGGGTGAGGTTCTGAGGCCTGTAGTGTGCAGGAGGTCACACTGTGATCATGATCGTCCCTTAGGCCTCTTTTCCACCCAAAGAAGTTAATACCCTGGGCCTGATTCTCCACTGCTTTGCCCCTCTTCTAGTCATTTACCCCAGAACAAAATAGATGTAAAATATGATCATCCTGAATTGGTAGCATTATTCATTCTCACAGCTGTAAATGACTACCAAGGGGCCAGTCAGGGGAGACTCAGACCCCCTCTCTTTGCAGTGCTGCTGGTCCAGCAATATAAAAAAGACCAACTCTGAGCCTTCAGTTTGGATTCCTCACATGGATTCAAACTGAGCAATCACTCAGTGGAGGATCAGACCTAGGTGGCCCAGCTGCCATTTAAAATACAAAGTGCCACAGATGTGTAGAATGCAGTACAAACTTTTCAGTGATAACATGGCCTCTTGCTGCAGAGAGTTTTGTGTCTAAGCGCTTGATCCTTAAGTCCTTACTCAAGATCTTACTACATGACTTCTGTGGGAGTTTTGCTTGGATAAGGACATGTTGGGTCTATGTTCCATGCTGACAGAATGTGACATGAATGCAAAATATTTTGTCATGCATCCCATCCATCAGACAGTGCCACAATTGGGCCATTAAAATAAACCTAGGAGAACATTTTGTGAAACAATTCAACTTCAAGTGATTAAAAGGATTAATTTGGTGATATTAAAATCAGAGTTCGAGCACTTGATTCATTATTCATCAATTATGGGTCTGATCCACACAGCTGATTAGGACACATCATTTCCTCAAATTAAATACTAAAAGGACACTTTCAAGCAACCATATGGTTCTACTTCAAAAATAGTTAGCTTACAAGTTGAGCGCCTTGACTAATCATGTCTATCGATGAAAAGTGAATTAACACATCACATGTATTTGGGTGGTTGGGGAGTTTTTTGTTTCAGTTTTTGGTTTTGGTTTTTTTGTTTGCTTGTTTTTTGTGAATAAGGTCTAATAAAGCCAGTTTTACCTGCTGGCTTGCTGCCAGAAGGAAAAGAAAGCGTCAGATAGTCTCCTTTGTTTCTCCCATCTGAAATCATGCTCATGGTAGTTCTTGCTGGAGAAAATGCTGGAATGGATAGTTCCTCCAGTTAGATTGGCTGTGACATACTTGCAGTTCTTTGCTCTTCACTTAGCAGAGCAAGATGGGAGTTAATTATATCACTAAAAAGAACGAGAGTACTTGTGGCACCTTAGAAACTAACAAATTTATTAAATGGATCTAGAGCTTTGCAAACATTTGTTAAACCCCTGCTGAATATCTCTGGGAGTGGGCTGGGGGAGTTGTTCCACAGCTTGCAGTAGGAAAAACATGAAGGGACACTATTCCATCTGAAGCCCCAGTAGGTGTAGGTAGTAATATAATGCAAAATAGGTGCCTGCGGTAATTTAGCTGACAGGACAGGGTTTAAGTGATGGGAACTGTGAATGTGGAAAGAAGAGCCTGAAGTGATTCACTTTATAAAAGCACATGCCTTTGAGCAGATCCTTGGTGGAGGAATCTTGCTGATGTTACTACTCTGGCTGGTGTGCTGGATGGATTTAATAATTATTTCAAGATGGTGGATTGGCTTGAGACAGCCTATAGCCTTGCCCTTGCCAGCCTTCATACAACGTGAATGCTAAAGGAAAATTTGGTTTCATGTTTATTTTTAATTTAAGGCCTAATCTATAATCCAGGGAAAAGACTCTCATTGACTTCAGTGGGCTTTGGATCAAGCCCTTAATCTTTAAGAGGCAATGTTTGGGCAGATCAAAAAACAGAGGGACAGCTCTTCAGTGTAGTCAATGGAGCTAGGACAGCTTCTACCAGCTGAGGTACTGCCCCAGACTTTTCAATCACCCAGTTGGAATGCCAAAACTGATCTTCAAAATATAAATGGTATTTTGGCAAATTTGGCCTGCGCTGCTTCCCACAGCCCCCATTGGCCTCGAGCAGCGAACCGCAGCCAGTGGGAGCCGCGATCGGCCGAACCTGCGCATGCGGCAGATAAACAAACCGGTCCGGCCCACCAGGGACTTTCCCTGAACAAGTGGCGGACCGACTTTGAGAACCAATGGTCTATGGTATCTGAGATATTTCAGTTATTTCACATTCTAGGTGTATGGAAAACTGCAGTATTTTAGCTACCACTCTGTAGTAACTTAGCAAACTTAGTTTTGTCACAATCTTGTAATTGTGAGTACCAAATGCAACAATGGCCGACTCACCATTGCTGTAGAAACCTTATTTATTTGAATTTCCTGACCTTTGTGTGCTTGATTTCTCAACTTTCTCAACTTTAGCATTTGCATTTACATTCCCTGTTCTTATTTTATTGTTAAAGAAAAAAGTGAAAAGTTATGCTACATTGCTTTAGTAGCACACCCTTAATTGAGGTATCTGTAAGGCCTTTACTCAGGAATCCATAAGCAGCTATGGGGACTTCAATTCTCATTCCGTCGTCATGGGCACAACATTCTAAACTGCTCAGCCTTTAAGATGCATGTAGAAACATTCCATACTGAACAATTTTTCTTCAATTTTTCATTGTTTTAACTTCACCGGTGAGGACTATAAAAACAAATAATGTTAGATTATAGCTTCGGCCATTTTTTAGTTTTGGAATACAACGGGGTGGCCAACTGAGCCTGAGAAGGAGCCAGAATTTACTAATGTACATTGCCAAAGAACCACAGTAATACATCAGCAGCCTCCCATCAGCTCCCCCCGTCCCTGTGCCTCCCGCCCACCGGCAGCCCCGTCGATCAGCGCCTCCCCCTTCTTCCCCACACCTCCTGCTCAGCTGTTTCGTGGCATGCAAGTGGCTCGGAGGGGGTGGGAGAGGAGCAAGGGCAGAGCAGGCTCAGGGAGGGGGCGGGAAGGGGTGGAGTGGGGGCAGGGCCTGTGGCAGAGCCAGGGGCTGAGCAGTGAAAGTTGGAACATTAGAAAGTTGGTGCCTGTAGCTCCAGCCCTGGAGTCGGTGCCTATACAAGGAGCCGCATATTAACTTCTGAAGAGCTGCATGTGGCTCCGGAGCCACAGGTTGGCCACCCCTGGAATACAACATGGCTATCCCAACTCATGGAGAAAGTGTACTTTTTTCTCACTTGCCCCATTAAAAGATTGTTGAACTGATTTTCTTCAACTTTTAAAAAATATTGTTTTCCAGCTGAGACCACAGAGGAAAAGTTTCAGCCCAAAGGAATTTGCTTGAAAAATTGGGCAACCCTCCTTTTCCCCCAAAAAGAGTGGGGTTAGAATGGAATCTATGCTCAACCTTAACTATTGAATTAATTGTCATAAATTCTACAATGAACTTAAGGGGTCCAATTTTCTGCTCGTAGAACTCAATTGACTTCAGTGGAGTTATGTCAGCAGAGAAAATGGTTCAAGATTTTTTAAAATATTATATTAAATCTGTTTTAAGTCCCATAACACAAAATAATGCAGTGAAAATGTTCTAGTCTTTCTAAGATTAAACATTTTTTTAAAAGTATAGGAGCAAGACGCTACAAAGATCCATGAATAAAAATGGCAAAATATGGTTGGGAGGCTTTTATCTATTTCAAGCACTCAGATAAAATGGTAAGCAGGTACAGAAGGAAATGAGAGAAGAAGAAGAAGGTAATTAAAAGATTAAATAAAATAAAGATGTGGAGAGATGGGTAAATTCACCAGCTTCCCTGCAGCCTTTCTCTGCCATGAACATTCTACTTATACAGCCTTCCCAGTTGATGTTGTTTGTTGTAGTTGTTAAAATAATTCACAAAAAATGCCAGGGGTCTTATTTTTCATATGCTCTCAGGTCCTTTTACAACCAGAGCTTAATGTAAATGAGAATCAGGTCCCATATGTGCACAATGTGTGGGAAATAATTTTATCTGTCTACACATTTATACCACACGCATTACCCTGATATCTGAGCACCTATTGGGCAAAGAACTGTACCAGCCACTCCCATGTATCCAGACCCATGCAAATACACACAGCTAAGACTGTTCTTAATTTAATCACACTAACACCAATGCATTTTTATCAATTTATTGTCCCCTGATTTACATAAAAATAGTAATAACTAGACAGCATGAAACACATAAGCATGCTCTGCCCTGTAGAGCCCTCATAATTGAGTGATAGCTTGAGTCAGGAGTTCTGGAAGCTCCCTAGAAGTGGGGGGCCACTGGCTCCCAAACAATGGCCCCGCCCTTGCTCTGCCTTTCCCCCAAGGCCCCGCCCTCACTGCCCCTTCCCCTGAGGCCATACCCTCGGTCCGCCCTTTCCCTGAAGCCCCTCCATGCCATGCCTGTTCCCCCTGAGGCCCTGCCCTCGCTCCGCCTCTTCCCCAAAGGCCCATCCCCCACTCACTCCTCTCCACCAGCTCCCCCCGTCATTTGTCCTTAAGAGAGGTCTCCCTGTTCCAATGTCTCTAGCTTGAGTAACAAGTTTTCATTAGCAGATTTACAGTAGTCATCAAAATGTATTTTCAAGGGGAAAAAGTTACATTATCAAATCCTACTGTTACTGATCTACATGAGACATGAATATGGGAACATACCTTTTCTCGACCAAGGGGAGGCCAAAGACTGGGTTCCTGGACCAGGTATCAGCAGACTTTAGAGAAACCAATTTGCATGAAAGCCCAAGGCATACAATTATCAATACTGGAAGAAGGCTATAAAAGTCATCAACCCCACATAGGGAAGTGGCCAGAAAGAAGAATTTGACTCATTCTCTCTCCACATTTGTGTGAAGACTAGGCTTGTTGCAGGAGTGATGTATGTATGGATCTTTTGGGTGAGTAAAGAAGGCAAAATATAATCAGATCATCTATGTTCCCTTCAAGAGTGTGGGTAGGATTTTTTAACTAAATAAGCCAATATTATGGAATTTCACCACATATTTAGATGTAAAATGCTGATAATGTCTTCAAAAACTATTGCCAAGTCTGAGTAAAAGAGCCACTAATGCCATAGCAGAAAACCAGTACAATCACTTGGCAGACCAATAATACTTTCATAAATATACAATGAAACATAGACAACTATTATCACACTGGGTCCAGTCCTGCAAATCCTCCTTGTCTGATACTCCTGTTGAAATCAATGTGCATTCCCCATGCAGAAGACTGTTCTGGCTTATGTGCTGTACATCAGCTATTGAAATTTGTTTTTTAATGTGTCACCCCACTATTGCATGGAATGAGTAAGACCATAAGTGCTGCATTTATCAAATCAATTACATTGTACAAGGCAATTCTGGATAAATTCTAATGAAAAGTTTATTAAAGCCAAAATCTAAGTTGTTATTACATATGTCAAATATCAAGATAGAACTGTACATGAGTTGTCTTAAGTAAAAATTGGACCTATGTCCTGCACTTAACATGCACTTAATAACTGGTAAGATAAAATGGCACCAATGTTTGTAGTGATTCCAGATAATGTAACATCTCTGGGCACACATTGCAGTCGTGATGTAAAATGTCTCAGAGGAAGGACAAAATAGAGGCTTACTCCTGCAAACCCTTAACTGTTGGCTTCAGTGGGATCACTAGTGTAAGTAAGGTCTTGCAGGATCACCCCTGGATATTTAGTAATATTACTAAAGTGCTTTTTATACAGTGACTTTAATTGGGATGTGACTTTAACACATACATTAAAGTCTGAAAACCTTGTAAAGTGTTAACTTGAATTGAATTTGTATATGTTGGTGTTAGTGGCAGAAGGTCAGAACTTATATAACCTGTAAAGAATTACATACAAAACCCCCTATGCTAAAAAAAGTGTTAAGGTTGCAAAATCAAGCACTCAAAAGTTAGGAAATGGATTTGAAAAGGACTTTTATTTTATTGGTTGAACAGCATCATTCCACTGCTAAGAGTTCATCATCTCCAAGTGAGAGACAGCAGAGACAGAGGAAGAGAGAGGCTACGTCAGCTCCTAGACCTGTAACCCCATCACCTGAAAAAAGGGGACGAGCAGAAGAATTTGAATCTTGTTTCAGATCCATCTTTGTATCCTCCTCTTAAGACTCCTACAGGGTCACCAGCATATCTCTCACCTTATATAACTCTCCATCCTCTGGTGCCATTGCTGTCTCCAGTGAGGTCCATAGTGGATCTGAGGTCAGATTCTCAGATAGAGGATAACAGAGAAAGAGTTTAAAAGACCTAAATGGTCCAGATTAATGCCACCTAAATCCAGGTTTCCTTAGTCTTTTGGACATTTGTCCCTCCTCCTCTGGGTATATTTCCGGATCCGAGCTACTGGGGACACTGATAGTCCTAGGCTCCATTTTTATTATTAAAATAGTGTTTATTATTGCTACAGCATGAGCCAGAAAGGTGAGCGAATTGCATGTTTTTATAGAGGATCCATCACTTGCTATTTTTCAGAAAGATAAGATGGTCCTTAGACTAATCCCAGATTTTTACCAAAAATAGTATGAGAGTTTCATGTCAATGAGACAATTAATTTACTGGTATTTTTCCCAAAGCTGCCTGTTAAATAAAAGGGAATCTTCATGGCATACTTTAGATGCTAGAAGGGTTTTAGCATGTTATTTAAATAAAAACCAAGAGTTTCAGGAAGTCATCTAGATTACTTGTTTCTTATGCTAAGAATCATATGGGACATAGTATTTGCTCAGACTATTTCCAGAAGGGTTAAACAACATATCATTGAATGTCACGAGTTATCAGCAGACCCTGTGCCTACTGCTGTAAATTTTCATTCTACTAGGGCAGTGGCAGCATCTTTTGCCTGCCTGAAACACGGTCCCTTGGGGAAATTTGTAAGGCTGCTTCTTGGAAGTCAGTCCATATTTCACGATTTGACTTTGAGAGCAGATGCTGGATTTGGTAGAGTGGTGCCTCAATCATTATTTAATTAGGATTCCGCTCCCTCCTCCTGAGTTTTCAGCACTACTTGCCAAACTACAGTACCTAGAAGTGGGAATATGCAGAGCCACTCAAAGAAGAAATGAAGGTAACTTGCTTGTAACCAGAGTTCTTTGAGGTGACTCTGCATAGTCACACTCCCCACCCTCCTTTTACTCTTGCTTAGATCTTGTCTTGATTTCTCTGAGTTAGCCGTGGAAGGAACTGATGCAGTAAAAGACAGAGAGCCCCCCATAGAGCCTGGCCCTCAGAACATAAATATATGAGAGGGATAAATACCGGAGAGGGAAAGGAATTATTTAAGCTCAGTACCAATGTGGACACAAGAACAAATGGATATAAACTGGTCATTGGGAAGTTTATACTTGAAATTAGACGAAGGTTTCTAACCATCAGAGGAGTGAAGTTTTGGAATAGCCTTCCAAGGGAAGTAGTGGGGGTAAAAGATCTATCTGGCTTTAAGATTAAACTCAATAAGTTTATGGAGGAGATGGTATAATGGGATACCATGATTTTGGTAATTAATTGATCTTTAAATATTCATGGTAAATAGGCCTAATGGCCTGTGATGGGATGTTAGATGGGGTGGGATCTGAGTTACCCAGGAAAGAATTTTCTGTAGTATCTGGCTGGTGAATCTTGCCCATATGCTCAGGGTTTAGCTGATTGCCGTATTTGGGGTCGGGAAGGAATTTTCCTCCAGGGCAGATTGAAAGAGGCCCTGGAGGTTTTTCACCTTCCTCTGTAGCATGGGTCAGTTGCTGGAGGATTCTCTGCTCCTTGAAGTCTTTAAACCACAATTTGAGGACTTCAATAGCTCAGACATAGGTGAGAGGTTTTTCGCAGGAGTGGGTGGGTGAGATTCTGTGGCCTGCGTTGTGCAGGAGGTCGGACTAGATGATCATAATGGTCCCTTCTGACCTTAGTATCTATGAATCTATAAAACATGCAGAGACACTGAAGGGAGAGGTCCGAGGGGGAACATGTGCACTCTAACAGACACTGCTTGGAGAAGGGTCTGCCACTGGGCTGCTCCAGGTGGTGCAGTGTGAATACGTGGAGTCATTCCAAAGAGCTCTGGTTACAAGTAAATAGCCTTCATTTTCCTCACGGGCTTTTCTGTGGCACTCAGCACCAAAGTATCTGAGTTCTTAACAAACTTTATTTGAATTTGTTTGAGAGGGTGGAATTTTCCCCATTTTCCAGATGAGGAACTGAAGCACTCAGAAATTAAATTCAACATTATTCACTAATTTTGGGTGGCCCAACTTGAGATGCCTAGGACCTTATTTTTCAGAGTGCCTAGCATGAGACAGCATTTTATATGTTCAAAGCACAGCTCCCATCAACTTCACTTGCAGCTGTGAGTGCCCAGCACTTCTGCAAATCAGACCCCAGCATCTCAACTCAGGTACCCAGAAAATGAGGGACAGACAAAACGTTTGGTTTAAAGGTCTTGGCTAGCATCACACAAACTCTTTTGCAGAGGCAGGTATAGAATCCAATTTTCCAGGGCAGCATTTATCTGCCTTAAACACAAGATCACCCTTTCTGCTCCTGCAGTCCCCTTCATAACAAATGAAGCAGGGTCCTATAGACAAGAGCCTCATCCACAATACAATTTTAATTCGTCCCCAAAGCAGGTAACATCCTGTGCATTGATGGAAGCAGGGTCCTGTGGGGAAAAAAGCATGTAGTCATTTAGTTAAAGACTGTATCCTAATGCAGATGCTCAAGGGGGTTGAATTAAGGTTGTACAGGCAACCTGAATTCTGGCATTTTATAATCTTTAAGTCCTTGACTTTGGGGCTTTAATGTTCATTCAACATAGTTTTTTGTGTTTAGTTTCTCGGGTTATTTTTAAAAAGGTAACTGAAAAAAACCAGAAACTCCATCATGTGACATCATGCTGATGCCTACATAGGTCATCAGCAGGACTGGACCCTTCAGATCCCACCACACAAACCTCGGCCACTTGAGCTAATGGAATAACTGATAGCAGTACTAGGCTGTCATCCTCCATGTGGACCAACACTAAAGGGGGATGAGACACAAATTTTGCCAGTAGGTTTCATAGACATTTGTTGACAGCATGGGAATGGTGAGACTCAGAAATCTTGGGTTCTACCCCGGGCTCTGGCAGGGAGTGTGCTTTAGTGGGTACACACTTTTCTGCCCAGTACCCAAAACCATGCCCCCCCTTCAGCCCCATTCCTTCCAATCTATCCATGTCCCATTCCCATTCTCCTCACTTAGCCAGGCCCAGTCTGCACTCCTCAGGCTTCTCAGTGAGGTTCCAGTCTCCTTGCCCAGCCAGTCCTAGTCTCACCTCTTCCAGCTCTTCATCCAATCTTTCTTTCACCCAACCTAGCCCCCATTTCCCCCAACCCCACACACATACATTGCCCATCTATATTTGCTCCCAGGCCCAATCTCCAGTGTTTCCCCTTTGTTCCAATCTCTTGGCTTAGCCAGTCCCAGTTCTCCCATCTCCCACCCCCGCCCCCTACATCCTTGTCAGATCTGTCTTCCTGTTCCACCTCAGTGGTTTGGTCCCTATCATCTTGCTCAGCCAGTCCTCATCTCCTCCCAGAGTTCCTCATCTAATCCCAGTGCGACCAGCCCACCTCAGTGTGAATCACTGGGGTTCTTTTTTTTAAAAAAAAAAAAAAAGCATAATGATGTGAGAAATAATCTTTTGCTTATTGGGTTGTAATGCTCCCTATATCAGATGATATACCAAGATAATAATGAAACATCTTTCTTTATAGATAAAGGTCCAAGGAACCAAAAAGGACTGATGAAAGCAGTTGTTATTTAGTGGAAAACAATGCGTGAAATGCCCATTTTACAAGAAGGAAATGTTTCTAACACTGACTGCTAACGGATGCATGAAACAATATGAACTCTGTTTCATTTGGTTAGGCTTCACCACGCCTTCCTGGAACCATAACTAATCCTCTTAAGTGAACAACTTCAAAGTCTTTGATTTGACACACATTGCAGGCATACAATAGATACCTCTTTGCTTCTAATTACCTGCTGGCAGAAGCTACAAAAAAGGTGTTTCTCAAGAAATGGACCACTGCCTGAGTTAGTGTTTCAGTTGAACCAATCAAAAATCTCTTCCATTACAGACTGTTGCTCAGAGGCAGGCAAAGGTCCAGTTTGAAGCAGTTAAAGAGTTATTTAATCTGACCTCTTCTCATCTCCATGTTTAAGCTAGAAGCAACATTAGGGTTAAAAGCTAAGGGCCACAATCCTGCAAACCCTCTCTCACATGAATATTCCTTCTCTGGGACTCTTTGGATAAATAAGGGTCTGCAGATCAGACCCTAAGAATGGGTATATAATAACGGGAGGAAATAAAAATCTCAACTACATATTCACAATAGTGAACAGGAAGATCACCTCCTTACACACCTACCTATAATGTGTATGGGGAAAAAACTGCCTGACCATGGGAGACTTCAATTGGAGTGACACATACATGCTGGAGGTTTCATGTTGCAAATACTAAAACATCCTTAGAATTTCCCTATATAGACTACAACACTTTTTGAGCTAGGAAACAGTCATCTATAATGTTTAGAAATTAAATCTCTTGACAGATAAAGAGGAATTGATCACAGAACTAAAATTAATGGTAACTTAGGTACAAGTGATCATGACTTGATCCCATTTATAGTGTGCAAACAGAATAAAGTCTAGACCAGTGATATAGAAAAATTTAATCAGAAAAATGTGAACAATTATTTGGAATCATTTAAGACCACTTTACTGGATGACCAAAAAGCCACAATCGAGGAAGAAGGGCCATGTTGATTACAAAATTGAGCTGGTTTAGAGAGGAAGTGAAGGCAGCTATAACAAGTAAAATAAATAATATATAACAAATGGAAGAAAGGGGAAGTTGATAATAATAAATATAAATATGAAGCTAGAAATTGTAGGGAATGGGTAAGGTAAGCTAAGATACACAAGGAGCAATCTATGGCCAACAGAGTAAGGAACAATATGTCAAAAAAATTTAAAGTATATTAGAAACAAAAAGAATTCTAACAATGATATTAGTCCATTACTAGAAGGACATGTAGAATTATCAATAATAATGCAGACAAGACAGAAATGTTCAATAACTAATTCTGTTCTGCATTTGGGAAAAAACAGTTGAGGTAGACATATCATGATAACACTCTTTCCATTCCACTAGTATCTCTGGAAGATGTTAAACAGCTGCTGTTAAAGTTAGATATTCTTACACCAGTGGGTTTAACTTGCACCCCAAAGTTTTAAAAGAACTGGCTGAGAAGCTTCCTGGATCATTACTGTTGATTTTTTCAATAAGTCTTGGAACACTAGGGAAGTTCCAAAAGCTGGAAGAAGTGAAAGTTGTGCCAATATTTAAAAAGGGTAAACAGGATGACCTGGGTAATTATAGGCCTGTCAGCCTGATATCCCAGGCAAGATAATGGAGCTGCTGATACAAGAATTGGTTAATAAAGAATTAAAGGAGGGTAATATAATTAATGCCAGTCAACATGGGTTTATGGAATGTAGATCTTGTCAAACTGACTTGGTATCTTTAGATTACAATGATAGGTAATAGGGATGATGTAAAAACATAGACTTCTGTAAGGCATTTGACTTGGTACATTTTGATTAAAAAACTAGAATGATAAAATTAACATGGCGCACATTAAATGGATTAAAGGCTGGCTAACTGATAGATCTCAAAATGTAATTGTAAATGGGGAAACATCATTCAATGAGTGTGTTTCTAGTGGAGTCCTGCAGGGACTGGCTCTTGGCTCTATGCTATTAAACATTTTTATCAATGACCTGGAAGAAAACATAAAATCACCACTGATAAAGTTTGCCGATGACACAAAAATTGGGATAGTGGTAAATAACAAAGAAGACAGGTCACTGATACAGAACAATCTGGATCATTTTGTAAACTGGGCACAAGCAAACAATATATGTTTTAGTATGGCTAAATATATACGCATCTAGGAACAAAGAATGTAGGCCTGCTTACAGGATAGGGGATTCTATCCTGGGAAGCAATGACTTTGAAAAAGATTGAGGATCGTGGTAGATAACTAACTGAACATGAACTCCCAGTGTGACATTGAGTATGTCTACAATTAGACACCTGCAGCTGGCCCATGTCAGCTGACTAGGGCTCGTGGGGCTTGTGCTGAGTCAGCTGGCTTGGACCAGCCCCAGGTGGCTAATTGCAATGTAGACATATGTATTGTGGCCAAAAGGGCTAATGCAATCCTTGGATTCATAAATGGGATGTCAGGCAGGAGTAGAGAGGTTATTTTATCTCTGTATTTGGCACAGGTGCGATCACTGCGGGAATACTCTGTCCACAATTCAAGAAGGATATTGATAAATTGGAGAGGGTTCAGAGAAGAGCCACAAGAATGATTAAAGGATAACAAAAGTTGCCTCTAGTTATAGACTCAAGGAGCTCAATCTCTTTATCTTAATAAAGAGAAGGTTAAAGGGTGACTTGATTACAGTCTATAAGTACCTACACGGGGAACAAATATTTAATAACGGGCTCTTCAATCTAGCAGAGAAAGGTATAACACGATCCAATGGCTGGAAATTGAAGCTAGACTAATTTTTAACAGTGATATTAATAAACCATTGGAACAATTTACCAAAGGTTGTGGTGGATTCTCCATCTCTGACAATTCTTAAATCAAGATTTCTAAAAGATGAATTAGGAATTACTTTGGCCAGTGTTATACAGGAGGTCAGACTAGATTATCACAATGGTCCCGTCTGGCCTTGAAATCTGTGAATATATGAATCTATATATAAAGTCTGGGTTATATATTTAGAGATTTAGAAGACAGCCTACTACATTGGAACTGAATTATTCTCAGATATACAGACTTGCGTTTTGTCTTGTGTTTTCTACAATCTCAGGGTTAATTTCATCTCTGCTATAACCATGTTGATTCCAATGGCAGTTGCATTTGCTGTGCCAGGCATAAATATGTTCCAAATTTTTTTTCTCAATATTATGTTTTAAAGAATAGCTTTCCCTGGTGTTTTTAAGGGCTTGTCTAAACACAAAAGTTTTATACCATTTTAACTATGCAGCATAGTTACAATGGAACAACCCCTATAATGTAGTTGCAGTTATACCAAAATAAATATAGATTATTCCCATATATGCAATAATCTATACTGGTACAAGACACCTTTATACTTGTATAACTGCCTCCACATTATTGGGGTTGTACTGGTATAACCATGCCAGTAGAAAAATCACCCCCTAATCAAAATAGTTATACTGGTATAAAAACTGTATGAAGATCAGGTCAAAAATACCTGTTAATATTTTGATATGTGACTTTTCCTGTTATAACAATACATGGGACAAAATAATTTTCCTTTTCTAAAAATCTATTTTTTATTAAAGCCACTGCCACTAATGCTCTCTAGATATACAGTGTGTGTCTGTAGATTTTTCTATAGTGCCTCCTTTAACCTGGTTTTATAAATCAACAATAACAATGCACTTTAGGCTAAATCTGGCATAAACAATCATTTTTCAATTTAAAATGGCAGATTTCAATTGTAAAGCAGTTAAAAAGCACTACCGATCCCATGACTCTGCAAGCCCCTCTTTTTAGCTTTCATTCAGTGTTATTAATGCAATTTGCATATCACCAAAAAAAGAAATCATGATTTATTTTTAACTTGTCTGTGTCCAGATTAACCTCAGAGTGATACAGTTCCAGAGGTGTGTCTGCCCACTGCTACACACCTTTTCTTTGCCCCTGTAAATCAGTTAACTGTAAACACACATTCTGATTATGCCACCTTGACACCACTGGCAATACCCCTATGCAAGGACAATCATAGCTGTTGTCAATCATAGACAGTTTAGCATGGGACAGAAATTGGTTCCTAGATGGTTTGTGGGCAGGGATCATGTCCTTTCTACATTCTATAAAATGCCTAGCCTAGGTAAGGCACTGTTTAAACTAATTAATAATAATCGGAGTGACCTGGCCATTTGGATCAAGGTGGAATATTAATTCTGCTGTATTATTAATTGGCTTGTTCATAGGGATAGGAGAATATAAGAATGGTCCCTAACCTTCATCTAACCAAACCTCTCTTCAGGTACAAATAAGGACCCTATTCCCTCTCCTTAACTAGAGCATGCCCACATACCATTCTTCTCTCCATGAATTTCCAAAAGGAAGGCAGAGAGCCATGGCCAAGGAAAGACACCGGGGGAGAGAGAGAGGTGAGTTACAGTGTTCTGGGCCATTGCAGTAAAAAGCTTTTCATAAGGGGGATGGAAGGAACCACTTGAGGGATTTGAGCTAGGAAGAAATCCCAGGAGCCTATTGGGGTGTTCCATGGAGAGGAGAAGGAAACCTTTCCAAGTTAGGAAACATTCAGAGAATCATTCAAACTGCTGAGGTTCTCCTCACCTGCCCTGTTAGTGTGTTCAACACTGGGGAGATTTTACTGTAGTTTCTGCCTTCAAGATTGAGAAAAATGTTCGCATTTTCAGGGTGCTAATGGGTCAAAAGATACTTGATATTTGTCACAATGCTGTTAAATAATATCAAATAAAGCAAACAAAAATGATCTGTCATGGCCTCTGTCACCATCGTCTTTGAGTGACTCACAGTCTTTAATGTATTTGTATTCACAATGCCCCTCTGAAGTGGGGCGGTGCTATTAGCACCATTTTACAGGTGGGGAAAGCTTAATTAGTATATGTTTTGTACAAAGTATGCCTTGTGAGGTATCCTTCTAAAAGTCTTGATCTGTTGAACATTAATCTCCAGTTGGATTGTATGTGCTACCATTGTATGGGAAGTTATGAAGTTTGGCTCTGTATGTGTTACTGAAATATGGAAATACCCATAACCAGCCTTTCAGGTACAACAATGGAGAAGCCAGACAGCGCTGATGGCCCATTAAAGGGGAATCCACACTACCATGGACTGTCACAGGATCTGTATACAATGAAGACTTCTCAGAGGGAGCACATAACAAATTATGGACACAGCTTGATTCATGTCATAGCAAAAGATCTTTCCAGCAAGCTGGAAGAATGTATAAAGGAGGGGAAGTGACATCATCATCAGTCCTCACTCCCCACACAGCTCAACACCTGGAAACCCGGCTGGAGAACAAAGACCTTGAACAGGGAGGTGGTCCCAGGCTGAAAAGAGGAATCTCAGCCTGTGTATGAAGGAACTATACCATCAGGGTAAGACACTGCTTGATTCAAATCCTGTCTAGTTTATAGAACTCAAATTGTGATCTACTTTTATTTCTTAGGTGACCAACTTTGATCTGTACAGTTACTACTTATAATCACTTAGATTTCGTTTTATATTTTACCTAAAACAGTGTGTTTTGCTTGAAGTTCTTGGGAAATCTGCTCAGGAACTAGAGCAGGTGCTTGTCCTCTCCACACTGAGGGAGGGGTGGACTGGGTAATAAACTTACATTGGTCAGGCTTCTGACCAGGGCAGGATCATGGTACAGCTCTGGGGTCTTAGGCTGGGGGGGGGCTATGGGGAATTGGCTGGAGTCTCTCTATTGTTAGTTCATGAGAGGCTAGAAGAAGCATGTATCCCTACCTGTGAATGTCTGCACATGTTTGCCTGGACTGGTTTGCAGCTTGTCACAGCATCACAGTGCGAGAGGGAGCCCAGGTTGGTAAGACTGAGGGCTCAGCGGTACCCCAGTTCCAGATTGCATCCTGGGGAATCTGTCACAATAGTGTAGACATAGCCTATGACCAAGGTTGTTAGATTACTCTAACTTCCTGTGTGGACATTATTTGGGCACAAACGTGACTTTTTCTGGTTTAGCTTAAACAGCTTCCAAAGTGACATAAGCCAAACCTGAAAAAGGACTCTGGTAACAGAGTATGGGGAGTTACTATCACTGTGGTTTAAATTTATACCCTACCTTATACCAGTATAACTTCCCATATAGAGAAGCCTTTAGCCTGGGCTACACCCTCTCCCCAGCCAGTGTTAAATTTGGGGTTAAGGCTAGTTAGCTCCTTGGCAGAGACGTGGTTGTGGACTCCATGGGCTACTGATAGTTTTCTAGGCAGAATTGCTGCCACCAGGTGCATTCTTCCCTGGCTTATATCAACAGACACTGAGGGCTCAGTTCACCCTGAAATATACCAAAGTTTTGTCTGTATGTGTTTCCAATAACAGGTGCAGTGCATAGATATAACAGTGATAGATCAGCTAAATCACTATGCCTAGAGGGCATTACATGCTGACGGCTTAGGGAGCAACAAGAGAATATTTTGATCAATGCATTTTATAAACTGAAAAGATATAGCGAGTGAAAACACCAAAATTCAAATATTTAACAAACATCTATAGAAGGATGTGAATAGAAAACCTGGAATTCTATTAGGCTTATATGGACTGGTGCTCTTGGAGATACTGTTTGCTAACCAATCTTGCTCATGTTTCACAACAGAAGAATGGAAACCAACTGCTAATGTTCAGTGTCCACAGAAAAATAATCAAGTGTCAATCACTGGTTGAATATAAGACAGTGGGTGGCAGCAGGGAGGTTGCTCTTCCTACCATATGTCTTTTCTCTTGCATTGGATCCACTGTGGCATTTGTGAAGTGTCAGTACTTGATTCCTTCCATTACCTGGTTTTAATTAACCCCCTAAAGTCCCTTTGTGTGGCTGGTGATGTCAGCTGTGGCTCTGAATAGAAGCCATCCCGTCAATATTTTTCAGAACAAGCTCCTCTTGAATGGGCCCAATGAGCCAGAGGACTATTTCCTCTTTAATCCCACATTTAATAGCACGAGCTGGTGACAATAAACAGCTCCTCCAGCCTCTTCAGGCTTGATTCCATTTGACATATCCAACCCTCTTTTGTCTGCCTCACAAGGACATTCCACCTCAATGTACTCCACACAAGATTCACTTCACAAGTGTCATTGAGATGAAACAGTCAGAGTACTGGGACCTGCAACTCTAGGCCTCAGCCTCCATGACCAGCACTGACACTTCTCTCACATGCCTTTGTGACTATATACCTTCAGTGAATGAACCCATTTTATTTTCTAGAGCACTTGTACAGCTATAGTCATCAAAGCAATGCAACTGAATGCCACTGTATAAATTTTCTTTTTTCCCCCTTATATTCCTATAAGGACATGTTTTCATCAAAGAAGTAAAGGATTATAGATTTTGCCATGGCAACATGCTATTATGAATTCAAATGTACTGCTGGAAAGGAGGGAAGAAAGACATTTATTTCTCATAATTAAAATTAGAAAAGGATTTAAAATTGCAATTTTACATATATATTTTTAAGACTAGAAACAGTGCTCATTGCAATGTCTTGCTCTTCATTTTCTCCAGAAAGCTTTATTTACTTCAAAAAGGGATTTTGGGGGGTGGAAGAAGAAAGGGTTTTATTTACTTTTTCTCATCATAAGTTACCATTTCACATACAAGGTGTTAGGATCTGAAAGTCATTTGCTGCCTTGTGGAGGATTTTGCTATCCAAAAGGAGGAGGAAAGGTCAATGAGATTGTTAATGCCAAGAAGCCATGTTTTAAATAACGGAGACTTCACAAGCAAAAGCTGTGCTGTCTATTGCCTTTCATTTGTATTTACAGTGTTGGAGTCAATCACACATTCATTAAATATTCCTTCAAATACTCACTGCACATGGAATAAATGAACTAATTAGGTTACTTTTTTAAAAAGTCCTAGAATGTGAGACACATCTCAATTGGCTAACACTGAGTTGAACACTGTGCAAAAAACACCTGTTAATATCTTTATTTACATGTTCATATGAATTTATCCTCTTTGCTAATGCAAAAAGGCAAAAAAGATTAACCACAAAGTAAACACCAAACAAAATATCTCAAAGTCAGCAGATTACTGCTACTCCAAGAAGAGGAGAAAGAAAATCAATCTGACCTTAAACATAGTTTAAATCTCTGTTGCTATTTGCTAACAAAAAAAAAAAAAACCTACCGACCAAACAAAGAAAAAGTCACTAAAAGTAGCTGGCCTTAGTTTTGTTAAGGTTATGTGGATATGAACTAAATTTTCAAAAGTGACTAGTAATTTGGGAAGCCTCCATTTCAAAGTGTTCAACTTGAAATAATTTTAAAAGGAGCCCAGTTTCCAGAAAGCAGGTGGCTAGTACATTAATTTCCTCTACTGGGTGGGAAGCCATACATGCTCATCCTTCAGAGGGGTAGCCGTGTTAGTCTGGATCTGTAAAAGCGTCAAAGGCTCCTGTGGCACCTTATAGATTAACAGGCGTATTGGAGCATTAGCTTTTGTGGGTGAATACCCACTTCATCGGATGCATGTAGTAGAACTCTTTGCCGCTTATACATGCTCGTGTGTGAACATATTGTTTTCAAGGGGGTGGCCTACAGAGGATATAAACCCTAGCATTTCTTCCACTACAGCTCCTTGAGATTCTCCTTGGGTTTTGCAGCTAAAGGTTCTGGCTTCTACACTTAATGTTGCGTCTGCACAGATGAGGTGATGACTGTGATATCTGTAGCTATGAATTTGTTAGGTAAGGATTTTGATGGCCTGGACAAACAATAATTAAGCCTAATATCACTTTGCATAGTGGCTAAGTATTATCAGCTGGGTAACCTGAGGTACATGACTTATCCAAGTCCACATGGCATGTCAGAGGAAAAGACCAGAACACAAAATGTTATCTCCTTTGTGCTAACCATTGGACCCACTCACTCCCAATCGTAGGCACTGACTCCATGGGTGCTCCAGGGCTGGAGCACCCATAGAAAAGAAATAGTGGCCACAGCTGTTCGGCAGTGCTGCCAATCAGCTGTTTGGCAGCACCCCTGATCAGCTAATCAGAGGCACCGCCAAACAGCTGATAGGTAACATTGCCAAACAGCTGTTTGGCCACTCAGGAAGCAGTTTGGGGGAGGGCAGAGAGCAGCAAGTGGCAGGAGGGGGTGAGAAGAGGCAGAGCAAGGGCAAGACCTTGGGGAAAGGGGTGGACTGCAGGTGGGGCCTCAGGTGAAGGAGCACCCCTGGGGAAAAGGAAAAGTCAGCACCTATGCTCCAATCACAGGGAACATGTGAGAGCTGAAAGCCACAATTAAAATTCAGCTTGCCACATCACATGAGATCATCTGAATGTTACCCATGTAACCATCAGTGTATAATATTGCCCAGCAAGGACACTTTCAAAGGGTTGGGAAAGAGTGGGACATGTCCAAGTCTTAGGCCATGTCTACACTTACAAACTTACAGTAGCACAGCTGTACTGATAATAGCTGTGCCAATGTAAGATCACTCATGAAGCCGTGTTAAGCCGACAGGTGAGAGCTCTCCCATCGACATAATAAAACCAGCTTAACGAGTGGCAGTAGCTATGTCAGCAGGAGAGCGTGGTTTTTTCACATCCCTGAGCAATAAACATTATGTCAACATAAGTGCTAGTGTAAACATGGCTCTAAATCTGTGCTGAATGCCAGAAAGCAAAGCAAGGGTAATTGCAGTATTTCTAAAACACTGCTACAGACTTCGTGCTCAAACTCCTGTAGCCTCCACAATGCCAGTCTGATGTAATTCTAGAAGGAGCGTATTGCTTGGAGGTGGTATCAGTTTATTCAGTCACTACCCTGCCCCTACCTGGAGGCTCCCGCTCAAACTCTCCTTGAGAGACTCCCACTGCTCCACCCAATGAAACTCACACACACTCTCTCTTCTTTCCTTCCAGCCATTCTCACTCCTACCATATTCTTTCTGCTTAAATAAAGGAAAATATACAGTTTATTCCCACTTTTCCAAACCCCAATGCCTTGATTACTGAGATGGGTAAAAGTTTGGCTTACAGATCCCTAATGGGCCCTGATTCTATATCCTGCATGCTGTGGCCTATACACAGGAAGTAGTGGAATGGAAGCTGAGGAAACATGGTGGGAGTGTTTGCAAGAGCAAAAGAGAGCTCTCTATTACTGCTGTCTTTTTAATCTGTGTAAGTGCATGTGGCTTGCTAACAACTGTGAACTAGAAGGCAATGGGCTGAAAGAGGCTCGGGAACACCGAACTGGTGAGTTTTAAAATTTTTGTCTGTGCTCTACTGTTTATTAGTAAAGTCAGCCATGACAACAATCAGCCATTTTGCAGTTCTGCTGAAGTTGAACAGTGGATAAATTATATTGACTCAGTGAATCAGTTTTTCTTTGCAAATCACAGCCCTGAAGACAAACAGGGGCTTGTGTTGTGAGCTTGTTAGGCAACTGCACATGCAAGATACTTAAAACATCTGACATGGCCTCATTTGGGGAAAATGTATGCTGAGGCTGTTGGAATAGCAGGAGAAATATTGTATTTAAAGTTAAACTGCTCATTTTGGAAGAGAAGTGACTTTGTAATCATAATCTAAACCATAAAGAATTATTTGATGGCTGAAATTCACAGAACGTTGTGAATCTCGAGTAAGTGTAAATGGGCCACATTCAGAGGTGATATAAATGGTGGTGTATAATTAAACACAGATATGGGGCCTAACTTAAAGACTGAGAGGGTAGGACAGGTTTGCATCAGGGAAAATTTGTAATGAAAAGGTATGTAACAAAGCAGTAAAGAGTTAAACCAGGAATAATCTCAGTCATTGCTAGAGTTGGCCAGGAAACGAAATTTCAGTTCTGAGAATATTTTTTTCAAGTTTTTAGAAATATTTTTCATTCTGAATCAGGACAAAAAGCCAAAACCTCAAATTTTGTGTAGAACTGAAATATTTTGTATCTGAAACACTGAAATGTGGTTTTTCAGAAACAAAATATACTCCCCAGGATTCTTGGCAGCCTTCCTGTATTGAAAAAGGTGTTGCAATTGTAGGTTGTCACTTTAATTTGCAAGAGGTTTTCAGGTCCTGCATGCAGGCTAGGGGACTCTGTAGGAAAGCATGCAATCAGAATCAGTCCGCTAAGAGGCAGCTACAACAGAGTGAGATGAGTTGTGACTAACATGGATGATGCTGACCAGACTCATGTTGTCAAGTTAACCTTTCCAGGGCCCATAGAAAGTTCATCAAAATTGCTATTGCTATGATATTTAGTACTGAGACTTTAGTAAGGTTTTGTTAGTTATATTAACTATAACAGAGCCAGAAGAAATGGAAGTAAAATATAATTGCATGCTGCTCTGGCTATGTTTTCATTCAATTAACACTGTTCATTTTAATTCAGCAAAATTAATTGCTTTTCAAGAGTTACTTAAGAGTGACCCAGTAGAGTAAACAAAACATTTTATTAAAAAGTAATTTCTCTGGGCCTATTTCTAGCATCTCACAGCAACTGGTACATGCCAAGAATGACCTTTTTGCTTAGAACAATTTCCTAATGAGTGCTCCCCATGCATCCTCCCTCTTCTCCTTCCAACAATTCCTGAAGAGTCACCTGCTCCGTGAAATATTTTGGCTTTAAAGCCCACAAGTCAGTCTGTGCTGGTTTTGTAACCTATTGTCCTGGATAGAGTTGTGCTTTTAGGCTGGGACAGAATCTGTTGTTTGTTTGGCACATTGTAATAGAGGGCTAGGATCATCTTCATGATCAAATAAATAGTAATATACATCATGACTGAGTGGGTACCAAACTGTGGGACTTGCCCAAGGTCAGACACTGAATCAGCAGCAGAAGCAAAAATAAATCGAAGACCTTCTAACTTTCAGTTCAGTCACAACACCTTGCACCCTTGCCTCCTTATTCACTGGTTAATACACAGAAAGTTTGAATGTAGTTCAGTACAAGTCTCTCCTGTGAACCAATTTCAAAAATATTGTCTCTCTGACCACTACCTGTTCTTTCAGCGCCTGATTGCACACTCGTTAAGTCAATTGCAATCTTTCTATTGATTTTAGTGGGAGTAGGACTGGACCCTAAGTGAAAGTTCTTGGGATTTACATAAACATTAAAAATGTTAATTTCATATATGTATCTCCCTCCTGCAGGATGATAAGGAGTTAATTTGCAGTATGCTGACATTGAGTTTATAATTATGATCAGACTTGCCTCATCTTATGTAGAACCCACAGCAACTCTGGAACTAATTGTTCAATGAAGCAGAGATTTTAAAGACTATACTGTACCTGTTGTACATATTGGGTTAGTGAAGTCTATCCCTTTTTCATTTGGTAGTGCCTGGTTTTGTGATGGCCAGTTGGGAATAGAAAAGAGGGACTGATTTGGTAAATCCCAAATGTGTATTCTTTAAATGGAAAAAGAGAGTTGTCCATTTTTCCTGCATACATTATGCATGACTTATTTAAATGATCATTCTTAGTGCTTGTAAAAAGATGAATGTGTAACCCAGAGGAAATGGAGCATTACAGAAATCTCGCATGATACTTGGCATAAGTATACCGCATCAATATTTTTGAATGATTAGGATCTGATTGGTTTCAGAGTAGCAGCTGTGTTAGTCTGTATTCGGAAAAAGAAAAGGAGTACTTGTGGCATCTTAGAAACTTATGATGAAAGCTTATGCTCAAATAAATTTGTTAGTCTCTAAGGTGCCACAAGTACTCCTTTTCTTTTTTAGGATCTGATTCTCAGTCAAGATCTGACTGTTTTCAGCACTTCAAACACTGAAGTCTACTATTACAGACCACTAGTAATAGGATTTATTACTCTCAATTTGAACTTTCAGCTCCTAAAAACACTGAGAAAAATAAAAGAAATAGAAATAGTCTCAAGTAAATGGAAAATAAATTCTTAATATTTAGAAGGGGGACATTCTAGTTTTTTTAGACTCATTTTAGATCAGAGTTGTAAGGGGTTTTAATGTGTAGGTAAAATATTTGCCATTACTATTAATGTCTCAAAATCTGATGTGTTATGAATTTTTCTGTAAGTGTATTACTCAGCTAGGTGTCATTTCAGGAAAGTATTCCTATTCCAGACAGGAAATTAAGTATGTTCTTAAATTCCATTGAAGTGTTTGGGTCTTAAGCATGTGCTTAACTGCTTTCCTAAATCAGGACCATAAGGCTCTATTGTGTCTAATGCACAACCCTGCTTGTATTTTTATTTCTTTATTTCTATTTATTTTACTAAATAAAGCCCTCAACCCAGTCTCTGGGCTCCCTGGAAAATCATTCAAAATATTCAATTATACAGATAAATAAATGGATTATCTCAGCCACTCCCTAGACAACAGTACCCTGGCCACAGCCAAAAGGAACTAAAATTATAAGCCCTCACTAGCCTCACAAATCTCCCCCCCTCTCAAAAGACAGGGCTTTGCAGTGTGCCTGAAGGTCACTCTTTTGGAACCAGGGAAGAGGAGTGAATTCTTAAGGCAAGGGGGCCTCACGGAGAACAGCAAGAGGGCTCCCGCTCCAGGGGCCTAACTGAGCAATATGGTAGTGGGGGACTGAAGATGTGCACTGTCTCAGGAACACCAAGAGCCATTAGGCCTGAAGCAGACACAGTGCCTCCCAGAAAACCCAATCCTGCCAGAGGCTGAGAGCCTACTAGCCAGCAGGAGTTAATTACACCGAGTCCCTTGCCAGGTAAGGCCTAAAGCTGTAGGGAATACAGTGGCAATATAGCTGCTACCCCACCCTGGAAGAGGGTACAGTGTCCATGTCCTTATACACATGGCCAGCCCTTTTAGACAGTACAGGGGTAAGGCCCTGGCCCTGCCTTTCTTCCCTGTCCGCTCTGGTGCTGGCAGTGGCCCTAGACTCACATAGGCCCAAATCCTGAGCTGTGTCCAAGGAGCCCACAGCATAACTGATGAGGCCAGGGTTTAAAGCTAGGTTTAGCCACCCTGGTGCCCGCTAGTCATTATTGATGACTAGCTACACACAAGGCCAGTCCCCAAGAGTAAACTGGAGCAGCTTGAAGACTCCTGTGGCTAGCACCAGCTGCCAATAGTGCAGGGAAGCCTCACCCATTTTCCCTTTTTTCCAGTCATGTGCCCACCCTTCTGGTGGGCAGGAGAGAGGACAGCATAAGAGGTGGCAATATGCTACTGAATATCAGGAATCAGGGCCTCCAGTAGAGCCAGTCTTCTGTTACCAGATTTTCCCATTAGTTTGGGGTACTCATTTATTTGGGGTACTCTTCAGGTGGGGGGTGTCTGTATTTCTATCAATGTACTGCTTGTGTCACTTGTGTTCTCATACGGAGCTCTCCTTCTCCCTTCTGCAAGTTCACTTCCAATGGAAGTTCCCCAGGGCTGGGTTCTTCCAGCACCAGAATTAGACACACACACACTCTCTCTCTCTCTCTCTCTGACAGAGTGCATCTGAGAGGACTGGGTTAATCAGCACTCACAAGCTGACCCCTTATATGTCCCTGGACTCTGTAGGCTGGGTCGAGCAGCACTTCCAAGCTGTCACCCTTATATGCCCTTGGACTCAGCCAGCTAAGTCAAACAGCACTTCCAAGCTGCCATCTTCCTATGCAACAGGTTCAGCATGTCCCTATCCCCACTTTCATGTTACAATTGTTCTGGTAGTAACCCACTTGATGAGCAAACCCTATAGGATTTTTGGCTGCTACGGGGAGCTGTAGCTTAGGTAAGAGGTGTGTTCCCCAAATGGGGAAGCTAAAAACACGAGAGAGAGAGAGAGAGAGAGAGAGAGAGGGAAGCAACCAGCTTAACTGTAAAAGTTATTTATTGCCAGTTAATAACCATACAAAGAGAGCCAAACAAAACAGTTATATTAAATCGAGCTTAAATTTGATTACAAAAGTCAGGTTTAGAAAACTGTAACTGATCACACAAGTCAGGGTTACAGAGTAGAGTACCTAGAGTAGAAAAAAAAAAAAGAGAGAGAGAAAGAGTTGGGTTTTCACCACTCTGTGAAGCTTGAACCGGTTGAGGTTCCCAGGTGGTGGTGGTGGCAGCTGAGGGTCTGGAGTGATGGAGACAGGTAGAGGCCCCAGCATGATCAGTCAGGAGAAGATGAAGTCCTGATAGAACTGATGCAGATTTTGGATCCAGGTATCAGAGCACTTACTTGAGCATGGGTAGGGGTTTTTTGTAGGGAAACAACAATGGGTCAAGGGAGAACACTAGATTTGTTTATGGGTAAACTGATGGCTCAAGGGAGTATACCAAAATTGTTTTGTTCAGACTAAACAATAGGAACTGATCATTCCTGGCTGTGGGCGGTGTTCCTTCAAGGGAGCTCACAATGCAATTAGGCAGCGTCTGTATTTTGGATACCAGTAAAGGATTTATTACTAGAATTGGTGTGATAACTACTGAGCTGGGGATGTGCAGGTGTGGGTTTGTTAACATCTGGAGCAGAGATTCCCCCATCATGCAGTGCTTTTCTGGTTCCAGAGTTCAGTGTGGTTCTTGTGTTGGAATCTCTGTTCTCCATTCTGTATGCTAATGGAGATGCCTCCTTGTTCCATCTGTGATGGAAATGAGGCTAGGGGAGTTGCCTTAATCCTGTCACCCTTGTCCGGAGGGGTTTAGGTATGTCTCCCACTCCCTTTTCATTGTTTTTTGTAAGTCTTTCTTCTGATCGGTTTTGGTTCAAGCAGAGGCTGGTGGGGGCGTCCTTTGTGAGTCAGACAGGTTGGATACTGTGCCCTGGTTCCCCAAAGACACAGAGCTGACAGGTAACACTTCAGGCAACTTAACGAGCACAGTGGGCCTGTAGTAGACTGCATGACTGGCTACAATTTGATTGATGGGAAGAGTCAGCAGATCAGCTCCTCAGTCCAGCAGCAGTTTGGAGGCTGCTCAAAGCATTTGCCTATAGCTGTGATAGTCCCTGTGCCTGCTTGTTCCCAGCCTTGCCTGACTCCAGGTAACCCAACTCTGACCCTTGGCTTTGGCCTTGGCTCTGATCTTGGGGCTCCTATTCTTTTCTGCTGACTTCTGCTCTAACCAGTATATGCAACCACCGATATTCTAGTCTCTAATACTGAAGGGTCCCCCTTGTAGTGGAGAGATGCTCCCATGGCTAGCTATGCTGGCATTAGGGCTGCTTTGCGCTGGTGGTATAGCACAAAGCAATCAGAGTGCAGAATCTGCCTTGCAGTCTCTGCACTCAAGAGAACACAACTGTCAAGTTGTGCCCATCCCCTGCATGGTTAAACAAGAAAGGGATATTCCCTGTGTTTTTTTCCCCTCTTTGTGACTGTGCACAGAGCTGGGTACGATCATGCCCATGTCTTACAAAAATTATTACTTATTAAATAAAATAGGCCAAATTCTCAGCTGCTGTAGATTATCCTGGCTGCACTGAAGTCAATGGAGCTAAACTGATTTTACAGCATCTGTGGATCTGACCCTGTATTTTTAATATGGAGTTTGTCATTTAAACTATGGTTTGGCAACAAACCAAGTTTTGAAGCTTCATTTATTTTCTGATGAAAATCTTGGTGAAATAAAGCATATTTGTAATGCTATATCAAAATTTTTTGCTGTAAAATTTAAGGAAGTGGTGCTAACAACTACAGGTCCCACTGATCAATACCAAATTTCTGAGAGAAAGCAAGGCAAACAGTGCCCTCTATAGATATTACTGTGATCATTACAGCTCTCCCTCTAACTCAGAAAATAATGCTGCTACTGCAACTCCATAGAAGCTGCAAAATGCTGAAATAATAATTAAAAGACTGATGTTTTGAAAGAACTAATTCTTTGCTCATTTATTTCCCTACATTACTATTCAGTGATGTACAGTAAGGGATTTTCATTACATTTCTAGGCTTGTATTTTTAAAAGCTTTAAATAATTCTGTGTCTAATCCTGTTTTGTTTAGATTAAACTCCTCTTTGTAATCAATAGGCTGACCCACTTATTAATATTAATTTGTTTCCTGTAGCATCCTCAATGTACTGTCCAAACTCAGATTGTAAGCTCATCAGGGCAGGGACTGTCACTTTGAGTGTCTGTACATTCCCTGGCACAATTGGCCCGCAATCCATGATGTGGTCCCCTAGGCAAAACCACAATACAAATAATAAATAATAAAAGTAGGCACAATCCCTGCTCTCAGGTGCTTATAATGATTTGCTGTAGTACATGGAATGAATTGTAAGAATAGAGCCTGATTCGGGCGGTAAGTGTTTTTATGTTATCTGGTCTATCTTTAAACATGTATAAAAAGCAAATTTAACTAAGAAAAAAAGACCAAATCCACATGGGCTTCAGATGTGTAGGTAAGTGTGTGTTTATTTTATGGGGTACTTTGCAATGAAAGGTTCAACCAACAGATCAGTTCAGGAGAATATATTTTAAATGTCAATGTTTTTTCACTGTCTTTGCTGGTTTTAAAACAAACAAAAGATGCAAGCTGCAAAAAAAAAAAACCTAGAAAAAAAAAGTATAATATAATAAAACAGCCAAACAATGTTTACTTTGCAAAAATAAAATCCTTGATTGCTATCCCATTCTCTTCCAACACCCATCCCTAGAACTCACTCACATCTGTGTTTTGTTTATATAAAAAAAATAAATTCCTCCCATGGTACAGGAAATCCCTCGATTGTCATTAATCCTATAATTGGTGCTCCTATCGTTGCAGTTTCTGGCATAGCCGTTTAGCAGACTTTTCTACTTGGACACAAGCTTTCCCCTTTTCTGAGGATCAGTCTCTTTGCACAACCAAAGACAATTGCGGTCTGTTTATTAAAAGATTTAGATGTCCCACACATAAATGAGATTTCATGTAGAGCCTTAAAAAGGCACAGACTTGTGCTGGGGACACTCCACAGCCACTGTGGTCAAGGAGGAGCACTGGCACAGAATGCCTCCTAGAGTTCTCTGGGCTGCTGGGAAAGCATGCATGCTGCTATACCTCTTTATATGGTGCATCACACTTTCCACTGTACATTGGGCCAGTTTCATAGCCCAGTGGAGTCTGTGTATTCCTGAGAGAATATAAAAGGTATAGTCCCTGTGCTTCCCTTAGCAACTGTGCCTGACCTTCAAGTGGGCCATGAATCTGTGCAAGGGAAAAGCCTGGTTCTTTCCCGGGCAGCCGTGCACCTGCACTAACACAATTGTTGTGTGTGACTTCAGCGGGTACTCCAGAGCTTTCTGCTTGGGGAGAAAGTGGAGAAGTAATGCATCTAGTTCTGGCAAAAAAACAGGCACAATACTTCATAAACAGCACTGGCCAGAATTTGTAAAGGACTCAGCATCTGGCAGTTGCTGCTGTTTGCACTGGGTGTTGTTTAGAGCTGAGCTTTATTCAAAATCTGGCCTCAAATATACAAATACAGAAGATTTCATAAAGCCACAAAATAAAAAAAGTTACCTATTAAACCTAATCCCTGCACTGAATCCAAGATGCATATGGGACCCATCACACACTTCAATGTATTTTAGCCCCACAACATTGCTGTGGAACAGGGCAGGGCTCTTATCCCCATTTTACAGATGGGGAACTGAGACAGTGACTAAGTGGCTTGATTAAGGAGACATAGAAAGTCTGTGGCAGAGCAGGGGCTTGAACCTAAGTCTCCTAAATTCTAGGCTAGTGCCCTAACCACTGGATATCCTGCTCTTCTTTGATGTACCTAGATGTCAAGCAATTGAGTGGTCTCAGAATTCTCTTACCAATTGTCTGCAGTACCCAGCAAACATAAGCTAATTCCTTCTCGCTTTTGCGCCCAGCCCTACCTGGACAAAGTCAAACAGTAAAACCATACTGGCAAAGTTCAGCTGCCCACCCAGACAAACATTAACATAGCCCCGGTCTACACTAGGAGTTGAGGTCAAATTTAGTAGCATTAGATCGATTTAACCCTGCACCCGTCCACATGACGAAGCCCCTTTTTTTCCCCCCTGACTTAAAGGGCTCTTAAAATAGATTTCCTTACTCCACCCCCGACAAAGGGATTAGTGCTGAAATCGGCCTTGCTGGGTCAAATTTGGGGTACTGTGGATGCAGTTGAATACAAAACAAGTCTAGTCCATTTCTAGTTTTGATCCACTCCATCTATCTTTTCCATCTTTGGCTGGCAGCAGACAGTGCAATAGGACTGCTAGCCATCCTCATCTCCTGCCTGCTCACCGTAAGATGATACAATAGGACTGCCTGCAGGACTAAAGAGAATGACCTGGTTGAGTTGCTCCTAATTTAGTCCCTGCGCCCATATCTGTCCAGGCGTTCCTGACTGACCTTACTGCGGCAGCCAGGAGCACCTCGGATACGATGAGGATGGTTTTCAGGCCTATTGCACCATCTGCTGCCACAAGGCAATGGGTTGCTGCTGCTGTGTAGCAATGCAATACCATGTCTGCCAGCACCCAGGAGACATATGGTGACAGTGAGCTGAGTGGGCTCTATGCTTGCTGTGGTATGGCGTCTGCACAAGTAACTCAGGAAAAAAGGTGCAAAACGATTGTCTGCCATTGCTTTCACAGAGGCGGGAGGGCGGGCCTGATGACATGTACCCAGATCCACCCGCGACAATGTTTTTTGCCCCATCATGCATTGGGATCTCAACCCAGAATTCCAATGGGCAGCAGAGACTGCAGGAACTGCGGGATAGCTACCCACAGTGCAACATTCTGGAAGTTGATGCTAGCCTTGGTACTGTGGAAGCACTCCACCGAGTTAATGCGCTTAGAGCATTTTGTGTGGGGACATACACAATTGACTATATAAAAACGATTTCTAAAAAAACAACTTCTATACATTTGACCTAATTTCGTAGTGTAGACATACCGATAGAATTATACAAGTCTCTGACCTGGTCCTTAACCCTGATGGCAGTCCCCACAGATTTAAGGACTACTCACATGAGTAAGAGTTGGCAGGATCAGGCCCACACCGTTCAACTCCTTAAAAACAGTATGAAAAGTATCCCTTTTCTTATGTCATACACTAGCATATGTACAATATTTTCAGTATATTAAGAACAATTATTTCTCATGCATGTGTCTTGCAGAATTAAACTCCCCAACCCAACTACTTCAGATCTGACCAAGAAGGTAGCTCCTGCAAGGTAAATGTGGAGATAAAAGAATATTTTTACCTGTGTGTTTTCACAGATGTTTGATGATGTGGCATGTTACCATTTTGCAACTAGTGTACAGAAGTCAATGTAAACAGGGAGAGCAGGGCTGGCCCGGGGTTTTCAACAGGGCATTATATTGTGTGTGGTCCATATGGACTAAGCACATTACTCTGGGCCTCCTTCCAAGAAGAAGCTCAAGTAAAGTTCCCTAACACAGCTTGGACCATTGCAGTATAAGCATCTCTTCATACCATCAGTATTCCTTAACCTTGACCTGTAGTGACCACCTTTAGGAGGGAGACAAACAGTATATCAGCCTCCAAACTCATTCAGTCCTTGGGCTCTTTGCAGAGATTGTCCAGGGATAGTTGATGCCAACTGTGGTGATGGTTTGTTCTTTGGACACTTCTCTGCTAAGAGCTAGACTAAAACCTGTCATCTAACTTCACAGATGGTACTGAACAGTCACTATCTTCCAGCCTTGACCAGCTTTTAGCTGAGAAGAGAACATCCATTACTACTCCCCCAATCCATTCAGTTTCTGGTGTTTTAATGTTGTTATATTTCATAAACCCTCCTTGCTTGTGTAGGTTCTTGTTGACATGTTGCTTATTTCTATTGACCTATGGTTGTAGCAAACCCTGAGGCATCATAAGGTTTCCCTCTGTTACATACACACAATAAATAAATAGAAAAGAAAAAGAACGTATGGTATAAAAGACAAGCTAGATTAGCTCCCCTGTCTGATGACTTCCAAAAATTTTCCCTCAAGGAACTGTAAAACTTGAAATAATTTCCTGATTCAGGCCCTGAATCGGGAAGATACTTAAGCCTGTGCCTAATGTTAAACCTCTGACTTATCATTCAAGTCAGTGAATACTTACTATGCTTAAAGTTAGGCACATGCTTAATCTTTATTTACCTAAAGAATTTAAAATATTCTGCCTCTTCCCTGTAATCAAACCTTCCAGAGGCAGCACTGCCCCCTTTCAGTAGCAGAGGGGTGGGAAGACGCCATAGCCATTGGTACCCACAAGAATGTTAGATAGATCAGATAGTAAACGGGGTGAATTTGCTGTCCGCAGCCCAAAGAAAAAATGTTCTTAATTTGTATGGGAAAAAAATATATAGACATCAACACAATTAGTCTTTTTCCTGTAATCACATTACAGACATGGGGTGAACCAAGGGACAAAGGATATCAGTAATCTTAGATAAATGCACAGTCTGCTGAGCATGCAGGTGGGAATGTGTTACCATTACCAATTACCAATTCTGGAAGTATATAGGAACAACATCAGTCATGCACTACTGGATAAAAGCCAAACTTTGGCTCATTCCTCAGCCAGTAAAGCAGAGCTAAATACTGACAAGGCTAACACCAATCTGGCTTGCAATTCAAGGTTTAGAGTCTGATCCTGTATGGTGCTGAGAGTACCTTTGAAGGTAATGGGAGTGGCAAGTGCACAGCATGTCATAGGATCTGGCCTTTAAGGAAGTTACGTCAATAAAAGGCAGAAGAAATTGGTGTATGATGGATTACTGGAGCACAGGGATTATTATTTGGTTTTGGTAGCACCCATACTGTGCTGTGTGCTGTTCACACAGAAAAGAAGGCATGGTCCTAAGGGCCTCACAGTCTAGAGGGAGACAGATAAACATACAGAGGGCAAGGGAGTAGTCAAGGATCTCAGCCAACATCTTGACAAAGTAAGGCTACGTTCTTTTTTTAATGTGGGCAGTATGAGTTGGCTGAATTCTCCATAGGCAGCACAGCAGAAGTAGACTTCAATGGATGTTGTTTGTGGAAAAGCACAGTTTGTAAGAAGTTCAAATTCAGGGATGGACAAGCCTGCTGGAATGAGGGTTCACAAATTTCTTGAGCAATTTTTTAGTTTTGCAGAATTCACAATCTCATTCAAGATTGTGAACATTACCTCACCCCCAGCCCCCCAAATCCAGCCTATATTTTCTCCCTCACCTAGAGAGAGTCAGTTTAAAAGAAGCTTAACACTAAAATCTAAAAGAGAATCAGGGAAAACTGCACTGTTAAAATTATCCTACAATGCTATTATTGTGGAGTGGACCATTGACATCTAATTAGCACCATCAGTATAAAAGTCTAATGTATTTTTCTTAAGTCAACATGTAAAAAACAAAACACCACAACTCTTCTCCTTGCCAAAATCAGTAAGCTCTGTACTACAAACAGCTGTGAAGGGCCAAATCTGGAGATAGCTGCTTTTTTTTTTTTGGCCACTTGGGTTAGAGTAATCTGTCACCATGTAAGCAAAGCCATGGGCAGCAATATTACAAAGTACAAGAACACTCCCATTTGAGAGTCAGTGTGCTCAAGTGCCAGTAGCCTGTAATGAGGGGGCGGGGGTTCTATTTGCAGTTCTTCCACAGATCTGCTATGTGACCTTATGCACTCTGTGCCTCCATTTCCTTCCTGCTATCTGCCTTGTCTGTTTTGTTTGTAAGCTCTTTGAGGCAGGGACTGTCTCTCACTTTGAGTTTGTACAGTGCCTCGCACAATGGGGCCCCACTTCTAGTTGGGGCGGGGGCAGTGTTACTGTAGCATACATAATTATAATAGGTAAAATAAATGTTTTCTGTAACCCAATAATAATCAACATTTCTCCGTGTGAGGCATTCCCTAGTTCAAAAGCCAATTTGCCAACAGCCGGTAATAGTTGTGTTTCAGAGTAGCAGCCGTGTTAGTCTGTATTTGCAAAAAGAAAAGGAGGACTTGTGGCACCTTAGAGACTAAGGTGCCACAAGTACTCCTTTTAATAGTTGTGTATAACACTCATTTATAAACTGAAGTGCAGCATACCACAAGATGGCACCATTGTACATTACATTAAATTACTTATATAATTTGGATGTTCCTTCAATACACAGCAATGTCAGTTGAAGCATCTTGTGGAAGAGACCTGTGTCTGGGAAAACATTCTGTCAGGCAAACTCTTAAATCTCATTTGTGTAGATACATAAACCTACTCTTGGCATTTTTAGCCCACTCAGAGCAAGACCTGAAGATAATGACATCTTGTTTTGCGACTACATCTGAATGTTTTGGCTTGACAATTAGCATTTCAGAGGCCAAGGATATATAATGACCTGAGCTAAGCAAACAGTTTCTTGAAGTGAATATCAGGATTAATGGTGCAGCACTAAATGAACTGACATTTACCTACCTGAAAGTGTCCTCCTGACTAACAAGGCTCTAATAGATGAGGATGTGAAGTCAATATTATCGAAAAAGCTAGCTCTGCATTTGGTTGTCTGCATGATTGTGGAGAGAGGGGGTGGGCTGAAATAGCATTTGCACAAAGATCAAAATGAACAGACTGCTGTATGGTGCAGACCCAGACATGGAATCAGTTTTACAACTGATTTAAGTTAAACTAGTGCAAACTGTGCAGAAAAGGCCTAAAATTATAACGAAAAAGGATTACAGAAAAAAACGTTTCCTGGATCTTTGTTTGTTTACTCTGTGCATTTGATAGCACTTTGTGTATAGCCAGTTTCGCTGTCTGATGGGCAGTCAGTTTCTCCTGTAGTATGTGCATGGGTGGGTCTTTCACAACTGGGGAGAGGAAAACATTTTAGAAAACTGTTTTTGTAAAACTCCTAAAGTTGGCAGTAAGACTCATGGGCAGGTGTTTATATCTGACACAGTTTTAAACTCATTTTTAAAAAAGGAAGTTTATGCTATCCTTTTTGAAGGGGTAGAGCTTAAAAACCATACGTTTGCCTTCTGTATTAGAAAGTACAGAAGGGGAAAAGGTGTCTGCTCTGCAGCATGTCCCCTCAGACGGCATTGAGAAGACAGGAGCTAGGGCCTTCAAAACTCCCACTGATGCTGCGATCTGAATGAATAATGCATAGGAGACCCTCTGATTCTATGCCAGAATGCGAGGTTCCACTCTACCTCCAGACTTTTCCCTGCTCTTGAGCATAACAAATTTTCCAACCAGCAGATGTTGGATTCCTTCAATCCTGCTTCCAACCTGGCATCCTATTCAAGAGCACAGATAGCATGTATTTAAAGATGGCTGTGGAGTCACAGCTTTCATTGTTGCAGCTCTCATTTTGGAGAGCTGATAGATTTTTCAGGATAAAAAAAACACATTGATATAGGGATAGTTCTAGACCCATCAGCCTTCACAAGATCCCTTAAGTCTTTGCTTCCCCAAAGTTTAGAAAACTTAGCTCCCCTTCATGAAAATAAAACCAGTCATGGCCCATTATCTAGGAACTTGCTAGTGCATGTCTTCATAATATGATCCTTCCTCTCCTTTCATCCATGCTTTGAGCAGTGAACATTTAAAGTGTTATCATTGGCATTTGAGCTAGTACCTATTAAAATGAATAAGCAGTTCAAAGCTATTGTTTCAGGCTCTCTGCTAACTCAGGCAGACACTTCCTAATTGGTTAAAGTCAAGGCACATTTTATGTTTTGTTGGCAGTCATAACAGCTAGAGATTTACTCTCCCCTTCCCCCCCCAAAGGAAACTGAGGCTTTGGAGAACAATTGAGATGTGTCCACACACACTCAGATATCCTTTCGCATCCATCTAAGGGGTTACGCTCCACACTTTAGAAAGCACTGCCTTACAGTAAAGTTAAGGGTCTGTTTTAAACCCACACAAGTGGGGAAATTGAAACTTTGTCCTTAATTCACTACAAGAATGAAATAAGTTGTAACAGATGCCTAGTATATGGGAGTGAAAATGCTGTATGTGCTGTAACACAGGCACAAGGACAGAATTGTAAGATACAATGGAAGTGTGGGATTAAAGTCAGACCCTCAAAGTGACTTCTAGTGCAGGCTTCTGCATGGTTATGCCCTTTATTTTGTTAGCAAAAGTTTAAGTCAGAGGAAATATTCACCTGAAATTCATACGACTGTGTGGATCATTCTAGACTGTATTGACTATTGGGTCCAGCACCAGTCTTAGGATATGACTGTATTGCAGTTAGACACCCATGGCTGGACCATGCCAGCCATCTTGGGCTCATGGGGCTTGGGCTAAGCAACTGTTTAATTGTAGTGTAGACTTTTGTGCTCAGGCTGCAGTTTGAGCCTTGGAACCCTCCCTCCGCACAGGGTCCTAGAGCACAGGGTCCAGCCCGGGCCCAAATGTCTACACTGCAATTAAACAGCCCCTTAGCCTGAGCCCTGCAAGCCCCAGACAGCTGGCACAAGCCAGCCACAGGTTTTTAATGGCAATGTAGACATACTCTTAGTGTTTCTGGTTTGCCAAGGCAGGCAGATCAGAATGCTCTGTTTGAAGCCAGAGTGAGTGTTTTTAGCAGAGATCTTCACTAAGAAAATGTAACCTTCAGGCTCTAATTTCAAAGAAAAGATACAAATAGAAGCACATCATCTTCATGATACTTTGCTAGGTGGGGTTAGTAAAATTAGCAGCCATTGTTCATTTATGTGAGGCTGTTTGATGCATGTTTAGGTCTCAGTATAGTGCATCTATTTACATGGATATGATTAAGAAAGGGACCGGTTGATGAATATGAAATCCCTTCATTTACCTTTGTGTTATGTATTGCTCCTAGGAACCCCATGGAACTATGACACCATATAGCTAATTTCATATCTGAAGGAAGGCTGTGTAAATCGTGCTTTTAGCCCACAATTGTTCATACAAAATGTGTTTTTGGTTTAATTCTGCAGAGTTCAAATCTCCTAAAATCTCCAAACAAAACTAAGCCAAATAATTCCATTTTTGCCTAACTTTGTATGGAAAATATGTCCAGCTATTGAACTTTGCCTGGTTTCTGACAGTTACAATAAATTACTCCTTCACGAAAAATTTAGGTCAGGTTTGCCAGCAAACCCATCAATGAACCTGACCTGAGAAACGTAGCAAAACTGTTGGTACAAGTTTTTCATAGCCAGTCTGAAACCTATCTGAGCTGATCTTGACAATAGCTGAGGAAACTTAATCAAATATACAACCATTTGAACTCCACTTCGAGGAAACCTATCCAAAAACATAGGGCCATATTGTAAACCCCACCCTCCGTACAGCTGCATGCTGGGAGGAACTTGGGGGCTGCTGGTGAAAAGGGGGCAGAGAGTAGGCAAAGCCATTGCTCTCCATCCCTGCACATGGTAGCACCTACAGCTGACCAGCCACGTGGGAAGGTGTATGCTGTGAAAGTATGCTGCATTTCCTGAATGAGTGTTGAGAATAGCTTCTTGGAGCTCTGGAGGCATTGTGCTTCTCTCTGACAGAATGTCACCTGATGCTTTCCATGGGGTGGAACTAAATGTCATAATTGAGCCCAGAGGGCCTGATCTAAAACTCATTTAAGTCAATGGATATGTAAGCAGAGTCAGGATGAGCCCCACCCTGACATCTGGTGGTGAGTTGTGGCAAGTTGTGGAAAAGAACTTCGGGGTCTGATCTCTTGCCTAGGCACACCCACCCTGCCTATCATGAGCCCATAGATGCCCAAATGGTCACTTGGGCTGCTGTGGGATCCCCAGTTTCTCTGTTATTGGGACAGGAAGAATAAATTATTATCCTGATTATGTGAATCAAGGACAGTGGAATTGTACTTGGCCTTTTGTAATGATGGAGGGACTCACCATCACCTAAGTAGCACTCACTAGGCAAGGGACATGGGTTCCAAAACCTCAGTGAATGGAGAGAGGCTGAGGACAGGTATTAATACCTGGTGGTATGGGCCCCCTGGTGAGGGCCTTGCATGCTAACTGCACTTCTTTCTTTCTCCACTGTGGAATATCAGAGCTAATTTTGATTCCATTAGGAGTCTAGTTAGAGGTTGCTGAGCTGAATTCACTTTGGGCTAATGGTGCACCAGCACTGAGGCTCCCCTACTACAAGCTGAAATCACAAAAGAGCTAAATTTACTAAGAGCTGAAATCACTCAGTGTTGTGTTTAGTGGGGGAGCCTGAAGATATATTGCAGAGCAGTTTGCGGGACGGCTTGCTGGCAGAGCAGAGCGGCTCTTGGAGCAGAGCCGTTCATGGGATGGCTGGAGCAGCTCATGGGGCAGCTGGCAGAGCGAAGCAATTCGTGGGATGGCTGGTGGAGTGGAGCGGTGCCCCATGGAGAGGTTGGGGCAATCAGCTTTGGACCATGTAAGGTGCCCCTTAACCCCCACCCCCCGATCGCCACCGCAGTTGGGAAGTAAAACTCTGCAGATAAACTTTCGAACTCTGGTGCTGCACTGACCTGGGACAGAGACTTTTGGGTTGTTGGACTTTTGGTTGCTGGACTCAAGGACCTAAGGGAAAGGTCATTCCCCAATTTGCTTGGGGTGGGTTTTTTTGCTCATGGGTGCTGTTATGAATCCTGTTGGTGGTGGTTCCCCAACATAATGCCACATTTAATAACAGAGAGAAACAAAGGCTTTTGCTACACTCGGACTCTGTGCTTGCGAGAGGGGAAGTATTGCCTCATGGAGGCACCCAGCGGGAGTGGTATACATTTGTCCCAGGTCACTGGGTGGGGGCTTGAGCCAGTTTTGCATTGTGTTATTGGAATGAAACCCCTAGATACTGAACCCGGCCCTTGTTGCTGCCAACTCTGACGGGCAGAAGGGTTATAAATAGAAAAACTTTTAGCCTACAAGGAAAGGCTGTTGCTTTCTTCTTAATGATACTTATAGCTTTGTTTACAGCCCATCACCATATTTCACTGGCCAAAGCCATTAGGTGGCATGATGGGCTTAGCAATGTTTATACCCTATGCCTTCCCCCCTGCCTTATCCTGCTTCAATTTAAGTTAATGGCAGGAATGGGCCCAGAGAGTCCTCCTTTGGCACAGTACCACATACTGCTGTTGGGGCCATTTGTAATGCAAAAAGAGGAAATGTTAGGCTCTTCAAGGGATGGATTGTCACTTCCCATTTGTTTGCACAGTACCTGGCATGGTGAGTGAGACCTCTAAGCACTATTGCAACATAATTGATAAATAATAAGTATTTCAGAAAAGGGGAGTGAAGATGGGAATTCTAAATAGATGGGTGATATCAGTGAGAAAACAAACCTGAACTGGAAAGATTAGCAAAGAGAACAGATAGGATCTCAAGAGTGTGATGGTGGAGCGAGCAGTCAGGAGAATAAGGGGATTGAAGATGTATTAACAATTACACATATTGGGCCAAATTCCTCACTGACTTACTTGTAATTCAAGGGCAGAATTTACCCCATCATGTAACATTAAATTGAAAAAAAATTAGTAAACTCTTCATATATGCTCTTCACATTTGTCTGATATACACTACAAGTGTGCTGTAGCAAGCATGTTGTAGCAAAAAAATTTTTTAAATCATGTTTTTTGAAATAAAATGACCAATTTGACAATTCAGACTTCATAGTGGAATTCTTAGATGCAGAAATCAAAAGGCAAATTGCTAAATTCAAGATAGTTCTGGGAAATTCAGAACTAAAAGAACACTCAAACTCAACTCTTAAATCCACAGACAAGTCTCCCTTTCTAGCTGAATTGTGGCTCTCCTCTCTGCAGTATGAATCTCTATTAATTTGTATTCATTTTACTTGCACTCTGTCCTTGTCTCTGTGGGTCCCACATTTCCTGGCAGATTTTGCTAGTCTCAGAGGCTCACTGTGACCCTCCACATAACCCTTCTCTCTCTAGGGAGAAGGGTCACAGTCTATTGAGCCATTTTCATCATAAGCCAGTGAGGAGAAGCTATCCTCCCTTGCAGTCTCTGTTGTCTCCCAGTCTCAGTGATTAATGGGGGGGGGCAAAAGGGGGAGTCCAGGCACCAGCCCAGGGACCCTAATAGTATCAGCTATGGTAGCTGACCTTTTAGAAACATGACACATACAATTCCCTGGGCTACTTCCTCAAGCTCCACTTCACCCTTACCTCAGGGCCTCCTTCCTTGTGCCTGATATAGTGTGTACTGCTCAGTCTCTCCAACAGCACAACTTCCTCCCACAGCTCCTGACATCTACCCCCACCTGACTAACTGGGAGGCTTTTAACTAGTTTCAGTCAGTCTCTGGTTGGCTTCAGGTGTCCCAATCAACCTGGCATTTTCTCTGCCTTCTGGAAAGTTCTTAATTGGCCCCCAGTGTCTTAATTGACCTGGAGCAGCTGCCATTTCACTTATCCTGGTACCAGGGATTTGTTTAGCCTGGAGCTAATATATCTATCTCCCACTACTTTTCTATAGCCATCTGGCCTTGCCCCGTCACACTCTGCTATTTATTCCATGCTAATGCCCTGCCAGAGAACTTTTGCCTCTTGCTCTGTTGTCTCAGGATTTATGGGGATTTCTCTAACTATGCATCCTTGTGACCGTGAGCTCTGCTGATACATATGTGGTCCTTCAAACCCTTGCTACTAGTCCCATTGACAACTCCAGGTGATGAGCACTACACTTCGATAATATATGTTCGCAGGTTTGGGTCCTATGTGGATAACAATGACACTGACCAAGTGACATAGGTCTGTATTGCTACTTGGAACACCAGGTCAGGTGGGAACAGCTGCAGCACCTGAGAAGTGGTTGACGAAGGCATTACGCTTGAGTAGCTTAGGGGAAATTCCATCTGAAAATCTGCAGTTTGTTCTGACCAGTTCCAGCTGACCAAATAGGTTTTGGAAAGGAGCAACGGGTTTTGGGTACTAGCATTCCTGGAGCTACTGGCTTTCCACTTTAAACCAACCGAGCCTAGTCCAAGCCAGCAGAAAGCAGCAGAAGGATTCTGATGTAGTTTATGGAATTTCCACCCAGGTTGAGCACAGTGGCGCTAGAGAAGCACCCTTGGAAGCTGTGCCCTACCTGTACTAAAGCTATCGTGTGCACTCCCCTCAGAGCTGCTCTCCCAGCATGAGCAGATTGCATGGGGCAGGGAAGGATTCAGTGAGCCTTTTCTCACCATTCTTTCAGAGCAGCGGCTCTGGGGCAGTTTTAACTTGGTCCTAAATATTTAAATGTAAACTATTTGTGCACTGAGAGCATGTCTGCTGCACAATGTCTGTTTTGTTAGCCTGCCACAATTAAAGTTCAGGGCTCCGTGTTTGCTTTCATATATTACAACCATAGTATGACACATTTGTGTGTGGGACACATTTTCAAGATAGAAGCCGTGTTAGTCTGTATTCGCAAAAAGAAAAGGAGTACTTGTGGCACCTTAGAGACTAACAAATTTATTAGAGCATAAGCTTTCGTGAGCTACAGCTCACTTCATCGGATGCATCCGATGAAGTGAGCTGTAGCTCACGAAAGCTTATGCTCTAATAAATTTGTTAGTCTCTAAGGTGCCACAAGTACTCCTTTTCTATTTTCAAGATAAGTATAATGCTACCAATCAGAAGTATGGACAGAGCTAATAAAGACAGGTACTTATCCTGCTGTGTTGTTATTGAAATTTGTAGGCTGGGCTGCTCTCCTGGTTGTCATAGAAACAGCCTGAGCTGTTGGCGTCTAGAAAACATAAAAGAACAGCAAGTGCAAGAGCACACATTCCATCCTGCCTTGTAGATTAACTAGCCTGTCAAACAAGAGCAAAGCATCAGTGGGTAGATAAGGTCTATAAAGTAGACAGCCACTCAGTAAACAGCCTCGCAGACTAAACCTAGAAACGTAAGTACTTGTCTTTGTTTCGTCTTTTATAAAAACATGCACTACTGTGATTAAAGGAGCGGCATTTAATATCTTGTGCATTTTGCAACAGGCAATTTCTCTTATAGCACAATTATTACCCTGCCATTAACTCTTTCTTCAGACTGAAAGTTGCTATTTCAAATAGTATACGTGGTTTTGTTTTCACAGTGAATTGATAGCAAATGCCTTAAGACAGGAGGCTTGTCTTCTATGTGCATGTAAAGTTAACTGTCCATTTTGGGCTCACTACAGATAGTAAAGTAAACAAATAATAATTCTCTAAGTAATAATGCTAAAGAGTGATTTTACTATGGAAATAGTTGGCCCAATCCTGCAAACACTTTCTTTACATAAAAAGAACAGAAGTACTTGTGGCACCTTAGAGACTGACAAATTTATTAGAGCATAAGCTTTCATGAGCTACAGCCCACTTCAGAGTAGTTCCATTAAAGTCAATGGGAATATTTGTGTGAGTAATGCCAGAATAGAAGAGTAAGGATTGGGTCCACCATGTGTAATTTTCTATGAATAAAGCTGCCTTTTGAAAAGGAATGAAAGAGGAGGATCATGAAAGCAGCACCGATGAACTGTGTGTGTTCCTTGATTTAAGTTGTAAATTCAGAATCATGCTAGTTATATATTAAACAATAAATGAGATAAACATTCTGTGGCTGTTTGGCTCTGAAATCCTAGCATCAAGTGACAAAAATGTATAATTAGGAATGATAATACAACAGTTGAAGACATGGTGTGAACTATATATAGTTCTCCTTTATAACTTCACTATCAATTTAATCAGTGGTCATTACTGTTTTTCATCTTCTTTTTCTTTCCCTTTTTTAAATATAGGCTTTGACCCAAAGAAAAGAAAATAATAAAATACACTTTTTACACTTACTATATCTCTTTAGTCAATAGATTTTCCAATACTTTTTCCAGCCTTGGAAAATGTTTCCTGATTAACTTAACCTCTGCCCAGGACATGTTAGAAAAGGCCTAAAGAAATAAAAATTAACCGCATGCAAGCTTCTTGTCCTAGGACCTGATCCTGCATATACACATATAACTGGTGTGGTGGGGGGCGGGTGGGGGAGGGGCACTGATGGAATTTTTTGTTGCTGTAATAAAATGACTGTGCTGTTTAAAAGCTAGAATTAGCCCAATATGTTCTGTAGTCAACATCTTCATGAAACCCAGTAAAAATGAAAGAAATTACCAATAGAAACTAAAGGAGGACTTGTGGCACCTTAGAGACTAACAAATTTATGTGAGCATAAGCTTTCGTGAGCTACAGCCCACTTCATCGAATGCATCCGATGAAGTGGGCTGTAGCTTACAAAAGCTTATGCTCAAATAAATTTTAGTCT
The DNA here is from genome assembly GCF_009764565.3 of Dermochelys coriacea. NCBI lineage: Eukaryota > Metazoa > Chordata > Testudines > Dermochelyidae > Dermochelys > Dermochelys coriacea. The sequence continues at coordinate 165,226,905 of NC_050068.2, forward strand.
CTAAGGTGTCACAAGTCCTCGTTTTCTTTTTCGGATACAGACTAACACGACTGCTACTCTGGAACCAATAGAAACTAGTAATTTTGATGTTTCAACTTTTAGGTACCCAACCTGAGACACCTTAAAGGGCCTTGATATCAAAAATGCTGAAGCACCTACTCTCTGAATATCAACCCTCCCTTATTTTTTCCACCAACCACATTACCTTCATATGTAAAGTTACTCATGCACGTGTATACAGGATGCTGTAAATGTCTCATATGCAAGATGATATAAAATGTCTTAGAGTAGGCACCCAAAACATGAAGCACCCAAAATCACTAGTCACTTTTGAAAATTTAGGCTATTGTACAGTTGAATAACCAAGCATTTGATTATCAATATATTGTGTTTACTAAATGAAATCATTCAGTGGGAGACTGGCACATGCATGCACTCACACAAATAGACACACATTCATGCATCTATGCATTTTTTTTTTGTAATAATTTATTCTTTAAAACCACTGGGAACACAGAATCCTAAAACTACTGATTTTATATCTATTCAGAGTAAGTGTAAAGTACATCATATTTGTAAGGTATTCTCTTCCAAAAGACTGAACAAAGTATTTTCGTATAAGAGGCAAGTCTGGAAAGTTCTGAAATTGATAGCTGATATATCATTTAAAAGTAAGACAAATATCTTTCCATGATATAAATTATATACATGTATTTTTAAGATTTCTCTTTATGACAAACTCAGGATTTTATTATACAGCCCTAACACACCCTTAGGGCAGGTCTACACTACAGCCGGGATCAACGCTTTAAGATCAATCCACCAGCGGTCGATCTAGCAGGTCTAGTGAAGACCTGCCAAATTGACAGCAGATCGCTCTCCAGTCAATCCCGTACTCTACCCCCAATGAGAAGAGTAAGGTAAGTCGACAGGAGAGTTTCTCCCTTCGACCCCCCACGGTGTAGACCCCACAGTAACTCAACCTAAGGTATGTCGACTCCAGCCATGTTATTCACGTAGCTGGAGTTACATAATGTGACCGGTTCGGTCACAGAGACTCCCTTGGGACTGTCACCTGACATGCTGAAGTTACCTCTGAGTGCATTTTCCCTGCCAGCCTGGGACTCCAGAACCCTGTTTGGTTGAGCCAGAAATGCTAGCCTGCTGCAACACAGACCCAGGTCTGGTCCACGCCCTCAAAGCTGCAGACTTTAGGTAACCTGCAGAGCTGTTTTCACTTATCTCCAGCACCCAGACACCCAGTTCCCAATCCCAAATAAATCCATTTTACTCTGTATAAAGCTTATACAGGGTAAACTCATAAATTGTTCACCCTCTATAACACTTCTAGAGAGATATGAACAGCTGTTTGCTCCCCCAGGTATTAATCACTTACTCTGGGTTTACTAATAAACAAAAGTGATTTTATGAAGTATAAAAAGTAGGATTTAAGTTCTTTCAAGTAATAACAGACACAACAAAGTAAGTTATCAAGCAAAATAAAACAAAACACGAAGGTCTAAGCCTAATACATTAAGAAAATGAATACAGGTAATATCTCGCCCTCAGAGATGTTCCAATAAGCTTCTTTCACAGACTAGACTCCTTCCTAGTCTAGGCCCAATCCTTTCCCCTAGTACAGACCTTGTTAGTTCCAGCAGGCATCTTAGGTGAACGGCAGGGGATTTCACATGACTGGGACCCCCTTTGTTCTGTTCCACCCCCTTTTATAGCTTTGGCACAAGGCGGGAATCTTTTGTCTCTCTTTGGGTCCCCACCCCTCCTCCTAAATGGAAAAGCACCAGGTTTAAGATGGATTCCAGTATCATGTGACATGGTCACATGTCCTGTGAGACCCTAGCCTTCTTTCTTCCAGGGCTGGCCTGCACATACCCAGGAAGGTTTGCAAGTAAACAGAGCCATTTACAACCAATTGTCCTAATCAATGGGAGCCATCAAGATTCCAAGCCACCATTAATGGCCCACACTTTGCATAATTACAATAGGACTTCAGAGTAATACTTCATATTTCTAGCTTCGGATACAAGAATGATACATTCGTACAAATAGGATGAACACGCTCAGTAGATTATAAGCTTTGTAATGATATCTTACAAGAGACCTTTTGCATAAAGCATAGTCCAGTTACATATATTCACACTCATAAACATATTTCCATAAACATATGGAGTGCAACGTCACACATAGTGTAGGTCAACTTACCACAGTAGTGTAAACATAGCCTTGGTCAATGAGCCTACTCATGTGAGTGAGGAATATTCATAAGAATGGCCATTCTGGGTCAGACCAATGGTCTATCTAATCCAGTCTTCCAACAGTGGCTGGACCCAGATGCTTCAGAGGGAGTGAACAGAATAGGGCAATTTATTGAATGATCCATCCCTTGTCATCCACTCGCAACTTCTAGCATTCAGAGGTTTAGGGACATCCAGAGCATGGGGTTGCGTCCCTGACCATCTTGGCTAATGGCCTTTGAGGAACTTGTACTCCATGAACTTATCTAATTCTTTTTTGAACCAGTTTTACTTTTGGTCTTCACAATATCCCCTGGGGAGTTCAACAGGTTGACTGCGCATTGTGTGAAAAAGTTCTTCCTTCTGTATGTTTTAAACCTGCTGCCTATTAATTTGATTGGGTGACGTTTGGTTCATATGTTATTTGAAGGAGTAAATAACACTTCCTTATTCATTTTCTCCTCACCATTCATGATTTTACAGACCTCAATCATATCCCCATCATCTCTTTTCTAAGCTGAACAGTCCCAGTGTTGTTGTTCACTCCTCATATGGAAGCTGTAAACTGTTCCATACCACTAATCATTTTTCTTGCCCTTCTCAGTACTTTTTCCAATTCTAATACAACTTTTTTTGAAATGGGGCGACCAGATCTGCACACAGTATTCAAGGTGTGGGTGTACCAAAAATGTATATAGTGGTACTATGATATTTACTGCCTTATTAGCTACCTTTTTCCTAATGATTCCTAACATTGTTATCTTTTTTGACTGTCACTACACCTTGAGCCATGTTTTCAGAGAACTATGCATGATGACTCCAAGATCTCTTTGAGTAATACCAACTAATTTAGACCCCATCATTTTGTATGTATAGTTGCATGTGATGAAGCAGAGAGATCACCACCAGCAGGGAAGGGATGAAAGAAAGACTTTGGGCCCAGTTAGCTTTGCCCTGTTATACTTGCAACCAATGCCAGGCCTGGAGGGGTGGAGGAGGAAAGGAGGGAGTCTGGCTCAGTTTGGGGCTGACTGGTGAAAAGGCAGGAGCTTGCTGCCTCCCTCCCTGAGGGGAAGCGTTACTAGGCTGCCAGCCAAGGCAGTCACAAGGAAATAAGTACCAACTCCCTGGCCGAAGAGACTTAGAAGCACCCAGCCTAAGAAATAACGGCATGACTGAGGCATCGAGACCTTGTGGGGTTCCAGCCCTGCCAAACTTATGGCTGCCCCACCTGGAGGAACATGGGACCGCAGCAGAATGCCACCCAAATTCCACAAGAGGGCACTTCTAGAGATAAGCCACCACAGTGACTTGGACTATAGGGGCCACACCCCAAACTGAAGGGACAACAGTAGGAAGTAGCCCAGGGCAGTGGACATAGACTCCCCATTGGGAGGTCCCCTATTCAGGGGTGGACTCGCGCAAGGCCCTGGGCTGGGACATGGTGGAGTAGGAGGGCACAGGTACCCCTACTCCACGGCCCTAAAAACTGAGACACCTCGATCAGGGAAGCAAAAGGCCAGAACTCAAGTGTTCCAACAACTAGGCCAACTGGCCCTCCAAGATCCCTGTTATACTGGGATTATTTTTTCCAATGTGCATTACTTTGCATTTATCAACACTGAATCTGTCTGCCATTTTCTTGCCTTGTCACCCAGTTTAGTGAGATCGCTTTGTAACTCTTCGCAGTCTGCTTTGGACCTAACTATCTTGAGTAGTTTTGTATCATCTGCTAACTTTGCCATCTCACTGTTTACCCCTTTTTACAAATCATTTAAGAATATGTTGAACAGCACTGGTCCCAATGCAGATCCTTGGAGGATCTTGCTATTTACCTCTCTCTACTGTGAAAACTGACCTTTTGGTCCTATCCTTTGTTTCCTATCTTTTAACCAGTTACCAATCCATGAGAGAACCTTCCCTCTTATCCTAGGACTGCTAATTTTGTTTAAGAGCCTTTGGTGAGGGACCTTGTCAAAGGCTTTCTGAAAGTCCAGGTGCATTATATCCACTGGATCACGCTTGTTCACGTTTGTTGACACCTTCAAATAATTCTAATAGATCGATGAGACATGCTTTTCCTTTACAAAAGTTGTGTTGACTCTTCCCCAATAAATGGTGTTCATCTAAGTGTCTGATAATTCTGTTTTTTACCATAGTTTCCACCAATTTGCCTGGTACTGAAGTTAGGCTTACTGGCATGTAACTGCCACAAATGCCTCTGGAGTCTTTTTAAAAAATTGGCATCATGTTAGCTATCCTCCAGTCATCTGGTACAGGGGCTGAGTTAAGCAATAGGTTACATACCCCAATTAGTAGTTCTGTAATTTTATTTTTGGTTACCTTCAGAACTCTTGGGTGGATACCATCTGATCCTGGTAACTTATTACTGTTTAATCTATCAATTTGTTCCCAAACCTCCTCTATTGACACCTGCAGGCCCGCTGATAGGGGGGAGCAAAGGGGGCAATTGCTCAGGGGCCCGGGCAATTTAAAAGGACCCCAGGGGCCTGCTGCCACTGCCACAGTTGCATTCATTTTTGGCCTGCCTAATTAAACTTTTACACTTGACTTGCCGGAGTTTATACTCCTTTCTGTTTTTCTCCTTAGGGTTTGACTTCCAATTTTTAAAGGATGTCTTTTTACTACTCAAAAAGAAAAGGCACCTTAGAGACTAACAAATTTATTTGAGCATAAGCTTTCATGAGCTACAGCTCACTTCATTGGACCACCTCTTTTATTCTGCTGTTTTGCTATGGTGGTGGTTGGTTTGTTTTTTGTGTGAGTGTGCGCTCTGTATTTTCTTTTGTTTTTGTACCTTCCATCTGAGGGTCTCCAAGTGTGGTTTTGTTTTGTTTTTTTAAACATTAAGGACACATTTGACAGGGCAGATTGGAGGCACAACACCCTACTGGAGGTGCTGGAATAATGGACCTAATTTTCCACTGTTACACCAAATTTACACTATTGATTGTGGTGAGGTTACTCTGGTGGAATGGAAAATCAGGCTCATTGTGCTTCTGTAGACACAATGGGTCCAATTCACCATTGCCTGGTACTTTGTGTAGCCATTTGACCAATTCAAATTGTGTGTTAAATGCGGTCATCTGATTTGGTAGCATTTTACACCGCTTGGCTCTCACTTTGCACTGGTATAAATGCCTACACATGATGCAGGCCGAAGGTGAATGACTGGGCTGGAGCAGCCACAGTGTCACCCTTTGACAGGAAGCAGCATGCACTTCCATCCACACACACCCAAGTGGGACTAGCTCCAGAACTATTTGGGGGAACTAACTCTGCCTAGGTTGTTAGGCTTATACAGTCTTTAAGGAAGACTATGGAAGGCAACTGTGCCTGGCCTCTGTGCAGACACGAGAGAGAGAAGGTCCCTTGTGCTCTCTTCTACCCATGTGGACTTATGCAGAGCTGGGAACAGTCTTGCTCTAACCCAGGGATTGGAAACCTTTGGCATGTGGTCTGCCAGGGTAAGCCACTTGGTGGGCCGGGCCGGTTTGTTTACCTGCCGCATCCACAGGTTCAGCCGATCACAGCTCCCACTGGCCGCGGTTTGCCGCTCCAGGCCAATGGGGGCTGCGGGAAGTGGTGTGGGCTGAGGGATGGGCTGGTTGCTGCTTCCCACAGCCCCCATTGGCCTGGAGCGGCAAACCGCGGCCAGTGGGAGCTGGGATCGGCCGAACCTGTGGATGCGGCAGGTAAACAAACCGTCCTGGCCCACCAGGGGGCTTACCCTGACGGGCTGTATGCCAAAGGTTGCTGATCCCTGCTCTAATCAACTGAAGCTCACAACACCCTTGTGAGGTAGGTAAATATTCTCATCCCCACTTATTGGGGGATAATGCTTTCTTGTTCCCTTTGGGTCTGTTTTTTATGTTAATTTGCCTCACTTAATTTTAAACATCACAGCCCCAAGTCTCTGAAATGTTTTCTTCCAATATCTACAAAAACATGTAGTGGGAGTGACAGGCTGCTATGATACCACATGCTTGACTAAACCAAACACTAAAGTATCAGTGACTGAACCAGTGGCATTCACTAGCTTGCTATTTCAAAAGAATGCTAATATGCATCCTTCACATGCCCAGGCTTGAACAAGAATACTCATTCTATGGTATCTAAGGCCCCAATCCTGCAAACACTTAATCACACATACTTTTACTTGCTTGAATAGTCCTACTGGAGTCCATGGGGCTACTCACATGAGTAACTTATGCACTTGCATGAGTGTTTGCAGGATCTGAGTATAAGGTTACAGTTTTACATAGTTTGTCTTTAAAAGAAAGATTATAAACCCTATGAACAAGTCTGTATCCTTATACCCAGAGGCACTCCTGCTACAACTGTTTGGCTGCTCTGCTTAGAGATAGCAGCCTTAACTTCCCCAGTGCAAGATATTGTAAATATAATTTGCTGTTTAATAACAATAATAGCAGATCATCCTGTGGTCTTGAACCTGTAGCCTCAAAGTCTTTAGAGCATCAGCTTTAATCATTAGGTTATTGAACCTGAGGCTCTTAGGCTGGGGGTTTTCTATATTTATCTGTAGTCTAACTAAATACATACATAAACTGACTAAACAAAAAATCTCATAAGTCCTATTCTGCTATCATCCTCAACAGTGAACCCACTACAAATTCCCTTACAGTAAACTGGACATTCTGGGCCATCCCCAGGACTCTACTGCCTCCACAGTATGGATTCCACCATGGCTTCATGGTAAGGCCAGGTATCTCATCTGATATGAAGGCTTATAAAGGGCCTGACTCTCGTTTACAGTAAGGCCCCTTACACCATTATTCAATGTAAACATAATTTACACTTGTTCTGAGGTTTCCTTACACTGCCAGGTTGGCTTTAGTGTTTTTATAATTAAGAACATAATTTGTAATCCCATTGAATTCAATGAAGCTACTCATGTCCTTAATGTTAAGCACATGAATAAATCTTTTCAGGATGTCCTTGGAGATGTAGTTTCATAGAGTTACAGTAGGACTAAAGTTATGTCCAGAAAATCTGATAGGTTTTCATGTATAAAGGTAATCTTTATGCTGTGTATAGTGGGAAGAAGAGGATGTCATTCTTGTTTCTTCAAATGCCAGAAAGATGCACATCAAAAACTATGAGGTAGTCACAATTTGAACATAAACGCAACCGTCTAAAGGAAATCTCAGCTGTTCTTTTCTAGAGACAGTCAGTATTAAATATAAAAATATACAAAGATGAACACAAGTCTGGAGTACTCTTTGCTCATTAAGGCTAGCTAATTCAAGTGCTAAAAAAGTTTGCTTTTTCTCCCTTCTGCTTCTGTCTTGCGATTTCTATATGAGAAGGGTAGTAACTTTTCTTGGCAAGATATATTTAAATATACAAAGCAGTGATCCTCTGCCTGTGCCTTTTGAGCCTTTTCAGAGCTCTAAATATGGTTCTTCTGCTGTCCATGTGTCTGAAGGGTTCTCTGCATGCTCTGTCTGAATCCTGGAAGAAAGCATGGAGTTCTGATTAATAATTCTCCCTGTCTACCTAATCTATGTGTATTGCTCTATCTGGCATAAAGCTGCTGTGGAGTCAGTCCCAATACCTGTGTGAATGCAAAATCTTTAGTGTGGGAGGGAGGGATAGTTCTTTTTTGAAATTAAAAAACAAACAAACTTTTAAATAGCATGGCCTGATTTAAGCCAACAAAACCAAAGGAAAATTATGTAGTGATGGCAACCAGTCCACCCTTACTGTCATGCTTACCTACTTATTGCAGCTATTGAAATACAGCACATAGCTCTGATATCCTGTAATATCTATGAATAAGGTGAGAGATGGTCCGTCTTCATAGAGTTCTATTTCTAAATGTCTTTGCTTTTGTCCAGCACCCTTAACATTATTTTGATATAGGTCTAGGATTGGTTGGGATTTTGTGTGTGTGTGTGTGTGTGTGTGTGTTTTAATTCAATCTGTGTGCTTTAGCCAGGCTCACAAGACTCTGTGGATTTAAGCTCCTCAGTGTTTGATACAGCACTTTCACATAGTCACATGTAAACACAAGCTATCAATGAAGATTTTTAATTAGTTTTTCTTCTCAATAGAGAATGAAGGAAAGCACCCTGTGAAGAAGTTAATTGTATAGTCTCGAGGCTTCCACTGAATGGGATTAGCTTCCCTGAGACGGCAGCATTCTTACACAACAGCCACGGACTGTTGCTTTTTTGGTTTCCCTAACATACAGCAGATCTGCAATTAACAGAAAAATTACTGAGCATGATCAAAGCAAATTCAAGCATTTAAAATAAGAAACAAATAAAGAAAAATACCCCCCCCCAATTCCCTTTATTACCAGAAGCTGGTAAGAAAAGAGGGGAAAAATCATCTGGCAAGGAAGCTTTTTGGACAGTCTGCTTTAAAATGCAGAAAAACTGGCACAATATTAAAAATGCTTGGTTGAAACAATCAAAGCTGAATCATTCTGATGGTCAGTTTATGACCACTTTGACTTTCAGCTAGCTTTTCTTAAAAAAGCCAATTTAGGTAATTTAAAGTTGTCTATTCAGGGTCAAATCCTCTGCTAGCATATGCATGCCAAACTCTCTTGAAGTCAGTGGCGTTGTTGCTGTTTACGTGATAAATATATCCTGTTGGATTGTTTCCATGTGAAAGCAAAAGTCCTGCAGCTGAGGACACAGCTTCTTTGCTACTTTGTAACTGTATAACTGAATGGCCCCATCACTGGAGCAGGTAGCAGAATTGCTACCCCACTCCTATAAAGCTGGCACTCAAAGGATTGAGGAAGTCTGTGGGGGAAAGTGCTGAGTCATATCTTTCCTCACGTTGTTGTGTGGAACGAGCAATGCACTCCTGAGCAGTGAGTATGTATTGAATTGGATCTGAACGGAAATAACAGTAAGTCAGCATCTGGGGCAAGACTCTTCAAAAGAAAAACAAGCTAAATCCAACACAGTAACTGGTTCTCTGTTTCTTTCTTATCTTCTTTTATGCTCTGTCAGCAGACATTTCTAGGCACAGGGGGAAAACTGGCCCAGAGACCCAATTCTGTGTTCTGAGTATACTTTTCATTAGGCTCTATTATAACATTGGTTTATAAAATCTGAAAGAGAATTGTATTTGTTTATTGTATGTGATACCCAGTACATCACAAGTTCTATTAGCATGAGACATCCTTCAGCAGGATGGTTGACCATGATTCTGATCTTAGACAGATGAACATACACTCTGTTTCTTGTTCAGCTTTCTTATATCAGAAATGTCATTTATTTATTCTCTCAAAATCTAGTTTTTCAGTCTTCTTGGACTGAAAACTACTGGGTCACCTGCATACCACTCAGTAATCTAATTTGTGCACTGACCTTAATAATAACCTTGAAAGTTTCTGAATTTACAAACTTCTGTACTGGGTCAGCTGCCTCTTGTGCTAGACGTTTTTCAGTTTTAATGTATAATTGAAGGAAATGACACAAATGTAAAGATAAGGGAACAAATCCTGCCCATCTTCACATTCTCAAAGTTAGTCAGCCAAATATGTAGCCTGCACTATTTGTCTTAATAGTTTGCAAAGTTCATTCATATGTACTAACTTTTTGAGTGGTGGAGAGGTGGTTAGGTTTCAAAACCATACCCACAAGTCATTTCTTATAACTTGCAATAGAACGGAGGCAAAAACAGAGAGGAATATGGATATTACTAGCATCTCACAAGCAACAATGAGAAATGATATAAAATATATAAAAAATTAGACCTCTAAATTGTGGTAGAGGAAGAGGTAGTTGGTTTTTAAATATAAAAAAAACCCCTTGTAAATAGAGTGCCCTGATGTCAGGCTGCCTTCTTGTAGCCCCTGTGTGCTGAATGATTGTATCATAATGCACACACAAGAGGACAGAATGAAGTTTGCATGAGCTTTGCAACATTAACATATTTTAATGTAGTTTGTTGTAACATAGTTTCCTAGGTTTTGGGGAAGGGGGGAATTATAGAAGGGTGTGTGTGATTTTTTTTGTTTAAGAAAAAAGAACAAACATTCTACTGTGTGCATCTGTAACAGCCCCTCTGCCCCCTCATGAATCATCAGAAGGGGTGGACCCACAGACTGCCACTACCTGAGCTACACGGCTAACAACATTAGTTAGCAAGGAAGAGGGCTCTCTTTACAGATGGGAGGATGGGTTGCTTGGTCCAGGTGCTGAGTCCAGGGGATACTCGGGGGGAAACCCAGCTAGGCCTGACTTTCTCACTCTCCCATCCTCAGGAACTAGGGCAGCTTCTGCCCCAGGTGTTGCTCTCAGCGAGAGAGACTGGCTATTGGCACCAAGGAGTGGCTGAGAGGAGCCCTGTACCCATCTCTTTCTCTCTTTCCCCCTCCACAACTGGATGTTGGGGAAGTTTCTACCCCATGTTGTGCTTTGGAGTATGTGTATGCATGTGAATGGGCCACTGAGAGCATAGGCTGGGTTGGAGATGCATGTGCAGCGCTCAGCCTGGCTGTCTCTCCTCTCTCCCACTCCAGCAGCAGCAAGAGCTTGGCCTCATAACGTTCAGTGATTTTTGGCAGGCTGTCCAAATTTTCCTGAGGAACACAAGTGAGAGAATGGAATGTGTTTTTTTAACATGTCATAGCTCAGCCAAATCATAACTGTATTTCATGAAGCCAAAAGAGAGGGAAAAAAAAAAGCCATTCCCCCGCCAAATATCAAAGGCCTTCTGAATACCATGGAGTTGTGAGAATTTATCAAAGAAAAGATCACAAGAATCTTTTATAATGGAAAATGTTATGCAACCTAAATTTAGGGCTTGCTACCAGCTCCTCCAATAGCACTTTAACAGTGTTCTCTTAAGATACAAATATAATGCAACACCAAGGAAATGAAATTTTAAAAATTACATTGTTGCAATATTATGGATAATATTGCATATACACAAAAGATGGATACATTTATGTTGTAGTTGTGCTGATCCTATGTTGGTGCAAATTAGCACACCTCCATTGAACTTATGCTGATTTTAGCTCAAGAAATGGCCCATAATTCTCACAACAGATTTAGCTCAGATACTTCACATATAGTGGTCTAAATGTTCAAAAGTTGGCCTCTGCTTTGCACCCACAGTTTTTGATGTCAGTTGATGTCATTTGGATATCTAAGTGCATGACTGTGTCAGGTGTTCCTTATGAAACTTTACAATCTCTGAAAACATCTGCTCAGTGTGCAGTGGCAGTCAAAAAAGCTAACAGAATATTAGGAACCATTAGGAAAGGGATAGCTAATAAGACAGAAAAATATCATCATACCACTATAGAAATCCATTCTTTGTCCATGCCTTGAATACTGTATGAAGTTCTGGTCACCCCATCTCAAATATATATATATATATATATATATATATATATATATATATATATATAATTAGAATTGGAAAAAGTACAGAGAAGGGCAACAAAAGTGATTAAGGATATGGAACAACTTCCATATGAGAGGAGATGATAAAGACTGTGACTTTTCAGCTTGGAAAAGAGACAACTAAGAGGAGATATGATGGAGATGTACAAAATCATGACTGGTGTGGAGAAAGTGAGTAAGAAAGTGTTATTTGCCTCTTCACATAACAGAAGAACCAGGGCTCATGTAATGAAATCAATAGGCAGCAGGTTTAAAACCAGCATAAGAAGTACTTCTTCACACAGTGCACAGTCAACCTGTGGAACTCATGCGCAGTCAACCTGTGGAACTCATTGTCGGGGATGTTGTGAAGTCCAAAACTACAATAGGATTCAAAAAAGAACTAGATAAGTTCATGGAGGATAGGCCCATCAATGGCTATTAATCAGGATGGTCAGGGATGCAACCTCATATTCTGAGTGTCCCTAGCCTCTGATTGCCAGAAGCTGGGAATGGACAACAGGGGATGGATCACTCAGTGATTGCCTGTTCTGTTCACTCCCTCTGAAGCACCTGACATTGGCCACTGTCAGAAGACAGGATACTGTGATAGATGGAACATTGTTCTGACCCAGCATGACCATTGTTCTGACCCATTCTTATGTCTTTATGTGTACAGCAAGAAGAATCTGAGCTTTGTGCCTCCTAGGGTAGAGAAAAGGAAAATTGGAGCTAGGAAAGTTGCATGACCCCAGATTCACCTTCCTCACTGTAATTGTTCTCCTGCTGCAGGTAAAGCAATGGGCAGAGCCTTGAAAACCACTCATCTTCCATTCTTTCTATGGCAGCTCCAAATGCACTTGTGCTACAAGAGTACCATAGCTGCATGGTCAGATGGGAGTCTGCAGGCCCAGATTTCAATTTTCCTGTGAGACTGAACTCTGCCATAAGAGCATAATGGCTTGGTCTCTCAGAACTAGCAATGGAAATCCCCATCTCCAGCCTGACCAGTACATGGTCTCTGATGAAAGGGAGAAGGGAAAGTTGGAGCTTCTGGGGAAGGACAGAAAGGAGGGGTCACTCTGACAGTTTGGGGATATGCCTGTGTCAAATTATGAATTCCATATTGTTTTATGCATGCCATTGGTGATTGTAACCTTCATTGTGGATTAGAGCATCCATTTTGTAGCAGAGGCTTGACACCTAGTGGACAGACTATGTCTGAGGTGTAGTGTACACTACAGAGTTAAGTCGATGCAAGTAACGCCAATGATCATAAACCGCTATAATTACATCTCTTGTGCATGTTCACACAATGCTCCTTCTGTTGGCGGAGCATGTCCACAGTTGGTGCTCTAGCATAGACAGTGAGAGGAGTGAGTGCTGGGTAGCTATCTCAGTGCAACTCACCACCTTCTGCTGCTAGGAGTTGTGGGAAGGCAGAGTGGATCAGAGAGCGTTATGATGTGGGCTCAACGTCCATGATGCAGTTTTTTCCGTCCCATCATTCCATGGGCTTCCAATTACATTTTGCACCCTTTTTAAACCACCCCTGTTTACTCTGCATCCTCCATCTCTTCCTGAAAAAATGGATCTTGCACTGCTCTCTATTGTTGTGGTCAATTTTATGCTGATCATGCAGTATATCATAAACTTCAAAATCTGAATAGAAATTTGAGGTGCCTGCCCTGCTGTGTGCCATGGAAAGAAACAACGCCAGATTACTTTTGGCATTCATGGAGCAGCTTCACACAGTGGACCATTGCTCTTGGGCTCAGGAAACAAGCACTGAGTGGTGGGATTGCATCAATATGCAGGTCTGGGATGACAAGCAGTGGCTGCAGAACTTTTGGATGTGCAAAGCCACCTTCCTGGAACTGTGTGAGAAGCTTGCACCAGCACTGTGGCACAAGGGCACCAAAATGAGAGCTGCCCTCTCAGTGAGAAGCATGTGTTGATTTGCTTTGTGGAAGCTAGCAACTCCAGACTGCTACTGGTCAGTCGTGAATTAGTTTGGAATTAGGAAGTCCACCATGGGTATTGCATTTATGCAAGTGTGCAGGGCCACTAATCACATCCTTTTATGAAAGACTATGGCCCTTGGAAATGTTTGAGAAATAGTGGCTGGCTTTGCAGCAATGGGATTCCCTAATTGTGGTGGGGCAATAGATGGCACGGATATCCCAATTTTGGCCCTGGATCATCTTGTGATGGAGTACATTGACAAAAAGGGGTACTTCTCTATGGTATTGCAGGTGCTTGTGGATCACCAGGGTTGCTTCACTGACATCAAAGCTAGGTGGTCAGGGAAGGTGCATGATGTATGCATCTTCAGGAACACCGGCTTTTACAGAAAGCTGCAAACAAGAACTTTCACACCGAAGATTCCACTGGAGGATGTTGAAATGCCCATAGTGATCCTTGGAGACCCAGCCTTACACAGGATACTCTTCCCATCTCAGTCCCCCTTACTTCCCTGGTTCATGAAGACTTGCATAGAAAACCTGGACAGCAGCAAGGAACGCTTCAACAATAGACTGAACAGGTGCAGAATGACCATTGAATGTACATTTGGCAGATTAAAAGCAAGTTGGGGCTGTCTTTATTGCAGGTTAGACCTAAAGGAGGAAAATATTCCCATGGTCATAGCAACCTGCTGTGTGCTGCATAATATTTGTGAGACTGTGGCAGGGCAGGTGTAAACCCCTTTAAGGCCTTGCCAAAATGCTGTCTGCAGTCTACTCTCTGGCCAGGAGGCCGGGGTAGAGATGCAGGTACTCAGCAGGAGTCCAGCTGCAAGCCCTAACGAGGGCTGGCTCAGAGGAACATGCTAAGCTAAGTAGTGACAGCTGGGCTGAGGCAGGAGAGGGCTATAAAAGGCCTGGGCAAACCTCAGTGGGGAGGCTAGCTTGGGAGGAGACAGGAGGGCAGTATCACTGTCTCCTTACCAAAGAAGGAAGTCTCAAAAGCCAGGAGTCTCTGGGGAGGGTCTGTGGGGCACGAGCTATTGGGGACTGCACGAACACTGTAAATAAAGACACTTGGGTGATATAGCAAAAGAAGGCGTGGAAGATTCTTTATTATACCAGCCTAAACACAGGGTGCGGGCTCAAGAGGGAGAAAGCCTCTATCACAGGGTCACCTCAGGCTAAGGGTGAAAAGTTTCCCCAGGGGTGGAGTGTGGAGTTGGATCGCCTGGTGGCTGATTTTAAGCAGCCAGATACCAGGGCTATTAGAGGGGCACAAGGGGGTGCTATTTGAATCAGAGAGGCTTTGAGGTACCAGTTTGACAATGAGCACCGGCAATGTGTCTTTCTATAAAGCATTCTGCCATGCTTTAACTTGCCACCTTGCATGAAAAATTTTGATGATTGCTTCCTGACCATGATTTGCAGACTGCAAATGTGCTAATTGCTCGGTGTATTAATTCCAGAAGCAACCACCATGTGTAGGAGACAAATAAAGATTGATTATCTTTCAGAGAGTATTTTTTATTAAATATCAACAAACAACACTCAGAAAACACTTTCTGGAAAGGGACATAACATTGACCAGGGCACTTCCCTGGCGGAGGCTCTCATAGCTGCATCTCACTACAGCTATCATTTTGGAAGCTGTCTGAAGGGGCGGAGTGAATGGGATACTGCAACGGGCCAGGAAGATGCAAGGAATGTGTGGGAATAATTTGGGGAGGGCATGGCAAGCAGTTCTGTATGGGCGGCAGGGGAGGCGAGTACATGTGTTCTGCCTGCAGCACTATTAGGGACTTGAGCATCTCTGTTTGCTCCTCCTTCACTTTTATCATCTGCTCCTGGCCCCCTACAATTTGCTCATGCCCCTGCTTCCTCTCCTAACTATTTTTAAATTTTCATTAATTGAGTTCTCTCCACGCCTTGTGTTCTTGATCTGTGGCATGAGAGGATTGGAGCATCTCCCAAAACATGTCCTCCTTGCTCCTCCTCAGTCCCTTCCTTATCTGGTGGAGGTGCTCTGCTGGTGTGTAGGGGGTTCCTGTGAAGACCACACCTGCAGAAGCACAAGAAACAATAAACAGAGGCATGATTGTTAGTGCACTCACAACTTCAAATGATAATAGTAAAATACACCTCTTTCTCACTGTCCCTTGGCAAGCACAGAGCTCAGAAAACACCCTACATATGGTAAGTTCAGCTCAGGGATGGGAGAGGGCATTCAAGATGGGGCAAAGGGTCTTGGTGGCTTTTTAAGAGGATCACTGCAAATGAGTATAGACAATATTGTAAATTCTGCCACTATTTTACAAATGTGGGATCATTGAAGCTGATATCTCATTCCTGAGCGTAAGCAATGATGCAAGGGAGCATCTCCTGCATGCATGTGGCTTCAGACCCGGTCCTTATGCTGTTTGCCTGTGTGCTGCTTTGGTCCTTGCACAAATGATTGCCAATTGGCACAGGAAAGTTTCCTACAATGGGGGAAGGAACAAAGCAGCTCTGCCAAAGAACCTCCAGAAGAGGATCGCTGAGTACCTCCAGGAAAGTTTCCTAGAGATCTTTCTAGAGGATTCCTGTGAAATCTCGGTCTGCATTAACCCACTGATCTGCAGGGGCCTCGCTGCATAGCTACGTACAGATACAAACACTGCTAATCTTGTACATTTTTATCCCTTAGCCCACTTCTAGCATATAACAAAGCAAAGGACAGTTCTACCTCATGTAACCAAGCAGTATCAACTCAAAACAAGCACTTACCAGAGCCCCTCTCTCCTGCATTATGCATGCCAGAGACAGAGTGCTGTGACTGGCTCGAACCTTCCAGGGTTGAGAAGAAGTCCTGGCTTGCCACAGCATGACAAGATGTCCCCGTTGCCTGTTCCACCTCATCCTCAATTCCACTTCCTCGTCCACCACTTCATCCTTGGGGTTAAGTCCACAGGCCACTCTCTCCAGCCCCCGTGAAGTATCCACGGGGCTCTTGGCAGAGGAGGTGGAGATGCCACAGAGAATGGCATCCAGCTCCTTATAGAAGCAGAAGGTCTTCAGCACAGCACCAGAGCAACGGGTTGACTCCCTTGCCTTCTGGTACACCTGCCTCAGCTCCTTTATCTTCACCTGGCACTGATGCATGTCCTGTTCATAGCTCTTCTCCAACATGCCACAAGAAATCTCGCCATAGGGATCGAAGTTCCTATGGCTGGCGCAGAGCTGGGATTGCACAGCCTCCTCTTCCCACAGTACCAGAAGATCCAACAACTCAGGTGTGCTCCAAGTGGAAGAGTGTTGGCTGTGTGGAGCCGCCATGGTCAGCTGAGAAGATGCAATGTGAGCTCTCCACGCCGAGCAAACAGGAAATGGAATTTCAAAAATTCCCAGTCCTATAAAGGGGAGAAGGGGTAGTGCAATAGTGGGGGTTCAGGGAGAAGGGTCAGCCTGAGGCGGGGCCTTGGGGGAGTGGGTGGTGCGAGGGCATGGCCTCAGGGGGCAATGTGGCGTGGGGGGACGGGGCCACAGTTTGGGCACCTGTGGCCCCCATACTTGTAAAGTGCTTCCATCACTCCTGCTCTAAGGCGAAAATGTCTAAGAGGTTTCGGGAAGGCTGTGGCACATGTTCTGTGGTGTAGGTGGCCAGACTGAGAGGTTCCACTGCCCAAGAAAAGGTGTCAGATATACGGTCTTTACCTGGAAGTGCATCTGAGAGACCCAGAGCTTGGAACAGTGACCAATCACTACCCAGACCCAGGGACCTTAGAACCACATATGATTCAGTGGTTAGATCCAATCACAACAGCCTGAAGTTCATCCAGAGAGGAGGACTGGCTCAGGCTCTGACAGTCACTGAAAGAGAGGCAACAGAAAACAAACAACAAAGGAAAAAAATAAGAAGAAATAGAACACACCAAAAACAGAAGAAGGAAAACGTGAGGGAGGAAAAAAGGAAAAATGCACAGAAAAGAAAAAAAATAGACCAAAGACAGGGGAAAGAGGGGAAAAAATGAGGAATGAAAGCATTTTTCTGGAACATGGTGCATAGGAACATGAAGGGTAGCAACAGGGAGTATGCCCAGATACCAATCTAATGCAAGGTGAAGGCTCCAATATCAAATGCTGATGAACCCCTGTTGTTCAGTAAAAAGAACAGGAGTACTTGTGGCACCTTCAGAGACTAACAAATTTATTTGAGCATAAGCTTTCGTGGTTTACAGCCCACTTCATCGGATGCATAGAATGGAACATATAGTAAAAAGATAGGTTTCAGAGTAGCAGCCGTGTTAGTCTGTATTCGCAAAAAGAAAAGGAGTACCCGTGGCACCTTAGAGACTAACAAATTTATTAGAGCATAAGCTTTCGTGAGCCACAGCTCACTTCATCGGATGCATTTGGTGGGCTTTTTCCACCAAATGCATCCGATGAAGTGAGCTGTGGCTCATGAAAGCTTATGCTCTAATAAATTTGTTAGTCTCTAAGGTGCCACGGGTACTCCTTTTCTTTTTGCGAATACAGACTAACAAATTTATTAGAGCATAAGCTTTCATGAGCCACAGCTCACTTCATCGGATGCATTTGGTGGAAAAAGCCCACCAAATGCATCTGATGAAGTGAGCTGTGGCTCACGAAAGCTTATGCTCTAATAAATTTGTTTGTCTCTAAGGCGCCACGGGTACTCCTTTTCTTTTTTAGTAAAAAGATATTTATACATACAGGGAACATGAAAAGGTGGACTGTCTGGCCAAGAAGGAAGTAATACTGAAATGCTCCAAAATTTCTTCTAATACCACGAGACTGGGAGCATACAGAGAGGGATTCACAAAGTTATTTAGGTGCCTAACTCCCATGAGAGTTAGCACCTAACTACCTTTGTGAATCCCACACATCATAATCCTATAATAGGGTGACCAGATAGCAAGTGTGAAAAACTGGGACAGAGGGCGGAGGGTAATAAGAGCCAATATTAAAAAAAATCCAAATATTGGGACTGTCGCTATAAAATCGGGACATCTGGTCACCCTAATCCCATATCATAATATGGGCTCCCTCAGGAATGGGGGGAGAGCCGCAGATTTCTGAGTAGGATAGTCCTCTCCACTCAACTCCATACCATCATGGAGAAAAATATTACGTGAAGAAGATAAATAGAACTAGGATCCAAATTATTGGGTATGTGGAAGGAATTTAGAGTTGCATATTTGGAAGGTAGGAAATGGCTGTTCTACGTTCACAAAAACCAAAATCCTGCCTCCAGCACCTATCACAAGTGATGTAGCTGGACCCCTCTCTCACCCTTTGTCAGTCTTGTCTATTTAGACTATAAGCTGGTCTGGGGGAGGGACAGTTTCTTATTATGTGTTTCCACAGCCAGTGATCCACTAGAGCCCTCTATTTGTTTGGAGCCTCTGGACACTATTATACTGCAATTAAATAATAAGAATACATAAATAATGGTTGGGATAACCTATATGGCCTTTGGTCATTGCATAGCAGAATAGCCTCACCCCAGTCAGATATACGCAGATACTCCCAGTAAATTCAATAGTTGCAGCATTAGGTCCAGACATCGTGAAAACCTTGCTACTGGGTGCATCTGAGTTCTTCCAGTGCTGTGCACAGTGTTAATGCATATGCAGTAAAATCAGAGTTAATGATGTAACCTTCAAGCAGGCCTCTCCATACCCCCACCCAAAGATTAGTTCAAGCAGGAATTGCTGTTAAGAATAATCTCTGTAAAGCTGGTAGGTAGGGATCATTGCCGGGGCAGGAGCTCTGTGCAGATGAACATGTCCAGTACACATCATACTAACTCTAGTTACAAAGTGCTTGCAGAGCACTCTCTATATAGGTTTGGAGAGAGGCAAAATAGGGGTGGACAACTTCTATGTCCCCATCCCACTGTTGACCATAGACTTTCTTTCAGGAGTCCATGGGCAGGGCCTGCCAGAATGTGACCCCAAGGATCTAGCAGTAGGCTGTAGCAATAATGCATGATTCTGCCTCTAGACAGGGCCCCATAAAAATAGAATTTACTTGTGTCCAGAAGAAAACAGCTGATTTCTTTAGGAATTTATACTTCATAATGTATGGGGGAGGGTTAAAGTATACCAAGAGTTGGGCAGCTTGACCCAAATAAGACTGTATTTATCTATGGATGAGCTCAAGTTCAGAGGTAGAGTCGGAAGACATTAATCCCAATTCTGTTCCGACTGAAAACTGGAGGCATAAATTAGACCAGCTCTAGAGACTACTCTGCTGGCCACACTTTCTTAGTGCAGGAGCCCAGAACAGCAGGGACATATTGTGCTCTGGTAAAAGGACAATGAGAATACTTAGGAGGCTAAATAAGAGGCTATTGCAGTAATCAAAATGGACTATAATGAGGGGGTGAATGAAAGATTTGGCTGTGAAAAGAAGATTTGGTGATGAAAAGAAAAGAATGGATGTTGAGGAGGAAGAAATGGCAGGATTTGGATCTGGCCTGGATGTATATGATTGGGAAAGGGAGGAGTCAAAAATACCACAAATTGCAGGTTTGAGTAATGAGAAAGATGGTGGTGCTGTCAGCAGAGAAGGTTTGGGAGGAAACATAAGGAGTTTGATTTTGGTCGTGTTAAGCTTCAGCTGATGACAAGACATTGCATCGGGGAGAGAGGCTGAAATGTGGGATTGAATGGAAGGAGATAGGCTGGGGCAGAAAGAGAGATTTGCAAGTCATTATCCTAGAGATGATAGTGCTGATGAAATTGCCCAGAGACAGGGTGAGAATTGAGAAGAGCCTTGGGTATCCCTACAGGCAGCGGGAGAGGGGAGAAGGAGAGCCTGCGACCTGTGCCGCTTCCTGCAGCTCTCATTGGCCAGGAACGGTGAACCGCAGCCACTGGGAGCTGCAGGCGGCCGTGCAAATGTAAACAAACTGTCTGGTGGCTCGCCAGTGGATTATCCTGAAGGGTCACGTGCGGCCTGCGGACCACAGGTTGCCCACCACTGCTTCTGGGGTTTATAGTCCTGTCACTGGTAAGCAGGCACGTAGCAGTAGTAAATGGGCTCCAGAGCCCTGGAGTAAGGGCAGCCAGACTAGTCACAGGAAACTCTGAGAGGAAAGTGATTTTATTCTGTAGGGACAGTGGATTCTAACACTGTATAGGATGGTTGGATTAATGCTAAAAGGAAAGGGGTAATAATATCATGAAAGAGCAGTGATAAGAAGAGCACTTCCTGGTGGTGGAACCTAATTATTATTTCAGGCCTTGGCTCATTTCAGAAACTTGTAAACTTGATTAATTTCCCATTGCAATGGTAGTTCTGAGTGGCATAACTCAGAAGCTGTTTATAGCTGTCTTCTGTTCCTCTCCTGTTGTTCTGTCCATTGAATTTATTTCCACAAGGCACCATTTAAAAAAAGATTCCATGGGGGACGATGAGAGAAAGCAGACCACAGTTTATATTATTTATACATTGGGGGTGGAGTTGGCAATAGTCAGACTTGTAACTGAAAAGAGGACATAATAGTCTTAGGCCATGTCTACATGTACAGCACTGTGGTGAAGATGCTCTATGCTGGTTTCCCGTAGGCATAAAAAACCATCCCTGCGAGCAGCATAAGCTATGTCTGCAGGAGAAGCTCCCATCGCCATAGCATTGTGCACACTAACACTTATATCAGTATAATTTATGTTACTCAGGGGATAGAATATTCACACCCCTCAGGGACATAAATTTTGCTGACATAGGCAGACATAGCTTAGAATTTTCCAGTCCTAACACTAAAACAGATTCTCACTGGAAGCAAAAAATCCTATAAACACTGGCTTAAACTGCCCCTGCATTTGGAGTACGGAACCTCTACACGTTCCATTCAGAAAGTATTTATCAGGCAAACAGTTAATTAAAATAAATGATTGAACTAATTCTACATATCTGATATCAAAATGTACTGATTTTCACCACTCCAAACAATTTTAAAGACTAAATATTGTGCATGAGTTTGGACAAGTTTTACTGTCTGAAACTACTGGATTGAACAGTTATTTAAAAACAAAATCCATACCAGAGTCTTTCTAAGATTAGGAATACACCACCTTCCTCAGATAATATGGCCATACTTTGTGCCAGAATGAGTATGTGAGGATGGACAGTTTCTGTTTACTGACCTCTCGTGGAAGGATAGGGTTCAGTCCACTTGCCAAGCACAAATTTGAAATTCAAGAAGTAATGGTTCCCTGAGCTCTACAGTCTTTCAAAGTATAAACTGAAAAGCTGAAAAAACCTGCATGTGGAATGCTCACAATTTCTCACTTTTATGGTACTTGCTGATTCTGTCAAGGAAATATCATGTCTAATGGAAACAAATTGTACAGTGGCAGAGACTTTTTAAATAGCCATGTATCATTAATATTTTAATGAGGAGTTCCCACAAGAAAATGTCCCTGTTAGCGTGTGATAAATCCCTTCTTCCAAATGTGCCTGGGCTGCAAAGAGGAACGGGACTGACTGAACTGTCTATTCATTCTTTTTATGTCCAAAACACTGTCTCTTAACCGTAGCCAAGGAAGGAGGGCAACAAATGTATAGGAAATACATTTCACTGGAAATGTTTACACTTAGTTTCTGAAAATGTAGGGGGTATATTGATACTACAGCGGAGTGTTCAAAGAAGTATGATTTGAAATGGGGTGTTGTGTACAACAGGCCTTTCCGGGCAGGGACTCAAGTTCCTTCTTTGTGAAATTTTATTAAAGTACCTAACATTTAATGCAATCTTCTGAATTCCATAGACTACTCTCTAGAAGTATTTTAAAGAGCCCCAGGGATAAATTGTCTCTATTAAGGTAATTAAGCAACATCCAGAGAATGAGAGTGTGTGAGGAGGAGGGGTGGATTACATAGCCCAGATTCTCTAGTCCTAAAGCCACTTTGTGCCATGATGCAACCTTGGACACAATGGAGAATCCAGTCCCATTAGAGAGCAGGAAATCACCCTAATCTTCCCTTTAGTTTAGTGGTAGAATTTTAACAAGGGGCTTCTGAGTGTCCCTGTGAGCCCTTTCCAGCACCTCGTGCCTTTTAAAAACTCTCTAAAAATTAATCCAAACTAAGAGTCTCCCTGCAAAGCAGTAAAACTTATTTTTCAGGACGGTTGTAACCCACCATGAGTCGTGGGAGATCACAAAAATCTTGTTAAAATGTTTTCCCCCCTTTTTTAATTTAAATTTGAAATTTCAATGAAGAATCTTGTAAAAAGAAAACAAAAAACAATCCTGAAATTGCAAAAAGAAAAGGAGTACTTGTGGCACCTTAGAGACTAACAAATTTATTTGAGCATAAGCTCAAATAATGCATCCGATGAACCTTAGTCTCTAAGGTGCCACGAGTCCTCCTTTTCTTTTTGCGAATACAGACTAACACGGCTGCTACTCTGAATCCTGAAATTGTTGGCCAGCTCTATATAGCCACACTTGTGATGACTAAACCAAATAGTTCAGAGATTTGGTTTGGCTAAGCACGAAAAGGTTTGTCTACCTAGTTGAACCCAAAAATTCCCATCCATGCATACTCTTCAGACCCTTTGTGTCCTATGTCCCTTTCTCTGTTAGGCTCTTATTTCTCCTTTGGAACTCCCCCTCCACTTTTTCTTTTCTATAGACTCCCAGTGCCTTCTGAGTCTCTCTGATGCCTCATGATCATATTCCAGGTTTCCAGCTCCTCCAGACTTCCCCAGGGGGTCTTTCCTGCCTGTTCAGTTGTGACCCTTGCCCTTCTAACAGCCCTTCCACAGCACTAATAATTATCCAAAAGATGCATCTAAGGGTAGGAGCCATTAAGAGGCTGTGTTCAGGTTTTATCATTGTTTTCTAACTAATTTCTTACTTTTATTTTATTTTTTTTGCAGAAAAGCTTGTTAAAAATCAACAAAAACCTTTTTCAAACCCCCAAAGTGTGCAGACAGCAGAGTAGCTTGAGTAGGAGTTATGTAATGCACATTTCTTTTTAGATAACTGGAGGCTCAAATAGCAGTGCAGTGCAGGTGATTTTAATATTTTGCGGACACTATAACCTACAACAGATATTTCACTGCCTGCATATTGCTTGCCAAAAACACACCAAAATTTAGCATGCAGTACTTACTGCTATGATTATTTCTGAGTTGCAGGGAACAAAAGAGGATAGCAAGTATTTTTGGAGATAAAGCTTCATTCAATACCAAAATACAGAACACAGCTTGTGACTAAACTAACTGTGAAACAGAATTTTCCTATGGTGGCTGCATGAGAGTAACAAAACAAAGCAAAGCTCAGGTGAGTGAAAAGAATTAGCAGAGGAATAACTAGTTAGCTCTGATGAGAATTTATCAAAAAATGTGTTTTGCTTTTGTTTTTTGTCGTGGCTATATGCTTTCAGAACTTACTTTGAAAAATCATTAAACTTCTATTGATTTTGGTTGGCGTTTGCGATGCAGGAGAAATTTTGAGTGGCAGGCTCATATAGCACTTTAATTAAAATCTCTTTTATAGACATTAAATTCATACTGCTGCTAAACTTATCTATGAATTTTGCTTGCAAAATACTATCTTCAAAACAGATAAATCCAGATCATTCTCGGCAATGTGTGAGGGGAATATTACTGCATTTATGACACAATAGTGATACTGTAAATATTCTGATTTATTTTATCATATCCTCAAGCCAAGGAAAAATAAACCAAATGTGAAGGTATGGTAGTAGAATTCTCATTGTAATGCATGATTGGATCCTTAGATATTTGGGGCCAACTTCATTGCTTGTGTAACTGCATAATATCGGGGGAGTTACAGCATGGTTGTACTTGACCTTTGAAGTTTAACATTAACTAAATGTTCAGGTGGCATTTCTGGTATGTTGTAAGAGATAATGCTGTGGAATTTGGATTAAATATTTAATTTCAACAAAAAGCTGTCTGTATCCTGAATTCAAGAGAAACATGTTTTTCTAACTTTTAAAATAGTTGCTAGACATGGGAGGTGAGCATGAAATTAAATTTCCTTGGAGAGAGCTCATTAAAGTTTGCTCTCTAGAACACACATCTTCCTCTTTTCATGGATGTGTAAATCCTGGGGCATTTGCTGGCCACCATAATTTCTGTAGATATACTGGTGTGTGACCAAACATCAAAGAAATAAGTGGACTGAAATGTACCTCTTTTGTAAACTGTAAATTTGAAGTGTAATTAAAAGGACAAAGAAGTCATTCTATCAAGAGGCAATGATGTTTATAATTTTAATGTTCAATGTATCCTAGAATAACAATGTTCTTTGTAGGGTTGTCAGGAGGAAGTGAATCGAGACTGTCTAGCTCCAAAGCAAACCCATTAGCAGGGAGCTGTCCTCTCAGGATCAACCACAGATTACTAATACAAGGCTAACTAACAAACTACTAAATGCATTTTAACATATTCTGTTAATAGGGTGCTACACAAATGTTTGTATATTAAAACGCTCCATTGTTTGTTTAAATTAGGTTTGGATTGGTACCCTATGAATATTCATTAATTATATATTATTATTATATTATTACTATTAGTTTCTTGCGGACCACATTTTTTTAAACAATCAGCTTTTATTGTACTGGCTTTCTGATGCACTGGACATGTGTTCTAGAGATGGGAGAACATTTAAACATTCTAAGGGCTAAATTCTTCCTTCGGATTCAAAGACGATTCTGGCTGGCTTCAGTGGGAACCACACCCATGGGCAGAATTTGGTCCTAATTGGTCCTACTGTATAAGATTTCAAATTAATCAGTAAAAATATATTTCCACCCTGTATCTTATCTCTTATCTTGAGGCAGGATATTATTTATTATTATGATCATTAGTAGTAGTATTTAGCATTGGTAATACTGTAGTATTTTTTTTTTTTGAGTAGGGGCAGGGCAGGGGGCAGGAGCAGAGTCGGGGAGAGGGACAGAGGCAGGATCCTGAGCCTCAGCAGCTGGGCTGCTGGGAGGGGGCCCCTCTCGGTTTGGCTCAGGGATCTGGGGGGTGGGAAGGGGACCCTCAATGATGCCGGGCTTAGGCTCTATGGCTGGGATGGCAGCCATGGCATCGGGAGGTGGACAGTCTTCAGTGGGGTCCCTGCCCGGGAAGGAGGTTGGTTGCCCCACACCTATAAGGGATACCCCATGGGCCTCGGGTCCCGGCCGCGTGGCACTGGCCATCGCCTCAGTAGGCTCGGCGGCCGTCAACGGGGTGCTACCTGCGGATGGGCAGATGAAAGAACCCAGGGGACCCTTGGAGGCAGGAGCAGAAGCAGCAGTTAGGGGGAGGGAGCATGGGGAAAGGGGGACTGGGGTGAGGTCACTTAGATCGAGGCCCGCTGGCAGAGGGTCATCCTCCCCCTGGGTGACCAAGGTCATACCCAGGGCCTCTATCTCCTCATAAATGGAGGGGAGATCACCTTCCACCACCCCAGGGTTCTCCCTGCTGACACCCAAAGTGACGCTCACTTCAGGGCTTTCAGGGGCTTCAGCTGTTAAAGGGGCAGGAGGGGCTCCATCGGGGGCCTCTGAGGGAAGGGACTCCAGTGGAGGAGTGGTACTGCCCTCCGGTGCTGCCACATCTTCCCCAGCTGGTACTGGTGGACAAATTCCACCCGGGGGCAAGGCGAAAGGCCCGGCATCGGTGTCCCCTTCCTGGTCTTCCGCATCAGTGGGAAGGAGCAAGCTCGAGCCTTCTGGTTGTCCCGCTTCCCCTGTACTAGGGTCCAGCCCTCCATGGCATCATCTGGGGGCTGGCTAATAGGGATCAGGTCGGCGGGTAGGGACGATAGCTCAGGGATTCAGGGAGGTAGCAGTGGGGCAGCATGAGGGAGGGAAGATTCCCCCTGGGGCGGGTCCTCTCCCATGCCCGGTAGGTATAAGAGACCAGGGAGGCTCAGCCTCCCCAAACAGGATGCGGCGCACCTCTCTCTAGAGGTGCTGCCGCCGGCCTGCCGCCTTCAGAGTGCTGCTGCCAAAAGGGCATCTGGGCCATAACCTCACCCATGCTCCACTCGTCCTCTCCCCCCATCACCCTGCCCACACTTCTCCTCTTCCCACCCCCTCTCCCTCATTCCCCCAAGGTCCCGCCCTTGCTCTGCCTCTTTACCCCGAGGATCCCAATGCCGCTCACCTCTCCACCCCTCTGAGGAACGGTGGGCAGGGGAGGTCTCGGGGGAGGGGGCGGAGAAGTGCAAGCAGTGGGTAGGGCGGCTTCGGGGGAGGGATAAAAGAGGCACAAGCAGCGGCAGCCTCAGGGGAGGGGACCAAGAGGCACAAGAAGTGGGCGGGGGGCCTCGGGGGTGCAGAGGAGGGAGTGGTGGGTAGGGGAGCTTCGGGGGAGAGGGTAGAGGGGGAGGGGACCAACCAGGAGCGGGGCCTGGGGTGGAGTGTGGACAAGGCCTTGGGGAAGGAGGCAGAACAGGGGCGGGCCTCAGGGTGGAGCAGGGGTGGGGCCACAGTCCAGACACCAGTGGCCTTCCCCACTTCTAGGAAGCTTCTGGTGCTTACACCCAGCCTCCCCAAATGCAGGAGTCACACGCTGCCCATGATATTTATTATTTATACCCACTGTGGTAGGGACCAAAGGCCCCAGTCAGGATCTGGTACCATTGTACTACATACTGAAAAACATGAGGCTGGATGGCTGAAGATCAGGGTGTCCCTATTAGCTCTTGTGGCTCCCCCATCCAGTGCACCCAAGGAGAGCTAGGGCAGAATGAAGAATCTACTCTGTTGTCTGTAGCACACGTGAAGGTTGTTAAACTGCTTTGCTTTGCTATTTTGCTTTGATGAAGTAGTGTAAAGGATGCAGAACATATCATTGAATCTGGTCCCAAAAAGTAAAAAGAAAAGTGGAAAGAAAATAAAGATTTTTTTGTTATGCCTATTACAAGACAGTAATAAAATTGTAAAATATAATAAAATTATAGAATTGTCTAGAAGCTAGGAGGAGAAAGAGAATGAGTGAAGTCAATGGCGACTGCATAAAGGGTCATAAATAAGGAGTGGAATCACCTGTGTTTGGACACGGAAGAGAGGGGAGAAGATGGAGCTGTGAATTGTCTGTTTACTACAATGCTGTCGGAAGGCCAGCAGACAATATAAAATCGGATTCTAAATCAAACTGACTAGCACACCTTAGTTTTCTATCTTGAGTCTTCAATGTTGAATTCACTATGTGGTTTTACCAGTAATAAATGTGAAAGCTGCAGATCAGTGCTGCGAACATATGATTAATGTTTAGTGATTATCAAACTTTGTATAAACTTATCTGACTCTACATGTCTAAAGTTGAAGGGAGTGTAGGAAATAAGTTCTGAAGTAATGAAAAAAAATAATTTTGAAATAAAATGTAAACCTTGATAAGTAGTAAGACAGGAGTCATATCCATCTCAAAAGGTACAGAAAGTCAGTTTTTCAGATTCTTCAAGATTAAAGGAGTCACTGAAACTCTGTCTATTGAAATGGAAGAGTAGAACATTAACTTAATGATCCTGAAAGTGAGACATTTTCCATGCCGTTGTCATCATGAAAACATAGATGTGATGATAATTTAAGTCCCAGTGTCAGGCTCTTTAGCAATTCTTCAGCATCAGGTTCATTTATGAGCAATCTCTGTTCATCTTCTGCTTAAAATTTATGTTCAGGAAAGGAGTTGTTGCACACTTGATTGCATCATAATGGTGAAAAATTATGGAAGTAAAATTAGTTGAATTCAAAATTGTGTCAAATTTTAAAAGACCCACACCCTTGTTTAAGCAGCCCAGTATTAATCAAGTGTGTTTTTCGCATATTTGGACTGGTTAAATCTAAATTGGGCAACAGGTTAGATTCTGAAAAAGCAAATAAGCGGGTAAAAGTATCTCCAAACAAATACAAAAGTCTGGTGGGTCTAGCCAGTTAGCAGACCAGAGGAGTAGATTATTGTGTCTTGTATTTTACTTACAAGATTGCAAGCTCTTCATTTTGGACAGAATGCCTTTTTATGTCTGAGGAATAATTATGCATATGAAGTGAATGTATATGTTTTGTGTTTTACTTCATAAAATCTTCATGGCCTGTTTTAGTTTTACTCAGAAGAAAAAGTGTTACTTTTTTTTTCAGGATGCAGTCAAATCAAAACAGCCTGATTGTAAGATGCTGTCTGAATCAGGTGTCTACACAGTACAGACACTCCATGCCCCTCCCAGCCTGGGTATAAATAGCAGTGTAGACAGTGAGGCACTGCTTAGGTGAGTAAAGACACACCAGAACCATAGGGATGCACTCACCACGGCTCTCTAACTTGCCCAATCAGTGGCCCCTGATCTACACTTTCTATTATTAGCAGTGTATTGTTCCCCTGCTGGAGCCTTGCCCCGCTGCCCGAGTCTTTCACTGCAGCGAGGAACAGCTCCAGCAGCGGGAGCTGCTGGGGCATTTCCCTGCTGCCTCCTCCCCGACAGACCCTTTTCCTGTTGCTGGAGGATCAGGACACTACGCTGCTAAAAATAGCAGTGTAGATGGGAGAGACACTATTTGGGTGAGTAGAGAGCTGTGTAGGATATGTACCCTAAGTTTCTCTCATGTCTTTACTCATTTAAGGAGTGCCTCACTGCTGTTTATACCCATGCTGGGGGGGCATGCAGTGTGTATAGTCTACACGCCGCCATACGTATAGACTATAGCCTGAGAGAAGAATGTTCATATTGGTTTGGTACTCAACCGTAGCTATGATGAGAGCTATAAAATAGTAAAGATTAAATGACTGAGATACAATTTGTTCTTTATAAATCTCCCTGCCTTTATTATTTCTATTACAGGCATGCCTAGAGGCGCCAATGAATGTAGGGACGCTATTGTGCTAGGCAATGTACAAACACATAGTAATAGACAGTCCCTACCCACAAAGAGTTCACATTCTAAGGGCTAGATTGTCACAGCCCTCAGCTATGCAGGGGAGTAAGAGGCAGTAAGACCCCACCTTTTACTTCCCTGCTCAGATTGCCCTCCACTGCAGCTAGTGTTGCAGGGGTTATCAGCACTCACTCAATATTCCTGGCAGCAAGCAAGTGCATTGGGAGGAAACTGATAGGAGCAAGGAGTAGGAGGAGCCCTGTCTTTGCCCTCACCCTTGTCAGCCAGAGTAGCTGGCAAAGTGCACAGGGGAAAGTAAGCTGTTCTATAAAATGGATAAAACAATTTATTCCTCCCCGAGTGGAAGGGAACAGCTGGCAAGAAAGCCAATGGAGTCACAGTTTGTTCTCTGACTTGCACTAGGATCAGTGAAGCTATGTGTCTCCCCTAACCTGAGGAAGTGCTCTGTGTGCAGGGCCAGCTCTAGGCACCAGCAAACCAAGCACGTGCTTGGGGCGGCACTTTTCAAGGGGTGGCACTCTGGCTCTTTTTTTTTTTTTTTTTTTTGCACTTGGGGCAGCAAAAAAACCTAAAGCTGGCCCTGTCTCTGTAGCTTGAAAGCTTGTCTCTCTGACCAACAGAAGTTGGTCCCATAAAAGATATTACTTCACCCATCTTGTCCCCTAACTTAGGGTAGATTGTAAAGTGGCAGTGTAGCCCTGAATAGACAAGTCAGACAATGAGTGGGAGAAAGTCTTAACAATTAAGTGAACCCTAATATAATAAAGTTACTCTTATTCTCATTAGGTAATGGCATGTGATAAGAATCACTCAGTAAAAGAAGACAAGATGCCTGGAAGCATGATGTCAGTATCCTGCCATAAGCACCATTTCCTTTTGGTTGGCTTTCTTGGTTTCTGTCTTAACAGTTTTGTGAGAGGTCAAAAGAACAACACTCTGATTTTCACCAAGGAAAACACAATTCGCAATTGCAGCTGTTTTGCTGATATCCATGATTGTGACTACAGCTTGGCAAACCTCATGTGCAGTTGCAAAACCATCTTGCCTTATACAATAGATAGAGCCAGCTACCACAGTGACCTAACAATCTGGTTCACAGATACGACTGGGCTTGGAATGCTGTTGAACTTTACAGTGGTGCAATACCTGAAGCTTTCGCTCTGTGGCTCCACTCCTCTTCCAACAGAATACCTGGCCATTTTGGGATTGCGAAAGCTGCAAATAAACAGTGAGGTTAAGGGCCAATTTCTAGAGCAAAATTTAACAATCTACCATAGCAGCGACAATGAGATGAGAGACAAACTGAAGGTGCTACACAAAGACAGGCAAATGTTTTTGTATATTTCTGTCTTGGATACATCTCTTTTCAACAGGTATTCTTTACTGAAGTCCTACAGTGTGGAAAATGTTTCCAGCATTACAGACCACTTTCCAAGTCTGCCATATTCTGATATATTTTCAACTACTAATAACAAAAGCTACGTTGTAACATTCATTTACTGAAGTTGTTGAACATGTTTCAGCGGTACAGTAAGAGGGCATGTTAACCTATCATTAGAACAAGATATGGAGCTTTTGCAAGTCTGTTTTGTTTGAGCCAGAAAGGAAAGTAAGCGTGGGTCAGTTCTTACTGCACTCAAAATGACATTACTCACAAAATGTGGGGTTCAAAATAGTTTGAACACAGATAATTAATTCTGTAACCTGTTTCTTAGAGAACAAAGAAAGTGTGGAACAATCAATTTTAAAAGTGCTGTAACTAAGTTTTCAAAATGACTTAATTATTGTATGGTATAGATTGAAATATGTTGATTAATTTTGTTATGAAATGTGCATTACTTGGGCATATGAAAACATGACAATGTACCTTTTAGGTATGGAACTACCTAATAATAATAATAACCCATCTGTAATGTGTTTTTACACATTCTTCTAGATGTAGTAAATATGTGGAAAATGTATAAGTAGTATGAATTATAGTGAGTTTGTCTAGTTATATGTACCGAATCTCTTTTATCTTTTTACATAAAAGTACATGGACCTTTTTCAGTTGTAGTTTGAAAGCTCACACCATTATTTGCCTTGGAAAACCATTAGGCTAGTGTATGATGAACAATTATGTCTCCTTATGAAGCTGTTTAATTACTCCAGTGTTGTCTTAATTTGGTTCTACATTAACACAGAATTTGGAGATACCCAGAAGTCATCTATTACAGGACAGGCCCAACAAAGAAAATAACAGAACGCCACTAGCTGTCACCAGCCCCCAACTAAAACCTATCCAGCGCATCATCGAAGATTTACAACCTATCTTGAAAAATGATCCCTCACTCTCACAGATCTTGGGAGACAGACCAGTCCTCGCTTACAGACAGCCCCCCAACCTGAAGCAAATACTCTTCAGAAACTACACACCACACAACAGAACTACTAACCCAGGAACCTATCCTTGCTGATTCCAATTCCGTCACATATTTATGCAAGTGACACCATCACACTAAGGACCTAATCACATTAGCCACACCATCAGGGGCTCGTTCACCTGCACATCTACCAATGTGATATATGCCATCATCTGCCAGCAATGCCCCTTTGCCATGTACATTGGCCAAACCGGACAGTCTCTACGCAAAAGAATAAATGGACACAAATCTGACATCAGGAATCATAACATTCAAAAACCGGTAGGCGAACACTGCAACCTCTCTGGCCACTCAGTAAAAGGGTGGCAATTTTGCAACAGAAAAGCTTCAAAAACAGACTCCAACGAGAAACTGCTGAGCTTGAATTAATATGCAAACTAGATACTATTAACTTGGGTTTGAATAGAGAGTGGGAGTGGCTGGGTCATTACACATATTCAAACTATTTCCTTAAGTTAAGTATCCTCACATCTTCTTGTCAACTGTCTAAATGGGCCATCTTGATTATCACTACAAAAGTTTTCTTCTCCTGCTGATAATAGCTCATCTTAATTAATTAGCCTCTTACAGTTTGCATGGCAACTTCCACCTTCTTTGTATGTATATATATCTCTTCTTACTATATGTTCCATTCTATGCATCTATGCTGTAGCCCACGAAAGCTTATGCTCTAATAAATTTGTTAGTCTCTAAGATGCCACAAGTACTCCTGTTCTTTTTGTGGATACAGACTAATACGGCTGCTACTCTGAAACTTGGAGATAGACAGGCTTCATATTAATTAAAGTAGTACTTTTGGCTGCACAGATGCAGAAATCTGACAGTACCTTTGGAGCTGGCTCCAACAGACCCTTTTATATAGGTTACCAAAGATGAATTGCCAGTGACATACTGTTTTCACAATAAGGCAAAGTTAATTATACCATATATATAAAGTATAATAAAAAAAGTATCTAGAACAGCAGATCTTTACAGTCTTGTACTGTCAATAAGGGATATCTAACAAATCTTTCCTCCTCAGCCTGTGATAACACCTGGGGGAGTGATGGTGTTAAGGGACTTAGGAATCTATTAATTAGGATTCCTTTTAAATGGGAAAACATTATCATAACTATAACCAAGAAAGATGGCAGGGCTTCTGGACAAAGAACAGTGTTTCTGAAAAGGGAAAGGGGGTAATGGTGTTGTAAGTGGTCAGAAGATAAGGAAATCCTTCCCTGAGAGAGATTTCAAGAATACTCAAAACTTGGCGCAGTCTGGTACATTCCAAAGGCTGGGGAAAAATGAAAAAATGCTCTCTAGAAGTATTTGCTAACTTTTAATACCAGTAGCTGATATCTCTGGCAGGCATGATTTAGCAGTCTGCAAAGAGAGGGTAAACTCACTCTGACCACTAATTTCTATCTTTCTGATCTATATATGTTGTCAGACCATCCTCACCATCATGGTATCTTTAACAAGGAGCTCCTATTTAAAATTATGAAGATATGAGTTAGGCCCTCCACATGCAATATTTATTTATATCCATGAATAGTCCTAAATACCCTGATGCCATAAGTAACTACCAGCATCATTTTACCTACTTTTTTCTCTTTACTCTTTTATTTTCTTTAGGGCTTTGTTTCTGATGGTGAGATTCAGCATTATTTTATTTTTATGTCTGAAAAGACACATTTTCTCTTTTGTGAAAACAGATTCCATCAAAGCACTAACCACTTGGATCTGAAGCTTCTTTCTCCCTTCTCCCAATCAAGAGCCACAAGTACTTACTCATTTTTTAACTTAGTCACTACTCAGGCAAACTCCCATTGCAACAGCGAGTAAGGATAGAGTATAAAACTTGAGTGAAAACTGAGTAAGAACCTCAGAGTTTGGCCCACAGAGAAAAAACAGCTCTTCTTATGCATTCTTCAATTTTATTTGCATGTAGGACCTTTCATTTATTTACTTTTAGGGAATAATTAAAAAGATGCCTATCCAAAAATTAGGCATTCTAACTTGTCCTTATAACATCCAACGACAATATGACGTAGTGCTGAGTGTCCATAGCCACACTATATAGCTTTATTCCAAGTATCTAAATGTTCTACAGGGTTATTACTAGGGCTGTCAATTAATTGCAATTAACAAGCAATTAACTCAAAATAAATTAACTTGATTTAAAAAAATGAATCACAGTTTTAATCACATAGTTAAACAATAACAGAATACCAATTTAAATGTATTATGAATATTTTTCTACATTTTCAAATATATTGATTTCAATTACAACACAGAATACAAAGTATACAGTGCTCACTTTTTTTAATTTTTATTACCAATATTTGCACTGTAAAAAAGATAAAAGTAGTATTTTTCAATTCACCTCATACAAGTACTGTAATGCAATCCAATCTCTATCGTGAAAGTGCAACTTACAAATGTAAAATTATTTTTTTTACATAACTGCACTCAAAAACAAAACAATGTAAAACTTTAGAGCCTACAAGTCCACTCAGTCCTACTTCTTGTGCAACCAATTGCTAAGACAAACAAGTTTCTTTACATTTACAGAAGACAATGCTACTTATTTACAATGTCACCTGAAAGTGAGAACAGGCATTTGCATGGCACTGTTGTAGCCAGCATAGCAAGGTATTTACATGCCAGACATGCTAAACATTCATATGCCCCATCACGCTTCAACTTGTAGATATTTAACAGTGCAAATATTTGTGATAAAACGTAATATAAAATGAGCACTCTACACTTTGTATTCTGTGTTATAATTGAAATCAATATATTTGAAAATTAAGAAAAACATTCAAAATTATTTATAATGTAAATCGGTATTCTATTAACAGTTTGATTAAAACGGCAATTAATTTTTTAATCATTTGACAGCCCTAATTATTACTGATCTGGTGAAACCAGGTTAATTGCAGACAATTGTGTAGCTACTGACAGTCCTTGGCTGGGCAATGTCCCCTCCTGACCTCAAGTCCAATCTTCAAGGCGCTATGTGCAGGGACTTTATCTCTACTGCAGGCTATATGACCAAAAAGTGCCAGCCAGCAGTGATTGTGACGTCAATCCTCTCGTGGCCAGTTCTCAATAATACATCCCTATTATTGATGAAATCAAACCATCTTATACCCAGTAGTCACCGCTGGCAATGCATATGAAATGCCTCCAGCCTCCCTAATGTCTTGTTTAAGCAACATCTATGTTTCAGAATCAGATCCATATAAAAGGCTCAGAAGTACACAGGTTTGATAAATCCATACTTTTGTATGTAGTTTCACCTTCTTTTGGCACCTTAGAGACTAACAAATTTATTAGAGCATAAGCTTTCGTGAGAGCTGTAACTCACGAAAGCTTATGCTCTAATAAATTTGTTAGTCTCTAAGGTGCCACAAGTACTCCTTTTCTGTTTGCGAATACAGACTAACACGGCTGCTACTCTGAAACCTGTCACCTTCTTTTGGCTCCAGGGCCTGTGCAGGTCCTTCATGGTAGAGACTACTAAACCGATTCTCCTTAGGCTATCTCGCTGGCTACAACCATTTGATGACAATGTACTGTCTGGACAGATGAAATTGTCCACTATTTCCACAGTTTGTCTAGCAGCACAGCTATCTTGTATCACAGTTTTTGCACTGACACTCTGGATTTTTGTTTTTGCCCAAGAAATCCTTAGTTCCAGGGCAGCTGCCGCATGCAGGAAGCTCTCTAGTGTGTTTGTAAGATCATTTGCGCCCTGGCTGAAGAGGATGATATCACGCGGATAATCCAGTTTGGTAAAAGAAGTTGATCCAAGTTATATCAGTATTTGTGGAGACATGTTCAAGGAGCCAGTCCATTGGATGGCAGAACAGGGCTGCGGGCAGGACATATCCAGTGGTGCAAGTACAGTGGTACGGTCCAGTATGCCATACCAGTAAGATATTTATAGTTAGTATGGCATACGGGAAAGACACAGGAGAAGCCCGCCCCCAGCCCTTCCACGCAGCGGCATCTCCTGAGTCCTCCTGCCTGGGGTCTACAGGGCTGGGGGTATGTGTGCTGGGGCAGTACAGCAGCTGTGCTGGAGGAGCTGCTGGCATGGGGAAGCCAGGCGGCCCCATGTTCTGCTCCTTTCGCTGCCGCAGTTCTGGAGAGCCCTGATCTCCCAGGAACCACAGTGGCGAAAGAAGCAGAATGTGGGGCCGCCGGGTGGCTCCACGCCGGCAGCTCTTCCGGCGTGGCTGTACCACCCACAGCCCTTCCACACAGCTACATCTCCTGAGTCCTCCTGCCTGGGGTCTGTACAGCAGAAGTCTCTGGCGTAGTAGGAGGAGGGGATTGGACTAGATGATCTCCTGAGGTCCCTTCCACCCCTGGTATTCTATGATCATATTCTTCTTCTAAGGACAGAATTCCATTCCCTCCCCTCCCCCGCCACAGGTAACATGGGATAGATTTGGATCATGGGGAGGGGACAGGGAGAGCACAGGGGCCCTGGGCTGGGGGTGGAGTCACGTGGGGAGGTCACGTGGCCCCCCTCTGTCTCCCTCCCATGGGTGCAGCGTACCGGCAAGAAATGATTTCTACTTGTACCACTGGACGTATCCCTGCTTCACCCCAGATCTAATGTAAAACCTGTCAGACCTATGAGTCCCTCATTGCATCCGTGCCCATGAGTCATTATGTGGATCTTGAATGAATCTCAGGAAGATGTCGGGAACACCAATGCCTGACAGGGCCTTCCACAGGTCAGCTCTATCGACAGAACTGAAGGCTACCTTTAGGTCTACATATGCTGCTGTCAAAGGACAATTGAATTCATGATTGATCTCAGATAAAAGATGAAGAAGTATAGCGTTCATTGTAGATCACACAGCAGTGAAGCCTGATTGCTCTGAGTGATGCTGTTTCACAAGGAAAGGCTGGAGCTGGGCAAGTAGGACATGTGTAAAAACTTTTCCAGGAACATTAAGCAGAGTTATTGACCTATAGCTCCTGCACTCTGTGTGTGGGACTTTCTCCTTATAAAGTGGGTTGATGATCCCTTCCTTTTACTCTACTGGTACATTCACAGTAGTCCAAGCCTAGACAAAAAGTTGGTATAATGCTGCACTTATGGCCTCTACGGCACACCTGATAAGTTTGGGTGTTATACGGGCAGGTCTGGTGCATGCCTGTTTCACAGTTTCTATAATATCCAGCAACATTCAAAAAACAAACATTCAAGAGGAACAAAGGAAGCCCCCAATCCTGCAAACATTTACAATCATGCTTAACTTTACTATCATGAAATCGCATTGATTTCAATTGGACTACTCATGGTAGTAAAGTTAAGAATGTGGATTTTTAAAGGATTGGAACCTAACTCAATTCAGCAAGACAGTGAATCAGCTACAAACAACCTCCTTTCCACCTGCCATCTCTGGGAATATACCCTCAACCTTCTACAAAAAATTATTTCAAATAAATAAATAAATGGCTTTTTAGTTGATCTTGCGAACTCTCATGATTTTATCATGAGTCTTGAAATAACTGGTGTTTTCTTAAAGCTGCAGATCCTAGAGTCACATGTATACATGAGAATTCCAGCTTTCATAAACAAAAACAAATTTCTAGCCTTCCTGATTACTGAGAAAAGCATGGAAATATATTCCCAGTGTATCCTAAAGGCTCACAAACCAGAAAGCAAATAAAAAGAACCTAAAATGTACTATTAATCTTCATCTCACTAATTTTCACCCAATGTCATGATGTTGAGGTCTTACTCATGATATGGAGCCTTTGGCGTTGCTTCATAAATGCTAAGAGCTCATGGCTTCTGAATTGTGGCTGAGTTGAGAGAGACATAGCTCTTCATGAGCAAGTGAGAGAGACTAATTCAGATTGGTTTTCTAGGAACTCCAGCCACCACCTCTCTAATCAAGCATATTAAGATTGAAAGCACAAATTGTTTTTGGATGATTAATAATCCTGAGGCAGGACACTTCTGTCTTAAAAATTCTCAGAATTGGTTTATACAAAGTAACTCATTTATGGATGTTAGTACACCATATATAAAAACTGATATAATCAAGAAAGTCTAATAGATTATTAGTGACTATATGTGAGGGTCTGCTGCCCTCTAGTAAAAAGGCATTGAATAACAAAGTAATTAAGTATTACCATAACATCTTTTAAAATGGAAGCATGCAGTACTATTAAATATGAGCTCTGGCTTTGGTGGGAAGGCTAGTATGGAAATAGGAAAGCACGTAAGTCTTCCAGATACTGTAACTTAAAAGAAAACTGCACTTAGTTTTGCTCAGAGTAATGTTATGAATAAAGGTCGCATAATAAAATCCTCAACCCTATGCCCAGCTGAGCACAAGAGAACTCTGATCGGGAAGTAGGGAGGAATCCTTCCTCCAGCCCATGAGAGGGAAAGGAGCTGCAAAGTGGAATTAGCTAGAGTAGCCTCTGCAGTCCTCATGCCCCTGTTCTAGAGACATCAAAGACTTGAAAGTCAAGTCAATCAACCTGCTCCTTACCCTACCCTGTTTCTGTTGTGCCCTAAAAAAAGCTGCTGCCTTAGGAGATGCCACATAGCTGGCCTCCAGTGCAGCACATGTAGACACCACGTAAGCTGCAAACTCTATTAATGTCACAGTTCAGGACCACTCTCATCTGCAGGTGAAAGGGAGGATCTGGGCCATACACAAGCACCACTATTTCTGGCTCCGTCTTGAAGCAAATAATGTATCTTTGTGAAACAAGTATCGGGGTCCAGGTAAGATGCCTAAAAAATTTTAAGCCATTTTCCAGGCTTTAATAGTAGTTGAACAATTTGATGAAGACCTGTAGTATTTAACAATGTATTTTCATGAAAAGGTTAATGTTTACATACGATTCTCTATTTGGCTCAGTTTGCAGCATGTAAGGAAAGTGGATGCCATAAAGTCTTTCAAATTAATGTGTGCTTCTCATTAGTGGGAACATCAAAAAATTAAATATATCAAAAAATGGAAACTGGTGCAAGGGCTATGGAATGGTTTTCCTGTCACTCAGTAGTTCATGAACAACCTATGAACAACACTATAAATTTAGAACAGCACAGAAATTAGTTATATAGCACCTTTCCTATTCAACAGGGTTTACAAAGTGATGAGTTCGATGCTGGCAATACAGTGACTGTGTAAGCAAGGGGATTCTTGGGGAACCTGCTCTTCTGAGTGACCTCGTCTGCCTCTGCTTTCCATTTCAGTCTCTTTAGCTCTCCATGCTGTCTGTCATTTTTCAGTCTCTCCCACTGATTCTGTCCCCTACTTCTGCCATTCCCTGTACCCATTCTCTCTCCACTACCTCAATTTCCCAAAGTCTCTGGCCCCTTTTTCTAGTATTCTCACCTTCCTTGCCAGCAGGGCAGCCAGCCAGAGGTACCTCTGCCTCCTCCTCCCAGCTACCCTAGGCTTACTTGGATCCAAAAGAGGGAGTTGTGAGAGCAAAGGGAGATGGAGGTAGGCTGCCTGAAATTTCTCTAATATAGATGCCAACTGTGGTTGGAAAGAGGATCTACTGGGAAGCTCCTGCAATCTTGCTAGATGCCTGATATCCTAGGAGGGTTGCAGGGATGCGTTGGGAGCTGCTAAACAGTGTCATGTGAGTTGCTAACTCTTCTGATTTTAGATGCTTTGTTTCAAATTGTATTATTTTCTGATTTCTACCAGCAAACTCATGAATTTTGCTTAGTTAAAATGGCCACCATCTCTTATTACTTCCAGTGGGAGGGACTGACCAGGCTGCCCTCAGTTCTGATGAAACCATTTCCTGACTATAACCCCTAATAAAGATGGTCCCCAATTTCCATTTTTTTTCTAAGAAGACAGAAGCCAGGCTGTCTTCAGGGAGGATGGCTATTCTTAGTGCTTATAGTTGATGAATGGTGAGTAAACATGGGAAGGGAGGCTGCAGGGAGATTGAGGAGGGAGCACTAGGGAATAGGAGAAAGGAGTCTTGAAAGGTTACAGGGTTGAGGCAGGAAAGGAAACTGAGGGAAATGAGCACTAGAAGGGATACATCTTGTGCATTTATAGTTGACCCCTGGGATGTTTTAAGGCCCACTCAATTTGAACTCTGGTAGGACTTGTGTATGATAAATGTATGACCTTGTCCTAATACCTTTATTAGTGGGAGACTTTTATTTTGAAATTTAAACTATAACAGGGGGAATTAACCTCCCTCTGTGGGAGAAAAGGCTGAGACCCAGAAAGTGGAAACAGAACAGAACATACTCCTGGGGAAATTCTGCACCACTGCATATGTGCAGAATTTATATCCCCTGCAGATTTCTTTGCTTCCCTGCAGAAAAATGACTTTCTGACGGGGAAGCAAAGGGAAGTCACAAGAGCAGTCATGCAACCCTCCCCAGCAATATGTTTCGGGAGCCCAGCAGAGAGATAAATCACTGTGGGGCAGGAGGTGGGAATGGGGAAGACCCCACTGGTGGCTCTTACCCTGCACTGGATTCAGCTGCTAATCCCGGCTGGGGAGGATGGAACAACTTCTTCCCTTGCATGGCACCCGGGGCTGGGTCAGACTCATCCCATGATTTCTCCCCTGGCTGAAGGAAGCTCTGCAAACTCTCACCCCCACAATCCCCGGTTTCCTGCCCCCATCGCTCGTCAGCTGCAGGGGGAGGGATCCCTGTACAGGGAGCTGCTCCCCCATCTGCTAAACCCCAATGCATCCAGGCCACCCCCATATCCAGACCCTCCTACCGAACCTCGCTCCCAGCACTCAGAACTCCACCCCCCCCATAAGCCCCATTCCCCCTGCACCACCCTGATGAGTCACCTGCACCTGGATCCCCACCCGACTGAGCCCCAACCAAGTGCATCTGGATCCTCCCACACCCCTCTGCTGAGCTCTATCTCCCCACACCCAGACCTTCCCTGCTGAGCCCTAACCAGTTTCATCTGGACCCCTCTGCACAGTCTGATGACTGTTGCACCCAGAACCCCCCCAACAAGCCTCTTTGCATCCCAAGCCACCTGCACCCAGATTGCCCCACACAGAGCCCTCTCAACCCACACCTGGCTCCCCCTACACTTGAATCCTGCCTTGCTGAGCCTGCCCGCCTACACTTGGTGCACTTGGCACAGAGGGGCAGGCCCAGTCCTTGTGCTGTGTCAGGGTTACATGCAGCCACATCGCTGAGTCTGTGTCCAGGGGGAGGGGGTAGCCTGCACAGTGACCCCCTCCCGTGCAGCCAGGGGCCTGTGCTCCCCAGGGCCACGCTGGCGCCTCCACCAGCCCCTTAGTGACACAAACCCGTAGAGGTCAGTCCTAAAGCCCTAAGCAAGTCATGGGCAGCGCCGAGCGCCGCGGAAGTCAAGTTTCCAACGTCCTCAACGGCACTTCCGTAGCGCCACCCGCCCGACCTCCTGAAGCAAAGGCACCTGGGCGGCCACTGCAGTCACGTGATCGCTCCCCCCCCTCCCTTGTTTCCCCACTCACACAAGATGGCGGCGGCTGTGCAGTCGCGAGTGGGCGCTCTAGTCCTCTACCCTCTATGGTTGCGCGAGGCACGCTAGCCCGGCGCCGCACTCTATGGTGCGGCGCGCAGTCGCTTCCCCTGGCAGCCGCTGGGGGCGACTGGGCGGGCCAGCAGGTGGCGCTGTGGCTGCCCGGTTATCATGCTCCGGGGAGCTGGCGCTGGAGCTGGGTCGCGGCGCGCTGCGCTGCTGCGGGGCGAGTGTCTGGGCTGCGCGGTGCCGGGCCCGGCGGGATGTTCCGCAAGGCGCGGCGGGTGAACGTGCGGAAGCGGAACGACTCGGAGGAGGAGGACGAGGAGCGGGAGCGGGACGAGGAGCCGCCGGAGCCGCTAGGGGCGGACGGGCCCGGCGAAGCCGCCATGGCCCAGGCGGCCCCGCTTCTGCCGCTCCCCACCGGCTGCGTCCCCCTCGCCGTCCCCGCCCTGACGGGCTGCGGGGCGGGCAGCGGCCTAGGCCCGGGCTTCGCTCCCGGCCTGGCCGCGCTTCTGCCGACGCCGCCACAGCAGGGGAACGGGCTGCCGGGGGCCGGGCGGGCCAGGGAGCGGGAGCGGAAGCGGCTGCGGGAGAACAAAGAGGCGCCGGCGCCGCGGGCCAGTCTGCTCAGCTTCCAGGACGAGGAGGAGGGTGAGTGAGGGGGGCCGGGCAGTGGGGCCCCAGCTGCACGTAGCCAGCCCCTGGGAGGCCCGGCCCCCCAGCGTCGCTGCAAGTCAGGAGGGTCGGTGTTGGGGGGGGGGGAGGGGAAGAGGCCTATCGGGCCATCAGGTCAAATCTCCCCCCCCCCCCCATATAGGCCCTGGTTCTTCCTTGCCGGGGCCACGTGTGACTCGGGACTTACCTACTGCGGTTCATATTAAGGCAAAATGTTGAACGTGTGGTTTCCCCCAATAAGGACTAAGTGGAGAGGAAAACTAGCACTGAAAGAGGGGCCATCACAGCGATTCACAGTGTATTGTTTGGGTAATAAGGTATCTTCAATTTTTGATTTAAAAATGATATAAAAAGTGCACGTCCGTTTTTGTGATTTTTTTTTTTCCGTTTGCCTTCTGTTTTTGAGCCTTTAAGATGCAACGAGGGGCTTATTTTTATATTTTAATCTGCAGCCGGGATAGTTAGGTATGTTTTTTTTTTTTAAATGAAAGATGAGATTCTCATATATTGATAAAAAGAAGGAGGACTTGTGGCACCTTAGAGACTAACAAATTTATTTGAGCATAAGCTTTCGTGAGCTACAGCTCACTTCATACAGACTAACACGGCTGCTACTCTGAAACCTGTCATATCTTGATGTGATTCCAGGAGTTTGGGCTTCAAGAAGAACACCTGTTATCACAAGGCTTATGATAAAATTATGAGAGTTTATAGCACTGAAAACATGCAATTGTACTGCCTACTTGTCAAAACTTGTATGTTAAATTTTGAATTTAGATTTATTGGATATTTTTGTTAGTAACTCTACTATGAAGTTGTGCTGTGCACCATGTGAAAAGACTTGACAGATGGTAA
Source organism: Dermochelys coriacea (assembly GCF_009764565.3). Classification (NCBI taxonomy): domain Eukaryota; kingdom Metazoa; phylum Chordata; order Testudines; family Dermochelyidae; genus Dermochelys; species Dermochelys coriacea. Next base: position 165,269,836 of record NC_050068.2, read on the forward strand.
ATACTTTTGTGAGTTATAGCTGACCAATCTGTTCCCAGGTCATTTAATGTTTTCTGATTTTCTTTGTTAAAGAAGCTGAAGAAGTTTTTAAAGTGAAAAAATCAAGTTACAGCAAAAAGATAGTAAAACTACTGAAGAAAGAATACAAAGAAGATCTCGAAAAATCAAAGGTTAAACCAGAAGTCAATTCTCCAGCAGATGGTAATTGCAAAACTACTACTAGTAGTAACTTGTATTTAATCTTTCAGTTAATACTGTTCATAAAAATGAGTTGTGTTAAAGATGCAGTTTCAATTCTGTAGGGACACTGAGCATTTTAATACTTAGATTGCTCTACGAATTCAAAGTAGTCTGTGTAAGCATTAAGTTAATCCTCATAAGCACCCTTTTGGCTTAGATGGAATTTATCCCCATTTTATGGTTATGGAAATAGATGTGGAGAGGTGAGGACACTTACTAGAAAGCTACACAGTGAATCCTCTTTAGATTTGGGATTAAAGCTGACTATTTCTTGACTCTCAAGCCTAGGCTCATTTCTTTAAATCACGCTGTACTTCTGCTTTCTAACAGCTAGAGTTTGGATCTGCATCTAGTACACTCCTCTGCCAGGATGCCCTCTCAACACAGGTGTTAAAAGGAGAGCATTAAAGTGAGGGAGAAAATTATTGAGGGGTTGGCAGAGTTGAATTCCTTATGTTGAGATCCTGTGTTAGAAAAAGTGACCTACATCTGTGCGTTCCAAACTAAGGACTGGATCAATGAGTATGGGGAGGTGAGGCGAGGCGAGGCAGAGACTGAGATGAGAACAGGCTGGAAGAGTGGTGGGCAAAAAGCTCTCTAACCATTAGAGTACACACCTGTAGAACCTGGAATAGAGCCTAGGGTTCCTGAGTTTCACCATTCCTGCTGTCGGCTAAAAACTGAAGCCTACTGGCAAAGTGTGTGCTTCATCTCCCTCTAACAGCTGGACCACATATAGGATGGCAACCTACTACTGCTATCAGTTACTGTTAGCTTAGGTGGAGTGTCTGTGCTGTGAAGGTTCATGGCCTGCTGATGAATCATGTGAGACTCAGTATGGTTTCAAATGATGGAATTTCAGTTTTTTCTGTTTGCTATTTTAAAAAAAAACTAGGAAATGATATAAAAAATTCCATTAAAGGAATGTTAGTTATAAAGTCAAGCACTCAAAAGTGAGAAAATGCCAGAATGAAGGTTGCAAGTGTAACCTTCATTTGGCCACTGTATATATCTTGTTATGATCGTTTTTGATCATGTAATTAAAGACTAGCTTTGCCCCCGGGATCCCTCCCTCACTCAGTGCACAAAATGTATGTTGCTCAGGGAGTCAATCATGGTTGTGTAGTTAATAAGCCTGTTGTCTTTAGGACCTCTGCCTCTCTTGTGGCAGAAAATCTGGGCCTGCCCAGGGATGGGATGTAGAGAATGAGGCAGAGGACTGCAGGAAGTAAAAGGATGGTTTTGTAGTTGATTCAGTTGAATGGAACTGTGAAGAACTGGATTCTATCCCCGCCTCTGCCATAGAGTTCCTATGTGACGCTGGGCAAGTCATCTAAATCAAACTTTTCACAGGTGGCTACTGTGTGTTCCTCCTTTTTTTTGGTGTCCATCTTGTGGCAGTTGGGGTTGGATTTGCAGAAATGCTGAGTGAGCTCATCTGCAACTGAAGTCAATGAGATCTGTGCTCTGAACAAATAAAGAGCTATGAAATGTTAAATTCTCGGAAAATTCAGGCTGTAAGCATTTCACATTGGGCAACCAAAATTAGTGTGCATTTCTGACAATGCCTCTGTGCCTGTTCCCCTTTTGTAGAATGGAAATAATGTTGCCTTACCTCACAGGAGTATTTTGAAGATAAATGTATGTTTGTGAAGCACTCAGATGTTACAATGGCGAGTGTCATAGAAAAGCCTCTGTTGAAATTAATAATTATGTCTTCAAAGCAGTGTTTGAGTGGTGTGCAGTAAATCGGGTCTGGGGCCACACACTGATGGATGAGAATAAAAGAAAATATTGGATAGCTGCTCATTCAGTGGGTACTGTCCATCTTGTGCAATGAGTGAGGCAGGGTTCCTGTGTGGGGAGGGGGAAAAAAAAAAGGTGTGTGTTGTTGAAGACTGTCATAACGCATATGTATGCGGGTCTACAATAAGGTTGCATAGGCAGCCTTAATTCTGGCATTTCCTGACTCTCAAATGCTTGACTGTGTGAACTTTAATATTTTCTTGGGTGCATTAGTCTTCCTATCTGAGACTGGTCAGACTGTATAGTGTATAGTGAGAAGATTTCAGTGTTTTTTATTGAAGCCACAACATGTTATGTTGTTCTTCTTGTAAGTTCAGTAGTTAAAAATTAATGAGATTGCTGGCTTAAACATAAGTGTATCTGGTGGTATTCTTTAAAAGTGCTATTAAAAAATGTTCACAGAAAGAAACAGATATAGACTTTTTCTCTTACAGCTGAACAGGCCATAGAGAAAACAGGACAGGTTAAGGAAGCAAACCAAGAAGATGGGACTGCAAACAGTGAACAAGGTGAAGAAGAGATGGAAGTCGAAAGTGAGAAGGAAGAAGAAAAGCCTAAAACCGGAGGAACTTTCTCAAGTGCTTTATCATCTCTGAATGTTCTCCGTCCAGGTTTGTACTTTATAGTAAATCTAGTTTAGTGGGTTTGGAAATGCTGTCTCTAACATTTGTAATTTAAGTACTGATATCCAGTCAGCTGTATGCACTCTTCCCAAGCTTAACACCTACACACCCTCGAACAGTGACTAGAAATGAAAATTTAAAAGTAAATGGAAATGTCCACTTTTCAAGGTTCATCGATATTCTGCTGGCCTGTGGAAGAATATATTTGCTCACTGTTTTTGAAGAACTAGGAAAACTGAACTGACTCATTTAAGAACTAAAATAGGACCATTTAATTACCACAGTATCAAATAGCAGAGTATAATATGCTGAAAACGAAGGCTGTAACAAAATGTTTTGTTTTTTTTTAAGTTAGGTATTTATATGAATTCCTTCAGGTGCCAAGTTCGTGGGGTAATATTTCAAAATGAAGCATAACTCAAACTGGAGTCTCTGGTCTTTAAAAAACTAAACAAACACCCCTTCTATTTACAGCATTGGTTTTTCTAAAACTTTGAAATATTGAATGTCCTCAAAACCCACCTCTATTTTTGATATTCTGGTAATTCTCCAAGTAACCTGTCCTGTAGTGCAGGTTGGCATTTATCCTTAATTTAGGCACCAGAAAATGTTCTTACACTTGTGACCCCCTATTTGAGTGTCTTGAATGCTGTTAACTTAGTTAAATAGATTAAGAAATATTTTCTTCAGACCCTAAGGGCCAAAGAAATTAGTTTGAAATATTCGCAAAAAGAAAAGGAGTACTTGTGGCACCTTAGAGACTAACAAATTTATTAGAGCATAAGCTTTCGTGAGCTACAGCTCACTTCATCGGATGCATTCGATGAAATTCGAAATGCATCCGATGAAGTGAGCTGTAGCTCACGAAAGCTTATGCTCTAATAAATTTGTTAGTCTCTAAGGTGCCACAAGTACTCCTTTTCTTTTTGCGAATACAGACTAACACGGCTGCTACTCTGAAAAAAGTTTGAAATATTATTCTTCATGAATTTAATAACTAGCAAATTTGCACATAAGGAAGCTTTTTGTCTGGGGAGTAAGATTGTTGCCTTCATGCTCACAATCCACAGATAACCATGGATCCATCAGCCATAAACATGACGTAGCGGGAAAAGATCTTTTATATGTGTGTCTAGTGGGGGGGGGGGGGGAAGACTTCTCCAGTCAACCCACCAGACTAGTCTGCTTTGCTTTTAGAAGAAATAGGAAACTGAGACAATGGGTGCATTTCAGATAACTTCACATCTAAATATATTACTGGTTCTAGCATATTCCTCCTTTTAAGTGAGGGGAATATCTCAATTTGTAATCTTGAGAACTGGAATTTAATATTTTAAGTGTGTTTACTGAAAATAGGTGGCTGAACTTTCCAAACAGAAATTCCCTCTTAAAATAATGCAACTTGGGTACACACAGCAGACAGACTGCTTGTACAGATTTTTCAGACATGTCTGCCCCCTTGGTTCCCTTATTCACCCATCTTTCCTTACTATCTTTGTCCTACTCTGTCAAGTTCTATGGTAATCTCCCTTTCTGAAGGGACTAAACCTTGAGCAAAATGAGAGAAGAGCTGCTCTCAGTTCTTGCCTCTTCACAGAGCTCCAGACTCTATTAAGAAGCTACCCTTTCTCTGGGAGTACCTCTCTAGGGGAATCGCCCTCCCTCCCAGCTAAATAGGCTGAGGGAAGCAGAGCAGGTACTTTGTTCTGCTGCTGCTGGCTGTTACTGGGAGAGAGATGTCCAACCGGGACTTCCTGCTCCATACCAGTGACTCCAGGAGGGAACCCCCAAGTGCTTACCACAGAGGCTGAGGAAAGCAGAACAGAACCTCTTAGGTTAAAGATATTCAAGACATTGTCATCAGGGATGGACTATGGGAAGTTATCTTTTGGAGGGGAACTTGATGGATTTGGCCTGCATCCAGTTTATTTTTAACATTTATTATCTGCATTGATAACTGCACCATGAGATGCCTTTTCAGAAAATGTAAATTAAAAAAGAATCATACACGAAGGCTTTCTGCAGCATATACTGTTCACTAATTTCTGAACATGATGTAAAGGTAGGAGCATTACATTTAATGACTCTAAATGATTAAGTGTTTGCATTGACTATATATTGCTGGTTCAAAACTGTATTTCTTGCATGCTACCAGAGATTTTTAGCTTCCATGAGCTTTGAGAGTATTTGAAACATAACAAAAATCATGTGAGATGGTGATATTCCATTTAAATAGTGCACCGCTTACTAAGAAACAAAAAATACGTTAGTAATTGTATTGTGCCTACACAGCCTCCAGAGTCCCAATCTTGTTTAGCACTACTGTAATACAAATAGGAATTCTAGATTGAGGAACCTTGGATTGCTGTTTTATTGGAAGGTTAGTACCATTTTGGCTCCCCTAGTCATCAGGAACACATGAGCAAGGGAAAAGAGCTGCCACCAACAATAGTTTGTGTCTAAACTTAGACAGTTTCAAGAAAGAATTAAATCTAGAAAACTATCCACTTGGCTAAATCTATTATATGCAACAGGTGATATTTATGCTGTATTTATGCAACTTGTATATACTGCTGAATTTTCTGCAAGCCCTGAAATATCTTTCAGGGCTTGCCTATCAGAATAGTTTGGGGGGTTTTTTTGGATTTTTTTCTCTGGTTTTCTTAACAGGGAGAAAATGTTTGCCCTTCTTGCCCCTGGAATGTATTAAATAAGGCCTGAAACATGTATATTTTTAAACTTTCTTCTGTTTTTTGTGTGGAATATCTTTTCTTCCCTGTCTTTGCTGGAGGACTCTTAAGTTCTTATGAGCAGAAAAGGGAGCTTTCTTAGGCCTCAGTGGAAAGGGGTGAGAGTGATTTAACCATTAAAAATCTTTTCTGCTTGGATTCCTCTCTTTTCCTTACTGATAAGAAATACTGATGGGTTGATGTCTACTGCCACATCAGCTGAGAAAAATGGTACTGCAGACACAAGTAGCAAAGAGTCTCACTGAATATGGATGCCATCATTGGCTGTTTAACCTTGTAAACATGTTTCCAGGAGAAATCCCAGATGCCGCTTTTATTCATGCCGCTAGAAAAAAGCGTCAAATGGCTCGGGAACTTGGGGACTTTACGCCTATTGACAATGAGCCGGGCAAAGGCCGCCTTGTTCGAGAAGATGAAAATGATGCCAGTGATGATGAAGATGATGATGAGAAGAGAAGAATAGTATTCTCAGTGAAGGAAAAATCCCAAAGGCAAAAGATTGCGGAGGAAATAGGTAAAATGTTTTTGGAAGGATGGTAGCATATCTAATAAATATAGAAACTATTTTCATGGTAGGTTACTCACTCTGACCTTTATAAGCCCTTAAACAAAATGGTCTGCATAACTAATAGCAGTTTTGGTTTACCATAATCCCCATTGTAGTTTGATATAGAATATTTTATTTGAACTCAATGTCATAAAACTTTAATGATCCAATTTTAAGGAATTGTGGTAAATTTAGCTAATAAACACACTCAATTTGCACATAAAAATGGCCCCTTTCTGCTTTTGAGCAAAGCTTTAATAGCACAGTGCTTTTCTGAAGTTTCATGAAAACTTAATTATACAAAATATTTGTGGTAAACTCTTAAGTATAAACTAATTAAAGCTATGCTTGTAAACTGAACAAAATGTATTGTGCCACATTATTCTTTTGATTATTTACTAGCTAATGTGTAAAATGAATTTACGGCGGATCTCCTGGTCATGGAAGATTAGCAAGGTTCTGGCTTGTAATAAGCATTAGATGTTTTTTCTTATTCTAATGATTACGTAAATTTAACTATTTGGAATGAAATATCCTTGGTATAAATCCATTATCTCCATTTTTATCTTGTCTGTTCATTTCCTCTGGGTGCCCAGGTATTGAGGGAAGCGATGACGAAGCTCTCGTGACTGGGGAACAGGATGAAGAGCTCAGTCGATGGGAACAGGAACAGATACGAAAAGGAATTAACATACCTCAGGCATGTATTCAAATAGTTCAAAAAAGATGGTATATGTTTTGGGAAAGATATAGGATTTTTAACCTTTCAGTGCATATATTGACTAAAACTTCCCCAAACTCAAATCAGTATTATGCTGGTTGGTATAATTTGATCTGATGAGATTAGTGGTGTAACTTTTTAATTTATAAAGTTCTCTCATATGGAAGTAGGTGATGTCTTGCTCCTGCTTTCCATTCATTATGGGAGAGTAATGAGCATTGTGGTAGCATTGGCCATCACTTATTAGCTAACTAGGGCCAGTAAGTAATGAAGCTTTGAAGTGAGCTTTGTTTCTATTCTTCCTGTCCAGAAGTTGTTAGGCATGTATGGCCCAATACTACTGCAACTAAAGTCAATTGAAGTTTTTTGCCACTGATTTCAGTGGGATCGATATCAAGTCCACACTAGAAAAACATTCTAATAAAATCTAAAGCCTTAATGAATGTACATGTTCATCCCAGATGTACCAATGCCTGAGCCTACTTTTGACTAGAGCTAGGGGAAATGTTTTGGCCAAAAAATGCAGAATTGGGTTGAGTGAAAAAATTTGCAAATTCATGTCGGGTTTACCAAACTCATTGGGGAGGGGGGAAATGTGAAAAAATGTAAGGGGAGGGGAAACTCCCAAAAACCTCAAACATTTAATTTTGACACTTTTTTTAAAAAACAAAACAAAACATTTTGATTTTTTAATGTTCAAATCAACTTTTCATTTCAAAATTTATTACTTTATTTTTTTTTAAATGACGTTTCAGTTTGGATTCAACAAAAACTTCGTCTGACTCAGAATTATTTATTTTTATTAGTACGGTCAGCAAACTGAAAACTCATTTGTACAGCTCTACCTATGACCTCTTGGGAAGACTCTGTACCTTTGTAGGATTATGCCTTGTGGCAGCTGCGATTCGTGGCTTTGAACAATGATGAAGTAGCTGGCCCAGAGTTGGAAGGGGACACTACTTGGCCTTGAAAGCTGTTTTCTAAAATTAAAAAATGTTTGTAAGGGTTTCGTGGCATGTTGTTAATCTGTATTAACAGCAGAGATTATACAGTTTAGATATTTAGCAATTGGGTGTTGCAGACTTGCTGAAAGTAGAACTCATTCAGTAGTATGCCATGAACTATTACTACAAATAATGATAACCATGCTAAGAAATTCTTCATGGAAGAGGTTGCTTCTGTTAATTACTGTACACCATAATTCTGTGAACACATCTTCGCTCTGTTTGTTTCAATCCATCTTTCATTAGGAAGTTATGAAAAGTGATTCATTTTAATAACCATTGTGATTTGGATAACTTCTATCTCTGCGTATAAAATGTCAAAACTAAGTTACAAAGTAATGTTTTTAAAAGGAGTGACATTAGCATTTTGAGTATTGCATGTCTTGTTTCTATAGGTTCAAGCAAGTCAGCCTACTGAAGTGAATAATCTGTACTACCACAACTCTTACCAGACAATGTCTTATGGTTCATCGTATGGCATTCCTTACACTTATGCTGCTTATGGATCATCAGAGACCAAGTCTCAAAAAACAGATAATACACTTCCTTTCAAAACTCCCAGTAATGAGATGACTCCTGTTACTATTGATTTGGTAAAGAAACAGCTTAAAGACAGGTAGGGCAGACCATCTTTTTTAGACTTAAAAGACTTGTCCTCTAGCTTTCTATTCCCTCAGGCACCCTTTAATCTCGAGCAAATGCAGAATTTCATCGCTGGACAACCACGGACTTGGCACATCATTTAAAAAAAAAAACAAAATGAAGATGACATTGAAACTTTGTTCAAAAGTCTGCTTGGATTTCTTCTGTGGAAGTGAAGCTTTTAATATGTGGCAAATTGATCTTGTTGAAGACCGATCTGAGTTGCATCTTCTGGACACTGAAAAAAATCTTGTAGTCAAGAATTGAAAGGACTGTGAGATGTTTAGCTTATGAAGTAACATTTTATAAAGTGTGTAAATCAGTTTTTTTTTTCCTGAATACATAACAATCTTACATTTTTAGGCTAAAATCTGAGGGTTTTTTAGGGCTTAAACATTGTAACCTCCTTGTTAGGTATCAAAAAGATCCTACTGTATGAACAATCCAATTGCAATGAGAAATATTTTAGAATGAACAGCGCATACTTTTTGTAATGTCTTCAAAACTGGTTTGTATGCCCCTTGTCTTAAAAACTTGCTATTACCTGAAGTGCGTCTAGTCAGTGCAGTATATAATAGAGGCTGTGTTAGATTATATTTCTTGCTAGATATAGCATAATGCCTTTGCTTCTAATTTAATTTCTTAAGGCTCAGTCTTGCAAGGTCCTAAGCGCCTTCGACTCCTGTTGGGATTAACAGGAGTTGACTGTACTCAGGACCTCACAGAGTCTAGCCCATGTAACTTAAACTACTCTCCTTGCTGATAAGGACTGGAGAAGGGAGAAAGCATTGACAAACCCCAGGTAGTGAATGTACCTTGAAAATATTTTTCTTACAGAGATTTGGTACTTGTGCTCTCTCACTCTGAAACAGATTAATATCTTCAACAGTTTACGATATATAAACTTTATGATGTAAATTTGTTATCTATCCATTGTCCCTCAGGTTGGACTCAATGAAAGAATTGAACAAAGCCAATCAGCAGCAACATGAGAAACATCAGCAAAGCCGAGAGGACTCTACCAAGGCAATTGAACGATTAGAAGGGTCTTCTGGGGGTATTGGTGAACGGTATAAATTTTTGCAAGAAATGCGAGGGTATGTCCAAGACTTGCTTGAGTGTTTCAGTGAAAAGGTAAGGATGCAAAAACATTAATCTCTTTTCAATAAAACAGAAGTAGGGAAGCTTAGTACAGGCCAAACCCATGCCTCCTTGTACTTACTCCTGCGTGCCCTCCCCCAAAATGTCAAAAAATCTAAGAGCATACTCAACAGAAGGTTTGTTTTAGAGGTGATGAAAAGTCACTTTTTTCATCATACTAAGCTTATAAAGAGAAGTCTCACTTTTACAGTATAATAGATCTCTGGTGTACTTCCAGTTGGAATGTAAGTGCTGACTTGACTGAAATGTGGTTTTTTTTGTTTTTTTTTTTTTTTTTAGAGAATGGTTTAAGAAATTGATTGAATTTTTTTTTTTTAAATATTTACTCAAACACTTCCATGTACACAGATTGGATGCCATGTTAACGGATAAAGTTAGTATCCATTGTTGGTGAATTGTTAGATTGCATTGAGGTAAAAAGGGTTGAGGTGCAACACTGACTTTTTCTGGAAGCATTTAATGAGTGCCATAAAACACGCTTCTCCTTTTTGCTGTAAATTTTCTGCTAGGAGCTTAAAATATTTGGCAGTGTTCTGATATCTTTTTGGCTGGAAAAGTTATAGAATCAGCATAGCTGGCTGAAGATTTCAGAATTTTTTAGCTTTTTTCTTTTTAGGCTACTCTGTTATACTTCTAACTTGGAAGAACTAATTTTATTTCCCATTTAAGAAAAAATAAGATGTTAACAATCTTATGGATCATGTGTACATTACACAAGTGAATTGCAATACAGAGGAGAGAGCATAGATGTAGGCCTTCACTCCTCTTTTCCTGAAAGTGATTTCTATTTTATATGCGATAGGAAGCTATTTATTACATAAATTACATAAGCCACTAGAACTGAGTATTTAGGATGGGGAAAGTGGCAGCTTTTACTTTTCTATCTGTAGGCTTCCCTTCACATCTACCACACATTCAGGTTGATAAAGCAATTGATTCTTACTATAGTGAGATTAGCTACTGTCTGTTGCTGGTGGAGCTTTCAGAAAATCCCCCATCTGTACTCTGAATCTTCACCACTACATATCAAGCAGAATGCCTCTGAACAACCTCTGTGTAAGCACTTGAAACACATTACTCTCGCTAACTTTTTCTCTGAACAGAACAATGCCAGTTGAGACTTCATCTAATCTTTTTAATGTTAACAGTCAAACCAGTGATCAATCATTTAGGAAAAAATTTGGGAATAAGTAACAGCCATGGCTCTCAAAATTGAGCTGTGTGGAAGGTGGACTGTGTCTTTCATTTGATCCACTAGCCATAATAAAGACTGCTTAACTGAAGAAGCAAAATTTTTGAACCTGTAGCATTGTAGCTGACTGTATAGGTAATGAAGTTGACAATTTATTACTGCCTCATTTTGTTGTGTGTCTAAAGTACAATCCAGATAAATTATGGGCTTGGCTTCTCTTCTCAGACCTTGTCTGTATTCAAAATTGCACCAGTTTAAAGGTGTGACTTTTTTTAAACAACTGCAAAACACAATGCGGACATTTAATTTGTTTTAAACCAGGTTTATTAAAAAAAAATAATGTCCACACTGGTTTGCAGTTTAAATCAGTCTTAAAAATCACACCTTTACATTGGTGCAGTTCTGAATATGTACAAGACACTGGTCTACACTAAAAAACTGACTGACCAGTAATGGACCAAAAACAGTTCTGATACTAACAGTTCAGTTATTTTCAACATTGGTTTAGGGGACTTGTTGCTGACAATCACTGACAAAAACTGGTCAGTTTCCTAATATAGATGGAGGTACTCGAGGCTTGAATTTGTTTAGTATGTCATTGTCTGCTATCATCTCTCTCTGGATGTTCTATAGCTGACTTATTGGGGGGGGAAGGCCTGGTGCCTATATAAAGAAATACTTTAAATAAGTTGCCAAAAAATTACTTGTAAACTAAACCCTTGATTCAACAATAGACTTCACCCAAGCATACTCCTGTATCCATACAGAGCGACTTTGGCTTCAGTTGAAGTCCACAGAGATACACATGCACAAAGTGAACTGTAAAATTGGGGCCTAATACAGACAATTTGACTGTAATATTTAAATACATCATGAAATCTTAAGTATTCTCAAGGTTCTATGTATTCCCTAATTCTGTGGCCACAGAATTTGCACTCGAATCCACTGCCTCTTTTTTAGAAATCTGTAATGTGTTACTACAAAGATCTGTAACCCCTCAAAAGCTAAAACTGTGGGGCAGCATAAAATAACAGAGGCAGCCACACTGCAGAATTTTCATATTAGAAAATTCATATTTTCATATTTCATCGCTAAAACCTTTCATTTTATTTTCATGAAATTGCAGCAGTAGAATTTCCAGTCTGAATTTAGAGATGCAGAATTTAGATTCAGGTTGCTCTGGGCCTTGGGTATCTCATGTTGGCTTTAGTTTGTTTTAAATTTACAATAATGCAGTTCATTTACCACTCCCCTATAGAAAACTTCAGACTAAATTTTATTAAAGCTGATGTTAAAAAATTATATAGTGCACAAGTTAAGAAAATAGTATCTGTACATCTGGTTTTAGTGCTTAGATTATCCACAAATACAAAGTTTTGTCTTATGACTTTTAAGATGCATATAATGCATAATCAGCAATAACCCAAATTTAGGTGAATAAATTTAGCAATATAGTTCAGATACTAGAATCCGAATACTCGGGTCCATCACTCATGAAAAGTTGTACAGAGAGAAGGTTGTGAAAAGCAAAATTATATCAATGAGTGAACATTGTCCCTCAGTAATTGAGAAATTAGGATAGATTTACTACTGACGCATCTTGTTCTATAACACTGAAACTGGTGAGGATTGTGGTTAGTCATTTTCACATTAATGCTGGCACTATGGGGAAACTTTGCATGAATGAGCACAAATGGGTTCATGACAATACATTTTTCTTCAGAAAGAGATTGAGCAGAGGGATGTAGAAGTTCTAGTAGTGTATAGACTTACTCCTGGAATAACGAGAACGTTTTAGTTCTATTAAAATCTTGTCTCCCTGCTATCCCTGTACCTCTCCCCTTTCTGAACTATTTACTTTTTTTTACTTAGCATATTTTTAAGTATCAAACAGGTTTAGATGTGTGAAATACAATTCTTTCATAACACTGAGTTGCAACCTATACTGTAGTAACTGTTACATAGGTTTTAGGATAAAGTAGAATTGTAGGACTGGAAGGGACCTTGAGAGGTCATCTAGTCCAGTCCCCTGCACTCATGGCAGGACTAAATATTACCTAGACTGTCCATGACAGGTGTTTATCTAACCTGCTCTTAAAAATTTCCAATAATGGAGATTCCACAGCCTCCCTAGGCAGTTTATTCCAGTGCTTAACCACCCTGACAGGAAGTCTTTTTTTCCCTAATGTCCAACCTAAATTGCCATTGCTGCAATTTAAGCCCATTGCTTCTTGTCCTATCTGCAGAGATTAAGGAGAACAATGTTTCTCCCTTCCCCTAGTAACAGCCTTTTATGTACTTGAAAATTGTTATCATGACCCCTCTGTCTTCTCCTCTCCAGATTAAACAAATCCAATTTTTTTTTCAATCTTCCCTAATAGGTCATGTTTCCTAGATCTTTAATAATTTTAGTTGCTCTTTTCTGGCCTCTCTCCAGTTTGTCCACATCTTTCCTGAAATGTGGCACCCAGAACTGCACACAGTACTCAAGTTGAGGCCTTATCAGTGCAGAATAGAGCAGAAGTAGTATTTCTCGTGGCTTGCTTACAGCACTCCAGCTAATACACCCCGGAATGATATTTATTTATTTTTATTTTTGTAACAGCATTGCACTGTTGACTCATATTTGGATTGTGATCCACTGTGACCCCCTAGATCCCTTTCTGCTGTACTCCTTCCTAGGCAATCCTTTCCCATTTTGTATGTGTGCAACTGATTGTTCCTTTGCATTTGTCCTTATTGAGTTTCATCCTATTTACTTGAGACCATTTCTCCAGTTTGTCCAGATCATTTTGAATTTTAATCCTATCCTCCAAAGCACTTGCAACCCCTCCCAGCTTGGTATCATTCTCAGACTTTGTAAGTGTACTCTCTATGCCATTATCTAAATCATTGATAAAGATATTGAACAGAACTGGACCCAGAACTGATCCCTGCAGGACCCACTCATTATGCCCTTCCAGCTTGACTGTGAACCACTGAAAACTACTCTCTGGGAACAGTTTTCCAATCAGTTATGAACCCACCTTATAGTAGCTCCATCTAGGTTGTATTTCCCTAGTTTATTTATAATAAGATCATGCAAGACTGTATCAAAAGCATTACTAAATTGAAGATATACCACATCTACTGCTTCTTCCCTATCCATCAGGCTTGTTACCCTGTCAAAGATAGCTATTAGGTTGCTTTGACATGATTTGTTCTTGACACATCCGTGCTGACTGTTACTTATCACCTTATTATCTTCTAGGTGTTGGCAAATTGATTGCTTAATTATTTGCTGCATTATCTTTCTGCAAAAAGAAAAGGAGTACTTGTGGCACCTTAGAGGCTACGGTGCCACAAGTACTCCTTTTCTTTTTGCGAATACAGACTAACACGGCTGCTACTCTGAAACCTGTCATTATCTTTCTAGGTACTGAAGTTAAACTGCCTGGTCTATAATTCCCAGGTTGTCCTTATTTCCTTTTTATAGATTGGCACTATATTTGCCCTTTTCCAGTCCTCTGGAATGTCTCCTGTCTTCCATAATTTTTCAGAGATAATTGCTAATGGTTCAGATATCTCTTCAGTCAGTTCTTTGAGCATTCTAGGATGTATATCATCAGGCCCTGTTGTCTTGAGGACATCTAACTTGTCTAAGTAATTTTTAACTTGTTCTTTCCCTATTTTAGCCTCTCCTTCTACTTCATTTTCCCAACATTCACTATGTTAGACGTCCAATTGCTACTAACCTTTTCGATGAAAACTGAAAAAAAGTCATTTAGCACTTCTGCCATTTCCACATTTTCTGTTGTTCTCTCCCCATCCCCCCAGTTGAGTAACAGGCCTACCCTGTCTTTGGTCATTCTCTTGCTTCTAATGTATTTAGACTGTTTTCTTGTTACCTTTTATGTCTCTAGCTAGTTTAATCTCATTTTTGTGCCTTGGCCTTTCTAATTTGGTCCCTACATACTTGTGGTGTTTGTTTATATTAATCCTTTGTAATTTGATCTAGTTTCCATTTTTTGTAGGACTTTTTTTGTGTGGGGGAATTTCAGATCATTGACTTAACCAGGAGATCTTCAATGTTAAGGGCCAAATCCTGCATTGTCTTCCATGATAATTCCATTGATTTCGCTGAAACTACTTGCATAACTAATTTCAGAGTAGCAGCCGTGTTAGTCTGTATTCGCAAAAAGAAAAGGAGTACTTGTGGCACCTTAGAGACTAACAAATTTATTTGAGCATAAGCTTTTATGAGCTACAGCTCACTTCATCGGATGCATTATTTGAGCTTATGCTCAAATAAATTTGTTAGTCTCTAAGGTGCCATAAGTACTCCTTTTTTTTTTTTTTTTTTTTTTTGCATAACTAGTGCTCACACAACTAAAAGTTTGCAGAATCATGCCTTAATACTATTTTGGTTTAAAGCACAGGGAGAATTTTAGGCAGAATGTAACAATTCCTTGTCCTAGCTAACCGTCAATTCAGATTAATACCTCTTGAGTTACTGCAGTGCTATAAAATCTGGAATGATCACAGATGATCAGAATCCTGACTGTGCAACTCATCCAAGTGACGGCAACTCCCACAGCAGAGTGCCCCACGATGCCATGCTGTCATTGGGATTTAACTGACTAAATTGGGTTGAAGAGTGCCACCTGCTGATTTGGTGCAATCACTTTTTGCAGGAGCTAGGTGGTCTTTTATTCTAAGACTGTTGCCTTCATGCTGCTTAGTTTGTGAGATTTTAGAGGGTCACAAAACAAGGAATGGCTTTCAGCCATCCTACTACCACAATTAACACAACACTGTTTTTGGCTCTCTTAGAAGGTAAAGATATTGGCCATCATATCTTGCTTTCATTGTATAGATATGGAAAAGATGTGGGAGAGTGAGACTGTATGTAGATGTCCAACTATATAGTTAGTTAAATTGTATTGTAATCTTAATAATCCCAGTATTGATATATCAACAAACCACACTTTGGAAATGTAGGTTAAAAACTGATGCAAATGGAATGAGATACTGTGCACAAATCTGTGCACATAGTTTTTTTTTTCGCTGTTTTATTTTTTTGAGAAAAGAATGTAACAATTAATTAACCAAATGTTAATGGGTTAAAGGATTAAATACATATGAATTTTAAAACTATAACAATGTAATAGGTAGTGCGAGCCATCAAGGTTGATCACCAGCTGCAATATTGTGGATGTAAAGAGTACTAACTCCTAAATTTAGTTGGTCTCCAGAAGAAATCTATTTTGAATGTATTCAAACACTCATGCACAAGTTTAGCTTTTCTTTTGATGTTCAGACACTGATTGGAGGAAACCTATAGGGACATTTTAAAACATTCTTTCAACTCTTTAGTTAAAATTTGTAGAATAAACTGCTCACAGGAAGAAGCTATTCTCTTTATGAACAGAAACAACAATAATGCTAGTATATATACTTTACCCTTCAGTTAACACTACTGTTTGGTTGCATCCATTTTTGAAAAGGAGTCTTGTAAATCTGAGTTCAGAATTTATTTAACTCTAGAAAATCTTAAAACTTTTTTGTATCCATTTGCAATTAGTTCAAAAAGCTGTTCTGACTGTTGGTGCTAATGTTCTCAGGCCAAGAATGCTAATGTGAAGAGCTGACGCGTTTTTGCCTTGCTATCAAAGAAAACCTGACTTGTAGTTCCTTTGGCTACCTGCAGTGGCTATTTCAGCTACAGTACCTTTAGTGTTTAAGCTTGGTTGGAGGAGTTTTCCAAATAATGACTCCAGTCCTAGGTTAGTTCAGAAAACATTTTTCTGAAGCCTTTCTTTATTTAAAAAAAAAAAAACACAAAAACCCTGGATTTTAGGTAGCAGTAAAATGCTAAAGAGCTGAAAGATTTTGGACTAGACATATCTGAGGTAAGGAGGCCATATCATAAGTGTTTTAATGCCAGATATGAATAAATTACAGGAGGTGTCTTGCCAAATAAACTGAGAATTACTGTCTATTGTATTTGAATACAAATATGGCCAGTTTTAATTCCTTGGTGCCAGGAACTGGAATCACCCAACATAAGCTATGATGCTGCTGTCCAACGCAGTAAATTCTAGTTGCTGTAACATACCTTTACTTCTAAAGTAATTGTACAACTGAAATACGTTAGTCATATTAAAAAGTGAGTAGCAGATCATCACAGTCTTAAACTCCAGTCCTGCAAAGATTTACCCAAGTGCATAGTTTTCCTCACATGACTCGTGCCACTGAAGTGAAAATTATGCTCTTGAGTAAATTTTTTTGGGTTTGGAGCATCAGTTGGCATATACAATAGCATGTCGATGATGATTCAGTGATAAAATTCAGTAATAGTAAGTGCGCTATCAATCATTGGCATTGATTTAGTAAGTTCAGTATATGTTTTGTTTCTGTACCGCTTATTGTCAATAGCATACTTTCTCAGTGAATTAATTTTTAATCAGCATCTTGTATCTACTGTTGTAAAAGTGAGTTCTGTTAATTGTAATCATTAGCACAAAACATTGCTTACAAGTACATGCAGTGAAGACAATCCCATGGAATACATTTGTGGCATTTATACTCTAGTTCTGCATCTCTTTAAATCAGCCATTAACTTACTGTTCAGGCTTTTCGCACTGCTGCTCATCAATGAAAACTACTTGTACAACTTTTGTACTATAACTGAAGGCCATTATTATAAACTCTGTCAAATGCATGTATTGGCTCCAAAGATATCAGCTGGTAAAAGAAAACAACTGATGTATCTAAAAACTGCAACAGCCTACATTGCATCTTGGAATAGTATGGTACCCCAGACAATTAGGCACCTGAAGAGTTTGATATTACGTAGTGTGTTATATTTTTACAGGTGCCCCTGATTAATGAACTCGAGTCAGCAATGCATCAGCTGTACAAACAGCGAGCTTCCCGCCTTGTCCAAAGACGACAAGATGATATTAAAGATGAATCTTCGGAGTTTTCAAGCCATTCAAGTCAGTCCATCTTGAAGGTTTTTATTATTCATTAAACAACCTTGTTTACTTAGTATGGTTTTAATTTAAAAATAAATACTGCAGAGCATGATTGACTTAAAACTTTTGTGATGACTAGAAGCAAATTCAGATTTAAAGTATTCTGATCTGTTTTATTTAAATACTGAGTCATTCTTACTCTTGAGACTTCATCTCTCCTATCTGCTAGTCTTAACTTTCTGTGTGTGTGTGTGTGTGTGTGTGTGTGTGTGCACACACAGACACACACGTTTTCTCTCTTTCCTAGCATTCAGGATATTTGAGAGTAGTGATGTTTGGCATGAAACTGTTTCCCTATGTCAGGCTCTCTTTTGACCTACTTACATTAATGTAGATACAAAATTCATGATGCATCTACTGTTGATTTCCAAACAGGACTTTTTAAATGTTGATAACCTGAAGACTTAAAAAAAAAAAAAAGTACAGTTTATTCTGTTAGCAATAAGTGTTACATTTCAACAGTAAGTTTCAGACACTTAAAGAAAAGAGAGAGCATTTCAAAGCTAGGGAGGCTTTCTTCTCTTAGCCAGACTTAAGTTGTAATATTCAGATACTAACTTTGTGATATTTATAAATACTTTATACACGATAGAAAGCCTTCTTTTGAGACCACTGCTCCAGAAGTGGAAATCAATTTAAAAAAAATTGGTCAGTATCTCCGTTCTGGTGATCACTGTAAAATGTGTAAAATAAGTTCTGCAAAAAAAACATGATGATCTATATTTTATTCTACACACTAATGATATAATGTAAAATTTCACTCAGGTGCTTTTGAAAACTTTCCTGAAATTGGTAGATCTGGTTTCCTGCTTTTAAGGAGATTTCCATTTAAAAAGTTTTCATTGCCCTCAGTTTTTTTTTTTTTTTTTTTTTTTTTTTTTGAATATGTAGAAAACATGTCCTGTGAGCAATCAAAATTTACCTTCGTCCCCACTTTCTGGTATCCACATCTATACCCATTACCCATTTGTCTATTTAAGAACAGTCAAAAATGGATTTTGTACCTAGTTACAAAACTACATTCTCATGTCCACTGCAAGTCCCTTTTGAAATAATATTCAGCGTGTGCACACAGCCTAATTAATTCTAAAGTTAAAATCACTCGCCCTCTTTTGAGAGCTTAGTTGAGCATAGGCCTTGTGCTGGCTCTCCCATTTACCCTGGGTGCATTGCTTTGAGGCCTATGATATGCCAAGTATGCTCTGAGCAAATTACGTAGGGAGCCTATAGTGGGGCATGTTGGATTAGAATGTGATTTTTGGGGATGGGAAGAGTCCGGATACTATCATAAAGGGGATGCTTTATCTGAAGCATGGGAGCCCTGAGGATATATTTTGGTAAATAGATATATTCCTGAAATGTTTCAGTCCTGTCGTCCTCTCCACTGAGACTGGTAATGTGTTCAGTCGGTTTCTCGGTCAGAGGTGCACAAACGTATCAACTTGACAATCAGCTCACTTTACTACTTAAACCAAAAAGTTATTACCTTTGGAAAGGACTTAAACACATTCCCCAAATGGTTACTTTACTCTGTTTTGTTACAATCTGTAACATAACCTTGACAGATGTAACATTGAACAAATTACAACTTCTCCCATGCTCTAAAGCAGCCGTTCTCAAACTGTGGGTCGGGACCCCAGAGGGGGTTGCAACCCTGTTTTACAGGGGTCACCAGGGCTGGTTTGGACTCTCTGGGGCCCAGGGCTGAAGCCCGAGCCTCAACACTGGGGATGAAGCCTGAGGACTCCATCCCTGGGTGGCAGGGCTTAGGTTACAGGCCCCCTACCTGGGCTGAAGCTCTTGGGCTTTGGCTTTGGCCCTCCCACCTGAGGCAGTGGAGCTTGGGTTTTGGTTATTGGCCGTTCCCCTGGGGAGGTAGCAGGGCTCAGGCTTCGGTCCCTCCTCCTGGAGTCATGAAGTAATTTTTGTTGTCAGAAGGTGGTTGCGGTGCAATGAAGTTTGAGAACCCCTGCTCTAAAGCTTTCCTTTTCTGAAAGGATTTACCGTTTTTTAAATAGGAACACTAAGACAAATCATTAACATTCTTAAATGATGAATGATTTGATAACCTGGTTTGGTAAGAATGCATAACTTTATTTTTGTATAGTTTGAGGCTGTTGTTGAAATCTTGTGATGTTTATTCTAGTGGGTGGATCTGGTATCAAGTAATACTTGTGAGAATTTATCGCAAAGGTTAGACAAGCTGGAGACTTTTGTTAATTTCAGTTAATGGTTATCACCGGCTTCACTGATTAAGAGCAGAATTTAATGTAGCTAATCAGAATGATCTATCATGGAAATGTTGTTTTAAAAAAAAAATGGAAAAAACGTAGGCTTTATTTCCTAGGAGTTTCAGATATATATTAAAACCTACACGTAACTTAGTGAACTTGATTTTGTTCCAGGGAGCAAGACTAGATGAATAGGAGTCTGAGATACTGAATCTTTGTTACAGGGCTGCCTTTCTCTCCCCCCACCCCCTCTTCTCTTCTCGCTTACTGTGGTTTTTAAAATGTTGCATGCTGAATGCTGTATTTATAGCAGCAGTACAGTTTTTTCCATTTTTGTTGTACCAAGCAGTTTAAACATTTACTGCTTTAGGCCACGGAGTGTTGATAACTTGTGAGTACCAGTATTAGAGGGGAAGACTGAAGTGTGATGAAGCCAGATTTGTATTTGAATAAATTTGGAGTATCTTCAATTTGAGATTCCAACTTCCATCACTACTTCTCTCAACCTCTAGTAGCTACAGATTCAAACATTTGGGTTTGTCTGTATTTAGCTGCTTCAAAATACTGGACAACACATTATTCCCTGTTACTGTAGATGGAAGTGTTTTAATTTCAACCAATGTAATCTTGCAGGTAAAGCACTGATGGCACCGAATCTTGATTCTTTTGGACGAGACAGAGCACTCTATCAAGAGCATGTAAAACGGCGGACTGCGGAAAGGGAAGCTAGAAGGTACAGTACTAAGATTTCCTGACTGTATTGGGGTAGCACCCAAAGGCTCCATGCAGTATCATTACATCACGCAGGGATTTCCATAACATGTAGGAAAGCACTGTCCCCACCCTGGACAATTTAGAGACTATTTGCTTTGTGTAGTAATGGAGACAGCATTTCAGTTAAATGACAAAAGTACATATCTGGTTAGTTACAGTTCTTCTTCCAACAAAACTTGCTCCTTTTGTCCTAATCCCTCTGTTCAGGTGCCTCATGCCTCAGCCCATGTGCTTGCCAAGGATATCCTCAAAGAAATATTCAGGCTTAGTATATGGAAGCAGCCAATCAGATGGTTCTTGCTAAAGTTACTGAAAATGCCTATAAGCCACTCCAGTCTTGCTGCAGTCATTACTGCTTTCCCCTAGCTCCCATGGTGAGGAATGGAGAGGCTATCTTTACTTTGGCTCTCCTGGGGGTCAGGAGTAGGACCAGCATGGCTAAAACTGTTGTTCATTTGTACAAAGATCTTAATGATTGGTTTATACTGTAATTGTATTGCTGCCTTATAGAGCCCGTCGTAGGCAAGCAAGAGAACAAACTGGGAAGATGGCAGATCACTTTGAGGGCCTTTCTAGTGATGATGAAGAAACTTCAACAGATATTACTAATTTCAACATGGAACGAGGTTAGAGAAGTCACTTACTTACTTATTAACTGAATGTGGAAATCCTTTAAAAAAAAATGCATATTACACAATATGGATTTTTTTTCTAGACTCAGAATGACAAGATAACAGAATCACAACAGTGACTTGAAGCTGTTTTTTAAAAAGGATTTAATAAGAATATGGAACTTGATGGGGACAATATCAACTTTTAAAACCAAGTTTAACAGACCTGTTCTAAAATCATGTACAAATTCAATTTATTCTATGGAGATAGTCTAGCTAAAATAGAGGAATTGCTCTTCCTCCCTTCTTGCTGAACAAACTTGCATAGTAAAGTGTAACAACATGCCTCCTTCCCCGCGCCACCATACAGTTTTGCACAAATTCAGTGCTCTATTTTCTTTGCAAGTCTGAGTGGTTTCTTTTGCATTATGAAACACATGCTCCGTCTAACGACAGAGTTAAATGTTTAAGTTTGTGTGGATTTTGGCAATTCATTGTTCAGTGGGACACACTTGTATCTGTATCTTCTTAAAAACCAAAAAACTATTTTGGGGTGATTTTTGGCAAGATATTCTATTATCCCCTAGAATTCTGAAGTTGCAGGCTTTGGTAGGTGAAAGACAATGTCTTTTCTGAAGTTCTGCATAAGTGTCTATAAGCTTATTGATGATTTTTATGGAGCTATGTTGCACTAACAGTTTGAAATTTTAATATTTTTTTTCCTTGCATACATGTAACTAAATGGGCTGTGTAGTGACTAAGCCCTGTAAGCCTATAACCCTAAAGTTTCCATTGTTTTAATTGTCGGTGGTTTCACGAAAACTGCTATCCATGCATAAGAATAATCTCTTTGAGTTTTGTGAAGTGTCTGAGATGTTTTTGCAGGTACAATAAAACTTTTGTTAAAAACAATATTAACCTCAACTATCTAGTTAAAAACTTAGTACCTGAACTGCTGTTTTAACTTGGCTTCTTGTGCATATATGAGATTTAGAAACAGATACTATGCCTGCTCAGTATCTATTAAAGACTTTTAGTGTATTCATATCATACACACCATAGATTCATTTTGCATTGCAAGATGCACAAATGGCATACATATAACTGGGACATAATGGCAGTTAAAGATCGCTGGGACAATTTAATATGTTCTGAGTTTAGGTATCACTGTTGTGGGAGACCAGTGTAAAAGATACAGCGATATGATGCTGCACTTTGTAACGCCTCCCATTTGTTTCTCTTTTGGAACTGAAGAGCTATAGGAAGGGCCCTTTGAAGTTTGTCTCCTTTATATTCTTGATGCTCTAACTCTCAACATTGTTTACAACAAAGAGAACTAGAGCTGTAGGAAGAAGGAATGACTAAAATGAAGAGAACATAATTGTGTAAGAAAAGGGGTGAGAGGGAGTAAAAGGATAAAGCAGGAACTTAGACAGCTGCTAGGCTAGTAAACTATTAGTACAGTAAAAATACAAAAAATATTCCTGGTAATTGTAATGTTCACTAAATGTGATTTATTATTATTATTATTATTATTATTATTTATGTGATAGATCTAGATAGATTCATATTATCAACAGTTCAGTACACTCTAAGATCCACATGTCCAAATCCACACTTTCTGGAACCCTCATTTGATTGGCTAGTGTTAAGGATGCCCCATCACACTTAGAACGTGGCACTTAGTTCTTCTTTTTCACCCTTATTTATCATTATTGATAGTCCCACTTCTGGCTACTACTGAAACAAAACTGGTGGTGCTACAAAAGCTTACTAGATCTTGATATAAAACAATATACCAAATAGACACTTAAAGCACCCAGGCACTGTTTGTGTTGCAGAGTGAGGGAAGAACAGAGGACAAGGAACTAGAAAACTGAATTTTTTTTGTTGCTTTTGTCAGTTTCTAAGCTAAAACTCATTTAATTTGCTTGGGTAAACCACCTTATGGGAGCTCTTGCAGACAATAGAACATCAGCTTGTTACCTAGTTCTCTAAACTTTTTCCCCCTAGATCGCATTCTGAAGGAATCCAGCAAAGTTTTTGAAGATGTACTAGAAAGTTTCTACTCAATTGACTGCATTAAATCACAGTTTGAAGCCTGGCGTTCCAAGTATTTCTCCTCTTATAAAGATGCTTATATTGGCCTCTGTTTACCAAAGCTGTTTAATCCTTTAATAAGACTTCAGCTCCTTACCTGGGCTCCTTTGGAGGTAAGATACTGTTACTCAAATTAAGTGAACTGTTGTGCAGTAGAGCATCATTTTTTTTCAAAACAAGGTGAACTACCCTCCGGTTCTTTTCCAGTATGCCACTCTCAGGTCTTGGGCCTCAAGCTCTCAAGATTATAAGGGTGTAAGCTCTTTAGGGCAGGGACCTTGTTTTTGTTCTGTATGTACCACATCTAGCACAATGTGGTCCTAGTCCATGGTTAGGGCTCCCAGGAGGTATGGAAATATAATTAATAACCTTTTTTTTTTTAAATGGAATCATATGATTCTTCCATGCTCAGACTGGGCTTTGGGCTGCTGTCCCCTGTGGTTACCATAGCAGGTCTGACTTTAGTTCAACACCTGCAGTTCTCTTTCCTTTGGGAGCAATGACAGTGGTATCCAGTAACCACTTCTTAAAGAAGTAAACTTCTTAAAGCAAAGTATTTTTTTAGAACAAAAGTACTTAAGGGAAAACAGATCTTAAAACAACTTAAACTTGTTTACTGTTGAGTGTACCTTCAGAATAAAATGAGCTATTTTATTTCCCAGTTAAGCATATAGGTATGTTGAAAACATGCCAGATAGCTTTCCACTTACAATTTTTAATGATGTGGCTATTCATTTAACTTACATTGGAATATAGAAACAGGGCTGATACCAGGAAGGGGATAGGAGGTTATAAATAATATTAATAGATGTCCCCCAATATCTGTCTGTGTGGAGTAGAATCATAAATATAATAGTGTGTGTGGACACATGAGACATTTTGATGCTCACAGGTTTAACCATTTATGTTCCATAGGCTACAAAATGGGCATATAAGAAAACCACATTTATATAAAACAGGCCTTTTTCATCAGGATTCTGTAGTTAGTGTGGTATCACTAGTGTGTTTCATGGTGGAGTTTTGTACAGAGTGGTAGTCAGTGATTTGTATGCTACCAATGTAAGAAAAGAAAATACTTTACATCGCTCTGAAGTAAGTGAATACTATCCCCATTTTGTTAATGGGGAAATAAAGGCAGAGTGGCTTACCCTCAGTCACGCAGAATCAGTTGCAGAAATGCATAGGCCCTAAGTGTGTTGTGCTTAACTAAGGTATTTTGGGCCAGATAAAAATGCAGACAAGTCTGCATTGAATTCCATGTGGGTTAAGTGCCTTTGAAAATCCCATTAAGCGCTTAAACACCTCTTAAAAATCTTGCACTTTCTCTAATGGCTGATGTGCCTAATACTTTTAGGATGTCTAGGATACTTGGTTCATAATTCCAAAGCTGCTATTTTCTTTTTAAAAGGAGGAAAAAAAACTTAGGCCTTCAGGTGTATTATGCTGGTGTTTTAGGATGGCTAAATAAGTTGTTCAGGCTCTTTAAAACTCCTGTTGGCCTCAAACAATGTTTAAATGTATGGGACTAACGTCTGTCCTATTAATTTTAATAGGGCAAGTGTCAAGATTTTGAGAGCATGTTGTGGTTTGAATCATTGCTATTTTATGGCTGTGAAGAACAGGAGCAAGAGAAGGATGATGCTGATATTTCACTATTACCTACCATTGTGGAAAGAGTTGTTCTCCCTAAACTAACAGGTATGACTTAAATGCTATTTTGTAACTTTTACAAATATTAAACCATAGTAAATACAGAAGAACAACATTCATATGGTTTAACTGTCTTAATACCTACTTTTTGAGTACCTGCAAAGAAAACTGTGTAGTAATTCTTAATTATTTTTACTAGTACTTGCTGAAAGTATGTGGGACCCTTTTTCTACAACACAGACATCTAGGATGGTAGCAGTTACACAGAAACTAGTAAATGGATACCCTTCAGTGGTAAACGCAGAAAACAAAAACACACAGGTAACATTTTTTTCCTCATTCACACTTGTTTGGGAATCTGTTTTATAGAATTTCTGCAGCATAATGAGAAACATTACACATATTGGAGCAAGAAACAGAATCTTACAACTAATGGATGTGCCAGTGCCCAGTTCCGTAGTGCTAAAGATCCACTGGAGCAGCTGGGGGAAGTAAACCAGGAAGGGTGCCAAGCCATTTGAGTCTGTACAAAATGTACAATAGGATTTGAACAGGGTGATTCAAAATGTACCAAACTTAGTTATGGGGCTATAATTTCACTTTAAGGTTCAGTTGGAAACACCATTGCTTCTATTTTCATAGCATATTGTATAGCTAGAACCTCTAGATTGAGTGCCACGTAATTCATTTGCTTGTCTTTTATGACAAAAGAATGGCTTTGACAACTTACTGATATTTTGCAGTGTCGTAGCTGTATACTTACAGTTTAGGAGTTAACAAAGTATGAATGCAAACCTTAAAATGATAGGTGATAATTCCCAGCAGAGTTGATAGATTAAGACTGTGTAAGACCCTGATCCTGCAAATTGTTAAAAATTTGTTTAAAGTTAAGCACAGGACTAGCTAAATTGACTTATGTTCCCTTTAAACTGAAGTCCAGTATTTTTACTGACTTGTTAATTGTAGCTATTCCCAATATTTGACTTCAGTAGGACTACTCGCATACTTGAAGTTTAAGCATGTTTATGTACTTTGATGAATTGGGGCTTAAAGCACTTTGCATTTTTAACTTCTAAAGAGGTCTTTAATTTAGCTAACAACCAAAGCAGGACTACAAAAAATTTTTAGCATTTTCATCTCAACTTTTTCAGACACTTTTGAAGGCCCTGTTACTAAGAATGAGAAGAACACTAGATGATGATGTGTTCATGCCATTGTACCCCAAAAAGTAAGTTGCTTGTTTAAATGTGCAAAACAACCATAAACATCTTGATTGGCAATACCAGTTGCCTTTTTGTCTTGCATATGGTAGCTGAGGCTTTTTATAGCTCTGGGCTGCTTCTTGGGTTTGGGTTTTAGCGATTTTTTTTTTTTTCAGATTTAATAACATACTGTAAGAATGTAATGAGGTGAAAATGATGAAAAAAGTTATTTGAAACTTGGAATTTTACTGTAGTCTGCACTCCATTCATGAAAATAAGTATAATCCACAACCTTCAGACTGAAATTTTTATGGTTACTTATTAAACAAGTTTAGAGAAATCCTTTTATTTTCCAGCGTCTTAGAAAACAAGAACTCTGGTCCTTATTTGTTTTTCCAACGCCAGTTTTGGTCCTCAGTGAAGGTAAGCCAACAAAAATATCTGAGTCCTCAAGCCAGGTACTGCTACCATAAAATACACTTAAATATTTTAGAGAATTACTTAAAAATGCATATGGTGGAAGGAAGTTTGTGGGGAAACTTTTTTTGAAAAAATTTAGCTCTGTAGACTAATGAAATTACTATATTCAGTACTTTAAGTGGGGTATATAAGTACAGATATAGTGAACATTTGTAATTTTAAGATAAATTTCAGTTTTAAGTTAAAGTAGCACTGTAAGGTTTAAAGGAAATTGCCTTCTGACAAAATTTCATCCCCTTTTAAAACCATCTCTTATACAAAGAGCAGAGAGAGCTTGGACAGATCACTTTGTAAATGACAACTATTTTAAAATTATGCATTACATATTTATTTGACATACAAAGCAGATCAGTCTTGATAGTCCAAATGACCAAAAAATAAAATCTGACAAAATATAAGTGAGCAGGCAAAATATAAACAGGCTAGCTGAAATGAAAGGTCTTGGTTGGGGACAAAGGACAGAATAGCTACTTTGGTTGTTTGTTTTTAACTTTTAAAAAAGTAGGAAACATGAAACTCATTGTGCACAAGTGACACGTTTATTTATCCCTTCGGCTTTCAGTCACTGCTTGCTCCAGAGTTCTAGAACAATTGTAATCTTGGTCTACTTGAGGCAAGGGGGTAGAGAGAAGATGGAGGAAACACCTTATCTTCACATATGCATAGTCAGAAGGTGGCCCTCTTCTCCCCCCCCCCCTTTAGTGACTGTCGAAATTAGAGACAATGGTCGCTTACCCTTTCATTTGAAATAAAGTATATGAACTCAACAAATAATCCAAACTTTACAG
The DNA here is from genome assembly GCF_009764565.3 of Dermochelys coriacea. Classification (NCBI taxonomy): domain Eukaryota; kingdom Metazoa; phylum Chordata; order Testudines; family Dermochelyidae; genus Dermochelys; species Dermochelys coriacea. Next base: position 165,297,377 of record NC_050068.2, read on the forward strand.
ACTTCTGCAAACAGTGGTAGATATATATATATATAAACAATACTTGTAACATTTTGGCAACAAACATTTCAGTTTAAAAGTGTACAGTTGGCCACCCTTAAACCTTTCTTTCCTTTTTAATTATTTTCTTGGGTGTGAGTGTTCTAGAGGAAAAACTGGGCATGGCTCTCGGTTCTCAAGCATTAAAATGAAAGTGATTTGTAGAAGACCAAAATTGGTCATATGTTCATGATCTTGCTTTTTTTTTTTTTTTTAAAGTAAACCAGGAGACCAATGGTGTCCAACCTGTGGTCTAGGGCAGTGGTTTTCAAACTCTTTCTGGGGACCCAGTTGAAGAAAATTGTTGATGCTCGCAACCCAACAAAGCTGGGAGTAAGGGGTTTGGGGTGTGGGGGGGCAGTGTTGGGGAGCGGGGATGGGGGCTGTAGGGTGTGACTGGGAATGAGGGGTTCAGGGTGTGGGAGAGGGCTCTAGGCTGAGGCAGGGGTTGGGGAGCAGGAGGGGGTCAGGGCTCTGGGGTGGGGCCAGGGATGAGGGTTTTGGGTTTGTGGGGGGGCTCAGGGCTGGGGCAGGAGATTGGGGCACAGATTTACCTCCAGACTTACCTCTGGCAGCTCCCAGTCAGGGGCGCAGCTGGGGTGCAGAGGCAGGCTGTCCTGGCATCGCAGACCATGCTGTGCCCCAGAAACAGCCAGCAGCAGGCGTGGCTCCGGTGTGCAGGCATTCCCTCCCCCCTCGCCCCCCAGCTCCCATTGGCTGGTTCCCGGCCAGTGGGAGTGCGGAGCTGGTGCTCGGGATGGGGGCAGCATGCGGAACCTTGTGGCCCCTCTGCCTAGAAGCCGGACCCGCAGCTGGCTGCTTCCGGGGCACAGCACGGTGTCGGAACAAGGAGGCACTAGCCTGCCTTAGCTGGGCAGCACTGCCGATGGAACTTTTAACGTCCTGGTTGGCGGTGCTGTCCAAAGCCATTAGAGTCCCTGGGTGCTGAGCAGGGCAACCCAGTGCCTTATATGCCGCGACCCAATACTGGATTGAGACCCGAACTTGGAAAAACACTGGTCTAGGGGCTCTGAGGCTGAACCCTGAGTCCTGAGTGACAGCCTTGACAAAGGGTCACACACCTTGCATGACACTTCCATTTGACAGCCCTGTTACTTATTCTGTACAACCTGTGAGAAATCTTAGCAAACTGCGGAAGTGACTTGTAATATTGGTGCCACGGGTCGCCAGGAGTTGCTGTGGCACCTGCTGAGCAGGCAGCCAGGCCTCACTGCTTCCCCTGCTGGACCAAAGTAGGGAACGAGCATAGTAGTGGCAGCAATGGCAGCATATCGAAGCAACAGAGAGAAGGTGAGGGGCCTACCACTGACCCCATGCTCTAACAACTATCTGCACCAGCTTTCCCCCAGGTACTCCTGCAGAGCTTTCCACCCAGACAGCCCCAAGTCACCTACCGCTGAAACCATTCCATACTCCCAAATACACTCCAGCACCCATTTATCTCCCCACAGCAACAGCTGTCAAGTTTAGTGCAGCTCCATGTCCTCTCCTTTCACTGTTTGGGACAGATTGTGTTGACTGTAAGCTGAAGTGTCTGGCTGTGATAAAATTTGCAAACATGCAAAATAGCTTATTAAATCTACATAAAATGTCACACACTGAGCAGCACAATTTGACAGCTCTGCTGTTAAGTTTCAGAGTAGCAGCCGTGTGAAAACTGGTATTTTTATACCAAGAAAATTGGTATAAAATGTTGCTCCCTGTAACCTTTTCAATGAAATGTTTTGCATCATCCCTGCTTCAGGGAGGAAGTAGGAGCAGGCACATCCTCCCAAACTGCCTTCCACTACTTTCTTTGAAGCCCCAGCTGGAGCTTTTGCGTGAATTGGGAGTGCTCTGAACTGCTGCTCTCACATTGTAGGGAAGGGTGGAGAGTAGCCCTGGCTGCTCCATTGCCTGGTTTCTTGCCAGGCTATGGGAGCTCCAGAAAACAGGATCTGGAGATTCACTAGCTTTGCCTGTGCTTAGGGGAGTACCTATCAAAAGACATCTCTTAAACCCCACACAGCCACTGACTGCAGCACAGGAGAATAGAAATCAAGGAGAAGCTGAGAACCAACAGCTCCCTTATTCTCTGCGTCAGCACTGGTCTGCAAGATGCTTTAATTTGTACGGTTGGCATTGGTTCCCTGTAGTCATATTCCAGTTGGATATAAAACACTTAGCCACTCTCCCCTGCACAACATGCCCTCTGTACCAATGGCTGATGGGAGTCAAGTGTAGGCACTATCCATGCTGTCTGTACAATAACGGGATTTTTCCCATGCCAGGGCTGTTTGTAGGTGGTACAAAGGAAGCAAGAACATGGCAGCGTCTGCCCCAAAGTACTGATTGTGGTTTGGTTTGGTTTTGTTGTTCAGCTCTCGGACTGAAAAGTTCGGACATGACTGCACTAGACAACACTTAATGGACTTTATAGAACAAATTTTGGCTGTAAAAACCTTGATTTGTTCTTGTTGTTTCTTTGTATATATTTTCCACAGAATGCTCTGTAATCATCATCTTTGTACAGATTCAGTGTTATAACATTGGGAAGAATTTTTTCCACCAAATGCATCCGATGAAGTGAGCTGTAGCTCACGAAAGCTTATGCTCTAATAAATTTGTTAGTCTCTAAGGTGCCACAAGTACTCCTTTTCTTATTGGGAAGAATGACATCTCACTGATTCTATTTAGTCATGAAACTGAACTATAAGTTATTTTCTTTACCTCAGTCTGATCAGTACATTTAAACATGTCTTTTTACCTTCTTAAAAATTAATTTTTTTTTCTAGTTTATCAATAGTTGCTTACGTTTTGCCTTCAAATGTTCAACTACTTCCATTGTCTCTGGTGTCTAGTTACTAGGAAACTTTCTCCAGTGGTATGGAATCCTTTCAAACAAAACTCTACAGGAGTTATCGATAGATGGCCTGCTAAATAGATATATCCTTATGGCTTTTCAGAACTCCGAGTATGGAGATGACAGCATTAAAAAAGCTCAAAGTGTAAGTAAAATGGAACAAAATATACTTAAAAACATTTTCTAACTCTTGAATTTCCAGTCAAGTAAAACGTATATTTGTAGCCCTAGTGGGAGACTCTTCAGTTTCCTATGTTTAGCCTAAGATTTCCAGTGTTGCCCATATCTCTTTACAAATAAAACAGTTACTATATTTTCATAGCAGGTGACTTTTTTTAATAAAAGATACATTATATGAAATTAGAATTCTCCTTATTGCTATCCTTGATATTGTTGGTGAATTTTTTAAAGATTGATTAGTATGTGTTGCTAGGATCTTCATTCTCACATTGGTCTTTAATATGTTGTTATAGTACCCTCACAGTGTTCGCCTTTGTTTTTCTTAGGCCTTACCATTGCCAATACTGGCATCTTGATGGCTTTCTAAAACATTAGACCGTAGGTATTAGTCATTTTTCTTCCCTTTTTGCTGTTAACACATTTTCTTCTTCCCTCATCTCTAGGTAATTGCTTGCTTTCCTAAACAGTGGTTCACTAATCTAAAAGGGGACAAGACTATTTCCCAGCTAGAAAACTTGTGTAGATACCTTGTTCATCTGGCTGATACAATTTACAGAAATAGTATTGGATGCTCTGATGTGGAGAAAAGAAATGCAAGGTAATTTATTTTGAATCATTTATGCAATAGTATCTCATGCTGCTGATATATACAACACAAAAGCACATGTGCCAGCAGACCTGTCTGTCTGTATAAAATCTTTGAGGAGTTCCCCCTTTTTTAAAGTTTTAAATAGGATTTTTAATACGGTATCAATGGCTTTTGGGAATGACTAGTGTATTGTATAAAGGTTACATTTAATCTGCTCCCATTGTGTAGTTCTGCTCTAAACAATTACTTGAAAAGTGGCATTTTGGGATTTTGTTTGGTTTTGCTGGTTTCTTTACAAATTTGCTGATGCAGCTAATTACTTGCCATGTAAATTCCCGCCATTGTCCACAATAAAGATTTCTGTAATCCAAATTGTGCTCTTGTCTTAAACACACCTGGACAACCCACTGGAGAAATTCCTTACATTCTCAGATAACATTGTTTAACCCTGCTCATGAGAATCACCATACCTAAAAGCATAAATGGGATTAGACACTTAAATGCCCATATGTGGCTACTAGAGGTGAATTGGAGGAGGCGAGGAGAGAGATTCCAGTAGAAAATTAAAGTCTCTTTCGATAGTCATCCTAGTTTATAAATAGCTATTTTCTTTCTAAACTAGCTGTCTGCCGGACAAACTCACACTGGAACTGTGGATTAATACTGAAAGGGGAGATGGATATTGAGCCAAAAAGATTTCTTCCTGATATTCTAGTTCCAATTAATTTAGTCGTCTTTGCTCTGTGACTATAACTTAAGTATATGGAAGTATACAAAAAATCCCAAACTTTCCCGGTAACAATTGTGCAATTGGCCACTGATCTATATTATATTTATATATCTATATCTATTGTAAAGTGTGTGTGTGTGTGTGTGTGTGTGTGTGTGTATGTGTGTATATATATATATTACATAAATGTCCTTACTTCCCTTTGCAACACAGCTATTCATCTAGGCTCCTCCGTCCCGTAGTCACTGGGGAAATACTACTCTAGTACATTGTTTTTGCTTTGAAATAGAATCATCAATTACTTATGCCAAGAGGAAAACAAAACATCATAACCCATGTTTGCATCTGTTTGTCTGAGTGTTGGACACCACTTCATAGTTCATTTTGATAGTCCTGTTTAGGGTAGATTTTGGATTTCTGTAGTCATGAACATTTCTTTGGATAGTTAAATTTCATGTCTGCATCTTGTTCCTTTTGTGGGACTTTTAAAATTTTCCCACCAGGCTTGTACATCCTGGATTGCTAGGAGTTTGTTTACTGTGAATCTGTTGTTCCTACCCAATCCAGGTCAATCTATTACAAATTGTAACAGTATTTTTATCTCTTGACGCATGCACAAAAACTGCTCTTTTTTTAAATGTTTTGGTTCAAAGTGTGTGTGTGTGTGTGTGTGTGTGTGTGTGTGTGTGTGTGTTAGTTAAAGGGAGCTGCGACTGACTTCCTAACACCACATGTGGTGACCCACTAGTTTTTCCTGAGACTGTGTCCAAATAAGCCATACATATGCAGCTTGTCTTCCCTTCCTGTTTCTAGGATTGCTATCCCCAAAAGAGACTTTTTTGTTTTCATATCCAGAAACACACTAATTTCAATGAGCCATATTTAAAAAAATTATCCACAAGCTGGCTCACTTGCTGTGAGGAAAAAAGAAATAAGTAGTGAAACATTTCTAAAATTATATTTGACTTGTGCAAGGTTTTGATTTCTAGTTTTATTAACTTATTTTTTCCCTTCATTTAGGGAGCATATAAAACAGACAGTAAAGCTTCTAGCAAGTATTGGAGCGCTGGATCATGCTGTGACAGTTGCAAATGACCATAATGTGAAAGAGTTAAAGGTTTTAATTGAAGGGAAATAACTTAGATGACTCATTTTGAGCTTTAAAACCATTCCTGATGTGTAATTTATGTACATATGTAAAGTTTTCTTAAACTGTAAAATACTGATCCTTGTTTTAATACAAAGTGCATTGTTACATACATCATCCTTAAGTATTGATTTCTTTAAAAAAAAAAAAAAAAAAAAAAAAAGGAATCCAGGAAGACCATCTTTCCAGCAGTCAGACTTCCCTTAAAATCTCTCAACACATTGTTTACAAAAATATTTTGTACCCCATGATAACTAGTCATCTACTCAGTTAATTGTCCCATGGTTAACTGGAGTATGTGTAATATATAATGTGTAATATACAGTATGCTTATATTTATACCACCCTGTTACTTTCACACTGGATATAGTGGTTTTTCTGCTATTGAAATAATTGTTTCAGTTGCTGAAATTCACTTCAGTAAACTGACTGCATTATTGGTCAAAAGGGCTGGCAAAATATACAAGAATCATTTGACCTAAATAGTAAAGAAGCTTTCACATAGCACCTAACTTTACAAAGCAGCTGTGCTTCACTCAGACTGAAATAGCTTAACTTTACATCTTGTATTCAGAGTTAATATGGATCTTTCTTCAGACTGTTTTAAAAATCATCATTAGCATAGTTTTTGATGCAAACAGTAGTCTGATGACTTAAACATGTGGTAACTTACGTTTTTTAAGGTAAATGGTAACACTGTGTGATGGTGTGTGCCGCCTCCTCTCCTCCCCCCCCCCCCATTACTCATCTTGAAGGGGGCAGCATTTCAGTCATGAATCCTGGACTCTCATCCCTTGAACAACTCTGCTAAATCTACTGTTTGTGTTCTATTGCACAGTTTATAATATCTTTGATGTAGATGTCAAATATAGTTGCTCACACATGGATATTTCTAGAGGGGTAAAAGCCAAACAAAGGAAACAAATATTTGAATATTCACTGTGTGATATTTATATTGACTCATAAGACAAACAACTTTAAATTTAAACACTTCCTGTCAAGTAAGACCATTTTAAAAAATGGACTAGCTTACAAAACAAAATGGCCTTTTAGGTGTAAGAGCTGTTTTGGGTCAGAACACTAGAGACATCTTGGAGTCCCAGGAACACTAACTTGCAGTCACTGGCTTGGACAAGCTATCTCCAGGTGTGTCCTATGTTAGTTGGGAATTGTAGCAATAAATTGGCATACTGAGTAACATTATAATCATTGTATTTTATGCTCATGTCATGTGGTATAAATGAGGATATTAAAAATGTACAATTTGTAACATGCACACCTTATTTGGAAACCAAACAATTGTTTTCTGAACTTGGGCTGATGGAGCACATTCTGAGTATCTGCTTTTAAGAATCCTTCCAATAAACTTGTCTGTCATGGAGCTGTGTCAGTGAAACCTGTGAAGCTTATTTTTTGTTCCTTGGGAGTGAGGTAAAGGAAGAAATCTGCATGCTTGTTGACTAATTCTTTAAATAAATAATGAAGGAAAAACTTTAATTGGAGGATTTTGAAATATACCAAAGCCATATTGTTTTGGGATGGGATCTCTTTACATTATTAGGATCCAAATCCACCTTTTATAGTGCAATTCTGGCTGCAATCTTAGTTATGGAGAGGCTATACCTCTTAGTTACACACAGCTGCAGAGCTGCAGCAAGAACCCTGGTCTGCAATTCCTAAATTCAGAGTTTTATGACTACGGTTGTTGCTAGTTAAAAGCAACAGCCCTGAATAGTCAATGGTACTTTATTTGCTGTTGAGTGTAAATAGCTAACATTTTTCATTACTGCAACTGCAGAAAACATACTTGACTCTTTTTAAAATCTTGTAAAACTGAGTGCTTTGAATTCCATTTTAATCAAAGGGGTTTAAAGACCTTACCAGTGTAAGTATATTATTTTACAATATATTAGGATAAAACTATTAAGTACTCAGTCAGCTCCAGTTGAGGTAGAGCTCTTATCCTGAGGAGCAAGACTTCCTGGATAATTGAATTGTGGGGTTTAATGGGCATTGCATGAATGTTACCCAATTTTCTGTGGCCAGAACAATGGCTGCAATTTAATACCTTATCTGGAAAAGGAATTCTTGCAAATTCAAACACCTCCACTGTGGGCTAGAATGTACTATGGCAGGGGCAATGTGGGGAAATGTAGACAATTATTTGATATGGCCTCCATGAATATAATAAAACCCACAAACAAACCCAAATAGCTGTATGTGCTATGGTTGATGCACTACTATATTATCTTATGAAGGAGGCAGCGAGAAGCAGAGTAGAACCCCACCAGTGTGTCTGACTGGTACTTCTAACAGAAGACAAGATCTGTAGGAACAGCTGATTCTATTATGCCCTATGAAGCTGTACTCTGTTTTGGCCTTGCTCTGCTGTCCAACCGTGTCCACCTCCACAGTGTATAAATGTTGCAGAGGGGAATTTTGACTCCTAATGGAAGCAGTATCTCACTATGCTCTTTACACTTAACTTTCCCTGAGAGGGCACATACTTCACAGAGCAACTACGCTCCCAAACTCTAACCTTCTGGTTGTCTTTACCCTCCCTGGAGCTAAGTTTCTATTGAGGGAGTGGCCACTTTCCTCTTCTCTCCACCCACTTACTCCCCTCTACCATGTAGCAGTAGGAAGTGTTATGCCCCTTAAAAAATAAAAATGCAGGCTTGCAGTTGACCACATTATTTCACTGATTAAATCTGTGTACTATATTAATCAGGCTGAACATTTTCAAGACAACTTTATTAGAAAGCTACTGCTACTTACAAAGCTACAAGTTACAGTATCTTACATCAATTTGGGTTGTCAACAGGCCTGTAAATATATTAAAAGAATGACTTGTTTGGGTATAACACACACACCTCCTTTTTCATTACAATAGAGTGATTTTTCTTAATAGATTGTCAGATTATAAAATGGCAGTTTATCCATATGAAGTTAACTATAGCTAATTTACATCTTTAATGAACATCAGTTTGTGCTGGCATGCTAAAAGGGCAAAACAAAAGGAGTAAAGGGAATTCTAACCTCATTTCTTAAGATGCACGTAGGAATGAAATATTTGAAACTTTGCCAAACTTTTAAGTTTAGTTAGTGAAGGATGTAAAAACAAGTACTATGTTCAATTTCTGTTGCTGGAGGATGCAGTGAAACTGTATACTTTTTATACTTTTTTTTCTCCCATAATGTATGTGGCAATTTTAAGAAAATCATAGGATTTATTGCCAAATGCAAAACACTGAAATCCAGCTATTTATCACTTAAGGGGCTGCTTTGATAACAGGATTATCCATCTGCCCCATGTTGGTAGTGATCAAGTTGCTACATTCCGATGGTTTTCACTGCCAGCTGATGGCCATATGAAATGAATTATAGGGTCTCAATCCAGTTTCCTGTTATCCATATTACACTTGCCACCTTCATTGTTGTAGCAGAGAGAGCAAGAACTGAATGCAGATTGAGATGGAATTTTTTCATATCTTCAGGAGGACCTTTTGAGATTAAGATCACTGTATCGGGAGGATAAGTGCAGAAGCTCTGATAGTGCTGATTTTCTGTTGACAAATAGGAAATTTAAATTTGTACAGCAGTCACCTTTACAGAACTGCAAATTTGAGCTTTATAAACACTTGAGCACACAATTTAGCTAGAGAGAGAACCTTATTTGTTTAAAAGTGTTGCATCTTTAGTGATAAATGAAATTTCATTCATGTAGCATTTATCTCAAAGCACTTCATAAACTGAAGCTTTATGCAAGAATCATTCACTCAGCAATTCTATACAGCTATCTCTAGGGTGGCATATAATTGCACAGCACCATAGTTTAGGACATGAAATAGGACAGTATTAAATTAAAATTGCTAGCTGGATTTAAGAAAGTCCCAAGTAAATAAATACCAAATTGGCATGTGGCCAGAAAAACCTGCACTTCCTAAATTTTCCAGTAAATTTTATGGGGTCTCTAGTGACCACAGGTCATTAGACCCTCAATTTTAAATTAACTGGAGGAATGTCAGGGCAGCTGAACTATTAAATCAGTAATGGCTAGGGGGAGATGATGTCCTGTTGAATTACTAATCTCCCCCACCTGCAGCACTTGAGTGATTATTGGATTAGTGATTAAAAAGGAGCCTTTTTGTAAGATAAGAGCAAAGACATTAGCAATAAGAAAAGGACCTAGCACCCAAATAACAAAGGGAAGTGAAATTTGACATTGAAAAGTTGGTGGAGGGGGGAATTTAGCATGCAATCTTTTCTCTCCTTCAGGTACCATTCTTTGCATGAGTTCTTAATCTGAGATTTCTCTCTCATTTACCCTAAAACTCATTCCACTGAATCTTTCAGAATGTTAGAGCCTCAAAATTATTTTAGGGAACCTGCATGTAAACATGCTGCTATGATGTAACAATGCTTTTTTATGAAGACTTTAACCTCATTTAGCTACATAATGTTGCAGTGTGCCACTACTGCATGATTAAGTTTTGAAGTTATATTTTTTTTCTTGAAAGGTAAACAATTAAATGTGAAAAGAAAAGGAGTACTTGTGGCACCTCAGAGACTAACAAATTTATTAGAGCATAAGCTTTCGTGAGCTAAGCTGTAGCTCATGAAAGCTTATGCTCTAATAAATTTGTTAGTCTCTAAGGTGCCACAAGTACTCCTTTTCTTTTTGCAAATACAGACTAACACGGCTGCTACTCTGAAACCTGTCATTATGCAAGGCAATTAAATGTGGCAACCATACTGTCCATTTGATAGTCACTCAAGTGGAAATTAAATATCCCATGATCACGTTTCTAAAAAATGGGGAATAAACCTAGTGTCTAAAATGATAATCTGGTTTTAAAATTTAAGTGCACAAATTAGAGTTTTATTTTATTTTAGAGTTAATAGTTGACCCATAGGAGCCTGAGAGAAATGAGAACTATGACTAGGAGGCTCCATAAATGTGTAGCTGCAGATAGAGGGATAGTCATGTTTTACCTGAAACTGAGCCTCATGCTAGTCTAGTAAAATGGATGTTTTGTTACGAGAGCTGAGCATCTTTTTGCATCTAGCACACCTCAAAAATAAATTCTGCAGTGGCATTAGCTGTGTTAGTCGCATTAGTGTGTTTCCAATAGATTGTTTAATGGCATTTAAACATTTCTGCATTTATAATTTTAAACCTTTCCTTTAGAGTAAAGATGTACAAAATACATTAATCAAAGTAGAATAATAGCAGAGGGGCAAAATGAATAATAATAAAAAGGTTGACAAATTCAAAACCTGATCCAACAAATCACATAAGAATATACTCTGACTTCAGTAGGACTACTCAGCTGCTTACAAACGTGTACTTAGATGCTTTGCTAGATTCATGCCTGTGAAATCTGGTAGGGCACTCTTTTGACTAGGGTTTGATGTATTACCACAGCTGCACACAGATGCCCCAGCCAGGATTGCACACCATTTAGCTCAGTGGCAGTTCAAACACTGAGGGCTTGGCTACGCTTGTGAGTTAGAACGCATTAAAGCAGCCCCGGGCGCCCTATCTCATGACACGTCCACACTGGCAAGGCACGTAGAGAGCACTGACTCCGTGGTTCCTGGTAATCCACCTCAGTGAGTGGAATAACATTTGATGCGCCCTGGGTGGAGCGCCGCAGTGCCATTGTGGACACCTTCGCCTGTCAATGCGCTCTGATTGGCCTCCAGAAGTGTCCCACAATGCCTGTTCTAGCCACTCTGGTCATCACTTTGAACTCTACTGCCCTGCCCTCAAGTGACCAACCATCATACCCACCCTTTAAATTCTCTGGGAATTTTGAAAATCCCCTTCCTGTTTGCTCAGCCAGCCATGGAGTGCTCTCAGCGAATCTTTCCAGGTAATCATGCCTCCACGCGCCAGGTGATTCCCAGTATGGAGCAATGGCGAGGTGCTGGACCTTATCAGTGTTTGGGGGAGGAAGCTGTCCAGTCCCAGCGGCGCTCCAGCCATAAGAATTACTATACCTTCAGGCAGATATCAAGGGACATGATGGAAAGGGGCCATGAGCGGGACGCACTGCAGTGCAGGATTAAAGTGAAGGAGCTGCGGAATGCCTACCGCAAAGCCTGCAAGGCAAACAGCTGCTCCGGTGCTGCCCCGCGAGCTGCCATTTTTACAAAGAGCTGAACGTGATACTTGGGGGCAACCCCACCTCCACTCCAAGTATCACCATGGACACCTCAGAATCCAGTGCAACAAGGCAGGAGGAGGAGGAGGAGCAAAGCAGGAGCCAGGGTGCTGAGGAGGAGGGAGACACCCAGGCATCCCTAGATGCATGCAGCCAGGAGCTGTTCTCAAGCCAGGAGGAAGGTAGCCAGTTGGAGCAGCTGGTACTTGTGGAAGGACAAACCCCAGAGGAGGTTCCCGGTAAGCGGCTTTTATTTTGGGAATGAAATTATTCAGTGCAGGCATGCATGCTTAGATGCAGAATATAGTGTTGATGTGCTCTCTCACATCACGGTAATCGCTCTCAGTGATCTCTTCAAAGGTCTCATCCAGAAGTTGGGCAATCCACTTGCACAGGTTTCTTCGCAGAGCCACTGGGGTCCTTGTCCCAGTCAGGCTAACATGTCTGCACCACTGTTCTGTGAGGGGCGGGGGGACCATTGCTGCACACAGGCAAGCTGCATATGGGCCAGGGCGGAATCCACATTGCAGTAAAAGACCCTCCCTTGCTTCCCAGGTCACCCTCTGCAGCAAGATCTCTTCCAGGACGAACTCCTGTGGTAAATGTGGGGAGAGTGTTCAGTATAGGGGCCCCTGCAGCTGTTGGTTCTCCCCAAGGCAAGGAAACCTAGAGGACAGTACGACCATGAAACAATCAGTCCCCCTTGATCCACTGCTTACTCACCATTTTGGCGCTCCCGTGGGTTATGTTCGCTTGCTTTGGGACGGGCAAATTATATTATTGTGTAGACTGCGCTTGCCCTTAAGTACAGGGAAATCATAGCTCTGTCTGGAGTGAACAATGCTGCCTCTGTTAAGTGTTGCATTTTTCCTTTACAGATGCAACCTTGAGATCTCAGCTGTCCGTGTTATCACCGGCTGAAAGACTCCAACAAATTAGGAAGAGGCCACGTAAAAGCAAAGAAGACATGCTGTATGAAGTCACGCAGCAGGCCCTTAACGAGAATCAAAAATTGCAGGAGTGGAGGGAGAGCGAAAGGAGGATGTGCCAACAGAATGAGGAGCGCTGGCACAAAAGCACAAAGCTCCAGCAGCAAAGCACAGAGCAGCTGATAAGCATCATGGAGCGCCAAGCGGACTCGATCCAGGCGCTCGTACCCATGCAGGCAGAGCACTACGGTGCCCGCCCTCACCTGCGGCCCTTGTTCCAAAACCCTTTCCCTTGTGCCCCCAGGCCACCTCCAACCCACTATCCCCAACATCTGGGTTCTTATCGCCACCAGCTGCCTCCAACACCTGTAGCTTCACCACCCAGCCCTGAAAACCACAACTCTTACCCGCTGCACTCAACCCCCATCACCATGCATTATAGCCATCCTGAAGTGCAGCACTCATTGCACAGTACTCCAACCAGGAAGGCTGAGTATGTTAACAGGACATACGCAAATCTGTGATTGTACCGTTCTCCACCCCACCCTCTTGCCCTGTTTCCCAAGCAGTTGTGTTTCTTTTCAATAAATGAATTTTATTTTCAAAAAATGGATTTTTTGGCTTTGAAAATATTCTTTATTATTTATTGCATAAAGTAAAAGATATCTTACCCAGGAAAGAAACAGGCATTGCAAGTCAGTGTAGCAAACACAGATTCCTACTAACATTGGAACCACCGCACTTCACTCTTGTGCAGGGCACCAAACTTTACTGGTGGCTTTCAGCCTCAAATTACTCCCTCAAGGCATCCCTAATCCTTGCAGCCCAGCGCTGGGCCCCTCTAATAGCCCTGCTCTCTGGCTGTTCAAATTCAGCCTCCAGGTGTTGAACCTCCGAGGTCCATGCCTGAGTGAATCTTTCACCCTTCCCTTCACAAATGTTATGGAGGGTACAGCACGCGGATATAACCGTGGGGATGCTGTCACCGGCCAGATCCAGCTTCCCATACAGAGAGCACCAGCGGCCCTTTAAACGGCCAAAAACACACTCCACAGTCATTCTGCACTGGCTCAGCCTATTGTTGAACTGCTCCTTGTTCTGTCAAGGCTTCCTGTGTAGGGTTTCATGAGCCACGGCATTAAAGGGTAAGTGGGGTCTCCAAGGATCACAATGGGCATTGTGACTTCCCCTACAGTGATCTTCTGGTCTGGGAAAAAAGTCCCTGCTTGCAGCTTCCGGAACAGGCCAGTGTTCCGAAAGATGCATGCGTCATGCACCTTTCCAGACGAATCTGCGTTAATGTCAATGAAACTCCCATGGTTATCCACAAGTGCCTGGAGAACCATAGAGAAATACTCCTTCCGATTAACATACTTGGAGGCTAGGTGGGCTGGTGCCAGAATTGGAATATGCGTCCCATGTATCACCCCTCCGCAGTTAGGGAAACCCATTTGTGCAAAGCCGGCCACAATGTCATGCACGTTACCCAGAGTCATGGTTCTTCTGAGCAGGATGCGATTAATAGCCCTACAAACTTGCATCAACACGATTCCAACATTTGATTTTCCCACTCCAAACTGGTTAGGGACCGATTGGTAGCTGTCTGCAGTTGCCAGCTCCAGACTACAATAGCCACCCGCTTCTCCACGGTTGGGCAGCTCTCAATCTCGTGTCCTTGCGCCGCAGAGTGGGGGCAAGCTCCTCACACAGTCCCATAAAAGTGGCTTTTCTCATCCGAAAGTTCTGCAGCCACTGCTCGTCATCCCAGACTTGCATGACGATGTGATCCCACCACTCAGTGCTGGTTTCCTGAGCCCAAAAGCGGCGTTCCACGGTGGTGAGCATGTCCATGAATGCCACAACCAATCTCGTGTCGTATGTGTTACTCGAGTCGATATCAGCATCAGAGCCCTCACTGTCAGTTTGGATCTTAAGGAGTAACTTGACTGCCAAACGTGACGTGCTGGCGAGACTCGTCAGCATATTCCTCAGCAATTCGGGCTCCATTCCTGCAGACCAAAGCGCACAGTATAAAAAACGTTGGGATAGCTGCCCATAAGGCACCGCTCCCAATGCCGCTGCAAGTGCCGCAAACATGGCCATGCCAGCGTGCTTGTTGCTGTCAGTGTGGACAGACTGCAGCACTTTCCCTACTATGCTCTCCAAGGGCTGGTTTAACTCAAAGCACTCTACATCTGCAAGCGTAGCCATGCCCATAGAATGTGGACATGGTCCCTGACCTGAAGAGTTGACAACGGAGGGACCCTGAACCTGCAAACACTTATGCATGTGCTTAACTCTAAGGGCTTGTCAACACTTACATTTCATAGCGCTCTAACTTGCTGGCTCAGGAGTGTGAAAACTCACCCCCCTGAGCACAGCAAGTCTGAGCGCGTTAAAGTGCTAGTGTAGACAGGCTCGGAGCTAATCCCCTCATGGAGGCGGATTACCAGGATTGCTGGGAGAGCTCTCTCCGAGTGCTCGCGCGCGATCACACTTGCACTTCAAAGCGCTGCTGTGAGAGCGTTCCCGTGGCAGTGCTTTGAAGTTTCCAGTGTAGACATACCCTGAGTCCTTTGAGTTTAATGGGATTATTCATGTGTAAAAATACTCATGTGTAAATGTTTGCAGTAGAAGGGCTTGAGGTCAGTCATAAATGATGGGAGGGCACCCAACAGACTTCTAATTTATAGTGGTAATAAATTTTTTTAATAAAGTGCATGCCAACCTTCCCTAGCCACATATAACACCACCAATAGACCTTGAGGAAGACAGGTCTTAAAGGACATTGTAAATGTGGTTGGACGTGGCCTGACCCAAAGTCCACTTAAATAACTGGGAGTCTTTCCCTTGACTTCAGCATGCTTTGAAGCAGACTCTGGGAGGCCACTCCGGATGTGAGGGCAACACCCCATTAGGGGGCAGAGGACAAACTTTCCATCATCCTTGAGTAAGGATAAGATTATACCATGGAGGTCACAGAATCCATGACTTCCCGAGACCTCTGTGACATTTTCTGCTTGAGTCCCAGGGTGGCGTGGCTGGAGCTCCCAGCTGCTGCAGGCGGTGGTGAGTGCTGGACCCCTGTCCCCATTTTGTCAGTTATTTTTAGTAAAAGTCAGGGACGGGTCATGGGCATCCCTGAATCCTTGTTTTATTGCCCATGACCTGTCCTATCCTTGACTTATAGTAAAAAGTTACTGCCCAAGTTTTCTCAGCAACTACCAGGCCAGACAGCTGTGGTGAGTTTTTAAGAAAAAGCAGATTCTCCCCAGATCCCAGGACTCCAGGATACAAGGTTTTAAAATGGGAAGAGCTGTCAACACTGCTGTAGGCTCCCCTTGGTCAGGCGGGTTTCCCAGGCCCCGCAGGCCTCAACCCCCAACCCAAGGCTGGGCTAATACCGCCCAGCCCTGACCACTCCCACTCACCTCGGGGCTCAGCCGGCCTGAGGGGGTGGATTCCTGGCACGGTCACTCATTTTAGACACAAATTTACCTCATATTCCCCTCCCCCCGCAGCGACCACCCCAGCCCCTTGAGTGTCCCTGCGAGAGCCGTGGTGCGGCGCTGACACTCTACCCCCCAGGTCCTGCAGGCACGGGCGGCAAGTTATATGGGCTCATGGTGCTCAGGCTCCACCAATATTCAGGGCCCAGGGGCCCAGCTCCACCAATGTTTGGGGTCAGGTCTCTCCCCCGGCCCCGCCTGCTGCCACCACACGCCTCCCCCAAGTATCCCCCAGCCCCACTTGCTGCCCCCGCTCACCGCCCCAGAGCCTGCAGCTCACGCTGACTCTGCTCTGCTGGCTTCCAGCATCAGCTGCTGCTGCAGGGTCCTAGTGACCCGTCCATTGGGGCCAGGGCAGGCTGCCGTTCCACCCTAGCCCTGAGCCTCTCCAATGCCCAAACCCCTCATCCCCAGCCCCAGACAGAGCCCTCACAACCCCCCCTGCACCCTAACCCTCTGCCCCAGCCCTGAGTCCCTCCCACACCCCTCATCCCCAGCCCTCTCTGCACACTCTCCTATCCCCAAACTCCCTCCCAGAGCCTGCACCCCTCACCTCCACCCCTTGCCCCAGCCCAGAGCCTGCACCCCTCATCCCCCCTGCACACCCACCCCCTGCGTCAGCCCGGAGCCTGTCCCCAAACTCTCTCCCAGAGCCTGCACCCCTCACCCTTTCCTGCACCCCCACCCCTTGTCCCAGCCCAGAGCCTGCACCCTGGACCCCGTCTGCACCCTAATCCCCAGCCCCAGTCCAGGGCCTGCACCCCAGACCTCCTCCCCCCACCCAAACTCCCTCCCAGAGCTTTTGGCAGGTGGGGAGGCGGAGTTTGGAGGAAGGGCGGGTTCTGGGCACCACCAAAATGTCTACACACCTGCCACCCCTACCTGCAGACTGGGGGGCGGGGGGGCCCCACACCTCGCAGAGACATGAGGGGGGGGTGTCTCGCGCGCCCCTCCGCTTGGAGGCTCGTGAGCGTTTACATACGTGCCAGCGAGGCCACGGCCCCCTCCCACTGCCTCGAGCACCCACCGCCGCGCGCAGCCCAGCGCTACTCTCCCCTCCCCCCCAACTTCCGGCCCCGGGCGGCGCAATGCGGAAGAGATGGTCGGGCCAGAGCGGAAGTGAGGCAACCGCTGTCGCCGGCCGTAGCCGCCGCGGGAGGAGGCGGCCCTGGAGGTGGCGGCGAAGCCGGTGAGGGGCCGGGGCCTGCGGGGGACGCTGTCACTGCGGCCCGGGGCAGGGGCGAGGCTGCGCGGCTCAGCCCCGGGTGCGACCGGCGCGGGGCAGAGGGAAGTGGCGCCGCGGCAGCTGCACAAGATGGAGGATCCTTGAGCATCAGCGGCAGCCACTCGGCCGGCCTGTCTGGCGGGGGAGGTGTTTGGATCTGTCCGGGTCCGTCCGTCCCCCCCCGGGGCAGGGGCAGGGGCAGGGCCAGGGCCGCTTGTCTCCCAGCTCTCGGGTTTGCCTGTCCCTGCCTTGGGGGCTCTGCCTCCCTCCCCCGCGTGAGCTGGTCACCGCGCACGGCCCCCGGGCATTATCCCAGGGAGCCCCGAGGGGGCCGGCCCGGGGTGAGCTCGCCAGTGTCTCGTCCCTTCCCCTCCCCGCCGCTCCGGCCCTGCCGTTCTCCCTCCGCGGCGCCTCTGGCCCTAGGAGGGGAATAATCCGAGCTCGGGCTGCCGCGGCTGCCCGGCGTCCCATCCGAGCATGGCAGCGTGCTCTGAGCTCGCTGGCCCCCTGCGAGGAGACCGGTAAATATCGGGCCCTTTCTAGAGAGGGGAATTGAGAAATGGAGAGGCCCAGGCGGTAGTGCTAGGATAAAAGGTAACCCCGATGTTTTTAAAAGGCCTTATCCTTGTTACTAATAACACCTTAGATTGCTAAAATAGAGTGTTCTTTATTTTATTTGCTTTTCCCCTTTTGTATTTTTCCCCCCTTTCCTTTTTGTTTTTGTTGTTCTGTGTGATTAAAATTAGCCTAATGACTCTGAGTTCACTTTTATGTATAGTCTCTTTTTAGCCAGTCTCATCTTCTGCTTTCTAATCAATTTCACTAGCCCAGTGTCATAATGGTTGAGTCATAGTAAATACTATAGGGGAAGGTTTAAATCCAAACAAGCAACAACAAAAATCTGCATCCATTAAAACGACAGTAGTACCAAAAATATTTCTGTCACCACTAAGTTTTGTAAAAAATAAACAGCTTTTGGGCTTAAGCTACTGGCAGAGTCCCTTTGGTCAGAGTCGCTAATAGAGCTAAAAATTGAACCTGTCTGGGCTCCCAGTCACCCACTTTCATCATTAGGTAGTTGTCACTCTTTGCTCAGTCTGGTTTGTTTGTCAGTGACTCCCTTTCATCCAAAAAGAAAAGGAGTACTTGTGGCACCTTAGAGACTAACAAATTTATTAGAGCATAAGCTTTCGTGAGCTACAGCTCACTTCATCGGAAAGCTTATGCTCTAATAAATTTGTTAGTCTCTAAGGTGCCACAAGTACTCCTTTTCTTTTTGGGAATACAGACTAACACGGCTGCTACTCTGAAACCTCTCATCCAAGAAATCATAGTCTGTTAAATAAATGTTTGTGAAATGGTTTTTGTTAACCTGGCGAAATCTGCAAATGAACTTTTAAAAGTTGCTTATTTAGGTGCTTATGTTCTAAAAGCCAACTCATTGTAATGCTTGTCTATAAATATCCCTTGAATACATTTTTCTGAGCAAACCGAGCTTTAGCCAAAATCATTCAGTCCTTGTGTGGGTTCTGTCTGTCTTCCTCATGACATGACATGTCTTCACCCTTCTTCTCCACACCACCCCCAATTAGATACTCTCTTAAAATACCTGAGTGAAGCTAAGAATTGGGACTGCTTTGCAGTGAGAACTCTGAAGGAACAGGAAGCTTTCACTAACATGGTCTTGTATTGGACAGGGTTGCCTCTGATAAAGGAAAAATGGCTTTCAGCAAAGGATATCGTGTCTATCACAAACTGGATCCACCTCCATTCAGTGTGATAGTGGAAACCAGAAATAAGGAAGAGTGCCTCATGTTTGAGTCTGGAGCTGTGGCTGTCCTCTGTAAGTCGATATGTTTTATTAAGTACAATGTGAAAAGTTGACAGAATGCATTTTCATGTCAATCAGGTATATTTTATTTTTACTTAACTCACAGAAGATGACTTGTTACATCACATAGTCTGTTCTTTTCCCAGCGTTAGATTATTCTTTTATACAGTAACTAGTGTTCAGTTTACTTTAAAATGAGTAAAATGGCAAGGTTTTTCTACCTGCTTAAGAGAGAATTCTACAGTTTGAATGACTTTACTCTCAGTTTGTGTTGCCTGACATTTATCCTACATTTTTCCTGTATTAATTTAATCCCATTACTCCTAGTTATATTTTGTTCATCATAATACAAATTCCTCTTCCTCTGAGAGTACGACATGCAGTTATTTTTCCAACCAATCAACTGTATTTCCTCACAAAAATTCCATATTTCTCATTTCTGTTTATTTTCTAAATTTTTGTTCTCTCTGATCTCTAATGGTTTTCATTTTTTAATCTTCAGTTTTGTTTGTATTATTGCTTTGTCTTGTAACTTTCTGTAATAATATATTGTCCATTTCCATTCTTTGAGCTCTGTTAAGAAATCACAAAGTTGCATATATGCAATACATCTTAGATTACTAGTAAGTAAAATTTTTTTCAGTAAAGGTAGTTTTACAAAGCAGTCGCTTTTATAAATATTCAGTGAAGACTATATAAAATGATCAGTGTAATTTTCCCATGAAAATATTCACTGATTAAATGATTCAAAAACAATCTCTTATGAGCGTTTGGCATCTGCAGAATGACATTCAGTAGATGCAGTTGTAGGTCTATAAGCCATTTCAAGGCCTCTTTTGTGGTATGATGAGTATCATCCAGTTCACTTTTGAATCCATGTTTAGGGCACTGAGTTATGATGTGTTTGATGGTTTGGATGTTCTCATGTTGGGTGTTGCATGAAAGTGAGTCTTTGATTTTACACTTGTGCATCAAGTAGTTGTATCTTCCATGGTTTGTTCAGATGCAGCTCAATGTGGTCCAAAGTCTTCATGGCAGGTCGAAACCGGGAGGGCGGCTTGTTGGGTCATTAATAATAAGCTTGGCTGGAATGGTAGATGGGGTCCAGATGCCTTCTCATTCCAAGGCCAGATCCATAGACATGAGGTGGTCATGAGTTTTCAGGCGTTGTTGGAGTATGTTATCCATAATCTGTCAGATGGGAATGTCTGGATAGTTTTTGATGCATTTAAGTTCTTGTGCTGTGGCTATATGTCAATGGATAACTCAATGGATGTTTGCTAAATACAAAGCCATGGTAGAGGTGTTGATTTTGGAGTTCCCGTGATGATTCACATGGTCTGATTCAGTTGCCTGTCCACAAGTTGGGTATGGAAGCTTCTTGTCCACACCCGTGCACAGTACTCTGCAACTGAGTAGGTCAGGACCCAGGCCAATGTTTCTTGCACCGGGGCAGTTGATCCCCAGCTTGTTCTCACTAACTTCTGAATAATGTTTATGTGAGTCTTTGCTTTAGTTTAGAGGCTAATTTTTAAAGATAGTCATGAAAGGTGAGTGTGTGGTCAAGAATGACACTGAGATATGTTTGCTTTGGGTCATAATGCACAGTTTCACAACAAAACTCAACAGTTAGTGTTTTGTGCGATTCTGTTGTCAAGGTGGAAAGTAGAGACTACCTATTTGCTCGGATTTGGTCTCAGCTGCCACTTGCCTCCATGATCTTAAGGTCAGATGTAAAGGTCGCTTCAAATTCTTTAAAGCTATGGGCCTGAATTGTGAGTGCCAAATCATCAGAATACACAAACGTCTGCGCTATCATATCAGGCGTATCGCTCATGTATATATTGAAGAGTGTTGGAGCAAGTACAGAGCCTTGTGGTAACCCATTATTCAAAGTGAGCAGCTTGCTGGCTTGATGTCTGAGGTATATGCTCATGGTATTCAGCAGCCTGAAAATCCGCACACAGAGGATCTCTTTGGTCAGCTTCAGTAACAGACAACCCTTCTAGACTGTCATATGCTGCTGACAGATTGACGAAAGCAGTACTGGTCTTGAATTTTCGTTGGAATATAGCTTTGATTTTTGTAGTGAGGGCCAGGACCTGGTCACAGCAACTTCTGTGCAGTCCAGCTTGCTGCTTGGGTTGGTTTGCGTCCACAGTGGGCCCAATTTGGTTTAGAATCATATGCTCCATCACCATGTAGGTGGTCCTCGAGGGGGATTAGCCTGTAACTAGAAAGGTGATGTGCAGGTCTTCCAGGCTTTAGGAGTGCAATAACCTTGGCTTTTCTCCACACACGGGGGAATTCACTGGTCTTCAGGATGTTGGTGAACAGTTGCATCATCTATTTCTGTGACAGTGGACTCAGGATAGATACCATCTTTTCCTTTTGCTTTTCCCAATTTCTTGGCTGTATCAATATCCTTACTTGTGAATGGTCCAGACCATTGGAATGCTGGAGGGCATGTGGATGTCACCTGCCAAAGTCAATGCTGGACTTGTCTGCGATACTGTTTGTTCACTGGGTATTTTGATGTCCACAAAAGTTGAGCAGTGAGGGCATTGGTTTTCACCTGCAGCCTAATGGTATGTGGGGATTTGCAGCCCCCAGGTGTCTCATCAAGTTCTAGGCATGTCTGCTCAAGTGTGTGAAGTTTAGACCTATGCATTCAAGCCATTGTTTCTGCCTTGCTGGATCCAGTGATGCCAGGAGGACTTTTCCAATTTCTAGGTCTCTACAATCATCATATTTGTGGCAGAGCTTGTGATGCTGTGTACCTCAGGGGAACACCTGTATCCCCATGTTCATCCCTATAATATGGTTGTGTGGTATCCAGTTTGTCATGTCGGGTGTCTTCGGAAGGCTCATGGTGCACTGAGCATTGTTGTTACAGTAATGTTATAGGTTGTAATTTTATGTATATAGTTCTGAGACTGAAAATGTGTCCTCATAGCTTAAAACAAGCCCAGACAAAAACTCTCCAGAAGCAGAGGCCCAGGCAAAACTCTCCAGGGGCAGTTCACGCCTCAACAGGGCATGTATGGGACAAACCCAGTCCAGCCCCACAGGAACAAAGGACGTTGGCCTAGGCAGCAACAAAGGATCTGTTAGACTCTCAAGTGAGTCACCCCCCGCCCCCCACTTCCCTTGGTCAGTTTGGGACTAGGATGAGGTAATGCTCACCTCAGTCTGAAGGAGGGGGGCCAAGAGGGAAGAAAGGACATGATAAAAAGGAGAGAGGTTTGCCATGCTCTCTCTTTCCCTCCAACCTCTATCTACAAACACCACTACCAAGCGACTGAAGCACTGATCAAAGGGGAGAGCCTGGCTGAAGAACAACGAGACAGCCTGTGGTGAGAAGCATCTAAGTTTGTAAGGGTTAAGATCAGCTTAGAATGCATTTACTTTTATTTCATTTGACCAAATCTGACTTGTTGTACTTTGACTTAGATTTTAAGTGATTATATCTTTGTAGTTAATAAATTTGTTTTTTTATTCTACCTGAAGCAGTGCATTTGGTTTGAAGCATGTCAGAGATTCCCCTTAGGATAACAAGCCCGGTGCATATCAATTTCTTTGTTAAATTGACTAACTCATATAAGCTTGCAGCGTCCAGCGGGCATAACTGGACAGTACAAGATGGCGATTCCTAGGGTTGTGTCTGGGACCGGAAATATTGGCTAGTTTCATTTGGTTGCACAATCCAAGCAGCGGCTGGCCAAAAGCGCACACTCGCGTAGCTGGGATGAGTTTACATGCTAGAGGCTGTGTGTGAACAGCCCAGGAGTGGGGGTTCTCACAGCAGAGCAGGGTAAGGCTGGCTCCCAAAGTCGAGGATTGGAGTGACCTAGCAGATCGCCGGTCCAGATAACACCAGGAGAACATCACAGAGCTCTTGGGTCTCTGCAGTCCAGCGTGGAGTGTACGATGATTTGAGTCCCTGGGGGATGTTCTTCTTTGCGGTGGAGATTGAGTGCAGTAAAACGGTCAAAAGTCTTCAGCGTTGAGGAACTGTGGGAGATTGTGTTATCCACGGTCATAGTAAGAGCAGCCCAGTCTGCTTCTTTAACATTTCAGCACAGTGCTGGTTTTGAGTAGAGAGCATGCCAATATGGTTCAGTATTGGTCTGTGCTGGCTGTTCTGGAATTCACTGAAGATCATCTGTGATGCAGGTATCGGTGTGCCTGTATCATCTTTAGAGATGAATGAAAGGTCAGGGCAATATCGTCTACCCCAGGGGTCTCAAACTCAAATGACTGCGAGGGCCACATGAGGACTAGTACATTGGCCCGAAGGCCGCATCACTCACTTCCCTTGTTGATTCACTAGAGTGGTGCAGGGAGGGAAGTTATCTTGCTGATCAGATTGTTGCTCTCACTATAGTGCATAAATATTTCATGAGAACTCTTATTTTAAAAAATTTAAAATGTATAAGTGCTTTTGTTTACTAAATGGGATATAATTATATAGCAGCCTCCAACTAAACTCTGAACACAGGAGCTGTAGATATGCTGATGTTTACTGCTAAAGCTCTGAGAGCAGTGGTTTTCAACCTGTGGTTCACATACTTTTGGGGGTCTGCAGACTGTGCCTCAGATTTCTAAAAGATCCACACCTCCATTTGAAATTTTTTAAGGGTTCCCAAATAGAAAAAGGTTGAAAACACTGTCGTAGAGCAGCGGTTCTCAACCAGAGGTCCACAGCTGGAGTCCTGGCGCTCCCCCTGCTGGGCCCTGGAGTTTTTATAGTATGTTGGAGTTGGGGCCTCCGAAATAAAAATGTTGAGAACCTCTGGTTTTGGGAACCTTAGAGAAAACATGTTTGTGGGCTCCCTGCAGAGCAATACAGGAGAGTGTGATTGCTTCATGGTAATGAATGACTAGAACAGGGGTTCTCAAACTGGGGGCCGGGACCCCTCAGGGGGTCGTGAGGTTATTACATGGGGAGTCGTGAGCTGTCAGCCTCCATCCCAAACCCCGCTTTGCCTCCAGCATTTATAATGGTGTTAAATATACAAAAAAGTGTTTTTAATCTATAAGGGAGGTTACACTCAGAGGCTTGCACGTGAAAAACCTCTGAGTCTTTTAAACCCTTTCAAGTGGCATCTTAAAAGTAACTGGGATGGAGAAGGTTAATACTTTTATCCCTTCCTTTCTAACTGGGAGGGTGATGGGCTTCTGCTAAGGTGGCATTTAAAGGGGTCCAGTAGGTTTTCATACCTTTCTTCTGGTCCAAGTTCAAATCCTATTTCAAAATCTGTGTGTTCTGGAAGGTGCAGTGTATTGTGAAGCTGGCAGTACTGGAGCTTGTAAATTTCTTCTAATGCTCAGTACATTTCATTTGAATGTGTAGTGCAGGGGTCGGCAACCTTTCAGAAGTGGGGTGCCAAGTCTTCATTTATTCACTCTAATTTAAGGTTTCGCGTGCCAGTAATACATTTTAACATTTTTAGGTCTCTTTCTATCAGTCTTTAATATATAACTAAACTATTGTTGTATGTAAAGTAAATATGGGTTTTAAAATGCTTAAGAAGCTTCATTTAAAAGTAAATTAAAATGCAGAGCCTCCCGGACTGATGGCCAGGACCTAGGCAGTGTGAGTGCCCCTGAAAATCAGCTCACGTGCCACCTTTGGGTACTCTACACCCGAGGTAGGCAGTCATTGACACTACATATGCCCAAGAGTTATGGTTATTAATGGAGTTGTAGAGAACATAAAACTTCATTTCCTATTGCTGTGCATTTTAAATCCAAGCCACAACCATGTATTCATGTTTAATGCATCATAATTTGGGATTATGAGGGAAAAATCCTTTTCTACAGTTTATTCTGCAGTGCTGTCTGCTATGAATTCTACAAAAAGTTACTTTGTCAGTAGCACCCAGCAAAAGTATAGTGTGTGCTTTCTGTAGTTTGAGCTGATGCTGTATTGGATTTAAATGGGAATGTGCTTTTGTTTGGCTACACCTGCTAGTTGTTTCAGCTACACTTTCCAGCTGTTTAGGCAGCTTTTCTGTAGACACTCTTGCAATGTTCTTCTAGATTCATAGATACTAAGGCCAGAAGGGACCATTCTGATCATCTAGTCCGACCTCCTGCACAGCGCAGGCCACAGAATCTCACCCACCCATCTTTCTTCTGTTTCCCTTGCTTGCATGGTGTGTGGAACATCTGGAGGCTTCTGGATTGGAATGGAGAGCTTTTGCTTATTTCCTTACTTGTGACTGGAGATTTGGAGCAGTAGTGCATTCCATAACTTCCCCCAAACATAAAGAGAGCACAATTGCTGCTATTTCTGAAAAAATAAAAAAATATACATTTTGAGGCACTGCTGACTTGTGGATAAGAAGAAGCCTTCAAAAGAGAGAATAAAAAATGAAAGTTGAGGTCTGGAATTGGATTCTAGTTCTCTTCTGTTTTCAGTTCAAGGCTTACCTCCAAAGCTTCAAAAGATTTTGATCCAGCAACTTCAGTGACCATCTCTATTCATGGCTAGTCGTGACAGCTACACTTTCCTTGGACAGAGCTGCTTGCAAAGCCCAGGACAAAGAGCTTGAAAGATAAAACATTCTTAGTTAAGAGGGTTCACCTGTAGAATGATTTTCTGGAAGATATCTGACTAATTGATACTCTTCACAATATGCTGCAAAACGCTTCTTTTTGACAAAGCATTTGCACCATAAACAGGATAATAATTATAGATGACTTCTAGAGATTTTATTTTCCCAACAGATGTTCTGTTAGTCAGGAAGGGAAGAAGAATAGAAAATTCCAGTAGGTCTGCTAAGTAACTAGTCATGCAGTTTTATTTTTGGAGGGAAGGGCTCAGATCTGTGTTGTACACTGTACAAAACATGAGGAAGAAAGATGGGGTTAGTTCTTAAATTGAGATATAATTTCAAATTCCTAGGAATCAAACAAAACTATTTAGTATTATTTAATCAGAACCAGTGAGCTAATGAAACAGTGATAACTTAAAGAAAATAACTTCAGATTCAAAATCTATATCTGGCAGCTTCATGAATCCAGATTCATTTTGTATCTACAGTTTAGAGGGATTAAATTATAGATGCAGCCAAGAGGAAGAGAAATACTTAGCATTAATGGATTTTCCCCCTCGGACTTAAGTGTAACTATTCAGAAAGAAGAAAAATGTTTCTTTGAGGGATGAATTAAATAAGTAATACAGGTGATGAGTCTATGCACTGCGAAGTTATGGATGACATAAATATATTTTTTCGTATGATTTTGATAGCTCATTTTAAAGAGCTCCTAAATCAGTTAGTTCAGGGGTGGCCAACCTGTGGCTCCAGAGCCACATGCGGCTCTTCAGAGGTTAATATGCAGCTCCTTACCTAGGCACTGATTCCGGGGCTGGAGCTATAGATGCTAACTTTCCAGTGCTGGGGGATGCTCGCTGCTCAACCCCCTGCTCTGTCCCAAGCCCTGTCCCCGCTCCACCTCTTCCTCCATGGCCCCGGCCCCTTCCCCTGAGCCTTGCATGCCCTCGCTTCTCCCCTCTTCCCCCCCCCCATAGCCTCCTGCACACATGAAACAGCTGATTGATTTTGGGGGGCGGGGGGAGTAGGCGCTGATTGGTGGGGGCTGCTGGCAGGCGGGAGATGTTGGGGAGCGGATGGGGGGCTGCTGACCTATTATTATGGCTCTTTGGCAATGTACATTGGTAAATTCTGGCTCCTTCTCAGGCTCAGGTTGGCCACCCTTGAGTTAGTTAATGGGTTCTGATGTTGGTCTGCTTGGGATTGGTGCTTAAAGTTAGAATCTCTTGCTCATTTTATATAAATTTAATTCAAAATTTGGTAATATTTGCTTGAGTAAGATCCTTTGGTCCGTTTCATCTTTGCTCCTGTTTTTCCTGCTGTTTTTGTCTAATGAAAAGAGCTTAAAACAAAAACAAATCAGTAGTAAGTGTGGAACTGTGTATAGCTTTCTCAATTGTGGGTTTTTTAATTGAATAAAATGCTAATATGTAGTGGTAATTACTCTTCCCGTCTCTTTCCAGTTATTTGTCTTAAGCTATTCCTTACATATATTATGGTAATTCTAAGAATTATGCACAATCTATCATTGTATCGCCTTTAAAACCTTTTTGTGAATGCTTTTCTCTTCTTCACTGTACGATGTCTCTGCACCATTGTTTTCTCTAACTTTATACCATATACAGAGTTTGCTTTTTTTACTGTACAAAGCATTTTAAGTACAGGCTGTATGAAAGATACTAAAATCCAGAGGGATGGAAAATTATATTAAGAATTAAGGTTGCATAGCTAAACTCCCCAGTCAGAAAATGACAATTAAGTTTGTATACCGAACTTCAATCTTTCCCCATTCATTATGGTTAGGTTTGGCAGAATTCAATTTTTATTTTTTTTTAATAATTTTGATGGATATCAATGTTTGCTTTTAAGCATTTTTTTCAATTTTAAATTTTCACAGGTGCGCAAAACTGGGGGGGGTCAGAATATTTAATGATCGTAGATGTTAAAGTTAAAATTTTATACACATACAAATTGAATGTCGAATGTTGAATTGTCATGTCCCAATATACAAAATAAACAACATTAAATCAAACTCTGAATTCTCAAACAGCATTTTTCTTATTTTGCCTATCTGTAAATTTTGATTGGCATTGGTGGAAATTTTTATTTCTGTTGGTTTGTATGTGTACCATGAAACTGACATTTACCAATTAAAATCTAATCCCTTCCAAGACTGATTATGGTGCAGTATTACATGATCCTGTGTTAGGTTTGAAATAACACAATATAAAAGTTTGTTTATAATTCCTTAGATACAAAATGTGCAGCATTTCTTAATATTTTCTTATGGTTTTCTACTTAGATTATATTTGTCATAATGTTTTAGCGTATTTGTATTATCTTAAACATTTTATATAAATTCCTTTTTATTTAAGGTATGTGTTCTAACTTTAAAAGAATCCATGTGATATACACTTTTCAACCAGCCATTCAAATTTGCTTAGATACAATGCAGAGGATAAGGCATTTAACAATAAAAGTAGTTTTGGTGGTCTGTATGTTTCATCATGTAATCAGACAACTAGACCAAGAAATCAAAATTGCTGAAGAGATGGTTTTTGTTGATTGTGATAATATAAAGTAAAAACCATGTGGTTGATCTGCATAATCACTTGTCTGATTGTGGTTTTGTTTCCACTGTAGTGCGCAGTATTTGAAATAATTTAAATTTTCCAGATTAATGAACTGTAAACTTGAAGTGGTATTATTCAAACAGGTATCTTTTTATGCACTTGTCTCTGATGTATCTTTATTCAGAACTCAGTGTTTTTACTGGTTTTCAGTATTAAAATATAATGGCTAGGACCTGAAAATATTTGGCGTTTTTTTATTTTATTTTTTTATTACTGCATTGAGATCTTTTTGCTATTTAACTCATTCCTCCTCCCCACAATCTTGAAATGTGTGTGGGCTGTTCTATCCTTTAAATATCTCAGCAATGAATAATACCACCACAATGTACTAAACTATGAAAGTGAAACTAAAAATCATGCCTAATTAGATTAAGAGTGAAGATACAAGCTACGCTCCAAATTGCTCAATCTGTTATTTCACTCTTTTAAGCAAAGCATTAAAGATAACCTGCAGATGTATTCCTTAATGAAACCCATCCTGCTCCCATTGAAGAGGAGTAATGTTGCCAACTCTAGTGACATTTTTTCTAAAGCCTCAGCTCCTTGAGTCACTTAATTATATAAGAATCTCTGCTGTAATTCAAAAACAAAAGTGTTTCTAGTCCTCATAATTACAAAGACAAGCTTGAAAACATAAATCCTAAAGGCTCAAAAACATGAAGATGCACAAAATGAACCCTAAAATTATTAAAGCTCTCATGATTTTTTGTAGTTCCACATGTAATTTTTTAAACCTTTTGAGGTAGTAATACTGTGAGTTTTGCCATTGACTTAAACAGGAACAGTACTTGGTCCTAAATGAACTAGATGCAAGAGTAAGAGTTACACTTTTTAAGGCCCCCAAAGTATCTATCTTCAGAAACTGTCAGCCCCTTGCTACAAACTTTGCTACAGAAATATAATGCTGCTTACCTAATTTACTATAGACCTCTTTAATCCTCTCCATGCCCAACAAATTGCATGGAAATAAGTTGTGTATTTGTAAACTGTAATAGGCTGTTCTGTGGGCCCAGTGGCCTATTGCTTAGCACACATGATATCCAGCCCCTTGGTTCCCTGACCAGGCGATTGTGCTTCCTGGTTCCTGATCTTTGGCCAGGAATCTTCTAGTGTCCACTTGCATTGGGCTTCAGCCCTTAAGGGGATGTGGTAAGGGGACCCCGGCCCTCCCTCTCAACTGGGTCCCAGCCCAAGATCCTATATGAAGCAACTACCACAGGGTCCTTCCAGCACAGTTGAAGTTTACTGCTCCGTGCTATTTCCTACTTACATCCCTTTATAGAATCATAGAATATCAGGGTTGGAAGGGACCTCAGGAGGTCATCTAATTCAACCCCCTGCTCAAAGCAGGACCAATCCCCAATTTTTTCCCCAGATTCCTAAATGGCTCCCTCAAAGATTGAACTCACAACCCTGGGTTTAGCAGGCCAATGCTCAAACCACTCAGCTATCTCTTCCCCCCCCCCCCTTCAATTTGGGGTAGTCCATACAGTGTGTAGAATTATATAAACTTGTTTTGAGGTCCAGAAGGAGGTGAGAGGCAAACCAGTTGAAAGTCTCTGGGTGAAGATGAAAGGGGGATGAGGGTGGAAAACATAGGTGGCATGATGGTAAGGGTCTACCATAGCCTACCAAATCAGGAGAAGGTGGATGAGGCATTTCTAAAACAAATAATAGAAATATCCCAAATAAGAGACCTGGTAGCAATGGGGGACTCTAACTACCCAGACATCTGTTGGTTAGGAAATGCTGCAAAACACAAAGTCTCCGATACATTCTTTGACTTTTTTAGGGACAACTTTTTGTATCAGAAGGTAGAGGAATAACCAGGGGGACAGTCATTTTACACTTGATTCTGGCTAACGGGGAGGAATTGATTGCAAAACTGAACGTAGGATGCAATTTGGATGAAAACTATCGTTAAATGATGGATTTCATGCTTCTAAGGAAAGTGTGAGAGCAGCAAAATAAGGACAATAGTCTGGATAATGGTGTAGAAAGAATGCTTATGTAACCTGCGAATGACACAAAGCTCGGGGGGAGGGGGTTACAAACACTTTGGAGCACAAGATTAAAATTCAAAACTACCTTGACAAATCTGAAATCAACAAGATGAAATTCAGTAAAGACAAGTGCAAAGTACTACACTTGAAAGAAAAATCAAATGCACAAATACAAAATCAGGACTAACTAGTTAGGCATCAGTCTAGCTAAAAAGAATCTGAGGATGGCAGTGGACCACAGATCGACTGAGTCAGCAATTTGAAGCAGTAGCAAAAAAGGTAATATTCTGGGGTGTATTAACCGGAGTGTCATATGTAAGACACAGGAGGTAATTGTTCCACTCTACTTGGCACTGGTGAGGCCTCAGCTGAAGTAGTGTGTCCAATTTTGGGCACCACTCTTTAAGAAGGATGTGGCCAAATTGGAGAGAGTCCAGAGGAGAGCAACAGAAATGATAAAAGGTTTAGAACACTGATCTATGAGAAAAGGTTAAAAAAAACTAGGTATGTTTAGTCTTGAGAGAAGAACAAGGTAAGTCTTCAAATATGGTAAGGGATGTTATAAAGAGGACAGTGATGAATTGTTCTCCATGTCCACTGAAGGCAGGACAAGAAGTAATCAGCTTAATCTGCAGCATGGGAGATTTAGGTTACCTATTAGGAAAAATTTTCTAACTACAGTTAAGTACTGGAATAGCTTATCAAGGGAGGTTCTGGAATCCCGGTGATTAGAGATTTTTAAAGAACAGGTTAGACATCTGTCAGAGATGGTGTAGGTATACTTTGTCCTATCTCGGGGAGGGGTCTGGACTAGATGACCTCTCAAGGTCCCTTCCATCCCTTTGTTTCTGTGATTTATGGGGTTGAGTGGGTTTGAAACTTCTTCAGGGTGTGACTGCTGCTTCGATGGCAGTGAAGTGACGGTGGTGTATTTTTGAAGAAATTCATTGTCTTGAGTCTAGTGGCCTGTTTTTTCTGCCACTGGTGCTAGTTCTGTTTCTTCCTGCTTTTTTTGTTGTAGGTCATCAGAAAACAGCAGCAGTTTGTCTAGGTGATAGGATGGGAAAGGGTGCTTTGGTCTGGTGCTTGAGTAACAGCAGTAACTGAAAAGCTATAGTACTTCACTAGTTCTATTCCCCCCCCCTTTGTGTCTTGGTTCAAGGTTGACTTTTCTGTAAGTAAGTCTTAAAATCTGGCAGCGTGCGCTATTTTAAGCACTGACTTGCTAAAGCTTAGCAAAGATAGCAGGCATGTTGTTCATCTTCACATAGCAACACAAGTAAAATATATTTTAATCCCCAGAAGACAGAGTGGCTGTTGTTTTAAAATGTCACTAAATGCTGTTAGGAGTCCTTAGGAATAGTGATAAAATTGAATGTTGTAACTTTCTAAGAGCTTCAGATACCTTAAGCATTATTGCTTTATTTTCTTAAATTTCCAGTTCAGAGTGGAACTATTTTCAGAGCTACATTGTTAAGTCAAAAGGGTTTTTTTAGAATAGTGACTTTATCTTCTTTTTTTATAGCATCTGCAGAGAAAGAGGCAATCAAGAGCACATACTCCAAAGTAATGGATGCATATGGACTTTTAGGTGTATTAAGGTTAAATCTGGGTGAGTTTAAAAAAAAAAAATGAAAAAAGTGATTGATTATTACTTGGAGAGAGCCTCTTTGTCCCTGTAAGAAACCTCAGTGTAACATCTTCAGGACAAGCATTATGCCTCCTTTCGTGTTTGTACTGTGCCTAGCATGTTGTGAGTATTACCAGAAACAAAGAGTAAACAAAAATAACTTCCACTTTCACAAACCCTCTTGCTTTCAATAATACCCTCCCCCAGTTTGCAATCCCTTGACTTCCATAGGGGAAGTTGAGAGCTCACAAATTAGGGGTGCATGTGTATACTTGTTCAAGAAGAGAACACTAATGTCTTCCAACATCACCTACCCGGCAAGGTTCACTGTACTGCCTCTGAATTCAATTTTCACTGTTTAGTGAACAAAGTTAATGCTTAACCCAAAACTAGATATAGTACTGTGTATAGTTGTTTTATGACTTGTAAAATTATCGTATTGCTATGTCAAAATAATCATGCAAAACAGAATACCAAAAGGAATTGCCTTGGTTAAAAATTAAGAGTAAATAAATTTTTCAGAGCTATGGAACTAAGCTTGGTGGATGTAACCATTGGCTATATTGAAATGGTAAATTGAGTTTAGGATGGGGGAAAAGGCTGAAAATCACTAGTTATCTTTTAAAATATTTGTAATTAGAATTCATCACTCAACTATATTTCTGGTTTTACAGGAGACACTTTGTTACATTATCTGGTTCTAGTCACAGGATGTATGTCTGTGGGAAAGATTCAAGAATCTGAAGTTTTTCGAGTTATTTCCACTGAATTCATATCATTACGAAGTGACCATTCAGATGAAGATCGTATTTCAGAAGTGCGCAAAGTTTTGAACTCAGGGAATTTTTATTTTGCATGGTCTGCTACTGGGGTCAGTTTAGATCTTAGTCTTAATGCTCACCGTAGCATGCAAGAACACACCACTGACAATAGATTTTTCTGGTGAGTTGATAATGCATTTTGCCAGGCCTGACATAATATAATGCATGTAAAGTACGCGTGTACATGTCGATCTATGGCAAGTTTTGATCATTGACTCTGTCCTGCAAATCTTGATTGTTAAAATGGGCTCATATATAATTCCATGTTGTTTTATTTCAGACTCCTATAAAAGTGAGTTTGAACGTTTTCTATAGTAAAAATCAGACACAGTTTGGGATGTCATCTTCACTAAAAGATCAAGTTGTGAAAACTCACAATACTGTACTTTGATCAAAACGCTTGTTACAATGATGTAACATTTTGCTTTTTGTGTTGCCTGAAGAAACTGATTGAACCTCTGTAAAATGTATCATTGCTTTTCTATCAAAAACTGTTATTGAATGGGAGATTCCAAAGGGCATTTCTTACTTCTGAGCACTGTTTCTAAAACTGTGATATTCCCTCTGTTGTTTGGAAACTACATGTTGCTTTCACTCTTCGTTTGCAGCTCTTTATTACACAGTTTACTACATTGTGTTCTTCTTTGTAGAAGGTAGTTTTAAATAAAATGTATGTGGCTTTTTATATATGTAATTCTTGATAAAAACAAGTACTATTGCTTTCGTTTCTGCTGAGATTGCAAACAAATGGGTCAATTAGTGCCAATGATAAATTATGGACAGTATTACAACTCTTAAGAGTAAATCTTAGAATTTTTGAAGGTTAGTATACTTGTTGTTATGATTCTTAGGTGAGGTTCTGCTTCAGTTTCTCTTCTCCCCTGCCTTTAGCCTGCCTTTCTTCCATTTCTTATGCTGCATGAATATAGGTAACCCTCCTACAGCTACTGAAAGACTCAACACTGCCCCATTGATGTGCATGCATATTAGAAGAGGTGAAAAGCTACTTGTTTCCCACCTGCTGTAACTTTTCTACTGATGTGGCACCTTGAGCCGAGAGCAGCTCTGTTTTTGTGTCAGTTCTGTCCAACCCTTTGCCACTCCTTCTTGGAAACTGGGGATAGAGGGGTGACAAGGTAGAGCTGTAGTATGAGGTCAAGCATACAAAACATGGGGTGGGGGGGAATCTGGGCTTTGGGGAGATGGGTCAGGCCAGGAATGTCTCCACACACAAATTCCCGTAGAATTCTTATCTTTGCGTGCCAATACTCCAGGAAATTGGCTTAGCCTATATGAATAGGCTAGTAATTTAAGGCTTAAGATCACCATGCTAGAGGACCATCATAGTAGTTGATACTATTCAAATCATCTTGGCTTTAAATTTTCTGTGCATCCTTAACTTTCTTTAATTTATTTAAATCGCCTGCTTTTTGTGCCTTCAGTAACTAGCCAATAAATCACTAGTTACAATGTGAAATAGATTAAATGACCCAGATTTGCATATCCAGAAAACTAAACACTAAAAGTCAATTTTAAAAAATACTATTCTGTATACACATTTTAATCTTGCCAAGAGTTTTGTATATAAAATCCATCTGTCAGATTCCCCAAAGAAAAATGTTGTTTACGTTCCCAATCTCCTATTTCAACAGAGCATATCTTTGTACTGTATTGCAAAATAATACATACCCAACCCACAGAATTTTTGAAGTTTCATTAACAAATACTTGTAAATTTCTCTGAAATGCTTGCTAAAGGTCAGGTATGTATTTTGAAAAACAATGGAGACACTATTAAAATAAACAACTAAACTTAAAATAAACCACTAATGCATTGAGTGTTAAGAGAAAAGTTCTTAAGAAATTATTTGTGGTTACAATAAAATATTCTGAGAACCATCTCTCTTACTGACCGTATCTTTTTTTGCTATTCAATAAACTTTCTCTTTTTTCATAAGTGAATCTCTCACTCCAAAGGAGTAAAAAAGCCAAACACTAGCTGCAAACTATAATCTTATTTACCAGATACTGACAATTTATTTTTTTTAAAGTGCTTCCTGTTGGCTCACAGACCTATGTAGTTTAGTTTATGCTTTTTTCATTTGAGTTGTACTTAATTTTAGAACATTGTGAATGTGATGGTACAACATGTCAGCACTCTGCATTATTACCCCTCTTTACCTTTTCTCTCCTCTTGTCCCCTATCCCCACTTAAACAAACCCTGCTTCAGTATTTAGAAAAGTTGTTTGAATTAATGCTGCTATTATCATTGTGACTGTCATATTAGTAATTTAAAATACTACTTTAGATATTTTGTTATATGAGAATTCTTATAGTGTCTATACTATTGCTTATAAGACATTTACTACTATAATTACATTATGTTTTTGTTACCTGTAGTTAACACTAAACATTACCTGGAGTATGACTAAGTGAATTCATTTTTTGTTACTCCTTTAGTTTTATACTTCATACATTACACAGTAATAACACCAAAGTTATAATTTTTGACTTGCATACCTATTACAAAATCCCATAACCAGTAGTTTAACAACCTGGATTACACTTCATAATCACCTATCCCATTGTTTCGATCAATGAATTTCATCATTAGGCTGTAGTGTTGACTAACTGGTGGTAAACTGACAATGCCATAGGGTGCTTCAAAGAAAACAAGCACTGTTAGTTTAAGTGAACAACATTTGAACAAAACTGAGATGCCCCAAATACTGATGACACTCCTAGAAGCCTGTTGAATTATTCTTTCATTACAGAATCTCTGACATGGTAACATGTTCCACAGTTTTAAAATAAGTTTTTTGGGGGTGGGAAACTGTCCCAAGAAATTGTTAAAGGAGTACACACAGATTTTTCAGTTTGTAGCCAGTCCAAATTCTGTCATGGTTAACAATGTACCAAATGGTTATTGGGTGGCCTGTATAAAATGAGTTGATGGGTCACACGTGACGCACAAAATAGCCCCCCAGTTGGCATTCTGGTTTTATTTTCTCTGAGACTGACTGAATGACCATGAAAACTCTACTTGCTAATCCATGGTTTTCACGTTACTAGGAAAGGATAGGAGAATCTGCAGTATTAACCGAAGATTCTGGGTTGTCAGTTTTTATGTTCATTAAAATTTACTGTGCACAATTTTGTCCTACAGACATCTAAGCTACTTTCTAGAAGGTTTTGTTATGTCAAGTATGTTTAAATAGGAGTTGTGCATGTTATGGAAAGCTTTCCTCTTCACATTCCTTATACTAAGTGTAGAATTTCAGAAATAAGACAACAGTTGCCTAAACAAAATGAGCCATTTTTAATTTTTCTCTCATTGTCATTAATTTGAGTCCCTTCTATTTCTGATAGGAACCAATCACTGCATTTGCATCTTAAGCATTATGGTGTGAACTGTGATGACTGGTTATTGCGTCTCATGTGTGGAGGAGTAGAGATTAGAACAATTTATGCAGCTCACAAACAGGCAAAGGCTTGCCTCATTTCACGACTAAGCTGTGAACGAGCTGGGACCAGGTTTAATGTACGGGGAACAAATGATGATGGTCATGTTGCTAATTTTGTTGAAACAGAACAGGTATGCTATATTATTATAACTATATTGCCCATCTGTCTGTACTCAATATGATAGTAAACAACTTACGGCTTTTTGCTCCAAGGCAATAGATTGTGGGCCAGATTCATAGCTAATGTATGTTGGTGTTCTTCCTTTGAAGTCAATGAAGCGAAGTCAATTTACACTGAGGATTTTGCCCCAAATTTGGAACTATTACTATACTGTAATTCATGAAATTATAGATTATTCTGTGGTAGAAACTTTTGATTGCATTGTTATGAAGAGTCTGATCCTGCAGTTGTATACATATTGGTAGCTCAGAGCTGGGTGAATCTCTGTGCTTGCTTGTCCAGAGTCCCATTGACTTTGACACCCAGGTGCAGGATTGGGGTCAGTATGCAGTCAAGTTTCTTGAACCATATTACTTATTAGATGATAAATCACAGTTTATTTTTATAACATTTGAAATGTATTGCTTTTAACCTAAGGCTAAATATTAACACTTCGAGGAAATCTTGGAGTTAATTTAACTCATTACTTGACAATGTCATTTTAAAAACATGCATCTCATAATGGAAATAAAGTAACTAAACCATCATAAGTCCAAAATTTAACTCTTGTGTTCTAAGAACGTACAGAAATAAGGAAACATTCAGTTATGTAACAAGAGTGAATATTGAATACTGAAAGAGAAATCAAAGCTTCTTCGCAAATTTTAGAAGAGCCTTATGGGACGTTTTAAAGATGAATGTGAAGTGGCTCCTAGAAACTAAATTACTATAATCAGGTTAAATATTTTTGTCTGTTTTTCCAGGATTCTTACATAGGATTGTGTGTAAGAGAAATAAAATGGAAAACTTAAGTCTTCTGTATGCTTTTTGTATAAATGTTACCAAAATATATATTAAAAAGTGGGTGTGAAATTAAAAAGTTGTAAATATACTCCACCTTGGTGTCTTAAAGAAATCTTTACAGAGAAACACTTTTTATGAGAACATGGAGCAAGATTTAATTTAAAAAGAAAAATACCCTCTTTCTAAAACCACATTAAACTTGTCCCTGTGGAATAGTCCATCTTCTTACTATTGAATACTTTTTATTCAAGTTGTGCATTCCGAGGCATCAGACACATAGGTCATTTAATATGAATTTTTGAAAATAACAAATATTGTTACTCCTGCTTATACTATGACATATGCAACATGTTTAGATGTATTTTATTCACTGTGTTTAGATAATGCAAAAAAGACTGCTTTGTTTCTGCAATTCCCCAGTAAAATTACTGCTTTTTCTCAACAGGTGATATTCCTAGATGACAGTGTGTCTTCCTTCATACAAATTCGTGGATCTGTCCCATTATTTTGGGAGCAGCCTGGTCTGCAGGTAAGTAGTTAAGATAGGGGTTTAGGCCCTGTTGCACTGTTATCTTTTTGGCTGAGCTCTGGATGAAACTCTTCTTCGGGGAGAGACTTTTGCTTCTTGACTGACTGTAGATATTGTTGAAGACACTACTT
The DNA here is from genome assembly GCF_009764565.3 of Dermochelys coriacea. NCBI lineage: Eukaryota > Metazoa > Chordata > Testudines > Dermochelyidae > Dermochelys > Dermochelys coriacea. The sequence continues at coordinate 165,335,327 of NC_050068.2, forward strand.
CTTACGGGACCTGAGCACACTATCTCTAATGTTTAGTTTCTTTTGGCCTAGAAGTTTTGAATTCTTTGATTTTTAACATGATTGCTTCTTGGAACAGGTTGTTCTGGAGCACACAAGCAGAGAGGCTACTCTTGGTTTTAGTCCTAAATAATACAAAGGAGTCTGTTCAAGGAGTAACTATGGGTGAGACACTAAGTAATTAAGTCCAACCTCTTTGGGAGAGGAACTGTACGAAAATCTAGTACTGTGACACTAAAATAAAAAATGAGGACATTTAAAAATCCTTAGATGCAGCATGGCAGCTACATAAGCATACCATAACAGTCACAGAAGGTTTGTGTATCCCTAAACAAAAAAGCTAGATGTGTAGTTACATGACAAGGTTCAAGAGGTTGCGTCAAAAAGGTGTTCTTCAGAAAACAAACATTAATGAACCAATAGAAAGAAGCACATATTATGGAAGGAATAATGATGTATGACAGAAATAGGATTAAAAAGGATTTTGGAGAGCAGATAGCCGAACACACACACACACACACTCATGTATGTAATTAAACGTACTCTTCTTGTCAAAGGTGGGATCCCATCGTGTCAGAATGTCAAGGGGATTTGAAGCAAATGCACCGGCTTTTGACAGGTGAAATAGTGGCTTGCATTTTTCTTAATATGCTGTTCTGATCAGGTAGTTTGACTGATTTAAAGCTGTAATTCAGCAAAGCATGTGAGTAGTCCTTTTGAAGTTCAGTGGGCTACTCCTGTGCTTAACAGTTCATCTTGTAATCTTTATTTGGCAACTTCTATATTAAAATTGGAGTTTAGAATTTCATTTCATACTTGTATATAACAATGCTTGGTTAAACCCCATGTAACTTCTTGGTATTGACCAAATGTTTCCTCTTAAGTAGAATATTTGCTACCATTGAACTACATAAATAGCAGTCAATTGTCACTTGGTATCAAGGGGCTGGATCACTTTCGTGAGATAAATTCTAATAAAATGGCTGCCATAATAAATGTACACTGTACTCTAGACCTTCATTCAGAAGGGGTTGATTAAGACAAGATGATGATTTATATTACCTTGTTACTAGCCAAAAGGTGAGTAAGGATTTTTTTTCTTCTGTTAACAGGCATTTCCGAACACTTAAAAATGTATATGGCAAGCAAATTATTGTAAATTTACTTGGGGCAAAAGAAGGGGAGCACATGCTTAGCAAAGCCTTCCAGGTAAATATTATGATCATCGCATGCCCTGTATGTTCTCTGAATTGGCTTATGCCTTATGCGGGTGTTAAATAGTCATTAGAGAATAAAACAGATGTATTATACAGTAGAGTAACTGCTTATTGTTAAAATAAATCTGTTCCTATTTTGCTCAGTTCAGGATCCTAAAAGCTCACAGAGGCATTTCTTAGGATATATACAATGAATTTACAATACAATACAATAGTATTTTAAAATAGTTTTAATGACAATCAATATGTCTGAGCATGTTAGCCAAAATAAGCATTCTTTTAAAAAATTATAACAGCAGTATGGCAGCCTGTTGATAAGAAATTGTAAATTATCTTCCCTTAATACTTGTTTATGTCTAAAGGAAATAACTTCTGCATTCTAATGTTAGTATATAGGCAACAGACATTTTGGTATTTAATACTGAGTGTGCTTCAAGTAAACAATTTTTTTCCCAAAATACTGCTCTAGTAATTCCTGGATATATTTTTAGGCTATCAAGAAAAGGACTTCTTGAACTTCAAATGACTACATCACTTGAGGCTTAAAAATAATTTCATAGTTTAATTGAAATTTAAACTTTTAACACTTATTCAGAAGACCAGCATTTTGATTGTAACTGTCCAGTCTCAAGATTTCTTGCTGCTGAGTTATATAGTTGAATAAAGATTCTCCTGGATTCCAATTAATTAGAGAATAGACTGTAATATCAGTCCAGATTCTCTCATATTATCTTTTTTTCACAGCAGAGATAATTTTAATTTCCGTAATTATCTCTATAATTACTTAAATAATTTATTTACAAATTAACTTATTACCAATTTAGACTGTAAAATCACCTGTAAGATGCTCAGTTATATCTATGAAATATATTTAACCTTAAAATAATACCAAGAAAGAAATTCCAATAGAAAGAAAACTAAGCTGAAGATGATAGTATTGTGTGTCTGGGGCACAGAGAATTTTATTTCATTGTAAATGTCAGTTGAGTTGTTTTTTTAATCTAATTTTAATATAGGTTGCTGTTAATACAGTGTAAAGTTTATTTTGATCATCATTTTTTACATAGTACTCTTAGAGAGAATTGTAAGGAATGTAGGAGCTGCTTTAGTGGAACAGAAAAATGTTTAGTTTAGTCTATTTAACAGTATCAATGCCACGTTTCAGCGAGCAGCATAAAACTTTGAAGTCCACCTCAGTAGTGTGCTGTGGGAAAATGTTTTCTTGGACTCAGTTGTTGTAGATACCCTACATAAGAAGAATTTTGCTAGTCTTTTTTTTTATTCTACCTAGGCTTCTCCTAGCTACAGATGCTCTTCATTTAAATGTCTATTGCTTCTTTTTTGTTTGTTCCCCAGTATTATCAGGATACATTTATATTGATTTAAGAATAATAGGCATTGAATTTTGAATAAGTTTAAAAAGGAAACACAAATTTTCTTCTGATAAAAGCCATTATTTACATAAGATGACAACTATAGTATTCGTTCACTACTTCTACCACTGGACTTGCATATTAATAGTGCTGGAAATGATGTCCCATTTAACTGGTATATTGTCACCAGCTGTGATCTAAAAATGGACATTTTTAGTTAAAAGTGTTGCAAGTGTATTTTCACTTCTGAAAAAATTGCATTTATCTTTGACTACTTAATGAGCACGACTTTTAACATTCCAGACTTCTGAACAACTTCACACAGACAACTTAGTCGTCTCTTTTCCAAGCTGAACAATCCCAGTCTCTTTAGTCTCTCCTCATATAGAAGCTGTTCCATACTCCTAATGACTTTTGTTGCCCTTCTCTGTACTTTTTCCAATTACAATGTATCATTTTTGAGATGCGGGACCAGAACTACATACAGTATACAAGGGATGGGTGTGCCCTGGATTTATATAGTGGCATTATGATATTTTCTGTCTTATTATCTATCCCTTTCCTAATGGTTCCTAACATTCTGTTTTCTTTTTTGACTTCCACTGCATGTTCTTGGCTAATATTATTAACTAAGTTCCAATGGCAAAGTTAAAATTTGCTTTTGGTTAAACTTCTAAACTCCATTAGAACAGTAGAGTTGTCCAAATGTGACTGAGATCACAATTTAGTTTGCAGACTCTTTTATTCTTTAGTGGTAGTGTGTGGGCAGGAAAGAACCCAGGATGACTTTCAGATTTTAGGACGAATTTTCAGTTTGGTATGTTTAAAAAAAACAAACAAACAAACAAAAAAATCACCATTGTTTTACTTGTAAAGAGCAAATTTGCTCAAAGGCATTGAGACAGAAACATGGAACTCCCCCTCAATGCCATTTATACAAAGTCACTTTTCAGAGCAGATTGGCAATTTAAGATCACAAATAAGATATGTGTAGAATTAAGCTGCAAAGAAACAGTCTGTGGCCTAGGATCTCAAACTTTTTCAGTATGGGTCACATGGGTGCATCTCTTGGACTCACTTTCACATTTGCAATCCTGCAGGCTTCCTCCCCATCTTTTTGTGATCACATAACATGTGGCAACTACAGCAACTGTTTACATGCAAAAATAATATTAGGACACCAGTTACCCTACTTTAGCTGGATTTTTTTAAAATGTAATTTAACAGCTGAAAACAAGGAGAGTAGGCATTATGTGACCAACCAGCTCCTCACACAGACTGTCACTGGTCCACGGGCCACTGTTTGCAAACCTCAATTCTAAAACCAGACAACTTGTCAACATATGGATATTTTCCCTGCCGTGGTTGATGAGCTTACTAATACCTTAACTTGTGGAAGAAGCTGCAATACTTACACTGCTTTAATGATGTTAAAGTAGAAGGTAGAATGTAAATCTGATTCTGGTTTTGGAAATTAAAAAACAAAAATTCAGTTCTAATAATTTAGAGTCTTGGTTTATATTTTATTAGAATGATTTGGGTTAGTATATAATAGTGTCTCATTTTATTAGAAAAAGTGATAATGATAAAGATACTGAACAAATGGAGTTAATAACTTTCTTAACATAGGTGGCATATTTGGCTTATACTAATCCAACACCCTGTTTGTTGCTTGGTATATTTATACTTTTTCCTCTCTCTTTCCTGATATCAGAGCCACTTGAAAGCCTCTGAACATGCTATTGATATCAAAATGGTGAACTTTGACTATCATCAAATGGTTAAAGGCGGAAAGGCAGAAAAACTACACAGCGTGCTTAAACCTCAAGTCCAAAAATTCTTAGAATGTGGATTTTTTTATTTCGATGGAAAGGAAGTTCAAAGGTTTGACTATATGACTTCTGTAACTTTCCTACAATCAGAATATGATCGTAATTTAATTTTTCACTTTTAGCCACAAATATAGAAGAAAAATATTTCTGGTTGTTTGTGTGAAGACACTGCTTTTATTTATCTAGGATGGTGACCTAAAACTGAAATATGAACCAGTTATTTTGTGTTTATATGTAAATGTATGCCAGTTTTCTTGTTTCTGAATAGTTTCTAAATGTCCAGGGTGATACTAAATTCATACCGGTATTAATGGAGGCTTACTTTAGATTCAAGTCTTTGTTTTGAACTCAATCATTTTGGCTTATTTAATGCAATAGTCCTTGTTCCTTTTTAGGATAAGGAAGTAACTTTTGACAGGGAAAGCAGAACCAGTTTTCCCTGTTCCTGGTACTAACACTGTTTAAATTATCTTTGGTGATGGAGCATAGCACTTAGACTTAATGGCTGACAGCTGTTTGCCAATGGAACTAATTCCCTTAAATTGTTTCTGAGACTGGATTTCCCATGTGGTTGCGGAGGGCTGTCCACAAAAATTGACTTTTTTTTTCTACTGAATAATAAAATATCCTAAAATCTACTCCAACACACGATCACATTTTAATATCTTATAATCTTAAAGCCATATCAGTTTGAGAGTTTCTTTTTAAAAAAACTATAATTTTGCCATTGAGAGAACTAGAATTAGAAGTCTGTTTTAATTGTGATGTGCGGGTAAAAATGATTTATTACGTTGTCCTCTTGGAAAAACAAACAGCCCTGTTTTTTTTCTTTCTGTTTCTGTCTTGTCAAATTAGATTTACTACAACCCTCTTTATTTTGACCGGTGCAGTCTTTTTTTGTTTACTACAGTAGAAGTAAATATATATTGTTACAATAAGTGTCCATTCTAGCATAATTAGGAGATGGAAAACAAAATAAAACCCGATTTAGAGATGTTTGTTCTTGGAGGATTATAAATATTCAGTTGTTTCCTAAGACACATTTTTCCATTTTTACCAAAATATTAGTTGTTTTAAGCTTTATTAAAGATAAACAAAATGATGGACAACACACATTTTTTTAAAAATACCTTCTGTATTTGTCAGCTTCTTAATAGTTAAGGGAGTACAACAGAGCTAAGACATGTTAAGTTATGACTTGCAGTAGGTATACAAAATATTTTTTTAAGTTTTGCTATAACTTTTTAAAATCTATTCATCCTATTTGTTTTATCTCTTCTCAGTAGGTAAATTATTAATCTAATATAAACAATAAGTCACTTCATTTTTCTTTATTCTTTTATTGTGTCAACCAGATTTCAATAGTTGTTTTTTTCCCAAAGATAATGTTGAAATAATGTATTGGATGCAGTTTTATTACATTTACAGTTTACTACAGTCTTACTTTAATTTCAGCAAATCAGGGCACTTTCCTAATGCTTTGTTTTCTAACATTTGTTTTGTTTTAACTAGAAGTGAATACCCCTGAAATACTTAGAAAATGCATGTTGTATTTCCTGGGTTGTCTAGAAAGAGAGTTCATTCCAGCATTACACTTCAAAAAAACAAGAACCACACCAAAAAATTGAAGGAAGACTGTTTTATTTGCTGGAGATAAATTGCTCTTGTCTAAAGAGATGTCAGTCTTGTTACTGTTGGTGGAGCTATAGCTGCCAACATTATACATGTATTTTTATAACAATAACGTTGCAATTACAGTGCCTTGATTTACTCGTCTCTTTAAGACCTTGGTGTCCTTTGATGTTCTTTGTCTTACTGAGTTATTTCAGTGTTTCTCTTTATTTTGTTGTACTTGGCACAGATATCAAAGTGGTACTATCAGGACAAACTGCTTGGACTGTCTGGATAGAACAAACAGTGTGCAGGCTTTCTTTGGCTTAGAGGTAGGAAAATAATGTAGATTTCTTGATGTAGAACTTGTAACCACTGATTGATTCTGATGCTTCTGTAATACTTGAATGATAAAATTGCCATAATTGTCAATAGGCAAGATTAATTACAATATGCTCAAGTTATGAGTTAAAAATCTGATTTGTAGCATGGCCCTGTAGTTCAGTGGGCTAACATATCTTGGTAGCTCACAATTCTTAGTACAAAAATTGTGGTATACCAGTTTTAAGGAAAGTATATTTTGGACCACTACCATTGATGTATTCCTCTTTCTTTGTATGTCCATCTGTTTTTCCTTTCCGTTTCAGGCTTGCAATTCCAAAGGAGGAGTACCGCAACAGTCCTGCACAAAACCACTTTATTACCCATAGCACTTGCTGTGAGTTCAACTAAGATTCCTCAAATTGAACTTATAGTAAGCGCTGTGGATAATGCATCCGATGAAATGAGCTGTAGCTCACGAAAGCTTATGCTCAAATAAATTGGTTAGTCTCTAAGGTGCCACAAGTACTCCTTTTCTTTTTTGCGAATACAGACTAACACGGCTGCTACTCTGAAAGCTGTGGATAAAGGTCTTTGGTGCACATGCTACTGTCCTAAATGGTTACCAGTACTGCTGTCAAGGAAAACATCATTAATCCATGAGTTGTGGATTACATAGAGAATGTTATGGTTGGGCCCCCAGCAGGGTGGATTTGATTTAAATCACTAGTCAGGAAGACTCGATTTAATCATGGATTTCTACATAAAAGTGCATTCTTGTTGGTTGTTATAACCTTAATACATATTCTTCACAACTCAGAGAGATGAGACCCAAACTGGATCGCTTTTACGGCCTGCTGCTATTATAGGTTTTCCCTTCTAGTGAGAGAATTGTATGGTAGATATCAAATCAAAGAAGGCTACATTCAGAAAGACCTCAAGACTTCTGGAATATGGTGCTCAAACAGTTCACTTTTGTTTCTACTGCCTGTCCCTCCCTTCTCACATTTATCTTCAGACTTCTTCTCCTTGTCCAGATCTATTCCACTCCCAACAATCTTCTATTCACTGAACTTTTTGAAACTTTGCAATTTTAGAGAGAGGTAAGAGACTATGTGTCCACAAATTTGCAGCGGGACAATAGGGTTGAAGTCTTTTTTGCTGTTAACAAGCATGTTATCTCTGGAGACACAAATCCACAGTTTGAGAACTGCAAAACTAAGCATCTCTGATGGTATCTTCTAGACTTAGCACTGAGTCCCATTGGGTAGATAGAAATATTGACCTAAATAATCTATACAGAAGCCCCTGGAACCACATAAGATTGGGTCCGTAAACCATGAACTATTGGAACTCATTTACAAAACTTTTCTTAAACATTACATGAATATATTGTCTCATACTATAGAATTAGAATTTATAATCCCTATTCCATGATGAGATATCTTTGAGCTATAATGTATCTTAATTAAAATTATCTTTAGTTAGGTTTTTTCCTCAACAAGCATTTTATCAAAAAAATCCGATTTTAAATTAAAAAAAAATGATTTTAAATTTTTTTTTTTAAATAATTGGTTGATTTTTATCCACCCTGGCCTCAGATCTGTGGTTCTGAATTCACTCTAGAATTCAGTCTTTTCTGTAAAATTGTGCTCCAGGATATCAGCTTTAATATTTAAGGAAAAAAAAAAGTTTCTCGTGTTCAAGGTTATAAAGCAAAGCTTGACAATATGAACTGAATGTAAACTGATGCAGTGATGCTTGAGTTTGTAGACAGCCTGAAACGATAGTTTTGAGAGATTTGCCGTGCTCCACTCATCTTAATAAATGGTTAATTCTGAAACCTAAACATGAAAACCTGCAGCATATTTAAAAATAGAAATGTGTGGACACTGAAACTAAATTAATATAAAAATAAACAATGTACTTAAGATATTTATTTTTTCTTCTAATTTAATAAAGCCCTCCAATTTTAACATTTATATGAAACTTCTGCAGAATTTTCAATGGAAAGCTGTGGAATCCAGTGACTTTGAAGCAAAATTTAAGTCAAATTGTCTGCCAAATAATAGAGCTTTGATTATAGTAGTTTGCCTGTACAATGATGTTCTAGTCAAATAGTCCACTGAATTGAAACTTTATCAGATTTTTTTGTTTTTTTCACTGTTAACGTGTCCCATCCATAGGTAGATGGTGGATCTAACCAAAGCTTGAAAGATCTAAGGTTTTGTAGTGTTTCAGCTGCCTGTACTGCAGGGAATTATTACAATTTTCATGTTATAGAATTCTGAGAAATAAAGGGAAAAACATGCCAGTTGGGGTCTGTTATTAATATATATTAATCTTGGTTAGTTTTGGAATTCTTCTCTTTCTGTATGACTTAATTCACACTGTGTACTGTAAAAAAGAATTTGATTACTTTAAGTATTCGTTCATCCATATATCTATCACATATTGATCTTGTCATGGAAAAGATACAGAGATTGTAACCTTAAAGAAGATCCTTTTTGATCCTAAATCTGTGTCCATCATAGTTTTGAGCTTGACAGTTCATGTAGACGGATACTCAGGTTCTGAAGTAGTCCAGCTGGGTGAGCAAGGAAGAACTGTATGGAATAATCATTTCTCACGTTTTATATGCATTTCAGTTGTCTGTTTTGTAGAAAACAGACACCTGATACTCACTTGAATCAAAATATATAGCAATTTTATATTTACAGGTCTACATTTTGTTTTCTTGTACCAGTGTAAATCTGGAGTAAAGTCACTAATTTCATTTTAGCAGAAATGTCCAACTCATTCTGTGGTGAGGGCCACATTACCTTTTCAGTTAAAATTCATGAGCTGGGAATATAAAGCTCACCAGCAAATGGCATATTTTTCAGTCTTCTCCAACTGTTGAATGAGCCTCTTTAATTGTATTTAAATGAAATACTTTTAAAAAAAATCTTTATTTAAGGAAAATTTTAAAAGATAGTGCATGTAGGAAGCCTGTTTTTCTCTTCCAATTAGCTTACGTCTAGTTCACACTGTGTTTCCATAGCCACATTGTAGTTTTTTTTCCTCCCTTTTCTCCAACCCCTGCCCCACTTTGGACATTTCTCTTCTCTCTTCACCCTAACCATACCACTTTAGGATTCTTCCCCAAATCTCTTTTCTATTTGCATCCTTCACAGCATTGCCAACCCCAGGTATTCAAAAATCATGATTACTTTAAAAATCACAAGATTTTTTTTTTAAAATGTTATTTGCCGTCTGTTTTTTTGAACATTTAATGTTTGTTTTCAAGCTTGTATCCATAACCATAAGGGCTAGAATCTTTCTTTTCCTTTCTTTTTTTTAATGAAAGAAATTCCCATGTGATTGCAAGACTCCAGAAACTGGGACTTGTATAAAAATACCAGATGTCATGAGACTCACGATAAAATTGCAAGAGTTGGCATAATTCTCTCCCTTCTCCTGAGGATTTGTCCTACCCCATTTGTTGCTCTCCCTGCTTCTTTGGGAATTTTTCTCTACTCCCTTTTCTCAAGCTCCTTCCCCCACCTCCTTTTCCTATCTCCATAAGTTCTTTCTCCTCCACAATTTGGAAAATGTCCCCCCTCCTCCTTTTTGGAATAGGCAGCGAGTGAGGAGAGAGAACATAAAAGAAGCTGTTTCCCCAAACCTGGGATTGGATAACAGCAGCTGGGTACAAGAGGAAGTAGATATCCAGCTGAGTCTGTTGCAGTAGGGTTCAGTGATTATATCAGGGATTGGACAGCAAAGGAAATATCTGTTCCTCTGAACTTTTGTGTGTGGCATTGTGGAGGTGGCAGTGGTGTCTATAAAAATTGCTGCTAGGGCCCAGTCAGGCAGATCTCCTCCCACTTTATCTCCAGATCCTTCCCAGATCTTTTCAGCTATACCTGGCAGGTGACACCTTTGAAAAGGCTGTCTAGACGGAAAGATCCTAGGAGCTAGATCTGCCTGTGGGACATATATGTCTGACGCTTACGGTTTTAAACTAGTGCAACCGTAACTTATAAAGCTTGCTTGATAAATTAACATCCTGCCTACAGTGACTGTAAGAATAGTGATTTGAAGTTTGCTTTTTGACTCTTAGTAGAAATTTGAGGGAAGATAAAGTGAACTACAAAAGACATTGCTGTCTTACTCATTTTAGTATCACAGAGCTCTACATCCATTGCATTCTGTTAGGAAAGGTCAGTGATACTCTGTGGCTGTGGCTCTGATAGGAAGAATGTAGAGTAAACTCCATTTGGATACTAATGCAGAATTTATCACCTGGAAATAAAAGATAAGGTTATGATATTACCATGACATTTTTAGATTAAAACATTGAAAGACCACCTATATCTAACTAGCTATTTCTGGTTTGACTTTTTTTAATGTATATTATGCTGCTGTGAAAGAGTTTAACATGATATAGTGTCATTTTCTCCTGAATGCAGAGTTAAAGTAAATGCATTTTTTTTAAAGGGAGAATTTGACAATATATATTTTAATGTATTCACTTCATGAGCCTTCTCTTGAACTGTTGCAGATGCTAACAAAGCAACTGGAGGTTTTAGGGTTAGCTGAGAAGCCTCAGTTGGTTACTCGCTTCCAGGAAGTTTTCCGGTCCATGTGGTCTGTGAATGGTGATTCTGTCAGTAAAATATATGCAGGAACTGGAGCTCTTGAAGGAAAGGCTAAGGTAAAAGCACTTTTTAATAATAAACATTTTAGCAGTATTTCAAATGAGTGTTTCTTTTTACCATAAATGCAATTACTGTGAGGGTTTTCCTTTTTTAAATGTACTTTTGTAAAAAGGAATGGTGTAATCAAAAAAAGATAAAATTGAATTAAAATAAAAAATAAGTCCTACTTAACAAACACATAATGTTTCAGTAACATCTTTCTCAGTTTGAATTTTCCCCCTATTCCTGGTTAGTACTCTCTTTAGAGAGTGGAGAGGCTTAGAGAAGACGCCCAGGTCAATTCACATTGCAGCGTCAGAAGATATATGTTCAATCCACACTAGTTTCTTTGCATAGTTTTGTTTCTTCTCTGGGCCCTTTCCTTCAATTGCATTAATTTCATCCAACATATCGACTTTCAGTTGAACATATTGTGAAATAAAGTAATAATTCTTGCGTTTACTCTGGTTGGTCTTGTCTTATTTCTTCTATTCACCATGTTAATTTGACTAGATCATAGTTTGTGTTCCTTCAGCTGTACCTTTTCTAGTTTTCTGGTTACCGGGGGGGAAAAAAACAACCAAACAGTTCCTTTTCTAGTTTTCTTTGTCTTGTAATGTACAATTCTGTGCTGTTTCCCCGCGTATGGTTCATTTTATTTCTTCAGCCTATTTTGTCCCAGTTAATACACAAGTTGTTCAAATCACCTAATGCTATTTTTTTCTTTTCACAAATGTTTTTTCTTTCTTTTTCTTATCAGGTGATATATAATGCAAATGTTAAATCATAACGGTTATACCCCTCTCTTAATTCCTCCAATGTGTCCTTTTTCACTCTCATGCAATTCTTCATGTACAAGAATACTCTTCTTTGAAGTCTCTCAGATCTGCATTTCTATCTTCATTGTGTCATTAATATTTAGACCTTATTTAACTATTTTGTTTTTCCACCATACTTCAGTTAATCCATAATGTCAGAAATCCTGTGCACAAGTAGCTATCAATAGCAATCGGCTCCATAAAAATTAGTTAACTGATAGATCAGATTCTGCCTTTTAGATTGATACATGCAAGTCCCATTGATTTGGGAATTGTTTGGTTCCTCTGAGGGTAGAATTTGGCCCAGTATTTTTAATTCTATTTTCTGTGCTAGCAGTGTGACCCAGACCCTGGAAACTTAAGGGTTTCTCCCTGTTTCCTGACTTTTTTCTCCTTAGGCCTTATATGTTTGTTTGTTCAATTAAATTAATGCTTCTCTGTCATGTTTCTGATTATTTAGCATTTCATTCACTTTGCTGGTTTCTGTATAGGCATACTATATCTTGTTCCTGTTTGCAAGTTATAAATATTCCTTGTACAACGTTACCTTCTTTTCTAGTTCAAAAGTACTGTTTGTTCAGGTACAGCTCATTCTGCCTGGTAAAGGTCCATCTGTTCTAAAAGAAACAGTAATACTCACAAAGCACTGCAATATATGACATTATTTTTGGTAACACATCTCAATCCTGCGTGAACTATCATCTGCTTCAGTGGTGTGTTGTTAATATACATAACAATATTGCTGGTAGGTTTCTATCCTGATTTCTCAAAGCTTGTTTGTAATCTGTATAGTTGTCATTTGTATGTAATTTTGATTCTTCAAGGTCCAAGAGTGCTTAAAAGTTTAAAAAAAAACACATTTAAGATGTGAAAAGATTCTACCTTTAAATTGAAATGTATAAATATACTATAGATAGAAGAATCTCACTTTAAGGACTATTATATTCATTTAAATCTAACACCTTAACTACTCTTTCTCTTGCTTTCTCTGGGTTCCTTTCAATTAATTGCCTGAAATGTGAACGGTGAGTGTTTTTTTTGATCGTGTCATACATTCTGTACATTGTCTGATAGAAAGGAAACAGCCTCTTATTATTTTTTTTAAAAAAAAAAAGTTATGGTAAAATAGTGAAACAACTTTACCACAAGAACACTTCATCCATAAGTTTTTAAAAACCATGGTGCCAGTTCACTTCCTTTTAACCTTGACAACAGAATAGCTTCTTTTGCCATTCTGTATTAGGCTCCACAGACCTAAATAGTGGGATGATTTTGAGCTTTCTTAAAACTTTGTTTTTAAGTATAGTATGCTCTGAAGTGTCCTTTGCAAATAATTCAAGCCATAAATTTACAGTTCTGTAGAGAATATAATCCCATGCAACATCCATAAAGTAGTATAGTCTACATGCAGTACTGACTGTGCATACACCACTGGATGAAATGTCAGGCATGCATGACGTGACTATATCATCCTCTCATGTCAGCTGACTCGGGCTTGGGCTATTTAATTGGCGCTGTTTAATTGTGATGTAGATGTTCAGGCTCCAGCCTGGGGCAAATGTGTCTGCTGCAATTAAACAGCCCCATAGTTAAACATAGATATTTCATAACATTAATTGTGAATGCATACATGCATACATATTTCAGAATATATTCTCATAGCACTATAGTTTTTAAAGCATATTCCTATGTAAATATACGGTATTTATAAGAATGCTTTGGTTTCATGTGCTTGTTCATCTCCTATTATTTGGGGAAAAGCCCAAAATTCCATCCCATGGTCTAAACATTGCACTGTGTGAATTTATTTTGAAGACAAAGAACTTAGGTAAAACTAATATTTTTCTCCCCTCTTTTACTGGAATAATTTGGTTTTTAAATGTGCTTTGACGTCTCAGAATTGTTGTGTGACTTTTGCAGAAGGAAAAAATTACATAATGCAGACATTACGGTAAACTCGGAAGTTGGAGTTATTTTAGCATTTAAAGTAAATCAACTCCCTAATGGTAAAAATTAGAAATTGAAATTTCAAAATATGTGAATGAATATTGCCAGTGTTTTAGGAGTTATTTCCAGTGTAAAATATTTATAATCTTCCTCCCTAACAGGCTGGAAAGCTGAAGGATGGTGCTCGTTCTGTGACCAGAACAATTCAAAATAACTTTTTTGATAGCTCCAAGCAGGAGGCCATTGATGTTTTGTTATTGGGGAATACCCTAAATAGTGATTTAGCAGATAAAGCACGGGCTCTCTTAACCACCAGCAGTTTACGTGGTATGTGCATTTCAGGATTTTACTCTATCTGATAACTCTTGATGCTAATAAAATGATGCAGATTCTGTTTCTAAGCATTATTTAAAAGTATAAATGTCAGATAATCTGTTTGTTTTAAAATATAGATTCTTATGTTTTACTAATATTGCCAGGCTAACTTGCAGTGATGGTTTCTGTGCTACTTATATGGTGTGGCTAGTTGTAGAGGTGGGATGGTAAAAGGAATAAATATTTGTAAACTACCTTTTTTAGAAAATAACTAGCTTTGTCAGACAAGTACTGTACTTTTAATAGACAGCTTATAGATGCAATTATTTTTCTCAAACTTTGTTTTATCGCAATTAAAAACCCAAGTAATTACAGATCTAATTTGAGAAACCAAAATTCCTGGTTTATTAAAACTTTCTACCTTTTATTTTCCGGTTGGGAGCTGGATGTCTTCATCTGTTATGTCATATTCATAGTGAAGGGAATTCCCAGTATGAAAATATATTCCCAATAAATTTTGTTAAATTGTTTGGAAAACCTCTTTTTACAGTCAAGTTTTATTTCAGAATACTAGTGTTTATCACAATGTCAGTTTTCTAAGGCATTTCATTGAACAATTAAAGTACTGCATTGATTAGGGGAAAAATAAAGTTATAACTCTGGATGGTTTATTTGCAGCTTGAAGCCCCCTTTTTTTTGCCCTGGTTGACACACAGCAAGACTCCGTATCATTGCAATCTTCAGTGCAGCTGAGGAGTGTTAGATGAGCCTCCTAGAGCAATTCAGTGTCACCCTGAAACTGACTGAATGTTGTTCTGGATTGACTCTGCTTGTTTCTTCTCAATCCTACTGCTGAATGCAAGCTGTCAGTGCAGTGCACATAGATGCTGTTAGCCCAAGGAACAAGAGAGTCTCTGTTCATCAAATGTGGATTTTTTTTTTTTATATGACCATGTGGCCTATTAACAAAAGGGTTACCTGACCATCATGCAAATCATTTTAAATTAAAGGGTTCATCAGAATAGGAACTTAGTTAATGACCATTGTGGAGCTTTTTAAACATCTAGATGCAAGTGTCAGGATTCTGTAGCACACGTAAATATATGTTTGAACTGATAAAGCCAAAAAATTATGTTACAGAAGTTATATTTCAGAATATATTCTCATAGCACTATAGTTTTTAAAGCATAATTGTTTACTAATTTCTTCTTGTTTTCTTCTTGCTGCATCCATAGTTTCAGAGCAGTCATTGCAATCAGGTATAGTATAGTAAATTTAAGCCAGAAACATCTGAGCAATTATTGTTCTTCCCTAGCTTCCTCTTGGGTTCCTGATTTAGAATTCTCTCATTCGCTGTTTGTGTAATCTTAGGCAAGAAACCAAATCTGCTTTGCCTTCAGATTTTTTGGCCTGTGCACTTATGTACCTACTGCAAAGTTGGGGATGATTGTGTAATATGGGGAAAGGGGAAATAAAACACATTTAATTTGTGTGGGAGTGTGATGACAAATTTAATGGATATTTTTCAGAGACTGCTGCTTTCAAGTCACAAAGGAAACTTTTGTTTTTAGTCAAAACCAATATTTCAGCTAGGATAAGGAGTAATATACAATAGCAATATCTTTAGAACAGTCACAGTTTTAAGTACTGTAACGTCGGCTAACTTGCTTTTAAAGAATATCTCTTACTGGTTTTGTGTTCTTGTACACAATTAACTAAGTTCAGAATATGTCATAGGTAAAGATCTAATTGGTTACCCACTCTCTCCACTGTGAGATATGTGATGTATTGTTCAGGCACAACTTTCAGTTAAACATTACACTTAAAGCTTAGAACCCTATTATTTAACAATAATTGTACTTAGATATATGATGTCTTTTATCTGAAGGATAAAACACAAAACATTTTACAAACATTAATTAACATTAAGCCTCACAACTCCCTACAGTATTATTCTTGCTTTACTGATGGGAAATCTGAGGCACAAGAGACCTTGGACATGTCCATACAGAGACTTAGCATACAGCAAGCTGGGAGGTAAACTTAGAGTGCGCTAGCCTGCTGTGGACCCTGTTGCCATGTGGACCTTGCTGTTGTGCACTAAAAGTTCCCTAGTGTACATGACCAGGGTTCACATGGCCAGTGATATGCAGCAGGATAGTGTGCTGTAACTTCATACCCTAGCTGACTGTACACTGAGTCTCTGTGTGGACAAGCCCTAAGCGACTTTCATAGTTTTACACATTGAATCATTTGCAGAATATAAGAGAGAGGCAGAAAATATGTTATGGGAACTGAAGGCTTCAATGGGTCTTGTAACTCTGCCCACCCTCAAGAACCTGACTCCGGAGGGGAAGTGTACATACAGTCATCTTGTTCATTAACTACTAAATGCAGTCATCATATTAGTATGTTGTGCAAGACATGTTGCTGACTTGATAGGATTATCATGTAAAGTGCTTACATATATCTACCACAGTACTGTTTTTGCATGGAAGAAATATTGTGAATTCACTTGAGTATGCAATCTCTGAAATGGGGCTACTCCTGAATATGTAAACAGGTGATGTCTGTACTTCAATAAAACACCCGTGGCTGGTCCATGTCAGCTGATTCTGGCTCATGAGTCTTGGGCTATAAAACTGCAGTGTAAACGTTCATGCTTGGGCTGAACCCTGGGCTCTGGGACACTATAAGATGGTAGGGTTCCAGCCCCTGGGCTCCAGCGCAAGCCCAATTGTACACTCTGCAATTTTATAGCCCTGCAGCCCGAACCCCGTGAGCCCAAGTCACCTGACACTGGCCAGCTGTGGGTATTTTATTGCAGTGTAGACATACCCTTAATGTTTAGTAGCAGTTAGTATTCTCTAGTGCTTGATACACAAACAACAGCCTACTGCTGTTCCAAAGCTAATCCGGCTACTCCTGTAGCTCATTTTCATTAATAATGCATGGCAGCGGTCATTGCAGTTGCACATGACTTTTTTTTCCTCTTTTTAAGAACTCAGAAATTACATATTAAAAATCCACATTAAAAGAATGTTAAGATTGCAAAATCAAGCACTCAGCATTTAGGAAATGCAAGAATTAATGGATAGTAATGCAAAATGCTACTATATGTAAAGTACAGAATAAAGACCTGATGCTGCAGCCGTTATATTGTCAAAACTTCCACTGACTTGGCTTGAGAGAGAACTACATAATCAAGCCAACGTCTTATAATTTAAATCACCAGAATACCTTGACTCATGAGTGTGATGGTTTGTCTGTAAATTAACAGATCATAATATTTTTAAAATGTCCTTGTGGATTATGAAAGTAAGACACTTTTTTGCAACATTCTGAGGAGAAGGAAGAGGGAATACACAATAGTATATTTGATTGGGTAGGTGCAGGGAATAAAAAGGTTGGATTTTATCTTTAACTTTTTAAAAATCCTTAGATTGTAATTGTTTTGAATGATTTGCTAGTATACTCATTTTTATCTGAAAGCCACTTTCTACTGTTGTGCAAGCAATGTAAATAAAGTTGTCATTCTTAATCTGTTTTATATATTATGGAACAATTTAGAGCACTTGCTATCTGCCTGTTGTGCAGTGCACCATCTCCCTCTTCCAGAAACCCTTCTTTAAATCAAATTACTCGCCTGCAGAGATGTTAAAGTTTTGTTGGACATCTAAAAAGTTTGTACGACCATTTCTGGGCCTTAATCTTACAGGGCTTGATCCAACACCAGTTGAAGTCAGTGGCTTCAGTGGAGCATCCAGCTCCACATGCCCCTAGTCCCTGGGTGAGGAGAGATTGTAGACTTAACTAGTGGGAGAGTCCATAGTATTGTTCAGCAGAGACCCTTTGGCCACCTTTCGGGCATTGATAGGTAGAGCTGGGCAAAAAAGTTTTATCAAACTTTTTCTGCAAAAAATGTAGATTGGTGATGTCAAAACATTCTGAAGACTCAAGTTGGTTTTGTCAAATTGTTTGATTGGAGGGGAGGAGGGGGAACCTAAAAAAAAGGTCCAAAAAGTAAAAATGTTTTGTTTACTTTTTGTAAATGAAATGTTTCCGTTTTTTGATTCATAATGACTTTTTATTAGTTTCAAAAAATCCTTTAATTTTATTTTAAGTTAGTTTTAAAATGGTTTTTCAGTTTTGTCCAAGTGAAAGTTTAGTTTGACCCCAACTAATTTTTTTATTTTTCGTAATTGCCAGCAAACCAAAAACATTTGTTGTTCACACAGACCTCTCAACAGATTCTGCAAGGCATCCTATTGAACACTTTGCCTAAAGCAGTGGTTCCCAAACTTGTTCTGCCACTTGTGCAGGGAAAGCCCCTGGTGGGCCAGGCCGGTTTGTTTACCTGCCGCCTTTGCAGGTTTGGCCGATAGCGGCTTCCACTGACCGCGGTTCGCTGCTCCAGGCCAATGGGGGCTTCTGGAAGCGGCGCAGGCCCAGGGACATTATAAACATGAATGTTGAGAATAAACATACACAGTAATTTTACTGTGTAGCAAGATAGTTGAAGTATCTTAAATATTTTTTGTAAAAATAGTCTAAAATGTCTCCAGAATGTACACTGCAGTTAAATTACTTTTTTTTCCCCCTGAGATATAATTTGGAAGGTTTGTGGAGTGATGGAATAAAAGACATTTTTATTAAAAGGAGAAAAAATGGAGGCGATATAAATGTTGATAGGGAGCTATGAAAGAAAATGGGTTCATTAAATGATCTGGGAATGAGAGGCACAATATCACATTTTTTATTTGTTTTCCTTTTCATATATTTTAATTTAGGACAACAGTCGTGTGGTTTAGAAAACTTTCTGGTTTAAAACATTGTTGATTCCTGTATTAAGCATGCTGCTAGCAATCTCCTGAAAAATTAAACCCCAGTCCTGTAAAAAGATACGCCAAAAGGGGCTCCTTGCAAAATCAAGGGCTAAGTGATCAAATATTTAATTTTGTGACATTTTAAAAACATATGTGGTATCAGAGCACTGCTTTTTAAATCTAAAATAGCCACTGTAAATAAGGATGCAAATTTGAGTTGAATAGATGAGAGAATTGTGGTACTTTTCCAAAATATGGCCACTTATTACCACTTGCAGTAGATTGTGCAGATGTTCAGAATATGACCGTGCATACGTTGATGGGTTCCTTTGGTCCGTCTCACCCTCTTTGGGGTTTGGATGCTCTCATTGGCTCTACTAGGCTTCTTGGGCTTGGTTTCCCTTCAGAAAGGCTCAGATGCTTTGCTTGGCTTCCCTTCAGTGGGATTTGGATACTTCTCTGGCATCTGTTGGGCTCCTTGATTTGGCTTTCCCTTGATGCGGTGTGGATGTTCCACTAGTCTGTTTGGCTCCCCCTAGGTGGGCTCAGATACCTTAGGCTCTATTCCTCCCTCTGGTTTGTTGGCCCCGACAGCCCAGGTTGGGGGAAGGAAATCAGAGGTATTCTCCCAAGTACCACCCATTTGTGGTACTTAGAGGAGATGTCAGTTAAGTACTTTGGGCACATCTTGCATAATGGTAATCATCCCTCTCCTTTCTTAATGTTTTAATCAGCAGTGAAATAGTTAAACTCAGATAAACTATATTGGTTTACACTCAGTTGACATTTTGAAGATTTTCTTCCAAACCATAAGGGCTAGAAATTTACTGAGGGTTTTTTCTCTCCCTGTTTGAAAGCTGAGATTCTGGAACAAGATGGTAGCTTAAAAAATAAACAAGTACTAGCTCACCAAACTGCCATGAGTTGACCCAGTCTGATCTCTGAATAAATGAATTGTGATCGGTTGCCCACTGTTTCTCAGTGGAGTACAAGGCTAAGGGAAAAATACAATCAGGCTGTTTTGCTTTTTGTAATTTTGATAGCACACATGCACCAGGATAGTGGTGTTACAAATATGTAAAATAACTATTAGTTGGTAAAACATAATGCACATAAGACTTACTGTTAATCTGTTGCATTTTTTTCTCACTGTGGTTAAAGGAAAACTGCTATGTTAATATAAAAGTATCTGAATCTTTAATCTAATTAGGGAGAGGTATTGTTCACTCTAAAAGAGTCTTCATATATAATACAATTAATCTAACAGGAAGCTGTCACATTACTGATGTATCTAAGAAACTTAGTCCCCCAATACCATGGCATCAGAGCATCTTGCTGTCAGGAGTGGCTCACAACCATGAGTGCCAAACTCAGGGAGACTGTCAAAAAGTAGAGCAGACACCCCAAACTGGCTCTTATGTTCTATAATTAGATTTCCCCAATCCAATAACAAGTGTGTACTCCTAAACCATGCAGTCACAGACAGTCCCCATGGGCATTTGAGTATATCTTGCCACCCAGGGAAGCTGGACTATGTGATAGATCGTCACTTTACACCAAAAATCACAGTAGTGTTCTAGTTACTCCCAGTCCCAAAGGACTGGTTGCTTACCCCAGGTTGTTTGTCTTTGGGGAGAGATCAGAGTACAATGTCTATAGCCAATCCTGTTATAAATTAAGTAAAGGTTTATTAACTAAGAAAAGAAATAAGTTATTTACAAGGTTAAAACAGGAAACATACACACAAACAAGTTAGTCTTGGATTTTAAAAGATATGAGCTTCTGTAATAAGCAGCTCCATATGTCCTTTAGGGCTGACCCATGCCAAGCACCATGGGGGGGGGGTCTCTTGATTATGTTTAGGAATCTTTGCCACTCAGAGTCCAGACATCGTGAAGATCTGTTTCCCCAAGTCCTAGGCTAGTGCCCTACCCATTGGTGAATCTTTCCTCATCTGATATGGAGTTGGATTTTGGGAATTCATCTCCCATTATACACACGCACAGAAAATCAGATTTGTAAATTTCTATTATTGTAAATTAGTATGATTAATTTATAAGTGTCTAACCAAAATAAATCTATTAAAATGTTAGGGAAGGTAAACTATTTGTATAGATTTATTTAAGCTCTCCACATTTAATCAGGGTAGTTTTAAGTGATACAAATTAACAAACCTGAAAGTAGTCTTTTGTGTGCATTTAAACGGGAACTGAATTTCATTTATTAATCAACATAATCAGAGAGGACTTCATTTTAGGATGAATCATTAAAAATGATGATTTCCACTGAGAGAAATCATTCACAGATTAGAGACAGTGCAACAGTGATAATTTTCTAAACAGTTTTAGAAATATCTATTTTAATATATTTTCTTTCTTAGAAAAGTTAAGAATTTAACTCTAAAACATTACAAATTACTCCAGTTTTGCTTTGTCAGCATCCTGCCCAGACAAGTAACATTCTTATTTTCCATTGTGAAGTGCATCACTCTTTTTCAATACACTGCAATTTGCTTTCAAAGCTGATAATTTTCTGAATGCATGTGCATGGATTAGTTGAGTTTTGTTTATGAAGATAAATGTGTCTTCTAGGATCCTGTTCTGTTGAATTTTGTTAATCTTCTTATGCCAGCTAATGCATTTTAAACCTTTTTTACAGCATCTATAAAAGCACTAAAGGGTATGTGTGAAAATTTTTATAAGTATTCAAAGCCAAAAAAAATTCGAGTATGTGTTGGAACATGGAATGTCAATGGTGGGAAGCAATTTCGAAGCATTGCTTTTAAAAATCAGACACTTACTGACTGGCTTCTAGATGCACCAAAGTTAGCTGGTATCCATGAATTCCAAGGTAGGATATATATTCTCTTGATTTGCTTAAAACCTTTGATCATTAGAAATAAAAATTGGTATATAAGGTCTTGGTTATAAAGATAATTGTGAAAAACAAATAGCATCTTTTTATACTTAAATGCAGATCGAAGAAGCAAACCTATTGACATATTTGCCATTGGATTTGAAGAAATGGTTGAGTTAAATGCAGGAAACATTGTGAATGCAAGGTAAGTGATATCATAATAATATACAAATATTGTTCATCTGGTACAAGTATAAAGTTAAGTTTTAGTAAATATTACATTACATTTTAGGAAAATTATAGCATTTTATAACACTTGTGATTCATTTAAGTAACTTTTGGCAGAGGCAACTGGTACAGTGACAATCTTCCAAAAGACATGTACCTTTCCCCAGAAAAAACTGGAAAGCAGCAAATGCAATATGCTCTCACAGATCCAAATAGTCAATACAAGTACATATCTAGAATTGTATCCTCACCAGCCCGAAGACTTTTTCTTCCTATAGTTCTGTTGAGCCAGTTTTATCCCAGAAGAATTCTTCTTCTTTCAGAGTCTTGTACATCCCCACTTCTGGGATAGCAGCTTCTAATGTGAGCATGTGGAACCCTCTTTCGAAGCACTGTCAGAGGGAGTATGAGGACACTAGGGAAGGATGTATGTCAGATGCCCTATTTTATATAAGGAAGCACATTCCTCCAACCTCACTGTTTCTTCACCACTGCAGAGAGCAGAAGGAACTCTTGGTCATGTCCTGGGCTATTCCTAGTTTGCATTTCGCTATTTTATTCCTTGTATATAGTTTTCCTAGTGTAGATTAGTAGGGAGTTATATTTTTTCCAAGTTCTTTCAGAGTTCTCCCCAGCACTGAGACCATGGTCATCAGCATGGACGCTAAAAGGAGTTTTAAGAAGTTCACATTATGTCCACCTTCAATCCCAGAATTAGATGCACATGTTCACTGCCTTGGATGCCTGGGCAAGTCATACTCTATTGCATGATAGGTTGATAAGTAAAGTCAGAACTGGGATTGATAGCAGCCATCACCACCATCGACAACCGCCTGTTCTCTTCTCTAGGTCTTCTGGTGAACTGGAAGAAATTCCTCTTTGACTCACTCTCCGAGGATAATGTTTCTTGGTGCAATGCTGGCCTTATCACAAGCCAGAGAATTCCTTCTGGAAACAGATTCTTCTGCATCCAACAGGCCCGTGTCATTCTAAAAAAGTTTCCAAAGCAGACCACTTGCTTCTTTTGGAGACTCCTGGAGCTTGTGGCATTGACACACACCATTTCTATCACTGTCTGCATGTGAGACTTCTGCAGCATTGGGTAACTCAACTCCATGCCCCAATAGAGAGAGGCTGCAAAGGACTGTCTTGATTCAAGTGTTGCTGCGATTGAATGGTGGGAGTCCAGGGATGGTATTCTCTGAGGATTGTCTTCCTGTTCTAACCTATGATTCTAGATTATCTGCTTCACCTAAAGTCTGAAGGACGCTCTGCCTGTTCCTTGAAAGTCCATCAAACAACTATATCTGCATACTACCAGCATGTTAAAAAGAAGATTGAGTTTCTCACCTTACAGCTGTCAGATTCTTAAAGGAACTTATTAGTTGTTTTTCCTCCTACAAAGGAATCTTTCACTTCCTGGGACTAGAATCTAGTTCTAACAAGGCAATGGAGCCTCCCAAGAACAACTTTCCTTAAAGACAGCTTTCATTTATTGCCATTACCTCAGCAAGGAGAGTTAGTGAGCTAAGAGCTCTGATGGCCAGTCTACTGTATGAAATAGTCTACAAAAATTAAGTGGTATCTACTCTTCACCTTTCTCAAAGTTCTTCCCATCCTGTGTTCTTCCTTAGACTCCATTCGCAGCTTTTATCTTGAGAATACAAAATCCTTTGGAAAGTCAAACAGGTTACTTTCAGCAGATGAGGAAAGATGCCAGGGAGATCTTACCTCAATCCAGAAACTGTTTTAGTGAATTAGGAAGCACAAAAACGCTTTTACAATATAAATGGAGTGCCAGTGCCTGCAGGATTAAGGGTCCTCTGCATATGGCCACTGCTGCCTCCAGGGCTTTTTTAGGCATCTTCCAACATTGGAGGTTGGTAGGGCAGCAACTTGGAGTTTAGTCTATACCTTCAGCATGTATTATTCCACAGAGTAGACATCACGCTCCAGTGCCCATTTTGGGATAGCGGTGCTACAGTCCATATTTCACTAAGAACGCCTTGCCCACTGTTCATCAGAGAGTGCACAGCCTAGAAGTTTAAAAAAAAGTTATTTACCAGTAACTCCTGCTCTTTGACAGCTTCCTCTGCGCATTCACGTTTCCTGCCCATCTTCACCTCTAGCTTGGAGTTCTACATGTTATTACTACTTGTGGTTCAGGAGAAGGAACTGAGGCAGTTTGGGGGTGGGTTGTGTGTGACTAGGATATCTGATGTAAAATGCCATGCAAGAGTGATTGGTCCCTCCTCAATGGATATGGCATTAAAAGAGGGTTCTGCGTGATCTCTTCCAAAAGCATTATAATCTCTATTTCTGTTCAATTGGCTACTACAGCACTGGTTTTGTGTTATATCTGGAATGAGAGCCAAGCCTTTTGACTGCATAAAGAAAAAGCTTTCCAGTCATTGCCTCAAGGGGGAAAGCAGTTCAACTGAAGTAAATGGAGTAACAGCACATTTACACTGCTGTCGCTGAGTTCAGAATTGGACATGGTGCTCTGTACTCACTGTTGAAAATTGTTAGGCAGTGATTACACAGTAAAATTCCTGTGCCGGGGATTTGTTTGATCCTTTCTTGACCCATTTGGTTGCTGACAAATAAAAAGACAGCGACAGCAGGTCCAGAATGTGCCTTATCATTCTTTTTAGGTAATGTGAGATGTATTTGATACAAGATTGATCAATAGCAATCACGGTTACACTGTGACCCTAGAGCCTCTGGCCTCTCCCAAGAAGTTTAGAACAGACCTGCTCTTCAAAAGTTGTGATTCTAACACCTCAGTGGTCTTCCTGCTAAAGAGGAACTTCAGTGAGACTAAATCAACTGCCTGATCCTTGGGCTTCTCCTAGCTGTTTTAGGGAAAGATCGACTTCCTTCATATACCCAAAAGCAGCTTCCACTTGTACAGTTTCCATCTCATTAAGAAGGCTGTCAGAAAGCTCCTCCCAAACAGTTTCCTGTTTCAGACTCTCTTCCAGCTGCAAGACCAGTGAAGAGACTACGTGATTCAGTTCCACATCAAGCTACCTCCTAACCTCCTTTCTCCCTTCCTTTTTCAGGGATCCCTTTTAAAGAGATGAAGATGTTGCTTCTCTCATCAAATTCGGAGTAATAAAAGAGATCCCTCAGTATTGCCCGGAGGAAGGAATTTTATTTTGATGATTTTCTCTTCCTTATCATAAAAAAAAGAAAAGGGGGGGGATATCGTCTAATACTTTAAACTGGAGAAATCTGAATGAACATGTGAATGTTGTATTTTCGTATTGTGATGCAGACTGCTGTTATCCTTTCCCCAAATTAATAAGACTGACCCCCACTGTGGAGGCAGGCACTACACCTTTTGGGTTTTTTTCCTCTAAAATCTGTTGATTCCACTCTATTCCTACTATGAAAGCCCTTGTTCGGGCCCGGTTTGTTTCTCCTGCTGACAACTGCAACCTCCTTTGGCCTACTGGACTTGCACTTTGCCTCCCGCTCATTCTGTACAAAATGTAGCTGCAAATGTCATCCACTTTGTTCACCACTCTAACAGTGTCTAATCTGTCTTCAAATCCCTTCATTATTTCCCACATCAAGTTAAATGTCTTGTCCTGTCCTTGAAGACCATTGGCAATCTCACTTTTGTCTACTTCATTATTGTGTTTTGTTTTTTCAAGGATATTGTATGAAAGATTATTTAAATGCAACACACTGTAGATACGTAGGTGTCTTTTTTTTTTTTTTAAACTGCCTTTTTTATCTCACTGGTAGCACAACCAATCAGAAGCTGTGGGCTGCTGAACTGCAAAAGACCATTTCAAGAGATTACAAATATGTGCTGCTGGCTTCTGAGCAATTGGTGGGCGTCTGTCTCTTTGTGTTCATCAGACCCCAGCTTGCTCCTTTTATCAGGTGAGTGAACAGACAGCTATACTAAAATTGGAATGCTCGCCAGACTGCTTTATGCTGCAAAATAAAATTCAACACAAGTGGTTTGCAAAGTGTGCATAAGGCTTGACACCAGCACTTAAGAAAAGCTGTTAGTTTCCTGTTAAAAGCAGTTGCTTAAATTCTGTAATCTTAGATTGGGAAATCTTGTACCTTGCCTGCAAGACTTGGAAAGCATCCATATGCCCATGCCTTGTCTCTCAAAAACAGTTGATGTCTTTAAAACACTGTGTTGCAATGTGATGTTCATATTTCTGATGATGAAACGATGTAAACATCCAACACCCTGTCATTATTTTGTACTTCTCCAGTTTCATTCAGTGACCGTTAGAGCTCTGTTTGAATGTCACTTATTGCTGCTAAATTTTGTCATTGATTTAAGGTTTAATAGTAAATATTTAAATTATTTTTTAGGGATGTTGCTGTTGATACTGTAAAGACTGGTATGGGAGGAGCTACTGGTAATAAAGGTGCAGTAGCAATTCGAATGTTGTTTCACACATCCAGTCTTTGCTTTGTCTGTAGTCACTTTGCTGCAGGGCAATCACAAGTCAAAGAGAGAAACGAAGACTACATAGAAATAGCCCGAAAACTCAGTTTCCCAATGGTAAGCAACAATGCTGTTCAGATTCCATAATAAAAGAAAAATTAAATCCTTAAGGCCATTAGGGCAGCTGCTGAGTGTGTGATACTTCAATTTTTAAAATGAGTCTAACAAAGATAATCTGTTAACAATCAAGAGCATTACTCCTAAAACTTCAATATGGTGTACTCTGCTTTGCATCCTATAGAAATTTTAAATACAAAGTAAATATTTGCAAATTTGAACAAATTGAAAAATGTTTTGTTGAATTCTAAGATGAAAAAAAAAACCAAGCTGTGATCACTAATTATAGTTTAGATTTATAACTGTGCCTACTACCTTAGTATTAGTATCATGCCCAAATTAGCCTTCGCTAGTTTTCTGTGGGATTGTTTGAAGAGAGGGTTCCTTCCCCTTCGGCTTTGTCATATTTCAGCCATATGAGATGGTCATATTTCAGTTTCTCTACAAGACGCTCAAACATGTATTGTCTCCACTGACAATTTCCAAGACTTAAATCAGGTTGTCTTAAATTGAAAGCAGACTAGTTTGGGAAATGATATAAAGAGAGTGGGAAAAATCAAACTCCAAAAAGAGAGATACAAAAGACTCACCTAGTTAATTATGCCCTTGGCTTTGTTACAAAATATTGTTTGACACCTAAAGATCTTTCATAGCTGAAAAGTCTACAATCTAACCTGAACAGCAAAGCTGCCTTTTTCTCAGCATATCATCTTAGTATGCCAAATGGTCCCAGGGAAGTGGCTCTTTGTTCTTCTTAAAAACCTTTTTGTGAGGCAGAGGTCAGGTTTCTCATTACAGCACCTTTTGAAACCAGAGCAGAATGATAAAATCTGTTAAAATTCAGTTCAGATAAGTCACACATTTATGCGAGAGTATCATCTCATGAAATATTTTTTTTTCTCTCATTAATGTTCTGCACATGAGACTGTCTCTGGTTATCATATGGTTCCATACAGATGATCAGTATCCACAAATATGTGTATTTCACCCACCCGACCAGAAAACACACATGCAGATAGAAATTGCATTTTTTTTTAAGATTGAAAAAACTCAAAGTATAACTCACGCATCTATATTGTGACAAAGTTCCTCCTCTACCTTGATGGGTCTTGCACTTATTGGCGGATTTGCTCGCCTTGGAGCTTCACAGCAGCCCTCAGTTTGGCCATTTTCATGAACCCACAGTCCAGGACAACTCCTTCTGTGTCTGATCAGGAGTTGGGAGGGAACCTGGGCCCGTCCTCTACTCCGGTTTCCAGCTCAGGGCCCTGTGATATGCAGCTGTTTAGAATGCCTCCTGGAACAGCTGTGCAACAGCTACAACTCCCTGGGTTACTTCCCCATGGCCTCCTCCCAACACCTTCTTTATCCTCGCCATAGGACCTTCCTCCTGGTATCATCTGATGCTTGTACTCCTCAGTTCTCAAACAGTCCGCATTCTCACTCTCAGCTCCTAGTGCCTCTTGCTCCCTGCTCCTCGCACACGCACACCACAAACTGAAGTGAGCTCCTTTTTAAAACCCAGGTGCCCTGATTAGCCTGCCTTAATTGATTCTAGCAGCTTCTTGATTGGCTGCAGGTGTTCTAATCAGCTTGTCTTAATTGTCTCCAGAAGGTTCCTGATTGTTCTGGAACCTTCCCTGTTACCTTACCCAGGGAAAAAGGACCTACTTAACCTGGGGCTAATATATCTGCCTTCTATTACTCTTCTATAGCCATCTGGCCTGACCCTGTCACAATATGTAGATTTCTGTCACAAGGTTATTTTTAATTTCAACATGTGTATTGTTTTTCAGGGAAGGCTCCTCTTTTCCCATGACTATATATTTTGGTGCGGCGATTTTAATTATCGTATAGATCTTCCTAATGAGGAAGTGAAGGAGTTAATTCGCCAGCAGAATTGGGATTCCCTTATTGCAGGAGATCAACTTGTCAACCAGAAAAATGCTGGACAGGTAACTCTTTAGAAAATGGTGCATTTAAGAGTCCTTTATTTTTCATACTGTAACTCTTTTTAAAGCTACTTCATGGGGGTGCTTGTGCAAGACTGTTTCACCATTGCATTGTAAACTTGTCACTTTTGTCAAGTCACCAGTCTGGAATAGGGTGGAGTGGAAAAACAGTCAGTCGAATGCTTGTATCAGTTGCTCTGAAGAAATTGTTAGTAGTGCAACTCCAATGACTAGCTTTGAGAATAAGATTTTTGGTGTCCCTTATAAAAGAAACTGCATTGTCATCCTGCTAATAGTGTTTGAAGCATATTAAAGAGAAAACAGTAATGGTTATCAAATGAAGTTGTCACAGCACAGGATTTTTGAGAGAATAGTAAAGTCTTTTTTGGTAACACCACTTGTCGCATTCAAATTATGCTAATAGAATGAATGTATTTGCTGTCTCCTACTTCGTGACAAGAGCAAATAGACAATTGATAGCAGCTTCAAATCAATTTATGGCTTTATTTAGGAACAAAAAGATTTTAGGGGGTGTATTGTAGCAAGGCTTCTGACATCAACTTTTTTTAGCAGGTCATAGTTAAAGGGACACTGGCGATGTAAAAATCATGCACCTGTGTGAAAGTGTTTTATCCCAATTGTTAAAGTAGCAATGCATACTATAGTTGAAACATTAGACACACACATTTTTTCTGGTTTGTTTTTTTTTGTTTTGTTTTTTTTTTACTTTGTGCGCTTGGCAACACTTTATTTATAGGTAGTGTCTACTTTGTTGGAGTTAGCTTTCTCTTACTTGTGTAGGTCTTTTACACAGCAAGAGTGGAGAGAGAAACATTTTATAAAGTGTTTTTTATTCTTTAATAAAGGAATATTATAAAAACAAAAATTGCCCACCTCTGAATTTCCCTGACAAAGTAGCAGAAACTACTTAAATTGGGTTTGATTTTGTTTTTTTAAATTAACTAGATTTCAATTTGATTGTGTCCCTTCAAAACAAGAAAAGCAGGCAAATACTGTATTTATGAGGTCTGCCTTTGGCTAGGGGATCAAAATTAGATTCATATCTCAGGGTTCCTTTAAAGTTATTGAGACTGCCAAAAGCAAAACCAAGTTCAAAGTAGCAGTTGACTCAGTTCTTGCTTATGTAGCATACATTTCACCAGTGGGAGAGCTTCTCTGCCTTTTAGGGAAGTAGACTAATTGGTCTTATTTGTTATTGGGGAGAATTTCAAAAGTGCCCAAGAGATTTAGTGATGCTTAATAGGACCTATGCTCCTAAATTCTGTAGGCATTCTTGATAGATTTCACAGAAATCTCAGAATTTTCCTTTTCTCGTATTTTTGTGCATTGATCAAGAATACAACAGTATTATCTTTTTGCACTTATTGTACTTCTGCTCTTCAATGTCTCTTCCCTTAAGACATTAAGACATTTTTGGTTTTAGTAACTTGTTGGGAGACATAGATGGCTTGTATCTTCTATCCAGGCAAGAACCTCTCATGTAAACATTTCTGCTTAGAAATATAGATGTTGCTATAATGGGATAGACTACTATATGTAGATCAGTATCTAGTCCTAGTATTTGTTGACACAGAACCAGCAAAGTGCACCACAAGGATGTGATTTGTAGAATGCGCTTAGCTTGTTCTAATTGTCCCATATAGACCCTACTGGCGCACTCTTCCTTCATGCTGAGGTAGTTCTATTTCATACAGGACTACATTAATGCGAACTACATACTTTTCAGACAGTGCCAACAGAGTCTACATGGGCAGTTAAAGCGCAACACATTAGTGGCTTTATGAATAACGCCCCTCTGGTATACTTTGCTGTGCCATATAGACAAGTTCTTAGACTATTGCTGATGCAGGGGATGCATTCAAAAGTTAGAATATGAAGATGGATTAACATTCTTCTGAGAGACGTGCGTGGGCTCAGTCTTTTCCTACCATTGAAAGAAGACAGAGTTTTGATTAATTTCCTTAAGTTTTCCACAGTGATTTCCTATCTTTGTCTTTTAGTATGACTCAAAATGTCTTTGTTTATGCAGATCTTTAGGGGATTCTTAGAGGGAAAGATAACTTTTGCACCCACATACAAATATGACTTGTTTTCTGATGACTATGACACCAGTGAAAAATGTCGCACGCCAGCATGGACAGATCGTATTCTTTGGAGAAGAAGAAAATGGCCATTTGACCGATCAGGTTTGAGAGTTTACTTAATTTTAATGCAATATCAATTTAAATTACTTATAGTAGCTTTCCGGCAGTATTCATAATTCCTAAAATGTTTCAGGATTACTACTGAATTCACACCAGAAAAAAGTAATTGTTCATTTTGTTTAGATCATTTGAACAAGAAAGTATATATAGCCCTCGTTCTTCTTTATATGTCTGCCTTTGTTTTTGTGTGCAATGTTGTAACATTGCATGGCAGTAGCCAGAGTTCAATATCAGTTACTGGCATTTGTGTAAAGTAAAAGAGCCTCCAATTTTCCCTGTCCTGTTTTCAGTTTGGTTTAATATCTAGATTTTTTTTTTTTTTTTTTTTTTTTTTTTGCCTATCCATATAGTCACTCTTGTGGGTTTTTTTTTTTTTTTTTTTTCATTTTTTTCTTTTATGCTTATTATAGCTGAAGACCTGGATCTTCTGAATGCTAGTTTTCAGGATGAAAGTAATATCCTTTACACATGGAATCCTGGTACTTTGTTGCACTATGGAAAAGCAGAGCTGAAAACGTCTGATCATAGGTTTAAACTTTACTTTCTGTATTACTCTTAACCATTTAAAATGTAATGCTTTTGCTTTATTATTGTGTTCCTCAGTCACTCTGATGTTTTCTAACTTTTCGTATGTATGTATGTATATTTATTTAAGGCCTGTTGTTGCACTGATTGACATAGATATATTTGAAGTTGAGGCAGAAGAGAGACAGAAAATTTATAAGGAGGTGATTGCTGTGCAGGGACCACCTGATGGTACTGTCATGGTCTCCATCAAAAGCTCTTCACCAGAAGAAAACTATTTTAATGATATTTTGATTGATGAACTTCTTCAAAAGTTTGCAACGTATGGTGAAGTTATACTTATAAGGTTAGAACAGTTCTATTTACCATTTAAACAATACTCTTTATTATTATTTATCAACTTTCCTATAAACTTTCTGAACTGACATTCTTAGGATGCATTTGTGTTTTTATTTACTTCATTGTTAGAATTGAGAAAATGTCTGTCAGTCTGTTTAAATTGTGGCCAATGATGAGAGCAATCAGTATTAGTGGGTTGGTTTATTTTAAAGGGCCTTATTCCATTCTCCATCCAGAAGAGATGAAAAAAATTGAAAAGCCAAAAATTGGTGGTGGGTTCTATTTCTACCCCTCCCTTCAACTTAATTTCAAAATATTAACCTTTGGAAACTAATTTCCAGTTGCATTTCCCATGGAAACTAATTTGGTATCTATTTGGCCAGTGGAGGGTGGGCCATATCATGGCTTGGGAGAGAAATTTAATCTAAATATGCACCTAGATAGGCTCTGTGCAGGAAAACTTCCCAGCAATCAAGGGGAAATAGATGGGAACATTGGTGGGCATAGAAGGACCTGAGAGGAGAAAAGAGCTTGTGCTGAGTGGCATGGAAGAAGGAATAGAGACTTCTTGTGATTTTATTGCATTATGCTAAGAACAGTTCCATACATCTTCAGTGTTCAAAGGGTTGAAAAGATACGATTTTAAAATAGGATCTAGCAAAAGTCACTAATTTAACACTGGGGACAAATGTGGTGAAAACTGATAAGCAACTAAGTCCATCTGTAGTCTCTGGGACAGGTGGCAGATGATAAAAACAGCAGTTCTTACAAAACTGAATATAAGGGGAAATAGAAGATACAGAGTAGAAAAAAGTCAGTTTGTACTTCAATCTTGTTAAATAATGAGTACTCAAACAGATCAGTTTTAACTTCAAGTGGCATCTTGACAAACCTGAAGAAGGAAACCAAAATCATGGTTGTTGGCAGGGAAGTGAGACTTAAAAGATCTAGAGGAGTCCCTATGTCTGACTTTTCTCTTGTCTTCTGTTTTGCTTCCTCCTTTTCGCTCCCATCCACTACCCACTGGCTGGTGGAGGGTGGATTTGTCATGTTCCCTGCTTAGTTATCTGTTGGCAACCTGGATGCATCTTTGGTGGCAATTAATTTATCAGTTGCCAAAGAAGCTGTCCAGCTTAGTAGTAATGCTTTATCAATGGAGACAGCTGAAAAGGGAAATCATGAGGCTCACATAACCTAGTCTTATGATCATTTCCTTTTGTAGCCTTACCATGTATATATTGATCTGGATACATCAGTGAATGAGGACAGACATGGATGGATTTTAAGCAGCAGACCGCAACTTTATTAATCTCAATGCTGGGAAGGGTTGCGAGCCACCCTGTCACCCATACTTTCACATACCAGAAATTTTAAGTGGCTCTAGGGCAGCACCTAGCATATGACCTGTAACTCAGGATAAACTCTTCGGCCTACTCCAGAGTGGATAAAAATACATGATTGTTTTAATTTTAATATTTTATTTAAATACACTTTTATTTTTAAAAATAAACCTTTAAATCTGAAATTATGAAAACCTATGTTAAGACCTAAATTTACTATAATCTATTAAAATAATTTAAATTAATTAAAAAATATTATTAAGCAGAATGTGTTTGTTGCCCAAGTTTTAAAGCAAGTCAAGCCACTGAATTGGTGGAAGTCATTGGATAAGCACCTGGAACCAAGAGCTAAGTCCATTTTTGACACCAGTAGCCTCTTCTGCAGGTACAAAGAGATTGTCTTCATTTCAGTTTATTCAGCTAGTACAGTTCAATGTCTAGTTCACTGAAAGTTGAGATAACTGGAAGTTATAAAAAGCAGGAAAGCTTGTTCTTCGAGTGCTTGTTCATGTCCATTCCACATTAGGTGTACGCGCGTTGTGTGCACGACCGTCGGAAACTTTTTCCCTTAGTGGCTCCCGGCAGGGCCCCTTGAGTGGCACCACTGCGCCGTGTATATATACCCCTGCCGCCTGACCCTCCCACCCCCGTTTCTTCTTACCATCCGTGGCAGCATTGGAACAACCTCTCTCTCTTGTATGAGAGCAGTCTCTTAGCTGTTATCACTTACTTAGCATACCTTTAGTGTGGACATTTAAGTGATTAGGTGCTTGGAGGCTTCCAGCACCCGCCTCGGGCCACGGGCATGCCACAGGCCCACAGGTTTAAGGCTTATGCCACGTGCTGCAAGCCTATGCCACTTTGTGATCCCCACGGCTCATGTCTACATTGCCTGGAGGAAGAACATCAAACTGAGTAGTGTAAGATTTGCAAGGCATTCAAGCCAAGAACAAAGAAAGAAAGAGACTTTCGTTTGAAGCAGTTGTTGATGGAACCTGTTTTGTAGCCACCGGGCCCAGAGCATCCAATGTTGGCTCCAGCTTCCTCGGTGAGTAGTGCCCCGGAGCCGTTGGGAGACCCGGCACCGGCTAAACACCGAAAGCTGTCGGCCCCAGAGCGCTAGACTAGGCCCACTAGGCATGACTCATCCTCCCCGGTGCAGCCCACGGCGCAGCCAAAAGGAAGGCGCAAATGTTCCCCGCATAGGAGGCTAATGCCTTTGAAGGCCCCAGGCACAGATAAGAGTGGGAAGGCTGCTGTACTGGCACTGGCACCAGTGGCTTCAGCACCACAAGTCCCACAGAGCCCCGGCCTAAGAGAGCTCAGTGCGGACGATGGGCTCGAGGACTTAATGGATCAGCCCTCCACGTCTGGCACCTTTGAGGCGGCAAAGGACCTCATTCAGCTGTCGGCGACGAGCCCCCTCCCATACAGGGAGAATCCTCCGGCACCCATGCCATGGGTGCCATCGACAGGTAAGCCGGCAATGGTGTGTCGTTTGAGAACACCGCCAAGGCATCGCTCCCGGAGTTGGTCCCGGTCGAGCTCCATGTCTGCGGACTCCCAGTTGCCCGCAGCTCAGAAGGAAGTCATGGTACCGGGAGTGAGTCAGCTCGAGGAAGTAACGGAAGAGGGACGTCGCCTTGCGGCACCAATTAGAGACCAACACCGGGAGGAGTCGATACAGCCCTCGCTGGAGGTCTCCCTCAGACGTTGGTCCTGGTCCCGAAAACGCCGGTGCTGTTCCCGGTCCCGGGGATATCTGTACCGGTCTTGCTCCCGTTCCATTAGGAGCCGCGCATCGACCTCCCGCTAGCACAGATCATTGGCACCACCGTGGCCTTCGCGGTCGGCGTCACTGCTGTCCAGCACTGACTCCGGCCATTACAGTTACTCTCACCGTGCTCCAGACAGCAAGGACCCTTAGACGAGGTGGCACCCCCAATGGGGGCCACCAGGTCATTGGCCCGTCTGGACTCCTTGGGCCTATCAACAGCTCCAATAGACCCCATGCAGGGCGAGCTACTTGGTGCAGAGGTCCCAGTCCCCCCACCGATGCCCGATGGCACTGGAAGCTACAGTATCCAGGCCTCCAGCATCCCCTCAGGATAAACCAGAGAGACCAACACCAAGTCCAGTGCCACCTCAAGATCTCCTGCCCCGGCTCGAGCCGGAGGCCCCTCCCATGGAAGAAGGGAAGCAGGAGGACCAGCCAGAGGGGGTTGAGCAGCTGCTCACCTCATCATCATCCCCAGATGAGGCATTGGCGGGAACAGCAGTGTCCAGCCAGCCCTCCAACCATAGACCACAAAGCCCACCAAAAGCTACTGCATAGGGTTGCCCAGAATTTGGGGTTGCAGACTGAGGAGACGGTTGAGCAGGAGGACCCCATGGTAGACATTTTGAACCCCGAAGGTCCATCTAGAATAGCACTCCCGCTCATTAAGACCATCCAATCGAATTATAAGACTATATGGCAGACCCTGGCCTCCAGCTCTCCAACGGCCAAAGGTGTGGAGCGCAAGTACTTTGCCCTATCAAAGGGCTACAAATTCTTGTTCTGCCACCCAAGTCTGTGCTCCCTGGTGGTCTTGGCGGTGAACGAAAGGGAGTGCCATGGACAACAGGCCCCGACACCTAAGGCCAAGGAGGCAAAACACCTGGACTTTTTTGGCAGAAAGGTGTACTCGTAGGGGCCTTCGTTTGAGGATTGCTAACCAGCAGGCCATCCTCAACAGGCATAATTTTAACTCCTGGGCAGTAGTGGGGAAGTTTAAGGACAACCTCCCACAAGGTTCCCAACAGGAGTTTACGGCCCTGCTGGACAAGGGCAAGGCAGTAGCTAAGACCTCTCTCCAGGCCTCCCTGGATTCAGCACACGTGGCGGCCAGAAAAATTGCGTCAGGGGTGGTCATGAGGTGCTCAGCTTGGCTGCAGGATTCAGGCCTGCCGCCTGAGATCCAGAGTACTTCAGGACCTCCCCTTCGAAGGGTCCAGGCTCTTTTCAGACCAGACAGACGCGCGGCTGCAAAGCCTCAAGGACTTGAGCTACACTTAAGTCGCTGGCTATGCAGACCCTGATGGTGCAGAGGAAGCCCTTTAAGCTGCAGCCTCCCCCTCAGCGCCAGTACCAGCCTCGTCATAGGCATGAGCCTTACCAT
The DNA here is from genome assembly GCF_009764565.3 of Dermochelys coriacea. Classification (NCBI taxonomy): domain Eukaryota; kingdom Metazoa; phylum Chordata; order Testudines; family Dermochelyidae; genus Dermochelys; species Dermochelys coriacea. The sequence goes on from NC_050068.2 coordinate 165,371,453, forward strand.
AGGCGAGGCAGGGATGGTGCAATAATAACAGTAATGCGCCAGGTCAGAACCAAGTCAGCACAAATCTCAGCCGGGCACTAAGCCAGGGTTTTGAAGGTGCACTTGAGGACAGCGTACCATACCAGTCACCAGATCCGTCCCCTTGTTTCCTGAATCTCCTGGCCCGTTTCTCCCGTGCGTGGTCCAGCATTACGATCTAGCATCCCTCTCACGAGCATCTCCTAGAGAAGGAGCTTCGCTCACTGCTAGAGGTGGGGGCGGTAGAGGCGGTGCTGCATGGCCTAGGGGGGAAAGGTTTCTACTCCCAGTACTTCCTCATCCCCAAGGCCAAAGGGGGCCTTCGTCCCATTTTAGACCTGCGCAGGCTCAACAAGTTCCTGGTCAAGGCAGGGTTCCACATGGTGTCTCTGGGCACCATCATCCCTTCCCTGGATCAGGGAGGCTGGTACTCTGCCCGCAACATGAAGGACGCATACTTTCATATCACCATCCACCCAGCAGATCGGCAGTTCCTGTGCTTTACCATGGGCCAAGAACATTACCAGTTTGTGGTTCTCCCGTTCAGTCTAGCTGCGGCCCCACAGGTGTTCAAAAAATGCATGGCGGTAGTGGTGACCTTCTTATGGAGGCAGAGGGTGCGGATTTACCCATACCTTGATGACTGGCTCCTGCCGGGTCGATCCAAAGTGGAAGTGTGGGGCCACGTGGAGGTGGCCCTGAGATTGTTCCACAAGCTGGGGCTCCTGGTCAATGTCTCCAAGTCCACTGTCGTGCCCACGCAGAGAGTGGAATTCATAGGGGCGGTCCTGGACATGGTGCAGCCAGGGCAAGCCTTCCAGTATCCCGATTCCGGGCCATCCAGCAAGCGGTGGCGTCCCTGTGCCAGTTTCCAACGACAATGGCCAGGTGCTGCTTGCGGCTGCTGGGCCACATGGCAGCATGCACGCACGTGGTCAGGCATGCCAGACTGAGACTCAGGACTCTGCAGGCGTGCCTCGCTCGGGTGTACCACCCAGGCTGGGACCCCCTGGACTTGGTACTGACAGCCCCAAGGGACCTGCTGGACTCCCTGCTGTGGTGGCAGTCCCAGCCTGTGCTTTGCAAAGGCATCCCCTTTCCTGCCCCAGAACCGGACCTGATGCTGGTGACGGACACATCAGACCATCGATGGGGGGCTCACCTGGGGGACCTCAGGACTCGGGGCTTGTGGTCCGGAGCAGAGCGGTCGCTCCATATCAATGTGAAGGAGCTCAGGGTGGTTCATCTAGCCTGCCTTACCTTTCACGCCACTCTGACTGGTCACAGCATGACCATTCTGACAGACAATACTACTGCCATGTTTTATATAAACAAGCAGGATGGGGCACTTTCCTCACTGCTCTGTCACGAGGTTCTCCTCCTCTGGGACTTTTGTATAGCCCACGCCATTCACCTTGAGGCGTCGTATTTCCCGAGGGTGCGAAACGAGCTGGCAGACTACCTCAGCAGGTCGTATCACATGCACAAGTGGATGCTCTGAGCGGACATCGTGCTTTTGCTCTTCCACAAATGGGGGTTTCCCCAGGTAGATCTGTTTGCCACTAGGGCCAGCGCCCAGTGCCCACGGTTCTGCTTGTTCCAGGGCCACAGCCCGGGCTCAGTCGCAGACGTGTTTACGATCCCTTGGGGAAGGGGCTTGATGTATGCTTTTCCCCCACTCCCCTTGGTACACAAGGTCCTGCTCAAGGTACACAGGGACAGGGTGGTGGTGGTCCTCATCGCCCCACTGTGGCCCCACCAGCACTGGTACACAATGCTCCGATAGCTGTCAGTGGAGGCCCTGGTAGTCCTGCCCCCTATACAGGGATCTCGTCACGCAGGACAGTGGGCGGCTTCTCCACCTCGACCTGCAATCACTACACCTGATGGTGTGGAAGCTCTGTGGCTAAACTCCTTGGAGAGCCAGTGCTTCATTCCCATGCAGCAGATTCTGCTTGGCAGTAGGAAGCCATCTACCAGAGCGGTCTATATGGCCAAGTGGAAAAGGTTCTCGTGTTGGTGTGAGCCCCGACAGGTGTGGCCGTGCCAGGCACCGGTGCAGGCCATTCTGGAGTACCTCCTGCACCTCAAGCAGCAAGGGCTAGCCCCATCCTCTCAGAGTGCACCTGGCGGCCATCTCCGCCTTCCATCCGGGGTTTTCGCGGGGCTCAGGATTTTCCCACCCAGTGGTGGGATGGTTCCTTAAAGAATTGGAGAGGATGTTTCCATACTCACGCCCCCCCGGTCCCTCCTTGGAACCTTAACATGGTCCTTTCTAAGCTCATGGGACCCCCGTTCGAGCCCCTTGCTACCTGCTCCCTCCTCCACCTTTCCTGGAAGGTGGCATTTCTGGTGGCCATTACCAGCCAGAAGGGTGTCTGAGCTGAGGGCTCTCACCTCTGAGCCACCATAGACAGTATTTCACAAAGATAAGGTGCAGCTCTGACCGCACCCCAAGTTCCTTCCTAAGGTGGTCTTGCAATTCCGTTTGGGCCAGGATATTTGTCTGCTGGTGTTTTTTCCAAAATCCCATACGGACCCGAGTCACCACAGCCTACACACCCTGGATGTCCATTGAGCGCTGGCGTCGATTTGGAGCCCACCAAGCCCTTTCGTAAATCCACACAGCTGTTCATGGCCGTAGCCGAGAGGATGAAAGGCCTCCCGGTGTCAACGCAGCAGATCTCGTCTTGGATTACAAGCTGCATCCAGGTGTGCTATGAGCTTGCAGGTGTTCCGGCCCCAGCAGTTATGGCCCACTCGACCAGGGCGCAAGCGACTTCCACGGCTTTCCTGTCACAGGTCCCGATCCAAGAGATCTGCAGATCAGCCACCTGGTCTTCGGTGCACACCTTCACGACCCACTACGCGGTCAACCAGCAGGCCGGAGAGGACGGAAGCAGTTGGCAGAGCGGTCCTCTAATCAGTTGTTCCATGACTTGTACCCTCCTCCAGAGGTAAGCTTGTGATTCACCTAATGTGGAATGGACATGAACAAGCACTTGAAGAAGAAACGGTTACTTACCTTCTCATAACTGTTGTTCTTCGAGATGTGTTGTTCATGTCCATTCGACCACCCACCCTCCTACTCCTCTGTCAGAGTCTCCAGCAAGAAGGAACTGGAGGGGGTCGGGCGGCAGGGGTATATATGCATGGCACAGTGGTGCCACTCAGGGGGCCCCGACAGGAGCCGCTAAAGGAAAAAGTTTCTGATGCTCATGTACACGACACGCGCACACCTAATGTGGAATGGACGTGAACAACACATCTCGAAGAACAACAGTTACGAGAAGGTAAGTAACCTTTTTTTTTTTTTTCTTATTTTTCCAATCTACTAGAGATTGAGATCTACTAGTATTAAAATCTTGAAGGTGACTAAAAGCAATCTGTTCAATTCACTACCTACAGATTCCTTTATTTAATAAATTAGTTAAGTTTTAAATATAAAAATGCAAAACTTCTTTTTTCTTCCAGGACATTTAAGATAATTTTATTGTACTAGTTAAAAAACAGTTTTAAAATGACATTTTTATGAATTTTTAATAAAATTCTAATTTATATCCAAACAGCTTATAACAAATCAAGTACAAAAAATTAATCTGTTAAAGAAATCCATCGTTCACCATTTTCTAAAAATATAAAAAAGTAAAAATTAAGACTATGAATAAATTCTTAAGCTATACAACTGCTTAAATTGATATATGTATACCAAACTTAGTGTAAAGGCAATATTTAGGTGCAAAACAACTTGTTTTAATGATTGCCAACCAATGAGAATAGTTAATTCCAAAAGAAAGATTTAAAGTACCAATGCAAAGCATGATTAAAATCAATTATTTAAATCAGTCTCCTGCTTGCTGATTGAAATCATGATTAAAAGTGGCGATTTAAATTGCTTTGATTTAAATCAATCCACTGTGCAACCAGGTGTAAGATTCTGCTTGCACAGATGAATCTGGATCAGAGCTTTATATAGTGAAAGTCTGGGGTGAAATCCTGGCCCCAGTGAGTCAGTGGGAGTTTTGTCCTTGACCTCAATGGGGCCATGATTGTTTCTTCTGCTAAATTCTTACGAAAGGGTGGGGGTAAATCTCACTTGTACAATAATAGTACAAAGAAATACTGAAGAAAGTCTATTGAAATGTGATGAGGAGATTCCCCAATTAATATTAAATATAGTACTCCCCCCAGGCCCTACACACATTTTCTAGCTTAGTTATCAGGGTTGACCAATAGTAACCTAATGCATTACCAAAAATACAAGGTTGACAGAGGTACACTTTTTTTTTTCTTCTTTTCAAGCTTGATCTTATCAGAATCAGCAGCCCTACCTACCTACCACCTACCCACCTCAATAGGGGGGAAAACTTGACGGGATTGGGTGGTGGTGATTGGGAAAGCCCCAATAGAAGGGGGCGAGAGAGAGAAGAGAACATATGTTGTGGGGAGGGGGTTGCAGGAAAATGCAGGGGTGACTCCTCTTTCCCCTTTCATTAATTTAAACCCTAGCCTAGGCCATGTGGGGCCTCTTCTTGCTGTTTTAGTAGCCCCACCCCCACTCCCCGTAACTCTAGTTTTGGAACTGTGTTCTGCAAGGGCTGTGGGTCTTCCCATTTTGGGGTTCAGAAAGGAATTTTTTCTTCTCTTGGGGCCAAATCGGCAGAGGCCTTGTGAGTTTATTCACCTTCCTCGCAGCATCATGGAAGCACAGTTAAGTTGGTTTAGTAATAATATGTGGTAGGGATCTCAGTTCGTCACAACTTTCAGCTGGATCCAGTGTAATTAAAGGCTAAAAGGGATCATTCCAACATTTTTTTTACTTCTGGGATTTTGCTGATGGGCCTTGTGCCCATGGGATAGAAGGAGACCTTGTGGCCTTTATATACCAGCATCCCCTTTTGGCACCTCTGTCCCCCTTGTAGGGTGAGGGGGGAGAAGGATGTTAAAAGGATTCAAAGGATTGAGCTGAGTCCTAGGCCCACGGTGGTGTCCCCATTAGATTTGCCAAATTTCTACTTGCACAAAACTGAACACCCTCACCCTGCTCCTCCCCAGCCTCTTCTCCAAGGCCCCATCCTGCCCCCCACTCACTCCATCTCTCTGTCGCTCACTCTCCCCATCCTCATTCACTCATTCACCCATTTTCACTGGGCTGGCTCAGGGGGCTGGGGTGCAGGCTCTGGGGTAGGGCCAGAAATGAGGAGTTCAGAGTGAGGGAGGGATTCCAGGCTGAGGCAGTGGGTTGGGATGCGAGAGGGGGTGCGGGTTCTGGGGTGGGGTCAGGGATGAGAGGTTTGGGGTGCAGGAGGATGCTCTGGGCTGGGACCAAGGGGTTTGGAGGGTGGAAGGGGGATATGGGCTGGGAGGGGGTGAGGGTTCCAGCTGGGGGGTGCGGGCTCTGGGATAAGACTGGGAATGAGGGGGTTGGGGTACAGGAGGGTGCTCCGGGCTGGGATTGAGGGGTTCAGAGGGCAGGCGGGGGAATCGGTGCAGGCTCCAGGATGGTGTCGGGGTGCAGGCTCCAGGCGGTGTTTACCTCAAGCAGCTCCCAGAAGCAGCCTCTGCGCCGCATGGTTCCTGGGAAGTCCCAGCCACCATGTCCCCGCTCCGGCTCCTATGCAGAGGCATGGCCAGGTGGTTCTGGGCGCTGCCCTGTCCACAGGTGCGCCCCTGCAGCTCCCATTGGCCAATGGGAGATCTGGGGGCAGTGCTTGGGGCAGGGGCAGTGTGTGAACGGCTGCCAGAGGGGGGACATGGCGGCTGCTTCCCGGGAGCCACCCTCTGTGCAGCGCCATCAACTGGATAGTCAGAGGCGTGGTTAGCACTTCTGACCGGAGCTGCCAGGATCCCTTTTCAACTGGATGTTCCAGTTGAAAACCGCACACCTGGTCACCCTAGTCTCCATTGAAATCACAGGAAGCAGCATGTAGGACCAGAGCTGTAGTCAGATCCTGCAAGGTGTTGAGAGCCCTTCCATTAATCCAGTAGGAGGAGTGGAGGGAAGTCAACAACTTGCAAGTTCAATCCCTCCCTCCTTTTTTATAGGTTCTTATTTGTTCTCACATGCCATTAAGCCCAAGACATATGTAAGGAAAAGACTTTGATGATGAGTCGATATTAAAATCAAACTCTCTCTATAAAATAAAAATAAAGCAAAGAAAATTGTATTTAATATATTGTACTCATACAGACAGATAATACGATTTAAATATGCCACAATATGATTTAACTTTTGAGTACTTTAGGCAGATATCTAATAATGTGCCACTATAGTGTTTCCTAAGAGGGAAATAATAATTGTACTGTATGATTTTCATTTTTACTGTGTTTTGTCTTCCGGTTTATAGTAATGACAGACTATTGAAACTATGAACTAAATCAATAGGCTTATTTTTAAAATGAAAAATTTCAATTTATTTTTGCCTTGATTTTTTTTATTGCTTCATTTAGAAAGGTTTATAAGATAGTCAATAGATGATAGATAACAAAGTTGTTCAATCATATTTTGTCATTTCAACATTTGTCAATGTACTTTGAAGGTTTGTAGAAGACAAAATGTGGGTAACATTTTTGGAAGGAAACTCTGCTTTGAGTGCTCTGAACCTGAATGGTATTGAGGTAAAATACAAATTACTGAAATTATCTGTAGTATGCTTAAATTGTAATTCTTTAAGTACTATATGGTTTTCAGCTGCTATACCAGTTGTAAAAGCGCCTATATCTAAGTAGATCCCAGGCCAGATGGATGAGGTTCTTTGGCTTGTGACAGAGGAGGTCAGACTAGATGATCATTTAGATCCCTCTGGCCTTAAAATCTATGGTATCTTCACTTCTGTTATTTTTTTTCTGCAAATGAGCTCACTCTTTTATAGTTATAAGAATGCAAAAAAGAATGAGCTTTTTTTTAACTGGGTTATGATACTTTTCTTTGTGATAATTTGCCTAAAAACAAACAAATGTCCTGAGACTACAGTGTGGACTAGGTTCTCATTTTTATGGTAGAGTATATTATTAATCCAAAATTTAGCACTCCTGTGCGTAGGTGCTGGAACTAGGCATTCGGGGAGTGCTACAGTACCCCTTGGCTTGAAGTGGTTTCCATTATATACAGGGTTTACAGTTTGGTTCATTGGCTCTCAGCACTCCCACTATGCAAATTGTTCCAGCACCCCTGCTCCTTTGATGCAATCCTGACCCTATTGAAGTTGTTGGGAGTTTTGCCATTGATTTCACTGGGACGAGGATTTCACTTGTGGTACATAGTAACTTCTATTCAGGTTTGTGATTGGCTAGATCTCTAATAAGACTTTGATCTTGTAATGTGATCTTCACAGGTAGACTCTTACACCTTTGAAGTCACTGAGTCTCCACACAGGGAGTAGGAGTTCAATTCATGTGTTAGACTGCAGGATTGAATCCTAACATTGTATCAGTACATATTACAGAATTATCATGATTTGCTTAGCTCATAAGTAAGGCTGACTGTCATGACAAAAAAAGGGAAAATAATGCTTTTGTCAGAGTAAAGAATGCAAAAGTCATATTTTAATTTTTTTTAAATGAACACAATAGTTTTACATTTATTTTTCATTAGAAAAGTATTATGTAGTTATTAATAGTTAAAAAGGAAGTGAAGATGTCAAAAAAGAAACAAATGGGTCAAAACTCTTGGAACACGCTTGCTGTGTAGAAGGAAGATTAGAATGAAAAAGATCATGCCTTTTCATAAAAAGCCCCCAAAAATCATTGTTTTGTCACAGAAATCCTGAAAAACATAGAATCTTGTTCATAATATTCTGTATAGCAGATTGTACTTTCTGTGTGTTTGTTTTTTTTTATTTAGACCCCTGATTTTTATTGCTTAGTTTTTAATTTTTGTCCTTTGCATGTGTCTTTTTTTTTAATCATGTGGAAATTCAGGTTTTAGGAAGGATCATAAACATAAACTTGAAAAACTCAGACTGGATCAGAAGTTTGGAAGAGGAGATGAATCTAGAGAAGATGGTTGGATTGCCTTCATCAACCAGCTCCACTTTGCTTTGTGAAGATGCTGAGGTTTCTGCAGACTATGATATGGAAGGTCTGTTGAATCAAATTAACTTCTTTCCATCCTAGATATATTACTTAATTAAATTTATATATCTCTTAAACAATTTATTTTAACTTTATGCCAAACAATCCAAAGATGATAAATTTAAAAATCAGAGACTCTCCAGCAACATATGCACAGCTTGCAGAGCAACATTAGTTTTGGTTTCAGTTTGCACTGTATCTGTGCTGGTGGCTTTGATAAATTTGTCATCATTTTTTTTTCTAGATTTGCTGGGTATCGTTCAGAGGCATAGGAGGCACTGGGAATAAAAGCTGAGGTTTTCAAATGGTTTTAATTAGGGCTGTCAATTAATCACAGTTAACTCATGCGATTAACACAAATTAATTGCAATTAAAAATTAATCCCTATTAATTGCATTCTTAAACAATAGAATACCAATTGACATTTATTAACTATTTATGGATGTTTTTCTACATTTTCAAATATATTAATTTCTATTACAATACAGAATACAAAGTGTACAGTGCTCACTTTACATTATTTTAATACAAATATTTGCACTGTAAAAATGATAAAAGAAATATATTTTCCAATTTACCTCATACAAGTACTGTAGTGCGATCTCTTTATCGTGAAAGTGTAACTTAGAAATCTAGATTTTTTTTTTTTGATTACATAACTGCACTCAAAAACAAAACCATGTAAAACTTTAGGGCCTACGAGGCCACTCAGTCCTACTTCTTGTTCAGCCAATTGCTAAGACGAACAAGTTAGTTTACATTTACGGGAGATACTACTGCCTGCTTATTTACATTGTAACCTGAAAGTGAGAACAGGCATTCAAATGGCACTTTTGTATCTGAAGTTGCAAGGTATTTATGTGCCAGATATGCTAAACATTCATATATCCCTTCATGCTTCAGCCACCGTACCAGAGGACAATCTTCCATGCTGATGATGCTTAAAATAATGCGTTAATTAAGAGCTACAGCACTTGACCCAAGGTTTAAGAATCTGAAGTGCTGTCCAAAATCTGAGAGGGATGAGGTGTGGAGCATGCTTTCAGAAGTCTTGAAAGAGCAATACTCAGATGAAGAAACTACAGAACCCGAACCACCAAACAAGAAAAACAACCTTCTGCTGGTGGCATCTGACTCGGATGACGAAAATGAACATGCATCGGTCCGCTCTGCTTTGGATAGTTCTCAAGCAGAACCCGTCGTCAGCATGGATGCATGTCCTCGAATGGTGGTTGAAGCATGAAGGGACATATGAATCTTTAACATATCTGGCATGTAAATGTCTTTTGAAAGGTGCAGCCATTCACTGGAACACATGCAAAATCACATACTGGGTCCAATTCAGTTAAATGCTTTAACTGGTTTTCCTCCTTTCCTATAGCTTTGATAAAATGTTAAAAGGATGAATTTTGTTTAAAACTGTTTAATGGTGTACAGTGATTAGGTTATGTAAACACCGTTGACTCCTTTGGGTCCATTTATTCCATCTACATGAATACAACCTGCCTCGTGGGAGATCATCATCCCATCATTACGTCCAAAGCCAAAGATCCCCACAGAAGATCTGTGGCACACTTTGGCTGTTTGAAGAGCACTAACGATGTCTTTCAGGTACACAGAATTGACAAGAATATTGGGCTCCTTGTTCATCTGTTTTCATCCAAAGTGCTAAGGACTCAGAGTATCCAAACTATCCCTGGCCAGATGGATCCAGTGCTCTTGTTCCAGATGGAATCAAGGCACACTCCACAAAATCTGTGGTGACTTCACGGGGAAAGGTGTGTGGCAGCACAGATTGTGCTGCGCTTAGAACTGCCTCTGGAAATAGGAGGGGAATAGTCCGTCTGTAGCAGCACCGCCCACAATTCTGATAGCAGAAAGAAAATGCTCAGGTAAAAGATTTACCAATCCTAATACAGAAGATTTTACTTTCCAAGTCGTACCAAATTACGCTTCATTTAACATCACATGGTCCCTTTAACAGGAAAAACACCATAAATAATAATGCCCCACAACTACCTCAGAATCCCTCACTCACCCTTCTGTGAAACATCTAAAAGGATAGATAAGCCTTAAAGCAAGATATAAAGATTAAAAAAAAATCCAGGTCTTGACAAACCAAGAAGGTAACGGGGTCAAGGACTTCTAACTGAGAATGCTCTGTCTGGTATTTCCTCGTTTAAAACTAGTTAACTGTTGATTTAAGCACCTTGGCAGATTGCAGTTGCTGTAGTATCACACATGGTACTGTGCCTAAACTATTTACAGATTTATAGATTAAAAATACCATCTTAAATTCCACCTTGAAATTAATGAAGAACAAGTGCAGATCTCTGAGTACTGGTATGCATTCTCTGCATGAAGCACTTTTGTGTAAGTAGACAGTTGTGTTCTGCACTATTTAAGTGTCCTAATTACTGTAAAGTTCTATGTAGAACATACTATTGAAAAGATTCATACATTTAAAAAAAAAAAAAAAAAGTTTGATAGGACCTCAGACACCTGTTGCAATATCCCACAGGGACATGAAGGCACTCCAAAGTCTCTTATAAAAGATGGAAGGAGTGAAGGGACCTATGTTATCTAGCAATATCTTCAGAAAGAAAAACATAGCTAAATAGTTTTTTCCCCTTATCTTTGACGTATGACTAATATAGCTGGTGAAAATATTTCCCAGAATTCAGCAAACTTTTCTCAATCCCAGCTCGGTTTTTTCTCCTTCCCAGCTCATTTGATATATTTTTCTGAGTGGGAATTATTCATTTGTTTTGGGACATGGGCTCCTATTTTTAGTAACCTTTGGGCTATAGAATTACTTATTCCCCAGTTAGATAGATGTTTCACAATTAGCTTCTGTGTCCTTTAAGTACATACCTAATTAAAATTTCTATTGAAGAAATCTTTATTTGCATTTTATGAGCAGAACCTGATCTTGTCTGGTGGCCATCTGAAAGGATAGGCTTTGTATGAAATCAAGATTTTAGATACTGTGATTTTCCTTTTGTACTTGGCATTTTCAATATGCACAGAGTTTGAGTATTTCCAGCTGCTCTAGATATGCCTACATTCTTCATATGAACAGTTATTTCTTATAAGAATCATGTAGAAAGGATCTTTCAGTAGTTAGTTAATTCTTTGAAATGTAGGATTTTTATGATTTCATTGTGAAAAGTAGACATCACAATAAATAACTTCCATTCCTGGAGTCAGTGTGGATGGGACAAACATTTGTAGATCCCTTTACTTTATAAACTTTTTTCTGTTTTTCTAGGTGATATTGATGACTATAGTACTGAAGTGGAAGAAATTTTTCCTCAACATCTACAGCCAGGTACAAGTTCTGGCCTTCGAACCTCACCAGGCTCTTCACCTCGTTCCAGTCCCTGCCAATCACCCACGTTGTCAGATGGACCACTACCCACCCTTCCAGTGAGACCAAGTCGAGCACCTACAAGAACTCCTGGACCACCTATATCCTCAAAATGTATGCATTATATTACATAAGTCAGACAACTACATCTCATTCTAGTTACCTACAATTTGACCTTGAAGAATATAGTAAATATTAAACTAGTTAATAGGTACTTTATCAGGGTTACATATTATTCAAGGTCAAGTTGTAGGTAACTAGAATAAGTGAAGTAATCTGTTTTATACTTCCAGTGAATAACCTTGTGACATGGTGTATCAATATATTCCTCATTTATTTTAGTCACACTGATTAGATAAGTGTTTGTCAAAAGCAGCCACAGCCTCCTGGCTGTAATTGAGGGACAGGAAAGCAGTGGCTCCTTCCCCAGGGCTGGGGTTGGTCCCTACCCTCTTCCAGAGCCACAGACACTGTAGGAGCAGGCAACCAGTGTGAGTTCCCCACCTTCCCGAGTGCAGTGGGGCTCAGGCTTCAGGCATCTGCCCTGGGGTGGTGGGCTGTAGGCTCTGGCCATGCGGCGGTGGGCTCCGTCCCCCAGCCACAGGGTTTTAGACTCCATCCCTGGACTCACCCCCTACCATCACCTCGACCCCCGCTGTCTCCTCTGGCCCCCCTCCCTCCTTACCCACCTCATCATCCGAGACTTAATTTGTCCTCCAGCATACCATACCTGAGTAAGTCTGCTACTGTGAAAAGTGATATTTGTTAATATCACTTTTCACAGCAGACTTACTAACTAGCAATCTTAAAATAATAATAATAATCAAAACATGCAAAGCACCTTATTTTTGTTTCTATTCTGTTTAGGTCCAGTAAAGAATAGACAACCGTGCATTATTTTTATTACTGAGTCTGCAAAAAAACCCTACATAAATAAATTACAATGATCTGGACATGTATATATGCATATTTATTTGTTTTTCCTAAAGTTAATTAAGTTATTTTAGGAAAAATTCTCAGAGCAGCCACCAGCAAGAGTTGGTGGCAGCACTCTGAGGCCGCCAAAAAATATGTTGAGAACTCCTGGATTAGATACACCTCAATTTAGTGAAAAGTGGATTTATACCAGTATAAGGCAAGATTGTTGCATGACTAACTTCAGCTGGTAGGCGAAGGAGCTTTGTGTATATGATTTTCAGTTTAAACAGCTTTATCTTAGTGATAAGAATGGGAATAGGGAACTGTAATGATACTTTGGCACTTTAAAAATGAATTGGTGTGACAATGTTTTTTAAACTGTTTTTGTGTCACTGTAATGGGAAGTAGTTTTACAGTGATCATGCTTATCTGACAGAACACCCTCCAAATTTCCCTTTCTCAAAGGAAATAAGCAAATAAATAAAGCCTGGGTTGAAATAGAATGGAAATGTATTTGATGAAATGTGGTTTATAAGAATCCTTAAGGTACCCAGAAAATACTTAAAGATCAAACTTTTTGGCAGATATCATTCCTAATCAACTGTGAATTAATTCACACTCTCATCAAAGTCCATTCCTCTTATTCTTGCTCCCCGAAAACTTCAGTGCAACACGACCACAGTGTATATATCCACAGTTGGTGGTATTGACAGAAACCTTTACAAAAAAACTTTTCAATAGAAAATCTTTAGCACTTCACTTGATTTTTTTTTTTTTTAACAAGGTCATTAAATATATGCTGATTTTCTTGATCAGGTTCTCCAGTTGATTTTCAACCAATTACACAACAGAAAGAGTCTACTCCGAGCTTAGAGCCTAAACGTCTTCCTCCGCCTCGCCCAGTGGCTCCACCTACACGGCCTGCTCCACCACAGAGACCACCCCCACCATCAGGTAATGCAGTGATGTATACCATACAATGGACAATCTTTTGATGTACGGTTTTATTTAAGTCTGTGTGATTTTTTTTTTTTTTTTTTGACTAGGTGACTTACTGACTTTTTCTTTACAAAATGTATTCGATCCATTTAACTAATTTTAAAAAATGGAATTTTTTTACTAGATTTTACATATCACAGCTACTTTTTATGATTACTTTTTAATACACAATTGTGCTAATTTTTTTGAGTTAGGAATATCGGCTTCCTATGGATGTTTGTATTTAGCATTTTCATTATCTACGGCATTTTAATGTTTCTTAAGAACTAGTTCTTAATCTTTTGATTTTACTAATTTAATTCAAATGTTAATGATATTCCTGTTAACTTTTGAGTAAGTACAGATTGCATATGTATGTTTAATATAGTAAAGCTAATCACTTTAGGGAAAAGGATATTTAGATAAATTGGAAAATTGGAAGTGTAAGCAGTAAAGCATTAAGAGAAACTGGATATTGAGAGACCATATATGAGCTATGTAACAGCTAACCAAAGTGACTCTTGATGCTTGTAACTTTGTCATTCTTTTTTCTCCCCTTTTTTCTACTGATGCTTTTTCTTTAATGCTGCATACATTTCTTATATACTATAAGGGGGTAGAAGTCCTGCACCTGCTAGAAAAGAATTTGGAGGTAATAATTTAATTTGGTTTTCAAACATGACTAATAAACAGCACAACTTCTATGACTATTAATATAACAGTATATTTATCCTGAGAATATTTAATCTGATGCTTCCCAAAGGCAGAAGTTGATGATGTGTTGTGGCATATAATCAGTTACTTAAAAAAAATTCCTTTAAAAAGTAATACATCTTTTTTTCTGAGAGCCCTTAAACTCTATCCTCTCTCTAGAATTACAGTTTAATCTTAGTGGTCAGTAAGTTCTAGACAGCAGCTACTACTACTTGATGAGTAAATAAGGAGCATGACAATATTTTTCAACAGTTATTGACATGCTGTAGTCCTGTCAGTTAAAACTGGTCCTGATCTTCATAATTTAAACTTAGTCAATATGCACAACACGCTTTTAAAAAAACAAAAGCTGTCTTAACTTCAGATTAGCTTTTTTTTTTTTTTTTCCATGAGGAGCATTGTAAAAAGGAGTATTGTGGTTAACTGATAGTCATGCAGGTAGGTAGTAACATTTCACAGATTAAGACTAGTTCATCCACAATACCTTCTTTTTGTGGTTTAAGGTAGAAAAACCAATAGAGAAAATTTATATTATTTTAAAAATTTTACTGTAAAAAACAAAGTTAAATGGAAATTAAAAGAAACAGTCACAAGAGTGAAATGCATGCAAATTGCATGAAAACTTTAAAAAAAAATTATAGAGGTTCAAACTAAATGTATACCCCAAATGAGAAAGGGGGGTGGGGGGAGTACAAGGGCCAAAAAAAGGCACCGTGGCTAAATAACTGACTGAAAGAGGCAGAGAAAGAAAGAGAGAGAAATCTTTTAAAAATTGGAAGTCACATCTTACTGAGGAAAATAGAAAGGAGTATAAACTCTTGCAAGTCAAGTGTAAAAATATAATTAGGCAGGCCAAAAAAGAATTTGAAGAACAACTAGCAAAAGACACACAAACTAACAGCAAAATATTTTTAAGTAGATCAGATGCAGGAAGCCTGCCAAGCAATCGGTGGGGCCACTAGATGATCAAGGTGCTAAAGGAGCACTTAAGGTAGCAAAGCTGTTGCAAAGAAGCTAAATGAATTCTTTGCGTTGGTCTTCATTGCAGAGGATGTGAGGGAAATTCCCACACCTGAGCCATTCTTTTTTGGTAACAAAAAGGGAACTGTCCCAGATTGAGGTGTCAATAGAGGAGGTTTTGGTACAAATTGATAAATTAAACAGTAATAAGTCACCAGGACCAGATGGTATTCACCCAAGAGTTCTGAAGGAACTAAAATATGAAATTGCAGAACAAGTAACTGTGGTATGTAACCTATTGCTTAAATCAGCCCCTGTACCAGATGACTGGAGGATAGCTTATGTAATGCCAATTTTTAAAAAAGGCTCCAGAGGTAATCCTGGCAGTTACATGCCAGTAATCCTAACTTCAGTACCAAGTAAACTGGTGGAAAGTGTGGTAAAGAACAGAAATATCAGACACCTAAATGAACACGATATGTTGGGGAAAAGTCAACATGGCTTTTGTAAATGGAATCATGCCTCACCAATCTATTAAAATTCTTTGAGGGTGTCAAAAAGCATGTGGATAAGGACGATCCAGTGGATTTCGTATACTTGAACTTTCCAAAAGCCTTTGACAAAGTCCCTCATCTAAGGCTTGTAAGCAATCCTGGGATAAAAAGGAAGGTCCTCTCATGGATCTGTAACTGGTTAAAAGATAGGAAACAAAGGGTAGGAATAAATAGTCAACTTTCACAGTGCAGAGAGGTAAATAGTGGGGTCCCCCAAGACTCTGTATTGGGATAAGTGCTGTTCAATATATTTATAAATGATCCTGAAAAACAGGTAAACGGTGAGGTAGCAAAGTTTCCAGATGATACAAAATTACTCAAGATAGTTCAGTCCAAAGCAGACTGTGAAAAATTACAAAGGGACCTCACTATAACCAGGGTGACTGGGCCAACAAAATGGTAGATGGAATTCAGTATAGATAAATACAAAGTAATGCACATTGAAAAACATAATCCCAACTGATACATATAAAATGATGAGGTCTAAATTAGCTGTTACCACTAAAGAAAGAGATCTTGGAGTCATTGTGGATAGTACTCTGAAAACATAATGCTCAATGTGCAGCAGCAGTCAAAAAAGCAAACAGAATGTTGGGAATCATTAGGAAAGAGATAAGGCTGCAAATATCAAAATGCCACTACATAAATCTATGGTACACCCACAACCTTGAATACTGTATGTAATTTTGGTCACCCTACCTGAAAAAAAAAGATGTATTAGAGTTGGAAAAGGTACAGAGAAGCGCATCCATATGAGCTTCCATATGAGGAGAGATTAAAAAGACTGGGATAGTTCAACTTAGAAAAAAGATGACAAAGGGGGGATATGATAAGAGGTCTATAAAATCATGGCGTGGAGAAAGTGAATAAGGAAGTGTTTACCCCTTCACATAACGCAAGAACCAGGGGTCACCCAATGAAATGAATTGGCAGCAGGTTTAAAACAAACAAAAGAAAATACTTCTTCACACAAGGCACATTCAACCCTGTGGAACTCATTGCCAGGGGATGTTGGGAAGGCCAAAAATATAACTGGTTTCAGAAAAGAATTAGATACGTTCATGGGGGATAGATCCATCCGGGCTAATAGGCAGGATGGTCAGGGATGCAACCCCATGCTCTGTGTGTCGCTACCCTCTGACTACCAGAAGTTGGGATTGGACGACAGGGACCTGATAATTGTTCTGTTCATTCCCTCTGAAGCATCTGATACTGGCCACTGTTGGAAGACAGGATACTGGGCTAGATGGACTATTGGTCTGACACATTATGACTATTCTTATGTTCTTATGAAGATGGCTATGTATACATATTTATTCCTAAATAAATTTGATTTCAGAACTTCAGATATAAAATAGCTGAATTGGAAGATAATTCTGGATATTCCTATATGCATGAACATACTGTGTGTCACGCTCGTTTTCAAATTTCCCCTGTTACTTCCACAAGAGATTCTTGAGTGAGAGTTAAAGTTAACATGTATCTGCTTGCAAGAAAGCACATGTTCCAGAAAAGTAAAACTACAGACTTTTGGTGGGTCTTACAAAACAGGATAAATGTTGTACACAGTACATAAGTTAACAACTCATATTTTTATTGTATTGAGCCATAGATGTACGTAGCACTTAAATACATTTGAGGGGGAAGGATGAGGAAACATTTCTGTGGCAGTTTTGATTTTTTTTTTTTTTTTTTTTAAATGGCAGCTGTTTCCAAATCCAGAAAAAGTTTCAATGTTAGAATAAATAATGGGGGAATGGATTATTGAACAGGTGGAAGTGGCTAAAGGCATATTAAAATTGCATTGTCTGTGCAATTCATCACATGGCTATAATTTATATATGCACACACAACTTTTGTGTGTGTGTGTTTACAGATCTGTTATTCACATTTATCTCTAAATGAATATTTTAAGGTAGTACATTGTAGAACATAAATCCTTTCACTCAATTTCTCAAGTTTAGATAGGTGTACGAGTGTTTATCGTGCATCAATCAAGCTGTCAAAATCCAGTTTTGCTCTCATTTGGTAATCTGTAGTTTAAGATGAACCATTCTGGTTTTAGTTTAAAATAATTACAATTTTAGAAAGCAGCTAATATATGTTGCACTTTTTGCATATTATTATATGATTAGCTTGTATTATATGTCATTGCCAAGTATTTTTCTGTACAATGACAGAATCCTGTCTATCCTAGCTTCAGCCTAAACCGTGAAAAAACTAGTGTCACTCAATGAGCATTGCAAATTATTATTTTATTCTTATGTAACTAGTAAATAAAATTGTCATGCCGTCTTTCATTTCTCATCCTGGCCGTACATTCATCCCATTCTTTCTACCTTACTCATCCCTTCTCTACTTCCCACGCACAGCTTCATGCGTTCTGCCTTGCTTGAAGAGAGGGATTTATGAAGGAATGGAAGGAAGATACAGAGGATGTCTATTCCTTCCAATCCTTCATAAATCCCTCTCTTTAAGCAATTCCTCCTTTCTTCCATCATTGTCCAATCCTGTGACACCACTCCTTGAACTGTTGTCCTGTGTCTTATCTTGTTTCTTTCATCTTATTTAGATGGTAAGCTGTTTGGATCTGATCTATATTTATAATGCATGGTGTAGGTGGTATTACCTACTGTAAAAAATGTTGCAGCACATGGTATACAATAAATATCATTCATAGACACATGCAACACATACACTGACATGAGTTAAGGATTGCTTTCATGTCCTCTCTAATTCTAAATTGATGTACTGGTATGCATGTAAGTTGAATCATTAACATAATTTTAAACATAGACACCTTATGTGATAGTTTTGCCCATAATAATGTTGTTTTTTAACCTTTTATCTCAGGCACTTTACTTCTTCAGTGTCTGTGGCACTGCTCCTTGTGCCCCTGTATGCTTTGAAGACTCCTAGTGGGACTCTAAGCTTTCCCACAGTGTAATTATGTCTTGCATCTTTATTAGGAGTAGGCTAGAACTCAAGGGGGTTTTTTTGTCTTCAGCTTTTAGATATTTGCAAATGAATAATACTTTTGCCTGGTGGTTCAAGCTATGATTGTCACTGAGTACCTTATAATAATAATTTAATAAATAAAATTAGCTTTCAAATCTTTGGAGTTCAGGGTTCAGTTAGCATATTTTGTAGTGCCTTACATATTTATGATTTAGAAATACATCAAGTAATTTCTACAGAATATGAAGAAAGTTGATGATTGTGACTTGTCACCATTGTATAATATTTTTTCCTTTAGCAATAGCAAGTTCTGTACAGAGAATATTTCTGTTTAACTGTATAAAGGGCTAAAAGTTGTCTTTGTCAGTTTAAAAACTATTGTTAAAATGGAGTTAAGATTGAGGATATGTACCAGTAATGTAGAGTGAATACATTACAGGGACGTTGCCATTATCCCAAAAACAAATATTACAAAACCAGGAAATTCAGATTTAAGGTTTATCTTAAAAGAAATACAAACACATTAAGGTATGGAGATGCACAGTTTTATATACCCATACAACCTTTACTCCACCCTCTGATGATGTCATGAAATAACCAGACAGTTGAGATCAGTGCATAATGTTTGTACTCCCAGATTAGGTTAAACAGATTTCAAAGGCCCATTCCATTTTTAATTTTTTCCCCTTCTGGTGTGTGTATGGGGCAGAGTTAAGGTTGCCTGGATGCATTAGGATATGGCAATCATTTTGAAAATAGGTAATTCTTTGTGGAATTCTGTTTAAAACAAAATTCTGCATCCTTTACTGAAGAAATTTTCAGTAATGAAGAAAAATGGCAAAAAAGACCATTAATTTAAAAAAAAAAAACACCTTTGACATAGGGTACTGAATTTCTGAAAGGAACACTTTTTTTTTTTTTTTTAAATTTTCACTCAAACTAATTAACAGATTTACTTGTTAAATCTCAGAAAATTCATTCAGTACTCAAGAGTAAGTGCTGTAATTTGGAGAGGATATACTGAATTCTTCATATATAACCAAGTGTCTACACTTTTAAGTGAAAACTTAACTCAGCCTTAACTATAGACTAGGGACTGGCACTTCCATAATTTGGCTGTGTCCGCTGTTGCTGTGCTAGGGTACTAGTGCTCTCAAGGCTATTTCCAGAGCATTGGGACTGCTGGTATGCTAGTAGACTCACGCTGGGGGCAAGTGTATAAGGAAGGAATTGTGGGTGCAGCCAGTCTGGTAACTGGAAGAGAGAAAGATGGGGAGAGTAATTTTCACACTAGGCAAAATATGTTTTTAAAATGTTAGGAAACAAACTTAAACAAGTTTAAAGAAACCCCAAAAACCCTCTTCTTAAGGACTAGTGGACAGTGGATATTGACTACTGAGGCACCAGGATACTGTCCTTAATCAAAACAGTAATTTGTTCATTGTGAAAAATAAACCCAACAAATTTCACCATTCCATCAGTAATAATTAAAGTGGTGGTGTTCCTTGGAAACAGGGCTGTGAAGGAAATGTGAGATACTAAAAGAATTTCAGTCATAAGGCTCTTTTTAAGACAGTCAAAGCAAATGTCAAATAGCATTTTCTTCCACACTGCTATAAAAAAAAATCAAGAGGTGCACAAACTACAATAAAAGTGAAAAGTGATACTTTACCCCAAAAGACAGATTTTTTTAAGAGCTTTTTCACCGCTGTTAAAATAGAAATCCTGGTGTAACCTTAATTATTAACATCAAGGGTAGCATAAGTGGTGGAGTTGGAGTCATTTGCTCCAGGGGTTCCCAATATATGGTTCCCCACATTATGATCTTTTAATTTTCAATGTTTTAAAATCCATGTGTCTATTGGTATGCCACCGCAGAGTCAGGGGTGTACTTGCTGTAAATCTGGAGTTATTTAATCAAAAGGTTTCTCAAAAAACCTTCCACAGGGAGCTGACTTTAATTCAAATTGCTCTAAAACTCACATGCACAGTGAGATTGTTTTGAAAACTTGTAATTCCACACTAGGAGCGGAGGTAAACATTGGGAGAAGGGGGAGGAGAACACAAGTAGATGAACAAGTCAGTTCACACCTCTGCAGAGTCCCTTCCTTCTGCACTAGCCCCGGAAGTAGAGTATGGAGTCTGGGGCTTCCCTCCACTTCTCCTTTCTGCCTCCAAATGATAGATGTGTTCACAGCCCATCAGTTACTTCCTTCCTCGCTCCCTTGCTGAAGGCGTGGAGGGGATAAGGGAAGAACAGAATTGGTAGCTGCATGGCAGTTAGGTATTCCCAGAAAGCCTTCTTTTGCTCCCCAATCATGCCCTCCTCTCTACCACACCTTCCTCAAAAAACTAAGAGAAATTCACTTCCTTAACACAGAGTTATGGTTGGTAGCAATGCCCTGTCCCCTTCCAGAATACTGAGTGCACCTATACTTAAACGTCTGAAAACCAGGAAATACAGGATTAAGTTACATACCAGTCCCACCCACAACATTAACAATGCCCACTTTGAGTGAGTCTCCAACCTGCTCCTGGCAGACTTTTGTAGCACTCTGTCCTTCCAGATGCTATGGAACACTCTGGGAATACAGCATATGGGTATGGAGGAGAAACCATCAGTGTTTGTCTTCACTAAGAGAAAAGTTGCATTTAACGCAGTCTGAGTGAAGACTAGCTGGCTCTGCCTGGCCTCTATGTGACCACTGAGATCTACTAATGAAAGGGACTATATATGAGCTAGGTGGTACTAATATAATATTTACTCTGCACAAATCACTCTACAGGTCCCAGATGTAACCATTCCTTGATCCATATCCTAAGGATTACCTCTGGAACATCACCTGCCCTTGGGTCTGTCTTGTAGTGCAGTGTGTTGTGTGCCACCAGACTACTATTTTCACAATCCAAATAACTCAGAAGAGAAACAAGAGTTCCTCATGCCTTTGGGCACAGCCACACTTCTCCTCATATTTTAGTATGAACTGTGTGAATCTACTACAAGATATAGCTGCCCCTAATACAGTGAAGGGCAGTTGGTGTGCATACAAATTAATGAAATAATAGAGTTTTGAAGAACTCCATATACCTGGTCAAATATCACATGTACTTAGTCATCTACATAGAGAAATTGACTGGCAGAACTAACCCCCTGTGTGGACACTTTTTATTCCAGAGTAAAAGTGACTTTATTACGGTATAATTACTCCCACATAACTATAGCAGTATAATATAATTAAAATATTTTGGAAGAGTGCAAGGCGCTGCCAATCAATTTTAATTGTGCCTTAACAAAATTTTTAGGCAGTGAATATAGCAGAAATTTAAATTCTCTTTTAACAAAAATGTTAAACTGAAGCCATGTAATATTTCTAAACATGAACTGAATTGTTGACTTATTACCAATTAGTGTGACTTTCTTGTGCTGCTGCAAGTGGTAAGAGTGCAGTATGGTTAGGCCATTTAAAAATTCCTTAAATATGAAAGCTCTTTTGTATGTTATTTCCTGTGTATTTCTGCCTCTTTTCAGTCTGCTGCTTTCCTTATGCAATATACAGCTTCTCTTCTTTCTCTGAAAAGGTCTTGGAGCTCCTCCCAGTCCTGGGATAGCAAGGAGAGAAATAGAAGGTAACATAATGATTTTTGCATGGTAGAAATTAATCTTTAAATTAATATATGAATGACATTAGTATCCTCACTGCTTAAAGACATTCTTGTTGTTTAAGTCCATCAATTTGTTGTGTAACTCCTAAACCTTTATCCTTCTATAGTATATTTTTCCAGACTGTCTTCTACTTGCTTGCATTTGTTGGTTGCTTGCAACTTTATGTTGTGAGTCAAAATTCACTTCTGAAAGATTAAGTGAAAAAATTAAACTGTGGTACTGAAAACTTTCAAGATTTAATCTCAGAATTGTTTAAAATTCAGAAGGGTATGTGTTTATGTGTATGGGGGGTGGGTTAAGGTGAAATCTTTTAAATAGGTACTTATAGGTATCTGTTCTTGGCAGAAGACTTAGGAATAAAAAATATTTTATCTGTGACTAAAGCAGGGCTCTAGTAAGTTGTTTTTTTTTTTCTTTGTTTAAAAGAACTGAATGTCATGTACTTTCAAGGTAGTAATTTCCACTAAAATATTTTAACACACTGAAAATAAGTATTGCCGCAGTGGGAGGGGCTAACTACCCTGCGTACATGCCTGTTGTCTCAAATGGGACCCTACTCAGGACAGCTAGCCCCTCCCCTGCTTGTGCTGCCATGGCTACGCTCAATCTTTAGCATGCTAGCTTAATTAGAGTTAGCATGGGTATGTCTACTCAAACTGGAAATTATACCTTCCAGCTCTAATGTTGACATACCTGAAGGCCGTGTCAACACAAGAAAGCTTACAGCAGCATAGCTGTATCGCTGCAGCTGTGCTGCTGTAAGATCTCCTGTGTAGCCACTCTATGCTGATGGGAGAGAGCTTCCTGTCCACATAATTAACCACCCCTGACAAGTGGTGGTAGCCTGTCTCCCAGCAACGTAGTGCTGTCCACACTGACGCTTCTGTCAGCGTAACTTACGTAGTTCAGAGGGGTTTTTTTCCCCAAACCCCTGAGCAGCATAAGTTGTACCAACAAAAGTGCTAGTGTAGACATAGCCTTTGAGAGCAGAATTATCTGCCAATTAGAGCAAATTTAACCAGTTAAGAGCTGTCTGTTTTGAGATTAGACACACGCATTATTGGGAATCCTTCAAGTTACCACAGCTGACATTCTAACTGGGACCTTCATGATTAATAGGCTGTAGATCTCTCAGTAGTGAGCCTCTTTCCCTTCCTGAGGCATTCAGAGATAGGGATGGGTGAGCGGGTGGGTGTGAGTTGGAAGTAACTTTTTTTTTAACATATTTTGCACTTCATAGTTTAAGTGCTGCATTCAAGGCTGATAATGAGAATCATCATTCAAATGTTGACCTCATTGTCAAAGTGTTGTGTTCAATAAGAGGAGGAAGTTAGATCCAGGAATCTGTACATAAATTCTTTAACTCACTGAACAATGTACAGCTACAGACAGACTTTATTGAGACCATGTTTTTGAATCAGCTCCTCTTCCTGAAACTCATCCTTTTTGAAGACATAGCTGCCAGAGTTGCTGCATAATATGCTATACAGTACAACAACTTCCCTCTGACAGAGGCAGTCTTAACCCTAATATCAATAACGTAGGCAATATCTGCAGAAAGAGATCTCTCACAAAGGTTTTTTCATCGCTAATGCAATCCTATTGTTCCCATTTCTGTTAGTGATAACATACCATTATTCCGTAATAACAGTTTGCACCTGATCTGTCAATGAAAATCTCTTTTTGTGACTGATTTTTCTTCATGCTTCAAAGTTCAAAAAAGCCCTGGAACACAAAGAAAAGATAATTTAGGTAATACAGATAAATGTTTGTTTTGTATTAATTATATTACAGAAAATTTCAACTTAGAAATATGTCCTAAATCAATGGTTTCTAATGGCTTTGTTACAGTTCGTAGTCAGCCTCCACTTTCAGCTGGATTCACAAGCACAGGAACTGTTGGATATAGTGCAGCCAGACCGGTAGGCATTCAAACTTTAAAGAATTTTCCTTTTGAAGTTTTTACACTGTATTAGATAGTTGAGAGGTTTTCTTATGAATGGTGGTATGGACGAGAGATATGTAAAATTGAGTAGATATCTTACAAGTTGTGTGAGGAGACAAAATCTTAAATCATATTCCTGCTGTGTTCAGACTGTAAATACACCAATAAAGATTTTGAGCTGACTTTGTATTGCCTTGGACCTTGTATAGTAATTTACACATGCAAAGAATATGTAAAACTTTATCAAATAAGAGTGATTGCATTTTATGGCCACTTTTAAATAACGACACAATGTATGAAGCAGAATCAGACACTTTATAGTTATTTTGTATGTTTTATAATCTTGTTTAAAATGAGATGATTTGGAAGAATAGGATTTATCAGGGCTTATGTGCATTCTGAAGTCTACAATTAATGGATATATAATGGTGGTTGTACCTTGATTTTAATCAATATTAACACTTTGCCTGGGATCTTTGTATAACTGTGAAGGACTCGGTTGAATGAACAGTAGCCTTTAGTTCCTCTTTGTGCAGTGTTAGTGTGACCAAACTGAAATACTGCATACAGTTTTCAGTAGTTTGGTTACTTCTCTACAGGTAAGAAATAAAAAAAGAGAGAGGGTCAAGAAAAGGGCAATAAATATGATCAAAATTGGATGGAATGACCTATGAGCAGAAAAGCTTGAGAGCTACTAGTCCAAGGACTAAATTTGCTAACCAAAGGCTGATATGAAAAATTATTGTTGGAGCAACAACTGACATTCAAGGGTTAAGCTCAGTCCATAGCTGGTGGTAGGTTTCAGATAAATTTGAAGCAACCCACATCTCTGGCTCCTAGAAGGGAAAATGAATACTTACAAATTCTTCATTTCTTCACACCTGCCCCAGAAGCCACCTAACTGTGAGAGGGACTTGACTCCTCTCTCCCATTCACCAGCAGTGAGTTGGCAAATAATTTTTCCAAGAGTTGCCTATGGGGAAAAATTAAAAGGCTTTAGATATTGTGGCAAAGTCAGACTGCACAGCGGTAAGAGAGTGGAGGAATCCGTACTAGAATGGTAAAAGCCCTTTTCTCCATGAGCTGAAAAGAGGCTACCTCAGGTCAACTAGGGATGCGTGAGTCCAATTAAGGGCTGCCTGTGACCTTTAAAAACCCTTCTTCTGGTGAGAGAGAGGTGAAGAGATGAGACATGATCTGCAACAGGGAGAAAAGGCTTCTCCTGGGTGGAAAGCTTCTCTCCTCCCAGCAATCAAGCTAACTGCCTGTTTGGGGAAGAACTGGCACCAGCATCACAAGGCAACATCCCAGAGAGGGGACAGGAAAAGGTATTCCCTTGTTCTATTGTGAATTTTTCTTTGGTTTGGCTGAAGATATTACTCCCATGGCCTACTCTGAAGCCTACCTTGTAAATATTGGGGGAGGGGAGAAATACCCAAATGAAGAATAAAACCTCTCCTTAGTGAAACTGATTTACTCCAGGTCCTTCCACCACAACCACCCTACCCTGACAAAGGGGGAAAATGCTGAGCCAAACAAGGCAAAGGAGATGCCTTGCCACAACATATACATTTTGTTAAAAAGACTGCTAAGAGGTGGTAACTGTCTACAATTATCAGCTTTGCTATGCTTCTCATAATGCTTTGCAAAATATCCTAAGAAGTGGGGTGAGGGATAGCTCAGTAGTTTGAGCATTGGCCTGCTAAACCCAGGGTTGTGAGTTCAATCCTTGAGGGGGCCATTTAGGGATCTGGGGCAAAAATTGGGGATTGGTCCTGCTTTGAGCAGGGGGTTGGACTAGATGACCTCCTGAGGTCCCTTCCAACCCTGATATTCTAAGAACCGGTATAGTATTTAGTGGGTTGCGGAAGGCTGGTATTTATTAGGACATTTGCATGAAAAATGGGAGCTCTGTTGCTTAGGAGATCTCTGCTCCTTCTGTTTGTTTCTCACTGCAATCACAATAGCAGTTTCAGAGGAAAATAAACTGCAGTAGCATATTCTAGATAAAATATTTTTGTGTGCGTTTGAGGCATTAAGTGTCCATCAATTTGTGAAAGAAAGAAGCTATGGAATGAACTTGTTAAAGGGAATTTAGGCTAGATATAAAGAAATATTTTTGAAAATAAAAATCACTTAGGTTATATTTTGGTCTTCTAAAGGAAGTTGTAGGGAATTCCACCAAAAGAGCCATTTACAAAATGTTTGAAGATAAACGATGCATCCAATGAAGTAAGCTGTAGCTCACGAAAGCTTATGCTCAAATAAATTTGTTAGTCTCTAAGGTGACAAGTACTCCTTTTCTTTTGGGGAGTTAAGATGTTTTTTTCTGTATCGTGTGACAAAGCTCTGTCCTTGCCTCCGTTTCCTGGCGGATTTCACTAGCCTCAGAGTGACCCTCCATGTAACCCTTTTCTCACTGTGACCCTCCATGTAACCCTTTTCTCTCTAGAGACAAGGGTCACAGTCTACTGAGCCATTTTCATCATAAGCCAGTGAGGGAGGTGAGAAGTTATCCTCCCTTGCCCAGTCTCTGTTGTCTCCCAGTCTCAGTGATTAATCAGGGGGCAAAGGTGGGTGGGGAGAGCCCAGGTCCACCCTCTACTCCAGGCTCCAGCCCAGGGACCCTAATAGTATCAGCTATGGTAGCTGATCTTTTAGAAACATGACATGTACAATTCTCTGGGCTACTTCCCCCACAGCAGCCCCGACTTCCTCACGCTCCACTTCACCCTTCCTCAGGGCCTCCTTCCTTGTGCCTGATATGGTGTGTACTACTCAGCCTCTCCAACAGCGCAACTTCCTCCCACAGCTCCTGACATGCACACCCATCTGATCAACTGGGAGGCTTTTAACTAGTTTCAGCTAGCCCCTGTTTGGCTTCAGGTGTCCCAATCAACCTAGCCTTCTCCCTGCCTTCTGGAAAGTTCTTAATTGGCCTCAGGTGTCTTAATTGATGTGGAGCAGCTGTCATTTCACTTATCCTGGTACCAGGGATTTGTTTAGCTTGGAGCTAACATATCTATCTCCCACTACTTTTCTATAGCCATCTGGCCTTGCCCCGTCACATATTTCCCCTCTCCGCACCCCCCGCTCAACAACATAGAGTTGGGCATCTTGGGACACCAGGCAGTATGCTCGTGACAGACCATCAGCGTTGCCATGGTGGCATCCAGGCCTGTGCCATATGCAGAACTGGAGTGGTTGGAGGGATAAGAACCACCTGGTGACCCTTGCATTCTTTTCCTTATTCCACTGCATCCACTGGAGGGGTGCATGGTCCGTCACAAGAGTAAATCGCCGGCCTAAGAGGTAATAACGCAGTGTCTCCATAGCCCATTTGACAGAAAGGCATTCTCTCTCGACTACTGCATATTTCTGTTCTCTTGGGAGAAGCTCTCTACTTAGGTAGAGGATCGGGTGTTCCTCTTCTCCCACCATTTGCAACAGAACCGCCCCCAACTCCACCTCAGAAGCGTCTGTTTGTAAAATAAATTCCCTGTTAAAGTCTGGGGCTATGAGTACAGGGTCATTACAGAGAGTCATCCGAAGGTCTGTAAATGCCCCCTCTGTTGCATCAGTCCACTTTACCATGTCTGGACCTCGGGCCTTCACCAGGTCCGTTAGGGGACTTGCCCTAGTGGTGAAGTGGGGAATAAACCGTTGGTAGCAGCCTACCACGCCTAGGAACACACGGACCTGCTTCTTTCGGGTCGGCCAGGGCCAGTTTTCAATTGCCTGTAGCTTTTGGGGCTTCACTATGCCCCTTCCCACAATATATCCCAGGTACCTAGCCTCTGCTAGCCCTATGGCGCATTTAGTGGGATTAGCAGTAAGGCCAACCCGCCTTAAGGTGCACAGTACTGCCTCAACTTTCTCCAAGTGAGTTCCCCAGTCTGGCATATGAATGATGATATCATCTAGGTATGCAGCTGCATAACTAGTATGGGGGCGCAGCAGCTTATCCATGAGGTGCTGGAATGTGGCTCGGGCCCCATGTACCCCAAAAGGGAGGATGGTGTACCGGAATAGCCCATCCGGGGTGGAGAATGCTGTCTTTTTTTTTTTTTTTTTTTTTTTTTTTTTTTTTTTTTAAGCTTCTTTGATCAGAGGAATCTGCCAGTACCCTTTTGTCAGATCCAGTGTAGTCAAGAATCGGACACTACCCAGTCAGTCAGTTAGTTCGTCTATGCATGATATGGGGTCTGCATCAAACTGGGATATTTCATTCAGTTGGCAAGTCATTACAGAATCTCATGGTACCGTCAGGTTTAGGCACCAGAACAATTGGACTGGACCACTGACTGTAAGAAGATTCTTCAATAACCCCTAATTCTAACATTTTCTTTACTTCGGCCTTGATTTCTTCTCTTTGCTGCTGGAATTCAGTTGGGTCTCAATGTTACCTTGCTCCGGGGATCGTGTAGTTATGGTGATAGGTCTCAGTCATCCGCCCTGGTTGTAGAGAACACATCACAGTTGCAATTAATCATTTCAGCTGCCTTGATCTTTTGGATCGGCATCAAGTCGGATGATATCCTCACTTGCTCGTGTAAGTTATCCTCCTGGGGAAGGGTCTCCTGCATGACTAAGCATGCCACTCGATCATGCCAAGGTTTTAGAAGATTGATGTGGTAAATTTGCTCCGATTTCCGGCGTCCTGGCTGCCGCACCTTATAGTTCACCTCTCCCATGGCTTCGATTACTTCATAGGGCCCCTGCCACTGGGCCAACAGTTTACTTTCTGCTCTGGGCACCAGTACCATCACCTGATCTCCTGGTTGGAACCGTCGAAGCTTTGCTTGGTGGTTATAATGGGTTCGTTGGGTCTCCTGTGCTCTCCCCAAGTGTTCCCGTACAATGGGCGTAACTCAGGCTATCCGATCTCTCATCTACAGTACATGCTAAACTATGTTCCTTCCGGGATTTGGCTCATCTTCCCAGGCTTCTCTGGCTATATCCAATATGCCCCAAGGGTGGTGCCCATATAGTAGTTTGAATGGAGAGAAACCTGTGGAGGCTTGTGGAACCTCCCAGATGGCGAATGTGATGTTAGGCAATAGGATATCCCAGTCTTTCCCATCCCAGCTCACCACTTCCCTGATCATGGCCTTGAGGGTCCTTTTGAACCTTTCCACAAGGCCATCTGTTTGCGGGTGGTATATAGAGGTCCGTAGGGCTTGTACATGGAGCAATGAACAGAGATCTTTCATCAACTAGGACATGAAAGGTGTCCCTTGATCAGTCAATATCTCTTTGGGTAGCCCAGCCTGGGCAAAGATCTGTACTAGCGCCTTAGCTATTGTCTTGGAAGCTGTGTTGCGCAGGGGAACAGCTTCCGGGTACCGGGTTGCATAGTCCAGTACAACAAGCACATGTTGGTGGCCCCGAGCTGTCTTCTCTAGGGGCCCTACCAGATCCATGGCTCTCCGTTCGAAAGGAACCTCTATTATTGGAAGAGGTATCAAAGGAGCCCGCAAGTGCGGGCAAGGGCTATGTAACTGACACTCCGGACAAGAGGTGCAGTATCACCAAACATCTTCATGTACTCCTGGCCAGAAGAACCTCTGCAGGATCCGTGCCTGGGTTTTCTTTACCCCTAGGTGTCCTCCAAACAGGTGACTGTGAGCGAGACTCAATATGGCTTTTTGATGTTTTCGTGGCACCAGAAGTTGTTGTATCTCTTGCTCCTGCATTTGCACCACGCGGTACAGGAGATCTTTCTTCACTATAAAATAAGGTCCAGGACCCCGGACCTTCCCATCCATGGGTATCCCATTGATCTCTACCACCTCTTTCCTGGCATTATCATATCTGGGGTCCTCCGCTTGGTCCCACCCAAAAGTCTCTCTTCCAGGACTAACCTGCCCAAGCTCCCAGGGGCCGGCTTCTGCTTCTTCCAACGGCTCACCGCCGTCGTGACTGGGGGCAGCTTCTGGCTCACCTTCTGTGGTGGAAGTTTCTCTGTTGGCTGCTCACGTCCATCTGTCTACTAGGGATGTCTTCTGGCCTGGATCAGGATCCGGGTTCCCAAGGCCTTCGCGGCCTTCCTCCTCTTTTTTTTTGTCTTCTAGGGCTTTTGGGGGACTGAGAACAGATCCTGAGAAATCTCAGCGAACATCGGGGGTTGACATTCCCCAGGTGACGAGTCGCTGTCCTCAGGGTCCCCACCTCCTTCCAGCCTCTCTGGGGGAGTAAATTATCAAACCCTGGATAGTCCCTCCCAATGACTACAGGATATGGGAGTTTAGGAACTATGCCCATGGTCGCCTCAATGGGGTTTCCCTGAACCTCTGTCTCTACTGGGATGGTGAGGTAATGGCTCACAACCCCATGCGTGCACATCACTGCTATGCGTTTGGCTTGTAGCAGCTGGCTACTTTTTACCAGCTTACCCGATATAAGGGTGATAGCACTCCCAGAGTCCACAAACGCTGTAGTCTCTGCTCCATTTATCCTCACTGGCCTGGTGTAATTATACGGGGCTAATGCGACCTCCGCAAAGTAGATAAGGGAGCATGGGATCTCCCAATCCCCCAAGTTACATTGCATAGGCTCCTTGGTACTGGGACACTGTGCTGGTATGTATCCCCACTCCCCACATGCATAACATCTATAATTGCTTTTAATCACTCCCCTATCCTGGGATCTAAGGGGTTTAGTCCCGGGATTCCCCCCACTCAAACCAATCCCTTCCTTCTGGGGTCCCCACTAGTTTTCACCCCCCCCCCTTCTTCCACCTAGAACTCCCCGGGCGTTTGGCTGCCCAACCTTCCAGGGTTGGGGTCAGGTGCTTGCTTCGAAAGGGGCCTTCCTTGGGTAGTCGGGTTAGTTCCCTGGCTGTCATCCGTCTTTCTACCAGTGTGATCATCTCGTCGTACATGGAAGGATCGTTCTGGCCTACCCATTTGCAGAGATCTGGCAGCAGTCCCCGCATGTAATGGTCTATGACCAGGGTATCCAAAATCTCCTCCGGCCTGCACACCTCGGGCTGTAACCGCCTCCGTGCAAGATGTATGAGGTCGAATAGTTGCTATCTTGGGGGTTTGTTTTCCTGGTATTTCCACTCATGGAACCTCTGGACCCTTACCGCTGCCGTTACCCGTGATCGTGCTAGGATCTCTGCCTTCAGACAGGTATAGTCAGTGGCATCCATGGCAGGCAAGTCAAAGTAGGCCTTCTGGGCCTTTCCACACAAAAAAGGGGCGAGAATGCTGGCCCACTGCTCCTGGGGCCACATCTCACACTGAGCAGTCCTTTCGAATGAGAGGAGATATGCCTCTACGTCATCTCCTGACATCGTCTTTGGCAGACAACCAGTGGCCCTCAGGGTTCGCGTCCTGTTGGATTCCTGGGCCTGAGTGGTGAGGATTTTCAGCTGGTCCACCACCTCCCTAAAGAGAGCACAATCTTGGGTCGCCTGGCTCATCAATAATTGATTGGTTTCCTGCTGTAGCCGCATAGACTCCTGTTGTGCCATTGCCTGATCCCGGGTGGTCTCCTGCTGGGCTGCCGTGGCTTGTACAAGAGCTCTTACCACCTCCTGCATTGTGGTACAAAGCAAACAACCCAAAAAAAAAAAGTTCAAAACCCCAGTGCACTTTTTTTAAAAAAAAAAAAAAACCCCTTTCTTCCGTCACGCTGTGAACGAAATCCCACTTGACACTAGTTGTGACAACGCTCTGCCCTTACCTCTGTGGGTCCCGTGTTTCCTGGTGGATTTCGCTAGCCTCAGAGGCTCACTGTGACCCGCCACGTAACCCTTCTCTCTCTAGAGACAAGGGCCACAGTCTACTGAGCCATTTTCATCATAAACCAGTGAGGGAGGTGAGGAGAAGTTATCCTTCCTTGCACAGTCTCTGTTGTCTCCTAGTCTCAGTGATTAATCAGGGGGCAAAGATGGGTGGGGAGAGCCCAGGCCTACCCTCTACTCCGGGCTCCAGCCCAGGGACCCTAATAGTATCAGCTACGATAGCTGACCTTTTAGAAACATGACATGTACAATTCTCTGGGCTACTTCCCCCACAGCAGCCCTCACTTCCTCACGCTCCACTTCACCCTTCCTCAGGGCCTCCTTCCTTGTGCCTGATATGGTGTGTACTAGTCAGCCTCTCCAACAGCGCAACTTCCTCCCACAGCTCCTGACATGCACACCCACCTGATCAACTGGGAGGCTTTTAAGTAGTTTCAGCCAGCCCCTGATTGGCTTCAGGTGTCCCAATCAACCTTGCCTTCTCCCTGCCTTCTGGAAGGTTCTTAATTGGCCCCAGGTGTCTTAATTGACCTGGAGCAGCTGTCATTTCACTTATCCTGGTACCAGGGATTTGTTTAGCCTGGAGCTAACATATCTATCTCCCACTACTTTTCTATAGCCGTCTGGCCTTGCCCTGTCACAATTGGTGTCTGCCAATACATTCTGTTTCCTAATGAACTGACGAGGAGGGAGGCAGATCCACACCAATCACTTTTTGGCTTTGGAGTTGAGCTCTGTCTCCTTAGATTCTTGGATACTTACAGCACTTTATCTAAACAAAACAAAAGGCAACAAAATTGAAAATTTACTTACATGTCAAAATTGACTCCTTGGGCTTTCGCTGGCTATTAGAGAATGTTGTCTCCCTTCTCTAAGGTACCTCAGCAGTGCTCCTTCTTGGATAGGCCCCCAAAATGACTGACAAGACAGAGGCCAAGGCTAACAGTCCTGAGAAATTGCTTAGGGCATGTCTACATGGTAGGACAATGCACACTGTGGGAGTGTGACTTCTAAAGCACTCTCACATGTTGTGCATTAATTGATCCACATAGACTACTCGTGCACACTAGGGACTTTTTAGGTAGTATTGTTTGAAACAGCACTATGTTAAAGAGCGCTAGAGAATTATTAGTGCATACCTGCAGAATTTACATGGAACAATTAAGGTTTAATATGTTAATGCACTTTAGAAATCACGCCCCTGTAGTGCACATTACCCTACTGTGTAGACATGACCTTAGCCTGCATAGATCTCCTCTTAAGAGGTACTGAAGGGAATTTTTGCCTTTACTGCAAATAACTCCAAAGTTTTCTTCCATTATCAATACAGCACAAGAACTCAATAGCCTACCACCAAGTCATCACTTAGGTTAGAACCCCACATCCTAGGCAGGAGATAATCAGTTCTGAGATCTCTTCAATCCACATGGCTTGATGGCCTAGCTACTGACCGGGAGGAAGATGTGTTGGGGAGATGCCATTGAAGCAAAGTCCTTGCTAGTCATAAAGTTGAATCCGAATCATCTATCCTCCACAAAACCAGAAATGTAGATATCTCATTCTGGATGCCCTTCATACCACATTAGCTAGTGAGAAAGCAAAGATCCTGCCAAGAGAAAGTAGAGATTATTTTCAGTCTTCAATTGTTGTTGTTCCTGGACAACTACTACTGAAACAACCTTCCTGCTGCCCCAGACCTGACTAGTGCAAGGATCTTGAGGTAATTTTTCAACAATCTGGCCTTCATTGTTCCACCAGAAGTGTTAAACTGGCTGTTTCCATTTCTGAGGAAACAGACACAGTTTGAGCCATGGGAGAATCTTTTCCTGTCCCTTTTCTGGAGCTGACATGAGACAGTTGCCATTACTAACCAAAAAGGGATACTCCAAAGAAGTTGTTAAAATTGCCTGGCACCCAGCAAAGATTCCACCAATAGTTCCTATTCCAGGAAATGGCTTTAATTCAACCATTGCTGTTTACATGAATAAATCAGATCAAAATTAACATTTTGTACCACTTTCCCAAAAATAATTAAATTTGGGGCTAAAGGCCAATTCCTGGAAGGTCCACATCTTGGAAATTTCCGGCATAATTCAGTAAAACAAACCAAATCTCATCCCTTCCTAACTGTATGTGAAGGATTTCTTAAAGACCAGCATCTGAACTTCAGTCCAAAGCTATTTGGTTCTTAGAGCCCTAACCCACTAATCATTCAAATCTCAGAGCTCAATTTCCTTATTTTCCTTGACTTACACGGCCTTTCTGGCAGCAGTTATTTCTGCTAGAAGACTTTCAGAATTAGAGACAGCCACAGTGTCCTATTATTACTTATTCCATGAACACTGTGTGGTTTTAAGGACTGCTTCAGCCTTTTTCTATTCTGTTCCGATTCAGAGGAGCCTATATAGGTTTCCTAAGGAAAACAACTTCTGTTATAGATCTTGGAATATAATCCTATCATCCTAAATATCCAGTTCCTAAACATCCAAAGGAAAAGAAGTGGGCATGTTTCTTGGGATGAGTTTTATTCTAACAAAACTTCTTAAAAACTACCTTGGGTTTTTTGGGTGTGGGTTTTGGGTTTTTGTTGTTTTTTTGTTTTTTTGCCACTTGGCAGTCAAAAGGAAGAAAGCTATATGTGTTTGATTTTTTGATGCTTGGTGGCTTAAAGCATTTAAAGGTCATTAGATGGATTTAACCCAGGTATACTGAACCACGGCCATTAAACATTGTCTTCTAAATCTAGTAAATGTATTAGGCCAGATCAAGGGTGATTTCTTCTTCTCTTCTTTTTTTTTAAGATACAGTTTGTATGAGGAATTATGTGTATAAGTTTCGTTCCAAAAAAATCCCTGGGACATTCTCACTGCTGTTAAATCTCACAGTAGGATTGGCAACCGTGGATAAACTGGGGACAGAAAACATTTGCTTCACGTGATCATTCGTTTTCTTCTGGTATCCATTCTTGACAGCATGACTCACACCACATGTAGTTTATAGGCATGTGTGTTCTTTCAAATTAAATTCCTCTTTGGAATAGTTTCATATTTCTCCTTAATGTTCTGCTCTACAAGTTCATCAAAAAAGAATATCCAAGAGCCAACATATTTACTGGCGCTCTTTGGTTAGGCAGAATGTCCCCATCCTGCCTGGAGACACCATACCTACATGTAAGATTTGCAAAAATGGGTTCTAAAGAATAAGTCCCATGTCAAGCATAACATTTTCTGCACTGCACGTCACAGGTCTTTGAGGCATGGAATGCATTATTACTGGGGTGTGTAAAGGGCTCGATAAACGTTTATAGTGCGGTATAAATGGTTTACAATGATTGCCTGTTAGGTCTTTTCTATCCCAGAGTATCTCTGATTCCGGAAAATGATGATTCTTCTTTTCCCATCCTGCAGTACTCCTTTGCTTCTGTTTAGAAATGACCTCTGAGTGGTTTTGAACTCCACCAAATTTTTATTAACAATTTACCAATTCTGACAAAACTACTACTACTTTCAGAATGACATGAACATATATTTCTTGAGACAGCAGAACAAAGGTTTTAAGCCACCTCTGTGACTCCCACTTCTCTGGGTAAAAGACTGTCTTTTTGTTATGTGTTTGTACAGTTCTGAGAACAGTAGGGCTTCTGGTCTATGACTGCGGGCCCTTGGCACTGCTGCAATACAAAAAAAAAAAATCATCAGTCATTCAGCAGGAGATCACGTTAGTTCCAGAAGTATAGCTAAAGTATTTTATTTTTTACCAATTATTATTTCAGACTGTTCCACCCCGAGCTGGAGTTATTAGTGCACCACAAAGCCATGTCCGTCCGTCTGTGGGGAGGCCAACACCTGAAACCCAAACCAAGCCAGCTGAACCACCAAGAGGTAATGCTATACTTCAGAAGAAAAGGAAATGTAATGTACTGTTTAATGGCAAATCTAGGTTGGCTGCCTTATTACCCTATCCAAACCTGTCCCACCCTTACCTTTGATTTGCTTCCAACTGAAAAAGCTATCAGTTTTCTGTGAAAAACAAGATTCTTT
Source organism: Dermochelys coriacea (assembly GCF_009764565.3). NCBI lineage: Eukaryota > Metazoa > Chordata > Testudines > Dermochelyidae > Dermochelys > Dermochelys coriacea. The sequence continues at coordinate 165,407,398 of NC_050068.2, forward strand.
CATGTAATAATGTATGGCCATTCCTCATAATTAAGGCTGTGAGTTTGTCACGAAGGTCACGGAAGTCACGGATTCCGGACTTTGCATGACCTCCATGATTTCTGCAGCAGCCAGTGTGCCTGGCTCAAAGGCAACTCAGGCAGCCCCTGCGCCAGTCACACCAGCCGCTGCTGGGGCAGTCTCAGGCCCCGGTGTCCCCCTCCCCCCAGTAGCAGAGTTGGGGGGAAGGGGCATGGGACGGGGTGAGGCAGGCTCTGGGCAGCACTTACCTGGAGGGCTCTCTGGAAGCGGTGACATCCCCCTCACTCAGTTCCATCCTAGATGGAGGCATGGCCAGGCAACTCTGTACACTGCCTCCGCCCAGAGCGCTGGCTTCACAGCTCCCATTGGCTGGGAACCAGGGCCAATGGGAGCTGCGGGGGCAGTGCCTGCAGGTGGAAGCAGTGTGCAGAGCTTCCTGGCTATGCCTCCGCCTAGGACGGAGCTGAGCAAGGGAAATGTCACCACTTCCGGGGTGCAGGAGTCCCAGGTCGCACGCCGACCTCCCCCAGCACCCATGGGGCCCCCAGGAAGGCCGTCGTCCCCCACCCACCACCCCCCAATTTTTAATCATGGGTATTTTTAGTAAAAGTCATGGACAGGTCACGGGGGCCGTGAATTTTTGTTCACTGTCCATGACTTTTACTAAAAATATCCATGACTAAAACTTAGCCCTACTCATAATGCGTGGAATAATCTAAGTCAGCAGTTAATGCCTTAAACTGCACTTAGAAATAAACTAGCAGCCAGTGTAGATCATGGCACCTCAAGTATAATGTGCTTTTAGAGGGAAAATACTTAAGAAGTGGGCTGCCTCATTTTGCCCTGGAAACAGTACTACCTCCTACCTTAAATGTATTTCACAAGTAACTTTTAATGTGCCAAGAGGAATATGTAACACATTGTGTGTTGTGGTAGCCTGGTGCTCCTGATGGCTGCACCGCTAGTGTTATCTTGGGATATTTGAAAGCACCTAAGTGATTTAGGAGCACATGACCAATTGCCTTTCAAAGGGACCACCTTCAGCCTCCATCCTAAACTGACTGATAAAACTGTCTTAAATATGTATTGTTCAGAGTATACATCTGTACAACAGTGATTTTCAAAATACATTTTATGTTTAACCTTAGTTATCTAGATACCTATTTTATTAATCATTTTTATGGAGAAAACATCCAGAATATATTTCTAATAAAATGCCTTGTAAATGTATTTGTAGTGTCACCTTTGCTTCCTGAACCACTTAAACCGCAGGCCATAGTTCCTCTTCAACCCACCATTCAGCCACCATCGGTTCAAAAAATGCAGGAGCCTCTTATGCCTATGATGATGCATACATCTCAGACAACTCCTCCACAGAATCTGGAAGCACCACCGCAACCACCTCCCCGGAGCAGGTCATCCCACAGCTTGCCTTCAGAATCGGTGCCTTCACAACAGCAAGTAAGTGTACAACTGAGTATTTTAGTGTTGTGCCTTAACACAGCCTAACTTGACTTAACGTCACAGATCACAGAAAAGCCCCAGAACAAAAAAAAAAGTATCATTAATGATTAAACTTCTGATACCTAAGCACAGCAGGATAACAGCATGGCAGTAAGATAACACTTAAGGACAATATAGAATCACTTGTATACTGAAAATGTAAATCCTGAATATTATTTTTTTAATTTATTGAGAATTTTTTAATTTTGATAGTTACCTAAAATATAAATTTCGTGTTCTTACATCTTGTCATGTAACAATAGAATTGTAATCTTGTACCTTTTATATGAAAAAATGTTTTCCAAAATTGAATACATTTCACAATAACACAGATCTGTAACTTACAGACTGGGCAACTTAATAGATACTTTTTCTTAAGAGATCTCTCTAAATCTTGCACAGAAATACTTGGAGCTTCATACTGGAACTAATTCATTTCAAGGTGGGAATGCTGAGTCCTAATTTTAACTAAAGTACATTAATTCTGTTTAGTTCATGGTGTTCATTAAAATATACAATACTCCAAAATAATTTGACATTTTAATTCAGTAACATTGAATGCTCTGTTCTGTGTACTAGCTAAAGTATCATTTAAAAACAAACTCTTTGTTTAAGAAAAGCAATAATTCTTCGAGAACTGTCCCTATGGGTCCTCCACTTTAGGTATTGTGGCACCCTGCGCTTCTAGTTGGAGACTTTTGGTAGCAGTGACCTGGTTGGTTGCACCCTTATCTACTTTCATATTGCTTTTATTCTCTGCCCTTTTCTCAGTTTAATTTCCCTCATTGCTAATCTCCTTTCACTTTTCTTTCGTTTCTCATTTAAAAAAAAAAACTCTCCGTTTTTCTTCCCGCCTCAGGTGGATAGTCCCTGAAGAGGCATTAGACCGGGACTATTCCCATTCTTTATTCAGCTAGCCTTGGACATGCCCGGCTCGCCAGGTTTCAAGTGCTGTCTGACATGCAGATTCTCAATACCAGTGACAGATGGCCACTCGCAGTGTGTCCATTGCCTGGGAGAGAGACATGACTCATGGATTCATAGATTCACAGATATTAAGGTCAGAAAGGACCATTATGATCATCTAGTCTGACCTGCACAACGCAGGCCACAGAATCTCGCCCACCCACTCCTGCGAAAAACCTCTCTATGTCTAGCTACTGAAATCCTCAAATTGTGGTTTAAAGACTTCAAGGAGCAGAGAATCCTCCAGCAAGTGAGCTGTGCCCCATGCTACAGAGGAAGGCGAAAAACCTCCAGGGCCTCTTCCAATCTGCCCTGGAGGAAAATTCCTTCCCGGCCCCAAATATGGCGATCAGCTGAACCCTGAACATATGGGCAAGATTCACCAGCCAGATACCCAGGAAAGAATTCTCTGTAGTAACTCAGATCCCACCCCATCTAACATCCCATCACAGGCCATTGGGCCTATTTACCATGAATATTTAAAGATCAATTAATTGCCAAAATCATGTTATCCCATCATACCATCTCCTCCATAAATTTATTGAGTTTAATCTTAAAGCCAGATAGGTAAAGAGTCCCCACTGCAAGAAACTCACAGCACGGACAAGAAAGGCCAGGTACCTCCAATTAAAACTTTTAATGATGGAGAGATCTCTCTGACCTGCCTCTGACCCTGAGTCCAGGACACCACCTTTCCAGTCGTCACCTGCAGCTGCCTCAGATATGGGGTCCTTTTCAAAAATGGCTGCTAAGGATCCTGGTCCTAGCAAAGCCACAAAAAAGCATCTCACTCCTCACCACACCAGGATTTGCCTTTAAAAAAAAAAATAAATAAAAGGCGATCCATGACTGCAAAAACTGCCCCGGTACCGATGGCACTCAGAGCGCCAGGCCACAAGGCACTGGGACCGTCCGGTATTGAGGAGTGAAAGACCCTGTGCGGTCTCATTCTTGCAGTGCAAAACTAAGCCTTAAAGCTCAGTGTGAAGGGAACAGAAACCTCAGCCACAGAGCAGCGCTAAGACGCCACCTGCTGCCCCAATACAATATGACAGGTCTGCGGCACCGACAACACTGGTTCCTAACCTGAGCTTGCCTGCGCTGTCGGCACTGAGTATCCTGGTACTGCAGCAGTTTGTCAGCCATGCAGACCTCCTTATTGCTTCCACCCCGGGAACTCCACTCTTTGGCACCGACGGCACCCTGGCCAGGTCGGGGCCACATGTTATCAATATACCTGCTGGCTCGGCCCCTCCTCTCTCCAGTTATGAAGAGGAGGAAGTGGAGACAGGAGTGGACACATCTCACCACTCCTCTCCTAAACCTGGACCTGCTTAGCCACAGGGCGTGGATAGGCAACCCCCACAATGGGTGCCCCCCCCATGGCCTTCCTGCCGCAGTGGGCATACTGGAACCCCTGGGCATTATACAGAGCCCAAAAAACCCAGCGATCCAATCCATCCAGATCCAGGACACAGCAATTGTGTCTGCCATCTGCTCCGGTTTCCCCAGAACTGCTAGAGGAGGAAGTTGAGAATCTGCAGACAGGCCAGAGGGTGTTCCCCTCCCACCTACTCACATCCTCACTTCGTGTCCGGCCAACACAATAATGCCACTTCCCCCCACATTGGGAGATGACTTTAAATACTTTCAGGATTTGTTTAAAAAAGTAGCAGATTCATTAGACATCCCACTGGCTGAGTTACCAGAGACTAAACACAAGCTGACAGATAAATTGCAAGCTTCTCCGTCAGCCAAGTTAGCACTAACCATTAATGCTGCCATCATGGACCCAGCAAAAACTGTAGGACAGACTCCAGCCATAGCCCCACCTTCTTGTAAGCGATCTGACAAGAAGTACTACATGCCGGCTAAAGGAGCTGAGTTCTTGTTTACCACCCTACTTCAAACTCATTGGTGGTAGAGGCAGTTAATCAAAGGGGGAAGCAATATCAAACCAAAACCAACCCTATGATAAAGATTGGAAATGCCTAGACCTCTTCGGCAAGAAAGGCTATTCATCGGTGACCCTCCAGTTTCGCATAGCAAACTACTCTGCATTACTGGCTAAGTACACACACATTTTTTCTTAGATGTCATCTTTTATTGAGCACATTCCAGCTGACAAAAAAGAACTATATAAAGCCAATATAGCAGAAGGCTTCCTCATCACCAGAATTGCCCTGCAGCCTTCTCTGGATTCTGTTGACACGGCGGCTCACTCCATTACCACATCTGTTGTCATGTGGAGGGCTTCATGGCTCCATCTCTGTGGCTTCCCCAAGGTGGTCCAGGCGACAGTAGAGGACTTACTTTTGAGGGGCAAAAATTGTTTGCAGAGCACGGACATCTCCTTATGCACCCTGAAGGACTCCCGTGCAACGTTACAGATGCTTGGTATCTATATCCCTGTGAACAAAAAGAAATACGGCAGATTCTACAACCAGCGATTCCATCCTGACCCATATGCTCAGCCTCAACAACATTATGATCAATTCTGCAAGCAGCGCCCAACGAGACACAGTCAGATGCGGGACCAGTCGTCTACGTCTCAGCCATCCACTTCTAGGCAATTGTTTTGAATTGTTGGTCAAGGACACGAGAGCCCCATATTCTCCAATCCCAGAGTCACCTCTAATCCCCAGCCCATTTGGGGACTGCGTTACATTCTTTTACCCAGTCTGGAGAACCATCATTACAGACAAATGGGTTCTGGAGATTATACAGAAGAGCTATTCCATCCCCTTTCTTTCCATTCCATCTATCCACACCCGTTCCTCTTCAGGGACCGATCTCACGAGCACCTCTTACAGCAGGAAATACACCATCTCCTGCAATTAGGTGCTGTGGAACCAATACCGCTTCAGCCTAGGGGTCGGTGGTTCTACTCGCATTACTTTCTCACTCCGAAGAAAACAGGTGGATGGAGGCCCATTCTGCACCATAGAATCATAGAATATCAGGGTTGGAAGGGACCTCGGGAGGTCAATTAGTCTATAACCCCCTGCTCAAAGCAGGACCAATCCCCAAATCCCTAAATGGCCCCTCAAGGATTGAACTCACAACCCTGGGTTTAGCAGGCCAATGCTCAAACCACTGAGCTATCTCTCCCCCAATGCAAACTAAACAAACTTGTGAGAACACAGCACTTCAAGATGGTAACCCTAGCAAACATAATTCCGGCATTGGAGAATTGCTCTCAGCCCTCGGCCTGCAGGATGCTTATTTTCACGTCAATATCCACACGACACACAAGAGATTCTTACAATTCACTCTTGGCAACCTACACTATCAAAACAAAGTACTTCCCTTTGGCCTCTCTATGGCTCCTAAGGGTTTTTTCCAAAGTACTGGCTGTGGCAGCAGCACATCTTCACAAGCAGGGTGTGACCATATTCCCCGATCTAGACGATTGCCTGTTAAAAGCACCGACTTACAACGAAGCAGTTCACGCCACACTAACCCTATTTACAAACTTAGGGTGACAAATCAACCTACAGAAATCCACCCAGACCCCAACCCAACAACTGGACTTTATAGGGGTACACCTCAACTGTGTCACGGCATCAGCATGGCTACCCCAACAATGGTTTCTTGCCTTAACAAACCTAATCACAACAGTAAGACACAATCCACAAATGTCCACCAGAACATGCCTACAACTTCTAGGACACATGTCGGCTACGACGTTTGTCGTGAAACATGCCAGCCTGCATTTGAGAAGTCTACAAACCTGGCTACACACTGTATACGTTCCTCACAGACATTCGATCAACAAACGGCTTACAGTGCCCAGCAGAGTGAAAGACTTGCTCACATGGTGGACAAAACAAATGTCCGCTCAGGCGTTCCCTTCCAAATGTAAACCCCATCAGTCACTATCACCACGGATGCCTCTCTGGTAGGATGGGGTCACACTTGGCCGACAACACCATCCAGGCCCAATGGTCCCTACAGGAGTCAAATCTCCACATAAATATACTGGAGCTCCGAGCAGTTCAAAATGCCTATCATCACTTTCTCCCCCAATCCACAACAAAACTGTCCAGATTCTCATGGACAACTTGGTGACTGTTTTATATACATCGCCAAGGAGGGGCCCTCTCTTATCTGTTCTGCACAGAAGCAGTCCACCTCTGGCAATGGTGCATTTTCAACAACGTAGACATCACGGCATCCTACCTACCTGGAAACCAGAATGCCACAACAGATGACCACAGCAGGAATTTCTCACAGATGCACAAGTGGGACCTGAACCCACAAATTCTGCAAACTATATTCTGACAATGGGGATTCCCCTCAATAGATCTCTTCTCCACGACCCACGATGCCAAATGCCCACAATACTGCTCCCAAGCAGGACTGGGACATAACTCTCTCTGAGACACCTTTCTCCTCAAATGGGAAGCCCCACTCCTGTACGCCTTACCCCCGATCTCTGTGTTGAGTCGTATCCTACACAAGATCAGACCAGACAATTCCAGGGTGATCTTGATTACACCAACATGGCCTAGACAAACTTAGTTCTCTTACCTGACGCAGATGTCTGTCAGATCATGAATTCTTCCCCTCCTGCCTCACCTACTGATGCAGGATACCTGCATCACCCCAACATTCCAACACTTCGTCTCAAGGCATGGCTAATCCATGGATGACAGAACTCGAAACAAACTGCTCCAAGGAGGTCCAAGACATTCTACTTAACAACCGACATCACTCCACATCAGAAACATATGCATGCAAGTGGCAAAGATTCTCCATTTGATGCCGAGACAAGCAAATCATTCCACAATCAGCCCCGTTACCCACTATCCTTGAGTACATATTGACACTCAAAAAATCAGGCCTCTCGACTAGCTCACTCAGAGTGCACTTATCAGCCATCACCACCTTTCACAACAAGGTAGATGGACTCACCATTTTCACCCATCCACTGACTAAGCGCTTTCTCAAGGGTATTGAGAACACTTACCCTACATTATGGGACCCGACCCCCTATGTGGGACCTCAACCTGGTTCTCCGTGCCCCCATGGGCAAACCCTTTGAACCGCTAGTGACCTGCTCGTTCCTACACATATCCATGAAGGTTGCCTTTTTAGTAGCTATCACATCAGTACGAAGGGTGGGAGAGTTGGGTGCCCTAATGGCTCAGCCACCTTATACCACATTCCTCAAGGACAAAGTAATCCTATGCTCACATACTAAATTCATACCCAAGGTTGCCTCCCTCTTCCATCTCAACAAACCCATTTACTTACCTGTATTCTTCCCCAAGCCACACACCGACAACAGGGAGGCATCCCTTTACATGCTAGACATCCACAGAGTGCTTGTGTTCTATGTAGAGAGAACAAAAACATTCAGAAAATCGTCCAGGCTATTCGTATCCACAACAGAACGATCAAGAGGCTTTCTAAATGGATCTCTAATTGTATCAAACGATGTTACCAAAATTACAATTTGTAAGCTTCTTCTGGACTTCGCACACACTCCACTAGAGCTATGTCCACATCCATAGCCTTTCTCAAACGTGTATCCATCACTGATATTTGTAAAGCAGCTACCTGAGCATTGCCCCATACTTTCACCAAACATTATGCCCTGGAACAGCAGTCAGCTACAGATGCTCACTTCAGTCTATCGGTGCTCTCCACTCTACATACATAGGCTCCAAAGCTCCTCCTCTCCACCGAGGGGCACTGCTCTTCGATCATCTAAAGTGGAACACACTTCGAAGAAGAAGAGGTTATTCACCATGTGCAGTAACTGAGGTTCTTCGAGATGGTTGTCCCTGTGGGTGCTCCACTACTCACCCTCCTCCCCTCTGGTTTGGAGTTTCAACTCGATCCTCTGGGAGTAGAGAAGGAACTGGGTGGCTGTTAGCTGCGCGCCTGGGGTAGCCGCTCGGAGCGGCGTGAGCATGGCCAACCTGGGCACTGCTACCAAAAGTCTCCAACAAGAAGTGCAGGGCGCCAAGACACCTAAAGTGGAGCACACACAGGGACAACCATCAAGAAGAACCTCAGTTACTGCACAAGGTAAGTAACCCTCTCTTTTTAAACATTTCTTTAAAAAAAAATTAAAAGCACATTTGCAGTACACTGTGTATGCACAAAAGGCTGAAATTCTTCCCTAAGCTATAAAATACTAAAGATCAATGTTGGCAATTAGGGACTTCGCTTCCAAGTAACCAGATACTGAACCAAATTCTCCACTGCCTTAAAAAAGCATCAGTGTACTTGTGCCCACTTACACCAGCCGTGAATTTGGTCTCTTAAATGTACAGTAATTCTCAGTTGTTGGACTGCTTACTTTCAATGCCTATTTGTTCATTTTCAGTCAAACATATTTTTAGAAGAAATTTTCTATGGAACAGGAAATTAATGCTTTGTGTTTATGCCAACATTCTAAATATTTTTTCACATCAAAGAATGTGTCAACCTTTAAAAGCAGTTGCACCAAAGCACTTAAGCATGTGCTTAAATTGATCCCTGTTCAGCAAAGTGCTTAAGCATGCTTAAGATGAGGGCTGAATGGGTCTTTGATGGGTTAAAGATTTTAAATTCTAGTTGAAAGCCTATAAATATCCTCTTCCTTCTCCTGCACTTCTCCCTGCCTCTGAATCACTCCCTGCATTGTGCACCTTTGGCTGCTAATTTTTTTCTTCTCTGATGGAAACTTACAACAAAAAATAGTTTTAAAAATAACCAAAGCTTGATTATCACACTTTTTGGAGGGTTTTTTTTTACATAGTAGTTATGACAGTTTATCTCCATTTCACAGTATGAATGGACTCTACAAATATACTTAAATGGTTAAACAAATGTCTCCAGAACATCAGAGCTTCTGCAATTCTGTATTCAGAAATAGATACGAGTCTGCTGATAGAGACACCTTAGCTGCCACAAGAAGTACTGCAGAATGTATTAAATTCTGATTAAATATTGATTCTGAAGTGTCATTTTCAAAAGCCTTATTTTTAACCTTTCTGGTGTTGTTTAAAACTTGAAATCTTTTATGAAATATGTGCAGTGAATGTCCTTACCAAGTGTTATTCTAAAATTATCTGTATTAATCACAACGGACATTCCAGATGTTTATTTTGATCTTAAAGTATTGTTCTCATCTTTCATTTTTCTTCTCTTTGTAGAATTTAATTATAGAGTGGAAACCATGACTACTTCATTTATTTAGTATTATTTGTCAACATACATTCTTCTGAAAAGAGTTTTGGATTGAAAATATTAAGTTGACGTTTGTTTTTTGGAAGTTTATGGGTCCAGATCCCACTCTCTGATTAAAGATTACTGAATTTTTGTGCATTTGAAAACCTTAAAACTCTTGTTGTCTGTCTTTATAAAATTAACTACTGTAAAAATATGAATTTCATGGGTTCTGTAACTAGAGGGGTAATCAAAATGTTGCAATATAAAAAAGTACCTTTAAAACTCAGGTGAAACTGATCATTTTAAATGTAAAATGACATTTTCTGATAGAATGTGAGATTTAACTGTTATAGGCCCTCTCTTGCTAAATGAACTACGTGGACTAAGTGCTTGGAAAAAGTATTTTAAAATAATCATGGACTGCTCCATAGGATGTGATAACGTCTAAGTAATATCTGACTTAAATTAACCAGGTAGTATGTTGTTGAGTCTTCATGATCAAATTTATAAAATCTTATGCTCCAGCTGAAATTCTACTTCAACAAAATTTTAAAATTCTGTATACAGGGTATTAAGTCCACTGATATTCTCATCTTGTATCTGTTGTATACATAACATCAGACATTTTTCTTTACACGTAATATAGTATTTAAAACATTTTGGATAATAAGAATTATTGAGGTTGGTGAGGTACCTTGGGTTTTTCCTCTAATTTTTTCCTTTGATGTCTTTTTTTTCTTTCACAAGCAGGAGCAACCATCAGGGTAACAGGTACCTGATTACTTACCAATCTTGTATGTGATCTCCATCTCTTCTAGCAGAAAAGATGTATGAGTACTTTTTTTTTTTTTTTGCTTCATACATCTGCAGTCTCATCCACATTAAAAACCACTTGTCCACATACTAAAACAACTGTCATGCCATAAAGTTTGCTTTTCCTTTCTTAATAGATGAATATTGACAGAAGGAGTCTCTTAGCTTTATTTGCTAGCACTATAGTGAAAAATTGACTTCATCATCTTTTATGAACCAATTAAAGCCTTACACAGCTTGTTTATTTTGTAGAGCAAAATAGATCTTTGAAGTAACATGAACCATTACCTCAAATTTAATCTTGATGAAGCTTTCAGAAAGTTTTTTTCATGAGAAACAGATTTTATCTTTTCAAAGTCTAAACAATAGAATAGCCGCTATCTGGGAAATAAAATATACTCCTTGCCTCAATATAAAAAATTCAGTTCTTATATGTGAATCAGTGAAAGACAAGAATTTGTTTTGAAGACCTCTGACCAACATTACTTCAATATTTCTAGTTAAAATTAAAGAATAATTGTGTTGTAGTTGATCTTGGACATCATAAAATTAAATTACTTGCCTGATCAACATGAGACTCAAGCAGACTCTGTTGAACTGTAGTTGACTTACATTGATCTTATAGTTTAGCTTTACCTTTTTTTCTACATTCCCCATGAAAATTATTAAATGTATATAGTCTAATTCTATTTTTTCCCCCAAATTACTACTGCAATTTATGTAGTGTAGTTCAAGATGCATTATTTTTTAATTACAAATTTATATCTGTATTAGGCCAGATCTACACTAGAAACATTTGCAGGTAGAGCAGTGTCAGCTGAGGTGTGATTTGTCTGAAAAATTTCTATGCTGGCAAAAGCACTAGTCTAAAAGTGCTTTTGGTGGTATAGCTTCTTTTGCTTGGCTAAATGGAATAAGCTATACTGGCAGAAGCTGGTGGGGTAGCTATACTGGCAAAACTTTTAATAGTAGAGTAGGCCTTAGACTTATAAAGCACATGATCCAATAATTGTGCATTGCTGCCTACTGAGTGTGTTGCTTTATAAAACAATTCTCAGGAGTCGGAACAGTCTGAAAGTAATTATAGTAAATAAATAACACTGAGATTGTGAGATAAACAAATGCAGATTTTTTTGTAAGCTAAATTTTAGTTGACGATTGCAGTTAGTGTCGTAGTTCAACAAAACTTTCACTAACAAAATAATTTTCATGTTGAAAATTCCAAATTAAGGCTGACATAGCTATATTAAAAGTTTGAGTTGCTTATGAATTTGAGAATCAAGAACCTTGAACATAATTCCTTCACTTTAGTTAATTATGGAGCATAAAACTATCCATAATAAACAATAGGATTAAATTAACAAATCTCATATTTGAGCTTTTTTAGATAGTGTTAGAGAGAATGTGAAGGTTATACTGTACACACTTGGTCACACAAGGAAATTATAAAAGGAGGAATGTTTTTTTGTAAGTTTTTAAAAGATGAGGAAGTTGCATGGAGAAAATTATTATTATTCTCGTTTGGTCATATTCTAAACAATGATAACTTGCTATTTAAAATACATTTTTTTTAAAGGCTGGTGAGCATCACTTCATGTGCAGAGAAATGAGTGCCTTAATTTAGACTTTTTTAAAGTAAAATATGTACTAATAACACTAATTTTCCATTCATTGTGATACTTAAATATTAATAACATCACCCTTTTTATAAATTGTGAATAAACAATGACCCCACAGCACTTAAAACGTTTTCTGTGCTGTGTTATCAGTTGTTTAGAATATACCATATTTGCCCCAGTTCTTCAAATGGTAAAGTGTAATTTTTATAATTTATTAAATGTGGTGTACAGTAGTGCTTTGTCTGATTCAGATAGTTGCATGAAATGTATTCAAGTTGCATCAGCAAATAAGAGTAACATTTTTATATTATTTACAAGAACTAAGGAGGTATTTGTCTTTGTGCACTTAGCAAATGGGATTTTTAAAAGAATGTTGCCTAGAAAACAAATAATCATCATTACTATGTGTACATTGTATACATTATAACTAAACTGCATTGAGGCTTCTGTTTAAGTCCCAAAGCTTCTATTCTTGCTGCAATGGAACAATGAGAAATGGGAGATAGTAAGGATCTTAAAAATAAACTGAAATGCTACTACTGAACCCCTTGTTTTCTTTACAGATTAAAGCAAATGGAGTCTATGGCATTAAACTTGAAACACAGTTAAACAATGACCCTTTTGAAGATCTGTCATTTAATCTTCTTGCTGCATCAAAGGTTCAGACATCTGTTCGAATATCACCTGTTCCAACTTTAAACCAAAAGGAGTTGACTTGGTTGCCTTCTGCAACACAAAGCAATGTTAACAGTTTGGATACTGTAAACTGCATGCCAGCAATGCCTCCTAATCCAGCCTATAGCAAATCCCAGGAACATGTACACAGCTCTCCAAATTTGTTGGTTACCAGACTGAACAGCACAAATCCTTTCACTGAAAGAATAGTTAATGCTGGAAACCCATTTAGAACTGAAACGCGAGAACCTGAAGTAACTTCACAACTTTTAATAGAAGGACCTGCTGCTTGTAACCCTTTTCCCTCTCTAAATCATCCAAATCCTAGTAAAGGCAAGCCTATGTTCTCTATCAATGCTTTTGAAGACAATTTTTGTTTGCAAAGTAAATCTTCTATCGTGAAAAATACAAAACCAAAAGGATGGGTAACATTTGAGGAAGAGGAGGATTCCAGTGTAAAATTAAAGACGTCCTCTGAATGTGTTACAGAATTCAAGAGAGTCAGTTCCAGGAAACCTACTGGTTTTCCAGATTTAGTGGGCACTGAACCAAATATATTTCCTGGCTCAGACTTTACCTTTGAAAATGACTGGAATTCTGCTGATTCCTTCTACATGCTGCCAGCAAGAAGACCACCTGCACCTCCTGTACCATCAAGAATAACCCAGACTATATCCCCTGCAGATCCTTTTGCCTTGTTGGCACCTAAAGTGTCACCAACACAAGATTTTACAGAAAGATAGACATTCTAAAATACAAGAGATTTTAAGTTTTTTGCTAGGTGTATCCAAAAGAATAATTGGGCATTGAGGTTATTCTGTGTGCAATAATTCATTGTCAAATGCACTGAACCTTAACTCTATTCATAGCAACCACTGTTTATGTACAAATTTTGAATATGTATATATGGTAGTGCACAAAAGAATTGTCCCCAATTACTATAAATTTAGATGTAGTCATATTGAAATGATTAGTCGTTAATCCTCATAGAATGTACAACTCTTGGAAATTAGTCTTTGTTTATGAAGCACTTTCTTTCTGTTCTTCTCAGAGGAATTTCAAAATGCTCATGAGACTTCCAGCTGTTAAACCCCTCCAGTCCCTTTTTACTGTTTGGTAACTGATATTTATAAATATTTACCAAAGAACAGCAAAGTTTAATCAAAATATTGAATGTGGACAGGTACTATTTAGAAAGTAATTTATAACAGAGGTTATGTAGCTTAGTAAGGCTTAATTATATTTAAATTTGAGGCACAAACTAAAATAGTTACTTTCAAAATACAAAGAAGACCTCATACTAATATAGTAAATATTAAATTTATTGACTTTTTTGTCTAGTAATTTCCACCGTTTGTTGATGTAAACTTAGAATAGCTATTTATTATTCAATTTCATTCATTTATTCATCATTCTCTTAAAGGCTTTTTTTCCCCAGAAATTGGAAACTACTAATATTACAAAATGCTTTCTTTTCACCCTTTTAAAAAAATAAATCCCATTTTTCATCTTTTGCTTTGATGTTTAAAACCAGGCTCCCGCTGTAAAGATATGAGTGAGGAAATAAGCAATTATGCAGTGACTTCAGGAGTGTGTTTTGGACACCATATTGCCCAGTTTCATCCCTCTCTACTAACTGCTATATTTTCAAAACCTTGCCTTCAGCAGAGAAAGCAGGAGAGCAGCAACCCTCTGAGCTGAATGGTACTATTCTATCAGCCTTCTGTGTGTGATAAATCAGCATTCTTCCCTCCCCCAGAGGTTGTAAACACCACATTTGTGGTGCTGCTTTGAAGATAGTGGAGGCTACGTCTTTTCACATAGGATACTGTAAATATGCAACTGGTCCTGTTTCTATAGTTTTCTGAAGTTCACGGTATTTGCATAAAATGTGGTATTTTGGTATCTTGAAGGAATTTAAAATAACAAAGATTTCTTTAGCAACACTTATGTATGCTAAAGAAATGGTAATGTTCCTTACACTGTATCTTTTATAACATGACTTTTATATAAAAAGTTGTGTACATTCATCAAAATTTTGTTATGAGATGTATTGGGGGTGAGCCACCATACACACCTGCACTTATTGGCTTAGCAAACAATTTATGCTATTTTTGCAACATTTGTAAGTGAATCATAGTTATTAGTATTACATTTATAGCAGCAAAAGAATATGACAATACTACTTCTAAATTCTCCAATACTATCAAAATATTCCATTCAGAAATAATCCACTCTTCCTTTAACAGTATAATTAGGAGATGCTGTTGGATAGAAGTTACAGTAGTGAGTTTTATATTGTGCTTTTCTTCTGTTCACGTCATTAAAAAGTTCTTGTAAATTTTAAACACAGTACCTGTGATAAACTTTGTGCTTCAATATGTGAGTTAACTAGTTTAAACTGTGGCTATTAACATCTGTGTGACTGGTGGGTTTGGTATACAGTCTTTCATTAGCAAAACAATTTTGTTTTGGAAACTTTGCTTGTGCAAATTGCAGTTTTGTGATAAATATGTTCCTTGATGAATATTTAATTACAGTGCTTACAAACTGCTGTCTAAATATACTTAATATACAGCACCTCAACACTTATATGGGATTAAAGAGTTTGACAAAATACTGCACAAAAAGATGCTAATATATAGAGTACAACTAGCTAACCACTCTAATGTGTATTACTGGAAATAATTACTACCAAAAGTACTTAAATACTGAGAAGTAAAATTAGAAATGCTAAACGTATTTTCATGAATTGTGTTCCCCGTAGTAAATTGCTCTGTTAATGTGTAACAATTTTATTGCTTGTGGCACACAACATTTATGGCAGTATACTTTATAAAACTGCAGTATTAAAACTCGGTGGCATACAACATTCCGTACCAATCCTGTGAAATGCAGTAATGTATTATTGAAGTAAATATACCTGTCTTAAGAAGTTTATCTTTATTCTCTTTTATTTTTGGTACTTACATGGCCCCTATTACCATGGTATGTGAGTGCCTCATGATCTATAATGCATTTATTCTTACAATACCCCTGTGAGGTAGGAAAGTACTGTTATCTCCATTTCACAATGGGAGAACAGAGGCACAGAGAGTAAGTAACTCGACCAAGGTCACAGGCAAAGCAGACAGTTGGATCTCAGGCCAGGGATGAAAATTCCACACCCTGGGTGGCATAGTTATCTCGACCTAACCCTCTGTGTAGACAGCAGTATGTTGACAAGGGAGCTTCTATCGGCATAACTACCATCTCTCAGGAAGGTGGATTAACAACCCCAGGGGGAGAAGCTCTCCCGTTGGCATCATAGCATCTTCACTAAAGCACTATTGTGGCGCAGCTGTGCTGCGGTAGCGTTGCACATGAAGACCAGTCTCCAAAGTCCCAGGTTAAAACCCTAACCACAGGACTGCCCTTCCTCTTCTAAATTAAAGGGTAAGGTCGACCACAAAGAGAGACCCAGACAGGGATCCCTCCTACTGCTGCTTTTTAGCTGGGGCAGAGGACAAGCAGCTTCCATTGCTGCTGGTGCCTCCACTTCTGAATGAGGAACAGCCACTGCCCTCACTAAACGGCCCCTTCACCATCAGATCATTCTTCCATTCTCTTACACTTCAGATTCAGCTTGAATTGATAACTTGAAAATCTACTTTTCTGAATTAGTAGTGTCCTTTTAAAACATATGGTCATTTTCTGATAATCATAGTCACAAGACTTTTTACCCATGGATAATTAATTTTCACAGTAATGTGGTGAACTGCTTTACATTACGTATATTAACAGATCTGGAAGTATAAAGTAAGTGCCCAAATTTGCAATGATCTTGGATCAGATAGGTACCCCCTCTCAGCTTTTGTAAATTATCTTAGAGGTGCAGCTATTTTAGTTTGGAGTGTATTAGAAGTAGATATTTTTCCCACCAGGATCCTGTCTATTCACAGTTAATGGGCATTGATCCCTTTCGTAGCCAGACTCAGACTGGCTGCTGTGCAATCACTTTGGATGGCTGCAGTCACAACTGGTGTGTTGAGGGCACTAGGAGATGTGCTATTTCTTTACGGTTATATTCCTTTCTATGTTCTGAAGTAACTCCCCACCCCTGCCCACTATAGGCAAGGTAACTCTCACCTTACAATACATGCCTGGAAAAAGAGAAACCCATGAAATTACCCTCTTGACTGTTACCAGTACCATGCTGTGTGGGCTTCCTTCTGCCATTTTAAAAAGTATTGACATCTTTTATTAAAAATCAAGAAAAAATATTGCAAAAGGCTTTATATTCACACTTGTCTCATTGCTGGCCTGCTGCAGTGGCACCTTTACTAGTAAAAGTGCTACTGTAGCCAGGACTCCAGTGTTTCTTCACCACATCATCACATGCTGCACAGAGAAATAAAAATGTCAGTGGCTGGTCTACACCACTCATTCCGCTATTGGTAGCGCTGCTATTAAACTAGCAGCAGCCAAAGAGCTGTCAATTCCCAGGATAGGAGGTGCAGCCAAAGGCTCTGTCGCTTCCACTGCTGCTTCAGCCCTTGCTGTGGTCCCAGCACCCTGGGCTTTTAAGCTAAACACCCGCTATCACGTAACCCCTGATAAAATCCTGAGTCGGTAACACAGCCAAGGTTAGCAACAGAGGCAACTTCTAGACAATGTGTCTGTTCTAGCCTGGGCTGCTGGGACCCCTGTCCTGTTGGGGCAGTTTGTGGCTGGGGTGCTTGGGGCCTCATCCCCCTCAAAGTATACAAGAACATCTATAATCTACACACACAGTAAATACCAGTTGCGAACACAGCAGGTCTGTCTGGATTTCCTGTGCTGCTTGTGGTTGGTATTTAGCAGTAGGGCAGTGCCACCGTCTCCACTGCCTCTGTAACACCTGCCCAAGCTGTGGCTTGAGCAGTGGCCGTGAACACAGTGTCCCCAACTGCACTGGCAATCATCATGACTTTGGCCACCTCTGAGGTAGATCTGCACAGGTGCCACAGGGCAGTGGTTCTGAAGCAGGGGTATGTGTACTCCTGGAGGTTGGCAGAGCTCTGCCGGGGGTACACCAACTGATTCAGTATTTGCCTAGGTTTACAACAGGCTACCCGCAGTGGTTCTGAAATATTTGTATTGGTGACCCCTTTCGAACAGCAAGCCTCTGAGTGAGACTCCCCCCTTTCTACATTAAAACCACTTTTTTATATTTAACACTATGATAAATGCTGGAGGTGAATTTAGGTTTGGGGGCTGAGGCTGACTGCTCCCGACGCCCACCCCCTGTAATAACCTCAAAAAGAAAAGGAGTACTTGTGGCACCTTAGAGACTAACAAATTTATTAGAGCATAAGCTTTCGTGAGCTACAGCTCACTTCATCGGGAAAGCTTATGCTCTAATAAATTTGTTAGTCTCTAAGGTGCCCCAAGTACTCCTTTTCTTTTTGCGAATACAGACTAACACGGCTGCTACTCTGAAACCTGTAATAACCTCGTGATCCCCAGTTTGCAAACCCTGGGGGCTACCGGAATAGACTCACTGGGGAGAAAAACTTAATTGCTGCTCTTGCTTCACTGCCTCCCCGAGCCACAAGGCTCACAAGTGGAAAAACAGGCTCAAGCATCCCACTGTAATGGAAGGTTTCAGAGTAGCAGCCGGGTTAGTCTGTATTGGCAAAAAGAAAAGGAGGACTTGGGGCACCTTAGAGACTAACACATTTATTAGAGCATAAGCTTTCGTGAGCTACAGCTCACTTCATCGGATGCATTTGGTGGAAAAAACAGAGGAGAGATTTATATACACACACACACACACACAGAGAACATGAAACAATGGGTTTATCATACACACTGTAAGGAGAGTGATCACTTAAGATAAGCCATCCCCAGCAGCAGGGGGGGGGGGGGGAAAGGAGGAAAACCTTTCCTGGTGACAAGCAAGGTAGGCTAATTCCAGCAGTTAACAAGAACACCTGGGGGGGGCGGGGTGAAATGGAAGTACACTCTCTATATTCCGCTTGATGCGTTTTCATTTTTGCCCTAGAATTACAAAATACGAGCAACTGTTCCGGAAGGGCGGGCTCTGACGCTTGCCGCTGTTTATGCCTCATTTTGGAAGCAAGTAGGTTTTAAGTGAGGGGAAGCTCGGGGGGGGGGCGCGAGACGAATCAGACTCCGAAAGGGGCACGGGCGCCTGGGAGGGTGAGAGCCGCTTCCCCAGCGGCTGGGGCGGGGCGGCACTAAAGGCAGCGGCGGGGCGCGCCAGAGTTGCGGGCGCGGGGTCGGGGGTAGCTGGGCTTGGGGCAGAGGACTCAGGGGCCTGGGCTGGGGGAAGCTGCTGCAGCGGGAGGTCCCGGGGCTGGGGGAGCTGGGCCGCCCCTGTCCTAGGCCGAGCCTCCTCTGCGCCCCGGCGGGCGGGGCCGACTGATGCCGGGGCTGGCCCTTTAAGAACCCGCTCTGCTCGGCCTCGCGCCCGGGCCCCGCCTCCAGGCGGGCGCGCTCCCCTGGCGCAGGCGCCGAGGTGCGGAGTCGGCCCGGCCCCCACCGTTCGCGGGGGCTCGTGAGCCGCGGCCCGACGGGGTCGACGCACCGCCTCGCCCCCGCCTCCTTCCCGGCGGTTGGTTGCCAGGGCCGCGGCGGTTGCTGTGGCTGAGAGGCGGCGCGCGAGGGGGCTCTGGCCCGTCCGGGGAGCGGCGGATCGGACACGCGGCCGGCTCGTGCCCCTGCGGAGCGAATCGCGGGCCCCGGGCCGGGTGAGAGACTGGGGAGGAGCCAGGCCGGGGCAAGCCCCGTCGCGTGCACCGCCAAGTGCGCGCACCACCCCCTGCACGCAGCCCCCTCCCCCCACGCACCCCTATGGACCCCCGCTCTGCCCTCACGCAGCACCCCCCGTACGCCCCACAGGCGCCCATAGAGCCCGCTCACCTCTACACACCGTCCCGTCCCCCCATACGCACATACAGCACTTCTTAGTTGTGACAAGAGCGCTTTGCTTTAATCATAAACTAATAGGTTTCCCTTTCTCTCGTCCTCCTTCCCACTCCCCTCTGCAGCTAACAGGGAAGTTACTTGTCCCTTGTTAAAATGTTGGTAGCACACCATTGCCTGGTTCTCAGTGCTTTTGCCCTGAGATCTCTCTCTCTCTCTCTCACCTGATAGGAAATTGGAGCCAACAACTCCCATCTCCTTTCTGTCTCTGCAGAAATGGTTCAGCTCCATGTGAAGCGTGGCGACGAGAGCCAGTTTCTGCTGGAAACAACATGCAGCATCTCCATGGAAGACTTAACACAGCAAGTCACCAGGATCTACAATCGCAGGCTCAAAGTGCAGCGTATTTGCTCAGGTACTAGCCAAATCCATACACCACACAGCATTCCCTGCTCGCTGATCTCTTGTACTTATTTGGCCCCATAACCACATCTGAAAGCCTCATAGCTATTAATGTGTAGTAGGCGAGTACTGCTATCCTCGTGTCACAGTTGGGGAACTGAGGTACAGAGAGAGTAACTAAGTTGGCCAGAGTCATACAGGAAGCCAGTGGCAGAACTGGGAACAGAGTAGAGCTGATTGGAAATCATTCCAATTAAAATTTTTGAACAAAAAGATATGCGTTTGTAAAACTGAAATTTTTGGCAGGAAAATGTCGGTTTTGCTGAAAATCAAAATGAGGGGTCCTGTTTCCCCCCATAGCTTTGAGAGCTGGAGAGGCAGCTTCTTTGACCCCAGAGCTTGTAGGGAGGGCTGAACTCCCTGGCTCCTCTGAAATGAAATTTTTGTCAAAAAACCCATCCTGGAAATTTTTTTGCATTTTTGATGTTTCATCCTGATTCAAGGCAATGTTTTGTTTTGTTTTTTGTTTTAAATCTTTTTCATAGAAAGGGATTTCTGTTTTTCACGCAGCTCAAAAATTAACCACAGAAAGGGACCCTCATGGTACTTGCTTTTTATATACTTTAGCCAGGCCAGAGGAACAAGCAGCCTCCGTTTATCTTTGCCACCAATGATCCTGAATGAATAGGAAACAGCAGATTTTAAAAAAAAATATTATTAAACTGTATATCATAATAAAGTATAGTTGTGCCATTTTCCAAATTTGTTCATTTAACTACTCAAAAAATGTGAAATTTAAACAAAGGAGATTCAGGAATTATTGCTAGAAAAAGGTGGTGGCAGTAAAACAGCAGGTGGCACTAGTGTACATGTGCTTACAAAAGTTCCTCTTTGCAGCTCTTTAAAAGCTGAAACTTAGCCTGTTCAAATAAGTGCCTTTGACCTAACATTGTTTTCTGCTTCTAAACTCTGACCTTGTTTTTTAGAAATGGAGGAGTTGGCAGAACATGGTGTCTTCTTGCCTCCTAATATGCAAGGACTGACAGATGAACAGATTGAAGATTTGAAATTAAAGGATGAATGGGCAGATAAATGTGTACCAAGTGGTGGAAGTGTCTTTAAAAAGGATGAGATTGGACGAAGAAATGGACATGGTAAGTGCATCTTAAACATGCATATCTCTGTATGAGCATAACTAAGACATAGCTTCATGAGGAATTTAAAATTATTTGATATTTCGACTAAATGTTGAGTTTCGTAACAACAAACCTCTAATTTAATCTCAAAACTCTTAAACGAGAGAAATCAAGTAGATGTCAGTTTATAGTTAAAATTATGCCAATTGGAATATCTGTCAGCCGGTCCATTTCCTGTAAAGTACATAATTATAAAGTTTTTTATAAAAGGAGATTTTTAAAGGCAGTTCTAGTAGTATTGGGCAGCAATTAAACTCATAGAAACTGCTGGCTTGGCCGCAATCTCACAAGAAATGAGACTTGCCACATCAGGTCTTCAATTTAGACTTGACTTAATGTTGTTGTTAATTATTCAAGAGTGAATAACACTATACTGCTTTTCCTCAACATGTATTTTAGATTACATCAAAAAAAAATGTGTTAAAAGAACAATAAGGTTGCAAAGTCAAGTACTCAGAAATTAGGAAATTTCAGAATTAATGTTGCCTTGTGCAACCATTATTCAGCCCCTAGATATAGTTATTAATAACATGACCACATTCTATTTTTTCCACAGGACCCCAGCCTCATTTAGTGAATGGGTAGTTATTTAAAATTTCTTTTTCTCCTCAGTCATTAGATGGCCTTAGGCCTTATTTAACGTAGGTTTCCCCCTCTGTTTCTTTTCTCTCCTTTTCCCTCATCTGTCTTCATTGAAATCAGGCAGCTTTCTCCTTGTTCTCACTGCCAAGGTGCCAGCAGTTTAATCATTGAGATCATAGAAGAAACAGTTTCCTTGTTCTCAGTTTCTGTGCCCAACACCATAAATGACCTTTAGCAGAAGGAAGGAGCAATGACCCTTTTGTTTTTATTTTTATTTTCTTCTTTTTCTATTTTTTAAAGTTACGTTCATGTAACCACATTTTACATTAAAGATCAGGAAATTCAAAGCTCTAGTTCCCATAAAAGCATAGCTCAGAATTTTTTCAAGGTATAGAATGAAGAAAATAATATATACGATATGAGCCAGAGCTAATACAGGAGAGTCAAGCTTTATATGTTTCAGTATAACAAGACCATTTAAAAGGCAAAGCCCAATCAAAGTGACCTTCTGGGTGCATGTCATAAATCTTACCCTCGATTGTAAAATAGTGTTTTTGTTTCTTGTTTAGAGTACAATCAAGAAACTTGATTATGAATTTGTAGACTTATAAATATTGAAACTAAGTAGCATGCCTTCTGGGTTCGTGATTTAGTAGTGTTTAAATTAACTTGCTTACGGTAGATTATATATGGCAAATGTAGGCAGATTTTTATAGCAAGAAATATTAATGTATTGTATTAAAGATGCATCTATTGTTTTTAAGCTCCAAATGAAAAAATGAAAGAAGTTTTAAAAAAGACAGTAGAGGAAGCTAAAGCACAAATATCTAAGGTAAGATTTTAAAGTGACGCTGAATCTTTCAACAATGTTATGGATGCTACATAGCTCTTCTTTGCACTCAAATGAAAAATGAATCAGTTATTTTTGAAAAACAGGACAGTAATTTCAAGTAGCAATATAAAATAATTTGAATAGTCTGATTAAAAACTGTGAAACTCCTATTAATCATTTTCTTAATGGCTTGTGGCAAGATTTTTTTCAGTGAGTTACAGAATCAGATATTAAACTCTGAGTGAATGCTGCCATCACAAATTTTGCATTAAATGATTAAACCACATTTCATTCCACCCACATGCTCTTCATTTTTTATTTGTTATTGGTACATTCTTTGAGTGAATGCTTGTCAGGTTTTCTAGTGGAAAAATTAACTACATTCAGAAATTTGTAGATTAATATTTACTCAATTAATTATATGTAAAACTACAGCACACTACATTAATGAGCAATAGATATTTTAAAGTAATTGAAATGAGGTGGTCTGCAATAACAGGGGACTAGACTCGACGACCCAGGGGTTCCTTCCAGTCCTATGTTGTCACTTTTTTATAGCATAGATGATTTAAGCCCCGATCCTTCCAAAGCTTATCCACATGCTTAAATTTAAATACGTGTAGTCACATTGAATTCAATGGAACGAGGCATGTGCATATGTCTTTGCAGGATTGAAGCCTAAATTGTTCAATTCCACTTTAAGAATAGCTGTATATTTTATGTTGATACACTACTTGTTTATGACATAGAAACACAAATTCAATAATGACTTTTTATTCATATACTTTTCCTTGTAAACCATAGCTCTTTGAAATTCTTGTAAAATAAGTTGGCAGAGAAATGTTGCAAACAATGGGGATTTATATTACTGTTTTTTAGTCCCATTAGGTTTAAAATGAACATGCTAATTTTTTAGGTTGGGGGCTATTCTACATCTATAGTGGCATTAGTGCACCATTATTTCTTCAGACTCGGGTGTCAATGAATCCTGTGGATTTTTTTGGTCTCTGGTGCCAAGTCATATCTGATAGCACCCCCTTGCTAGCCACAGGTATTGATCAGCTTACCAACTGCTACTAGTTGCTAGGGCAGTGGTCTCCAACCTTTGTATGCCCAAGATCACTTTTTGAATTTAAGGGCAACCCAGGATCTGTCCTGCCCCTTCCCCAAAGCCCCGCCCCGCTCACTCTTCCTCACCCTCACTCACTTCCACTGGACTGGGGTAGGGGATGGGGTTCGGGAGGGAGGGAGTGCAGGCTCTGGGCTGGGGCTGAGGGGTTTGCAGTGTGGGAGGGGGCTCTGGGCTGAGCCTGGGGCAGGGGGTTAGGGTGCAGGAGAGCATGAGGGCTGCAAGCTCTAGGAGGGAGTTTGGGTGCAGGAGGAGACTCCGGGCTGAGGCAGAGTGTTGGAGTTCAGGAGGGGGGTGCTGGATCTGGAAGAGGGGTCAGGGCTGGGGTAGGGGGCATGGGATGCAAGAGGGGGTATGGGGTGCTGGCTCCAGGAGGGAGCTCAGGCCTGGGGGTTGGGCTGTGGCCTCCCACCGGGCAGCACTTGCCAACCGGGAGCTGTCGGAGGTGGCAGACCATGGCTGCCACTCCCGAAAGGGGCCAACGGACCCTTGGGGGCACATGGCTCTGCTCGCTGTCCCTCTCAGCAAGCACCACCCCCACAGTTCTCCCAGCCAATGGGAGCTGCGGGGACGGTGTTTGCAGGCAGGAGCAGCGTGCAGAGGGAGATCCCTGGCGCACACACCTTAGTGACAGCCATGCTGTGCCACCGGAGACTGTGATTGACCTGAAGAGCCTTTAGGATCGACCTGAAGAGCCTCTAGGATTGACTGGTTGGTGACCACTGTGCTGGAGCATGCTTGCAACTTGCTTACTGTATACTCTTTGCGTCGTGTTCCCAGATGCCATAAAGATTTCTCAGGAACCTATAGGATTTTTGGCACAGATTGGAGAGAAGATGGCTGGAGAGCCGTCTGTAACCTGATAGTCATTGCACAGAAGACATTATGAAGGCACACTATTGCACTGACTTAGGCAGAGATATAATTTGTCCTTGTCCATGGACATTGCCAGGAACCTTCCGGCTGAAATATTTGTTAGTGAGCAGTTTGATTAATCATGATTGACTGTTCACCCATCCCTCTCCCTGTTTGTTCCTTCAGCTTGTTGATGTAATTTTTTTATTAGTAGTATTAAACTAGAACTCAGAATTGATCTCAGAGTCTATGACTAAGAGAGTCAGGGGTTCCTGACTTCCTGTCCTGTTCAGTTCAGTTTCTTATTGTGATGTCTCTAGAGTTTTGGGTTCCCCGTCTGCATGACTTGACTCTGATTCATCTGGGTTGGTTAAAGCAGATGATGTAGCTGTAATATCATCGCTGACAGGGATTATCAGTGTTCCACTTAGTAAGGATGTTGGCCATTTTCAAACATGCAGATCTTGTCCTCAAGAAATTGCCACTTGATAGTAGATTTTTGCCAATTGTTGTCCAGTCTCCTACCTCCCCATTTTCCATGATGTGATTTGCAATACAGTGACCATTCTGTACAAGGTTTAAGCACTACTGACATCTTGAATGCGTTCCAGTTTGGGTTCAGCAATCCGCTTGTAGTGACCCTGCTTACGAGAGCCATGAATTATGATATCCTCGTTTTAGATTACTGCTATTTGGCCATTATGGTCATGCTGGACATCTCAGCAGCTCATATATATGAGGCCTCTTGGCAATATCATTTCTAAATATGAGGTAGATTATTAGTATAGTGCTGAGATGCAATTCTGTGTCCCTTGCTAAATTGAATCCTGCAGGTTTGGTCTCTGGTCTAGAGGAATGCCTGCATGAAATTTGCAGCTAGATACTGTATTTTCATTTTCTGACCATAACTATTACATAGCATTGCTGTGTTTTACCGTGGAGGACGCTGCATGTAAGTAGTGGATTGAAATTATTCATATATTTTATTTTTGTGAAGTGCCTTGGGTTGCTTTTGGATGAAAGATGAAAACATGTTTTTTATTTGTATATACATTATTTATATCTAAGAGCCTTAAAATATGGTCAATTTACTTTGGTTTGGAGGTTAATTTGTTTTCAAATTATCACTCCATAACAATGAAAATGAACATACACAGTACTTTTCTTGCCAAATTTGATCTTACAGATTGGGGAGCAGTGTATTGTACTTGCCAGCTAATGAGGCTAGTAACGGCCACAAGGAGGCATCATTCTTTTAGTCTCCTTTTTATAACTCCCTGTATTGAAAATTTTGGCGAGGCAAAATTCATTAGTGAAATATAAAAGTTTGTTCAGCTGCTGCTTGTTTCTTCTAATCTGTGCAGTGATTATTCCAATCATACGTTTGCAATGTTGGAGCTGTGACAGTCCCAGGATATTAGAAAGACAAGGTGGGTGAGGTAATATCTTTTACTGAACTAACTTCTGTTGGTGAGAGAGACAAGTTTACACAGAGCTCTTCTTCAGGGCACGAACAGAAGTTGGTCCAATAAAAGATATTATCTCATCTACCTTGTCTCTCTATTCCAGTCATACAGCAATTAAGTGTCTGTGCTGCTACAAATCTCTGTATGAACTGCTCAGAGTGCTAAGCATTGCCTTAAGAGCAGATCCCATTTGTGTTTTGCTCGTTCTTGTCTTCCTTTTGCAGGTGCTCTTTTATCTGAAGTCTCAGGTCTATACGACCCCTTCTCTAACCCTCATTTGACTTATACTACTTTTTAACTTTTGTCCATGAATCACAAATAGTCAAAATAAGAAATTTGCCCCTCCAGTTTCTGCAGTCATCGGCACGCTTATTTGAATGCCTGTGTTCAATAGACACCTACAGCAGAAATTTTATTAAGTTGTGTAGCAGGCATTTAATGGAATTTGAGATTTCATTCCTTTGCCAATAAAAGCAAATAGAATAACAAGACACAAGTTTACTGCTATATGCAGCTGTTTTATGAATCAGGATAAAGAGAACTGAGTGATTTGCTCTGACATAAGTTTCTGTTTAGCCAGTTGGCTTCATTTAAATATCACACTGTTTAACATTGTGAACTGATTGCAAAACAGATGCTTTCCTCCTAACTTAATTACTTTGTTTAAATTTTAACAATGGCTCCTGTCTGTATCTCAGAAACAAGTTCAAGCTAATGTATGTGTTAATATGGAGATGGTGAAAGATGCACTGGACCAGCTCCGAGGAGCTGTAATGATTGTTTATCCGATGGGATTGCCTCCACATGATCCAATTAGAATGGAGTTTGAAGATAAAGAAGACTTGTCCGGAACTCATGTATGTAGTAACATATTTGGGTTACATACAGTGTCTGGGTTCAATTTATACTCTCCTAGGAAAGGAAGGAGAAATTCTTCATTTTTATGTGACAGTAATTATTTGATTTCTTGTACATATTTTGATTTCTTGTTGGTTTCTAAATATTTTTGTCTCCAATATTTTTTAAAAATACATTAAGTGTCAATAAATTAATTTAAAAATAAGATGAACAAACACGTATTCAGTTAAAATGCCCCATACTAATGTGAGTTCATGTAGTTGTATTTGATTGTCCACTTGAAATAGCTGGTATCTTTATAACACCACCTGTGAGAATTAAACATTTTGAGTGATAAAACTGGAGTCAGAATTGAGGAAATAGTACTGTATTGGAGGGACCAAGACAATACAGATTGAGATCAGAGGAAGAAAGATATAGTGGTAATGCTTTTTTAATAGGGATAGAGGGTAAAACTAAGGGAATTTTAAATGTTAACTGAGCTTGTTGTTACTCCCAGAGGGATCATCTTATAAACTGACTATGGAAGGTTGGTGCAAGAGTCTGTGTTTATGCAAAAATTACTAGTGTTGTATTTTTTTCTTGCAAATTATAATTGTCACAGGCTGGACTTGAGGTTATTGAAGAGTCTGAAGCACAATTGTGGTGGGCAGCAAAGGAGTTAAAAAGAACAAACAAACTTTCAGACTTCGTGGGCAAAAATGAAAAAACTAAAATCATTGTCAAGCTACAGAAAGTGAGTACTGTCAGTTTCTACTTATGATTCAGTGCTGACTTTTTTTACAGCAGAGAATTTTTAATAGATTTAGAAAATGTATCTGGTTAATTTCAGCTTGGGTCTCTTAAGGTTATAAAACCAAGACTGACTTAAAGGATTCAAATACTGTAAGTCTTCTGTTTTTTATTAATTCCTTTAGTCAGCAGTGAAATCCTGCCCATACCCCAGAATATACTTTTGAAAGAACAACCAAAAATTGCAGATATTAAGGTTTGCATTAGACTAAAAATTAAATAAAAATGCCATTTGATGGAAGTTGAGAGAGAACATTTGTTCTTCAAGTGATTGTCCTCCTGGATTCTCTTTCTGATCCACGTGCATCCTATGTACAAGATCAGATTCTTTTGGCCACAAGTGTCCAGTGGGGTTGCATCTTCACATTGGATGCCCTCACCGCATCCCCTCACATCTGAAGTCATAAAGGATGGAGTATGCCCAACCATCCCTCCATTTCTTCTTACAGACCGTGGCTGCTAGACAGAACCCCTGGAGTGTCGGCTTCCTTGTGTATTGTGTGACTTTCCTAGGTGCTCTGCGTGCGCGTGTGTGTGTAAAGATAGGAAATGTGGCAAGCTGAATGTTTCCTCGTTTTATAGCCATTGGCCCTCTCTTTCTTTTTTTCTTTTTCTTTTTTTTAAGTGAAACTTTATTTGTGCTAGGGACTTCCCTAGTACCGGGATGTAGCTAGGATTATGGTTGAAACAAAGCCCAGAGGGTTCAAAACTTGCCTCTCCTTTTGATGAGGCTTTTCTGCTCAATGACAGTCACTCAAGCTGCCTTTTTTTGTCTTGGTGAGGGGCACATCATCCCTAATAGACGCTCATCGTGTTGCTCCTTCACCCAGAGGACACAAAAGGTGAGAGAGGCCTGTCTTAAACTCTTCCAGAGTACTCAGTGAGAGCTTCCTCAGAAACTGAGAAAAAACGGTTTGAACATTCTTTCTCAGATAACGCTCCTCTGAGCTGTGGCTCTACTCCAACCTCGCTTCAAAGAGATCAAACCCTTCAATGACCAAGACTGTCAGCTAAGTCCTCCTCCTCCTCCACCCAGTCATGTGAAAGGCATAGGCAGGAACATGGTTCCCACAGTGATCACTGGCCTAGGTCACCTTTCCCAGGGCCTACTAAAATGAGGCAAAGATCTTTTCAGGTCACTCACCCTATAGGCACTTTAAAGCCCAAGTTGAGTCCTTAGATGTCTTGGCAAAACCTGGTCACCAAGTACACATGGTACCCTCTGATACAGCTGTCCACAGTTCACTTGGTACCAACTTCTCAGTACCAAACTGTATGAGTATTGGCACATGTGGTCCCGGCACCATGACTGAGGAGCTGACCCCTGTAGTGCATATGCTCCTGGCACCAGCTTTCTTGGTACTAGGTATTAGAGGGGTAGCCATGGTAGTCTGGATCCGTAAAAGCATCAAAGAGTCCATTAAAAGGTGGGGGGGGGGGAGAGCTCGTACTGTAGAGCATTCCTTCCATGCCGCCGCCCCACCACCCTGGGAAGCCAACACGTGTCTCAATTACCTCTGTAGCCGCGCAGTCACCTCTTCCGAGCATTTCTGGTTACACTAGGATGGGCAGCAGCTGGTTGCGGGCCAGCTCCCCTGTTCCCGCCAGGGCAGCGGCATCAGCGCCTGTTCCGGCCCCCTGCGTATCCCCGCCCCTGAGGAACCCCGCCCGGCTGCCTCTTTCCTGGGTGATTAAGCCCGCCGCTCAGTGGCAGCGCGGCTTACTCTGCCCGCAGTGACTCGGCACTTCCCGCCTGCCCCCCAGAGTAGACCCTGGCGCCCCCCACAACCTCCCAGCGCCTCCGCACACTGTCCAGGGCTCACCCTGGCGGCACTCCGCAGCCTTCCCCCCAGGGGATGACACAAGCCTACCCCAGGCCGCAGACAGCCCCCCTTCCCCGTGTCCGACCTGCTGCTCGAAGTCTTTGTTTAACCCTGAGTGGTGGGGGAACTGTTGGTCTGAGCTCAGGATTAAACAAAGACTGTGAATGGCTAGCCAACTACAAAAGCAGTTTCTCCTCCCTTGGTGTTCACACCTCAACTGCTAGAAGAGGGCCTCAATCTCCCTGATTGAACTAACCTCATTATCCCTACCCTGATTCTTGCTTGCATATTTATATCTGCCTCTGGAAATTTCCACTACATACATCCAATGAAGTGGGTATTCACCCACGAAGGCTTATGCTCCAATATGTCTGTTAGTCTATAAGGTGCCACAAGACTATTTGCTGCTTTCTTGGTACTGAAGTTCTTCTCAGTGCCAAGTGATCTTGCAGTGACTACCCAACATGAGTCACCATTGCTCTTCTCAGCCAATAGAACATCTTTTGCTTCATTGTTTAGTAGTACTAGTCAGCTCTTCAGCTCCAGTGGTGGGGGAACTCAAGATCACCAGATAGGGTAGCTCAAGTTCCCTCCAAGAGATCTAAATGATTTTTACACATACCCAGATCCTGGATCACTGGTAGTGACATCAGCAGAGACCCACAAAGATGATGATGCAAAACAAAAATCCCCAAAAGCTAGATTTATTTGGCAAAAGATTTATTCATTATCAAGTCTGTAGATGTGCATGTCAAATTACCAGAGCTTCTGTCAAAATCTGGTTACCTTACCTTTTCCAAATTAACACATTTTATAGAGAAACTCCCTCAAGAACATAGGGAGGAACTGAAATTTATTGTCTGAAGGACAGTTCATAGCTTGAACATCAGAATAGGTTGCATTAACTGCTTAGGATCTGGCAGAACTCTCAGTAGCCACTTCCATTGCCATGTGCAGGGCTTCATGGCTCCAGTCTTCAAGACTACCAAAAGAGGTCCAGATGAAGATAAGGAATCTCCCTTTTGAAGTCTGTGATCTGTTCAGTGTGCATACCGCAGTCATATTCCTGGCACTCAGTCTGCATAGTGGAGCTGCTAGCCCCAGAGCCACAAACCCCTAGGAACAGCAGCACAATGAAACTGACTAGAATGTCAATTTCATATATTTGATTTTGGAAACGCCACGTTTTGGTGTTTCCTAAATGAAATTTTTGATTCACCAAGAAATTTTGTCAACTTGGTTTCATTCCAATGAGGAACAAACCCAGATTTCTGGTCATATTTTTGGATATTATACCTTAAGTATTCTACACATTAACATCCTGGGCCAAGATTTTCAAAAATAAGTACCTAAATTTAGGTGTACAAAGCTATATTTAGGCACTTTAGTAAGCAATCTGTCTTTTGAAAGTGCTGAGCAGTCATCTGCTGTCCTTGAAATAGCCTATTTTATCATTTGTTATGTAGGCCTGTTTCTGGGATGTGCAGAGATATTTATCAATACTATTCAATTTCATACATAAATGTTACACTAGCATTTGTACCATCCTTAGTATCAGAGATTAAAGATGAAATCTAAGTATACTTCTGTTAAAATGTAAATTTTACTTGCTTCTCATAGTTTAAACTAAAAGAAAAGGAGTACTTGTGGCACCTTAGAGACTAACAAATTTATTAGAGCATAAGCTTTCGTGAGCTACAGCTCACTTCATCGGATGCATCCGATGAAGTGAGCTGTAGCTCACGAAAGCTTATGCTCTAATAAATTTGTTAGTCTCTAAGGTGCCACAAGTACTCCTTTTCTTTTTGCGAATACAGACTAACACGGCTGCTACTCTGAAACCCATAGTTTAAACTGTTGGTGTCATGAATACAGTGTACATAGACAAACTGGTTGAACATGGATAAAACTAGTCTTTGAATTTAAAGTTCAGCATAATTGGGGGGGAAAAGCGCATCATGTGCTTCACAAATTTAGATACCAAGATTGTTATGCATATGAGGACAATAGTGAGACATCTTTGAGAATCTTAGAATTGTGGAAAAATAGAATTTAAACAAGACATTTTAAAAAATGTTTTATTATTGGGTTTGTTTTGTAACCTTAAGAATTGCAGCCCTCATCCTGCACCATTAAAGCCAGTGACAACTTTGCCATTGATGTCAGTGAGTATAGGCTAAAGCTTTCTGAAACATTTTGTTAATTACTTTTACAATAGAAATTTCAGTATTTTTAATTTAGACAGAGGCCAAATAAAATAGACAGAGGCCAAATCATCAAGCTCACAACTCCCTTGACTTTAATGTAACTGATTGGGCCCAAAAGTGGAGGAATATTTCTCAGTTAAATTAAACCTTAACGTTGATTCTTCTGTCTTATAGAAAGCCATGAAACTTGAGAAGACTTGCTATTTGAGGAAATATTTGTTTAGCACCTTAAGAGTCTTGTGTACTTTTTTTGAGCTGAACATACCACATGAATAAATTTTATCAATTTACTTTCAGAAAGGACAAGGTGCCCCATCACGTGAACCTGTGATAAGTAATGAAGAGCAAAAACAGATGATGCTGTTTTATCACAGGAAGCAGGAGGAACTCAAGGTAACAAGTGATTCTACTGTGTTACATGACACACCAAATAGAGTGAAGCAAATATAACTAAATCTCTTTTGAATTATTTCATAAAAGCTTCTTAATTTTATTTGCAGAAATTGGAAGAAAATGATGACGACTCCTATTTAAATTCAGAATGGGCAGACAGTCATGCTTTGAAAAGGCAGTTTCATGGTGTAAAAGATATTAAGTGGGGACCAAGATGAAGCTCTCCAAACAGACTTTGCCTCTTTAGAAATAAATAAATAATTGACCCACCCTTGTTTTGTAAATGACAAGCACATTAGTAAACCTCAGTTAGTATTTGTGACAAATGTTGAAATTTCCAGTTTCTTAGTAGAGGTTCATTTTAAGCTTGAGTTTTTTAATGAAAATGTCACATTTCTATTAACTGTCTATAGCAGGACTCTTCTGTAGTATGACTATGTAGATTACACATTGTAAATTTTCATAATTCTGTTTTTACAAATGTTTGTAACTGGAATAATTAAATCTTAAATTATTTTGCGGACAGCATTCATAGCTAATAAAAATAATTAAATTGTTGTGCTGGTAGCCTTAAAGTTTTCTTCTTTATTTTGAAATCAGTTTTCATGTGTACCATCTTGAATCAATGCAAATTCAGTGGTGTTAGCTATTTGTTTGTATCGTAACTCCCAGGTTCATTTTAAACTATCAGTTTTTAAATGAATGGATTTTTGTTAGCAATTATTTAAATAAAGTAGTTTTGTTTGAACACTGATAAAATGAAACTTTTTTGGTATGCTTCAGTTTCACTCCACGTTTTCCTTATTTTTCTTTTAAAACTGAAAGCAAGGAACTGAGCGCAGCTAATAGTATCTTGTTTTCATATATCAGTTTCATGTGTAGACTAAAGGAAATCCAATTGTAAATGATAAGCATAATTTCTGAATCTGATTGAGACAATGCAATAGCTGTGTCTATGTGAAGGTGAAATTTTTTAAATTGTAAGTACTGTTAAGATTGTAAAACAAGTTAGGATTTGGAAAAAGTTACAGTGGTTGTATCAACATCACATTTTCTTTCAAACAGATGATACTTTTTATTTTAACATTTATTATAAAAGTGGCCAGTTATAATTGAGTTTCCATTATAAGCTTGATTTTTGGCCCCTCTCTGAAATCCCCACAAATACTTATATCGCTCTCAAAGTTTATAGCAGTAAGTCTGGGTTCAAGATACAGGGTGGTTGTTTTGGTTTGTTTTTTTTAATCGGATTTAAAGCGAACTGGACATGGGGCTTCTGAATTATGGCACCCTTCAAATAGGGATGTTCACGAGACTTCATTTGTTGCCAAGTGGTAGAAGAAAAGGAAGATTCGGCTAGCTGAAATCCAGTGCACAGTACCAAAGACTATTTGATTACAATCAAATTTGAAAATGTAATAACTTTTTCAGTAGGAAAATTGCTGCGGATCATTGGCTCTGACAAATGTAGGTGTCAAATGCTGGCTGGAGAGCTGTTCTTTCATTTGTTTAACTAAAATATAAAAGGAAGTCTAGCCCTTCTTAACTTTCAGTAGATAACTCAAGTCATTTAGGGAGGCTTACCAATGGGAGAAGAATTTTTTTCACCAAAACTGAAGTTAAGACAACCTGTTTGTAAATTAACCCACTTTAAAGGAAAGTAGTTTCCACGGTAACCAATTTTTACTGAGGAATCTTAAGTAGGTATTTAAATATGCCAGCAAAAAGAATAGAGTACGCCTTTACAATAGTAACAGTAATAAAAATTGTAGATTCTCAATTCCTTGTTCTTTTTTTGGTAAAACAAAATAATATAGTGACAAAACTAGAACATTTAGTTCTTGAGTGATGGAGTCTGTATTACTGGCAGGCACTCTTTATCAAAATCAAAATTGCACAACTTTCTAGCTTTAGAACAAAATGAGACAAAATCAGGTTAACTGGGTTAATCTACTCAATGGGAAATAGGTAAAGTATGACTCCCTTCTATGATGTCTCCCTCTCTCCAGTTCCCTGCTAGCCTTAGTTCTCTTCTGCACAGCTTCCTAAAATGTTCATTTCCCCTGGCTCTTAGTGGTTCTGTATGAGGTGTGTTAGGGGAGGAGAGTAGCTGGCAAGGGCTTGGATGCATTGAGGATTCCAGCAGAGCAGAGGGAATATAAAAAGGGACATGGGGGGGGGGCAGCAGAATGGGGGACATTCCACTATTCTTGCAAACTTTAGGAGCTTCCCCCATCTTCATGATCCTTACAACTCCATCAGATCCTGTCCTTCCCACACACACACCAGAAGTTTTAATATTGATTTAGATTTGTGCATGCTAAAAATGGTCCCATCCATACAGTATAGGTGCCCTTGACCTAGTTTAAGAAATATAACAAAATTATTATCCAGGTGTAACTACACTGCAGCAGTACAATTAAATATAATCCAGTACCAGCAAACCAACACAAAAGCTTACCCTCTATCAATTCCCCACCCTTATCATTTTCCATTGATTTCAGATGCCTGGGGAAAAGGATGAGCTTTGCAGCATGTGCTGATCTTTGTTGTTCAGACTATTTCAGACTTGAGCAAATTAAATTCCTCTTCATCACTCAACATGCTTGGGAGCTTTATTAGGCCCAGCAATCCCCTTAGAAGCCTAAATAGGGACACTGGGAGACTGATAAGATTGCACATGCTCATGTGTCTGATCATCCATTTTAGCTTGTTGGAGGCTAACTGGTCTCCTAAGGCTTGCAGTAGTTGGGGGCTGCACTGTGAGGTTGTGGAAGCATGCATCTTCTAGTTTATAATTTACAGATTACAAAGACAGAAAAGACTACTAATTTGTCAAATGGCTGCTGAATTTGCTTGGGTGGAGCCCTGTTTCAGTATGCACCACCTCAGGTCTCAAGGAGTAGGTTTCCCCTCACGCATGTCAAGATATCCATAGGAAAGCAGGGCAATGCATGCCATTTTGAAGACATCAAAGTTCCCGGAAGGGGAGCCCTCACTCTTGTGCACCTCCTAAGGGAGAGTCTTCACACAAAAGTTGCACCAAATTAATTTAAATGGGGTTAGTTAAACTGGTGCAACTTCTTGTGCATGGGCCCTTATATCAGGTTAGCTTGCATCTGTACATTCACCAAGACATGCTAAACTGCTACAAACCAGGTTTAAAGAGACAGGAATGTCCACACACAGTTGTACTAGTTTTTAATTAATTGGTATAAAATCACACCTTTAAACTGTTACCACTTTGATTTAAGCCTGGTGTGTATACAGTTATTGACTTATAGGGGAGCCAAGGTTGATCAGCAACTTTTGAAAATCAGGCCAGTTTTATTTATGTGTCTGTGTTCCCAGGTTTGACATATTGGGCCACAGTCAACATATGTTACCACTGTCATACTCTGCATTCCCTTCTTCCCCACAGATGATATGATGTGCGTGTCACTGGTTTAGGTACATAGACATGGAGCGGCAAACAGAGGGAGTTCGCCTGCGAGGAGTTTCCACAGAGTTGTTTTGCCTTTCAGGCTTCTGTGAGCAGTAAACACAACATCTGAAGAGGCTCTTAGAAGGAAGACATTTATGCATAGGGAGCGATCAGCTGTTGTGACCTGCACAGGCTATGCCATGTTTGTCTTTCTCCCAGAGGATAGATGCAACTTCGTCTGTATAAAGTGCAAGCTGGTCTCCATACTGGAAGAGAAGGTTAAAGGACTAGAGACCCAAGTATCAATGCTGCATTGCATCAGAGGAAAAGAAGACTTTCTGGATAGAAGTCCGCGTTTGGTACTGCAGGTACAGCATGCTGAAGAATCAGAGAGGGCAGTGCAGAATGGGGAAGAAAATTGACAGCATGTGACCTCCAAAAGAAGAAAGAGGAGAACCCAGATAACCCCAATGCAGATTAGAGGTAAGAAACCGTTTTCAGACTCTCTGCATGTGTACTACGGTGGAGAATGGTTTGGAAGAGTTATGAGGGAAGGGAGCAGAGGGAGATCCCATCGACTAGAAGGCATGGGTTGCATTGTCCTAAGGATGGGGTTTCCATGACCACCACTCCCAAGAGGAGGAGATTGGTGGTGGTCAGGGACTTCCTCCTACGGGGAACGGAGTCATCCATCTCAAATTTCCTGGTCGGGACAGCAGAAGTTTGCTGCTTGCCTGGAACTAGAATTCAGGATGTGACGAAGTGTCTGCCAAAGCTGATCAAGCCCTGGGGCCGCTATCCCTTCCTACTTCTCCACGTGGGCAACAATGATACTGCTAAGAATGACCTTGAGCGGGTCACTGCAGACTACGTGGCTCTGAGAAGAAGGATAAAGGAGTTTGAGGTGCAAGTCGTGTTCTCGTCCATCCTCCCTGTTGAAGGAAAAGACCCAGGTAGGGACCATCAAATTGTGGCAGTAAATGCGTGATTATACAGATGGTGTCGGAGAGAGGGCTTTGGATTCTTCAACCATGGGATGTTGTTCCAGGAAGGAGGATTGCTAGGAAGAGATGGGATCCACCTAACGAAGAGAAGGAAGAGTATCTTCGCAGACAGGCTTGCTAACTTAGTGAGGAGGGCTTTAAATGAGGTTCGCTGGGGAATGGTGACCTAAGCCCTGAGGTAAGTGGGATACCGGGAAGAAACACAAGGAGGAGGATGCAACAGGGGAGGCCTCCTGATTCATACTGAGAAAGTAGGGCGATCGACTAGTTATCTGAGATGCCTGTACATGAACGCAAAAAGCCTGGGAAACAAACAGGAAGAATTGGAAGTTCTGGCACAGTCAAGGAACTGTGATGTGATTGGAATAACAGAGACTTGGTGGGATAACTCACATGACTGGAGCACTGTCATGGATGGGTATAAACTGTTCAGGAAGGACAGGTGGAGGAGAAAAGGTGAAGGAATTGCACTGTATGTAACAGTGCAGTATGATTGGTCAGAGCTGCAGTATGAAACTGGAGAAAAGCCTGTTGAGAGTCTTTGGGTTAAGTTTAGAGGCGAAAGCAACAAGGGTGATGTGGTGGCTGTCTGCTATAGACCAGCAGACCAGGAGGATGAGATGGTTGTCCAAAGAAAGCCTCGTCTAACAGAAGTTTCCAGATCACAGGCCCTGGTTCTCATGGGGGACTTCAATCACCCTTACATCTGTTGGGAGAGCAATACGGCAGTGCATCTGATTGAATAGTTGCAATATGACACACAGAGAAGGGATTTTCCACATATTTCTACATTATCATTTAAATATTCCATTATATATAGGACCCTTGATTTTTGTTTTTTTATTTTATTTAATTTTTTCTCGGAATTTCAGTGTTTATTATTACAACAACAAAAACAGCTGAAAATCAGTCCAAAAAACTATTAGTAGTTTTTCTGGGTAAATATCTGGGTTTATTTTGGTGGATGGAAAGACACAGGAAAAAAGCATTCAGTAGATTAATGCTTTAATGAATGAAATTCAACGTGGTTTGCTGAAGAACTAAAACAGAACTCAAAACACAATGCCACCTTTGAGTTTAAGAAAACAATATCTTTAATCCCCAAATAAAACTTTTCATTTGAATAAACAGTTTACTGCTGTAGTCTTAGAACTATTAGCCTATAAATACTTACATTTAATAATTGGGGCACACCATTTGCAGCGCATACCTTCAACTTCATCCTTTTCTCCTGTTTTTATTTTTTTAACACTTTTTAGAATACTTCCTTGTGTTCTGAAACGTATTCAGCTACAGATTTTTGGTTTCTTCCTGTTTTAGTGTATCAAATCTTTAAACAGCATCTGCTAACAGCTTGAAATGTTTATTTGGGGGCGTAAGATAAATCACTACATTCAGATGTGCATGCACTTCAGAGCTTGCGTGCTTGCCTGTTTGTGTATCGTGTGTATCTTCTAGACCAGTGGTTCCCAAACTTGTTCCACCTCTTGTGCAGAGAAAGCCCCTGGCGGGCTGGTTTGTTTACCTGCCGCGTCCGCAGGTTCAGCTGATCGCAGCTCCCAGTGGCTGCGGTTCGCTGCTCCAGGCCAATGGGAGCTGTTGGAAGCGGCAGCCAGTACGTCCCTTGGCCCGCGCCGCTTTCAGCAGCTTCCATTGGCCTGGAGCAGCGAACCGCAGCCACTGGGAGCCACGATCAGCCAACCTGCAGACGCTGCAGGTAAACAAACCGGCCCAGCCCGCCTGGGGCTTTCCCCGCACAAATGGCGGAACAAGTTTGGGAACCACTGTTCTAGACTGATACATAGCCTTATTTCAACAGGCAGCTTTGCATATACACACAGACTAATGTATTATAATACGTATAGCTTATGCAATTTATTGTATTTTCCTAATGAAACAAGTTATTTTTCATATTTGAATTATACAAAAGTAGGGTGAAAATTTGGAAAAAATTGAATAACACGTTTTGTAAAATCCAGGCATTTTTCAGTAAAAATCGGTTTAAGCTGAAAATGAAGGGGCTTAAGTGTTTTACCCAATGATAATATATAATTATCAGGCTACAGCAAAATGTTGATCGAGCTCACATAGCTGGAACACAACATAGTACTTGTGCTACTTAATAGATTGTTAATGGTCTTTCTACTTTGACCATCAATCAGTAGTTGTATTTTTAAAAATAGTTCTTCAGTCTCGCGTATAAAGTTCAATTGAACATAAATGGAAGTTGTTTGTCTCAAGAATACACTATATATAATATGTATATATTTTGGTCTTTAAATCAGAATGAAAAATATATTATCTTAATCGTTTAAGAAAAACAAATTTGGAATTATTTTAATACATTCAAAGAGTACAGTAGGTTATAAAAGTTGCTACTATCTCATTTCTTCAGATGAACATCTGCGACTTGTGATAACCCATT
The DNA here is from genome assembly GCF_009764565.3 of Dermochelys coriacea. NCBI lineage: Eukaryota > Metazoa > Chordata > Testudines > Dermochelyidae > Dermochelys > Dermochelys coriacea. The sequence goes on from NC_050068.2 coordinate 165,446,459, forward strand.
CACATAGATCATAAAAAGTCTTCATCCTATAAACATAAAATACATACTTGGTGTTACTTGCAAGGGTATAGTGCAGGAAAGCTAGAAGTTCAAAAGGTGTAGCCATATTTGATTCCTTAGTGCCAATAGGATCACAAGCCACAATGGTTTGCGAACATTCATGTTCCATAGCGTCAATTTCATGAGATAGTTTTAATCTGAAGTACATTTTCTAAAAATTCAGATAATTGAATTCGGAAATGAATAATTCACCAACACTGCAAATAGATCTATTTTTTTGCTTTTTTCTAACAATATTTTAGATACACGCACTGTATTGGGGGGGGGAATTGAAATTATTTGTTTCTTTTTTTGAGTCAGAAAAAAACACATAATTGCAGTCCCATTACAGTTGATGTTTTTAAAGTATTTTGTAATTTGAGAGTTCTATAAAGTTTTAAGCACAGTGTACCATGTATCCAAAAGAACGTTATAGCCCAAAGGCAATGCCTGGGAGTATGGCTCTACTCTAAAATAATTCCTCAAAGGGATTGTCTGTGCTTCATGGTTTAAAAGGAACTTTTCTTTAGTTTTATTGTCATAACTGCATTGAGATGGGTGTCCCTGGCAAGATGTTTCACAAATGTTTTGGATCAGTCTTAATGGATGCCTGAAAATAGCCAAATGACTCCATTCTTACAAATAGGACTTTCATCTTAGATTAACGTTCTTTTGAATAGTTTGTGGTGTTAGTTTCCAGGCCTATAAATAACTGAAGTCATTGTTGGCTTATAGCCACTTCGCTAATTTCTATGATACTGTGAAAGTAAAACGGAGGAAGAGGCAACATCACAAAAAAGTCAAAATATGAATAACCGTACAATAAAATGGTATCTGTGCTTTACACATTTCTGCATTTAAACTCGAGAAGATTGTACAACTACTTTGGCTGCTTATGATGGCAGTTTTTCATTAGCAGTGCTAGGGTCCTTTTTGCCAAGAACACTTCTCATTATACTTGGCAAACTTATCAAAGAAGTCGAAGAAACTCTGCTATAGTTCCATGTCTCGTTGAGAGTTGTCACTTCAGTGGAACCCTGACAGAGACGTTTTAATTACCATTGTATGCTAGGAGCTCAGGGAGCACTTGAAATGATGCCTTTGATTTTGTTGTTTACCAGATACTATAATTAATTTTTTTTTTTTTTAAGAAAAAGCAAACAGTCATTGAGCTTATGGAATAAAAGTGAATGATTTGGGGGTGGGACTAAAGGGTTACGGTCAACTTGCAATCTAATGTTTTAAAAATGAGTTAAGCGATTTCAGGCAATATACTTGCCCTTGCATCCCCTTGCTAATTTTTATGATTTTACAAGCAGATTTTCTCTTTTGTTGTGTTAGTGTGTCTGATCTTTCACTGTTGCTGTGTGCAAAACTCACAAAAATAACGGGAAATTGACAGATGGCACAATGGAAGCCTATACCGCAGTCATCCTTGCTAAAAATAAATGTAATCCAACCGGTGCATTAAAATAAATTAGGTTACTTTTTTGGTTTAGCTGCTTTCTCTAACCACTCTTCCTCTCAAATAGTTGAGTTTAATTGTAGGTTTGCTCAGTGATCTAATGGAATGCACTGCCATTTGGGAGACCTGGATTTGATTATTTCCAGTCTCTTATTCCCTGAGCCAGCAAGAACTGGAAGCGTGGCAAAGATGATGAATTCAGCCCCTAAGGAGATGGGCTCTAGTGAGCAATGGCTCTACTTACTGAATGGGGCTGACAAACTTTGAAGGGACCCCTGCCAAGTTCTACTTGCGCAGAAAATTGTGGAGATGGTGCTAGGCCATAAAGGTTGGTATGAAATGGGAAGAAATGAGCAGATCTGCAGGATCCTTACAAGGGCATGAGGGACTCAAGAAGAATCAAAATGCAGGAGTTTTATCTGCTTTGTTTTACACACAGTATTTCAGGATCAGTTTAACTTGCCACTCTATTGACTGACAGATAATTGCCATTCATTCAGTCAGAAACTGGGTGAAAACAAAGGGTCCGAGTATCATCTCGTATTAGTTTATTGTGATGTAACTCAGCAAAACTATTTCTGACTTAAATGTAAGTGAGAAGAGAATTAGGCACAAAGTCTCTGAGTGTGCAGCGTTCCCACCTCCGTGAAATATTTTTGGAAGTTGTAAATAGCAATATGTCTCTCTCTGGGATCTCCAAGAGTAGAAATAAAGACTTGTATTCCTAAAGCTCCTGTTTCCTGTCCCCATCAGGATGCTGCAGGACATAATAAATGGGCTAAAACATAATTTTAAAAAACCTTTCCTCAATAAAGGTAAACAAAATTAGTGTGTGGGGAGGGTTCCTGTGTTTTTACCATAAAACACCTACCTGTCTCTTTCAAGGACTTGACTTGTTCTCACGTTGTACTGAAACAAGTACATACTGTACAGCAGTTAAAATGTTTTGGACTTAGAGGAAGTATATAGCAAAAATAGGAAATTTGGCACTTCCTTAATAAACTGTAGCGATTATTCTTTTATATATATTCCAAGAATCATGAGAGGGTGAGTAATAAAAGCCAAGTATAATTATGCATTTAAAAATTCCTAGTTGCAACATTTTAGTGGGGTCTTAGGATTTTTCTTCAACACAAAAATGCTACCCATTACTAGTTTTGAGTCTTTTGTAGGGCATTGTCTCTTCTGATAAGTGTTTTGGTACCTCAATGTGTTATGCTGGATTGGTTGGAAACATAACCCATAAAATTTAAGAATTAATCCAACAGTTTTTCCATACTGCAGTGATCACTTTTGCTTTTGGTACCCTCTGCTTTCCTGTCTTTCCCTCAGCACCACTTTGCCTCCCATTCAGGGCAAGAATTGCTACCTCTTCATTTATCAATTCTGAATATAGTTAGTCCTGATTTTGAGAGGGTGGGGAAAAAACACAGGGTAAGGGGAACTCCTTACAGACCTCAGCTGACCTGAGGCATATTTATTTTCTTCCCTAGAATGCTTTGCTTATCTCACAGTAGTAACTGCAAAAAAAAAAAAAGAAATATGGGAGAAATGGATAGAACTTAAAGCTTTCAAAAATTACAGCGGCAATTAATTAAAATTTCTCCATCTTGGAGGGTGAATGATTTAGGATTATCTTCATTAGTGTATCATGGCTTTCAGGGGCCATCACTGTCAAGTTTAAAAAAAAAATAGAAGTTTTTGGTGGTGACTAACAAACACTTTCAGTTTCTCCCTGCTCTGTGATTTTAATAAATTCTGTATAACCTTTGTTCTGTGATAAGAACTGTTAACAGATATTTGCTATTGCATTAAATCTTAAATCATAGCTTTGTTGGGTAGTGTGAATGTCAACTTGAATTCTTAGGATCAAATTCTGCCCTATTTCATAATCTGTACAAGCCTACTGGAGTCACGGGGATTGCATGGGCTGTAACTCAAATCAGGATTTGGCTCATAGTCTATAAGGAGTTGAATATTCTGCCATTCTCTCAGCGCTTATCTCCATTTTTTTTATCCTTAGGGGAATTCCTTGTTTCCTAAGGATTAAGGAGGAGTTGCCAGGAGCTGTGTGCTGGGGGGTTGGAGGGTGTCTGATGCCAAGAGTCTGGCCCAGATCAGGACTTGAATGAATCTCAACCCACATTTCCTCATCCACTACAAAGCCGCCTTTCCTCTGAATTTCCTTCTGGTACAAGCTAGCTCACACTCACTGTCCCTCTCAATCCTTTCCGCCCATGCTGGGAAACTAGCAGTGGGGTGGAGTGCACAAAGTCAAATAGAGCAGAAAAGAATCAGCACGTTCTTGGGGGGTTGTGTGTACCTTTAAAAAAACAAACAAACAAAAATGAGCTGCCATATTAAACTGAAATTAAACTAGTGTGAATGAATCATTTTGCATGTGCAGTATTTCAGATATTCATGAGTGTACAGGTATTAAGATCAAATAGCCAGCGGTGTGTATATCAGAAGGTACAATCATTCACATACACCTGTGGTTGTTGCAATTGAATGCATGTACTTCATTTCTTGTAGCAACAGGTATATGCATCGGAAGGTGCAGCCATCATGATAGACACACCCGTCGTAAGTGTGTGCATTAGGTTGGTAGTATAATCAAATATAGTCATCAGTGGTTGCTGGCAGGGTTAGTTAATATACTTTATTTTAATTAGGTATCCTTCTCACAGGGCAATACAGGTCAGTGTACACCAGGATGGATACTAGCATAGTAGTGGACCTTGTCTCCTAGAAGAAAAGGAGTACTTGTGGCACCTTAGAGACTAACAAATTTATTAGAGCATAAGCTTTCGTGAGCTACAGCTCACTTGGGATCCGATGAAGTGAGCTGTAGCTCACGAAAGCTTATGCTCTAATAAATTTGTTAGTCTCTAAGGTGCCACAAGTACTCCTTTTCTTTTTGCGAATACAGACTAACACGGCTGCTGCTCTGAAACTTGTCTCCTAGGGTTCTGTGCCTATCAAAGAACACTGAACCCAGCTCTTGTAAGAGTTATGTGGAGTTTTAATGGTTTAACTTTAGGTTGCTAATATTTGCACAGGCTCAAAAAAAATACTCTTTGCTCCTGAGTTAGAATTTCAGATTGATGGCAGTTGTGCTATTGATGTAGTGTTTGATGTGGAAAACCAGGAGCCATGTGACTGTTTACTCTACCAAGAACCTTAGAGCTCAATCCAAGATTCACTAAAGGCAGTGGGCAGATTCCCGTTGCCATCAATGGGCTTTGGAGGAGGGCTTGTGAGAGCCCTAGAAAATCTATGCTACAGGACGTCTGCTTCACAAATGTTGCAAAATTGCTTTCATTGTGCGGTTGAACTGATCACTTCCAAGCTTGTCTGTGCTCAGCCATGTGACTATGAGAAAGGTTACACAAGGTTTCTATGGGTTTGATTTTTAAGCTTCACAATGTTTATACTGAAGTCAAGCCAGCTGAGTGGTTTCTAAACCTCTCTGTTTTCATTTCTACCTCCCAGGCACTCACATTTTTATGCTTTCTTAAGTGCTTCAGGTGCTCACTTGAGAATAAGGAAAAGCTCTAAACTATTTTAATGCTGCACCACACCTTCTGTATTGTCTTCTTCTTCATGACACCTTTCAAGCGGCAATGCACAGCTCGGCTGATCACAATAATGTCTTGAAAACCGCTGTAGTGCAGCTTCGTGCTTTTGGCTTCAGTGTCAGATAACTGTTGTACACGCACCAGCTGAATGGATTTTGATGAAAGGCCTTCAAAAGGATTCATTTTCAACCTTTTTCAAGTCTGGCACAGGGATTTCTGATAATAAACTTTGGGCTCCTGCGTAGCCTAGTTAGTTCAAAAGAGCAAATTATAGATTTAAAACAGATCCATGCAAACTTTAAACAAAACCTTCCTGCTAACTTAATATTTCATGTTTGTTGTAATTGAATGCAGTGTTTTCAAATGCAAATGTCGTTCACATAGACAGGCATGTAATATAACCCTAACATGTAATGCCTTCAAGACACACAAAGTCAGCCAAGTAACTTGCAAGCTCTGCTTTGTAATATTTTCTTCTTAGGCAGCTCCACTGAGTAGCAGCATGAATTGTACGGCTGAGACTTCATCTTGTTATTAACGCTGGACCATCCCTCCTGTAGTGATGCTGGTGACCTCTGTCACATGGGTTAAGTGTGTCTCTGCTTTTAGCCTGCAAACAAAGTAGATATGAGCTGTATTTCTACTAAATTTTTCAGCTTTGGCATCCCTCTGCTAACAAGTCAATTGCTTTTTCACATTGCTCCGGCAATGGTAAAACAGGATAGGAATGGTACTGAAAGTGGCTCTCTAAGTACAAACCATTTTATGTTTAATTACCCTACATTATTATTTGCTATAACAATTGTAAGTCATTTGTTATAGTATCTGTCAGAGTTCCCTCCCCACTCTGAACTCTAGGGTACAGATGTGGGGACCTGCATGAAAGACCCCCTAAGTTTATTTCTACCAGCTTAGGTTTAAACTTCCCCAAGGCACAAATTCTTTGCCCTTGGAGGGTACGCTGCAAGTGATTTAACAAAGAATTAGGGAAAGGACCACTTGGAGTTCCTATTCCCGCAAAATATCCCCCTAAGCCTTTGCACCCCCTTTCCTGGGGAGGCTTGAGAATAATATCCTAACCAATTTGTAACCAATTGGTTACAAAGTGATCACAGACCCAAACCCCTGGGTCTTAGGACAATAGAGAAATCAGTCAGGTTCTTAAAAGAAGGATTTTATTTTAAAAAAAGGTAAAAATCACCTCAGTAAAATCAGGATGAAAAATAACTTTACAGAGTAACAAAAGATTCAAAAACACAGCAGAACTTCCTCTAGGCTTAGTTTCAAAGTTACAAAAAACAGGAATAAACCTCCCTCCAGCAAAGGAAAAATTCACAAGCAGAACAAAAGATAATCTAACTGGCCTGGCTTTTACTTACAATTTTTGTAATATGAGAGACTTTTAGGATGGTTTATAGGAGAAGGAGTTTTCTGACCTGATGCTTCTCTGCTTCCCAAGAGAACACACAAAACAAAACCTCCCCCCAAGATTTGAAAGTATCCTCTTTCCCCATTGGTCCTTTTGGTCAGGTGCCAACCAGGTTATTTGAGCTTCTTAACCCCTTACAGGTAAGGAGGAATTTTAGGCTACCCTTAGTTGTATCAGAGTAGCAGCTGTGTTAGTCTGTATTCGCAAAAAGAAAAGGAGTACTTGTGGCACCTTAGAGACTAACAAATTTATTAGAGCATAAGCTTTCGTGAGCTCACTTCATCGGATGCATTTGGTCCACCAAATGCTCTAATAAATTTGTTAGTCTCTAAGGTGCCACAAGTACTCCTTTTCTTTTTCCTTAGTTGTATGGTTATGACAGCATCTGTTACAATTGTTCCTCATTAATTTTCAGTTTCTTAAACCAAATTTTGTTTTCAGCATGAGCTATAACATCAATGAAACTGAAATGATCTGTTCACTGCATCTTAATTCTACCAAAAACAATCAGGAAAAAGCAATGAACTCAAAGATGTTGTGAAGCTAAACAAACCATACAGTACTGGGAAGCAAATGAGAGACTTACTGAAACTTCACCCAATTTACTTGCTGTGAAAATTTAGATTTTAAATAAAAATGAAGTAGCAAGTTGAATTCAAATTGTAAACAAGAAAGGGAAACTTCCCCCAAGCAGGAGTGAGTCATGGTTTCCAATCTTATGCAAAACAGTCCTTCCTCTTCTATACCAGGCAACCCTAATTTTCCTTCCCTCATCATCACTTGTCACACTGACTTCAAACAAACGTATCCCTCTAATGTTTCATTTAAATATTCACACTTAAATATTTGTATGTAAGCACATTTTCAGGATGCAGCTCAACAGAGACAGCGGTGGATTGTGGAACAGCTGCCCTTTCTGATCCATAGAAGTGCTTTTACCCAGTTGAGGCCTTTGAATGTTATCATAATTTAAATATTTACACTTGAGCTAAAAATCTGATATGGCACCTGCCACCATCAGATCTCAGCCACCTCACAACCTCCCTGTGAGTGGGAGTGTGCTATTATCCTCACTTTGTTGATAGTAACCTGGGGCACAAAGAGACAGAACTTGTCCCTGTCACACAGGACAGTGTGACAGAGCAGAGAGTTGAACCCAACCCTTCCAAGCTCTAGGCTACAGTCATAACAACTGGATGATCCTTCTAGTCCCACTAATACGACCAATATTGTCTCCAAGGAAATACCAGGTCCTGTAGTGTTCCCTCACATGTTAAATAGACTTTGCTGAAATCCATGCTTATATACACAGCTGAACAAACCATACCCATTTGCCAATGCACAAGGCCAGAATTTAAAGCAGCAATACTTACCCTTTGACTCCCAAATCACATACCTCTCCCTACATCCTACATTCAGCAATGTTCTTAGGTTTCAGGATCCTTGGTGGTTGC